>NC_140750.1:25632500-26910000 GCF_051527215.1 Medicago sativa
ATTGTGAGTCTTCACATACACTAAGGAACAACAAACCTAAATATAATCATCAGGAACTAAAAGAATGAAATGAATCAAAAATTAATTTTTATCCTATTCACTCATTATTATAACATAAACCAACATTATTTCTCAATAATTTGTGACTAAGATACATACATACTTATAACAGTCCATATGCAAGATAATATACATACCATTTATTCAATAAATACCTACTTCAACCATCAATGAAGTTCAAAATTCCAAACACAATTATATGTGTTCTATGCTTTACCTTGTCCTTGAGACCACCTTCAAGTGGCAAAAACCACCTCAATTCATTTGTAAAATAAAACAACTTTCAAATGGTGTAAAAGCATATTGGAGACTTACAAATCCTTAGACAGGACCATGCAAGATTCATAATTCAGATTTGCAAACACAACATTTACATAGCTTTTCTGCTTACTTTCAGATATGGCAAAGCTCCAATTACATTGTCATAGTCACTTCTGTTGACTTGAATCTGTGTACCACAATAAACAAAAGTTAGAGATGAGAAAATTAAGGGAAAAATGAGCAAATCTACCTAATCAAATAGAAGTTTCCTATTTACAAAACAACATATATTTCAGCCATAAAAAAAAAATATATTGAAATATGGAAGCTAAGTTGATGTATCATAGGATCATCTTCACCAACCTTCATGAACAAACACAATTATAAAAGTCAGAATTCCTACAAACAAATCTAAACACTCACAGCCAATCCAAACATACATCTTTAAAAAACATGGCAATTTTGGTCTTTGATAGCAATAAAATTGATTCGAATGAATCTAAACACACAAAAATGAAAGCTAATATTTGCAAAGAAATGTGCAAATTTTTTGAAAGGGCAAGCAGAGATAAAAACTTGGTAAGCTTTCAAGAAATCAGCAACATTAAACATCTTTTGGCTCATATATAATATTTGTGTACTGGTACCAGCACCAACCATGCGCGCTTCAATCGCATTCGCAAAGTAATGAGCCATTCTCTGTGATGCATCACCTGAAGGACAAGAATGCTTCCTATTCTGCTTCAACAATTCATTAGCAGTCCTATTGTCATTAGCAGACACAGCTTGTGCACACAGAACCAAAAGGGTCCTCAAATCCACAACATCCCTCTTCCTCCCTTGTTTCTTCGAACGTGCCTTCCCTCCATCAAGTTCACCAACCTGTGTTCTACTCCCCACCACTGATCCATCCTTTTGTTCAGCACGCAACGACACATTTTCTTTTTGTAAGTTGCATGGCCAATGAATTCAAATTTCTGTACATACCAGATGCACCATGTAGAACCTGTAGCAAAAAACATTTTATGCTAAAGTTTCAATTCCACGACAAAAAGCTGAAAGTTGAAAATGAGCAGAAGCAAAAGTGTATTGCAAATTGCAAAACTTTCGTGATAACACCAGATCACACAATAAATTTCAAGATCTTTGCTCTTGCAATCGCTTCTAGATGGCCATAACCATTGCATTGAGAATTATTTCCCTGATTGCTGTGTTGGAATTGATATTGGGGAAAAGGTTTTAAGGCAAGCAACTGGTTACATGGTTGCACAACTCTAGAAATTTCAGAACTTGAATTGTGCTACCAATTGCTAGTTTTTCAAAAATACTTTAAAAACAATTCTCCATTAGAAAGATTAGGCAAAAACTAAACTTCTAAAAGCATTGAACCACTTATTTTACATTATAATCATACATATTAATATTATATGTAATATTTAAGCCATGAGGTGCATAAATATGCTTCTATCATATCCTTGCAAGTGATCCAAAGGTATGTGAGTGTAGCAAGAGAGTGAAGAAAGAGAACATACAAAATCCTTGAAACACAGATTATCAGCTCCAATAAAGCTTGTTCTCCCTGCCAAGATGAAAGTAACTGAAGTCAGATATCCAATTTCACAGAAAAACCTAACCTTTGAGAATGACCTCACGAACAATTGGCCTTACCACAAATTTACAATCACAGATAAACTGAGCATTTAAAATCTCTGGAAAATGAACTCTTACCCAATAGCATAGTCAGAAATCCAAACCACCTCTATCATAGGATCACTATCTACAACTACTTGTCAACAAAATTTAGTTTGTATAATCTGCCTACTCAAATCTTTTTCAGTTTACATTGAACTGTTATCAATAGTGCATTTCATAAACCCATTTTTATTTTCATCAAATCTAACAAACAACTGAACCTCAATAAGAACACCCAATTCAAAATTTAAGCTACAAAATTTTAATTTCATCAAATCTGACAAATGAAAGAGTACAATATGGCAGACAGATGCATATAAGGATCATTTAGCTTGTGAGAATTCTTTCAAATTTACTAATATATTAAATTCCTTTTCTTAAGGAGTGATAAAGAAGCAAGAAAAATATTTTAAGTGTAAGATACAATATGATGCTTTATTCTCTTATGCTGATTCAATACACCTATATATAAACAACTTCAACAAATAAAAGTTCATATTTATGTATCTTTCCATGATTGGTACTCATGAAGTTATATGTGCTGCTTATGAGCTTTGGCGTAAAAATAAGGAAGACAGGGAGGAATATCAAGGTTATAAGTTGTTTTATGCGTATTCGATATATCATTGTCACATTACCAGAATGCTCTTTTCTGTAAAAAAAATTCTTTGCATTGGGACTAATCTAAACCTGTTTCAGATGGATCGTTCTAGAGGTTTTGAAATTGAGACCAAGAAAAATGATGAGACCAGACAGACTATATTCTAAATAGACTCTAATGTCATAATTTAAATGCACATGCTTCAGTTGCTATCTTTCCAACATTACTGCTATCATACATCTCTGCTATCATAAATTCAAGAACATCATAAGAGAATAAAGCATCATATGTAGATTTAATAGTGTTCAATGCTGCAATCCAGATAAAAATCAAGTACTAAATCTCAAAATATCTAATATTATTGCCAAAAGTCAATATTTTTTAGCACATCAAATGACAGAGCAAACCTATTTTCTCTAGAATCTTGTGCTACCAACTGTAACCATCAAAAACACCAAGCTAAATGTATCAAACCAAATTATATCAAAATCCTCTCAAAGTTAAACATGAAATTGAGACATAATATACAAATCCTCAAGAAAAATGATGAGACCAAACAGACTATATTCTAAATAGATGTTAACAGGTAAATTATTCACCAAATAAGAACAATTCAATCATATCAACCACAAGAGTCTTCAATTACTCATATCAAACAGACTATAACTTTCATTTTCACCAATTGAAAACCCATAAAAGTATTTTCAAAATCCAGACACACATTTTCAGCAATAATTTTTTTTTACAATCCCTTCAACACCAAACAAAATTTCCAAAACATGCATACCAAAAAACTATAAATCATAATACTCAAAATGAACAGACCATACCATAATCAAACTAAACATATATTTTCCTATAAAACAAACACCAAATAAAAAAATCAACATACATGCATAAAAAAAAAACCACCAAACATACCCAAAAACATGTCACAACACATGCAAAATACAAAAACAATCACTCAACATCATACAAACACAAAAAACCTCAGAAAATTGCCTTGTAAGTATGGTGGCTTAGTAATTACCATTAATACCTCTTCTATGGCCTTATCTTTCTTAGCTTCAATTGCCCTTACGACCTTGATTTCACCATGGCATGTAGCAAGTTCATTAACCTTTTCTGCAACAGATTAAAACTTGTTCATAATTATTTTTTATGGCATTTTAGATAGTAACATATGAGAGGATCCATATTGAACAGATTCATATATCACTGAGACTACAAATATGCCATCAATTTTTAAGTCATCAAGTAAACAATTCATGCATCACCAATTTTAGTCAATTTCACAAACACCTTATGTGCAATTTATACCAAGTGTGATTTCATCTCAAAAGAATCAATTTTTTCACAAGTTACTTGTATAGAAACATCACAAACAAAAACATAATCACACCAAAAACAGAATCAACAACCAAAAAAACCCAGAATCACCAAACCACAAAAGCAAAAACAAAAATAAAACAGAAAACACACAAAACTCATTCAATCTGAGACATGCATGGCATTAGATTCATGAAAAACCCTAAAATTCCCTTTTCCCCCAAATGAAAACCTAACCCTAAATTCATCAAATTTCAACATGCATGAGGGAAAGGAAAAGGGAAACTCACCTTAAAATCGAAGCTTGCCTTCTTCTCCAATTTCCCTTCTTCCTCCATCGGCTTCTTTTCCTTCTTCTCCTCTCCCTCCCTTCTCTCGTTCTGTTTTTTTCTTTTTTCTTCTCTGTCCCGTGTTCTGTTTTCCTTCTTGTTTTTTTTTCCTTTTCTTCATCAACAAAAAAAAAAACACATATATAGGTAGGCAGCTCCATTTACTAATTTACGAAAATGCCCTTCCTAAAATTCCCTTTTCCCCCAAATGAAAACCTAACCCTAAATTCATCAAATTTCAACATGCATGAGGGAAAGGAAAAGGGAAACTCACCTTAAAATCGAAGCTTGCCTTCTTCTCCAATTTCCCTTCTTCCTCCATCGGCTTCTTTTCCTTCTTCTCCTCTCCCTCCCTTCTCTCGTTCTGTTTTTTTTCTCTTTTCTTCTCTGTCCCGTGTTCTGTTTTCCTTCTTGTTTTTTTTTTCCTTTTCTTCATCAACAAAAAAAAACACATATATAGGTAGGCAGCTCCATTTACTAATTTACGAAAATGCCCTTATTAAGGGCAAAAGTGTAATTTCTACGGACTATTATTTTTATATTTAGTTTAATAGATGCCCTATCCAAATAAACCTTTGGAAGAAAAATAAAAGATTTCTTTTCATCAATAAAAAAGTTTATATTAGTGAGAAAAATAAGTTATCATACTCAAAAAGTTTATATTAGTGAGAAAAATAAGTTATCATTCTCAACATTGTCACGTCTCTAATTTAATTTAATTACTTATAGATTAAGAACATCTTGTTTATTATTTCAAATACTGAAAATTTCTTTTACTATGTGTTTATGCCGTTTTCAGATGAGTTAAAATTGATTTTAAAAATGTAAAATTTAAAATCAATTTTACTATATTTGAAGAATTTTAATTAGAATTAATATTACTTTTAGAATTGATTATAGTTTGAAGAGCAATTTTAGAGCCTCTGATTTTTACAAGTATTTTTAACTTTTGATTTATTATTCAACTCAGTTTTCCGTAAATATTTTTCAACTCACTTTTATGAAAATATATTCGAATATATTATACATATTACTTTTTACTCGTTTTTAACTAAAATCAATTTTATACTATTAATTTATTGAAAATTGATTTTTGCATTGAAAAATCACACACACTAAATTGAGTTTCACATTTTTCTCTTGCTAGAATCTCCACCCTGTTCATTAGATTCATTCCCTCGTAATTATCTCAAGAATATTGATACCCTCCCTCTTTCAATTTGTCAAAAGCTAACGTCGACACTTGTTTATAACAAAAGCAATCTCTATTCTCTTATCTTATCTTATAATTATAATTATAGTCAAGTTATTATAATGAAAAGTGAGAATTCACATTCCTTCTTTCAAAAAAAAAAGAAAAAGAGAATTCACATTCCTGTGCATTTAGCTACAAAAACTGCGATTCATGTCGACGGTCGACATGGATAGATATATCAAAACCGTTGGAAAGGCTTTGCATGTGGGGTGTGTACAACTGTCGTTATATGCTAGTGACACATAAAAACATCGAATAAAGCAAATCAGCACTATATAATAATCAAAAAATCATCATACACAAAGAAACAAAGGAAGGAAGCCAGCGCAAAGAAGCAATCTTAAAGCACGTCACACCCTTTGTCCCATTTAGAGGACACGAAACCCACTCTCCTCTCTTTGTGCTATTGCACTCTTCTTGTGTTTTCTTTTTATGCAAGAAAATTTAGATGAATTGAGTTTCGGAGTTTGTAGAATATTGACCGATTACTCACCAACGTAGTTTCTACACGATAAAAAGGGTGATACTCTTAGTCATTGTTGTTTTGATGCAACTTCTTATCAACTGAATCAATTTGAGTTGGTGTGTTATTTCACTTTTCTATTCTCATGTTCAAAATCAAATCAAACACGTGCATTTGCCTTTTCTGTGTTATTTTCTGAGGTGTCCATTCTTCGATTTTTAGGAGAAAAGAAACTCGCTAGTATGAATAGTTTTGTTACTTACGAGGTAAATATAACTTGATCAATAATTATTTTATTTATGAATCAAGTTAAACACTGAGTAGTATTCTTAATTTTTTATTTTTGAAACTCATCTTAGGCAATGTAATCGAATTATTTATTTTTTTTATAGAAAGAATAAAGGGTACATATTCTTAATTTTTATTCTTAAATCTTATCATAGGCAATAATATATTCGATTGTTGAATTACGCATTGTTCCAACAACTTGCACGCGTTAGCTAGTATTCTTACATCATTATTAAATTAATCTTTTTGTCCAAAAAAATATATTATTATTTAATCAATCAATTAAATAATAAATATTGTTTATTTCTAGCGGTTTTTAAGTCACTAATTAAGGAATTTCCACACTTATACTCACATG
Organism: Medicago sativa; assembly: GCF_051527215.1. Lineage (NCBI taxonomy): Eukaryota > Viridiplantae > Streptophyta > Magnoliopsida > Fabales > Fabaceae > Medicago > Medicago sativa. Next base: position 25,639,137 of record NC_140750.1, read on the forward strand.
TTTATGTTTATTCTCTTGCAGGTTTTTAGGCTTTAAGGAAGACAAAAAAACGCTACATTGTTTTTTTTGTTTCTTTTCATTTCCTGGTAAGTTCCTCCTTGATTCTTTCTCTTATCACACGTCATATAAGTCAAATAAAAAAACCCTTATCTCATTTTTTTTTTGTTGTGACGGTGAGATATTTTTATTTTATTTCCCTTTCTCACTTTTTCCCATTTTTTCTTTTTCAAATTTAAGAAAGAAATAATTTCTTAACCAAAAAATCACAAACCGCGTGAGTTTCGTAAAAATCACAGCACACGTCAATTAGTCCGTGATTGGTTAAAATTTAAAAATAAAGTAAACAAAGTTGAAATAATCACTTTCTTTAAACACTTTCCAAACATGCCTCAGGGTTTTTTCATCTTACTATATAAGAAGTAAAGTAGATACAGAGTAGCGTTGGTTGTTTATGAGAGTGTGTGTGATAGGGTAAATAAAAAAGTGCTTAAAAAAATCGCTTACTTAATTACTCTGTTATGATTTGGAGCGAGAAAGCTTTATAGTGTGAGTGACCGGTTTCATCTCTCCTGCGACAGTTATTTTCACGATGAGTTTCATGAACGGTTCATCACCTCACCGGAATCCTCCACCGCCGCCGGAGAATGATATTGAAGCTGGTCCGTTGTCTCGCCGGAATTCTGAAGTCGACGACGACGGTGATGTCTTTGATATTGTTAGAACTAAGCATGCTTCCATTGATCGACTTCGCCGCTGGAGAGTGAGTTTTCTCTTCTTTCTCTCTCACACTTGTAGATTTTTTGCTTTGTTTACTTTATCGCTATATGTATGTTTGATTTTGAACTGTTTTCGCTGTGACTTCGGTGATTTTTGTAGTGATTTCTATTTTCGGAAGAATTAGGGTTTATATGAGTAATTTTTTTGTATATCATGTTAGAAATTTGTTATTTAGGGTTTTAGCTTCGTTGTTTATAGTGTATTTGTGACTCTTGTTGTAATGTATGAAATCAATGAAATAGTGTTGGTTTCTAGATAAGGTTTTTTGTTGTTTTGTTTTTTTTGTTTATTTATGCTTTGTTTTGTTTGTTTCTATGTGTATGTTTGTTTTTGAAGTGTTTTCTCTCTGGCTTCGGTGATTGTTGTTTCTATTTAAGGAAATTTAGGGTTTATATGAGTGAATGTTTGTATATTTTGTTAGAATTTTGTTGCTTAGGGTTTAGTTTTAGTTTCGTGGAGGATGTTTCGTGAGGAAACAGTGGAGTAGTGTACTTGTGAATCGTCAATGAAATCAATGAAATAGTGTTGGTTTCTAGATAAGTTTTTGTTGTTGTTTTTCGTTTATTTATGTTTTGTTTTGTTTATCTTTTATCTTTATTTGTATGTTTGATTTCGAAGTATTTGCTTTGTGATTTCTATTTTTGGAAGATTTAGGGTTTGTAAGAGTGAATATTTGTTCATCGTGTTAAAAATTCATTGCTTAGGGTTTCAGTTTTAGTTTCACGTAGGAAGATTTGTGAGGAAACGATGGAGTTGTGTACTTACCATTCTTGGTTTACAATCTATGAAATCAATGAAACAATGTTGGTTTCTAGATAAGGATTTTTGCTGTTGTAGTTGTTGAGGATGGAGTGAGTTAATGTCGAGTGGATGAAGTTTAGTGGAAAAATTCAAGTTAATGATTTCTGGATATTTTCTTCTTTTACGAAAAATGTTTTAATTCACATTTTGTTTGTTGCATAATTTAGAGATTGAATTACTTCTTGCATTACATGATTCTGGAGTGTGGTTTCTACAATCGCCTCAGCCGGTTGTGATTCTTTGAACTTTTTTTAAGTAATATGTGGGGAAAGGAAAGGAAAAGGAGATTCTCAAAATATGTTGTTGACAGGAATCCTCCAGCATTTTCTTAATAGTACAACTTTATTTATTTTTATTTATTTTCTCAGCTGTACGGATGTTGTTTTCTTAGCGTTCAGACAATACCAAGTTTTATTTGACTCTTCTGTATTTCTATTACTGACATGGGAGCAATCCCTTCCCTTTTATGTATTTAGCAAGCGGCGCTTGTGCTAAATGCTTCCCGTCGATTTCGTTATACCTTGGACTTGAAGAAGGAAGAAGAGAAAAAACAAATACTGAGAAAGATTAGAGCGCATGCTCAAGCCATCAGAGTACAGTACCTTCGTTAGACTTTCTTTGTTATGCTTATGTGAAGTGCACTACTTATTCTTTTTGCCTTAACAGGCAGCATATCTTTTCAAGGCAGCTGGGGGACAAGGGCACGGACAAGTGCAAGGGCAAGTGAGCGGGACTGGTGAGTAATTTGATGATGCTCATTGTTATTTGTATCTTTGCTTTTCTATTTGGAATAACTTAGTCATTCTGTAACCAATGTTACTATCTCTTTTGTTTGTTAACATTTTCTTCTTAATGAATTAATTTCTTCGTGTTTTAACAATTGTCCAAACAAGAGGCACTTTTTTTCTGCATTAAATATTGTTAATAGACGTGTTTTGTTCAATAATAATATCAATAACTGCATAACTTTTTCTGTTTTTCCCTGGTATATTATACTGATTCAATATCAATAACTGCATAACTTTTTTTGTTTTACTTTATTCAATATTAATTATCAATTCTTTTAACTGTTAGACACTATAAAACCTCCTCCAACCTCTACTGGTGAATTTCCAATTGGACCAGAGCAACTTGCTTCGATTTCAAGGGAGCACGATACTGCTTCTCTGCAGCAATATGGAGGGGTATGTTTGCCAGGAGTTACTTTTTTTTAACTGGATAATATTATCGATGAAAGGCATAACTTTGATGTGTTTTTTCTGAATCACTATCAGGTTGCAGGGGTATCAAATTTATTGAAAACTGATTTAGAGAAGGGAATTAATGGTGATGATGCCGACTTACTAAGACGGAGGAATGCGTTTGGTTCCAACAATTACCCTCGAAAGAAAGGAAGAAGTTTTTTTGTAAGTTCTACTGTTCTTGGACTCTTGAAATCATTTGATGTTTACCAACTTATTCGGCAGGTTGACTGGCCAGCCCATTACAAAACAGCATAGTTGATATTACCAACTTATTTCTAAATAATAATGTCAACATGCAAATTTATATGGGTTGTTGATTGGGCCGAATGGGGCGAGTCAACTTGCATTGCAGCACCCTTATTATGTTTTACTGGTGGAATAATGTTGTGACCTCTTTGTTTTTGATGCCTTAACAGATGTTTATGTGGGATGCTTGCAAGGATCTGACCTTGGTTATTTTAATGGTAGCGGCAGCAGCTTCATTGGCACTGGGGATCAAATCTGAGGTGAGATTGGATAATACAATTCTAGTGGAATGCTGGGCACTTTGTTGGGGGCAGACAACAGTGACTTTTGTCCTACAATTTGTAATTTAGGATTAGTGGTATATTTTTATTAATTTTGGTAATTCTGCTTCACACCGTTTGGAAATATTTCTTTTGCAGGGTATTAAGGAAGGGTGGTATGATGGGGGTAGCATTGCTTTTGCGGTTATTCTTGTTATCGTCGTTACAGGTATAATTTATCTTTTTGTTGTACTATGGTTTATGATGGATTGCACTTGGATTTGGATCTCTTAAAAGTTAAAACGAGCCTTCTCGTAAGAGGGGAAAATAACGCATTTCGGTTTTTGATGACAGTTTTAATGGTCAATATTTACAAACACGTAACAATTCATTGACGTGTTGAAAATATAACATTTGGTTTTCTTATCACCAGTTTCGATGTTTTTCTTTCCCCTCAAAAGTGAATAAATCATTTGAGAGGTGCCAAATTCTTAATGCACATTTTTTCTTTTACAAATTTAGACTGTTTCATAACTTCCTATTTGATATGAGATCTTCGGTGTTGCCACACGATCACTATCCACTTTGTCATAATTAGATTAGATGTTTGGTAATTTTTCCATCGAACAGCCCCTCACCCAATTTCATTAATATTTTTACTTTGAATTGTCAAATGTTAGTTGTTATTTTTGTTAGAGGAGGGGTGGGGGGTGGGGGGGGTTGGGGGTTTAAACACAAGACCCTTATCACTCCAAGCCCTATGTTCCCCACCAAGCCACCTTATCACTCTAATTTCATTAATCATATCTCCCTCATTTTGTAGCTGTAAGCGACTACAAGCAGTCTCTTCAGTTTCGAGACCTAAATGAAGAAAAGAGAAATATACACTTGGAGGTTTGTCATTTTTGGAGATTGTTATAGTTTTGGATGCTTGATTCGACTTTTTTGCATTTATATTATATTTTGCTAACAGTTTTCGTGTCCCATTTTAACTTTATATCTCAATTTGTGCATGAGAAGGTTATTAGAGGTGGTAGAAGGGTTGAGATCTCCATATATGATCTTGTTGTTGGGGATGTTATACCTCTTAATATTGGTAACCAGGTACATGCTCTTTTCATTTGCTGTTTTGCTTTTTACACCTTACGATTACATTTCCTCTTTGTTATTGATTTTTCTGTTCTTCCTAGGTCCCTGCTGATGGAATTGTGATCACTGGTCACTCTCTTTCGATTGATGAGTCCAGCATGACAGGGGAGAGCAAAATTGTAAGCACCTCTTTCAATATTGTTAGAATTTTAAAATATTCCTTTATCGTAATGAATTTTGCCTTTGCAGGTCCATAAGGATTCTAAGGATCCCTTTATGATGTCTGGCTGTAAGGTGGCAGATGGCAGTGGGACTATGCTGGTAATTTAGACTTCGTTTTTCCTGACTTTCTCTTTTAATTTTATGCTGTCAGAGTTTTCTCTTCAAAAAAAATTTATGTCAGTTTTGAAAGGATCATTTAGGTAGTTAAGGGCATGTAATAGTTGCTTTGCTAGAAGTGTGGGTGGTAGGGCAAAAAATTTGTGCACTAAGTTTGGTGGAGTATTTCTAACTTGATTTATTACAGTTTATTCATTCATTAAATGTGAATACAATTTTTTTTTTGTTTAAATGATGCTGATTATTTTGTTTGGGTTTTAGTTAGATTTGAATTCTAATGTGAGAACAATTGAGTTGCAATGAAATTAGAGTCAGTAAAATATGAATTGATTTGCACTGAACTTCTCACAATAGTTCAATGTATCTAATTGATTGTATTTATTTTCTTGTCCAATCTGTTTTATTGATTAAAAATAGCATGTTGGTGCCTTTTCCCTCACTTGTTTATATGTTTTTGCAGGTCACGGGCGTGGGGATTAATACTGAATGGGGGCTTCTAATGGCTAGCATTTCAGAAGATACTGGTGAAGAAACACCTTTGCAGGTCTTCTTCTTAGCTGCTATTTCTGACTGTGTTCTTCTGTTAATATAATTCAATTACTCTTATAAGTTCTCATTATAGGTCCGCTTGAATGGCGTAGCCACCTTTATTGGTACCGTTGGACTCAGTGTTGCTGTCCTTGTCCTGGCTGTGCTACTGGCCAGGTAATTAGAGATGTTTGCCATATTTTTCTTAGTGTGAGTCGTCAATGTTGTTTTACATGCTTCTGAAGTGGGAACTTGTGATCAGATATTTCTCTGGGCATACAAGGAATTCTGACGGGACAAAACAATTTATAGCAGGCAAGACTAAAGCTGGGCATGCTATTGATGGAGCAATTAAGATAATAACTGTCGCGGTAGGTGCCTTGATAAATACTAGATTACTAGGGCATGATTGGCGCAGTTAAAGCTGCACACCGACTTTGACTAATTGATTCATTTTCAAATTTAATATGTATAATGCGATTGTAATTTGTAATCCATTGAATATTTAGGTCACCATTGTAGTTGTTGCAGTGCCCGAGGGGCTCCCACTTGCAGTCACTCTAACGTAAGTATGCTAATTATTGTCCAAACATCTAGTCTTACTTTTTTTGTTGTTGTGAAGTCTTACTAGTCTCTGTTTTTTAAAATTAGGGCCATTGCAGATTGTAATATATTTTTCATTTCTCTTGTCCTTCATTATGATTTGAATTTACTTTGTTAATTCTTTCGGTGGTCATATTTTGGTAAAAAATGACCCAACACTGGGTCCCATATATAGAATATATGGTTGCTGCTTAATATTCCATTTTTCTATCTTCAGTAGCATGCTATTTTTTTAATTCTTCTATCAATTGTGATTGTATTTATCTTAGATTAGAAGTATGCTCTATATTTGTTTTCTATTTATTCTCAGTTTTCCTCTATCAAATCTTTGTAATCTATACTTACACATTTGCCCCCTCAATTTTGTTATAGACTGGCCTACTCAATGCGAAAGATGATGGCGGATAAAGCTTTGGTATGTCAATTGATGTTTGTGCTTTGATTGGCTTTTGGTATGATTATATGAGTAACATAACACATTGAATTATAGGTGAGGAGGCTTTCTGCCTGTGAGACAATGGGCTCTGCTTCAACCATATGTAGTGACAAGACTGGCACATTAACGATGAACCAGGTTGGTTGTGGTGCAGTATTTGAATCATTGATGCACATGATAAATTTTTATGACAACTTTATAAAACTTATTGGAGGGTACTTCTTGCAAATGTCTTTCTCTTTAGTGGCTTGCCATCTAAATCACAATAAATGAGAGTTTACATTTCAACTATTCTATCAATATGATGTGCTGTCCAATAAAACTTTGGTGTATATCGTTCATTTATGTTGGCATATATTTATGTTTATACATAAGGTTCTCACAGATTCTTGATTTTTACGAATTCTGTGACAGATGACTGTGGTTGAGGTTTATGCCGGGGGCAGCAAGGTTGATCCTCCTCACCAGTTGGAGAGATCTCCTAAGCTACGCACTCTACTCATTGAAGGTGTTGCACAGAACACTAATGGCAGCGTTTATGTGCCTGAGGTATGCTTGAATTGATTTTCATGGGCTGTCCTCTTCCCAAAAAATATTCTTCTCAGCAGAAAAGTTAGATGGTTCATTTACTTATTGCATAATACTGTGCTGTACAGGGTGCCAATGACATCGAGGTTTCAGGATCACCAACAGAAAAGGCTATATTAAATTGGGGCCTGCAGGTCTGTTTTGGAAAAGCAGTTTTTTCCGATTTTTTCAGGGTGATTTATTTGCTTACACCAACTTGTTACTGTCGTATCAATATCAGGTTGGGATGAATTTTGTGACTGCTCGGTCAGAATCGTCAATTCTTCATGTCTTCCCATTCAACTCTGAGAAAAAGAGAGGCGGAGTTGCAATACAGACGGTACTATCTTTTTGGCATTTGAATTCAATTATGTAGATATTTTACTTCTGAAGAGAGACTAGTACAATATTAGGTAGCTAATACATTGCTTGATGATACACTATCAGCCAAATGATGTAGTTTTTTACCTTTTTGCAGGCTGACTCTGATGTTCATATACATTGGAAGGGTGCTGCTGAAATTGTTCTAGCCTGCTGTACAGGTTATATTGATGCAAATGATCAGTTGGTGGAGATTGATGAGGAGAAGGTTTGACAAACTAAAACATATAATTGTTGTATATTGAATATTGATATTCAGTTACTGCGACTGCTTCTGTTTGTATTTTACAGCATTGTACATCTGTTTTTCTGTTTAGTTAGTCACTTTCTCTGGTGTACCAGATGCTTCTAGAAACACTAACTGACACAATATTTTAGCACAAAATAAGATTCAAAATACAGAATAAGAATCACCCTTTATGTCTTTTTTTTTTTGTATCTTTTCCATTTCATGGATTATATCAATACATAATTTTATGTCACCAGGGATTTTGAAAGTTGGACATTTATAGAACAGGACAAAGCAAAAAATTAGATGTTTTGATGACCTTTTGATGCTCAACAGTTATTTTTGTTAATTTTTGTTGTTTTTGTAATTTTCTGGGCGTGCAGATGACTTTTTTCAAGAAAGCGATTGAAGACATGGCTAATGATAGTCTACGTTGTGTTGCCATTGCGTATAGACCATATGAGAAGGAGAAAGTCCCAGATAATGAGGAACAACTTGCTCACTGGTCTTTGCCAGAAGAGGAACTTGTTTTACTAGCTATTGTTGGTATCAAGGTTCGTATTTTCTTTAGAAACATGCCTATTATTTTCATATTTGTTATTATTTCCTATTTATGTATGATATTATTACTCATGGTTGTGTTTTTATCTAATTTAAAAAGTTGAGGCTCCTGAATGGCTTTTACACTCTTGTTGAATACTTTCTATATACCTGGGACATGGGAGGCAGCTGGGGATTTTTATTGTGGTTTATTTTATTTGTTGTGCCTTTCTCCTTGCGCTTGACATTACTATATACTTGTAGTATTTTCTATCTATAGTTTATGAAAGGGTTTTTATCTTTAGACTTAACAAAGAAACGTAGCTGATGAATTATAGTTTCTGAGAGCATCCGTCTCTGGAATATGCTTCCATTGGTTGAATTTATTTGGCTTTTGAATCGTTCTATTTTTGGTATTTCATTTGTGTTGAAAATTGAAATACAGGATCCTTGTCGACCTGGTGTCAAAGATTCAGTACAGCTTTGCCAAAAAGCCGGGGTTAAGGTATAATCTCTGGTTCTGAATGTTTTTAGTGTCCCAAAATGTGCTTAATGTTTAATATACATGTTCAGTTTTCATTTCAAAATGCTATCATTGGCATAATGGTGGTGTAGAAATCTTAGATGTATGCAAGTCATGTTAAAATTGTGAAATGTAAATCAGGACTTTATAACTCTAGCCACTTACGTTGAAAATAAAATGTTCCCTGTAAGGAACCAGCTCCACATTATTGAACTCATTTGATTTTCAATAGCTTGCATATTGATCGTCAGAAATAGGGATGTTTCTTTATGCACTTTTTATATATAACTTTTTTAGCTTGCAAATCGTTCATCAGATATAAGTAAGTTTCCTATGCACTTTTTACATATCATTTTTTAACTTAGCTGTTTGGATTTCTGATCCTAGGTTAAGATGGTAACAGGCGACAATGTCAAAACTGCAAAAGCCATTGCTCTGGAATGTGGAATACTGAGTTCACTTGCTGATGTTACCGAGAGAAGTGTCATTGAAGGAAAAACCTTCCGAGCCTTGTCAGATTCCGAGAGAGAAGAAATTGCGGAATCGATATCGGTAGGTCTAGCTACTATGACTTGTTCTTGTGCTCTCAGTGATATACATTATAAACGAATATTGTCTAACAGGTTATGGGAAGGTCATCTCCCAATGATAAACTGTTATTGGTACAAGCCTTAAGGAGGAAGGGCCATGTTGTAGCTGTAACGGGGGATGGCACAAATGACGCCCCTGCACTTCATGAGGTTTGTGTAACTTATTCTTTCGGCCTTTTATTTGTTTGCTATCTCTAGCTTTAGTACACATTGTAATAATATAAACCGAAATGACCATTAAAACGAGTATATGTGTCTGCTCTTTCTATCTTAATGTGACTGCTCTTTCTATCCTATGTTGTAGAATGCAATCACATATTACATCAACCCCGTCTCCCAACCCACCAAAATTTCATGTAGTTTGAGTATATTGTTAAAGTAGAACAATCCATGTTCTTTTTTTCCCAAGAGCTTAAACTTTTCAAATAGTTGGCTTGTGATGTGGTATCCATTCCAAGTATATATGGCCAAGTGGGCATGGATCTTAGTTGCCCCATTCTTGTATATAGAAAATTAAATTCAGTACATTCCCAAAGGTCGGTCGGTTGGTTTAGGGTACATGCTTTATGAAAATGGTTGAGGGTACTTGCTTAATGAAATGACTTAAGGTTGTTCTGTCATCTGACAGCTTGATCTTTTGGAATAGTTAGTACATGACATAAACAAATACTACATTCCAATTCGATTTTGTTCCAATGAAGTTAGCTATTTTGTATTTTTGTGTTTGTAATTATCTACGATTTGACATGTAGGCGGATATTGGTCTTGCGATGGGTATTGCTGGTACAGAAGTGGCTAAAGAAAGTTCCGATATCATTATCTTGGATGACAACTTTGCTTCAGTTGTGAAGGTAGAGTCCTTTTGCATTTGGGCGATTTAATTCATTCTTAATGAATGATGAGTTAGCTCTTCGTAGCATCTTCAAAAGCTATTTATGTTATTACTAGAAGTACAAACATAGTTTTTCAATATCAACTGGAAATGAAGGGATTGTTTAGAACTCTGATGCGATTACATATTTACGTAGTTTTGGATATTTGGTTAAATTGGTTTATAAATTGATATTTGGTGCATAACTGACAACAATTTTCATGTCTTTCTGCAAATTTAGGTTGTCAGGTGGGGTCGGTCTGTTTATGCGAATATTCAGAAATTTATCCAGTTTCAGTTGACAGTCAATGTGGCTGCTCTTGTTATAAATGTTGTTGCTGCAATTTCCTCTGGTGATGTTCCACTGAACGCAGTGCAGGTCTACTCTCTCTTCCACTCTCTGGCTTGTGCTTGCCGACAAATATGGGACATTCAATATCTCGGTTTTTAATAACTGTTGCTTTCTTTACAGCTTCTTTGGGTGAATCTTATCATGGATACTCTAGGAGCACTAGCTTTGGCAACTGAACCGCCAACTGACCACCTGATGGACCGGACTCCCGTGGGTCGAAGGTCAGAATTTTATTTTTTGTATTATTGCTCAGTACTTTGGATCGTTGTTATTCTTGGGTAACACTGTGCTTTGGAAATTCGGAGAAGTGATTCAATATGATTGGTGGTAATCCAATTCTTGTTCTGTTTCAAACTTTTGGGTCATTTTAGCAGTAGAAATATATATTTTGCTGGGGAATGGAAAACCTGCTGGTATAACCATAACCCTTGAAATACGATCAATTTGGCGTTGCTGCACAATAACACTTCAGAAAAAAGAAATAGTTTCCCATAGCCACAGAGCTGCTAACTATTGAAGGCTGAATTTGTGTGTGCATGCATTTGCTGAATGCATCTGTGAACTATAGATCAATTTCTTTCTGGCTTTATAACCAACACAATAAATTGGACGGCGAGTCTATTTTGCAAAACCATAGAGATGACCTAAAAAGAATATAAGAACACGAGGGTATGATCAAATGAAAAACACTTGTTGCGAAGCATGCAGATCTAGACAGTGAATTTGAAGTTACATAATGTAACCGGAAATAGGGGGCAATTTTTTATTTTCTTTTCAGTTGTATCAAAATAAGATGGGATGGTTATTTGCTTGTTTTTTTTTTTTTTGAGATGTAGTTGACATGTCTTCTATGTTTTCAGGGAACCTCTCATAACAAATATTATGTGGAGGAATTTGCTGATTCAGGTGGGTTCTGTTTCTTATTTTTTTAGTATTCATTCCTGTTTGATATTTTGTTGGATATTGGAGGAACTTGTCTGCTGGCTTTTCCACGGGCCGCCTGCTAAATGATTTAAAAAAAACACTGTATTGCTTCATTATTACTAACTGTTGATGCTAAACATTCTCTTTTGGATCTAACGAGTTAGAATAATTGGAAATTTTCAGGCAATGTATCAAGTTTCTGTCTTGCTGGTTCTCAATTTCAGAGGTATAAGCATATTGGGTCTGGAGCATCAACCTACTGAACATGCAATCAAAGTAAAAAACACTTTGATCTTCAATGCATTTGTTATCTGTCAAGTAAGTTATTATCTTTCTCCTTTTATTTCTGCTAAATCCCTTTTCATGTCAGAAAAAGTTATGATATGGGATATTATGATGCTCAATTCATTTTGCACCATATGATCTTATGTCGTTGGATGTTACCACTGTTGTTTTCTCTCAGTTATTTTGTCAATGATGAGAACTTTCAAAGTTATTTTGTCAATGATGAGAACTTTCAAACTGCAGATCTTCAATGAATTTAATGCGCGCAAGCCAGATGAATTCAACATTTTCAAAGGAGTTACTAGAAACTACCTCTTCATGGGGATAGTGGGATTCACTGTCGTACTTCAGGTTAGTCTTTTCAGGTCTTCTCTTGCTTAGCTTTGACTGTATAATATTTTTAACGTTGCTATATAACTGCTTCTGTTCTTCAGGTTATCATAGTTGAATTTCTTGGGAAGTTCACTACAACCACTAGGCTTAATTGGAAGCAGTGGCTTATTTCTGTCGCCATTGGATTCATTGGGTCAGTCGATTATACAAACCGTGCTCTCTATATTTTTCATCTTATTAAATCAATAAATGCCTCCATTGATAGTTTAATTTGTTCCAAGAATGTGGTGTGCTTGAAAGAAATTAAAACTAATGTATTAACAAAGACTACATAGCTTAGTTGTGCACAAATAAATGCTAACTGAATTATTTCCCTTCCTGTTTTGTTTTTTTTTCTTCCTATTTTTCAGTTGGCCTCTTGCTGTGGTTGGGAAGTTGATACCAGTACCAGCAACTCCCGTCAACAATGTTTTCCCTAAGCTTAAGTTTCGACGACATAGGCAACCTGAGCCTTCTCAATAGGCTTGTTATTCGTACATAGGCAACCTGAGGCTTCTCAATAGGCATTGTGCTACTGAATTCATATCTCTTCTTACTGATGGATTGTAAAGGGAAATAGTTTACCACTACAAAACACGTTTCTTTTGCTACTAGCCAACAGTTAACATGCTAATTTCAGGAGAAATTTGGATTGTTTTACACCTAGGCTCTAACAAACATACGGAAATTCAGCGAGTTTTGGTTTTTGTTGATTGTGTATTTGTTTGACATCAATACTTTCACGGATTTGGGTCCTGCTTGTTGATACGGAATCAGTAGATATTGGATATCACTTCAAAATCGGTTTCTTGTTGATTATATGTTTGGATTTTGATTGCTCCTGCTATCCTTGATTGTAAGGATTTGTCTTCTTTTGTCGTTGATTGAATTGTTCAGTTTATTAGTGGAATCTATAATGAAGCTGTGAAGCTGTTCACGTTCTTGTTCAGGCTGCACTAACTATTTGGGATTGACCCTTATTCTCTGTTGGTTTGCTCGCTTGATATAGATGTCGATTACTCGATTTAAGGAAAAATGTATATTATTTTGACCAATTGCTTTCAAAGTAAATTCAATTATTTAGAAATTGTTCAATTAAATTAAATTTTAACTTAAAACAACAATCATAATTAGAGTCAAAATTCCTTTAAAAATAATAATTAGTGTCACAATTAATATTATTTGATCCAATTGCCAAGGGTGTGCGCTGGAATCTGCATACTAAACCAAAAGGATTTTTTTTAGGTATGGTTTGTATTATCAGCACGGCTATTTCTAACGAAGGAATTTCCACGGGATTCACGAATTAATGTGCCGTGCACGTGGGTTACATCTTTTTTAATTTAAATTAAATTTGCAAAGCATATCTTTTGTTTTAAAAGAAAAATCACAAATGGCGTGACTTTCTCTCTCTCACCCAAAAATTGCGCGACTGTCTCTTGGTTTTTGTTTTCGTTGCCGCGCTGCAGAGTTTCATATTTGCATCATAACTGTTGCCTTACCATTTTGCCTTTGTCTCATAGTCTCTGCATGTTTGTGGAACCACTATCTACCTCTTTAAACAAAAGTTTCTCTGCATGTGTTTCCTACCTCTTAACCATAGAGACACAAGATGACAGGCTGCTGTTTTGGTGGTTTTTGAGGATGACAGTTTGGTTTTTCTGTTTTAGCCTTCTGTTAGTGCTCTGCAGCATTGCAGCTGTTGTTTGCTGTGCTGGTTGTGTTTTTTATGGGTGGCTCCTGTGCCTTTTTTCCTTATGTTTTCGCTTGCTTGCTACTGTTATGTAATTCATGGCTTTTTGCACTTCTTGTGCTAGCCATCTATCATCATAAAGACATAATTCAGTCACTGCTTTTGCAATTTTTTAGCTTTGTCTTGTATTAGAATATTGATATTTTCATTTGGATGGATTGTCATGTTATTTGGAAGGATTGCATATTATTTAAGAATATTATAACTGGAAAGACACAAATTGATGTTCTTCAAGTTTCATACATTGAAATGTATACATAGGCATTGTCGAACAAGTAGCTATGATTTTCCACATGAGCATTGTCAAACTTTTCCCTCAATGCTATTCATAATGATTCCCTAACATACAATATCATTGTTGAACTATTCCTACTGCACTTTAAGCTATGATTTTTTTAAGAATGAAAAAAAGAAGTTACTTGCAGAAGAGTAAATATTATTACATTACATGGATAATCTTTAACAAAGACATCCTAAAAACCAAATGCTCACTATTTTTCCTAAATATCATAAGGTTCTCCCTCCCTTTGTACTCTCTACATCCATCAAAGCTTGACAAAATTTAGCTCTGACCAAAATATCTCTCTTTTTTCTTTCTTTCTTTTTCAATAGTCTAACCAAAATATGTTCACAAGTGTATGTCTTCAAACAGTAGCATCATTTTAATTAATTTTATATGGAGCTCCTCCAGGTTACCATATAGCCACCAAATCCAATGCCACTCCATATTTGATTCTGATATGAAAATTCTTTCAAGCCGTTTCAAATGGTAGAATAAGATACTGATTTATCCTAAGAGGTGTCTCTAGTACACAAATAACACATCAATTGTAACTCATAAGTCTTTCCACGAAATTTCCAACAAACAGAATGATCAAACAAAATGCCAATGTCACAACTAGTATATCAGATCCCATCAGTACCAGAAAACAACAATTACCAATACAAGTTGGAAACAAAAACTTACTCCATGGAAAATCTAGAATCTAATCCATCTAAATTGGACTCAAACAACAAATTGAAAGAAGGAATTGTTAGGTTTTTATATGAGGAACAAAGCAATGAAGAGTTGCAACATTAAACTCAAATACGGAATCAGCGGAACACAGAGGAACATGGAAATAGCGGTACACTCGATTTATAGAGGAAAATGGAACCGGGGGAATTGATCGACAAACGATAAGAAAATCAGGGTGAATCTTTTCAAAAGATTGTTTGGAGTGATAAGATCCATTGAAGAGCACGGGAAGAAGAAGAAGAAGAAGGAGCAAGAAGACGACCTGCGAGGGAACAAAAGAAGACGAGGGATTTAACTACATTGATTATAAAAAAAATCTTCAGAATTTAATGGTGATGTAGTATTAGTGTTAGTTAACATATTAAACACTGAAACTCGATCCGATCACAATGTCGTGTTATTATTATGATTTTTCAAGTAAACGGCAACACGTCTTTCTCAGGTGTACGAATGAAAAGATGCCATCATGATTTATAGGTACCAGATCATGAGAGGATGCAACGATGTTGGCCAAAGAAAGCAACAGAGCATTGAAATTTTATGTCAACAACTTCCTTGAATTGAACTCACGGGGAAAATGAGTTGATTGGGAGAAGAACAGGGATAAATAATAAAGATTTTTACCGAACAACAACTAATGACAATTTGAACTTATATTAGTCATGTGGTGAAGCTTGTTGGAAGCCACATTAACAGATTTATAGAACGCATAGCCCCAAGTGAATTTACTTTCAAACATTTAAGTACTAATGTTTTCATAACAATATAGAACATATTGGTAGCCACTGTCTTATTATAACAATAACCATTATTACCATCTTAAACATAAAGCTCTAGTTTGGTTGATTTAAGCATATTATATTATACATAGCCAAACCTAGAGCAATGCTAATTCAACAAAAGCATTTATAAGCAATATGGTTCTTCTTGGTCACATAGGGAGACATGTGTTCAGATGCCGAAGCTTCTGGACTTACTATTTCACTTGGAACAATTACTTGATCTTTCCCTGACACAATTCTCATCCCAGCAACATTTTCATAGAAGGGACCAGGAACTGAAGGCACGAATACATCACTCTCTGAACATATGTAGAAATCAATGGCCTTCTCAAATTCAATGCTTTCTGAGCTTAGAAACTTTTCTTTCTTAGTTGCTGACATTATATTTTCCTATTACAGCAAAACATATGCAGACTTCACTCAGCAAATATGACATTGAAAAAAGTGAACTTCAAGGGAAAAATTTCAAAGTTACTCCTTCCATTTCAGCTTTGGTAAATTAAGGTTTTTGGTCATAGTACAAGAAATCATTTAAATGATGTATATTTTCACCAAAATATCCTTAACTTACTTTATCGTTAATTGTTTTACAAGTTCTCACTTTTTAATGAGGAGTGCATAAATACTTAGATTTGGATTGCACACCGTCAACAATCTATGCACTCGCGCAATTGGTACACTGGTTGTCGTTGGATCGTGATCGGACGATCTGGATTTCAAGTTAGACCAATCTTGATCCAACAACTACCGATGTGTTTGACTGCGTGGGATTGCTGACTGCATGCATTTCAAATTCTAAATACTCTAAGATAGTTACAAAATAAATGTCAAATATATCTTCGATTTCTAAAACATCAGTTGATTTGAAACACAAATAAATGTTGAAATTTATGTAGCAGTGACACTTTAGATTGAATGTGTCTCCAGTGTCTAACACATGTCACCGTCCAACACTACACCGACACATGTAGTTACATTCAGTTATTAGATTTTCTCAAAATATTACTAGTGTCGATGTGATAGTGACACTGTCGTGTTTGTGCTTCACATGTTAAAATTATCTAAGATTTAGAATGTAGGGAGTAAAAAAAAAAAAAAACTTGACAGATAATTAGAATTTGATCATAGAAAAATTACCTTGGTATATGTTTTTGGGAACATATGTCTGAGTGAATTAAGATCAGGACTCCATTTAGTCTGAGTGACATAAACAATAGTTTCCTGACCAAACCCAATTCTCTTGAGAAACTCACCAATCTCATGTCCTTGATAACATTGTTTTCTTCCCTTTCCATCTTTTCCATCACACCCATTTTTAAAAAATTCAGTTCTCAAATCCACAGCAACAAATAGTCCATTTGATTCTTGACTCCATGTTTGTAGTTTTTGGACTATTGACTCAGCTTCTTCTTGTATCTCTTTTTGCAACTGAAGAGTTCCAAACATTGCTTGGCATGAAAGTGAGTCCAAGTTGTTATTGTTTCTTGAAATTGTTGTGTTCTTTGAGGGAAAGAATGATTCAATCTTAACAATCCCTTTTGCTTTGTAGATTGGTTTAATTTTGTTGAAAATGTAGTCTTGTGAAACCTTGTTAGGTACCCTCACAATTGGTGTGCTTCTAGTAGACACTTGAGGAGGTAGTGTTTTTGTTACTTTCACCAATCCATTTAGCTTATTCAAAACATTCTCAACATCATAGATATCTCCAAGATTCCTGAAATGAAATCAGATATGTAAACATCATATATAACAAATAAATAACTCGGCTAAATAGTAATTTTAGTACTTAAATGTGCGAGATGCGTTACAGTAGTTCTTTCGTGTATTAAAATTTTACACATTAATCATTACTCAATTACACTTACCTTTCTTCTATTTTGTAACATATAGAAATTTTTTAGCATGTCTATTATGTATGAGTCGTATCATATATGCATCAATTAAAATTCTTGGTTACTAAACATATTAATAAAAATTGAAATGATATCAATCAAAAAATTATATGTGATATAGAGCACACACATGCTATTTCCTGATTTGCTGTTCTTGATGTCAGGAAGCACAAGAGTGGCTCCTAGGTATCTAGCTACAACCACTGCATCTGCAATCTGTGCAAATCATTTCAAGAAATGGTAAAATGAAAGAGCAATAAACAAAACCTTAATAATGGAAAAATTCAAATTAGAAATTTGTAAATTAACCAAAAGAAAATAAAAGTGGTGCAACAAACCTGTGAGACATGATACTCAGGGCCATTTGTTAAGGAAAATATGACGAAACCTTTAGATTGGTCTTCTTCCTCTGCAGGTTAAATAAAAAAGAGTCATGAGTAGCAAAGCCTTGTGCCAAAATTTTAAAAAATGAACCATGCGATTGTGGCCGCGACATCAAAGATGCGACTATTAGTATACTATGATCATGGTTTTAAATTGCGGTCCACAACTGCAACAATATAAAAGATTTTCAAGTCTCCGCAACATTATTGCAACCACAATTTCGAATGTGTCACCTGCATTTTGCCACAAAACAACGGTTGACACATACAACCGAGACCGCAACCACATTTAAAACCATGATTATGACTATGATTTAAAAGTTAAAACCTTAGTTGTGTCTACTTCATACTGCTTCAATGATCAATAAGCAACAAAACCAAGATTAATCATGAATGGTGAAAACTTACTGAGTGGTGCAGGAGGGTTCCAGCATGGTTTTAGTGCTTTAACATTTTGCTTCAATGGCTTTTTGGTTAGATGTGAAACGGTTGCCATGTTTTCTTGAGTAACTGTTACAGAGTCTTGTTGGGAAACTTCTGTAGCTTGAACTTCAATCTTGACATGGTTTAGTGCAAACAAAAAATTCATAAGTAACTTTGTTCAATGATCCAAAAATTGTACGTATCTAGTTTTGGGTTACATAACCATTATATTAATATCACATAATCCAACAAAATATTATAAAGAAACTATTAATTAGTGTAGGGCTATGCAATAAAATGAACATATTAGATGAATATAATATATGATACATTTTATTCCCTAATCTCAACTTTTTAAAGGCATTATCTCAAGCTTAAACCAATTACATTTTTCATGTTCTTTTCATCTCTTTAAGAAACTAATGTTTATTTTAAAATTTATTTTCCTATCCTTTTTTATTCTTTTAGTCTTGTTGTCAGCAAACCTATCATAAAATAAGGACAAATTATTTTGTTGGCTAACTCAATTTATTTTTCATAAAAAAACAACAACACACATCTATTTTGACATATCAGAGTGGCGTGGCAAAATAATTCAACTCATTTTACCAACTCTATTCTAGACGTTTAATATTTTGAGTTTTTCAATATTATAATAAGATTTTGAACACAATAGCTTATATCATGGACAAGTTATAATTTGATTAACCATATAGTGATTTTGCCATTCTATTCTAGTAGCATATAATGACGTTAACTTGTTCAATATCTATGTGGAAATGTTAACTTGTTCATAATGATGGTTTTCATAGATATTGAACAAAGCCATTATATACTACTAGATTTGAGGTGATAGTCTTAGTGCATATAGCGTGTTTTGAACTACGATTCATTGCCTTTCATCATGTTGTTGGATCGAAGTTCTAAAACACGGCTTATCTAGTCATGGCAATTTCAACGCAGTTCCAAGCCGACTTTAAGTAAATGAAAATATTCTAATGCATAGTAGAATATATTGACATTAAAAAAAAAGGAATTTCAAAGTATCACATATAGTTTAGAAGGAAACAATGACAACTCATCATACATAATGAAAAACTTAAAAAAGAAAGTAATCAAACTTATAATCATAGGTGATGGGAGTGAGTGACTTACATCTTCAACTGCATAATCAAAATGGTCCTTCTTGATCATATTACCAAGCATTATGAACATTGAGAGAGTGAGAAGGCCAGCAAAGGCTTGCCTCAATTCCATTGAAGTCATTTTTCTTTACTCACAAACCTTTCACCAACTCTAAAAAACTGAGTACTCTTTAGAATCACAAAGTCTCTATATATAGTCCTTTTTCACCGACCTATAGAGGAAAAAACATCACACTAAAGCTTGTGATGAAATGGAAAGATATGAATACAAGGAAATATTGTTGGAGATATTGCCAAATAAAAAGATAAAAAGCTAATTCTTTTGAGACAAGATTCATTACCCTTTTGCTCTATAATTGATTCAATTGTAGTAATACCCTCTATAAGCTCAAGGTTGCTTGAGCTGGATTCACTCAAAAAAAGAGAGGCCTCTTTAATTTCTAAATTATAATGCACTTTGGTGGATGTGACACGTTGATAAAATAGTTATGCCATTTGCTTAATTTACTTAACTATATGATTAATTAAGAGACGCATTTTAATTAGTTTCATGTAATACAAGCTAACTCAACAATCTTTTGTTCAGACATGCATGTACAATTTGCTTAATTTGTTATCTTGGAAAATGTTATATGCACACCTAGAGAAAAAGAAATAAAGAGTGATGTGTCGATTTGATATGTTAATGATGTGATAAAAAGAGAGTGTTAAACAGGTGTTGAGAAATTAATTAGAGGTTAGTTCCACGTTAATTTGTGATCTTTTAATTTTAAAAATATTCATTTTAATTCACTTGTTAGTTTATATTGTAATGAACATTGATTGATTATGTGATTGATTGGGACATATATACTATATGTATAACAAATAAATAACAAACATGATTATTTTTTTGATTAAAGGATATTTAAAGCATTTCATTCATAACAATGTAGTTATACATGTTGATACGTCAATGAAAACGGTGGAGCCATTTATAGATGTAGCGTATAACATATCTGATTATTGATTATCTTTTGTGTCATATACCATATAAAGTTACGGAGTTTGTTTTTCTCATTTTGGCGTGTTCATTTACTTGATCGGTCCAATAATAATCTGATCCGATTTTTCCTCGATCGGTCCAATAATAATATGACCCGATTAAAGTACTTTCTTTTGTTTGACAGAGTTTCATCTATGCTTTTTTGTTTAATAGCAAAGAAATATATTCAATAGAGAGTATATGGGATACTCCAGCTCATTATAGAACGAAGATTCTTACTCTTTTCACGATCGGTCCAATAATAATCTGACCCGATTAAAGTACTTTCTTCTGTTTGAGAGAGTTTCTTCTATTTTTTGTTTAATAGCAAAGAAATATATTCAATATAGAATATATGGGATACTTCAACTCAATATAGAAGGAAGATTCTAACTCTCCTACGTTAAAGACCAATTCGTTGCAATTTTTCGTTATAGTAATCTTGATCAAATGATTAAATTAATAGATAATTGGATTACGAGACTTTTTTGAGAGGAAGTTAATTACGAGACTTGTTTTATTTATTTTTTAATGTACTGAATTGAGTGTTTAACTGTTAAATATATTTTTAGAGAACAATTAATCTCCATGATACAACTCTTAGTAAAATTAACCCAGAGACTTGAGGCAAACTTAAAACACCTTAAAATAGTCTTAATGACATAAAGGTTCTCCACCGACCACCTCCGTCTTTTCTATAAAGAGAGTATCATCAACATATTGAAGATGCGCCAGAAACAACCAAAAACTGCCAACTTTAAAACCTGTAAACATTCCAATGTATCTGCCTTCCTAACCGACACACTATAACACTTGTGCAACTAGAAGAAAAAAAGGAAAGGGGATAAAGGATCACCCTGATTATGGGTTCTATATATTGATTTCTTGGGTTGGACATTATTCACCAGCACATAGAGATTTTCTACAAAAACACACCCTCACATCCAAGCACACCGATTCTCATCAAAACCAAACCTCTTCAGCATATAATCTAGGAAAACTCTGGCTCGCCAAATCATAAGCTTTCTCAAAGTCCACCTTGAAAGTGAGGCAATTCTTCTTAGATCATTTGTGTGAATCCACAATCTTATTGACCGACACCACTCCATCCACCAATTGCCTACCTTTAATTGGACGAGATAATTTTATCCATCATTGAGGCCAACCTTGAAGCCAACACTTTAGCAACCAACTTATAAAGAGAACCTAGAAGATAGATAGAACGAAACTCCCCAATAGACTGAGGGCAATATTTAGGAATTAAGACTATAACAAGGAATTATAAACGATTCTTACTAACAAACTCATGTACTTCACTTTTTTAATCTTCCCAACCTAGACCTTTAATATTATAAGAACCTACAATCATGACAAACTTACTCTAGACTCCCTGCAAGCTTTGGCCATACTATCAATGACCTTGCGCTCCTCCAACTCCCTAATCACAATATCATCAACTCTATCAAAAGAATACCCTATACTCGTTCCACTCATTAACAACACTATGGGAACATAATGTTGTGTTAAACAGTGAGATCCTCAGCAGACACACCCCTAGGTGGATGACCCTGAGCACCATTAAGAGTAGAAGATCCCACCAAATGGTCAACTAGGTCAATACCCTAGGACACACCAACACCTGCTATGATGGATATGGAAACCCCAACCATAGGTCGGCAACCAATAGAGATAAATGGGAAAAACATACATAAATTAAATAATGAATCATTGTTAAAACTAGGTACAAATGTTTTAAAAAATACATATGCATTTGTTCTTTACATTAGGTATAAATACAAATGATGTAAAAAGTTAATTTGATCTAAATAAATAAGTTTCTAGATTGGTTGACGTTACAACAAATTGATACGCTCACAAGTGGACGAGTTTATCGTCGTAATAAAATATCGATATACTTGGAATATTTTTTTTTTGAAGAAATATACTTGGAATATATTGAATATTGATTAACTCTTCTAAGGGTTGATTGGCAAATACAACAATTTTATAGTGAGAAGAGATTTATTTTAATAGAAAATATGCAATGATATAAAGGCAGTTCTGGATTTAGGGTCTATCGTGACGATTGAATAATATCCCAAATCCTCTCATAGTCTCATTCTTAATTATAACATCAAGTTTTCAAAGATGAGATGAACATTGATAGTCTTATGATTTTTGAGGTAATATAAAATAGCATCTTGATTCAACAACTCCCCATATTATCTTGGTGAAATCATTTTCAAGATCCATTAAACACAATCATCCTAAAACATCTCAAAAGAATCTAAACTATTATCATGTGTCGATTCTTAATCGGATATTAATCTTTACTTTCGCTAATCAATCAATATATAAGTTTAGGTGTATATGCAGTTCATTACAATGAACGAAAACACCAAGATTGAATTGAAAACTCAAAGTTATGACAAGCAGAGAGAATATATGAGTTTAGAAGGATTCAATTATTAGATTTTCCCTAAACCTCCAAAGACTACACTAGGGATTGCTCACTCATGATCATACATAACATGAATAAGCAATGATAATAAAGAAACAAAAATAAAGAGATCCTAAAAACTTAACAAAAGGACCAAAATCACAAGTAAAACAAACCTTAAAAAGAGTTAGAAATACGATTTTCACCATTACAAAATTCTAACCTACATTTTTAAAAATTCCACTTTATCTTTTTTACATCTGCTCGGTTGATGTAAACTTTCGTTGTGTAATGTTTTTATTTTCTTTCGACTAGTGCCATAAGGTAAGCACTTAGTGAAAATTTCGTATAAGTGTATACATTGTTAATTCAAAACCCATTAGTTGATTCTTAAGTGCATGATTAGAATGGTTTATAAAACATACTTATGCCTCAAAATTTTAAAAACTTCTTATGGTGTATCTGTTAAAATTGTCTTCCCACGGTAAATCAAGAACTCATATGTTAGAAAGGAGTTTATCGTTCTCCATATTGCACCACTGCGATGAATTAACTTTCACGTTCTTCTACTATATATGTCCTATCTAACATCTCAGACTACTTTAAGTATTGTTGAATGCTTCCACAAATCAACACGAGTCTTTTTAGCGTGTTTTATCTCCACTCACATACTTAAAACTTTCTAAAAGATCATCCATTCCAAAATTGAACCAAGTCAAGTACACTTAACTAAATTGCTCTTACAAAATAGACTACCAAAAAGAACAAGCATCTATTTTGGTATAGACAGTACCCATTAATTCTTATGTGAATTCGTCCGTTCATTCTTGAGCTGCCCATTGAACATGCATGCCTCAGCGATCACTCCTCGTCCTTGTAGCCTTAAGCGTCACAACCTACAAGTAAGAAATGATGGATCAAACTCAGTTATGGGACATGATTAACAGTTTGTTTGAGGGTGCGAATAACTTCATATATTTATTCTTCTCGATTTGTGCTTTCTCCAAGGTAAATCTTAGGCTTTGTTTAAT
Source organism: Medicago sativa (assembly GCF_051527215.1). Classification (NCBI taxonomy): domain Eukaryota; kingdom Viridiplantae; phylum Streptophyta; class Magnoliopsida; order Fabales; family Fabaceae; genus Medicago; species Medicago sativa. The sequence goes on from NC_140750.1 coordinate 25,662,985, forward strand.
TAGCATGATCCTTTTGGTCTCTTTTGATTAGCAATATAATATCTGAGTAAGTGAAGGCCTTACCTTACTAATATTACTCAAACAGTTACCGGGTCATGTTCTACACTTCTACTTCGGCGTTTATTCGGAGAAAGCTAAAGGGATCAAGAGCATGGTTGTTCACAAATATCATACTACCTTTTGTTTTGTCTAATCTTTGTGTAGTACCGGTCTCATAATTTATAATAGTAAGTTGGACTCAAATAAGGTTGAATATACGAGGCCTTTTTTCTTGTAAAATCTAATAAAAATATTTTTGTTGGTGGAACTTACCCTTAGATCAGCTATGTCTGCCTGCTGATTTTGTTAAAGATTAATTTATTGTAGTTCTACTCATGCCCATATGTTTTAAATTTTAAAAATTATTTTTGCTAACTAATGTGGAGATTATTCTATAGAGACTTTCAAATAGTTTTTCGTTAATATGGTTAATAAATATAGACACCAGAAACTTTGTTCTCTCTCTCTCTCTATTCTCTTAAAAAGTGATTTATTCAAAAGCTAATATTTCCCCAATATAGATATATTTTATTTTTTGGATAAATTTTTTTCTAACAAAATGATTTTTATCAGCTTACACCCAAATTTTATTCGAATTTATTGATGATACCAAAATTGCCATTATGCATCTAATTTATTTAAAAACCCATTTTTCATTTCTCACTTTGCATCCTCATTTGCTCTCTCATAATTCATCAATGTGTGACCAATATCAATGAAATTATGTTTCTTCAATGGTCATTTTATAAGTTTTTATGTTTTTTCTTCAATATCTTTTTGTCGCTTTGTGTTTCAAAAATGTTCTTCCATTCTATTCGAAATCATTTTTTTTTCTGTAAACAAAAAAATCACGTTTTTTGTTTCTTTCCTATTTTAGAGGTATAGTGTAAACTCAGTTTACACGCACTACCGTAAACTCACTTTACATAAAGCCACTTGGGTTGGTCTGACAGTATTGACATGTGACCTTAAAGTGTGCTCCTCTCAAGGTCGCTTGTTCGATTCTTCTCGATGTCAATTTCGGTGAACTAGTTTACCTTTTTTACAACAAAAAGAAAAAAGTGTTCACGACAAGTACGTAAACTCAATTTACATACGCTATTAAACTCAGTTTACATGACATGTGTAAAATTTACATAGACTGAGTTTATTGAATAATACAATGAATCATTTATTTTATTGTAAGAGTATTTTGGTCATTTTGAGGTGTGAGCGTTTTTTTTTTTTTTGCGGTGTAACCAGAATTATTCTTTAATATTTTGTTAAAATTTATCAAAAATGGTAAAAATTCATCTTTAATTTTTTTTAGGAGGTCTATATTAGACAAACTCCAACAAATTTTATAATAATAATTTTTTTTTTTTTAGGATTGAACATGTTTATTACAGATTAAAAAAATATATAAAGAAAATTACATGAGTAGAAAGTAAGCAGACAATAAGCTACACTGTTAAGTCTTTTTAGATTGCAAAATAAATCATCGTAAATTAAGATTGACCATCACGCTTCACCTCATCAACTGATGTGGTTTTCGTCGCGGGCAACCATGCCTACCACACTGTAACTTTGTTTTGGTTAATTTTTAGGCTTAAATACAATTTTGATTCCCCTATTTTCAAACTTGTTAACTTTTAATACCCCTATGTTCAAAATCAACTTTCTCATCCCCTAATTAGAAAGTCAACAAAAAATTTTGGTCCCTCTCCTCTTTGGATGATGTGGCAAGCTCATTAATGACGTGGATCATATGTGACATTGTCTATGTGGCACATCTTTTGACACATCATTTCCACTTGATTAAAATTTAAATATAATTATAAAATTAAATAGTAAATTAATATTAAAATTAAAAAAAATCGGGAAAAAAAAATAGAAACCCTAAACTAATTAAAGAAAGAAAAATCCCAAATTGAATTCAATTTTGAAGAACACGTAATATAATCAAAAATAAAGGGAAAGAAAAGCCCAATGTGCTGATTCTGAATTACCAGATGGTTGCGACGAATTATCGACTTGAGTCTTCATTCAAATTTCGAGGACAAACTCAATCATCCTTAGAGTTCTGAATATTCATAAACAAGAAAAGGCAACAACAATGTGAGAATGCAAACCATAACATTTGAATCATGATTGAAGATAATCGATTTGGTAAACATTACTCCAATAACATTCACCTTGTTTCTTCACATGTACTGCTCGAAGCTTTGGTGCATTCAACACTCCATGTGAGAAAGTTTTCATCATGGGACAATTTATTACAATTAACTTCTGCAGTAGTGGTTAATTCATTTTGAGATTTTTCTCTCTTTAATTTGGGAATAAAAGAGTAGTTTGGGTTTCTAATTTCATTCCCCAATTCTTTTTTTAATTTAATATTAATTTCTTATTTAATTTTATGATTATATTTAAATTTTAATTAAGTTGAAATGATGTGCCACATAGACAATGTCACATAGGATCCACGTCATTAATAAGTTTGCCACAACATCTAAATAGGAGGTCGGGGACCAAATTTGCTTGTTGACTTTCTAACTAGGGGATGAGAAAATTGATTTTGAAAATAAGATATCAAAAGTTTAACAATTTTAAAAAAAGGAGGATCAAAATTGCATTTAACCCTAAATTTTATTCCTTAAAAAAAAAACCTAAATTTTATTTTCCATTACTTTCTATTATAACTTTTTTACATAAAATTGATCCATTATATTTTTCATCAAAAAGAAAAACGACCAATTAGATTGTAAAACAATAGTTGGACGATCAGTACTGTCCATCATTATTATCAAAGAATTGGATCTCTGATCTATTAACTATTTTGTATATGGTGTATGCATTTATGATCGAAAGATATATTAGATAGATGGTGAGTAACATTATTATTGAATGGAATTGCCACCCCTAATTATATGATGTAATGATGGGAAGCTTCATACTTGCTTGTTTAGGGTGGATCACTCCTAGATTACACATAATAGAGGCGGAGGCTATGACAGTTTCATCAAGTCATTTTTGAATTGTACCAACAAATTGTTGGCAACAATTATTAAAAAATTGTTGACAAGAGTGTTAAATTTAAGGTTGAAGATTAGGGGTGGCTGTATCCTTGCCTAGTGAAATGACACGAGTTTACTTCCATAAAAAGGCAAAAAAAAAAAAAAAAAAACACCAAACGTAAGTATTTAATTTTATTTAAGACGTCATGCCCTAAACATATTAAGATATTTTATGTTTAGAAAGTAATTAATTATAACTTATATGAGGAATTTGTTGATCATATGTTTAATTTATCTTCCTAGTAATACGACAAATAATTAGATTAATGTATTAATTTAAAAAATCAATTGGAGGTCTAGTTGTTAATTTTTTGACTCAAGAGATCTTGTCGTTATGGATAAAGTTACTTTTGACAATTATATATGAAGTTATTAAAGCTGTAAGAAAAATTTATAAAAAAATTGTCACTTTTTTTCTTAATCTTAAAATACATTTAACTTTTTTTTTTTAGGGGAAAAAAATACATTTAACTTTGAAATTATAGTTTGTCAATTGAAATTTTAATTAAACAATAAACCAACTAGGCATAAAGAATAACACAATTATGAGGTAACTATTAGCCTTCATTTCTTTCTCTTTTTTTTTTTTTGGTCAAGATTTCTTTCTATTTTTTATTGGTACAAATACTTATTAAGTTAGTTTATTTTTAAAAACAAAGAAAAAAATTAGATTGGAGATCGAATCGGGGTGACTTCTTCAATAGGTTCAATAATGTTCAATTTAGATGACTAATAAATGAAGATAAAACAAAAAATAAATCAAAAATATAAAATAAATACAATTGAAATATATAAATAAATAAAGAGAAATGATAACGAATGTCCGTGGAACACTTTTTAAGAACCTTTTTTTTTTTTTTTTACAATACTTTTTAAGAACCTTTAAAACTTAATAGTAATTGTTTTTAAAAACTCCTATATTCAATTGATTAGAATGTATAATATTTGAATTTGTATTCGATCCATGTATTCAACGCATAAATAAATACAAACAAAAAATAAAAATAAGTTAAATTAAATTAAATTATCAAACTGGTCGATTCTTGCTCCCAGCCAATTCTATTTAGTCTTTTTGACTAATAAAAAATAAAAATGTAAAAATGAAAAATATAATTCCAATAAATGCAAAAAAAATATAAAATGATAGTTAAATAAATTAACAAGTTGAACGATTTTAGTCCAAAAACAATTGGACAAGATGATAAGATATCTCTTTTAATTTAACTGGGGATAATGAATTCAAATTCAACCATAAAAGTATAAACAATATTAAATCTCTTAAAAGAAGATTTTACCATCCATAAAGGATCAAACAGTTTAAGAAATTAATTTATAGGAAAATTTACACTTACCTCCCCTAAATTCTCTTCAAATGGCAGAAACACCCCTTCTAATTTTAAAATAGACACAAACCTCCCCTAAGTTATATTTAAATAAACAAAAACCACCCTCTTCTTCCAACACCCTCCTGTTAAAGTAATAAAAAAAAAAAAAAAAACTGATTCCACTGCTAGAAGTCATTCATCCGCTACACGTTACACCACTGACAACACATTCACAACACCTATTAGTAATTCACAATAGTCAAATTAGTGATTCTAAATTTCAATACTACGTTAATTCCTCCATTGAGTGACTTATTATTCTTGTTCTACATATTTTCACCTCCATCTGTGATCCATCATCACTTAAAACATATGTACCCAATAAATTAATTGGAACAGATAACGGCTCTGTTTGGTAAAAATAGCGGATAGCTGATAGCTTTTAGCTGATAAGCTAGCTGATGGCTTTTAGCTGATAGCTGATAGCTGATAAGCTAATTAGAGTGTTTGGTAAAATTAGCTGTTCAACCAGCTGATAAATGTAAAATGACATAAAAGGACATTTTTAATTCTAATAAAATTATTAAATTATGTTCTTAATATATATATTTTACATATTATTAATTTTTTTCTATTTAAAAAAATATTATTTTTTTTGTTGAAGATTCATTTTAAACTTATTCCATTTCAGTTTTTATACTTTAAAAAAAATAAATTATAAAATTTTATTTTGAAATAAAAATTGTTACGTGAACAAATGTGGGTTTAATTATTAAATTGCTTCATGGAAATGTTGAGCAACAGAGCGTAAGGCATTGAAATAGTTACCATTCTGAAACGAAATGGAGGCAAGGCGAAAACATAATAAGTGTTTTTATATATAAAGGGTAATGTGGGTTTTAATTAAAATGTTAAGGGTAAAAATGGAACAAAATATGATAAGTTAAAAGCTATAAGCTCAAACGCTACTTGAAGTAGCTTCTGAAAAATAGCTTATAAGCTCGTGAAATAAGCTATAAGCTCATGGTGAAAAGTGTTACCAAACAGGACTTTTTTTTATCAAACGAGCTTATAAGCTAAAAGCTCTTTTATGGGCTTACCAAACAGACCCCATGTTTTCAACTATAAACTTGGAACAGGAGAAAATGATAACGGATAGTGAACAAAAAGAAGTACCCCATGTCAAGAATGAAAAGCATGTTTAAAGGCATAATAATAGGGAACGGAGACCCTTTGGATGAGAAATAGGAAGAAAAAAAATATGTGTTACAGATAGTTGGTATAAAATCCAAAACAAGTTGAAGGTAATTGGTTGAATGCTTAATTGGTTGCAATAATTAGATTGCTATGAAAACATGTCAGATTTGTATTTGGAACTAAATGGAATGGTAAAAAGAGTTAACTTGAGGGGAGTTTATTGTATATTTAAAACTAGAGGGGAGGTATGTGACATTTAACTAAACTTTAGGGGAGGTGATTGTAATTAACCCTAATTTATATGATAGCATCCGAAACATTGTTGATTAAAATAAAATAAAAAACTCATTGATTTTCTGTTCAATTGGCAGAGCCAAGCCAACTAATTCTATCAATCAGTCCTTCAAAAAAAAAATTCTATCAATCAGTTTCTAAAACATGAGTTTCAATTGTCCACATTTAGACTTTCATTTTTGAATTTATTTATCTTATCGTTTTATCGTAAACGGTGTTCCATTAAAAAAAAGTTTGAAGCAATCCGTACCTAGGCCCACAACCCACATTTGGTGTTGACAGAATGAGTGATAAAATACTATGCTCATAATTTGGTGGTGACATGATGAGTGATATATAAAAATACTATGGTCATATTTTCTTTGGTAATCTAGTTATGTCTACGTTCTTAAAATACTTGTATATTGTCTTATATATTTATATTTTATATTTACAAGTGAAAGTTATATATTTTTTCAGCCTCACAACATAAGTCACTTTAGTAAAAGACATATAGATTAAGAAATACAGCTTTTTTTACCATATTACCCTTTATGTAAAAGAGAGGTGATTTAAATTAAAAAAAGAAAGCAATAAACATAATCTCTCTGTTCCTTGTTAGATGACATGTTTGACAATGTACACTTTTAACCTGACATACTTTGACGGTATTTTTATATTAATATATAAAGATAAATAATATCATATAAGATGTTGGTTTCGTCTCGATGAATATTTTTAAAATGTTAAATTTTCATAATTTTTTGAATAGATAATTAAAGATATTAAAGATAAAAAATATGCATTGATATATATGTTAGAGTCAACTAAATCATTTAAGAAGCGACAGAGAGAGTAAATAATAGCAGCCTTAAAAAACTCAAATAACAACATAATATTTGACTTTTTTCTTCTCAAAGTACACTTGATTGAAAATCTATCTATTGTCGCTTTTTGTTTTGTCATATCATGACTTTTCAATGGCAAGCAAAAATTCAAACAATAAAAAAGTCTTCTAGTGATCATGGAGTATCCAACCAGGGTAATCTAGTAATTGAAATGGGTGTTCCATGGTCAGTGGCGAAGCCAAAAAATTTACAGAGCCTGAGCTAAAAATACGTTACTTTCTTCATGCGAATAATTTCACATTTCCTGCAGATAATTTCACATTTCCTGCTGATAATTTCACATTTCCTGTGGATATATCTTTCCTGCGGATCCGAAAATCCTAGTATTACCTCACCTGGGAACCTAAATCCTTGGCAAAATCTGCAGGAAATGGCTGGGCTGGCAAAATCTGCAGGAAATTAGCCCAAAAATCCGCAGGAAAAGCTCAAAGTTGTAGTAATGGCTGGGCTGGCTACAAAGGAAAGTTGGAGCTGAGCCTGGGCACTAGCCCAGGCTAGCTGGTGGGTGGAATCGCCACTGTCCATGGTGGCACATGCATTTGACTCGACTTAGTAGTGGGTGGTGATAGCCCTATTGATGTCAATGTTGTTCTTGTTCCAGATTGATTTTCGACCAATACAACGGTCAAATTTATCAGGTCCATGAACCGGTTACACCATCTTAAGGATGCTTAGGGAAGATCACTTGTGTGTCTTACCGTAAAGAAGTACCATTTTAAGATGATCCTTATCTTTAATCTATCTTTAGCTAACTTTTGCATTTCACGTTGGGATTCACGGAAGCCGATACGGCGAGCTCATCTATATAAGCGTGGCATCACCACCACGCTCAAGGATGATCACTCATCACACTTGTGCGTCGGAGCGGTTACCTATTTTGTAGGTTTCTTTCTACACTGTCAAGGGACAACCTCCGCAATATCAGAGCTCATCTTTCATCGTACCAGATTGTCGCTAGCATGAATGTCGAGATCGCGTCATCCTAATTTTATACCCGGACAATTCAACTTTTATTTGACAAAAGGTAACTTGCAAACAAAAACACGAGTGTGAAACATGCGAAACAAAAAAAAATGTTGTCATTTATTTTGGAGTGTGGCATCATAGTTGACATATATTAACTATTTTTTTTTTTGGACAAGAGACATATATTAACTAAATAAAAATTGTAATTTCTTTTTAACGTTTAGTACCTTGTACGATATTCTTTTTATGACTGTACGACATTGATTGTGACCAAAATGATCAACTGAACAATCGATAAATAATGCTACGTAACAAAAGGATAATCGAGACACTAATTTAATAACAACTTGGTTAGTACCAGAAAGGATAACAACAACTTGGTTTTGATTTGGTCTAACAAAGAAAAAGTACTATTATTTCCTAGGTCTCTAACTTCTTTTATACCGTTAAGAAATAAACAAAAACATAAGGTTAAAGAAGAAGAGGAGGAAGAAGATGAAAACACTTTGTATTATTCTCTTCACAAGTATGTCATTACATTGTAATGTAGGTCCTATTTATAGGACACATATAGGTACATGAAAGATCACATTATAACCCACTTATTAGTGGAAGTTACAAGCATATGGAAGGGTAATGGATAGTGGGAGTTACAAACATGTGGAAGGGTAATGGATGGACATCCACTAATAGATATATTTATAGGGTCTTGTTAACCAGTGCCCCGGGGCACTGGTTAAGGAAGCAAATATAGTAATATTTACCTTGAAAGTTGTGTAATCAATGCATTAAAAGATTAAAAAGTGTCTTTTTTGACTTTCACTTTCTTCTTTAGGTTCCTTAACCAGTGCCCGGGGGCACTCGTTAACATTTTCCATATTTATAACATATACACCCTCTGGTCACTATTATAAGCAAAACTTTACATTTTAGATTCATTCATTAAATGATGTATGTGGTCTAATAAAGACCACATACATCATTTAATGAATGAATCTAAAATCTAAAATTTTGCTTATAATAGTGACCGGAGGGTGTACATTATTTTGGATACACATATAAAAAGAAAATTAGATGGGCATAAACCCATTTATCTTTAAGAGTGAGTGTTAGAAAAAGAATGTCTATAACACTCATCTAAAAGTAAAATGTATTTATTTTATTCTATTATACATTTTATATAAGTATGCTAACTGTGTTATTGGAAATTAGAAAATAAAACTTGAAATTTAATAAAAAATTTTTTAACTTTTGACAAATTTAATGCAAGGATTTCAAAAGAATATTATGTAGTTTCATGTGTTTTTATCTTACGTTTTGAGTGATGTATCATGTTCTAGAATAGTTTTATATTATGTGTAAGTTGTCTCTTTAAGATTAGAGCACCATCTCACCTTGCACTAAAACTCTTTGCATGTATAAAATCTTCTGTGTCTAGCTGAAAATAATCCTTGGATGGTTTATGGATGTTTTGTGTTGTGTTTTTTTTCAAATCTTTTAAAAAGGTTTTTTGTATTTGAATTGGTTCAAAAGTCATAATGACGGTCTCAATAGATTCACACAATACTGAGAGTTTTAGATTCATTTTGAATCGATTCATCTTTGCACAGAATGATCATCGAATTGATTCAATCTTCATGGACTTCATCCAAATCACCGATTTTATTTTGATCATATAGTTTCAAACCTGTCTTTTGCATGATTGTACTGATTTTTCGACTTCACTGAAACTCAATCCTTGTGTGTTGATATCGTTATTTTAGTCAGAATAGTAGATATATTTTTTTAAAACACTGTATGTAAGTTTTTTTTTATTTTTTACAAAAAGCATATATAGTTTATACTTTTATTAGTGGAGAGAGTATTAATGTGTCATCTATCTGCATATATATATATATTGATTTTAATTCAATTTGTTCATTTTAATTTTATAATATTTACACTACTCAGGAAAAATTGGTTTAGAAAAATACTAACTAAAATTTCTAGTTAGTTTTTAAAAAGTAAATAATTGAGTTGTTAATAGTACACAAACATATTTATAATAATCAAATCATAATGTCGTCGTTAGCTTATCTCAATTGATATGGATAATGTATAGTATATGCAAGGTCCAGGGTTAAAACTGTTCGAGGGTAACTTTGGTATATAAAAAACTACACAAATAACAATAATTTTACTCCCCTCCCTCAAAAAAAAAAATAATTTTACTCCCTTAAAATAGATATTCAAATTATATTCTCTCTCATTTTAATCCATCAATAAATTCTCTTTTCCTTTTTGCACACATTATTTCTTTCTAATAAATTTGATATATTATCTTTCTTTCATAACAAACAATTGTTAGTTATTATCTCTAGCCAACAAATTTATTCAAAAAAAATAATTCTTTATCCAACAATTTTTTATTTTCTTGCACATACTTTTTTTTTTTTTGAAAAGGCCAAAGAATGATATAATAACAATAAGGGTTAAGTTGTTTCAGCACAAGATGTATAGAAAACAACCCACCAAGATCACAGAAACATACAATCAGTCAAGTTTATTGTACAAAACAACAAAAAAACAGAAAAACAGGCAGTACTAAATAACAGTAGAAAAAACACAAAATAGGATTAAGCCTCCAAAATTGGTATTCATAGTCGAAAGCAACATATTTCTACTTTAACCACCAAAAGGATAGAAGCTTGACTCTTTAACAAAGTGCCTGACTATTTTCCTCTTTATTCTGGAAAATGCGTCGATTCTGCTCCTTCCATATGACTCATACAACAGCGATGCAAATCATGTTAAGGGAATAACGAACTTTCATCGAAAACCCCCTAGACCACCAAATTGGATAAGATGAGCCATTAAATTGCCGTGAAAAATTGTAGAGGAACCGAGCCAACTACCAATAAGCTGCCAAATTTTACCATAAAAAGCACATTGAACAAATAAATGATCCATGTCCTCGTTCAATCCACAGTTCGCCGAACAGCCCTGCTCGCCATCCGCTAAGACCCTCCATTTAAATAAATTGTCTTAAGTAGGAATACCATTCAAACCCAATCGTCAAGCAAAAATAGAGCCTTTGAGAGGAACCACTTTAAGCCAGAGAACCTGAGAATTCTAAGGAGTAGAGTTCTGCAAACCCTCCGTCGGTTTATTATAAGCACTACTAACTGTGTAACTATGAGATGAGTGTAAATGCCAAATCCATCTATCCTCAGAAGCCACCTGCAAAACAACGGAATTAAGTCGTTCCACACACACCCCCACCAACTCCTCCCACGCAAATAACCTCCTCCGCCACTTCCAAGCCTCGCCATTCAATCCCCACCCCAAAGTCAACATCTCCGCCACCGTCGTCAACTTATTATCAGCTAGCTAGCTCGAATAACCTATGGAACCTAACCTCCAACGACCCACCATCCAACCAAGGATCTTTCCAAAACAACGTAGAAGTCCCATCCCCCACCTTTCGGGTAATGTTGTCGGTCAACTAACCCCCATCTAACATACCAACACCCTCTCTAATATTATTTACCGTCTTCCACCACACCGACCCCCTCCCCCCTCCAACACACAACCGCCCCCTAACCTCCACGTAACGGACACACAACACCCAATACCATAAACTCCCTTTCTCCTCCAACATTCTCCAACACCATTTACCTAACAACGCTAAATTAAACTCTCTTGCACATGCTTTATTTCTCTTTCAAAATGTCTTACGCTCTTTTTTTTAACATTTATGTAGCTTTTTTATTTTTCTATCAAAATTGTTGTTTTATTTTAAACTCGAAGTTTTTAACAATATTATTCATCTTATTTATAAAATTTCAATTCTTCATGAAACTATTATTATAGGTAACAAAGTTTTATTTTAAAAAAAAATTGAATTTGCAAAATACAAAAAACAAACTTTGATTAAAAAATACAAACTTATAATTTTCAAATAGATAAATTAATTCTATAAAAAAAAAAGATTAAGTATGAGTAATCAAAAAAAAGTATAATTTCCCTAAAAAAAAGTATAATTAACAAATTATACATTTAAACATCAAAATGACGGTTAAATTAAAACACAAATTGGACATTTAAACTACCTAAACTATACATAAAAAGAAACAAAACGAGTATTAAAAAAACAGAAAGAAACAAAACTGAGTATTAGAAAACGGTACGATAAAAAATGTCCGTATAAGAGAGAATATGATCTCCGAGATTCGCGGTTTGCTGAGGACTAAACAAAAATGTCTCTTTCATTTCAACTTCATCGTTACGGTATTCATTTTATTAATTTTTTGAGTTTTTTTCCTAATCAAAAGGATAAGAACATTTTTTTCTGTCATTAAACATACTTGGAATATTATGTAACAGGTCGGTGCCTCTCATATGATTGAGGTAACAACAAACAATATGTTTTTTTTTTTGTCAAAATATATATATTTTAGAACAGCAAGACCATAAGGAGGGGCTTAGCCTTTCAATAGGATAAGGTATTCTTTTTTGGTCAAGTAGCCTAGTGGCTAGAACTCACACAATTTAATTGTGGAGAAGTGGATGTCCGGGGTTCGAACCCCGGCCCCTGCATATAAAGTGCGATATCCCTACCAACTGAGCTATGCTCACGGGGTAGGATAAGGTATTCTAAAAACAAAAAATTATTTCTTTTGAGATGAGCATCTCTCACGCTCTATGTAGTTCATATTTTAGAATCTGAATTGCAGAAAATTCTCATAAGGTGGAAAAAGTAATGACCAAAACAAACAAAAAATGTTATTTGAACATCTATTTGTAGGACAACTTTGGTGACAACAAAAAATATACAAATAAAAGTAAGTATGGACACAAAAACCAAAACAAGTAAAAACACAATATGAATACGAGAGAGAAAGTTGTCACAAAAATTATCGCAAAATCGATTCACAAATATCATTTCTCAAACAAAAATTACACACTCAAGACAATGATGGATGCTATTGTTGTTGCTTGTAGTTGTAGTACTTCATCTGAACATTTATTAGGGTAAAATATTTTATAAATATCTTATAATATTTTGGATATTATATCAGAGTATTTTACGCCATAATTAAATTTTTTTCTTACAAAACACTATAATTAATTTTATTTTTAAGAGTATGTACATGAATCGATATGTTTGATAGATATCTCAACTAGGTTGACACCCATATAAAAAAGGAATCATTTTCATAATACAATTGTTGATTAAAGCTGAAATTAGTCAAGGTCGAATGAGTTTCCTTAACTGTGATTTCCTTGCTTTAAGCAAGTAACGTTGAGGGAGGAACTATGTTTCTAGTCGAGCATTATATACGTTTGTTTTAAGTTTTTGAGCTACACTAAAGAATGCATAAATAAAAACAGAAAGACAAAGAGCTGAATTCCGAAAATAAGTTTGTTCGATTGATTGAATATGTTAATTACAATGAATGAACATGGTATTTATAGTAAAACTATATTGTGGCCTACAATGCGTAACCCTTATTCGGCTAATTTTCACGGATGTTGCATGATAAATCTCTTAGTAGTGGGATCGTGGTGCCCCACGTTCAGCTTCAACTTCATTTTCTCCGCATGATCCGTCGACGAGGTCCTTTTGTGCACAACTCCACTATATATAGAACGTGTCATTTTCCTCATTCCTCGGAATGGTTATCGACACTGAAAGCAGGGATCCTAGATAAAATGTCATTGTTCAGACCGACTATGTATTTGACTTAGTTTCGAGCTTTGAGGTCCCACGCTTTGAGTTAATGACCTTAAGAAAGAAATAGTTCCCTCATTCTCGCGCTTTACATCACATATCCTTGACGTCTCACATTTAGAGTTAATGGCCTTAAGGAAGAATCAGTTACCAAATTCGGCTAACTGGGTTATTATTTTTAGGGTTAAATAATGTTTACTCCTCTGCCATTTCAGAAAGTTTTGGTTTACCCTCTGTAATTTTTTTTTTTTTTGTAGATTTCTCCTTACCATTTCAAGATTCTTTCATTTTAAACTTTCATGTCAGGTGATTGTGTAAAATAGTTTATGTGGGATGCTGAATAGTTTATGTGGGATGCTGAGTTTGCTTTTCTTAATTGTTTTTGAATTTTTTTAATTCTACATGTCATTTGTATTATTAATTTTTTAAAAAATTATACAAAAAAACCATAAAAATCGAAACCCAAAATTCTTAAAAAAAAAAAATTAAAACCAAGAAAAATCACCTACCACATTGAACTTCATCCTTGAATTCCATAAAACACAAAACTCAGATAAATTCTCCTTCAAATTTTCCTTCTCTCTAAATTTTTCCTTCATCTTTCTCCTCACATTCAGGACTTTATCATCAAATTCATCTAAACCCCAAAACCCAAAAAAAATCACAAACCCATAAAAACACAATTTCAATCTATGAGATTACCTAACATTTAAAATTTAGATTTCAATTTCATTTGGTTGTTATGTTGTTGATTAAGTACTGGCTTAATTATTTTAAAAGTTTTTAATTATTTTTACTCAAATCAAGTTAACTCATATTATTTTAAGCAAGTTCATAATACAGTTTATGTGAACATAAAAGTCACAACAAGACCATAAGATATAGGTGTCATTTCTAATGCATGAACGCTATCAAAGTTTAGAAACTACAAAATAAAAAATATTTTATACTAAAAAATACATTTAAGCGTCTACGAATTATTTTGTCTTTTTCTTATAATAAATAATTAAAATATTATAAGAAAATGACAAATAATCAATCAAAAATTATAAAATTTACTGATTTTTTTCGATGTATATACATAATTTAAAAAGTTAAAAATTAAGAAGAAACTAATGTCTTGACCAGATAAAAAAACAAGAAACTCATGTACTTCATCCCCCCTTAAAATCAAGTTGCTGCAAAAATGATCAAGACATCCGCAGGATAAGCTCCATCGACTTCTAACAAGCCATAAATGGGTCCACACAATATAGAAAAACGAACAAGTTGATATAAGGGACAAGAGGGCTTTGAAAGTAAATAATTTTTCAAGTAAACTAGCAACACCGAAAGACATGAATGTAAATGCAGAACCTCAAGACTTTTATTACAACTTGACAAAAAGAAGACCACTCTATTAGGTGGAGTTCACAACATCAATTAATTATGGTCAATATTCCATTCTACCTTTTGGTTTCTTCTTTCAACATTTACGGCCTCAAAGACTCAAATTTTTACTTCATAAAAAAGAACTCCAACTTTTCTCACTGTAGAGACAAATAGTTTGATAATTAAAAACACAAAAAAAATATTTGTCGTTGTAGTATAATTTATTATAAAAATTAGACACGGGAAATATCTTTTTTTTTTGTCAGGAAAAGTGGGATTACACAAGAAAATAGCTTTAATAAAATGAATTTATTGATTGAATAATTTTTACATGAAAATGCACAAAACATTCACTTACATCTTAATAATGTTTATTATAAACTTTTAAAAAAATTATTATATATAATTAGACATGAGAAAATACATCTCTGTGAGCTTAACTCAATTGGTAAGGACAATGCATAATATATGCAAAGGTCTGGGGTTCGAACCATGGAACCATGGACACAACAAAAAAAAGACATGACAAAATACCTATAATGTTTACCTTAACTATCAAACAAGTTTACCTTAACTATCAAACAAAAATCAGCTGTTTACCTTAACTATCAAACAAAAATCAGCAGACCCATATGAATGTACGAGTATTTTTATAGTTTGCTAAAAATTATAATTCATATCTCAATTAAAAAACAATATTTATATAAGGGAAATGTTAACCGGTGCCCCCGAGGCACTGGTTAAGAAATCAAATATGGTAATATTTGCATTGAAAGTAGTGTTGTCATTGCATTAAAAGCTTAAAAAGTGTTACTTTTTGAGTTAAAATTTCCTTTTTTGGCTTTCTTAACCAGTGGGCACTGGTTAACAAAACCCTTTATATAAATATATTTACAAAATATACAACGTAGCACGAAATCATGTGAATTCCATTAATATTTATTTAACAAGTAAATAATAATTTGCAATTAAAATAAATGAAAAAAATAAAAATTCTCAAGTTTTTTAACAATATGCAATTAAGTTTTTTTTTTAAAGAAATGTAATTAAGTTGACTAAAATTAATTTAGTTAATTTGATTAATTTTATCATCCTCGTGCAACCACGGAGAATCCATGAGGCAATTAAGATTCATATTTTTTTTTTGTCATGTAGCGTAGTGGCTAGATTCACACACATTATGTGTGGAGAAGTGGGGAATTCGGGGTTCGAGCCCCGACTCCTGCACAAATTATTCCCGGTAGCTACCAACTGAACTACACTAACGGGACAATTAAGATTCATTTTATCATCCGGGTAGATATTTTCTCAATCTTACAACACCATATTCTCCTAATTTGGATGACTTTTTTTGGTGGCATAGATGACTTCTTCTTTTTAATTCAAAATCAAACGTAACCAAATCACAGAACCTTTGTGCAGCTGCCCAAAGTTTAAGCAACAGTACCTTCGTAAAAGTGCATGGTACTTCCTCAGTCAAAATATAAGCATATGTTTATTTGGTTTGAATTGAGTTGATTTCGAAGAAAAATACTATACACTCTTATATTATTTTCTTATACGAAACCAGACCGGTTTGGTTGTAGTACAGTAGTATATAACTTGAGTAAACCAAATCATCTTAATTTATTTTTTTCGATATTTTTATCTAATAATAAATTCAAATTTATCTTCTCATTTTTCTTTATACTATGATTCAGTCAACAACAGATTTGTCTAAACATTGTAATAAAAATATATAATAAATATATGTCCAAACGACAACTGTTCTTAGCTTTCAAGTTTCATTAAAATAAATATTTCAAATAAATAAATGTAACTATATATTAGAATATGTAAATATATTTTATATCTAGTAGGTATTCATTTGTATTTATTCAGCAATTAATCTCGTTGATTGAAAGATTACCGTACAATTTGATAACGTCATGATAGCCAAGTTACTGATGTATATATATACATGATCATGCAATGAATTAAGCTTGACATGCAAATACAAACGAATACATACTAAATATAAAAAATATTTACATATTCTAATAGTAAGATCAATGGGAGTTGAGTCTCTAAATTTCTACAACTTGACGAACTAATGTTTGATTTAAGTTGGAAGATGTATCCACTTATAATATCTGATATGTCTCAAATATGATTACTTCAAGTGGGGGGAACCTATAAAAAACCAATAAATAAATAAATGTTTTTTTAAGGGAAATAAATAAATATTACCGTGTATAAAGAAATGGTATTGTATATAAAGAAAACCAAATATTTACAATGCAATAAAATAAATTTGATTTAAACCCCTCATTTTTTTTTTAAAACAAATTAAGAAATGGGCAACATTGGTTAATTAAATTGAAACTACGATCACATCTTATCAAAAATCATACTATAAGATAAGTTTCTTTTACAACAATATCCAAACTTTAAGATAAGTTTCGTCAAGGGATAAGTTAATTTTGTTGCTCATAGGTTGGTAATTAAGTATGTCAATATTGAATGTTTGTCATCAATAGTTTGATTTAATTCCATCTTATATTAAAACTATTGTGAGAATTGAAATAATACGTGTTTTTATTGTAAAAAAAAATTACACCAGAGTAACTCTTAAAATATTTAATATCATACTAGTTCACCGTGATTGTGACAACTCCTTGGTGGCATCAAACCATGCACTAAATCAACATTATTTCATAATTGGAAAGATCCGAACGCAACCAGCAAAACTGTCAATTTCTACTTCGTAATGGAAAGATAGAAAAGTAAGCAAAAGTAACTTTATTTATTTATTGAGTATCAGTTGGTTGTGCATGTTAAATTAGTAGGGAGGAACATGGTCCAGACCTACCGAACACGTACTTTGGGGTGGGTGAATAACAACCATTATAACTGATCAAGTGCCCAAACAAAAGATTATCTTATCTTATTTAATAACAAATATTTTATCATCGAAATATTTTAAAGAGATATATACTTACCAAAAAAATAAATATAGATATATCATCGAAAGAGCCGTGATATGTGTTGGCATATTGAAGACTTCTCTTAAATAATTAACCCAAATATTTATCCATAAAAAAACTAAAATATTACAATATACTAGTATAGTTTTCTATCAAATATTGTTTAGGTTTTGTTTTCAACATAAACCAGTGTAGATTTTATCATGTATAATGTAAGCAAATACGCAGCCATTGACTTTTTTTTCTGACTTTAACATACTATTAAACCAAAATTAATTAATTAATAGGTATAAGAAATGAAATGAAATGAGAATAGAACGTGGCGTAGCACGCAAACCCTGACTATACGGTTCTCGTACTTTCATAATACGTCACTCTACAAACCCTCAATCCTCATCCGTACATATATCGTTTACTTTCTTTTATCATCTCTCTCTATAAATCTCCAACTTTCTCTTCCATCTCTTTCACAAAATCTAGCTAGCTAGCTTCTCTCCTTTCAACTAAAATATGTATGAATTGCAACAATTTCAGTTTCTTCATCAAGATCATCAGATGACAATGAAGATGGATCATATGCCAACAAGGAAGAGGGAGACAAAAAAGACGACGTCGCCGACGCCGACGGAGGAAGATAGGGTTCATGTTGTGGACTTGCATGGCATGTCCTTGGACTCACTTCCTAAACTTTCTCTTGATTTAGCTATTATTTGCAAGCTCAATTTGTCTAACAACAATCTCCAGGTACAATCTCCAAGTTTGACAAATTCACAATTAATTTTAGTACAATGCAATTTTATTAAGGTTTTGAAGTTTAAGTTTTTTCATCAAAATTGTTGTACAATCACAATTATTAATATATATGATTGACACTCATGATGAGATCAATAGCTAGGAATAGGATGCACTAGAGAGCCAAAATCATGGATTTAGATCCAAATCTTAAAATCATAGTGGTTTAGCTGTCCATAACAAATAGAATAATCTTTGTTGAAGGGAAAATGGCATAATCTTGTACTACTTGGATTTTTTTGATAAGTATCTGGTGCAACTAGTATTAGTATATATTCATTTTTTTTTGTACATATTCATTTTATTAAGTCTAAAAAATATATTTGATTAAGACATACTTAACTTAATATATTAGATGTAATATAACGGTTAGCTTTGATACAGATATCTTCTTCTAAATTGATTGAATATCTTCTTCTTTTTTTAATGAACATGAACATTTATTTTTATGAACAATTAATTGAATATCTTTTTTTTAATGAACAATTGATTGAATATTTGAATATCTTTTTTTTTAATGAACAATTGATTGAATATCTTTTATTTTATGTAAAATTGATTGAATATCTTGTTATATAAATTATTTGATAGGAAATAACTATTTAACTATATATAACAGAACATACCGGAGTCATTAACGGCAAGATTATTAAACTTGGAGATGTTGGACGTGCACTCCAACCAGCTTAGATCCCTACCCAATTCCATTGGTTGTCTCTCTAAACTCAAAGCTTTGAATGTCTCTGGAAACTTCATCCAATCCCTCCCAGCAACCATTGAGAATTGCAGGTTTATTTTCTTAACTTCTCTTTATATTTTATCGATAATTAAATATATGATAAAATTATCTCATATTATAACTTTTTGAATTTTAAGTGTTACCCATATCAAGTTAATGTTAGGGATTTATTTTACTCCATCCGTTTTAAAATGAGTGTTGTTTTAGGTGTTTACACACATATTAAGAAATGCAATGACTAAAAGAAAGAGAATGATTATTTTACCAAATTATCCTTATTAACTATTGGTTAGTTTTAAAAGTAATAATTTGGAAGTAGTGTGCAGAGTATTAATTAGAGGGTACAATTGAAAAGAAAAAGTTATTATTGCATTGGAAACTGAAAGTGACATTCATTTTGAAACAAATTTTTTTAGCTAAAGCAACACTCATTTTGAAACGGATGGAGTACTAAGTTTGACAACTGATGTCAAAAGATGCGACTCATATACATGTTTTTAGTTGTGTATAGGTGTTATTACTTTCTTTCAGCATACATATGACTTTTCAAATTTTGAATGCTGACATTATTACAAGAACATCCATGTTCATTATTGTGTTTTGCATAACTTTTTTTTTAGTGGTCGGGGTTTGAACCCCGGACCTTGCATATATTATGCATTGTCCATACCAACTGAGTTATGCTCACGAGGACGTTTTGCATAACTATCTACCAAGAGGGGAACTTAAAAAAACAAATAAATATTTAATTGATTTGAGAATCTATAATTTTTTTAATTTTTTTTGTATTTTTTCATAAATTTATTAAGATCTAGAAAATAGATTAATTATATCTCATCAAGCTAATCAAATTTTTGTTTACAAGAGTAATTGCTATTACTTTTCAAAAGAAAAGACTAATTGCTATATATTAGTTAACAACTCAAACAAGTTATCTTTTTTTCTTGTGATACCTCAAACAAGTTATCTATTCATCTCTAATTAAACATAATCATATTTAATTTTCCCATGTACCATGCAAACCAAAGACTTATATTAACAAATTACATTTGTAGGTGTCTAATCATATTTCAACAAATATCTAGTATTCACATTTTACTTTCACCTAATGATGTCATGCAAATAAAAAAAATAACAAAAAGATCGAGAAATTGACTTTGATGTAAATTGATATTTTTTTATTAATATTTTAAAAACTGGATTGTAGATCCAACAGACAAAACCTCCCAATTCTGGTTCAATATTTGTTTAACAAAATAAAAAAATATTATTAACAAAATAAACTGTTTGAACTAAGCATGATTAAATCAGGTCCGATAGACTTTTATTCTTGTTTTTTTTTTTTAGGGGAGACTTTGTATACTTGTTTTGCAATGATATAATATAAATACCCCCATCATGAATTTCTCGTTTTTAATTGTCTCTCTCTTAAAAAATATATTTAATTGCCTGGAAATTTCAATTCTAATCAAGAATTCCTAGATCCAACATCACAAAATCAATATTGTAAACTCTACGCATATTATATCTCTAAACCTACCAACTAGATATTGATTGAATAATGCCTGCATGCTTCACGTCTTTATAAGGCTCACATCTATGTCACCATTATTATATGATAAAATTGGAGTGCAATTGTGCTAAAAACTTGGTTATGTGTGTTACTGTTACATATCATTGTTAATATTGATTATTACATGTTTTTTTCATTCTTTTTTCTAACATGCACATGTGCATATGAATTTTGATCCACCAGAGCCTTAGAAGAACTGAATCTCAACTTCAACATGTTGAGCAAACTTCCAGACACAATAGGCTTTGAGCTCGTAAAACTCAAGAAGCTTGCAGTTAAC
The DNA here is from genome assembly GCF_051527215.1 of Medicago sativa. Classification (NCBI taxonomy): domain Eukaryota; kingdom Viridiplantae; phylum Streptophyta; class Magnoliopsida; order Fabales; family Fabaceae; genus Medicago; species Medicago sativa. The sequence continues at coordinate 25,684,180 of NC_140750.1, forward strand.
TCCAACAAACTTGTGTGTCTTCCTAGCTCCACCTCTCACATGATGACTCTTATGGTTCTCGACGTACGTTTGAATTGCCTCAGGAGTCTCCCCGACGACCTTGAGAACCTCGTCAATCTTGAAACCTTAAATGTGAGTCAGAATTTCCGGTACTTGGAGTCATTGCCCTACTCCATAGGACTACTGTTGTCCCTAGTTGAACTAGACGTTAGCTACAACAATATCAAAACATTGCCCGACTCCATCGGATGCCTCCAGAAGCTCCAAAAGCTAAGCGTGGAGGGAAACCCGCTCAGTTCGCCTCCACTGGAGGTGGTGGAGCAGGGATTGCATGTGGTGAAAGAGTACATGTGTAACAAAATGAACTCAAGCCATCATATCCCAACCAAGAAGAGATGGTGGATGGTGAAATGTGGGACCTTCAATGGAGACATGATAAGTGGGAAACGATCAGAACATAAGGGTTTCAACAAGCTTCATTATCAACCCATGAATGGTCTTGCTTCACCAGGCTTCATGGGGAGGTTGTCGCCTCTTCGCCTCTTCTCACCCCGTCGTAATTCCTTAAGTTGAGAAGCCACAAAAATAATTTTGTAAAATATCTGTGTATAATCCTTGCCTGTCAAATAGTTTTAATAGCTGTGTTGGTTTTGAATTCAAACAATCAGGATATGGCTACTGTAAAGGTGAATAATTGCTGGTTAGAGATGCATGCATGCAGAAAATGTACGTGTATATCATGGATTTGAAAATGGTGGGTTTGTGAAACTAAGTAAACATGTTCATGTGAAACTTCTGATGTAATATTTTTTTTTGAAGAATTCCTCTGATGTAATTAATAGCTCATAACGGGTTCATTTTATACTTCTTTCAGCTTTACAATATGATGTACGAACTCTAATTTTTAACGCATTGCTAGTTTGTAAGTAAAGGTTGAAGGTATGTTTGTTTCAAACAAAAAAAAAGGTTGAAGGTACCTTCTTCACTGCATGTAATCAATCATCCATAATGGAATGAGAAATTCTACCACAACATGAATCGGTAAGTTGCAGATGTATTTGTATGAGAAAAACTCAGTAAAAGTAGCAGACCATAGCAGTTCATACATGTTCGGAAAAAAGGGCATGTTTCCAAAACATGGAGATCAACGGTAGCCACAATCGTGGAATTACTTACTCGTGGGATGATTAGTAAAAAAGAGGAAGAAGTATGCACACCATCAGAACGAAAAACCAATCTCATCAGTTCAGATATCCATTTGTTCAAACATCTAGTTTCGACTGTGTTAACAGAATTATACAAACACTAAGCAGGGGCATGCAGCTCAAATACATGCATGAAAGATCAACATGTCTACAAATCCGAAAATACTTTCCCATGGAGCAAATTTATCATTAGCACATCAAAAAAAATGCAACCAAGTTTCTTGAATTTAGCTACTTGAGTATCATATAACGAACATTGAAGACGGAGGTATATATATCAAACTTGAATTTTGTTTAATGTGCAAAAGTAAAATGTTTGTGCACCGTACACAAGTGTTTTCACCATTGGATTATTAAGTTTCATCACGACCCATATTACTTAATGATGAGATTTATAGATTTAATGGTGGAAACTAACTTGTGCATGATGCAATGATTGTCTCACTTGTGTACCATAAAGTTGGCCTATAACACATGATAGAGTATCTTTGTATGTGTATTTTGAAAACATACGAGAATACAAAAGGGAGAATTCAGTCTTAAGAGAGAATAAAGACAAAAGATATGAGGAAATTCAGTGACAGCCAAATGGCATGAAAGCAATAAAAAGAGAATGAAGCGATAGAACTGTTAAGAGGGAAGCGGAGATAATAGAAGAAGAGAGAAAGGAATGAAGTAAGTTGAGAATGGGAGAAAACCAGACCTCTTAAATTGCCTGGGATACTTTATTTTCTATGGTCCTTGAGATTTCCACAACCTTTTATGCAGTTTTCTGCTACTGATATTTAATTTAGCCATATCAGTAACCAAAGTTCAGTAATTAATACAAACACTTTTAACCATATCAGTAACCAAAGTTCAGTAATTAATACAAACACTCATCACATGTTATTCCAATTCTATCACCCATGCACCTCAAACACGTAAGCTAATCTAAAGTTTAAGCCAAAAATCTTCCTTTTTTTTTTTTTGGGTTACACAACTAATGAGAGAGGCCTAATGAGACTTGGTCTGAGATGCAAGAGTTGTCGTCATATGACCAAGAGATCATGGATTCAAGTTTTGGAGTCAAGTCTCTTGCAAAATCAAAGTGAAAAAATATGCAAAATCCAATGAGTCTAACTCTTTCCTAGACAAACTATTACGGGAGATTTATATAGCACTAAGTTGCCATAGTTTCACAAAACAAACAACTACAAAATATTAAAAAATCATAGAAAAAGAACTGAAAATGTCCCTTGTATTAATGGTGCTTAACCCCTTGAAACTATCAGCCACTCCATTCCACCTCAAAGGAGGAAAGAGTCGCCCGCTGCAACCTTTCCAACCTTCTCCTCCAAGCTCTTAGCCTCATTGTCAGAGACAATCGGTGGGATATCTGAAGCACCGACACCGACAACCTTAACTATATATATTTAACTGCTCAAGTGCTCCTATGGGTTCTTTTGTATTTTAAAAACATAGCTACGAGTCCATCTCTTGTTTCCAACGTGGATTATTTTTTAAGGGTAAAAATGCAAGGTCACTTGACACACCTGAGCCTCAATAAGGTTTTGCAGTTTCGATATGCAAGCATCTAATATGAAGAACGTTTTCTTATTCTTATAGAGAAAGAAACTGCTCTACTTAAGTCAAAGTACCAATGTATAATAAATTAGAGCGGCAAAAGAAGATCCAGAAAAAACAAACTAGAGGCAAAGCAGCCTCAAGGGGTTCCATCCTGAGATCATGTTGTCTCCAAGATACTTGGTGTCATGCGATCCAAGGCTATGTTACCAAATTAATAAATCAAAAGAACTACTAAAAACTATCTTTCCTTAATCACCATTGAAATGAGAAAAGAAAAAAGTATGCTACCACTCTTACAGTTCTATTATATGGTTTCAAAAGTATAAGCAGGGTATGATACATTCATGTCCCATCTACATTGGAGTCTCACACCTCTTATAGAGTTATAGGCCTGGTTTTAGGAGTGTTACCCTTTACATCAAGTGATATCAAAGCCTACTTTTCTTCAACAGTCAATGTAATGGGGGGAAGAATGGTTATCAATATCAGAGTCACTCGACAATGAAAAGGGTTGCATTTTAGGAAACTGCCATGTCTATGTATCTAGGACATGAGGATTTATGTTAATACAAACAAATTGAAGTTTCGAGAGAGCAGGACCTCGAGAAAGGGATCAGATACAAACAGAGGTATACCGCCATATGAGACCGAAATAGCAGGATCATCACACATGCAAGAAAAACATAAACATATATAGAAATCACATAAACATAACACAATCAACCTATCCATAAACAAATCAGCCCTCCCCTTTTCATGCCCTAATCTTTGATTCACCAGAATTGCTTGTAACCTATAGTCTGACAGTAGCAACCACAACGTTTTCACATCAAACACAATCAGTAACAAAACAAACATGTATCCATACACACACTTACAAAAAGAAGCCATAGTACACCAAACAGCATTTCCCTTCTCAAATGCTTTAATACACAACAAGTAACACAAACCATTAAAGTGGAACACGGAACACAAAAAGTAGCAGTTTGTTCAAAGTCCAATATGCTACTGCACACTATAGATGCTATTTGACAATACTTTGTAGCAAATAACCTATCGCAGAAAAATAGCGATGCGAATTGATCAAATAACCTACGCTATAGCGTTGTACCGCTACTATTTGAGACCAACCACAATTCAAGTACAAATAAATCATTGCACATCAAAGAAACATAAAAAACCAAATATAATATAATCAAAACAATTTTCATCCTAAAAATGTTAACCTAAATTTCAAGTATACCAAACCAACTAAAAGAAAGCCATAGTACAACAAACGGCATTGCCCTTGGCAAACGTGCTTTAATACACAACAAGCTACACAAACCACTGTTGTCAATCACAGAAAATAGTAGTTTGTTCAAATCCTAATACACTCCAACGCTGTTAATTGCTATAGCCTAGCCTCTATATTTGACAACACTATGTACTAAATAGCGAATCGCAGAACAATAGCAATTTATTCAAATTCCGCTATAGCTGCTATTTGACAACCCTAACACAAACCACATTTTAGCCACAGATAAATCATTGCACACGAAACAAACCATATAATATAACCACAACAATTCATCCTAAATATGTTAACCCGAATTTCAAGTATACCAAACCAATTAGAGTACTTATTATATAAAATATAACAAAATAAGATCCAGTTACTATAACCATTTCAATTCAACAACCCTAAATTCTCAAATTAACTCAAACTACAAATTCAAGAAACAAAGCCAAATTCAACTGAGATAAGCCGGGATCTTGATACGAACGAAGAGCATACTCATAACATAAGCAATGACAACACTGGTAATACCAGCAGTTGCATAAGAAACCTTGACAGAGCGATCCCGGTTCCGATCAAGAGCAAGATCCAGCATAATAATCCCAATTCCACCAAGCACGAACATGAATCCTGACGAGAGACCTTCAATGATGTACTGACCGTTAACACGTCCGGACATGAAGACGACTGGCTTAACGGCGCCGGTGTAGGGATCTTGCATTGAGCCGATGCCGGGTGGTTCGACGATGATGTCGTAGACGATGCCGGAGACGACCATGAAGTAGGTGAGGAGGACGAGGGCGAAGACGAGGTTGGAGGAGGGGAGGGAGAAGGATGGGAGTTTGAGACGGAGGCGTGGTGGGCGGAGGAAGGAGAAGGGGAGGATCCGGAGGAGGTGGAAGATGGGATCGATTGATGCGGCGGAGGATGGATCGGTGACGGTGGTGGTTTGTTGAACCGGGTTTTCTGATTTGGATTTCATTTTCGGGTCGGGTAAAGGCACCGCGGAAGAGAAGAGTATGCTGAGTTTATTTATGTCAGCATATGAGTGCGTAATACTAATAACTCCAAAGAAAAATTTTTGTTTGGAAAATATCATTTTTAACTGCATGGACTAATCATCAAGTCAATAAAATTATAATAGTTGATAATATATGTGAGTTTAATACGAACAATTCACTTATTTACTTTAAGAAATGAATTTTTAACACTAAGATACTTAAAAAAAATATATATAATAGGTGACAAATTTATTTCTCAGGAAATTTAATACAAATACATTATCATGATTGAATTTGAATCTAGGTACTTTGGATAAGCTAAAAGTAATCATTTAGAACATATACAATGGAGACATTCATTTTTGAAAAATTCTATTAAGTGTCCTTAGAACAATGGAGCCTATAAATGTTTCACCACCTCCTACCATCCTTTTCTAACCAACCATATTGAGAGAGGTTTGTGATAACATATTTGAAGATCTGATGAAGCTAGTAAATTCAAGAAATGATGCTATTCATCTTGAAAACTATGAGAATAAATGGAATGCTCTGAAAACTGTTGTGGATAGAGTCTTCAGTGATCCGCAAAGACAATCTGTGGAAGCTCAGAATCAAGCCTTGACCAAATGGTTCAAAGAGGTAATTAAGAGCATGGAAGCTGTGGAAATCAAGAGAAATGAGAAATTCATCACAAACATTCCATTCTATGTGGATCTCTCAAGGATGATTCCTGAGACTGTCAGATCAGGACTTGACACTCCTGGATAACTCAAGTACTTGTCAAGTCAGAGAAACCTGTCTTAAAAGCTCTGGAGATGAAAGAACCTGAAGAAGGAAAGATAGTTGAGAAGCTTCAGAAAGAGCTATTTGAATAGAAGCTGGTGACTGAGACTTTAAGAAGACAGGTTGCTGAATTGAAAGAAGATCAGAAGCATCGGAGAGCCATTCAAGAAGCTAAAGATAAAAGGTCAGAGGATCTGTAGAACACAGTGAAGCAACAATCTGAAAAGATCAAGTCTATGGTTGCTGCACTGATGAAAATGATGAAGAAACAACAACAACCTTAGATTGCACACCTTTAATTCTTGTTGTTTATGTTTCTTATGTTTTTATGTTCCTGAATATTATGCCTCTGATACATATATATATATATATATATATATATATATATATGCTTTAATGATATTGATCATGCTCTGATGGTATACTTAGAAATATTCATGTTTCTTACTTCTCTCTTTTACTTTTTTAAAACTTTTTGTTGATGACAAAAGGGGGAGTAAGATATAGTACATTTAGGCTCTGATCCCACTAAATTAACATTAAAATTAATTTAGGAGAACCTTCTTCTCATCTCTTAGTCTCTGAATCTCATGTGAAATTATTTCTGAGTGACGTTTTTAAGATTAAAATGAATTTAATTAACTTGGATAGAACTCAGGGGGGAGCTTACACACCTCACCCTAAGAACAATCAGACTCAGGGGAGCTTACAAGCCTCAGACCCTAAAGTCAACTTCTTGATTAGATTAACAACAATTGACTATTAATACTAGTGTTTGTCATCATCAAAAAGGGGGAGATTGTTGGAACAAAAAGTGTTTAACATTGCCACATTAAATTTTGATGATAATAAAGTATCATAAAGTCAATTGGCTATGCTAATATTTGTTCAAGTGTGCAGGACCATAGACAAAAAATTTATTAGTCTTAAATCAAAGTATTGGTTCTAAAAGAACAAAAGAGAGCAATGAAATTTGCAAAGGAAGCTTATGTTGCAAGCCTGAGTCTGAAGATTCATCAGAAGCTGACTGCCAGAGTCTGACGTCATCTAGAGTCTGAAGTTCATCAGAGTCTGAAGTCAAGAAGCTAGAGTTAGTTAAAGTTGGTTATTTTGAAGACACAAGATTGCAGAAGGAAGAAAAGCATGAAGCAACGGCTATTTCAGAGGAATTGGAAGACATTGAATGCTTATCCACTGAAGAGCGCAGAGAAGGACAATAGTACAACCACTACTCCACTATTCCACTATATTGCCTGCACATAGTACTGCTACAGCTGTGTCTACACTGGTTAATTCTTCAAACAAGGAATGGATTTCAAAATATTCCCTCCTAGGACATTAACCAAATCAAGCAACATATCATTGGTGATGATCGTGCTTCAACAACGACTCTTTGGATGTGCTGGCAATCCTCAACGTATCTCTCACACCTCTATATAACGGAGTGAAGACTTGAAGATTAAAAAGAGACTCAACAACGTTTTGATAATGCCAAAACTCTACCGAAATTTTTGTGCGTCACAAACTTAGAATTTCTTATAAACTTTCATATCTTAGAAATTTTAGAGTCTTAAGAGTCTGATTTTGATTTGTATTGTGAACACCACTGATAGTATATCAAGTGTTCAAATCAAACATCTTTCTGTGTAATTTTGTTTGTTTAGAAGTCTCTTGCTTTTGTGCTTGAGCATAGGAAATATCTTGCTTGTGTGCTTGAGCATTTGGAACTCTCCTTGGAAGTGCAAGGGGGACATGACTACTTCTGGATTGTGGAAGAAACCTGTATAATTGTTTTGTGTCTCTCTCCTCTCTCTCTCTCTCTCTCTCTCTCTCTCTCTCTCTCTCTCTCTCTCTCTCTCTCTCTCTATCTTTACTCTATCCGCTACATTAGACTCTGAACATTGTTCTAAAATCTGAACTCTATCAGACTCTAGACGTTGGACTTAGTTTAAAAAGAAGAAAAAACTAACACAATTCAACCCCCTTCTTGTGCTTTTCTCACCTTCAATATGAACATAATATTTTTGAAGAAAAATAGGACTCGTGAGAAGATCATATAGTGAAAAAGTAAAAACCAATAAATAAAGATTGAAAAAAATCAATTTGATAGAGTTTTTACAAGAACGGGATCACTTAGTCGAAATCCAATTATTTTTTTTTCACTTTTTTTTTATAAATCATACAAGGGCGGATAAAATTGGGTGTCAACACATTCTTTGGAGGAGTTAAGAAATTGGCAGTCGAGGAACGAAATTTCTTCTTTGACTTAATGGTTTGAAGAAAAAGAGAAATATTATTAAGATCTAGTAGCTAAATACACGACTAACCTTTAAGTTGGACAACAATAATATTACTTAATTATTAAAAGGGATGAAACAAATGAAATGGGTTCTCTTTGCCAGTTTGAAGAGAGAGAAAGAGAAAATTAATAAAGAGGGCGGCAAATGTATAAGAGCACGACCAACACAGCCCATGAGCATCCAACTTTATGGAGCGAGCTGGGCCTCAAATTTACGCGGACTCAAACTTTTTTATATAGTACCCAAAAGGCCAAACAAACACTTTTTTAAAAAATAAAATAAAATAAATGAACATGTGAAAGGATAATAAGTCAAACCCAACTCACACATATCCACCAACAAAATACAAGAGCCACTATTTTGATTTTAATTTTTTTAGGCAAAACGGAAATTATATAAGATAAAAATACAAATATACAAAAACTTGGGGACATTAGACCTAACCGAATCATAATTCAAATAGGAGTACATCGTGAAAAATCAGATTAAGTGGACTAGCCCTAATCTATCCTATCAAAAATTCATTAATCACGGGTGCAACCAAGCGAACCTACGCACAGGTGCGAAACCAAATTACAAAAAATATGAAGATTGAACATCTGTAACAACCGATTATGGTTTAAATCTGACAAATGGATTGATCGTCAAAACGGTATCAAAATTCAAGTGATAATAACTCCCTGAACACAACATCAAGCATAAAAGCTCTTTCGAGCCTTGAAGCCTGCAAATATCAACAAATCTGAAATATCAAAGAATTGAAGATATCAGACCACCAAACACAACATGTTTTAATGAGACGTGTAAGAACTCAGACTGAGAGATGAGTCCAATACGCTAGAAACCAAACATACACTTTCAGGTTAACAAAAGCAGACCCTTTCGGGTTTTTGAAACTGAACATACCTTTTCGGGTTTTTGAAACTGAACCACATCTAAAAGGCATGAGTCTTCAACCACTAAACCAATCTTTGATCAACAGTACCATAAAAGCACAAACCAAAGCGCCGAAAGACCCATGAGAACAAACAACCCGTCACTGTAAAAAATCAAGCGATACACGAACAAACAACCAGCGATACAATTGCGATGGAGCAACCACAAACACACACAAAGCCACATAACCCATCACAACAAATGAATAAACAAGCCCAAATTCTCTGGCGCAAAACATGCAACACAACTGAAACAATACCATCAGATCATGAAGCAAAGACACAACCACCTTTGCGAATAGATCAAGAGATCTCCAAAAAAACCCGAATCTAGTAGCGCAACCCACAATTAGAGAAACCAAAACATAGCAACATACCCGTGCAAACCATATCGGTGGCAATAAAATTAGGCGACCCCATGGGTAACATGAGAGAGCTGGAATGGCCAATCGCCGAAAGAGAATGGTTTAAAGCAGCTCCAGCGGGACGAGACACTGGTGCGGATGATGGATCTCGTCGCACCACCACCTGATGTGTCTACTTTTTGAATCTTGAGTTTGGATTTGAGGGTGAAAGGCTTGACAATGGCAAAAAGTTAGAGAGATGTTAGAGAGGTATATGGTTCAGAGAAATAATATTTGTACAAACAATTTGTACCAATTTTTGTGACAACTTTTTCTATTATACTCACATTATATTTTTACTTTCTCTCTCACTATTATTTTGGTTTTCATGTTAATAACAAATTTTCAATGTAAATTTATGATTGTTTCATAAGTTATTGTACAAATATTTACACCCTCTGGTCACTATTATAAGCAAAACTTTGCATTTTAGATTCATTCAATTAATGATGTATATAGTCTTTATTATAGACCACATACATCATTTAATGAATGAATATAAAATGCAAAGTTTTACTTATAATAGTGACCGGAGGGTGTACTAATAATATGAAATTAGAAGTCACCCAAAAAAAATACTCCATCCGTTTCAAAATGAGTGTCGCTTTAGGCTTTGGCACACAGATTAAGAAATGGAATGAAATAATCATTGAATATAACGCTTTTACTAAACTGCCCTTACTTTATAAGGAAAAGACAAAAATAAAGCTGCATTGAAAATTGTGTGAGAGAAAAGTTGGAGTATTTATTGAGGGTAAAGTTGGAAGAAAAAATTAAAGTTGTATTGAAAATGTAAAGTGACATTCATTTTGAAACAATTTTTTTTTGCTAAATTAGCAAAGGCATGCATGACACATGTTCTTGTCAAAGAAAGAAAATGAAGACAAAAAGTAATCAATCACATACATATTCTCAAGAAAATAGATAAACTAAGGGAAGGCCTCACATGGTGGTGAGGTAGAGTCTCTATCATCATCACACTCACTGGCTAGTGTGTGTGTTTTATTCAAGTGTGGAGGTCACTACTCACTCACGGAGTCACCTTAGAGCCTATAAACGCGGCATAATTTTCCGTAATAAATGGTAACGCTACAAACACACACTCATGCGTGACGGACGGTCCTAAACACATCTTTTGTCTTTAGGCTCATCTTTCTAGATTGTTTGTCCGATAACTATAACTATTGTTTGTCATTATTGTGTTAGTAATAATGATGTTTTAAGGTAGAGTTAAATATTCCTTAAAAAAAAGTAGAGTTAAATATTGAAGTATTTGTAATATATATATATATATATATATATATATATATATATATATATATATATATATATATATATATATATATATAGGGTTATGTTACAAGCCACCTTCATAAAAAGTAGTGTGGTGTCTTTTATCAAGTCACACCTCAAGGTGTGATTTTCACTTTTTTAGTTATAACTTTGATAAAAGACACCTTCATAAAAAGTAGTTGGTGTCTTTTAACAAATGCTCATAGAGTAACTTGATAAAAGACACCTTCACAAAAGGTGTCTTCTATCATAACCCATATATATATATATATATATATATATATATATATATATATATATATATATATATGGGGATGCTACAATACACCCACTCACTTTTGTGAAGGTGTGTTTTAGCATTCAACACCTTTCATGTTTGGACAAAAAACACCAAATCCTCCTTTTAAAAACAGATAAGTTGGAGGACAATTATGTAATTCAATCATTTATTTAATCCACCTATTCTCCACCCAAATTACTTTACACCATTGCCCAAGTTCATTCTCTCTCACTCTTGTCGGTTCTACAACCAATACATGCTTCCTTTTCTCTTCATAATCTCATCATCGCCGCAGTGAGAAAAATGAAAAACTACATATTTGTGTTGGTGAGTGGGAATCAATCCAAGGAATTAAAACAGTTCAAATTGAAATCTGCATCATGTTTTTGGAATCAAAAATTAAAAGCAACTTCTCTTCGTTCAAATCAAAATCAAAAGAAATTGTGCTACCACCAATATTGTTATATTAAAATCTTATATTAATTTCTTGAATATTGTTATATTTCTTCCAATGTTCGATAAATGGGTAGCAAGAACCCACAATAGAGTCTGAGTTGAAAATTAAAAAAAATTACAATGAATTTGTAATGGTGTGTGGTGTGAGTAAATCCTAAAAAAAAATAAAATGGCTTGAACAGTAAAGGAGATAGGTGGAGAAGATGAGTAGAAGAAATTAAAATTAAACTATTGAATTACATAATTGCCCTTCAATTTATTTGCTTTTGAAAGGGAAATAAGACTTTTTTGTCCAAGCATTAGAGGTGTTGAATGCTAAAACACACCTTCACAAAAGTGAGTGGGTGTGTTGTAGCATTCCCCTATATATATATATATATATATATATATATATATATATATATATATATATTGAAGTAATAAATTTTAACGACTTTGACACATATTTTTCAAAAAGAAAAATCTTTCTTGCATATTCTTTGAAGATTTTCACAACAATCTCAACATAATCTTTCACACTTCGACAATTACAAATCAATGTGATTAAGTGCAACAAATCATTGTAATAAAATGTAGCATAAACTCACTCATGTGCTTATTTAAGTTTTTTTAAAAATAACTTATTTAATTTTAATACTTTCAAAAAAAACTTATTTAATTTTCATATCACATTCATAAAATAATTTTTTCCTTTCTTAAGTGAAGAAATATCTTTGTAATATAAAAAAGAACTTTAATTAGAAAAAAAAACATAAAAAAGAATTTTGATCTAAATAACAAAATTCTCAATTAGCTTTTTTATGCATTGAAATTATTATTTTCAGTTTCTAATTCATAAAAATATAACTTCCCAATATAAATGATTTTAAATTATAAAAATTGGTCAAATAACTATTATTGTTAACACAAAATGATTTCAAATTTCAAAAATTGATCAAATTCATGTTCAACTATTTTTCTTACAAAATTTCACAATTTTCATAATCAAATTCCTTGAGTACCGGACAGCTGCAGTATATATAGCCATCACCGTTATTGACGCCACGTGTCACTTCCATTTTATATTTTCTTTCTTTTTTTGTCTTGTCTTCCTTTTTTGTCTGTGTTTTGAATTCAACCAAAGGTTGTTTCTGTTTCTCTTCTTTGTACTTGTTCTTCAGCTATAACACACACACTTCACACAGTTCACACACTTCACTTTCATTCTTCTGTCAAATTCTTCTCTTTCTTTATTAGGGTTTTGCTTTTTCAACTCAAGTACACTACAATGTTCAACTTCTTGATTGGGAAAGACGCTAGAAAGATTCTTAAACGCAAAGATAGCGATGCTGGTGAAAAAGGTATGGTTTTTTTTTTACTTTTTTTTTAATACCCTTTTTTTAGTTTTTACTTTGATTTGGATTTGAGTGTTTGTTTATGTCTGCATTTGGGAAATTTTTTGGTTTTTTGGTGTTTCTTTTACTGCTTATTGATCTGTGAAATTTGATTTGTATAATGGAGTTTTTTAATTGTTCCATATCATTGATGATTTTTTACTTCATTGATGCATGTTACTATCTTCCTTATGTTTTGAATTTGATAATCTTGGTGCATGCAAGGAATGTTATATTTGTGTTTTTTTTTTTTAGCAAATTATTGACTTATGTAATTTTGATTTCTACTTTTGGGGATTTCTTGTGCAATGAGTTATAGGGTTGATTTTGATGAATTTTTATGTGCTTTATGAAGATATGATAAATAATTTTATGTGTTTTTAGCTATGAAACACAGGTAGGTAGTCCGGACTCCGGATACTGACACTAGTAATAATTTGAGAAAATGAAATGATTGAATTAACCATATGCGTCGGTGTCAGACACTGACACTGGTTGGACATACACACCTTCAATTTGAAGTGTTGGTGCTACATAAGTTTTTAGTCGCGAATGTTTCCGGCTTATAAGAAGCATGTTTTTGTTCTTATTGAACTTGGATCCCGATTATCAAGTGGAATCCGGGTTCAAATCCAAGTTACCGCGTGTGTTAATTTGTGTATGTATTGGTTACTAGGTCAATAGCACAATAAAAAAATGCGAAAAAGATGAAAGCGAAATAATAGATAAGATGGGAGAGAGCGATATAAGAGAGAGATAGACACAAAGATAGTGTGCCTTTCTCGCCTTAAAGGTAGCAGATCCGGATCCATTGAACTTCCAGAAAAGGCTTTAATTTTTTACTAGAATCCTTGTTATTCCATCAAAGAATTGTAGGGATAAATAGATCTGACTGTAAAATCTGAACTTATATACATATAGGTACTGGTTAAATAGCCTTCAATGTATTGAATACTATAGTTTTTTAGGAATAGAAAGTGTTAAAATATTTTCATGTCTTAAGTATACTTCTTTCCTTTTTTTATTATATACCTTATACTTTCCTATCATTTACTGTGGTTTGCCTGTGCTAGCATTTTCTATATATGTGAATGCGTTTGTTTAGGAGTAGTAATTAATCTTGCCACATGCTAGTATTTATAGTCCTTACTCTTTAGTACTATTTAAAGTTGTTTTGCATAAACTTAGATATTCTTTGAATTAAACCTATGAGAAAAAGAATTGAAAAAAGTTTTTCATTTACTGTGAATGTTCTGCACAAAACGATATGTCACAGTAATGTAATTGTTCGATCATACGTTCCGTTATCTTTTGCAGGAAGGGCTTTGGAAGATTTACGAGCCTCTCTATTTAATCAATTTAATTTCTCCGACGGTTCAAAACGTCAACAGCGGCGGATATGTGGTCCAGCTACTGCACTTACCTTCAATTTTGTGGTTGCAGTTGGTATTATTTTTGTAAACAAAATGGTTTGTTTCCTATTATCTCTTCTATCTTTCTAAAGCTTTGTTCTGTGTTGAAATTTCGGTGTAGCATGGTTTGTAGTTGTTGACTTTCCCAGCATTCCCTTTTCTTGTTTTTTTCAGGTGCTTCAAACTGTTAAATTCAAATTCCCTATACTTCTCACACTAATTCACTATGTAGTGAGCTGGTTCTTCATGGCAGTACTAAAAACGTTTTCTTTACTTCCTCCATCTCCTTCCACAAAATCAACTCGAATGTCAACTTTATTTGCTCTTGGATTTGTTATGTCTCTATCTACTGGCTTTGCTAATGTTAGCTTGAAGTATAATAGGTAACCACACTACCCACATTGATATTTTTGAAGTATTTATTTTTTACTCTTAATTTAATTTCCGTGTCTTCAGCATTGGTTTCTATCAGATGGCAAAGATTGCAGTGACGCCGTCAATAGTTTTTGCAGAATTCATATTGTATAGAAAGAAAGTATCTTTGCCCAAGGTACATGCACTCACCTTGTTTGTGCTCGTATTTCATATAATAGTAAATGTCAATTGTTCATCTAGCACAAATAATATGCAATACGTGCCCATTTTATGCTATGAAGTTTTAAATTAATATGAATGTTTACCATACAATTTGAAACTATACAGGTGTTAGCATTGACACTGGTATCTATTGGCGTTGCTGTGGCTACCGTGACTGATCTGCAGTTTCATTTATTTGGTGCTTGTGTAGCATTGGCATGGATCATACCGAGTGCTGTAAATAAGATCCTCTGGTCTAGACTGCAGCAGCAAGAGAACTGGACAGCTTTGTCGTGAGTATTTATTACAAGTAGTTTAATTGGTATGCACTGTCGGTTTTACTCATGCATCCAATCACATTTTCCCTCATAGTTGCGGAGATATCATAGGAACTAACATAGCCAAGTTCCATATTGATGAGATATTTTACGACATGTACACTGACATTGCATAATACTCTTTACATTTTACCATTTCTCTCCCATATTGATTCTGTTTGTGTTTCTTTGTCTGTTTGTCTGATTTGGGAATTGATCGACAGGCTGATGTGGAAAACAACACCGATTACTTTGATTTTCCTTGCTGCTATGTTACCCTGCTTAGACCCTCCAGGTGTACTCTCATTCGATTGGAACTTGAGCAACACTTTGGTGATTTTCGGATCAGCCGTTCTTGGATTCTTGCTGCAGTGGTCTGGTGCTTTGGCACTAGGGTAAGTGACATTTTTGTTATTGAATAGTTTGACATGGTAAAAGAATTTCAACTTTGTGTAGAAAGAATAGGATCTATTCTGTTCAATTTACATAGACTCCACTTGTATTTGATCATTTAATAGGCCTTGTAGAACTCGTTGTTGAAGTTTGTGTTTACTTATCTAAGGTTTTCTTCTTTAACATACCGTTTCTCTTCCACCTTGCAATTCACAGTGCTACATCTGCGGTTTCACACGTTGTCCTTGGGCAGTTTAAGACATGCATCCTGCTTCTAGGAAACTATTTTCTCTTTGGATCTAATCCTGGTACAATCAGTATCTGCGGCGCATTCACAGCTATCGGTGGTACGTCTGTTTACACTTACCTTAACATGAAGCAGCAATCAAACAAGGTTTCTCCTCGACAGCCTTCCACTTTACCCAAATCTAAACTCGGCAAAGAAAATGGCAGCACCAATGGCAATGATGGACATTATGGGGCTGAATCTGTCTAACTAGATGCCTGAACCTACACTACATGCTGTGAAATAACCAATTAACCAAGCAATTTTTATTTATTTTTCTCATGTTTAATGATTCTCATCTAACCATTTTGAGGTGTTAGATGGTGATGTGTCAACTATAATATATGATCAGAGGCGAACTATGACACTGACCCATGAATCTAATCGACATGGCAGCTACGGCTCTTGAAAACTCGGAACACCATTTGTATATGAATGTTTTGGTGGATTCCTCATGGAAACTAGTTTTTTTTTCATCTTATGATTTTGTAATAGGAGCTACAGCTGCAGTATGTTGCAATAGAAAACAAATTTTTTTTTGTCCCCACCAATACCATTTGCTGAAATTCGTTATGGCTACCATATTTTTGAACTGTGCTATTTTAAACTTTCATTATTGGGGATTAAGACAGATAAATGTGTTAGCCTTAGAAGTTGATTCCCTACATGATTGGATTGGCGGTGAATTTGTCAAAATTACGGTGTGCTCCAGTGGTTTTAACAAAAACTACACTATGGAGTTTGAACAACATGGTGGCGTCATGATTTTACCAAATCCATCACCGATCCAAACATACACTACAGAATGTTGTTGAAACAAGGGAGCATTGAAGTGAATTTGTGCGTCTTTGCTAAGCAGATGCAAATCTCACAAATGAGTGTTATTTGAGACATTTAAATCTCAGTTTTTTAAGCACTTGTTACTTGTTTGAGCTATATAACTTAACAAGTTGGTGAAGACATTGGTTGATTCTCTGTTTTTTCACTTGATCTGGCGACAATACTTTGATTCTTGCCCTTTCAAGAGATAAAGGTATCACCAACAAAGACATAGTATGATAATATTCACCTTTACCTAATGACTTTTTAATATATTTCAGAAAATATATATTTAATTCTTGCTTATTTAGATAGAATCTTTAATGTGCTTGATCATCATTTAAGCACATGTCTGCAACAAAAATCTACTTGTCTGCAACAAATTCATTGTCATCAACCACTCCAAACTGTATGCACTGTGTCCCCCAAAGGCCACATAACTCTTTGAAAGAGTAATGCCAAAATGGTTTCAAGTTCCTATTATCCTTATCTAACACAAATTTATGATAGATTTGATATTTCATTTTGCTTGCAATATATAAAATTGCGCAGGCTGATGGACTCTAAATTCACCGGCATCGACAGTTTTCGTCGCCAAAGAAAAACTATCCGAGGTAAAATATTGAATCAAATTTAGTTCGGTTAATGCTATATTTTTTGACATATATTATGTCGTATACCAACACTCCCAAAAAAACGCGGAAACTGACAATATTGAACAAGGTCTTAGTCGGGGATCGTTCACACAAAATATGAATCCGATCACAATATCAGTATCGTCGGCAAAGCCAATTTGTTCTGATACCTTCAGTAAAACTATTAGAGGAAAAACAACCGAGGATAAACGGAGGCACATACTCCTCATCAATATGCTGTGAACGACAGCCCAAAACACTTCAAACGGGATACTGCATTTTGATATCAGGCCTGATCCTTTTACCAAAAACAGCAAGCTCAACGATGAAAAAATCTCGTCAAAACGCTTCAGCATCCTCTCCAACATCTAAATATAAAAACCACCACCGCAGAACTATCTAGCTCGTTGCCAATCCAAGTCGCACATTGCTGATTTCAAAATATATGCAGTTTCGACTTATAAGCTCGACTAGTGCTTCAACGCATCAACCCGACAAAGTCGACATTATTGTCGGTTCAGGTTCCTATTATTTTTCAATATTCTATATTCAATATACTACTAGTTCCATATACTGTTGTTGTTGGATTCCACATCCTGAACAACAAATTGAGTTTTTATCGATGCAAGTAGCTACCGTTAAGCCAATCCTTGACTTCAATATTGGTTGGTGGTCTATTTGACTGGTCTATTTGACAATGAAATGTGTCCTACTTGGGATACAAAACAACTTTTCTAGCTCACATATTTCTTAAGCATACAAAGTTGCTAAAATCTGTAGAGCATTTCCCAATTAAATGAAACGGGATACTTGGGAGTATGTTATTCAATGTATGATAAAAATTACATAGGAACAAAAATGGTAATACCCAACTCAAAAATGTTTGAATCACAGGCTAATTAACATAGACAATTGTTCTTTAAAATGGTAATACCCAACTCATATATTGCAGAATCTGGATTTAATTGCTTTTGATTTCTTAGTTAGCATTTATTTGATTAAAATGTTTTAATTAACATAGACAATTGTTCTTGAAATACGTAAGTTTGTCAACATAAAAAAGGAGAAAATTGTTGAACCAAAATGAGTTTTAGAATAATGTTTTTAAGGTTTTGATGATAATAATGTATGAAAGAACGATTTGATACTCTATTGTGTGTTCAAATGTGTAGGACTAAAGAATCAAATTTTGACTCTGAAGTCAACTTATTGGTTCTGAAACACCATGATCTGAACGTTAAGGAATGTATTTGGACTTTGGTACTCAAGAGAAGCTCCAAAGACTTAGACTATGATATGAAGAAATGTCAACGAGTCAAAAACTCTGATCAGAAGATGCATCAGCCTTAAAGACTTTGATGGAAACAAAATATGACGTAAACTGACTTTGATGGAAGCACATTCTGATGGACACGTCAAAAGTAAACACATTGGGAGACTCTGACCAGTCTTGTCTTTTTATGCAGGAACGTCGCTTTCAAGTTATGATCGTTTTGTTTGTTTTCTTCTGACCACATTCAAAAATAAAGAGAGTTTTCATAGGCAAAGAGAATGCAACATATCTTCCAAAAGAAGCAAAAGATCCTTCTAGTACTATTCAACGAAATTATCCATCAGAGACAAGTATTCAAACCTGATCAAAGCTTCTCAAAAAAGATTAATGCGATGACACCTCTTCAAACAATGACTCTATAATCTTCTCCTATTTTAGGACTTGAGCGTTTGTAGAAATATAGTGCCTTTTTAAAGATGAATTTCTCTAGCCACTAGGCTATTTGACCAAAAAAAAAATATAGTGCCTTCACGAAATTTTATAAGTGTCAAAACTCTATCAAATTATACAACGCATAAACACTTATAATTTTTTTTTTTTACAAACTTTCAATCTTAGAATTTCGTAAGTGTCAGAAGTCATTTGCACTTTTAGTTAGTTTACCGCTCTTTGAGTATCAAAGTGTAAACAAAATCAAATTTTTTTGTAAACTCTAATTGTAGAAGTTCTCAAGTGTGATACAAGGAAATCTTAGACTTGTGTATCTTAATAATTATAATCTTGTGAGATTATATATAGTGGAAAATCTTGTGGAAGTGTAAGGAGATTGGACTAAGCTCAGATTGTGAGGCGAATGAGAATAATTGTTTGTGTTGTTCTTTGTTCTCTTCTCTTTCTTTATTTAACTTTGTATATTCAGTTTTTGGTTTAAAACATAAAAAAAAAAATTCAGAAAAAGAAAACACAAATTCAACCCCTTATGTTTTTTTCACCTTGAAAGATTAAACCTATAATCATTTGCCACGTGTGAGTCTTTTTAACACCATGATATTAATGTTACTAAAAAACTATTATGATATACACTTTTTATAATAATTTTTTACTTTTATTTTTATAAGAGTTTTATACTCCCTACGTCTTAAAATAATCGAGTCATTTGTAAAAAAAATTCTTATAAAATAATTGACTCATTTCAATTTTCAATACAATATTGATTTTCAATTATAGCTCAAATTAATACAACTGTCATCATTCTCAGTTCAATATATTCTACTTTACATTTATGATAATGAAAAATACACAAATACTTGATGATACACTCAAAACTATGTTTCTCAATTTCACTTATACATTATTTCACTTATACATTTTTTTAATATGTGTGAATGAATAAAATGCTCGGTTATTACGGGCAGAGGGAGTATTCATATATTGTGAGTGTAAAGCTTTTTATATTGTCAGGACATGACAAACAATCATACATATTTGTGACCGTGACTTTAAAAATGAATATGATAAAAGTCAAATATTTATAATAATCTGCGCAATTTAAGTATGTAACCAAAAAAAAAAAAAGCAAAATGTAACAAAAAAAAGAGTCAATTTAAGTAGTATATAGTGCATATGAATTGGATTTATTTTTACAATTGTATTTATCTACCGATTGGTTGTCAGAGTAGTTAGATTATTTAAGGGTGCCACCGTTAAATTGCGCACTTCTCTCATGCGTTCTTTTTAAATAACCTAATCACTTTAACTCAACACATCAAAACATAACATAATCTATGTTGAATAAGATAAGATTTGTTGTGTGTGTATTTTATCACATTCATAAAAAATGTTTCATATTAAAATATTTATTATTTTTATCTTTTTGGGGCAAA
The DNA here is from genome assembly GCF_051527215.1 of Medicago sativa. Taxonomy (NCBI): domain Eukaryota; kingdom Viridiplantae; phylum Streptophyta; class Magnoliopsida; order Fabales; family Fabaceae; genus Medicago; species Medicago sativa. Next base: position 25,704,652 of record NC_140750.1, read on the forward strand.
ATGATTAAAAACCAATAAATATATATGTGTTATGTTTGTAAGACATTGCTCAACTGACAATGCCGATATATAATTAGGTTGAACATTTCACCCGCGTTTGAACTTAAACCACACAATTGTGTTTTGAGTTTAAGGTTGTACTTGTCATTTCGTCTACTAAAAAACATACATGTGCCCCCCCCCCCCCCCCCCCCCCCCCCCCCCCCCCCCCACATAATTAGTTTGAACATTTCACCTGCGTTTGAACTGAAACCACACAATTGTGTTTGAGTTTAAGGTTGTACTTGCCATTTCGTCTACTAAAAAACATACATGTGTCCCCCCCCCCCCCAAATTAATCAACACTTTATAGAAGGAGTAGATCAAATTAGATGAATGTCAGAAGTGTGGCGAGCAATCCCTAGAAGGACGGATAATAATAACGAACCTAGATGTGAGAAAAACCACACCTAAAGACGCACAACAACCTCAGATGCGAACACTGACGTGATGTATGCTCACACAACAACAGAGCGTGGACCAGCTATTAAACACAGATGTGTTTAGAGATCCACTAGAACAAGAAATAATGTTGGTGATCAGGCATAGTCGTAGCATCGGGCGACGTTGAACGATGCTAGGTGGGGTTTAATGGTGACCCAACCTTAATGGTAGATCACACCACTACAAAGTCGTGGTTACATCAATGATAATTGGTTTAAATTTTGGGAGGCGGCAATGGACAAAGGTGAAGTGTGGTTGTGTAAATTAACTTTCAATTTAATTTTTTAATATCTTTTTATTAAACTTTTATAAGTACGTTAATTCCTCATGCATGACCCGGGTATCATACCAATTAAAGATTGATTAAAAAGAATGGTATACACTCTCAACGTGTTAAAGCTTCGTGCCGGTAACGTATTATTGTTTTGTTTTTTTTACAACAAATTATTATTTAGTTAATAATATATTCACTTAAGTATTTTTTGCAGAAAGTTAAAAGTGTGGAATGAAATAATAGTACATAGTTAAGACTATTTAGGAAAAAATTAAATAATTTCATAAAAAATAATTTTTGTATATGTACGAAATACTCCACTAAACTTTAAAATGAGAAAATAATTAAAAAAATAAAAAACAAAATATAATTTTTTTTAAAAGATGGAAGTGTAAACGTTAAAAAGAAATCGAGGGAATTAACATTGATCAATGAAGGTGTGCCACATAACAACATTTCACATGCATATCTTATCTCTTCCCCTCTTTAGTCGTTCCGTTACGTGGCACACCCTCGTTGGCAAGTGTTATATGACATTGGTATGTATAAAGCAACGGTCAACAAAGGACCAGAAGACCAAAAGCCAACACCCAAGCTGCCGGACTCTACCATCTCTCGGTCAGTATTTTCCTAAATGTTTTTAATATTATTAATGTTTGGTTTCTAAACATTTTGATTTTGATTATATACAAAGCTGTAATTTGTTTTTATCACTATTTTTAGTCACAAACGGTGCAATGGAGCCTGTTGATGCAGCAAAGGCTGCTAGTAAGAATAACTCCGTTTCTATGTTGATTTCCAACCCTCAAGTGTTCGATTGCTGCATTTGTTTTCAACTCTTAAGCATTCCAATCTTTCAGGTATGTATTTCAATGACCCTTTTTTTGTTTGTTTAAGTTGTTTTCTAAGTATGAGAAGAGTCTTTTTCTTGCCCTTGAATGATACTCTTTTATAGTGATCATGATGATGATGATGAATAAGTTATAAGTGGTTACAAATAGTGATTTCATTTAAGGAATCACTTTTATTTATTTTAAATGCTTAGATAACTTATTTTAATCATTTTAGGGTTTGAATACTTGTAACAATCAAGGTTGTCAAAATCGAAATTTTGCTTCAGGTCCAAAGGGAAGATCGAAATCGAAAATCGTAAAATCGCAATCAAAATCGAAAGATTTGACTCAACTACTTTTGTAGAATCGATATAAGAAATCATAAAAGCACAATCAAAATCCATGAATATAATGCTTAATATATGTTATAAATTGTATATAGAAATGACTCAGTTTAAAGTCCACAAAATACTTATACATAAATGACTAAAAAAATTGGACAAAATCCTTCGAACCCCTTTAAAATCCTGCAATTTTGTATGGATTTCACAATTTTGTGCGATTTTGAAGCCATTTTACTAGGATTTTACCTATATTGGGATTCTGCTATGGATTTGAGTCGTTGAAGGTGAATAAAGTCGCAAAATCCTGAATTTTAGGATTAAAGTCGGCATTTTGACAACAATGAACTTTGATTATTAATCATGGTGTAGATATCACAAGGCTACTTGCATTACAACTATTGTTTTGGCTACTTGCCAGCTGCATTCCTCCATTGACTACATAGATGTTGATAAGAAAATAATTGAGATGATTATATTTATGATGGTTATACTTTTGTTTGCATAACATATCAACAAGACTTACAAAGAAACCTCTTACTTTATTTTACTCTAGCAAATGTTTCAAAGTCTAATTTGATGTTTTACATTTATGTTGAAATTCAGTGTGATAATGGGCATATTGTTTGCTCTACCTGCTGTTCTAAGCTTGGGAACAAGTGTGACAAGTGCTCAAATTGCATTAGCTTAAAACGTTGTAGAGCCTTTGAGAATCTATTGCAATATATCAAAATGCCATGCCCGAATGAAAAATATGGTTGCAGGGAGACAATAGATTACACTCAGAAGACGAAGCATGAAGAAGAATGCATCTATGTGCCATGTTTTTGCCCCATTTCAGGTTGTGACTTTGTTGCCTCATCAGAAGTGTTGTCCAACCATTTCAGCAATAGACACAAGGATTCTCAAATCAAATTTTCTTATGATCAATCTTTCGTTGTCTCCTTGAAGTCTGATGATGATGCCATTGTTCTTCAAGAGAAATATGATGGCAAACTATTTATTCTCAATAATAGTACTATGTTTTTGGGGAATGCAGTCAATATTTGCTGCTTTGGTCCAAATGCTTCTGAGTCCGAGTGTAGTTATCGTATAATGTCTAGGTCTCAGAGATGCAAACTGAAATTACACTCTTTTGTAACGAATGTCCAACAAGTTACTTTAGGAACTCTTTCACCAGAGTTCCTTATGATTCCAAATGGTACTTCTGAACCTCTGTAGTTAGAAATTTGCATAACTTGCACAAACCCCATGGTAATGCCTATCTCCTTTTCTTTGCCTTGATTTATTTCCTATTAGAGTCTTATTATTCTCTTTTATGTTTTGAATTAATACTCTAGCAATTCATCTCAAATCCTTCGGTGTTTAAAATGCCAAAACTAAGGTTTTTAGCGTTTTCTATTTTACTATTTTTGGATCAGTTCTTGAAATATTAGTCTCAAACTTTCTTTTATTGGTTTAATGTCAATTGTGGTGCAGATGCAAATCTTCGTAAAGGACCTGGATGGATTGCTATTCGCTTTGAATGTTAAGAGTTTAGACACGATATTCAGTGTGAAGGAGCAGATTTTTGACAAGAAAACGTACCCAGTGCAGGACCAACGATTGATCTTACAAGGTAGGCAACTACATGACAGCACGACCGCTGCCGACAACAACATTCAAAAAGCGTCAACCCTCCACCTCGTCCTCCGTCTCCTTGGGGACTAGATTACACCACACCATTCTCAATTACTACATCCAAGAGCAGGCAACTGTCCACCTCGTCTTCCGCCGTCGACGACCTTTATCATGAATATAATCACTCTATAAGTAGAGAAATCATACATTATTATGTCATAAAATCTTTGACTTTTGCATTTTTATTAAGGATTTGACTTTTATTCTTTTTGTTTTGTCTTTGAGCTGTAGAATGATTGTTTTTACTTGGAATGATTTTCAGCAATTGAAGAAACATATTTACTTTTCAACACTAGCTAGTAACATAATTCTCGCATAGATACATGCAGTGACTCGTACAATAGAGTCTAATTTAATTGAAAAGAGTCAAGTAACTTGAATCCACTCCCTGTGTTTGGAATAACAGTGGTGAATTGAGAATAAGACATGCAATAGAGTCTGATTTAATTGAAGGTTTTATTCTTTATACTCTGTCTCTCATTAACTTTGCAATTTAGAGTGCTAAATCTGCTGTCTCGCATGTAGTCCTCAGGGAGTTTAAGAAATGCGTCCTGCTTCGAGGAAACTATTATCTCTTTGGATCCAATCTCAGTACAACCAGTATCTGCAGCGCACCCGTATCTGTGACGCATTCACAGCTAAATGTATTGGCCTTAGGAACTGATTGTGTGCATGTTTGAATTGGTCGTAAATTTAGTAGAATTACAATGTGCTAGTGATACTGCAATTTTGATAAAAGCTGCACTCTAAAACTTTAAATCAATTTCCAAACTTACACTACGAAGTGTTGTGGAAACAAATATTATACATTATGCTCCACATACCAAACTATAGTATTTTAATGGCTTCTTTAATAATATATTTAATCCATGTATGATGTATATTTATTTCACGACAATCTTTACCTAACAAACTTGTGCATTTTAGTGAAACCAAATGCTTGTCTTGCCTAAACTAAAAACAAAAACAAAAACAAAACTTGTGCTACTGCTCTTACATTTTTGTCCCTCACCCGCAACACACACTCTAAATTCCTATATGAAACATTATCTTCCATCCATATATGTTTGAGAGTGTAACTTGTATAGCAAACTTCATTTCTCTTTCACTTGTTAAAAAGATTTGTTAAGCTCAAGAAGAACATAGTATAGTATTGCTACAGGAAACGCAATTGCCAATCCCAGAGAAACCCTGCAAAAAATTTAAAGTATAAAAAATTATGTTGATATGTCACGTAATTAACATCTGGTACGAAATTCGACCAAAAAATATTACAATGCACAAATTTGAAATGCACTTTTGTATTTTAATTTTAACGACTACCAGCAATTAAAATAACACAAGCACGCGCGCGCACACACACTTACGCTGTGTTAAATATTTCGGCATGGAGATTGTACTCTTTGGCGAATACAAATGGAACGATACCTTGTGGAAGAGCAGCCTGCAAAATTAAATATGGAGTCATATAAATATAAGTATAGCTACACACAAGACTTTGAGTTAATTTTTGAGAAATTAACAAGTGAATTTTTTTATTTTACCTGAATAATTCCTACTTTAAAAATAACTCCACGAATACCAACAGCTGCAGAGGTTGCACCAAAAGATGCAGGACCAACCAAGAACTTAAGTACCATTGAAATTGTTGCTTGAGTTTTTCCACAAGCAATGATCTTAGGTTGTAATGCCATGAATATTCCTATTTAAGGAAACATTGATAATTAAAGAATGAGACATAAAAAACAAACAAACACCAATTCCTAGTATTCATGGTTAATACACCAATAATATCCCTAGTTTGTTTGACATATATCTGAAAGGACAAACAAGATGTGTGAAGAGTGAAGACCATACATACCTAGACTAAACATGGACATTCCTAGTCCAGTATGAGATATTATTGTAATAGAGTCGTGCACGATTGATGGCATTTTGATATTCCACCTGCGATTAAATATCTGTCGTTTAGGGTTTGTGCACAAAAGATCATAAATAATTATGTCAGTCTATGTAATTTATTGGATTACATTAGATTAATAAACTAATGCATTGTTGGTTGAGCAAACAAAAATGCATTAGTATATATAGATCTTCATTTGTTCGCGTAAATTGTTTTGCAACCCAAATTCATTAGATTAGTCTACTAGTTAATAGACTAATCTAATGGATTAATATATATTTGAGCTCGAGAGAGTAATAAAATTGTTTAGGATACAAGAGTATTGCAAAATACCTAGCTGATATGAGAGCCCATACAATGCCAAGAACTGAAGCATAGAGATTAGGATTTACTGATAGCTTCTTCCAAACCCTAAAAAGAATGAGCTTTGTCATTGTGCCATGACCAGGTTGCATTTGTTGTTCATTGTTTACATTTTCTTCTTTAATCTCAACCAGCTCCTTCTGCCTCTCCTCACTCCCATGATCTTTGTCATCACTTACTTTACCACTAGAAGTACTTCTGCCAATCAGTTCATGAACACCTGCACGTAATACAAAATATTTGTAATCAAAGTTTCATATAAAGTCAAGGGGTTTTCATTCTTATAATTTTATCCTCCAAGAAAATATTAATTAGTTTCATGGTATTAGGGATGGTAAAAATTCTTGGATAGATATTTGGCTAAACTGCACTTTTCGCCCTCTAAGTTTCAAAATGTTGCGATTTTGGCCCCCTATTAAAAAAATGAAAATTTGGCCCATTCCGTCCCAAAATTGCGGAGAAGACGCCACGTGTCCCAAAAAGGGTCCATAATCGCAACTTTTTGTAAAGATAAGGGGTCAAAAAACATATTTCCCTTATGTTAGGGGGTCAAAAAATCATATTTCCCTAAAAATGGGGTCACTTTTGCCATTTTTTTAATAGGAGGCCAAAATCGTTAGCCTAGATATTTATTGGAGAACTTGTTAGAACTCTTTCACATATAAATTTCTAAGTTGATAAAAACATGATCAAATATGTAATATGAATGATTGTATTGTATAATGTGTATTGTGAGAGTACCTTTTGATGCTTCGATTTCTTGAGGCATGTTTAAGCCATCATAGAAATTGAACTTTCTTTGGTCATCAATGATTTTTTCTGAAAAAGTTGATTTTAGAATTGGGTAAGGAGAAACCCTAGCACCCATAGTAGTGCAGCTCTTGCTCTTCAAAAATGCACCCACATTGGTCAAACTCCTACTCTTCTTAAATCTTGTCCAATGCATGTTCAATATATTGTCTTCAAAACCATTACTTTGGGGACTATTTGTGTAACTTGAATGTACATCAGCCCTAGTAAGATTTGGCACTCTAGGCGTTGAATGAGATTTGACACTTAGGTTATTACCAATTTCTCCCAATTCTACATTATCAAGTGATTCAATTTCAATCTTGTGGGACCCTTCATTAGTGTCAACAAATTGTTGAGAAATAAAAAGCTTAGCAGCTCTATATTCATACATCAACAACAAAATAGTATACCATACAACACCTTGCAAAACCAAAATTTGGGTCAAAAGTGGTTTGGTAAATTCTCCATACATTGCATTCAAAAGAGGGATCCCAACAACAAGTGTGTTTGGCAAATTGGTAAGTGAGAAAAGAGTTATACTCCAATCTAAACCACCACGTTTTGTGAAAATGTTCCATAGAGCTAGACCAGCCAATGTCACAACTTTTTGAAGTGTGTCAGCTAGTATTAACCTCCAATTCATATGATAAGGGTTAATTGGGTATATATAAATAAAAGAAAGTGTAGGAACTGCAAACATTGCCACAAAACGATTTATACCAGCACATTGATCGGGTGTAAAGATTTTCCACCATTTAATTGACCCATAGCCTAATATCATGGCTACATATAGGGGCATAATACTCTCAAGAATATTGTATACATCTTTACCTTTGATCATGGTTTATAGCTAATGTATAAAATATAGGTATATGAGATGAGATTTTGTCAAAAAAAAAAAAAAAAAGGTATATGAGATGAGATGATCTTTAAAAATAAAATAAAAAGGTATATGAGATGAAACTGTAAGAGCCTAATATCATGGCTACATATAGGGGCATAATACTCTCAAGAATATTGTATACATCTTTACCTTTGATCATGGTTTATAGCTAATGTATAAAATATAGGTATATGAGATGAGATTTTGTCAAAAAAAAAAAAAAAAAAAGGTATATGAGATGAGATGATCTTTAAAAATAAAATAAAAAGGTATATGAGATGAAACTGTAAGAGATTGTGAAATTTTGATGGTGTTTAATCTGAAAATGTAAGTACTAAATGAATAATGTGAAGGATATATAAAGGGTCGGTTAGAGATTATGAAAAAAGTAATTTTGATATTTTTAATTTAGAGATCTTTTGGTCAAAAAAGAAAATATTTAGAGATTTGAAAAAAAGTAATTTTGGTATTTTTAATTTAGAGATTTTTTGGTCAAAAAATATATTTAGAGATTTATTTTGATATATTTATCTTTAAAAAAGTATAAGCATATACGAAAATTACTTTTTTTTTTAAAAAAATTGTTATAGAAAATGTTTTTCTTGAGAAGCTACTCAAAACTTCTCACTTGAAGCAATTTTTAGTTTTGACAAACAGATTAAAACTTCAAAAAATAATTATTTTCTTTAATAAATGATTTTTTCATTAAATGACTTGAATAAGAAGATCTAAATCCTCTTAATTTGTATATATTATTAAATTAGTGAAGGGTAGAGATCGTCCATCTAATTTAAGGTAGAGAAACGATTTTTCTTTAGTGCATATTTTTACAAAGAAAACTACATTAATTTACCTTACCTTAAAAAACAAGTAGAACTTTGAACCTGCAATATAACGGATATGAGTCTTAATGTCGTATTATGCTTCACTAGACCAATTTGTTAATGTATAAAATATAAAATCTCTTGTAATATTTTTTCAACAAAAAATCTCTTCTTCAAAAAAAATCTCTTCTAATAAAACAAATAATATAAAATTTCTTTTTTAAAAAAAATAATATAAAATCTCTTTTTATTTTGATAAAATATTATAATTTTTTTTTTTTATCAATTTGTTAATATAAATCCTCTTCTTGAAGAAAGACATATTTGAAGAAAAAAAATGCTTATCGCATTTCATTTATAATAAAAGAGTTAATACAATTGGGAATATCAAAATAAATGGTGGGACTATCTGATGAAATGGTCTCGCCTGGGAGAGAATGAGCCACCACATTTTATTGTTGCCTATTAAAATCCATCGAATTTGTAAAGTGTGAAGAAAAGAGATCCTGACATGTTGTAATGCACTACAAGAAATTTGGTTTTTACTGGTGGAAATAATCCCTCAGTAATGCTAAAAATCCCTCAGTAATATGCATTACTGGCGGATTCAAGTCTCTCAGTAATATGAGCATCAGTAATGTTACTGGCGGAATTTTCCCTCAGTAATGTAGTGGGTGAACTGACAAAGCATTATTGAGGGATTTTTCCTTCAGTAATTATTGGAGGAAGAATCTGCCATTAAGTATTGACAGAAAAATCAGTCAGTACCGTAAATCAAGAAATTTAACCAAAAGTAATGGCCAATAAATCCGCCAGTAATCAAGTGACCATTAAAGCAAAATTCTAAAATCCGCCAGTAATACACTTCTCTTTTTAAATAAAAATTGGAAAGCAGTTCCCACTGTATTATTTATTATTAATGAAATAAAATTAATAAAATAATTTTTTTTGTTGGATCATCAAAAAAAAAAATTGCCAAGAAAACATATCATTCATTCATAGAAGTTAAGTCAATACAAAAGATAGATGCTACAGGTTCAGGGACATTTCCCACTGTATTATTTATATATACATTGCCAGCAAGGCCATGAGCTACTCTATTCTTACTTCTTCTAACAGCCACTACATAACTCACGGAAAAAGGAACCTTCCAGCACACCTGAACCGGACAGAACAAAAGGTGATGACAGCAGCCGGAAACACCAAAAAGCAGGCCAGTCAACATTAACAGAAAACCAAAATTGCTGCCAACTCAACTTCCACATGTTATCTCAGCAAACAATCAAAGGGACACCATAACCACTGCATTAATATTCTTACTTCTTCTAACAGCAGCAAATAAAACTAACTAACCAGCATACAAAATATGAGAAACCAAGTGCATAAGGCAACCACATCACAGAGACGAATCTCAAAACTAATCATCATAGTATTGAGACAATTCTGATCTCCCACCCGATGATCTATTTCCTCCTCTCCCCTATTATGGGCATTTTCTTGTGAAGCATTATCCATATAATTACTGTAGTTTTTCAAAAAACTTTCACCTCCTAGTATGTTGAAATCAGCAGCATAAACGTGTCTCGTCGATGAAGATATATGGTGATCACCAATAGGAATATGTGGTGTGTTGTTATCAGCAGCATTGAAAAAGGGTATCGTCGATGAAGACGTCTGGCGATCACCTACAGGAATATGAGGAGGCATGTGATGCTCATCATGATCACTACGCACAGATTGGGGTTGTAGGCGAGGGCGTTTGTTTGGCTGCGGCATTATGCACCTGACCATCGACGTCTGTTGTGATAATAGGAAAAGAAAATGATTATTTTGGAAATAAAAGAATTCCAATGAAATATTGAATTCATATATATATATATATATATATATATATATATATATATATATATATATATATATATATATATATATATATATATGGGGTTTGCTAGGATACACCCACTAGTTTTTATTAAGGTGTGTTTTAGCAAAAATATAACTAAAAAGTTGTTAAATCCACCTTAAGGTGAATGTTGCTAAAACACACCTTCTAAAAAATAAGTGGGTGTATGTTAACAACTCCTATAGGCATTTGCTAGAATACACCCACTTACTTTTTAGAAGGTGTGTTTTAGCAAGTTATAACTAAAAAGTAGTTAAATGCACCTTAAGGTGTAGCTTGCTAAAACACTCCCACATAAAAACTAGTGGGTGTGTTCTAGCAAACCCCATATATATATATATATATATATATATATATATATATATATATATATATATATATATATTTTAGTACTAAATTGGTAATAAAACAGAAAGAAAGAAAGAAAAAGTAATAAAACTTAAAAAAAAAAAATGAATCAGATATAAGATCATACCCCCAAATCATCATATTGCGGTGTTATCTCCTGATCATATGGATCAAGTTGTGATGTATCCCCACGAGATCGTCGTTGTTGCTGTTGCATGGTTCTTTGCACCAATTCAACTACTTGGCTCTTGATTTCTTGTTGTGATTTTACAAGTTCTTCTTGTTGTGCCTTCAATATTGCATTCTCAGCCCTCAATTGCTCAACCTCAGTATAAATGGGATCATCATGTCTACGAGATGACCGACCTGTGCTACCATAAGAGTTAAGGAGAGTATCTATAAATGTGCCAGATGAATCCTTTTGATATAACGAAGAGGTACTACCAACACCAACAATACGGCCCTTGTTCTTCCCACCCACATTCTCTATAAATTTGTTCATTATAATTCCATCAGCAATCTCAGAATCAACTCGCTCAGAAGAGGGAAGACTATCCTGCTTACTTTGAAATGCTTCAATAAATTCTTTCATGGTCTTCTGAACATATATTAAAAATTAAATATAAGTTATCTTGTCTAAAACAAACCAAACATTTGAACTGCTCTAAAACAGAAGCCATAAAAACGCAACAGTGAAAACACCAATAGCCCAAATAGAATTATTGAGTGAAAGCTAACAGTGAAAGCCATAAAAACACCAACAATGAAGCCATCAATGGATATATATAATAAAAATATAAATATTAATATTATACGTACATCTATGCTTTCCGATCTTTTATCAAGAGGCGATCCATTTTTAAAATGAAAATAATCCAAAGTCTCCAATTAGGTTGGAAGTCGTCCATGTTGTGCTTCGTTCTGAAGCTAGATGTACCAACATTTACAGACCCTCCTGAGTGTGTACTGGTAGCTGCCTTCTCAGAATGTCTGTTAGCTTTATTCTGCGCACACTTCTTTTGGTATTCCGGTGTATTCCACTTCTCACACAACTCACGCCATGTGCCTTCACCAATCCAATCTGGACAAATTTCATCTTTCGGTCCATAGTTATTGCGCGCATCAGAAAGCATGCTTGAGAGGCGCGTGCAACATGCACTGTCAAAAGCTTTGCTAATAGCACCATCCTCATCTTTCTTCCACGTGCATTTCTCCTGCGAAAATAATAATGTATAAATTTTTTGGGAAATATATTAATTATAAAATATATTTAGTTAAATATATTAATTTTTAACTTACATTGAACACATTCCAAAATTCATCCCTTGGCTTGTTGTTATCCATGTTCTTTCCTTCCTTAATGATGTCACCCCATGATAGCCATGGTTTATGATATCTGGCTTCAATCACTGCTGTGATTGACTCCATAGCCAACCTGTTAGGCAAAAACCTAAATGAAAAAAATAAACGTTATTGTTGATCAACATTAGAACAGTAATGAAATAAAACGATCAACTTGCATTAGGAAAAGTTTCGAACTTGTAAATACAAGTAAACACAGGACCAGTGTCGAGTCCAAATAGATCAGAAACAAGCATAGAGAAAACCTGACACTTCTGTAATAATGGACTTAACTTTTCAGATTAATACTAGTTCAAAAAAAAGATTCCAGACTAGGAACTAAATCATCATAGACATCCAACTCGATAAATTCAATAATATAGCTTGATAACGCTAGTTACAGGAACCAATATCAAATCATTACACACATCGTCCCAATGAACAATAGAATGAAGATGGATCATGACACACTGTTAAACCAGCAAAATGTGCCAAGAGAACCAGTACACAAACCACACCAACTTCATTTAATTCATTAGATTATGAAAATATTAGCCCAAAAGGGGTAAAACCGACAAGATCAACAATGTTAAGAGAACAACTTTGTAAAGATATTCATACCACCAAAACAACTTCATTTCATGCATTTACACATTAGGAACAACCAAAATCTTACGGATCAGCATTACCAACACATTTTTGCTACATAACAGTCGATAATAATTGTGAACGTGGGATGAAATGAATTCAGAAATTTACGAAACTCTTACTGTATATACTTAACTCATATGTGAAACTAACAAGGAGAAGGGAAATATCTAAAACATATCAACAACAACATTCTCAACATAACTCATTAACTCATTAATGGTCCACATCAAAGCTGCCCACATCACAAAATTTTGTTTCCGGGAAATATCGTATGTGTGAACACCATTCCATAGTCTCTTTAAATATGGAGTGACAATTATAGGCCAACATGAATAAGGTTTACCCGAACCTTGAATGTGTGGTGTAAATCCATCAAAGCATAGACCCAATCTTACATTGCGTGGCTCTAAGGCAAAATTGGGATGTTTCTGATCAAAATGCTTCCATGCCAGACCATCAGACGGATGTCGTAGCTCACCTGAATTATTTCTTCTTTCGTAGTTTTGAGAATGCCAAGTCATTTTCTATGCAGTTTGCATTGATGCATACATCCTCTGTAGTCTTGGTATAATAGGTAAGTAAAACAATGCCTTTCTTGGAATGGGTTTTCCCCTGCTTTATCTAGAGTGTTTGCTTCCTTTATACCTTGGTTCCTGACAAAATATACATTCGACTAGATGTCCATCTTTTACACCAAATTCGTTGTTGTAGAACAACATGCAACCTTTAACACAACAATCAATTCTCTTCACACCAAATCCTAACTTCGACACTAGTTGCTTCGCTTCATAAAAACTTTTTGGCAAGCCATCAAGTATGGGTCTTGAATCCAACATCATTTTGGTTGTCAAATCTAAAGCTTGTTCAGGAACATGAAATTGAGACTTTTAGGCTATAAGTCTTGCACACATTGATAACTTTGAATGAGGGGACCTTGGGAACGGTTTATTTGTTTCTTTCAAAATATTATATAATTTCTGAGCCTCTTCATTTGGGGGTTCATCTACCTCGACATCATCCTGCACCTCATCATATTTAGCATCTAATTGATGAGTCATAGATTAGTCTATTTTACTGCATTATTTAGTTTAGTTTTATTTAAGATTTGATTTAATTTTATTGCATTTTATTTCCTTTTAGAATATTTTACTTTAAATTGCTTTTTATTTTATTTTAGGAACGAATATATGGTGGAAGGTGTTTTGGAGCAAAAGAAAGAGGACTGGAGCAAATACAGTGCGAAAATACGAAGATACGGGACAAAAAAATAATCCCACCAAGTCAGAAGCTTGGCACGACCCGTGCCAACATGTGGCACAGCCGTGCCCGTCCCAGAAACCTCTTTTGCTGCTTTTTCTTCGGGCCCAAGTTACCCTGTTGCAGCTTTACTGTTTTATCCTTTTAGTTGCTTAGTTTCTAAGTCGATTGTAAAGCTATAAATAGAGTAGCTCTCCACCATAAACATTCACCATACTTTTGCTTAGAATATTTTAAATTACTATTTTCAATAAAAGTCTTTTATTACTTTCTTTCTTTCTCGCAATTTACTTTACTGTTATTTTCTCTCTTCTTCCCCCATGTCTACGATGAACATGAGTGAGTAGACTTCTTTGTCTTGGGATTGTTGGGAAGTCTAATGACATAATCCAAAACAAACCAAGCTTAAACCCTAATTTTATGTAACCCTAATTTCTAATCTAGATTCACCGTCTTAACGTGGATTAACAATTATCAAACTGTGGAAGCGAAAGCGGAGGGTTTGATAATCGTTAATCCATCATCCCAAACATCAATTCATAAAGCGAGAGCGGAGTTTTGATGTTGGAACAAGTGAATCTAGACAATAATTGCAAAACAGTGAAATAGTCTTTGCAATTATTGAGACACAAGTAGTTTCAATCCTATATGCATCTTCTAGTAATCAAGTCAGCGAAATAGGCTTGGTTACTAGAAGTAAACTCTCATCGGACTTTCATCAGAAAGGTGAGGGGCTAAGGGAAACCGGTCTTTATAAATTAGTGTGTAAACCATGAAATTAGATGTTTAAGTCTTGTCTAGTGAAGGGTTTGTTGTTATGACGAACCAATGATCCCAAAGCTCTTTATTATTATTGTTAATTACTTTCAGCAATCAAACCTCCTTTTACAAACTTTCTCCTCCTCTAATCATTCTTTAAAAAGTTAATTAAGTTGAACAACTCCCTAGCGGAACGATACTCTACTTACTACTATTACTTCGATAGGCCGTGCACTTGCGGTTTGGCCCTATCAAGTTTTTGGCGCCGTTGCCGGGGAGTTAACTAATTTGATTAACTTTTTCTTAGTGATTAGAATTCTCTCTTCTTCTTTCTCTTTTCTTTTTCGTTTTATTTCTAACTTTTTATTTTTCTGTTATCATTAACTTCTTGGGTTCTCAATTTTTTATGCGAAAAACCAGAAATCGAGTTGTAATAATCAACGAGATCGAAAGGTATTTGCATAAACGAAAGAGAGACGCACGAAATAACACCGCAACGGCCAATCGCACTCTCAAAGAGTATGCAACGCCGTCTATGGCTGAGCCACAAGCTGTTATTGTGTACCCAACGGTTGAGGATGACAACTTCGAAATTAAGCCTGCCCTACTTAACTTGGTGCAGCAAAACCAATTCTCGGGATCCCCCACTGAGGATCCCAATCTTCACATCTCTGTTTTCCTACGAATTAGTGGAACCATGAAGGAGAACCAAGAGGCCGTAAGACTTCATCTCTTTCCCTTTTCCTTAAGGGATAGAGCTAGCGCTTGGTTCCATTCCCTCGAAGTCGGTTCCATTACTTCATGGGATCAGATGAGGCAAGCATTCCTTGCCCGATTTTTTTCAACATCTAAAACCGCTAAACTTAGAGACCAAATCACACGGTTCAACCAAAAAGATGGGGAATCTCTCTATGATGCGTGGGAGCGTTTCAAAGAAATGCTAAGACTTTGTCCCCACCATGGCCTAGAGAAGTGGCTTATAGTCCACACTTTTTATAATGGCTTGTCTTATACCACTAAGATGTCTGTTGATGCAGCTGCAGGTGGAGCACTTATGAGCAAGAACTGCACGGAGGCGTATGCCCTGATTGAAGACATGGCTCAAAATCATTACAAATGGACTGACGAGAGAGCCATCACTAGTTCTTCATCCTCCAAAAAGGAGGCAGGTATGTACGAAGTCTCTAACTATGACCACCTTGCTTCTAAAATTGATACACTAACTGAAAAACTTGAAAAACTCAATGTTAGTGCTATCAATTCTGCTTCTACTCCTTCTTGTGAAATTTGTGGTATAACTGGTCATGCTGGTGTTGATTGCCAACTAGGTAGTGCTATTAATGGTGTTGAGCAAATGAATTATGCTCAATACAACCAAAGGATGAGACAAAATCAAAATTTTTACAAAAACCAAAATCCCTATGGACAAGTAGCACCACCCGGTTATGCAAACAACCAAAGATTCACTCAGAAATCCAATTTGGAAATTTTGTTGGAAAACTCTATTGCCAACCAAAACAAACAACTTCAAGAACTTAAAAACTAAACTGGATTTCTGAATGATTCTCTTTCCAAGCTCAATACCAAGGTTGATTCTATTGCTACTCACTCTAAAATGCTTGAAACTCAAATCGCTCAAATAGCCCAACAAGTGGCTACCTCTTCCCAAACACCGGGAGTCTTTCCTGGTCAAACCGAAGCCAATCCCAAAGCCCAAGTTAATGTCATATCTTTTGGGGGTAGTAAGTTAGGCGAAACTTTTGCTAAGGTTAAAAACATTGGGAAAGAAAGTGTCAAGCCTTTAGGTGATAAAATTGTGATAGAAGAAGCAAAACCACTTGAAGAAAACAAAACTCCATCCCCCTTAAATCTTGATAAGCTTAAACTAGAGGGTAAGTTTGAAAAATTTGTCAACATACTTAGGAAGATTTGCATTAAACTTCCCTTTGCTGAAGCTTTGTCTAGGATGCCTCTATATGCCAAGTTTCTAAAGGAAATTTTTTCAAAGAAAAGGCCTATAGAGCATAGTGAGACAATAGCTTTGGCTAAGGACACTAGTGCAATCATTCACGAAGCACCCCCTAAGCTTAGAGATCCAGGTAGCTTTGCCATACCATGTGAAATTGGGAATGAAACCATAAACAAAGCCTTATGTGACTTAGGAGCTAGTGTTAGTTTGCTGCCTTTGTCTCTTCTCAAAAGGATAGGGATAGGAGAATTGAAACCTACCGAAATAGAATTGAAGCTAGCTGATCGTTCTACCATGAAACTTGTAGGATTTGTCGAGGACATACCTGTTAAGATAGAAGGGATATACATCCCAACTGATTTTGTAGTCGTTGACATTGCTGAGGACGATGACGTCCCTATAATCCTAGGTAGACCTTTCCTCGCTACTGCGGGAGCTCTTATAGATGTCAAGAACGGTAGGATAGTTTTTCAAGTGAGTGATAAGATGGTAGGATTTGAGTTGGAAAATGTTATGAAAGGTCCCGCTCTCTACTCTTGTTGCATGCTTAACGATCATGTTGTGAAAGAATGTTTTATAGCGTCATCTACACAATATGATATCTTTGATCCATTCTAAGGACCCTTTCTAACCGTCAAGCTAAAAGAGCGCTTCGTGGGAGGCAACCCACGCATTTAATTGCTTTTGTTTTATTTTCAGTTGTTTTGTAGGTAATTGTCCAAGTGTGATTCGAAGAAAATCAAGAAATTGAAATTTTTTGAAGTCCCTCTGACCAGAAGGTTGGCACGACCCGTGCTGAGGTTGGCACGGCAGTGCCCGACCTCTAGAGCCCTATATCACCAATTTTTCTCTTCTTCTCCATTCATTCTCCAACACAAACCTCTCTCTACCTTCAAACTTCTCTCTAAACATCCATAACCTTCAAACCTTCATATCTTCCTCAAATCTTCATCAATCTACTCAATTCTTTCATCAATCAATCACAAACTTCATCCTAAACACAAACCACCAATCAAAAACATCTTTCATCCATCCAAACCCATAATTCACCAAAACCCTAATCTTTCAAAACCTAACCCAAACACCACAAAACCTTAACCAATCTCCATATCTAATAAACCCATAAACCTTACTTAAACATCAACCCCAACCCTAAACCAATCCTTTCCACCAAAAATCTTCCCAAACCCTAAACCTTCAAACCAATTCCAACAAGGGTCAAATGGCTTCACGAAGAAGTGGTAAGGAACCAGCAAGATCTCAAGGAGGACCTCCCCCAAAGAAGCAAGCACAAGTCAAGAATCATGGAATCCAGTTCAAGGACAACAAGCAAAGGGACAGGTATAAAATTCTAATCTCTAAACCCTTGCATCCTTCTCGATATCCTGATCCCAATACTTTGGATGTGCTAGAACTTTTCGATGATGTTTCTAGGTTGATAGGAAAGTTAGGTTGGACTGATATGCTGAAACCTATGCGGGGTTATGAAAATTTCACTTATGAATTCTTGAGCTCAATAGTTTTTACTAAAGATAAGTTGAATTTTGATAACCCTAACCATATAATTGTTTTCCGGTTAATGAATATTGACTATAATATGTCTCTTCAGCACTTTTGTGAAGCCTTAGGTTTTATCAATGAGGGGTATATTCATGATCATTGGGATCCTAGCCTATAACCGGATAACTATGACCCAACTGCCTTTTGGACACGTATCACCGGCGTTTCCAACTATGTTCCTAGAGCCAACAAAGCTAGCAACATTCACAACCCCGTATTTAGGTACCTTCAAAGGGTAATGGCTTGCACTATTTGGGGTAGAACCGAGCTAGGAAACACTAGAACTGATGAGTTGTTCATGTTATGGACAATGCTCTACAACCACCCCGTCAACACTTGTTTTTACTTGATTGATTACCTAGACTTCGTAGGTAATAGACCAGCCGGTAAGGGTGACATAGTGGTGGGTGGCATCATTACATACATAGCTAGGTGTTTTGGAGTGAGTGAGGATGAGGGGATCAAACCAATTGAGGGAAACAATAGACTCAACATAGATACCCTCATTGCTATGAATTTTATTAAACATCGTCCACCACTCCATTACCAACTCAAGCTAAACGTGCCTATCTTGTTTTTACTTCCTAACCCATCTCAGACTACCACCGAGGTGGAAGAGAATTTGTTGTATGTTGCTGATGTGCAGGTTCTTGGTGATGAGGAAGGAGAGGGTGCTAACTTGCACCAAAATGAAGGAGAAGGTGTTAACTTGCACCAACATGTGGGAGGAAGTGCTTCATTGCACCATGAGGAAGAGCACCATGGCCATGAAGCCGATGAACATAATGAAGATCAAAGATGGGCATGGATTCACAATGAAGTTGAAAGAATGAGCACCGAACAACAATGACAAGGTGTTGAAATCTCCGGACTAAGGAACGATGTTCAAAGGGGCAACCGATTAACTCAAGAAAATAATGAGATGCTTCGCCGGATGATGCAACACCTACAACTCCAAGGTCCTCCTTATGGACCTCAATAGACATTGTGAGCTTTCCTCTTCCTCTCTTCCCTTCTTTCTTCTTCTTCTTCTTCTTCTTCTTCTTCTTCTTCTTCTTCTTCTTCTTCTTCTTCTTTCCCTAATTCTTCTGCTTCTACTCCTTCTTCTATTTCTTCTTCTTCTTCTTCTTCTTTTATTTCTTTTTCCTTTTAGTCATTGAGGACAATGCTTCCCCTAAGTGTGTGTGTGTGTGTGTGTGTGGGGGGGGGGGGGGGGGGGGGGGCTAATAAAGTGTCTAGAGTCGTAGTGTTTCCAAACTCCCTTGAACTTTATCCTTTTGTTTTGTTTTTATAGCAAGAGGCATGACTAGTAGCTTGTTTTTAATGTAAAAAATGGCATGACAATTTTTGTTTTGTCTCTTCTTTAAAGGTTGCTTCTTGTATATGAAAGTAGTTTCTTGTGTTCTTGCTATACTCATATCTTGTCTTTGTGAAAAATTCTCCAATGAGAAAAGCACCCGGTTGCAATCTTTGAGCAAATGTATGAATAGGTATTTTAAGGAACACGTTCTATCTTTAGTGTTAACTTAGACCCTTTAAAGTCTTAAGAGTAAAAGTAGTATAAGTTTGTGTGGAAAATTAATCAATGTTCTTAATTGTTATATTCTTAAATTGTTAAAGTTAAATGGGGCGGGAGAATGGCACCAACATGTGGGGGAAAGGACAATCCCTAACTTCCTAATTGTGGTGGTGACTCCCTAATTTGAACTTAAAGTTAAACAAATTCATCAATGCTAGGGGGAAAGGACAATTACATCCAAAAAGACTTCCTACGCGGAGATGAAATAAATAAAATTTTGCAGCACTGCTTAGGGTGATTTTGAATCTAGGGGGAAAGGACAATTACATCCGAGAAGACTTCCTACGAGGATAGATAGCCTCTAAGCATCTGCAGCCCCTTGTGATTAATTGTTAATCTAATCTAATTTTAACTTAAATTTCCATCACTCTTATATGAAATGAAGAAAGGACTTTTCTCGGTTACTTTAGCACTAAGGATAGAACCTATTCCTCATAATATCTGTCTTATACAGGAGAAAGAAAAGGGTTGGACTGCACACACACACTCACTTGAGACTTGATGTTGGGTAGAATAGGTTCATGAGGAATGTTTGAAATTGTAATTAGTGTACTTGAAGCAAAGCCTTTCTTTTGAGACATGTGTTCTTAATATTGCCATGAATAATCTTTTGTTGCTGCTATGCATGTTGCCTTTTGCTTGAGGACAAGCAAAGATTCAAGTGTGGGGGAGTTTGATGAGTCATAGATTAGTCTATTTTACTGCATTATTTAGTTTAGTTTTATTTAAGATTTGATTTAATTTTATTGCATTTTATTTCCTTTTAGAATATTTTACTTTAAATTGCTTTTTATTTTATTTTAGGAACGAATATATGGTGGAAGGTGTCTTGGAGCAAAAGAAAGAGGACTGGAGCAAATACAGTGCGAAAATACGAAGATACGGGACAAAAAAATAATCCCACCAAGTCAGAAGCTTGGCACGGCCCGTGCCAACATGTGGCACGGTCGTGCTCGTCCCAAAAACCTCTTTTGCTGCTTTTTCTTCGGGCCCAAGTTACCCTGTTGCAGCTTTACTGTTTTATCCTTTTAGTTGCTTAGTTTCTAAGTCGATTGTAAAGCTATAAATAGAGTAGCTCTCCACCATAAACATTCACCTTACTTTTGCTTAGAATATTTTAGATTACTATTTTCAATAAAAGTCTTTTATTACTTTCTTTCTTTCTCGCAATTTACTTTACTGTTATTTTCTCTCTTCTTCCCCCATGTCTACGATGAACATGAGTGAGTAGACTTCTTTGTCTTGGGATTTTTGGGAAGTCTAATGACATAATCCTAAACAAACCAAGCTTAAACCCTAATTTTATGTAACCCTAATTTCTAATCTAGATTCACCGTCTTAACGTGGATTAACAATTATCAAACCGTGGAAGCGAAAGCGGAGGGTTTGATAATCGTTAATCCATCATCCCAAACATCAATTCATAAAGCGAGAGCGGAGTTTTGATGTTGGAACAAGTGAATCTAGACAATAATTGCAAAACAGTGAAATAGTCTTTGCAATTATTGAGACACAAGTAGTTTCAATCCTATATGCATCTTCTAGTAATCAAGTCAGCAAAATAGGCTTGGTTACTAGAAGTAAACTCTCATCGGACTTTCATCGCAAAGGTGAGGGGCTAAGGGAAACCGGTCTTTAGAAATTAGTGTGTAAACCATGAAATTAGATGTTTAAGTCTTGTCTAGTGAAGGGTTTGTTGTTATGACGAACCAATGATCCCAAGGCTCTTTATTATTATTGTTAATTACTTTCAGCAATCAAACCTCCTTTTACAAACTTTCTCCTACTCTAATCATTCTTTAAAAAGTTAATTAAGTTGAACAACTCCCTAGCGGAACGATACTCTACTTACTACTATTACTTCGATAGGCCGTGCACTTGCGGTTTGGCCCTATCACTAATCCAACATTAACTCCAAGAGCATCCACTATCATATTATCCATCATTTCAAATTGAACATGTTGGGTACCACTTGATGAACCTACTACATGACTCTCTTGGACACCTACATTAACTATCGGAGGTGCCACAAATGACGATTCACCATGACTTGTCCAAATCCAATAGTTAGGTCTGAAACCTTTACTATATAAATGCAATCTAATTTCGTCTTCGCTACGAATGTGCCTACAATCACAAACTACACACGGGCATCTAATTCCCCCTTCACTTATGACAACATGCTTAAATTTGACGGTACAGATAAAAAGTTCAACACCTAACTTAAAAAGCTCCTTAACTTGCCCTTTTTTTCATGATGATTTCTATCATACATCCAACTACGATCACCCATACCTGTAAAGTATATAACATGGTCAATATAAAATAAAGATCATTAAAAATTTTAATTTCTACTTTTTTAATTTATTTTTGAAATTGTTTCAATTACTAAATAGTTTTAATTTTTAAAATAAATTCACACACATACAAATTGAAGGAGTCAATAAATTATAAAATAAAATTTTACAAAATGTCTTTTTTAGAGTCAAGTTACAGTAATAACACTTCTTAAAAAAATCACAATAATAACACTAATTAATATTTTTTTTCCTAAATTAAACATATATACTAAAAAAATTACAATATTAAAAAAGTTTTAATTTCTACTTTTTTTAATTTATTTTCGAAATTGTTGTAATTTTTAAAATAAATTCACACACATACAAATTGAAGGAGTCAATAAGTTATAAAATAAAATTTTACAAAATGTCATTTTTAAAGTCAAGTTACAGTGATAACACTTCTTAAAAAATCACAATAATAACACTAAAATATTTTTTCCTAAATCAAATATATATACTAAAAAATTACAATTAGTAAACAAAATATATTGTACAATTTTAATTTGACTACTAACCTTGTGTCAATTACAGTCTCACTTTAAGAATTGCTCCCATCAACACCACCAATAAACAGCTAATTGTATAGAATATCACTATATAAAAATTTAAAATCTATCAATATTAAAATAATTAAGAAAATAAATTCAATACAACTAATATTAATAAAAAAATATTAGTCTTTACCTTGATGAGAAAAAAATTTGTGTGAAAAAATGTTGAAGAAATTTAGTAAGATGGTAGAGAATTGTTTTAGAGAGATGGTGTTTGTTGTGAATGAGAGCTACTGAGAAGGAGTACATCGGCTAAAAAAATCAAATTGCATTAGATTACTGGCGGATTTGGTTTCAATACTGACGGATTAGATTATTAATGGCCACCGACCATTATTGACGGATAAGGAGGAGTACTGACGGATTGTTTGCTTTAATTACTGGCGAATTAGATGCGTTACTGACAGATTCTTTAATAACAACATTACTGGCGGATCGTTTGAATTACTGGCGGATTATTTAATTCTGTTATACTATTACTGACGGATTATGTCCCTCAGTAAGGCAAGACATGTGTGTTTACATTATTGGCGGAACATTTTCCGCCAGTAATAATTCGTAGTTTCTTTATTGAAAATACTGACAGATTTATCTGTCAGTAATGTAACTCACTGAATTATTGAGGGATTCTTCCGTCAGTAACGTTATTGAGGGTTTTTTGGATCTTACTGAAGGGTTTTTCCGTCAGTAATTACTGAGGGTTCAAATCCCTCAATAATGCAATTTTGAATTGGTTAGTGAATTGGGGAATTCTTGTAGTGATGTTGTGACCAAATTCCGTTATATCGCTCCTATTGGAGTTGAAAGCATCAGGCGTTAACTTTAAATCAACCCAAAATCAACATTATTGAAATGCATGTCACGCAGTCATTGTAATGCATGGAATAAACCAAGTGTTTCACCCACTTCAACATGGTAAATTGGGGAAAAGCTCATGGTTTTTGCGAGCATATAAGCACCATCATCATCATCATCGCATAAACATATATCAATTCCAGTATGATTCCAAATAGAGGAAAAACAAGTGTCAATATTACACTTAACTAGACCGGGTTGGGGATTTTGACACCGATCCTGCCTTGTTCTTCCTAGTTGTGCTTACTGATAGAATCATTCATATTTAATGTAGGGGGACACGTCATTGTCTAGGAAGGTGTATGTATTAGGTTGGGGGATGTGCAACTTTGCATATGGAAATATATTTTCATCAAACAAGACATTGCGACAAATAATAATTTTATTTAACGAAAAATCTAAACATTTATAGCCATAATGGTTTGACGGATACCCAAGAAACACACATTTTCTAAAACGAGGTTGAAGTTTGTGTATTTTTGATGAAGTAAAGAGAGGAAAGCATAAACAACCAAACACTTGTAAGTGAGAGTAAGACGAATCTTTGTGATACAACATTTTAAGTGGTGACTCAAAATTGATAGTTATGTTTGGTAAAATATTTATGAGATATGTTGCCATTTCTAAAGCATGGTGCCAAAAAGTAGATGGTAATGACGCGTTAATTAATAAAGTTCGAATAATATTGTTGATGGACCGTATTTTTCGTTTAGATTTACCATTTTGAGAAGATGTGTAGGACAAGATAAACGAAAAATAATTCCATTAGCTTCACACATTTTTCAAAAATTACTATTGACATATTCACCGTCGTTGTCACATTGAATTGTTTTAATTTCTCTATGAAATTGTGTGTTGATGTATGCTCTTAGTTTTTCGAAAATTGGATAACCTTGGGATTTATGTGACATTGAAAAAGTCCACAATTTTTTTGAATAATTATCCAAGAAAAGAACATAATATTTGTGACCAGCTGAACTTAAAACAGGAAATGTCCATACATCATTATGTATCATATCAAATGCAACAAACTTCTATTATGAGAATTCATGAAAGACGATTTAATAGGAGAGCTCCATACATCACTACACAACCATCCTATGACGGAGCTCTGCTTGCAAAATGTGAAGCAGGGAGAAAATGACTTCCACCGTCGAGTCATTAGATTCAATTGCGTGCTTCACTGCATCCCAAAGGCTATCCATTTGCCACACTTGAATTCCAAACGAACAATTAAAGAAAACATCAGCAAGATCATCAGTGGAGTCATCGTAGCTGACACAATATATGGGGCATTGCACCCCTTTGTATTGTGGTCGAATTATATATATATAAATATATTGTTGTAAATTTAGAATATATTTTAAAAGTTTCAAAAATTGTGTGTTCCATATTTTTAATAGAGAAATATAGAAAATTATTCTCATATTATTAATTATAATGTTTAACTTAGTCTTGTACCCATGTTTTAATTCCAAATTTTGTAACCGTCTTTCCTTTATATCTCTTGAATGTGGTAATAATATAGCTTTCTCTAAAATAACGGTCACTTAACTAGTTTGTGCCTATTTATATGGAATTAATGGTCATGCTATAATAATGATTCTCACGCCTATTCTTTCGGAAATATAGAATGCCATTTTATTTGGTCATGATTTTTGACTTAATCATCACGTACAAAAGAAAGAATAGTTTCACCTCTCTTCAAAATCATTTTTCTCTCCTCCCAACTATCGAGTTTCTGGGTTTCATTTTCCTGGTCAATTATTTTTCTTGCCAGTTATGTATCCTCGGTTTCTACTTGGAAGGGTCTGTTAAATCCTGAGGATTAGTGTATAATTACCCGAAAAATCCTTAAGGACAGCGTGATTAGCACATCTCATACTAGTTTACCATTTGTTCGTTTTGCAGATCTTTGTAGATGATTCGGTAGAGGTTTAATTTGAGTTGTCAAAGATGGTGATAGACTTGTGGTCAGTGATCTAATTCTACAAAAATCTCAAGATAGATAAGTTTCCTTGAAACCTCCATTGATTAATCCAATTAACATAAATTGATTCATATATTTATATGTTGATTATTATTTGTAGAGATATTCTTATACCTATTTTTACAACAATCTTAAGGATTTTCTCTAAATTATGTTTGTTCCCTAATTCTCATCTCCACCCCGCGATTGGTTTTAATCAAAGAACACAAAATTAAATGGTCTGAGATTATTGGTTATGGTGTTGACAAAATGATTGGTCGCAGTTCTCGTGTCTTGGAGTGTCGTGGTCCAATCAAGAATTTTTTTTATTGATGGTTATTTTGATATGATGAAAGATAATGGTAAGCTTCCCAATAAAATTGATTAGGTTGTTCAACCTATTGACGATGACAATATCACGGTAAGCTTTCTGTATTTTGGTAGATTTGCATTGAGATACATATCTTTGAATATGTGACTTCTGAAATTGCTTGTGCCCTTTTTCTGCAACTTATAATTATTGGATAAAAGAATATCATAATGGATTGATTCAATTTTGATAATTATAGTCTTAATGTGTTCTTGTGCATGTCATTTGTAGCTGACAAATATATATATATGTTGTATGAACTTTTTGTGCTGTGTTTTTGATAGTTCATGTTATTTTTTGTTGTTTAATGGTAACAAGGACAATTTGTTTTAAGAGTCTATTTTATTACTATTCAGTTTAGAATTTGGATTATATTGTTGAGTATTTCTTATGCTGCTAACCCTTGTTTAAAGAAAATTGAGGAGATATTTTATTGATAAATTTATGAAAAATATATTATGGGTTATCCATTGTGTTATAACAAGACAATGATATTTAATGAAATTTGTTTATGAGAAAATATATATTTATGGGATTTATTTTAATTGTGGAATTGTTACCACTTGAAAATTATTCAAGTAGACTTGTATAATAAATCCACACACAATTATATTTGCCCAATGTGGGGGTTTGTCGTTTAGAATTTATCTAAGTAGACCTGACTAAGTATATCATGAAAGTTAGTTTGGCAATATATGCAATATTGTTTAGAGTTGATGAACCATTGCATCAAAATTACGCAATGATGTTAATTGAAATTTAAATCCAATGAGAATAAACAAAATATACAATTACTTTACTTGTCGTGAGGATGTTGTCGCTTGAAGTCATTCACGCAAACCTGTATAATAAATTTACAAATAACTTTATTTTTATCCATATTGATAGTGATGTCGCTTAAGAATCATGTAAGCAGACATGTATAAATATAATTATAGAGATCAAGTTTATTGTTATAGACTTTGATAAATATATGAGGTTGATTGACTTAGAAACGTATTAGTCAATGCATTACTGAGAGGATAAACCTAGATACTAGACAATGCATTACTGAGAGGATAAACCTATACAGCTTTTAATGAATTTCATATCCATTATGAGTGGTGTATGATTTGCAGCATACACTTGATGAAATCACCTATTTGATTGTCAAGTGGGCCCACTTGTATGAGATCTTGGCGAAATCTCTTAAGCACTCATGAAATAATACAGGTACGCGCACGACCTACTAGCGCACCAACAACAAGAACTGTGTGGGTGTGATGCGAGTGGTATACCGCTAACATACACAAAGTGATTTTGGTTTATATAACTTGCTAAAACCAACTTCACTGTGTGTTAAGTATTATCATTCTAGGGCTGGTTCATATAACTTGCTATACCAATTTGATGCATCTCATCAAGGATGTTAACGCCAAAAGTCTTTTTTTCAAATTACTTTTAAAATTTTGAAATATGTGGGATTGTTGTAAATTTTGAATATATTTCAAAAGTTTCAAATATTTTGTGTTCCATATTTTTATTTGAGAAATATAGAAAATTATTTTAATACAAAATTATTCTCATATTATTAATTATAATGTTTGACTTAGTCTTGTACCCATGTTTTAATTTCAAAATTTTTGTAACCGTCTTTCCTTTATATCTCTATGTGGTAATAATATAGCTTTCTCAAAAATAACGGTCACTTAAGTAGCCTGTGCCTATTTATATGGAATTAGTGGTCATGCTATAATAATAATTTTCACGCCTATTCTTTTAGAAATATAGAATGCCATTTTCTTTAGTCATGATTTTTGACTTAATCTTCACGTACAAAAAAATAATAATAATAGTTTCACCTCTCTTCAAAATCATTTTTCTCTCCTCCCAACTATCGAGTTTCTGGGTTTCATCTTCCTGATCAATTAAGCTTGTTGCCAGTTTTGTATCCTCAGTTTCTACTTGGGAGGGACTGTTAAATCCTGAGGATTAGCGTATAATTATGCGGAAAATCCTTAAGGGCAGCGCGATCAGGGCGTCTCAGACTAGTTTACAATTTGTTCGTTTTGCAGATCTTTGTAGATGATTCAGTAGAGGTTTAATTTGAGTTGTCAAAGATGGTGATAGACTTGTGGTCAGCGATCTAATTCTACAATAATCTTAAGACAAATAAGTTTCTTATATAAATTGATTATTCCCATTAATATAAATTGATTCTTATATTTATATGTTGATTATTATTTGTATAGATATTCTTATGCCTATTATCCTTAAATATAAGCTCATATTGCCAAGTGCAACCTCCCAATTTATATATCTTTGTTATTATCGTTGTCTTTAAGTAGAAATTTCACAATCCATGTGGAGACGAACTTATAAACGTTATTACCTGATAAAAATTTAGCACACTTGCTAAATCAATCATTATGGTTTTTACGCCATTTTTGGTGATTGTTGATTAATTTCAACAAGGCAACTATGTTTTTTTTATTAGGATTTATGATATTTAATTTACTTTCCTTAATTTATTGGGTTTTGTTAACCAGTGCCCTATGGGCAATGGTTAAGGAATCCATAAGTAAAAATTTTGTCTTGAAAATGTAAGCTGTTACAATTGACCAAGTAATGATTACACTACTTTTTATTAAAAACTTACTTATTTTGCTTGCTTAACCAATGCCCTTAGGGAAATGGTTAGCATTCTCCTAATTTATTTTGTTGTATTTAAATTACTTTTTATTAAAAACTTACTTATTTTGCTTGCTTAACCAATGCCCTTAGGGAAATGGTTAGCATTCTCCTAATTTATTTTGTTGTATTTAAATTCATTTTATTTTATGGGTAGTGTTAACTTGTGCCCTTAGGGCACATGTTAAGAAATCCCAAAAAAGAAATATTCTCTTAAATTTTGTGCATTCAACTCTTTAAAACATTAAAGATTAAATTTAATACACGCATTCCAATACAGTATTTCTACATTTGGCTTCTAAACTTGTGCCTTAAGGGCACAAGTTAACATTTCCCTTATTTTATTTATCAATTTCAGAAAGAAAGAAAAAGAGATAGAGCCAATTCTTTTTGTCTCTTGATTTTGTACAAATGTTATTTAAGGTATATTTTAGTTTATGCGAAGCAAAGGAGCAAGTAAGGAGCTACTCTTTGACCAAGAAATCGAGAAGACTGTCAGATCAAATCTGAAGGCAGACGACTTTGCTAATTTGGCAAAGGAAGCTAGTCTGTCGACCCTAATTCACTCACTTTTTGACAAATCTGACAAGGAGGAAGTAAAAATGGTAAAGGCTAACCCACCACACCAAGGCACAATATGGGAGATTTAGGAAGAAGGACAAAACGAGGGTAGCTAACTCATGGGTTCAAACTTTTAAATCCGGAAGTATTCGACATCAAGAATATTGTTCTCATAGGAGGAAAGGACAACATGTATGATGGATGGGCCTTTAAGGACCCAAATGAACATGTAAGCAAGTTGTATGAGACTTGTCAACACTGTTTCCTAGAAGGAATCACTACAGACCAGAAGAGACTGAGGCTCTTTCCAATGTCTCTAATTGGAAAAGTAATAAACTGGCTTTTGTCTCTCCCAAATGGAACCGTCCAAATTTGGGGTGGGCTAAGTTCGAAGCCCTCACCATATGGCTGCTATGTTCGAAGCCCTCACCAAACAGTTTGGTGGCATCTTCTTCCAAACCTCCACAAAGTTGAAGTGTGACTTTTACGGCGAAGGTTATCAAAATAGTTAATGCATTCCCAAAGGTGAATTTGAAGAGGCTGACTACATTGGGAAAATTACGAAAGTTGAAAATTCATGAAAGTGCAAATGGGTAAGAAAAAATGGTGACAAAAAAAAAACGATGGATTTAACAGATATTAAATAATGTTAAGTTTCAAGGGAGGTATTTATCAATTTGATAACAAAATAAGGGAGGTTAGTGTTTAGCAAAAATTTAGAGGGGTGTTGGTGTGATTTTACCTTTTTATTATCATAAATGCAAAGTAAAAAAATATTATCTTGGAAGTGATGCACATAAGGGCACACTTGAAAAATAAACAATTATAAACGAGATACATCAGACATTCAATGAATTTTTTAAAAATGAATTTTTTAAAAATGAATTATTTCTTGTGAAAATGAACATTTCTAAAATTGGAAAAATATCAAGTGGACGACCATGAGAGAATAACAAGGGATTTCACTTGGTGATCTTTTGAGTTTTAGTGAGATTGATGATTTTAGTGTAATTTGATGAGAATGTTAGATGAATGATTAAATTTTATTATTTTGATGAGAAAGAATGATTGAGTATTAATTAAATACACACTAAAGTTACCAAATAACTAAAACTCAAAGTCTCTCAAGTGAAACTCGAATAACAAGAGGGTTGTTTTCACCTCAAAGTTTAAAATGAGAAATTTTGACCAGTATTGCTATTTACCCCGACAAGTATTGTCCCGAATCCATCAAGAATGAAAATAAGCCAATAAAAAACAGCTGTGAGCGAAAATCATGGGAGGTGGGGGAGAAAAAGATGCAAATCATAACTAATGGATGGATGGCATACATGCCACATGTGTCTGGAAAATCTCGGGACAGTTCTATTTGGGAAAACAAGCATTTTTGACTCATAAACTTTACCTTCTTTTATATTTAATAATCTCATGCATATTTTGACCAAAAAAACACTTAGGTGACTAATTTTAATGATGTAACATGTGTTTGCCAACATTAAAATTAATATCTTCAAAGAAGAAGAAAAAAAGGAAATCACTTGACCACTCCACCCAATACTCCTTCTTTTTCCTCCTTCCACCTCCACATCAAGCCTGCATTCATTTTCACTCACACTCCACGTCAGGGATGGAGCTAGAAGCGGATCAGCAGAGGCCACGATCCCCCGAACATTTGAAAAAAATTATAATTGTATACAAATATTTTTGGTCTATATATATTTTTTTGTGAACTTTATATGATATTGTATAATGGTTCTATTTTGACTCGATAGATTGAGTTTTTAACACCTACGTTTATTGCACTAATAACTAAAATCATTAACAACAACGAAAAAGAAAGTGAGATTTTGACCGAAATATACTGAAGAACACTAATTAATGCTTTACTAGAATCTCAATATAAGATTCCTCATTGCAATTTCGTTTACAAAGATCGAATCACTGTCTACAATTTTGGTTGCGCACTACCAACGATTCATTTGTTGCGATTTCAACCTAAATTCATCCTCATACAATTGTATTTGTGTTGTTTCACATTTTCTTTCACTGCTAAGTATATATTCAAAATTCGCTTTAGTCTCTTCATTCTCAGACAAGCCTCAAGACACTCTCATCTTTCTTATATCCTTGAATTTTTTTATAATTTTATCTTATAATTTCTTAAATATCTTGTAAATATTGTGCATATAAACGTTCCTTTTTTTTCTTCCACTAAATCATATTTTCTACTTGGTCTCCTCTAAGCTTAATTCCTGACGTCGTCTCTGCTCCACATTGATATATTTTTCCTCGATCCGCTAGTTGATAATCAGTCATTCTTTCTCATCAAGTGAAATCCCTTGTTATTTTCTCCCTGTCGTCCATTTGTTCTCTCTCTCACCTCTCTACATCGTATGTCTATCTCCCTTATGTTATACAACTTCAGCAGATTTAAAAATACAAAAACTCAAAAGTATTTAACATCAAAATTTTGATTTAGAAAAATGAGTTATCTTATCCTTATTTATTAATTTTGTTAGGTCCGCAGCAATTTAATCTAATATTTTCCAGCTCATCCTTATTTATTAATTTTGTTAGGTCTGCAGCAATTTAACCTAATATATTTTCCCGCTCATTTGCTGTATTAGGTTAGCAATAATTTAACCTAACAAATTTCATCTAAAAAAATGCATCACATCAATTTCATTCCTATCCTCTTGCCTGCTTTTTTTTGACAATATTTTGTACACTTTTTTTTTAAGGAAATATTTTGTACACTTATTTAATACTAAAAAAAAATGCATCGCACCAATTTCATATCCTTATCCTTATTTATTAATTTTGTTAGGTCTGCAACAATTTAACATAATAGTTTTCCGCTCATTTGCTGTATTAGGTTAGCAGTAATTTAACCTAACAAATTCCATCTAAAAAAATGCATCGCACCAATTTCATTCCTATCCTCTTGCCTTTTTTTTGACAATATTTTGTACACTTTTTTTTGAAGGAAATATTTTGTACACTTATTCAATACTAAAAAAATGCATCGCACCAATTTCATATTTTTATCCTTATTTATTAATTTTGTTAGGTCTGCAGCAATTTAACATAATATTTTCCTGCTCATCAGCTGTATTAGGTTAACAGTAACAAATTTCATCTAAAAAATGCATCGCACCAATTTCATTCATACTAGACCATCGACCCGTGCTGCCGCACGGGTCATATATAGTTTAGTATATTACTTACAATTCATTTTAATATTAGATGCGAAATATTAGAAACACTGTGTCAAAGAACTCATGAGTACATTTCTATCTTAATATGTTTTTTTAAATAAGTTTTTCCTTGTCCGTAATTTATTTTTTAAATAAGCTTTTTCCTAGATCGTCGACCCATGTTGTCGAACAGGTGAAATATTTGTTAGATTTATTATTTTTTATTTTTCATTCAACTTGATAGTTCATCTAAATCAATTGGTGCACCAAAAATAAACCAACTAACGAAGAAGTTAAGTGTTAAGAAGTAATTTGATCCTTTAAGATCTCCGGATGATGTCTTTTATTGATTCACTCCCAATGCTAATTCTAGCGCCCAACCACAGAACCCATTTTCATGAAAAAAATCACTGGCTAAAGAGCAATCATGTTGGCTTCAGCTGCACCATGTTGGCTATAGATTACACGACAATAAATTCCAAAAATATTGAAAATATAATCCAAATATTATCTATAATATTTCCATTGCCTTTCGAAACACCAACATTAATATCATGTTACAAAGGTTAGATGACGATAGGAAGCAAGTTGTCTTTAAAAAACCACAGCAATTATTATAATATTATGATTATGATATGATTTTAGGTATTTTAATGTCACTTGATATCAAATTTACAAATCTTATAAAGTTATACTTTTTAAACAGTGAGAATAAAATTACTTATTGAAAGGAACTGTCTCATTTTGCCATTAACTCTAAGTCTCTAACAACAGTAACTTAGTTTCTAAGGACTATCTTAGAGGTGTTCTCAGATGTAACTTGAAATGTTTAGAAAGATCGGTCTCAAAGTTGTCGAATTCCAATACAACTATATGCTACATGTGCTCTTTATGAAATATCAGAATAAAAACCAACATAGTATGAGCACATAGTACAAAATGCATAAAGCAATTTTACTATACTATGCATAGTATGTTATATACCCCTCCTCTGCCAGTTTCTTTTCCTCTGTTGTTGCTAGCAATGGAGCAAAAGAAGAATAAACTGGAACACAAATTTCAGCCGCAAAAGAAGAATATCATATTAACAGTCGGTCTCTCTACGACAGCTTCTGCTGAAAAAATATTAGTCATTGGGTCAATCATACAATCGATATATTACTTCAAAGCCTAATACGTCAAGAAGTATCAGAAAAAAGTAAGATGAACAAAAACCCACACAGTTGGTTAGTAATTATGTCAAGTTATCCCAGATAAACCAATAATTCTAAAAACAAATTGAGATTGACTAATAATTGTGTATATGGCAATTTCATAGACAATCCACGTATAGTTGGGTGTGATTGGAGACTTGATGCCAAGAATCCATGTGGGGGTATAGGAAAATGTGCATGTATAACAATTGAGTTGTTGATCAAAATGCTCATCATTAGTACAGAATGATATGTTGGCAAAGTGAAAACAATGTTAGTATATTTTTAGAATAAGTTTAGAGAATAATTAAAAATTAAAAGTAAAATGCTTGGTTGATAAAGTCATAATCATAAAGCAACAAATTTTTATTCCCCGTTTTCATTTCCCTCTTGGTAAACTTCTATCCTTTCAATTAGCCTGTCAGCATTATCAATTCATGGAAAAGTTTATGGCAGGTTGGACCTAATAGGTTGACAAATTGCCTAACTACTGCTCAAATTATCATGTCTAGAAAGTAACATGCATATCTACTTATAAGCCAGTCCTTGTGATGATCCAAATGAGTTTCAACAAAGAAACCATTTACAAACAGAACAGAAATTCTAATCCTACTACAACAAACCAATATTATGTATCTAATGTGCATATGAATATTAGCTTTTAGTTATTTACTTATCATGGCATTAAAGCTAATGTGTCTTATAGTACACTAATACGTATAGGAAGAGGTTTATTTGGTATATCAAATCAGAGAGAAAATATAAGAATAACCAAAGAAAAAAATAGTGTGGCAATGCAGATTAAATAGTTCCATGAAAAAAAACACATTTAAAAATAAAAACAAACAAATTGCTTGTGAAAAACATGGTGTGTGTGTGTGTGTGTGTGTGTGTGTGTGTGTGTGTGTGTGTGTGTGTATAAACTTATCACATGAGATTAAAAAGCATACAATGAGGGAGTACCGATCTAAGGAGAAGAAAATGGGGAAGTAAAGTAACTTCAACAAAAAGGATGAAAATCAAGATATGCCAGTTTCGATCATTTGATCTCATACACTCATTTAAGATGCACCATTCTTAGCATTTCAATTGCAAAATTATAGTATTTGCCACTGAATTATCACTAAAAAAACAAAATAACTACATTTGTGAAATCACCAATATGAAAATCCCTATAATGATAAGCAAACTAAACCCAAGGGGTTGTTACCTTTATTTTGGCGCTCTGCTGTTTCTGGTCTCCTGTTGTAGGGTAGCCCGATCGAATGTGACACAAATTTGAGAAACAAAATGGTTATACAAAACTGGTCAATTAGAGAAGAAAAATAGGTTAAGTTACAAAAATAAAAAACTGGAAATTAAAACAATGATTACTATGCAGAAAAAAAGACATTATAAACCAATCATTCAAGCTTAGCAAAGATGACACAGCCTCTTCATGGTATTGTCAAGGGAATACATGTTCAAACTCGCCAAACACCATCTATTGTAAGTATTAGCGACATTTGTGAGTCCAAAAACTTGAATTATGTACCGTATATATATATAGCTGAAATATGTATCATAGTTCACTTGCTTTGGAAACCTGCGCTGAGCATGCTAATCTTCCTCTAACACATCAACAAATCCATTACCTTACGACATTTACAGTTTTGTCATATTTGGTTGAGAAATAAAATTGAGTAAGCATCAAACAATAATCAATAAAAAAAATCAATAAGCATGCAAATGAATAAAAGCACAGAAAGTACTTACTAAGAATCAATTCTCAACCAAAAAAATTCACTAATGACAAACAACATTAATAAACAAAAAAATTACAACCAAAACAATTAAAACATCCTTCCACTAACAGATCAACAAATCCAACACCTTACGACATTTACACTTACATACATTAAAGATGTCCAACTCCATGTGGTAAGTTTGCAGCTTCGACAGGTTCGTTCGTATAGACTCTTTGAACACAAAAAAAAGCATCATCACTTTGATCTATCAATGAAAGAATGACATATTTAATATCATATGTGGTTAGTAACCAAAAGTAATCCAGAAATGCTATTCTTATGAAGAAAATGTTTATTGATTTTCTATACGAAGGAATTCTATAGCCACATCAAAATGTAAAGCATGGTAATCAAATTTACAAATTATAATACAAAATAATCTTCTAAAAAATTGTTGGCAATCATGATAACTTTTTTTTTTTCCAAATAAAGGAGGAGAAAAACTTACCTGTGAGGTGTTAAATTACATAAGTAATCCAATGAAGTTTCTTGTTTAAGTAGTTTTATGTCATCTTGTTCTACTTCATCGGAGTTCAATCCATTTGCAGATTATAATACACCAATAGACTACTAAAGAGTAGATGCAAAACTCACTGCCAAACTAACAAAGAGCCTATGGCAGCTGTGCACTCACCCAACATCACCAAAATAAAAAAAAAACCTCACAGACTACAACACGGTAGAAAGAGAAAACAAAACAGCCGCAAAAGAGATGGAAAAATCTCAGACACTACACACCCACCAAACTTGATGCATTAAACATTCTCTTGGGTTCCAACACCACTCGTTGAACAAACACGTAGCAATCGTCAGCCTACTCATACTCCAATACCAAGTCAACACCTTAAATTTATCCACCAATTCATCCACCAACATAAAAAGATAACAAAATATAAATAAAAAATGAATAATAACCTAGAAACAAATGATATTAAAGGAACAAATCAAAAGAGAATAATAGCACGACACAGAGGGAAAATAGCATTGAAAGGAAAACCTCATAACAACAGAATACCTCTAAATAACCACAAAGAGGCGCCCCCTATAGATCTGCATCATTCCACTTAAAAATGAGGCTAATGTATACATTAAATAGGACACCAGTGAGCTATAAACAACATCAGAACCCTATAAAACACAAACCAAACGCATACCCCTGCCTCATGATTACGGAAAGAAAACAAAAGAAAAAGGCTAGGCACAAAACAAAAGAGGTGCAGCCCCTAAAACACCAACAGCACAACGGTTCCTAGTGGACATAACCAAAACCTGCTACCTTAAATAGCAGCAGCCTCACGCAGCCAACACAGAGGCACTACACAGCCTGCTGCCCCTCGAGAGCACAACACAAAAAACAGAAACCACCTCGACAAAGTCCACCAAAACTATCACTATTTTCTCAAAAGACAATCTTTATCAATTTATGTAAAGTTTATTTATTTGCACACTATTTCATCATAACATAGACAATACTTGTTGTGCAAATTTAGATCTAATGGAACTATATTTCATAATAGTTAATCACACACATTATGGTGATGATAGTGGCTCATGGCTCA
This sequence comes from Medicago sativa, assembly GCF_051527215.1. Taxonomy (NCBI): domain Eukaryota; kingdom Viridiplantae; phylum Streptophyta; class Magnoliopsida; order Fabales; family Fabaceae; genus Medicago; species Medicago sativa. Next base: position 25,741,449 of record NC_140750.1, read on the forward strand.
TGATGTCAAAATACTCCTTAGATCAAGCAAGTAAATACTCCCCAACATAGCTTCAAAATTGTTTCCCTCAAAATGCCATTGGGATTTTTTGGAGACTAACATAATATGTGGAAAAGTGCAACAAAGCTAAATAAATGAGACATCTCAATATTAATGCCAAATCTATTGAAAACCAAAGCTAATCCATTGAAAGCCAAACTAATATTGTTATGCAAAGGTAAACATATTAGTGCCAAATCTTGTCAATTAAACCAAAAGCAAAAAAGCTAAAATCACAATTAAATTTAACAATGCAGTAAAAACGACATCACAATTAAAGAAAGAGTAATCCTTTCTCATCAAAAACTGCAAACAGAGTAACTCAATTCCTTGGCCCTTGAAGCAATTTCCAAATGCAGCAATTTTCGAAAATGGCAAGTCCTACTAACAAAATTTACGATTCTAGTATTACATTGTGAAATGTTGACAGATATGATTTATTACAATTCTAATAAAAGTATAAAGTGATAATCATTGCCTATTATCAGATATGGTTTGTTAGTGATAATCATATTAGATGAAATAAATATCATAGATCAAAAACATATCTAAAAAACAGAAGATAAAATTACCTCATGGTGTTTAATTATCTTGACTCTAATTTTTACTCTCCGCTCTCAATCTCCATAAGGATTTGCTGCAATTAAAAAACAGTTTGTATCAATTTACATTGGAGGTATCAATTTCTATGTCATAAGTATATATGCCTCAATTTTAATTTACTTTTTCAATCAAAATGAAAGTACAAACAGTAATATATTTAGCTTACATTTGAAACATGTATATATCATTTTAGAATTTAAAACTTGAACTGATATTAATCTCATTATTTCGAAAACATCATGTATTTCTTCTAGAACAATGAGACATAATAGTTGAATGTATTTCTTCTAGAACAGTGAGACATATTACTTACCTACAATACTTCTCATCCTAATATCATACCATAATCGTTATCGGAAACGTCCAAATATTCACCATTCTCATATGCCTCCTAAAGTCCTTCCCCTGCAACCAGATATCAAAATTTAAAAAGAAACTATCAATAAGTTAGAAGAAGAAAAATTTGAAATCAATATTTGTATTTTGCAATCAAGCATTAGCTCCTAATTTAGCCGAAACATAATTAATAGCTCATTTACAAAATATAACAGACAAAATAATTATCAAATAGTACCAAATGCAATGTTTATAGAGAATAAGAGAAATGGACAATAAACCTTTATATTATTGTCACAGTTGCAAGTGACCGGCCACAGTGAACACAACAACAGTTCATAAATCTCTCCCTCTATTGATGATAGCACCAAAACAGCAGTATTCTGTTTCAGAACTGCACTGCAACCATCATCCAATTTCTAAATTATCACGGAAAGGAAATTCCTCACATGAAAATAGCTAAATTTACAAACAAACCAAACCCCAACAATTAGTTTTTGTCAAATTCACACAGAATGATATAATACCAGCCATAGATCGACCATTGTCGCAAACAAACCACCACCAACCGCCGAAGAAACCGCGGCGCAATATATTCTACAATCCCCGTCGTTATCCTTCCAACCAAAACAACTGACTACGTCGGAAGTTACGGCGGCGTTCCACATCGTCGATCTTCCATCGTTGACCGATGAAGAACCGAAGCCACTGACTTCGATCTTGACAACTTCCTCCGGTTATCGGTTTTCTGGAACCTCTCGGTGGAATAATCAGGTGGAAACTGGTATCGCTGCTCTTGCTAATCGTTTTGATGATGAAATTGGTTATCAAGGTTTCTCGATTCACACAAATCTTGCTTCGTATAATAGCCGTAAACCTTTTGAAAGCGATAACGGCGGTGAGGACAAATCAGAGGAGTAAGGAGTGGCATGCTTCTGGTGAGGAGGTGTAGAAGGGAGTAGATAATAGGGAAGGAGATGATCGGGAATGATGAAGAAAGGGGAAAGAGATGAATAGAATTAAGAGAGAGGAAAATGGGACATTAAAGTAAAGATGGAAAATAGGGTTTCGGAATTAAGATTTAGGTTAGGGTAAAACAGTAATTATAATCATTAGGGCTTAGGTAAAATTAGGGCGAAATTGTTTGCTTGGGACAACTTTTATATATAGATTGATAAATCTCTCCCTCTATTGATGATAGCACCAAAACAGCAGTATTCTGTTTCAGAACTGCACTGCAACCATCATCCAATTTCTAAATTATCACGGAAAGGAAATTCCTCACATGAAAATAGCTAAATTTACAAACAAACCAAACCCCAACAATTAGTTTTTGTCAAATTCACACAGAATGATATAATACCAGCCATAGATCGACCATTGTCGCAAACAAACCACCACCAACCGCCGAAGAAACCGCGGCGCAATATATTCTACAATCCCCGTCGTTATCCTTCCAACCAAAACAACTGACTACGTCGGAAGTTACGGCGGCGTTCCACATCGTCGATCTTCCATCGTTGACCGATGAAGAACCGAAGCCACTGACTTCGATCTTGACAACTTCCTCCGGTTATCGGTTTTCTGGAACCTCTCGGTGGAATAATCAGGTGGAAACTGGTATCGCTGCTCTTGCTAATCGTTTTGATGATGAAATTGGTTATCAAGGTTTCTCGATTCACACAAATCTTGCTTCGTATAATAGCCGTAAACCTTTTGAAAGCGATAACGGCGGTGAGGACAAATCAGAGGAGTAAGGAGTGGCATGCTTCTGGTGAGGAGGTGTAGAAGGGAGTAGATAATAGGGAAGGAGATGATCGGGAATGATGAAGAAAGGGGAAAGAGATGAATAGAATTAAGAGAGAGGAAAATGGGACATTAAAGTAAAGATGGAAAATAGGGTTTCGGAATTAAGATTTAGGTTAGGGTAAAACAGTAATTATAATCATTAGGGCTTAGGTAAAATTAGGGCGAAATTGTTTGCTTGGGACAACTTTTATATATCAATCTATATATAAAAGTTGCCCCAAGCCAATTTTGAAGCCCTAATTTTTCCTAAACCCTAATGACTAAAATTTCTGTTTTACCCCTAACCTAAAGCTTAATTCCAAAACAACTATAACCCTGTTTTGTTGTTGAAACAAATTAGCCCTAAACTTCATCTTAATTTTACGCAAAAACTGTTTACTTTCATATTTATTTCTTCCTTTTCTCTTGGTTCACGAACTGCAAGCAACATCACTCCCTTTTCTCTTGGGTTCACGAACTGCTCAAAGTGTAATTCATCCTCCTCTGCAATCTTTTGCCATTTTGGGTGGCTAATCCTCCTCTACTTCCATCCTTCCATCTTCCATCAAATTCTCTCTATGTAAAAGGCAAAAAATTTAAGCAAGGTTCAATTCTCACATACATTAAGATACGGTGGTAGCTTTTCGGAATCAACTCTCTATTTACTAAATCAAAATTGCTTCAAGATTCCACAATTTTTCCCTAATTTGTAGAGGTATTCAATTTGTTCTTTCTAAATTTCATATTCGGTTTGTTCTTTCTCATTTCGATTAACGATTTCATTAACGATTTCACCAATGATTCCATTGTTGGTTATACTATCTAAAATCGATTTTGGTTGATGATTCGGTTACGATTTTGATTTTTGATTCGTTTCTATTTTGGGGGTTTAGATTGCATCTCACATGGTGTTGCAATGGACGGGAAGATCAACGCTTGAAGTTACAGTCGTGAGCTTTTTGTTCATTTTTGCAAAATTTGAATTACTATTATTATTCCATTTTTATTCATCTTTTTAATATTCTTTTTGCTTTCCCTCTTCTTTGGTGTCTCAATTTATGCTCTGTAAATATTGAATGAGCTACGACGATGATATGAGCGGGTACGTAGAAATGGAAATTGGATATTGATGAGAAAAGCTATCTCAGAATGTTATCAAGGTATGTTAATGAGAACATAAACTTGCTGAGAAGCTATATGATTTTATCTTCCACCTTGGACATTGTTTCTGCTACCGAATGGTTTTGTGATGGTCATAAGAATCATGTCTTCATATGATGATCTAAAATTTGTTTTATAGGGCTTCAATTTCTTCCAATAAGTTCAAACCATGGTGTGAATTTGAAAAACCTAAACATTTTAATTTTTTATTTCATTTTTTTTTTTGTTGCTTTTGTTTTTTAGCTTATATTGTGATTTGAGTATTTTTCTGAGAATACTGCCTTCCATTTGTGTTTCGTGAGAAATTCCTGATTACGGTTTTTGTTGACATTTTTCTTTTTAATTTTTGATTGCACTATCATTTTAATAGAAAGGGTAAACTTAAACATAAACGAATATGCTTATGACATGGAAATATATTTCTCCAATTTAAATTAGTATGATAGTTACTTTGATTGATCCATTTTATCTTTGTGTATGCTTTATGCACACCTTTGTTTTTTAATTGTTTTTACTCAAGTATTTTTATGCATGAGGAGTTTTGATATTATTTTTGTCTTCCTCACACTAACAATTCAAAGTAAAGATGGTGACAAGTTTGATGAGTCTATACGGACAGACCTGTTAAAGCTGCGAACTTATGGAACTTATGTAAGTGATTTTGCTTTATTTTGAAACGTGCATTATTTTTCATTATTAATTAATCCTTCAATTCTATTTCTCCAATTTGAATTTTAAGCTTTGTACGTCTGAATTTTCAGTTATGCACGTCGTGAGTTTACATGCTAATAATTGTGTTGTTCTCAAATAAAACATTGTACTAAGCAGTGAGAGAAAGCTACTTTGCATTCTTAGTGTTTGATAGGTCACTTTTATTCTTATTCCCTTTCACTTATTTTGTCTTTTTATTTTGCAAAATCACATAAATAGAGAATTGCAGGTTGACACACATTTTTCAATTTGAACAACTAAATGGATAGAGGATTGGATTGGTTGTCATTCTCAAAAGCTGAAGAGTTCTTTTTAGTTAGCATTTTTTGTTTCATTTTGCTGGTTCGTGTATCTATCACACATGGGTTTGTTATTTGTTTCTAATGTATTTTGTCTGAATCATGCTTTCACAGATGTTGCACTATGGAAATGTATATGACATAACAGATCCGACTTATAAGTAGATCTTGAGGCTTAAGTGGTGTACCTATCATGTCGAGTCCATCCAAATGAGGTTTGTGCAATAAGAACTATTTCTTTTTGTGTTTTGTTTGATGCAAGCTGTGTTTTTTGTTGAGTTTATAGTAATCAGATTTTATGTCGAGTAAGTTATATGGGATGTCGTTCAAGGTTTGTAAAAGCAATAAGATTATCAATTGAAATGATAGGATTTTTGCCAGAGGATAATAGTTGTAAAGCAAAAGTGATTTTTGCTGTTTGAGTTGGTATTTTAAATCATATTCAGGTATAGAATTAGTTTTATTGACATACAAATCGATTTTAGAAAAAAATATTGCAACCCATGCCTCTATATGTACCTTTACGACGTTTCTGTTTAAAAAATTAAATAAGTTTAGTTTGTATTCAACTTAAAATATATGGGGTTGTTGTTTTCTGAATTGCCATCTTTATATTAACATAAATATGTGCCCATTTTGTTTCCATTTGTATGCATATAAGATCATAAGAAACGTTCGATGTGTACCAGTCAATTTCACATGATTTATGCTTTTCGTCATTGCTATTTTATTTTGGCTCAAAACATGGTCGTTTATTATTATTTGTGGCACCTTAGATCTTAGATGCAACTACAGTTAAATCATGTATTAATTGATGATTTTTATACCTTCAATAGAATTATCTACTTCTAGGCACAAATTAAATCTCAGGAAGGAAATTGGACATGAGTTGTATCGGTATGTGAAGTTAGTTGATCCAGCTTTCAAACAGTTTGAGGTTTTTGTGGACAAAAAAATTGGAAGTTGTGTTTTAATCATGGTATAGGAGAACTGGAATTGAATAGAACTTAAGCATGTTGCTTCGATTACTTTGATAGCTGTTCCACCACAATTGTTTGTTATTCGGGTGAATGACCGCCATGACAATGAGATTAAGTATCCCATGTATGTTCCTCCATTGACTTTAAGACTGGAGCGTTCAATTTACAGTCCAGATGCAGCCCTTTCATTCGCTGGTATCACCTTACCAATCCCTTATCGCCATGACTCGAACAACTTTAAGTATTCCATCACCAAATGGTTGACTCTTGATGATGTTACGTCTGATTATCTGGTATTTGAGAAATCTAAGTTTAAGTTAGAATTTTTTTTAGCAAACCATCTAATATTCCTTATTGTCATGTCTAACGTGTTTTCATTTTTCTTTTTCCTTGGATTTTCACTTATGCTGGATTTTTTGATGACATCATCCACAAAGAGTGTAAAGATATTGGTCTTCTAAATGATTCAGGACATTATTGGTTGTTGAAATTGGAATTTGTGGATGAATATAAGTCTATCAAATTTGGAGAAGATTGGAGGCTCTTTTGCAATGGAAGACAACTCTATGAGGGAAAGGGCATAAGGTTTGGAATAAGTGGTCTGCGATACAATGGAATGCTCTACTGCACATTTATGAAATAATAATGTGTTTGTTTTAATGTGTCTTTTTTTTTTGCATGTATTTATTCTTTGTTTAATGTTTTGGATATTGAGCAATCAACCATCGTTTATGGACTATGCTTGAAACTTGCAAGCCAAAATCGAAAGTTTTTTATTTTTTATTTTTTTTTTATATAAATTTATCCATGAGTTGTAATTTTGGATTAAAATTCCAACTGAGTGATATTATTCATTTTGATACAGCCATGCTTATAAAAAAGTACATATGTCGATTTTTATTTAAATAAATGGAGGTCAATTTCATATTTACAAAATGCTTGGTAAATCAACGTAATAAAAAGGTAGCAGTGTTTTTAAACTTGATCTTGCGCCTAAAGACATATATGAAGCAAATGACATCGATAGGAACTTACGATATACTCCCTCCGGTCCTTTTTATAAGAGACAAATTGAGCAACTAAAATTATTTATTACTTTTTATGATCATTTATGCATCCAGTTACAAAGTCTTCAACCGATAACAATGATAATAGTAACAAGTCTATATGTTTTGGACCGGAAAGATATGACTAATAGACTAATTTAGCCATTCATGTTTATTTATATTTATCATTGAGATTTATTTATATTTACCATTGAGATTTAACAAAGATATGAATAATGTAGTTCATTTTTACCTTTATGACTTATTTTATTACGGTCTATTTAGTATGGTATAACTTATTTGTGTATATTTTACTCGGTAAGACCCGTGCGTTAGCACGGGTCGATGGTCTAGTAGATTGATAAATCTCTCCCTCTATTGATGATAGCACCAAAACAGCAGTATTCTGTTTCAGAACTGCACTGCAACCATCATCCAATTTCTAAATTATCACGGAAAGGAAATTCCTCACATGAAAATAGCTAAATTTACAAACAAACCAAACCCCAACAATTAGTTTTTGTCAAATTCACACAGAATGATATAATACCAGCCATAGATCGACCATTGTCGCAAACAAACCACCACCAACCGCCGAAGAAACCGCGGCGCAATATATTCTACAATCCCCGTCGTTATCCTTCCAACCAAAACAACTGACTACGTCGGAAGTTACGGCGGCGTTCCACATCGTCGATCTTCCATCGTTGACCGATGAAGAACCGAAGCCACTGACTTCGATCTTGACAACTTCCTCCGGTTATCGGTTTTCTGGAACCTCTCGGTGGAATAATCAGGTGGAAACTGGTATCGCTGCTCTTGCTAATCGTTTTGATGATGAAATTGGTTATCAAGGTTTCTCGATTCACACAAATCTTGCTTCGTATAATAGCCGTAAACCTTTTGAAAGCGATAACGGCGGTGAGGACAAATCAGAGGAGTAAGGAGTGGCATGCTTCTGGTGAGGAGGTGTAGAAGGGAGTAGATAATAGGGAAGGAGATGATCGGGAATGATGAAGAAAGGGGAAAGAGATGAATAGAATTAAGAGAGAGGAAAATGGGACATTAAAGTAAAGATGGAAAATAGGGTTTCGGAATTAAGATTTAGGTTAGGGTAAAACAGTAATTATAATCATTAGGGCTTAGGTAAAATTAGGGCGAAATTGTTTGCTTGGGACAACTTTTATATATAGATTGATAAATCTCTCCCTCTATTGATGATAGCACCAAAACAGCAGTATTCTGTTTCAGAACTGCACTGCAACCATCATCCAATTTCTAAATTATCACGGAAAGGAAATTCCTCACATGAAAATAGCTAAATTTACAAACAAACCAAACCCCAACAATTAGTTTTTGTCAAATTCACACAGAATGATATAATACCAGCCATAGATCGACCATTGTCGCAAACAAACCACCACCAACCGCCGAAGAAACCGCGGCGCAATATATTCTACAATCCCCGTCGTTATCCTTCCAACCAAAACAACTGACTACGTCGGAAGTTACGGCGGCGTTCCACATCGTCGATCTTCCATCGTTGACCGATGAAGAACCGAAGCCACTGACTTCGATCTTGACAACTTCCTCCGGTTATCGGTTTTCTGGAACCTCTCGGTGGAATAATCAGGTGGAAACTGGTATCGCTGCTCTTGCTAATCGTTTTGATGATGAAATTGGTTATCAAGGTTTCTCGATTCACACAAATCTTGCTTCGTATAATAGCCGTAAACCTTTTGAAAGCGATAACGGCGGTGAGGACAAATCAGAGGAGTAAGGAGTGGCATGCTTCTGGTGAGGAGGTGTAGAAGGGAGTAGATAATAGGGAAGGAGATGATCGGGAATGATGAAGAAAGGGGAAAGAGATGAATAGAATTAAGAGAGAGGAAAATGGGACATTAAAGTAAAGATGGAAAATAGGGTTTCGGAATTAAGATTTAGGTTAGGGTAAAACAGTAATTATAATCATTAGGGCTTAGGTAAAATTAGGGCGAAATTGTTTGCTTGGGACAACTTTTATATATAGATTGATACTCTTGCTTTTTTTTTTTTGACAATATTTTGTGCACTTTTTTTTTTGAAGGAAATATTTTGTACACTTATTTAATACTAAAAAAATGCATCGCACCAATTTTTTGAAGGAAATATTTTGTACACTTATTTAATACTAAAAAAATGCATCGCACCGATTTCATATCCTTATTTATTAATTTTGTTAGGTCTGCAGCAATTTAATCTAATATTTTCCCGCTCATTTGCTGTATTAGCTTAACAGTAATTTAGCCTAACAAATTCCATCTAAAAATATGCACCGCACCAATTTCATATCCTTATTTATTAATTTTGTTAGGTCTGCAGCAATTTAACATAATATTTTCCTGCTCATCAGCTGTATTAGGTTAACAGTAACAAATTTCATCTAAAAAATGCATCGCACCAATTTCATTCATATACTCCTGCTTTTTTTTTGACAATATTTTGTGCACTTTTTTTTTTGAAGGAAATATTTTGTACACTTATTTAATACTAAAAAAAATGCATCGCACCAATTTTTTGAAGGAAATATTTTGTACACTTATTTAATACTAAAAAAATGCATCGCACCGATTTCATATCCTTATTTATTAATTTTGTTAGGTCTGCAGCAATTTAATCTAATATTTTCCCGCTCATTTGCTGTATTAGCTTAACAGTAATTTAGCCTAACAAATTCCATCTAAAAATATGCACCGCACCAATTTCATATCCTTATTTATTAATTTTGTTAGGTCTGCAGCAATTTAACTTAATATCTTCCCGCTCATTTACTGTATTAGGTTAGCAGTAATTTAACCTGACAAATTCCATCTAAAAAAAATGCATCGCACCAATTTCATTCATATCCTCTTGCCTTTTTTTTGACAATATTTTGTACACTTTTTTTTTGAAGGAAATATTTCGTACACTTATTTAATACTAAAAAAATACATCGCACCAATTTCATATCCTTATTTATTAATTTTATTAGGTCTGCAACAATTTAACCTAATATTTTCCAGCTCATCCTTATCCTTATTTATTAATTTTATTAGGTCTGCAGCAACTTAACCTAATAATTTCCCTTAAAATGCTGCATTCGGTTAGCAACAATTTAACCTAACAAATTCCATCTAAAATGCAGCGCACCAATTTAACCTAACAAATTCCCTCAAAAATGCAGCAATGCCTAATATTTCTCCTCACTGATGAGCTTTTCATTCATATCATGTTGTGTCATCGTTTGTATATATCTATTTTTTCTGTAGACATTTTTTTGACAAGTTGTTGTACACTTGTTTAATACGTTTACAAACAGAATAACCTAATTTCCACGCAAACTCGGCTACCCTAATTTCCATGCAAAGTCGATTATATATAGCATACCCTAAACAATGTTTCTCTAAAAAAAAACCTAAACTGCGGTAAATTACACAGACAGCAGAATCCCTTACTCTTTAATCTTATTAGGTTTGCAACAACTAAACCTAGAAAATACCCTCCAAATGATCCGCATTAATTGCTAAGTGCTAACCCTAATTATGTATTTCCTTCCAACACTTCTTCAATTTGAAATTCAAATTTTTTTGTTAGAAACCATGAATTGCATTAAATTACATCTATTGTTATACCCCTTGGAAAATACACAACTCTTCAACAAAGCACACATCTTCAAAATAATTAATACATTGTATAAGATCTCTTATGTTATTAAATTCTATGATATATGCAGATATGATATGTATTTAGTTGGAAAAATATATTATTACTTTTAATAAATATCAAAGTGTAATTATTCTTTTTAGAGTTGTACGTGTAATTTAGAAATTTTATTAATTGAAGTGACTTTGTTTTTCATGTTAGTAGAAATTTAAAACAATTATTACAAGTCAATTTTTTATGTTTAATTATAAAAGTAATAAATAAAATCGACCCGGACAACTGATAGGCGTTTGGCAAGTGCACCAAATACTATCGAAGTAGTAAAAATATCGATCCCACGAGGACTGTTTTTAACTTCAATAATTCAACCGCGTTATGAAAATAGGATGTATAAAAGTTTATTTTGGTTTGCCACTAGGCAGAAGATTTGGTTTGATTTTATGAAATCAAATAAAAGAAATAGATTTGATTAAGAAAATATGGAGAGAGATGAGATCAGGTCTGTCGAATCCTCTATGTTTCCCCTAATTGGTTACTGCACCTATTATTACTAATGATTCTCTAGTTTCACGATAGTTAACAAATTAGCCCTAATAAATCCCTTGAGTTAGGACCCTCTTCTTAAACTAAAACCCCTAATTCCTTAGGTGGTCTAATAATCCTTGAAGGTTTTATGAACGTTAACCTAATATCACTAACAAACGATTATCTATTCCTAGACTAACCATGTTTATTAGAACAATTCAATTAGGTCTAAGTCGAAAGCTATGGTCAGTAGTCATTCGTTCTCACTAAATCATGTTTATATTTGATCAGGATATAAAAAGCATTAAGAACAATTGAATTGAATAAAAACTAGAAATTCATTAATAAGCAATAGAGTTTCACAGCAACATAATTCAATTAGGGTTACGTAGATTCATCTCTGACCTAATCTCTAAGAGATTTAGCTACTCATAATTGAGTTTACAAATAGCATAATCAATGAAAGAATTAAAACATACATAAACTGGGTTAGAGATGATGAAATCCTCTCCGCTGCAGCCTTCTGGGGTGTTAAAATCACACTTTAGCTCTCCAAAATCATAATCCCCTTTGTTTGAGACTGACTTCAGCTTAAATAGGCAAATTCTGATCGCCCAAAATCGTACCACGATGGCACAAATCGTACCACGATGGCTTCATTAAACCCTAATTACCTTCAAAGCCCTTCTTGAAATCGTATCACGATTGGCTGAATCGTACTGCGATTCAGCTCCTTCAAAAACATACTCTCTGACTTCAAGAAATCGTATTGCGATGGTGAAAATCGCAATACGATTGGCAGCTTCCAGTTCTTCCAAATTTGTTGCTTTTAACATCTCCTGGATACTTTATATTGCTTAGAACTCTATCAAAATGTCAAAATAAGTCCTAAAAATTACGTAATGACAACATGTCATCACAACCCCAAACTTAAACCATTCCTTGTCCTCAAGGAATTCATTTGCAAAATTGACAGTCGACAGTAAAATAACAAATACCTGATCAAGTAATAGTACCCAAAAAGTTCAATCTCCTTACTAGCTAAAGATGAGCTAGTTTGACTTGTTCGCATCCACCAATTCACAACTCCACGCAACAATTTGAATAGGGTTCACAGTCGACATGAAATCTACATATTACCATACGCTTGAAAATTTTCTAAACGTCAATCAAAATCAATGTCAATGCACACTTTGAGGTCTTTAAGGGTTATAACGGGGCTTAGGTGAAGGTGGGATAATATTTGGATAAGTAGGCTACACAAAATTTGAGTTAGGCATTCCTACGGAAGTTTAAGCACATCATTCAATCCTTCATTCATTCACCTTATGAAACAACAATCAATGCAAAGGTACTAGAGAATATTTTTAACAGTTGGGACAATCGAGTTTGAAGTTACTTGAATTTTCAATGTTTTATCCCTTTCTTTTCATCATTCAATTTCATTTTTTTTTATACACCATTTTTGTGTGTATTTTTCATTGATAAAGTTCATTCTTCATTCTTTGTTCTCTTATTCTCTAGTACCCCCACCCCAAACTTAATTGGTTGCAAATTCCAATAGCAACCCCAAACTTAATCTTTAGCAACATTCTACAATGCCTAACTCAGAAAAAACAATGAGGGAAAAGTCCTAAAAGTCTCTAAGCTTGTAATGTAGTTTGTCACCGAACAAAAAGTTCTAATCCTACCGGCTCAAATTGGCTAAGAAATGGATAATATATAACAATTAAAATCAGGGTAGGCTTCAAAAGGCTCACAGGACCAAGCACTTTTGCCTCAGTGTGCTAATGACAAAGATAAATCAACAATAGAGAAAAATCGCAAGTTCTAGAAATGTAGATGCATGGAATATTCTAATATATGTAAATTGAAAAATAAAATTTGGCAATGAACCTTATGGCTGAGATTTCTGGGAGTTGTGACTACCTATCTTTACTGCCGTACACTTCGCCTTTGAGATACCAAGTCACTCCTCCTTTTGAACTTTTGGACTATCACTTTGATCAAACATTTGTTACTAAACTGTAAAGAGTCAACTAACAAACAAATTCGTCAATAATAAACAAGTGCAAATTTATCACAAACGGGGAAATTAGAAGTTCACGGACTTTTGACAATACATGAAAATAAAAACAGTACGGAATGAAATAAAGTGTTCAAAAGAAAATAAAATTACAACAAAAACAATTAAAACAAGCAAATCTGGACCCTTAGTGGTCCAGTCCGATGTCCACATCATCATCACCACCAGTCCCAGGTATCCCCTCAAAGAAGTCATCAGCATCAGCCTTCTCCCCTGCTTCGAAATCGTCAGTGATTTCTTTCTTCATGAACGCAGCATATCGCTCCTGGCGATCAAAGTAAGCATCCATATACTCCCTTGACTTGTCAAACCTCTCGTAAGACCCAGTGATAGGCCTCCTATGCATCCGTGCCTCTGCAGCAAACTCAGCGGAGAACCTTGGACGGTTTACCCACATGAGATCAGAGGTCTCATTCATCCAGTTAGCAGAACTGAACATGTATTCTAGAACCATAGGATGGACCGGAGGATAAGAACTTTGCTGACTACTACCCTATCATTTCTCCATTTGTGGTGGCTGCTGCTGTGGTGGTGCTTCAGGTGCACCGCTTCTCCTCCTCGTATACTCCTCGTACTTCTTCATCAAAACGTCCATAGTCTTGTCGGTGATGGGCTTAACCGTAGGAATATGCAAATCACCTTCAAACTCTTGCACCAGCTTCTTCTCACATAGCCAATTGATCATGCTCCCATGCCAATAGACCGAATTGTTTCCCTTTGCAAACACATGAATGTTGTTGGCGATGAGTTCACCAACATTGATTGGTTGTTGGTCAAGAATGGCAGACACAGTAAGCACTCGCTTGAGAGGAATCTCAGAAGAGCAAGATGTGCTCTCAAGCGTCTGAATAACAAACGAGGCCCACGCCTTTGGAATGGGAAAGAACTCGGCATACGTCAACATCCTAGCTTTCTTCCATGTTGCCCCTGGCCTACTGTTAGCCAATATATTTTACTAGCTGTAATAAATGTGGTCAAAGTATAGTTGACCTAGATTTAAAGAAGATTCGAACAGAGTGTTGTATTGAAAGCAAATTTAGGTTCGAAGATGGTAGAAGACTTCGACAGAGCAGTTTTCGAAGGTGGTTATCAACAGTTATTCTTTAAGTCAGTTTGTATTTTAAGTTTGTTTTCAAATAAGCAAAACTGTCGACTTGTGGCAGTTGTAGTTTGAATTTCAAAGAAGTGTAGTTATTTCTAGACTTAGTATAAATAGTAGTTTTTCATAGGAAAAACGGGTCACAATTCCATCATACAAACTTACACTCAAAGTATCCGTATGGAAGCGAGAAACGAGTCACAAGTTGCAATGTATGAATCTGTGTACCAACTTTTGTTTAATCAATACAATTTACCTTTTTTTCTTTAAGTGTTCTTGCACTTTACTTTATTAAGTTCGATTGAGTTCAAGTGGATTGAATTCGATTGTTTTTATCATATTTCTTATATTTTCGACACCAGAGACACAGAATTTCTAACAACAAGAACAAACACAATATGTCCTAAGATTTACTGGTTGATCTTGCAAGTTACCATTTGTAAACCAGCGGTTGTTTACGAAAATCCAACGTAAACAAATTGGCACGCCCAGTGGGACCGTTTGTGCTTTTTGTTTATAGTTTTTGTTAGAGTTTCTTTTAATTCTGGTTTGTTTTGTTGTGTATGCAATTAAGAAACAAGAAATTGCTTTTTAATATGACACGCGCTAACAACCAAAAGAAAACAAATCCAACATCTTCAAATGAAGATGTGGATCAAGTGACGGTTGAAGATGATGTTCCATCCCCAGGGAATGTTAGAACATGACAGGCTGTTCCAACTAGTAATACAGCCACTCAAACATCGTCTCAGGCCATGCCTTCGATGGCCACAGTAATTTCTCAAGCTATGCCTTCGATGGTTACCCAAACTTCCCATGATTATCCAAATAATACTTCTATTCAAGGAGTTTGGGATCATAGATCAATGCCATATGGTATGCCATCATCATTGATGCAAGGCTTACAAACTAGTGGTAATATGTTTTCAGAAAATTTAAATGTTTCATTACCACAACTTTTTGGCCCTGGGGTATCTACCACATATAGAAGTCCCCAACAAAATTTAACCAATGCTTCTATGGCTGCCATTAGGCAAACTATGGAAGAAACTAATCATGATATGGTTAATATGATGACCCAACAAATTGGTACTGTCATAAATCCTTTAATTCGAGACACCAGCACTAGTTATCAAAGGTTGTCTGATCAAATGGAAAGAATTGCTAATTTCTTTGGCGCTCCACCAATCCAAAATACCCAATTGCCTCAAAATCGAAATTTGAGGGCAATTGAAATAATTGCTGATGAACCAGTGGTTCGAAATCATGAAAATATTGTCCAACCACAAGTAGTACAACCACAAGTTCAGGCAGAACCTGAAAGACAACCCATTTTGGTTAATAGAAACCAAGATGCCGATCAAGTGGTTTTACAAGCCCGTCGAAACAATTTCGATGGTCAGAATAATATAGCGGGTATTGTCGAGGCTTTGTTAGCCCAAAATGGTTTTAATATGGGTTTACATAGACCAAATTTTGTGTCTCCTTTGTCTGAGTATGTTTTAGACGCTGAATTGCCTAGAAATTGGAAAATTCCAAAGTTTACCAAATTTGCTGGAGAAACTAATGAATCTACTGTCGAACACATTGCTAGGTTTCTCATGGAAGCAGGAAATATTGCAGAAAATGAAAATTTGAGAATGAAATATTTCCCAAGTTCTTTGACAAAAAATGCTTTTACTTGGTTTACAACTTTACCTCCTCATTCAATTTATAGTTGGAACCAATTAGAAAAAGCCTTTCATGAACAATTTTACATGGGTCAATCTAAGATTAGTTTGAAAGAATTGGCCAGTGTTCGACGTAAAAGTCATGAGTCAATCGATGATTATCTCAATAGGTTTCGTTTCCTTAAGGCTAGATGTTTTACTTCTGTTCCAGAATATGAATTGGTCGAAATGGCTGCTGGTGGCCTCGATTATTCTGTTCGAAAGAAATTAGATACCCAGTACTTAAGAGACATGGCCCAATTGGCAGACAGAGTTCGACAAGTTGAAAGACTTAAAGCTGAAAAAACTAGAACTCATAACAAATTTCCTAAAAAGGAAAAAATTGCCTATATAGAAACAGGAGATAGTGAACCCGAATTCGATTGGGGTTTAGATATCGTTGAAGACAATGATATAAACCTAGCAGAATTAAAAGATGGACCTCCATATGCTTGTAAAATGTTGAGGCCATCCAATGGAAAAAATCCTGAAGATCCCAAGAGTGACAAATATCCTTCTAAAACTTATACTTTTGATATTACTAAAAGTGAAGAAATTTTTGATCTTTTAGTTAATGATGGCATAATATTAGTGCCACCTAATATGAAGTTGCCTCCTTTGGAACAAAGGAAGAAAAGAGGATTTTGTAAATTCCATGGTTTTTTAGGTCATAACCTATCTCGATGTACTCGTTTCAGGGATTCTGTACAAAAAGCTCTTGATGAAGGGAGGCTGAAATTTGGAGAGAAATCAAAACAGCAAGTGGATGGAGATCCTATGAAAAAGGCAGAGTCCATGTTTGCTGATGTTTCTGCCAATGTGGCAGAATCCATGTTTGCTGGTATTTCTATCAATATGGTGGAAATTTCAGAGAATATTGATGCAGAAATGGTTACTGAGGACCATCAAATTGAAGAGCCAGTGGTTACTGAAGATCAATTGGCCAAGGAAATGGAGAAAGCATATCCAAAGGCTGAAGAAGATTTGGTTGATTTTTTAAACCGATGTAAAATATCTAACACCAATGCTATGCTTTGTCCTCGATGCAGTGCAGTGTTCGATAAAGAAGCTGCGAAATCAGTTGAAGGATATCAACCTCAAACAAAACGTAAAGGAGGGTGGTTCGAGAACCGTTCTAAATTTGGCTTTAACAAAAGAGGTGTTCCTTACAAGATGAAAACTTCAGAGAAGTATCTAGTGAAGAACCATAAGAAGACGTTCGTTCCTTCATCGAAGTCTCCTATTGATACTTGGGTTTTCTCTGGGGGCAAGAAAACTGGTCATTCTGCGCCTCCAGCACCACCAACAAAATGGGTAAAAAGAGCTGTCAAAGTTCCAGACCAACCAGAGAGTTCTAATCCTAACAAATATGCTTACAAAAATAACTATAAAGGTAAGAATCCTATGACTAGAACTCAATGGCGCCGTTTTCAACGCCAGAAAAAGGAAGGAGTTTTGAAAGATGTCACTAATGATGACAAAAGTAAGGGAAAACAACCAATAGTTTTCGAAATGGTTAAAAAACCAGTTACTGAAAGAATTTTCCCTCCATTATCTTCTGCTTTAAACATCCCCAAAGGGGATGATGATATTCTAACTTCTACTTTTTCAGATTCTGAACCAAGTCTTGACATTATATGTGTGGTTTCTGTACTACCAATTGAATATGCATATGATGTATCTTCGAAGGCCAATCATGATGATGAATGTGATTTCACTGAGGAAATGGCTCGTCATAGGCCTCTGTGTTATTATGTTATGAACAATGGCTGCATCGAAGATCAACATGCAGTGTTCGAAAAACCTGATGATAGCATGAAGCTTCATTTAAAGCCTTTGTTTATTCAAGCTAAATTAAATGGTGTTGGAATTAACAAAGTGTTAGTAGATGGTGGTGCTACTGTTAATCTCCTACCACAATCTTTTCTAAGGAAACTTGGTATTTATGAATGTGATTTGAAACCACATAATGTAGTGCTCACTAATTATGAGGGATCTACTGGACAATCTCTTGGTGCTATCGAACTAGAATTGGTAGTAGGAAGCATAACCAGAGCAACTGTGTTTTTGGTAGTTCCTTCTAAAGCCAATTTCAATGCATTATTAGGGAGGGAATGGATCCATGCTGTAGGTGCAGTTCCTTCTACAATGCATCAAAGGATTGTGATTTGGAGGAAAGATGGTTTGGTAGAGAATATTGAGGCTGATCAGAGTTATTATTTCAAAGCTGAAGTTGATAATCAAGATATCAACAAAAAGAACTTTGACAAACAGCTTCAATATATTGCACCATTCATGGAAAATGATGCATCAAGTTCTATGACTAAAGAAGAAAAATTCTTTGTAAAACTTGCACCAGAATGGGGCTTTCGTTGGAAAACTGCATTCGATGATGACTTCGTAGTGGTGAACAATGAAGATTGCCATGAGAAGATACCTGTAAAGGAAACAGATTTGCTGAAGACAAGAAGTACTTCGTACAAGAGGGTTACTGATGACCAAGGATATTCAGCAAATGGAATCTCACCAACTGGGTGGGATATCAATAATTGATCAATGGTTGAGCCCAGCATATGGGAAAAGATTACGGCTTATGTAGCCGAGAAAAACTTCGATTTGGTTGAAACAGCCAAAGAAGAAGAGGTCTTCGATACTTCAGTAGAAAATAATTCTGATGACCTCGTTGATGATCAAAAATTAGACTGTATTTACGATGATGAACCTTTGGGTTTTGAAGAAGATCCAATGGAATCTACAATAAAAATGAAGGCCCAAGATCCTCTTGAAGAAGTGGATATAGGAGATGGTTCTGTAAAAAGACCAACATACATAAGTTCAAAGATTCCTAAGAGCTTCAGAGATCGAATTGTGGCGCTTTTGAAAAATTACAAGGATTGCTTTGCTTGGGATTATCATGAAATGCCTGGTTTGAGTAGAAAGGTTGTAGAGTTGCAATTGCCAATC
Organism: Medicago sativa; assembly: GCF_051527215.1. Lineage (NCBI taxonomy): Eukaryota > Viridiplantae > Streptophyta > Magnoliopsida > Fabales > Fabaceae > Medicago > Medicago sativa. Next base: position 25,760,476 of record NC_140750.1, read on the forward strand.
AGGACAGACAAGAAACCAGTGAAGCAAATTCCAAGAAGGTTTGCACCAGAGATTCTACCAAAAATAAAAGAAGAGATCGAAAGACTCCTCAAATGTGGCTTCATCAGACCTGCAAGGTATGTTGATTGGTTAGCTAATGTAGTTCCTGTTAAAAAGAAAAATGGAAGTATAAGAGTTTGTATTGATTTTAGAGATTTAAATCTCGCCACTCCTAAAGATGAATATCCTATGCCAGTAGCAGAAATGTTGGTAGATTCTGCAGCAGGTTTCGAATATTTGAGTATGCTTGATGGTTATTCAGGTTATAATCAAATATTTATTGCTGAAGAAGATGTTTCTAAAACAGCATTTCGATGCCCAGGGGCATTAGGATGTTATGAGTGGATAGTAATGCCATTTGGTCTTAAAAATGCTGGTGCTACATATCAAAGAGCAATGAATTCAATGTTTCATGATTTAATTGAAGATTTTATGCAAATTTACATTGATGATATTGTTGTGAAATCATCTTCTGAAAACAAACACTTAGAACATTTACGTTTATCATTCGAAAGGATGAGACAATATGGATTAAAAATGAATCCATTAAAATGTGCGTTTGGTGTTTGTGCAGGTGATTTTTTAGGATTTGTTGTCCATAAAAAGGGCATCGAAATCAATCAAAATAAGACTAAAGCTATAATGGAGGCTAAAGCACCCTCTACCAGAAAAGAGTTGCAGTCTTTATTAGGCTAAATAAATTTCCTCAGAAGATTTATATCTAATCTAAGTGGCAGAGCACAAGCATTCTCGTCATTACTTCGATTAAAGAAAGAGGAAATTTTTAGATGGGAGCCTGAACACCAAAAGGCATTTGAAGACATAAAGTCATATTTATCTAATCCTCCTATTCTTTCACCTTTGTTGAAAGACAAAAAGATGAAGTTATATATAGCATCATCTGAAAGAACTATAGGGAGTATGTTAGCACAAGAGGATGAAAATGGTGTAGAAAGAGCCATTTATTATCTTAGTAAAGTTTTAAGTGATGTTGAAACAAGATATCATCCTAGTGAAAAATTATGTCTTTGTTTGTATTTCTCATGTGTGAAACTTAAGCATTATATAAGACCTTTTGATGTTTATGTTTATTCCCATTTCGATATTATTAAGCACATGTTATCTAAACCTATTCTGCATAGTAGAGTTGGTAAATGGGCTTTGGCACTCACAGAATATTCTTTAACTTATCAATCTTTGAAAACTGTGAAAGGCCAAATAGTGGCTGATTTTATTGCTGATCATTCCATTGAAGAACCTGTGACTGGGGGCATCGAAACATTTCCATGGACATTGTATTTCGACGGGTCTAGTCATAAAAATGGTTCTGGAATAGGTATAGTTATTGTTTCACCAACAAATGAAGTAACCAAATATAAATTTCGAATTAGCCAATATTGTTCGAATAATGAGGCAGAATATGAAGCCTTAATAAATGGTTTAGAGATTTTGCTCGAACTGGGGGCAAAATGTTTAATTATTAGAGGTGATTCTGAATTAGTAATAAAGCAAATAACAAAAGAATATAAATGCCTCAAAGAAACTTTGATAATGTATTACACTATAGTTAATGCATTACTTAAACATTTTGTTCAAATTGAAGTTCAACATGTTCCTAGAGCAGAAAATCAAGAAGCTAATGATTTAGCTCAATTAGCTTCTGGATACAAACTTTCGAAGGAACAAGAGCAAGAGGTTATTGAAATTAAAACAAAGCGTAATTCGATAGATATTGTGCCTAACAAATTGTTAAGACCAAAACTTGGGGGCATGGAAGCATCTCAAGGATACCTTCAGAGTGCAAAATTTTCTGAAATTTTGGTCATTAACAATTTGGATGATAATGATTGGCGAAAACCCATAGTCAATTTTTTGGAAAATCCAGATGGCACAACTTGTAGAAAAGTCAAATATAGAGCCTTGAGTTATGTGATAATAGGCAATGAATTATTTAAAAAGACTCCAGAAGGAGTTTTACTTAAATGCCTTAGTGAAGCAGAAGCATATTTGGCTGTATCGAATACTCATAGTGGTGCTTGTGGTACACATCAAGCAGGCCATAAAATAAAATGGCTTTTGTTTCGACAAGGTGTTTATTGGCCAACCATGTTAAAAGATTGCATAAATTTTGCTAAAGGTTGTAAAGAATGTCAAGAACATGCTGGAATTCAAAAAGTACCAGCTAGTGAATTACATTCAATAGTGAAACCTTGGCCATTCAGAGGATGGGCTTTAGATGTAATTGGGGAAATCAAACCTAAGTCATCCAAAGGCTACAAATATATTTTGGTTGGAATAGATTATTTCACTAAATGGATAGAAGCTGTTTCACTAAAAGATGTTACTCAAGATGAAGTTATAAACTTCATTCAAAAATTTATTATTTATAGATTTGGCATACCAGAAACTATTACTACAGATCAAGGATCTGTATTTACTGGTCGAAAGATGGTAAAATTTGCTGAAGAAATAGGATATAAATTGTTGACTTCAACACCATATTATGCTCAGGCAAATGGTCAGGTAGAAGCAGCAAATAAGAATTTGATTACTATAATCAAAAGAAAAGCTAGCCAAAAGAAAAAACCCAAAGAATGGCATGAGTTTCTTTATGAAGCTTTATGGGCAGTTCGAACTTCTCCTAAAGAATCTATAAATACTACTCCTTTTCGATTAACATTTGGCCATGATGCTGTATTGCCAACAGAAATCTTACTTCAATCTACTCGAATTCAAAGACAAATCGAAATTCCAACAAATCAATATTTGGATATGATGTTGGATGAATTAGTAGATATTGATGAAGAAAGATTAATGGCTTTAGAAGTGCTTACAAAGCAAAAAGAAAGAATAGCAAAAGCCTATAACAAAAGAGTTAAATCGAAATTATTCCTGCAAGGGGACTTAGTTTGGAAAGTTATCTTGCCTATGGATAAAAAGGATCGATGTTTAGGAAAATGGTCTCCTAGTTGGGAAGGACCATGGAAAATTCTAAGAGTTTTTTCGAATAATGCGTATGAGATCGAAGAACTACAAGAAGATCAGAGAATTCTACGCATAAACGGTAAATATTTGAAAAAATATAAACCGATGTTACGAGAAATTAAAATTACACAAGAGTAATTTGATTCGAAATAAAAACTTGGCATTAATTTAAAAATGCCAACTGATGGGCAGGTTACATCGAAATGCTTAAAATGGAAAAACCATTACAAAAGAAAACATAAAATACTTAAAGACTAAAAGCATTTAAAGATGGTTTTCACCATTCAGTTACAATCCCAAAACGATCGAGAAACCAGCGAATTTCCGTATCGAGACGACACCTGAAGCAAGCATTGGCCAAGTAGTATTCATGATCTGGCCCAAGTAGAAGTGCATACCAGCCTCCAATTCTCCCATCTCCTGCACAGTTGTGGTAGTCGTTGCAAAAACGACGCCTAGTAAGCCAAATAGGCATGGGCCTATTCCACCAAGGACAGCGAAATCGATAAGTTGAAGTCCCTCCCAAAATGTCGCTTCGAAATTCTGCCAATCGATGTGTCCATGCAAGATCTTCGAAGTCTTCGAGGATGTTTTCTGGCATAGGCATGTAGAGTGCATTGATGAGAAGACGGTAGTACCTTGCACTCAGAGAGCCAGTGGCGTTGATAGCAGTAGTGAGGAGGCGTTTCATTTCTTCAATGTTTGGATTAGCATCCAACATGTGTTGAGTGCTTCGAAGAATACAGAACATGGCGTTGCCATGATTCCAGAGTCTAAGTTTAAAAGCAAACTTAGAATGAGCCACCATAGCATTGTGGTACCATTCATTGGGGTCGTAGAGGAAGTAGAGGACATCATTTCCAAAAGCCCTAGAAACTTCAGAATCCTCACTGACACGCCAATGCCTGCTACTGGTATGGCGAAAGGCGAAAAGATCTTTCCTGCTTTGAGCAGCAATCTTTGCAGCAATCTTGACTAAAAGATCATCACTCAGATTATCAATGGTGGTCATGATGATTTGGGAAAGAAAGCTTTGAGTAAGAAGGATTTTTTCAGACGAAACAAAGAAAAGAGTGATTTTTATAAAAGGAAAATCATATTTATAGGGGAGGGAAGTTGAAAGAAGTGGTTCAATCAGACGGTTCTTCTTGCTTTGAAGATGATGACACGTGGGAACAGTTATTCTGATGGCCAATGGTTACTTAACTTTGTAATCTGAGGGAAGTTTTAAAGGTTTTCTTTTAAAAGGATTAATCTGTGTTAAAAGGTCATTTATTTGTTTTATTTCTTTTCAACTTCCTAGACAAGTTTAACTTGTTGGGTTAAACAAAAAAGTTATTTTTTTTGTTTCCTCATCATTAAAATGTCTTGGAAATTGTTCCAATCTTATTTGGATTTAAATAAAATTTGAATTCGATATAAGAAAATAAGAAAGGAATTTCGATGATTGAAAAGAAATTGTCATTCGAAACAGAAAATGGTCCATAAATTGTTATAAAGACATTACAGACCAAGATATTCGATAAGGCTGAAATAAAATAAAAGTCTTAGAGAATAAAATAGAAACAGAACTAAATCTCAAATGATGAGATGAGTTTCTCGATTTGGCTCTTGTATTCAGCCAGTTGAGTATCGAGAGCATGGTTGTCACTTGCAAGTTGAGCAATGGTAGACTCTAGTTCCTTGGAGAGCTTGAATTTGTTAACAGCTTCATTGGCTTCTTGATTTCTGGCTTCATCCTTAGCCAAAATTTCAGCTTTCTGAGCTTCCAGCTCTTTAATCTTGGCATCGATGTCAACCACTTGCTGCTTCGCATTGTTTCTTTCTTGCTGAAGAGTTTTAAATTTCTCTTGGAAGGATGACAGTTCGATCACAATTTGATCATGATACGCTTTCTTCTCTCCCATTTGAGCTTGATCAGTTTTCCTCTTCTGGAAGTTTTGATTAGCACTCTCCAACATTGGTTCAAGATAGTTAAACAGGTTTCGAAATTTCCAACCAGTTGGGAGAGCACCAAGCTTTTCAAATAAACTCCTGATTTCAGCAAGAGCTCCAGCATCCTTTTCAATCAACTCTAGCAAGTTGGCTTCGATGATCTTCTTTTGAAATTCTGCTAGCAGGTTGTTCTTTGAAGTCTCAGAGGGATTTCCCTTGGATGAATCAGAAGTTTGGCCAGTGCTAATTGAGAAAAGAGTATTACTCTTAGCTATCAAGGCAAAAGCGTTGAAAGGATCATCTTTGGCCAATCGATCGATTTCTTCCAGATCGATCATAGGAGTATCTTGTTAAGCAATCATCTCTGCATCGCCAGGAGCATCTTGTCGAGTAGTGATTTTTGTATCTTCAGTAGCAAAGTTTGATACATTATCTCCAAGGGTGGGTGCAGAATAAGATTGATCATTGTTGAGTGATTCATCATTTACCAAGTCATCAGTGGGTGTTTCTGTTTGTTGTTGTTGGGAAAGATTCACTTTAAGACCTTCTGGACTGCTAGCATCATCATGCTCATCTTCTTTGTCTTCAGCAATTGGTGAAGTGGTCTTCGAAGAAGGAAGGTCTTGCCCATGTTGTGATGGATTAGCTTGTTCTTGTTCGATACCCTAAAAAGAATAAGATAAATGCTTAAAACAAGACACTTAGAAATATTTCGTATAAAATATGGTTTTGATAAAATACCTTCGAACCATTATCACCAACATGTGAATGAGCACTAGAGTGAGAATTCTTTCGAAGACGTTTGAATGGTTTAGATGGTGAGATGGTGGGAGAACCTTCAGAAGCTTCCACTTCGACTTCCTTTTCTTGGACAAGTGATATTTGTTCTTGTTTTCTTTTCCTTCTTCCTTCAGTATTGACTTTGGGAAGTGTTACTTTGGAAGCTTCGATCTGTTCTTTAGTTATCTCCACCTCGTCATCATCATCAGAGAGATCGACAGTTGCATGTTCTTTCTTGTTCTTCGATCTAGAAGGTCTTTTCGATGAAGTTGTTTTCACTTTGGGTTCCTTTGATTTAGGAGGTTCCTTCGATGCAGCCTCAGATTTCTTCGATTCAACTTCTTTAGTTTGGGAAACTTTCTTTTTCTTCTTGTCAGACTTGCTTTTTGAGGTGTTCTGGGTGCTGGCATCATCGAGCTTTGTTTCTCCTGGAGTTAAAGGCAAAGCTGAAATATGTGATTATACAGATAAGTACTATTTTTTCTAAAAATAGTATTAATATATTTTAGTAAAGGAAAAAATCATACCCATGATACTGGGAGTTTCGATTCGAACTTGGGATAATTCATAGCCAAGTTCACCACTATATTGATATAAATTGCATTTAGCATAGGTTACTAAATTATTCTGTGGGATTTTGAAATTATAAAGTAACCATTTTGGGTATGGTGGCCTAAAGGCCAAAGCAAGATTACAAGATGGAAATTTTGCTAGTCTCATTTTCTTTTCTAAAACATAAAGATATTTATTGGGTGTTCCAGGGGGAAAAATTGTTTCTGGAATTTTTTCTCGAATTTTGTCTCTCAAGGTCTGAGCAGCATAATATACTGTCCTCCTTGGATGTAAAGGGTTATATGCTGTTTGATAATATCTTTGAAATTGCTGAATTTCTTTAATGTGCGTACCTCTAGTCTTCTTGTCTTTGTTCTGCAAAGTGTGAAAAGTACTGGTCAGTTGAGGCAGCAATTCATCAGGATTCCCTCGATTGGATTGGCGTATGTAATAATTTCGCCACCATCGAAAGAATGTTTCAGAGCATGCAAATGATGTTGAGAAATATGTAGGCTCGAATACAGTTGTTCTCTTGGCTTGAATTATGGATTTCCACACAGGTTCGATCAGAGGAATTTTCCATTCACTTATACTTTTGAACAAAGAGCTAGGTTTCGATTGAACCATACCAAACTGTCTAGCTACATGGTTAGGTTGGTAACCATATACTCCATAAGGGCTACCAGGTGTAAGTCTGCTAGATAGATAGGTAGGGGTCAAATAAGCTTCCCATATAGCATTGATTTCTGTTTTGTTGGCTGTTTTCGAAGTAGTGGGAAAATCCTCTTTGAACCAGTTAGGTCCATATTTCCTAGTGGTAAATGGTGCCATTATAGGGGTGAAAATGGGACAATCAAGCAAGGTTTTGTAAGCATTCTCAAAAAGTTGTTGCGAAGATTTGTTCCCATCAGGGTGAAACATAGCTAAGCCTATACCTTCAGTGGTCCTTTCTGAGTATGCTGATGTGTAAGAGGAAGGTAGGATCGAAGCAAGTTTTGATCCAAAAATGGCTAAAAGCCATAGTTGGAACAACCATATGGGTCCTGATACAACTAAATTCCCACCAGTTCGGGGATAATCTCTAAGATTATTAGTTGTATGGTTAAGGGTTTCATACAAAGAACCTAGAATCAGTTTGCTTAAACAGATATCTGTTCCTTCATGTAACTGATTAGCTAGACACATGAATTTCTTAGGGACTTGTACTGACCTTGAGCAAAAAACATGCATAGATAACCAGTAGGTCAGGAAAGCTACATGTTCATCTGCAGATACTTCAGCACATTTGGTATCATGGTTGTTAGCTATAAACAAACCATAGGCAGGGCTATCGAAATTTACTGAGTATTGAGAGGTGGTAACATCTGGATTAAAGGTGTATCCAGTTGGTTTTAAGCTAGTAAGGCCGGCCACATCTAAAAGGGTAGGAGTGAGCATTCCACATTTCAAGTGAAGGCTGTTGTTCGATGGGTTCCAAAAATGTAAAGCAGCAAATATCAATTCATTATGGTATTTTGGACCATATCGAGATATTTGGATGAGATCAAAAATCCCTTTCTCCTTCCAGAATTGTCCCTTTTGTTTTTGAACTTTGTCTAACCAAGCAATGTATTCTGGAGAAGGTTTTGGTTCAGTCCTAATTTTGGATTTTACAAAACTTAGGTCAAAAGGCCCTTTTGTGAAAATTAAAGGAGGTTGAGTTTCAATACATGGAAAAAGAGAGTTAATTTCTGGAGTTTCAGGTTCTAGAGAAATGGGGCCTAAGAATGCATGTGGAGTATCAGTACAAGGGATGATTACCTGGGTTTTCCAGATAGCTTTTTCAGCTTCATTGATCTCTGGTTCGTTCACAAAAGCAGGAGCAGCATTGGCGATTTCTTCAGTGAAATCAATGGGTTCTTCGCGATTCACATGAGAAGTTCCTGCTGCGTTTGTCATTGTTTCAATGTTTTTGTGAGAAGTTGATGAATAGTGAAGATTTCGTGTTTAAAGATAGGAGTTGCAGAAAATTCGAAGCTTTTTCTTTGAGAGAATTTTGGCGGAGAAGAGGAACAGTGAAAGTGAAAATGAAATGGTGAAAAGTGAGAAGAGTAAAGGTGAGTTTGTTTCTATATGAACCTTTGATCATGACACATGTCAAGATCTTATTTTGACAGTTTTACCATTAAAAATGGCGTCTTTTCCAATATTAGAGAACGTGGCCCACTAACTAAGATTGTGGGGTCAGTATTTAAAGGAAATTTGAATTAGTTTTGAATTAAATACTGACATCATTCATTTCGATGGAGAATGTTAGTTATTTTTTTCAAAAACGTCTTTTTCTTCTTCGGTGAAATCGAAAATGGCGTTTCTGGGGGGCAATTTGTTAGCCAATATATTTTACTAGCTGTAATAAATGTGGTCAAAGTATAGTTGACCTAGATTTAAAGAAGATTCGAACAGAGTGTTGTATTGAAAGCAAATTTAGGTTCGAAGATGGTAGAAGACTTCGACAGAGCAGTTTTCGAAGGTGGTTATCAACAGTTATTCTTTAAGTCAGTTTGTATTTTAAGTTTGTTTTCAAATAAGCAAAACTGTCGACTTGTGGCAGTTGTAGTTTGAATTTCAAAGAAGTGTAGTTATTTCTAGACTTAGTATAAATAGTAGTTTTTCATAGGAAAAACGGGTCACAATTCCATCATACAAACTTACACTCAAAGTATCCGTATGGAAGCGAGAAACGAGTCACAAGTTGCAATGTATGAATCTGTGTACCAACTTTTGTTTAATCAATACAATTTACATTTTTTTCTTTAAGTGTTCTTGCACTTTACTTTATTAAGTTCGATTGAGTTCAAGTGGATTGAATTCGATTGTTTTTATCATATTTCTTATATTTTCGACACCAGAGACACAGAATTTCTAACAACAAGAACAAACACAATATGTCCTAAGATTTACTGGTTGATCTTGCAAGTTACCATTTGTAAACCAGCGGTTGTTTACGAAAATCCAACGTAAACACCTACACATTTGAGCAAGCAACTCGGCCCATCGATCATCACCCCACTTCTTCGCTTCCCTTTCCAACCTCCGAACCGCACACTCTTCCAGAGCAATCAACCCAAGCAAATTGTTTATAGCATCAGGGCTAAAATCTATCACCTTCCCTCTAACATATGACTGATATTTCGTTTCCATGAAACTAGCATTTGAATAGAATTCCATCACCACAGACTTGTTATTCTCCTCTAGCACCATGTTGTTCAATTCTTCCCATCCTCTTTCACGAAGCATTGTGTCGAAAATGGGATACTTTGTGAGATTTACCACATCAAATTTTCTCTCCCCCACCACTTCAAAACCCTTGCAATAATCAAACCATTCTCTAGCATCATCGGAAATGAACCGGTTAACTTTTGTTGGTGGGACGGCGGTTCGTTTGCATTTGTTTTGGCTAGATGAAGGTTGGGTGGTTGTTTTCCTAGGCTTGGATTGTTGTCGGTTTAATGGTTTTGAGGCTTGTTGTTGTTTGGGTGCCATTGATGAAAATTGGACAATTTGGTGAAAAGGGTATGATGAATTGGTTGGATTACGTGGATGAAGATGAAGGATGTTAAATGGATTGGTGTTGCGAAGTGTTAGGAAGATGAAAAATGGGTAGAAATTGGATGGATTTCGTGGTTAGGGTTTCTGGAGAAATTTGGGCAGAGTAACACTAGGAAAAAGGGACGAATGGGTTGTGCCTGCAACTGCTGGGTTTTTATAGAACCTGATAGAATCGTACTGCGATTACGATTGCAGTTTGTAACGGTTATTTTTTTTAAATTCTTGGTCCAATCGTATTGCGATTATGCCCATCGTAGTGCGATTTGTCTAAAACAGAAAGGGTGCAAAATTTTTCCATCAAGCGTATTACGATACCCCAATCGTAATACGATTTTGTCAGTCAAAGTCCAGGTGTTTGACTTCACCATCGTATCACGATTTTACAATCGTAATGCGATTTTGTGAAGTCAGAATGAAAATATTTTTAAAATTTGAAACTTTTCCTGGACTTCCACTATTGAGAAATAAGTGTTCTTTGAAGAGGAGATTGTGACACAACATCAGTATTGTATTACAATCTTCCTGGTAGGGCTTTGCACATTTTAAAAACTTTGAAAGAAGATCCTTTGCCCGTTTTGTGTTTTGCTGTAAAAGAAAAATTAAAAGATGAAAGCAATAAATAATACCTGAAAATAAATCAGTGGGTTGCCTCCCACCCAGCGCTTCTTTACCGTCACTAGCTTGACTGATGACGATCCCTAAGGATCATTTGACATCTCTCCCTCTTCATTGTTTGGGAGTCCACCTTCACGATACAATTTCAGCTTTTGTTCTTTACCCTTTAAGGTCTCTTGTATACCAGATTTCCTCAGCTTCACAGTTTCATAAGAAGGCTTATTTCTTACCAACCCCTTGTTACAATACCTCCTAGCTCTCTCTATTGTATCAGAGAAAATTGAAAGCATACACCATTGAAAGGTAGTCGGCCCATTATGCATTCCATAGGGGATCTTCTTATAAGCAAATATACCACATGGATCAGTGAGAGTAGTCTTAGTCATATTGTTCCAAGTTTCCAATCCCCCATACTTGTTGTCAAGGATGTCTCCTGATGATTGTTGTTGCATTTGTTCTGTGCTTGCTTCAAGTTGCTTAACACCCTCTTTCACCCCAACATCTTCAACCACTTCTTTACTTTCTTTAGACTTAACAATTGCTCTTTCCATAGGTTGAATATGTTGAAATTCAAGGGAGTTATCTTCTACTGTTTCTTCAACAACGTCAATTCGGTAACACTTGGGGTTCTCATCTTGATGCTTCATTGCCTCAAAGATATTGAACACTACCTTCTCCTTATGGAATCTCAACATTAACTCTCCCCTTTCAACATCAATCAAAGCACGACCAGTTGCAAGGAAAGGTCTTCCTAGAATGAGTGGCATTTCTTCATCTTTAGCCATATCTAAGATCACAAAATCTGCTGGAAATACCAAATCATTAACTTTGACTAGCACATCTTCAAGTATATCGAAAGGATAAGAGATTGACCGATCAGCTAAAGTAATGGTCATTCTTGTTGGTTTTGGTTCCCCACACTTAAGTTTCTTCATCATTGAAAGAGGCATCAAGTTGATACTTGCTCCCAAATCACATAAAGCTCTACCAATGTCTACCGGTCCAATGGAACAAGGGATAGTAAAAGCACCAGGATCCTTCAGCTTAGGTGGTAGCTTCTTTTGGATAATAGCACTACAATTCTCTGAAAGTGCTATGTTCTCATCATCCTTAGGCTTCCTTCTTTTAGTCAACAAGTCTTTCATGAATTTAGCATATAATGGCATTTGATCAAGAGCTTCACCGAAAGGAATATTCACCTGAAGTTGTGAGAAAAGTTGCATGAACTTCTTGAATTGACCTTCATCCTTTTCTTTCTTCTTGGCTAGGTGAGGGTATGGAAGCTTCACATATGATGGAATAAATTGTGGTTTATCTTCATCCTTCAAGATTTGACTCTTCGACTTCCTCAAGATTGAATCCTCATCTATTAACTTCTCACTTTTTTCTCCCTCTATTTTTTTCTTCCTTTCATTTTCAACTACTCCATGATCATTTTCTTTTTCAACTACACCCTCATTATTCTTTTCAACTTCACCATCTTCCTCTATCTCCTCTACTACATCATCAGCCTTCTTTGGAGCTTTTGGAACTAAAGGTGTCAAAACCTTTTTGCTCCTCAATTCAATAGCATTACAAGACTCATTCTTAGGGTTTTCTTTAGTGTTACCTGAGAATCCGCCTTTGTTTTGTTCAGCCAATTGCTTAGCCAATTGCCCCAATTGAGTTTCAAGCATCTTTCTGGAAGCTTCATTGTTCTTTCTTTCAGCTTCTTGACTTTTCTTCATTTCCTCAAAGTTTCCTTGAGTCATCTTCATAAAGTTCATCATAGTTTCCTCAAGAGCTGAAGGCTTTCTTTGTTGTTGTTGTGGAGGAGCAAGCATCTGAGAGTTCAAAGCGTTGTTATTTGAGTAGCTTAGATTGGGATGCTTGTTGATTCCTGGAGTGTAGTATTGATTTTGCCTTTGATAGCCTCCCATGTAGTTAGCTTCCTCACTAGATCCTTCTGGTACACATTCACCATTGGGATGTTCTTCACCACATAAGTCACACTTGATTGCAGATACTTGTTGTTGCTTGTGAGCCAAAGTGAAGCCTTGAAACTCCTTAGTTAGAGCCTCAATTTGTTTGTTCATAGCTGCTTGGTTGGCTAAGATGGCAGTTTGTTCACTTACCCCAAACACTCCTCTTTCTTTCTTCTTAGCTTCAGCACGATACTCATTACCCGCCATGTTTTCAATTAGGGCTTGAACTTCATGATCAGTTTTGCTCATAAGACTACCTCCCGCGGAAGCATCTAAGAACATCCTAGTGTTTGGTGTCACCCCCTCCGTGAAAATTTGGAGGCATTATTTCTCCGTGAATTCATGATTAGGGCATCTCTTAAGAAGCAAATTGAATCGCTCCCAAGCATCATACAAAGACTCACTTTCTCCTTGCTTGAAGTTAGAGATCTCCATCTTCTTTTCCCAATATTTAGACATAGGGAAATATTTCTCTAGGAACTTCAGCTCTAACTCTTCCCATGTTTGGACAGTCCCGTTTGGTATTGTTAGCAACCAATCTTTTGCTCTTCCCGTCAAGGTGAAAGGAAATAGCCTTAGTTTCTTTTGTGCTTCAGTCACGGTGGCTGGTTGCACACAAATTTCGCAAATTTCAGCAAAGCGGCTCAAGTGCTCATGTGGACTCATAGCTTTAGTCCCATCAAATTGTTTGTCCCTCAAAGCGTTGAGAATGGTGGTCTTGATGTCAAAAGCAACGGGGTTAGCTGGTTGAAAAGTGTGGGTCAGTTGACCGCGATGAGTTTCTAACCCATAGTCCCCTAGCTTTGGTCTCGGTGGTACAACTCCTTCCATGATAGCAGATTTAGGAGAAGCAGATTTTTCAGATTCAAGAGAGATTTGCTCCGGTATTTGTTCTCGAACACCCGGTGGAACGGAATGAGACAACCTTTGCAACCGGACAGCTTTCCAGAGTGCTCTAGCAGTCCTTTCAATTTTTGGATTGAATTCGAGATCGTCGGAGCTCACTTTACCTCGCATAAACAGCAAAATACCTTAGTAGCACTGCACAATGCAAAGTAATCAATGAATACTAAAACAGAAAAATAAAATAAAAACAGAAAATTAAATTGCAAAAATCCTAAATTATAACGTAATTGCCTTGTTGAAATAAATCAACAGTCCCCGGCAACGGCGCCAAAAACTTGATAGACGTTTGGCAAGTGCACCAAATACTATCGAAGTAGTAAAAATAACTATCCCACGAGGACTGTTTTTAACTTCAATAATTCAATTGCGTTATGAAAATAGGATGTATAAAAGTTTATTTTGGTTTGCCATTAGGCAGAAGATTTGGTTTGATTTTATGAAATCAAATAAAAGAAATAGATTTGATTAAGAAAATATGGAGAGAGATGAGATCAGGTCTGTCGAATCCTCTATGTTTCCCCTAATTGGTTACTGCACCTATTATTACTAATGATTCTCTAGTTTCACGATAGTTAACAAATTAGCCCTAATCAATCCCTTGAGTTAGGACCCTCTTCTTAAACTACAACCCCTAATTCCTTAGGTGGTCTAATAATCCTTGAAGGTTTTATGAACGTTAACCTAATATTACTAACAAACGATTATCTATTCCTAGACTAACCATGTTTATTAGAACAATTCAATTAGGTCTAAGTCGAAAGCTATGGTCAGTAGTCATTCGTTCTCACTAAATCATGTTTATATTTGATCAGGATATAAAAAGCATTAAGAACAATTGAATTGAATAAAAACTAGAAATTCATTAATAAGCAATAGAGTTTCACAGCAACATAATTCAATTAGGGTTACATAGATTCATCTCTGACCTAATCTCTAAGAGATTTAGCTACTCATAATTGAGTTTACAAATAGCATAATCAATGAAAGAATTAAAACATACATAAACTGGGTTAGAGATGATGAAATCCTCTCCGCTGCAGCCTTCTGGGTGTTAAAATCACACTTTAGCTCTCCAAAATCATAATCCCCTTTGTTTGAGACTGACTTCAGCTTAAATAGGCAAATTTTGATCGCCCAAAATCGTACCACGATGGCACAAATCGTATCACGATGGCTTCATTAAACCCTAATTACCTTCAAAGCCCTTCTTGAAATCGTATCACGATTGGCTGAATCGTACTGCGATTCAGCTCCTTCAAAAACATGCTCTCTGACTTCAAGAAATCGTATTGCGATGGTGAAAATCGCAATACGATTGGCAGCTTCCAGGTCTTCCAAATTTGTTGCTTTTAACATCTCCTGGATACTTTATATTGCTTAGAACTCTATCAAAATGTCAAAATAAGTCCTAAAAATTATGTAATGACAACATGTCATCAACAACAATATAATATTGTATTCTTTTTATCTTTTTTCTTTATAATTTTTTTAAAAAAATAAAAAGATAATGCTCCAATAATATATTGTGATAAAATAAAATAACATTTTTTAATTGATTAGTTTTTCAAAACTAAAATGTAAAATTTAATAAGATTCAAGTGTCATTGAAGGACATAGTAAAACAAATTTGATTGTAATATTGTATCTTTAATAATCTAATTTGTGTTTATTGATCTACCTACGGATTTAAGATTATTCATGTCTCTATTATAGTCGACAAGACCCGTGCGTCACAGGGGTCAAAAGTCTAGTTAATAGATCAAATAAACATTGATGAGAACTGAAAACTATATATGCCGAAAGAATAAGCAAGAGGAATTGTGAAGAAAAGTGTGAGAAGAACGTGAAAAGCAATAATAGTAAGTTAAGTTGACCTGAAGTTAGGGGAAAGTATAAAAAGAAGAACGTGGTTGATTGAATCTGAACAGCGAAGCAAAGGCAAATGGAATGATTGACATGCAGATCAGGAAAAGACAAAACAAATTCACTATTATTGTGGGAGCGACCACATGATCCGAAGCTAAACCTACCCATCATGTGCTGTCAGATGCAATGTTGTGCTGTTTCTGCTTCCTTCCTGCATTACTTTTTATCTTTTTAAATAATAGAAAATGTTTTTTTTTTTTTTTTGAAGAAAAATAATAGAAAATGTTAACACCAAAAATGTAACAAATTAATTTTAAAATATCGAACAAACATTTAAGGAGGACACCAATAATGAAAGACAAAAGCATATTAAAAAGTTTGGTCGATTTCATTTTTGATAGGACCAATATTTGGTGAATCCACCAAATTTCTTATGTATGTTTATCTTCCATAAATGAAATCCTTGAGGAATGGATCACATCACATGATATGCGATGGTGTGCTACCTATAATATTACGGTGAACAATGCTATATCTCTAGAAAAATAACATCAAGAATTCTTCAAGAATAAAGAATAATCAATCACAATGCACTATTTGCCACAATTCAAGGAGGTGTGGCTGAAAAATAGGAAGTGGACAAATAAATCATCCAATTAAAATTTGCCAACTATTTCTTGAAAAATTCTTGAAGCTATTTTTATTGAGAAGTAACATTTTCCTTTAGATATTTGAATCTCTTAATATTATATTTGAATAAGATTTTTATTTATGGCCGTTGTGTTACATATAGAAAAGTATTTATAAAGATTAAGAGATGTCAACCACTTAAATAAATTTCGATTATATTGAAATATTTGTATTACAAATAACTCTTACATGGTCACAACTACAAATTCAATACATTTGAACTTATAAAATTACACATTACCAATGTATTCAATAACTCAACCTGCAAAAAATGCCGAAATTGTTCTATATAGTTTGGACGTCGTGGTCGGGGTTTGATCTATAACTCCTCTATTTATGTGAGAGTTTTTAATTACTATTGTCATTTCGTCTATTTTTTTTTTTTTTTGCTGTTTCAATCTTCTTCCATTTTCGATTGTGTTGGAAGCATTTAAATTTATGGTTGTGACCACAAAAACATTGATCCACCTGTAGTTGCATGATATAATAATTTACAAAAGGAAAAAAAAAGGTTTAAATACCACTTATATTATAGTAAAACACTTTTTTGCTGAATTTTTTGTTGATGCTTACTACAATGAGTACAATTTTCTATTTTGCATTCCCTCGCTTTTCCCTTTTTTCTCTTGCAATTTTCATTTTCTCTTACCTTTGTTATCATTAATTTTTCTTATTATTTTTTCATCTTTATATCATTCCCTTCATCCCATGTGTACCCTATAAAGCAACTTCCCCACCAATTCATCCACACCCTGTCTCTCTCATATATCTGTCTCTCTTTCAGCACCCCTAATCATCATCACCTTCTCCATTTCACTCTGCACGCCTTCTCTCTCTCTCTCTCTCTCTCTCTCTCTCTCTCTCTCTCTCTCTCTCTCTCTCTCTCTCTCTCTCTCTCTCTCTCTCTCTCCCCCCACACACACACACTTTCTAGAAGAAGGAAAAAAAGTTGGTTCTATTTTAAGCGAATTCCCTAGATTGTAATACAAGCCATATAGCTACTAGCTATATTGCTTTGGAGCTAACCAAGAAGATGGGTCTTGAAATGTTGGAAGAGTTTCGACCAATTACTCCCATAAGAACCATAGCTTCTAAAACATTGAAACATGTATCCGAGGTAGAGACAACAAAGAAAGTTCTAAAAGAGGATGAACAAGAATGTCACACACCAACTTCATCAAGAGGTCAAAGTAGCCATAATTTTTTGGTTTGTCCACCAGCTCCAAAGAAAGCAAGAGTAACACTAAGCAACAAAAATTCAGCTTCACCATCTCAAGTATTCTTTCAAGTCCCTCACGATCTGGCTTCTGTATTTGTCGTTCGCAAGCCAAACATTCCAAGAAGATCAGAAATATATAGCTCTTAGCTAGCTAGGCAATTTAATTCCCATTCTTGAGATATATGGCAATGGTATACATATATATTTGCATATTATTGTTTCTTATTCTTATTGTTAATTCTTATCGTTCCTTGAATATCTAAGTGTTGTATTTTGAATATCTAAGTGTTGGAAGATATAGTTGTAAATTGTGATGTTCACCATTGTTATTTTTTTTTTAATAATAAAATTGGAACTCCATTATTAATTTGTTTTATTAGCCGTTTTTTATTAATTTAATTGTTATTTATATTTTTTAATTAAACTAATATGCCTTTCCAGAAAAATAATAATAAATCTAATATTAAATATTGGAATTTCGGATTTTTAGGATAAAAAATTACCAAATTTGTGTGAAAGTGGTTTTAAAGAAAATACCACACAAACTTGATGTTCTTGAAACACTCATTTTTTAACATTTTCTTTAACATTCACTTTTTATTGAGTGAAACTCACATGAATCTCGCCACTTTAAATGAAATTTAATTTCAAAGTATGAGACTCATATTGATTTCATTTAATAATAGAGTTGGTGTTAGAGAAAAAGAATAATCATAAGATTTCTCATGGTGGTCTAGAAATGATGCAACCATTATTGTTGTGATGGAATTTAAAAAATATAGGGATTAAAAGTGTTGAAGAAAATTATTTTTAGACTAAAAGAGACAAAAGTTTATACAAAAAATAATAAATTTAATTTCTGTTAGGAACTAAAATTATTTAAGATGTACAATATACCTCTAATGTAAACACATTTTCCAACCATATTTCATTTCATCCATATATATGTATGTATGTATGCAACAATATACTATAAGTCATGCAAGTGATGAAAGTTGTATGAAGTGGTTGTACTGCATTCAGCGAATGGTGCCATAGTCTAATTTTGTTCATTTAAGAGAGTGAAGTAAAATGCCCCCACCCTAGTAACTCCAAAGGTGGTAGGTGCTTTGGCTGTATGCTTTGTACTTTATCCCTTGCCACGCCAGTTACCGGCCTATAACTTTTTTTTTTTTTGAGGGAACCGGCCTATAACTTTTCTAAAGTATTGCCTTTCGATTGTACAGTACAAGAGTACGTCAGGATAAAAGAACGTCACTGTGTTAACTTGTTGGCTGGTTGGTTGAGAGTTCCCAAAATGGTAGTATATATATTGCAACGGATTGCATGACATAATGTCCCTTGATATTAGTCTTGACTCTTGATCAACATGTCACTTGATATTAATCATCAATTCAAGTGTAACAATACATTTTTTAAAAACATAAAAATATGTAAAAAAAAAAAAAAAAAGTTGAATTAAATTATAATATCACAACTGGATTGGCCAATATCGCAACATAGTGGTTCCATCACAAATGGAGTCCCTGTCGTAATATAATGGTTCCATCACTTTTAAACCAACATGGGAAATCTTATGGCCATTCCTTTTTTTAACTCTTTCTCAATATTCACTCTCATATAATATGAAATCAACGTGTGTCTCATACTTTAAAAATGATCAGTTTTATTTAAAGTGGTAAAACTCATATGACGTTCACTTAATAAAAAAATTTAATATTAGAAAGAGTGTTTCAAGAAATTAATTTTGTAAAGGTATTCTCTTTAAAACTACTTTCACACAATTAGTTTAATTTAGAGTGTAAAGAAAGCAATATCAACTGACAATTAACAAATTAAAGCCAAATATTGTACGAACATCATAACAAATTATAAGTTTGTTACGATAACAACCTTTGATTTTTTTACATTACATCATACTCACTTTAGATGATTTTTGCCCGTTAACAATATAAGGTTTCGCAGAGAATAATAAAGAAGATGATTAGGGTTTCACAATACATTAGCATAGCATAATAAAGGGTACAAGTAAAAATATAGTAAAATATAAAAGAACTCTATTAACTTAGAAACCTAAAAGGCCCAATAACATGAGTCGAATAACTTATTATGTAGGATCTCCCCTCAATTCACGATGCAACAATAAGAAATATGGAAAGTTTGTCAAAAGAAAAATGATGAGATACTCAATAATATAAACTTAAAAAAAATGATGAGATACTCAATAATATAAGCTTCACTATACATCAAACTAAAGCTTACTAGTTCTCATGAGCTTAGCTCGATTGGTAGGGACAATGCATAATATATACAAGGTCTGTGGTTCGAACCCCGGACACCACAAAAAAAAACTAAAGTTTACTAAGCTTTAATCTTGATCTTGTTAGAAATTAAACATGAAAATAAACCAAACCAACTAATATTATAATCAACGAAAAAAGCAACCAAATTGAATAACAATCGTAGAGATGAGGCAACATCCTTGAAATAACAATCGTAGAGATGAAGCAACATCCAAAAAGAGAAATCATCACAAAGAGGAACAATAACCAACGAGAAGAAACCATACCATCAAAGAGAGAAGAACAATCAAAGAGAGAGAACCAAGAGAGAAGAATCAAATCAAATCAAACCAAATAAAAGAACCATTCACGAGAAGCAAGCAAACATAAGAAACAATTAAAAGAAAAAAAAACTTAATTTTAATTTATATTCAGTGTTAATGTTTAAAATAATTATACTTGCATCCGATCATATTTCATTAAATAAATAATTGTGAAAAACTAGTATAATAAGCTAAAAAGGAAAAAGAAATGGATCGGGTTGACCCATTATCCCACATAGCTCATAGTGGCCGGATATGATGTAATAATATACAAACCCAATCTTGCTTGTTTATGCAGTTGGGTATATCGGGTCAGGGTCTCAGGGAGGAAAAATCTTGCAATAGCAAGAATTGAGTTTGAGAAATTTTGTTTGTTTATTCTACTTAATTTAATTGTGTAAAAATTATTAGAAATTTTAAATAAAATGCATATCATATTAAAAACTAATTTTTGTCAAATTATGTTATAATAAGGTGGGTTCTAGCGTGAGAGATAGAATAATTAAAAAATAATAAAATATATAACAGCAAATAACTAAAATGTAATTAAGACCTTTCAAAAAAAAAAACTCAAGAGTAAGGAAAAAAAAATATAAGCTACACATATAAATGTAAATAACGACATTTTGGACAAATAAAAAGATAACATAAAATAAATTACCACGAATATTAGCTTCATGTCAAATCTCTTTAGGCTCTATAGTCAATTTACTTTTGTTGAATCCAATCATAATTTTCATGGATAAATCATGTTTTTTAGCTGCAGACGTGCTTTTTGAGCTTCCAACGTCCAACCAAACATGGATGATATATTGTTTGTTGATGTATTTAGAAGTGAGTCTCCGTGATTAATGAACTAATCTTTGGAAACAAGTGGGTCCTTCTCTTATTCCAACTAAATTTTCTCTATACACAAAAGCCAGCCATCGAAAACCGACCGGCTTAAGAAGTCTAAGTCCCTTGATCAGGTCATTGTTGGTACCTTTAAATTTTGATTTTGTATATGTGTTATTTGGTTATGTATGCAACTATATGTTGGCACGGTTGAAAGAGAAATCTTGATTTTTAAGAATAATCATACCTCAAATCTTTACAAATATTAAACAAGAGTGGAAATATGCATATGTACAAAGTGATACATAGTTTTGGAATGAGTTTGATAAAATTGTGCATAACAGTGTTGTCATGCTTGATATAATTCAGTAAATCACCTATTGTAACATCATATATTGGTGTGAAGTCTATGAATGCAACCTTATGTGTTCCAATTTTAACTCTTTGACAGTAAAATCTAGATTTTCATTCAGGGGTTATTGAATTCCTCAAAATAATGTAACAAAAAATTACAAGACTGAAAAAATGAAATCATTTAGAATGAATTTCAGATACAAAACATTCTAATTCTAATAATCACAGTAACGAAATACCAAAGATGGAACATGTTGAACTTTGTAATGTTCATCACCACCTTTCTCAAGCTTAATTCTAAATGCAGCAAACATTGATCTAATCTCCAAATCCTTAAGACTCCTTACAAACCTAATCTCTTCTGGAACAACCTCAAGCTTAGTACAATTTGAAATCTCAAGCTTCCCAAGACAACACATAGCACCTTTCTCAACCTTCCAATGTTCAAGATTAGACAAATCACTCAAAACAAGTGACCTTAACTGAGGAAAACCTTTGCTTGAACAAACCATTTGCTTTCCTACAAATGAATCAAGCTGTAACTCAAGCAACCTTAAATTTGGTAGCTTCTCCAATGTTGTCATCGGATCGGCAACAAGTCCAGAACCTTGTAATTTGAGCTTAGCAAGTTTTGATGAAATTTGGTTTGGTTGTGGAAGATTACTTATTGGCCCTTCTATGTGTAGCTTGTATAGATTAGGACACCCTGCAGAAACATCAAGAACTGATATTTCCTCAGAACTAACGTAAAACAATGACTCGAGGTGGTTGAAGGTTACATTAGTACTTTTGAAGATATCTCCATTGTTAGGATCATCTATTACCAATTTTCTTAAACTGGTTAGTTTCATGAGATCTTTTACATCACATTTCTCAGCAGGGAAGTTAACCAAAGTTTGCAAGTTTTTCAGATTGGATAGTTGCCATTTTTCAATGCCATTGCCACATGATTCAGGTAGATATAAATGTCTCAATTTTTCCATGTTTCCTATGACATTTGGTATTTGAACTGTTGAATTTCCTGTGAGAAGGTCTAGGGTTTGCAAGCACTTTAAATTTCCTATTGAATTTGGCAATTCATCAATTTTTGTGTTTCTTAGACTTAGAAACCTTAAATGGATCAAAAAGCCAATTTCTTTAGGTAATTTTCCCATTTGACATTGAATTCCTTCCAAATTCAAAACTCTAAGTAACTTGCACTTTTTGAAAACTGATTTCATCAAACTCCATTCAGTTAACCTAGCCGTTTTTTCATGGTAGCAGAGTATAGACCTAAGATGGTGATGGCTTTTTAAATGTCTAGGGAAGAATCTATCAACATCTTGATCAAGATATAACGCGATCCGTCGAACTTTACCAGTCGGTCTTGCTTTCGAGGTACTAGTTTGATCTGCATTCCTCGAATCAATAATGTCAAGAAAATTTTCTTCATATGCCTTAGACACACATAGGTCCCTCATGAGATTATGCATTTGAACTGTTCTAATCCTTCCTGTTGAACTCTTTTCAACCACCTGAATCATACACCTTTCAACGAGTTCAGTCAAGTAACGTCGTGCCACGTCCTCGAGAGCTTCCTCACCATCTCCTGCGTTTTGAACCGATGATATTATACCTTCTGCCACCCATGTTCTTATAAGCTTCTTGGTTTGTATCTCTAAGTTTTCAGGAAAATGTGCTAAGTGTAGGAAACATGGTTTTAATTGGTAAGGCAATTCATAATAGCTCAAAGCTAGTACTTCAGATACTCCTAGAAGTTGTTCTTTGCCTTTTGCTTTTCTTAGGTATGAATTGATGTTCTGTCTCACTGTGTCCCATTCATAAAATGTGGGCTTTGATGCTAATAGTCCTCCAAGGACAATTATAGCTAGAGGTAAACCTCCACATCTTCCAACCATTTCTCTTCCCAATTTCTCCATCTCTGTGCTGATTCTAGAATCTGTGTGCAAAGCAAAAAAAGAAAGCATAAAGGTAAATTCAAATTTCAATAATTCAACTTGGAAGAACTGCAAAACCTATTCCATAATTGGTAAAAGGGTGTAGTTTCAGTTCCATGCACAAGTCATATATTTTATTCCTTGGTGCAAAACCATTCAAATGAAACAAAAATAACTTTCTTAGGTCATTTGTTAGGTTGTCTGCATTGTCCACAATCTAGGCCCATTTAGCTGGGCGCAATTGCGTTCATTAAAAATTCTATCTTAGTTGCACAGTCCACCCAAGCTGCTTGCAATGCAGCCTCGAACATCTTCATTGTGTTGGGTGTAAGGTCTGGGTTTAGTCTCGTATCTCCTAATGGTATGACTTGAATAGTGGTTATAAGTTGTGGACATCTATCGAATTACAATCCGGTTTGGTTTCGTAATGATGAGTTAGACACAATTCTTTTTTTAAGAGAAAATAAAGTACACAAAGTGTAGGCAAAACTAAAAAACAACTGAAAAACTGGAATTTATGATTTTCCACTTTTAGGCAACATGCAGAGAAAATTTCTTCAGGACACAAACATGGTTTTGACAACAAATTCTTTGAAAAATAAGAGCAGGAATAAGATTCTCCAACTCATTTCTTCTATGAACTAATGATGCTGAAAGAAGATTGAAACTAGCAGGTTCATTAACAAGGTAAGCAAATGCAGGAATAAGATTCTCCAACTCATTTCTTCTATGAAATAAATGATACTGACACTGCATTATTGAAAGAGGATAAGTTCCTGTTTGGATTGACTTAGTTGAGCTTATTTACTGTCATAAGCACTTGTGAGATCTTATGGAAACAGTTTATGAGAAGTCTATAAGCTATTTTCAGCTCATCTCCATAAACTCTTTGGGATATCTTATGAAAACAGCTTATAATTTGTATGATAAGCACTTAACTAAGTTGGTTATCCAAACAATGTCTAAATCAACATACATGGATCTGGATCATGATATCTTATGAAAACATCGTATAACTTATTTGAAATAATTTAAACATAAGCAGTTACGTTATAAGCGCTTAACTAAGTTGTTTATCTAATCAAACAAAGTCTAAATCTTCATACCTGGATCTGGATCATCATGTTTTCGGCATGCCTTTTTCTGGAACAACTCCCAGCTATCATCTTCATTCAAGCAACTCAGTTCATGACGATAACAAGTCGAATCCATATGCATTGCAACCTCGGTATTCCTAGTAGTAAGCAATATTTTACTACCAACAACAGACAATGATCTCTCATTTGGAAAACCAGGACTCAGATTATTCCAAGTACCTATACTCCAAATATCATCAAGAACTACCAAACACTTCTTCTCCACTTGAACTTGATACAGCTTTTTCGCAACTTCATCGTCTCTCATACTCACGAGTTCTTCTCTTAACTCTTTAGAAGGAGATAAAAGCTTCAACAAAATCCCTTCCCAAACATCCCTTGCTTGACAATGTTGTGATATATAAGCCCAAGCTAAGCTCTCAAAATTTTGCCTAACTTTAGTACTATGATATACTTTCTTAGCCAATGTTGTTTTTCCTAAACCTCCTGTAACATCCCGCCTGTCAGTATCAGAAAAGTTATCAGTCGATCGTGTCAGAGAACTTATTTTGAAAGAAAGTTAGTGGAGAATATTTATTATGTAATATCAGCTTATTACGGAGTAAGTATCGAAGTCGTTTTAATTACGCATGTGGCAAGGGCAAATTGGTAATTTCACGATTAAGAGATATTTATTTGATTTTGGTCCCAAAATTATTCATTTCTCATTTACTTTCTCTCTCTAGGGTTGAGAGAAAGATTTTGCTCTCCCTTCTCTCTAACCCATCGCCCTCTTCCTCTCTTTTCCTCCATCAATCTTTTGCAAATCTTCTTCCCTCAAGGCAAGGCTTTAATTTATGGTTCTTCAAGATCATGGAAGTTGAGTTTGTTGAATCTTTCCTTTGCTCTCATCTTTCATGCCACTCTCTTTCTCTCTTCACCAATCTTTCATGACACTCCATCCTCATATGGTAAGCTTCCACACTTATTCCTTTATGGTCACTCAAGATTAAGGAAGTATGTTTTATGTTTGATTCTTCTATTTTCTTCTCTTGAAGAAGTGTTTGGAAAAGACTAGGGTTTGGTGTATGGTGAAGATGGATTCCAAATTGGTACAAGGAATGGTCTCTACATGATCAAGGTAATAATATTAAGCTTGAATGGATTGATATCTTTATCCTTCCTCACAAAGAATTCCTCTTGATTTTAAGGTTTGATTGTGTGTTTGAGGGTGATGTTTGGAGCATGGTTTTGAGCTTGGTAAGGTGTCTTGGTTTGCAAGGAAAGGATGACAAGTTGATTGGTTTAAGCAAAGGAAGCAAGTGAAGCAAAGCTAGGGTTTTTGCACGGAACATGATTTTGATTCAAGATTATTTCTAGGTGAGTTCCATAGATAGTTTCCCACCCTTTGGGATCATGATTATGCCATGTTAAGTTATTAAGAATAATATGAATTATCTAGGGTTTTCAAGTAAAAGTTTAGTTGCCCCTTTTTGCTATGCTTGCTATAATTGTTGATAATTGCCTTGAAAATGTTTTACAATGTTTCCTATGACCTCTAAGGGTCATAACATGATTAGAGACACTTGGTTGAGGTTTTTGGGTCAAAAACACCATTTTTATGCAGGTCTGAACTGTCATAACTCGCCACGGCGAGTAAACAGCTCGCCATGGCAAGCAAAACACCCCTCCCTGGAGGAACAGTACTCGCCACCAACTCGCCACGGCGAGTAGATGAACTCGCAACGGCGAGTAAAGGAGCTCGCAATGGCGAGCAAGTGGTACTTTCTGGTACTGCTTGCTCGTTCTGGCAGGCTCGGTGTTTTCCGTTCCGGATCATTTGAGCAGTCTTTTTATAAGTTAAACCCCTCAAACCAAGGTCCTAAGCGATGATCCAAGAAAGCAAGATTTTTATGATAAAGAGGCAATTATTATGCAAGTTAGTAAAGCATGGCATACGAGAGATCATATTATGAATCGGGTAGCAAGTTATCCTTAAGAAAGGGAAGAACTAGAGCCTCGGTATAGTTATCGAGAACTAGAATAGTTAGTAAAGATTAGAATGCTATGCATTAGTGATATGCTTGATTGGATGCAAGGTGATAAAGTATTATCTTATTAAGAAGCAAGAGTCATACGAGTATGGCAAGACGTGAATCGATTTCATATCCATTCGCGAAGTAAGTTAAGCAAGCATATAGTTACCTCTAGTGGGATCGTCTAGGGATCCGAGGTAAAAGAGTTGGTATGTTTAGGTAAAACCTTCATACATGCATAAGACTAAGAATTTAATAAGAGTGTTATGTCTCTTGAATTCCTTCCAAGGTTGGGTTCAAGGGGTTCCCCAAGGGGAATGGTTAAGCCGAAAGGGAGCCGCATTTCACTAAGTTAAGGTGTCGTGTCTTTTATATTCCTTCCAAGGTTGGATATAAAAGGTTCTCCAAGGGGAATGGGGTAAGCCGTAAGGGACCCGCACGTTCACTAAGGGAGTCCGGTGCGCTATTGCAAAGCATTTTCACCGGTAGTAAGGGATTAACTTCCGGGGTTACTCCACTCGGAACTAATCCGTAAAATGAACTCAGATAAGTTGTTTGTTACACGCTAACATAATCAATGAAGCTAACTTGCATATTTATTATACATGTTTAAGTTATGTCATAGAGCCTTGGCGTAGATCGTCAAGAACAAGTAGAGACTTGGCATAGATAGTCAAGAAGAAGTAAGTTAGCAAGAATCACTTATGTGATAAGAAATGATATGTTGTTGATACAACATATTAAGCAAGTAGCAGCAAGTATAAAAGATATGCCGATGACGATCTTAGGTTTCCCTAATCGTCCGGTTTAGGATCGTGTCATGATAGAAGTATATGAGAGCCTTGATGCATAGAGTGTATCTTGGCATTGCGGTTTTAGATTCCCCCTAACCGCCATGACACGTATAGAAGAGAAGCCTATAACAAGTAAGATTATTATGACGGCCCTAGTATGCACAACCGTCTAAGAAAGCAAGTCCCCACACACGTATAATCAACCGGCAGGTTGTAAAGTAGACACGTGGTGACCGTAGGTTTTCCCCCGTGGTTGCCTATAGCCTAGGATTAGGTGGAGCTCACTGAGACATTATGTCTCATCCCAATCCTTTTTTGTTTCAGATATCAGATTGGACGTCAAGATAGTAGCCGGATGGATTTTCAGCAAGAGCTCGTTCGTACCTGAAGCATGAAGATTATGGATCTCAAGGATGTATTGATTTTAATTTAGATAAGTTACGATGTTTGACATTGTACGAACGCGTGTTGTTGTATATAAATTCATTCGAAGTTTTTATGTTGTAAATTTTTAATGTATCCAATACTAAAATAACGCTCGTGCTAGACTTTCTAGATACGTCTAGTATGGGTGTTACATTTGGTATCAGAGCAGGTCGATTCAGACCGTGCCTTGGGTCATTAGATTACAACTAAGGTAGTGGGACCATTGGGTTCCGGGTAAATGTTCTAGTTGTTGTTGTTAGTTGAGCCTGATCAACTCAATTTAGCATTCAACGATTAGAATAGATGCCTGAGAGCTGAATAGGACCCAGGAGGAACGAAGTATGTGATGAAGAAGTTTGATCGTGCCAAAAGGTGGCCGGCGAACTAAGCAAGTAAAAGTGTGAATCCTCCGGGAATGTAAGATAATGCTAAGAAGGAACATTCCGACAATGTCGGGTAAAATAATAGGATATTCCATGTAACCGAAAGTTTCAGTAAGAGTTGTTTTTGGAACGGGTTTATGATATTCCGGAATGTCAGCACAATGTTACAAGATAGTTAGACGACGATAATTGTTGACAGGGTCAGCAGGTTCGCATGAATGAAGTTAAGGACGTGTATGTTTGAAAAGTTGCGTAAGTGGTTATGTAAGAGGTAAGCTATTCTTAGTGGAGGAAGTTAAGGATTCAAGAGAAAGAGTTATGTTATCAGGATTAAGACATTGATTTCCGACGTACCAAGAATTGTATCGGAAAAAGGTTGATGTTGCCATGCAAATGTTATAGAACATTTCACGATGATAGGAATGAATGATGTGCATTGCATATTTGAGAAAAAGAATTTCATGTAAAGAATGTTTCTGAAAAATAGAGTTGGAGAAGCTCACCAATAGCAAGCCTGGGATGAAATTTTCCGTTTTCTACCAATCCATTCCAATGGTTTGCAATGACTATTGGTGAGATGTCTTCACAATAAACTTTTATGTGACGAAAAAAACTTTTATGACGTCAAGTAACGAATGCATATCATATTCTAAGAATTCCAAGGAAAAAGGCATGGGCAACCATCAACGAAATCGATACGATTCAAGGTAGCTTTGGAAGTTAATGTGTTAAGAGTCAAGAACGATCCAAAATCAAGAGTATAGGAGTTCCGGTATTTAGAAGGAAAGTCACTGATGTTTATGCATGAGGTATAAAGTAAGAAGCGAAAGCGGTGCCAAGATATGGGAAATCGCAAGGTTTACAAATTATGTGGAATTATGACGTATCTCTCGAACGTATGTTTTGCTAAATCGACTTGCTAAGGCTCATCATGAAGTTGAATCATCAAGTTTAAAAGATTTTAGAAAGTTTTGCGCGTAAGGGTGATTGAAGTTGACATTTTGAAAATTACAAAAGATTTCTAGGAACCGGTTTGCTACGACAATCGTAGAGCGGACTAGACTTATTGGAGTCTAGGTTGATGGCACGTATGTGTTATCAACTCATTTTATGATTTAGAGTAGCGACCGGGGCTTAAACTCAGTATTTATATAGTAGAAAATCAGCAACGCCAATGACCCGTGCGTTAGTTTACAAAGTTTTCTTTAAAAGAAGAATTAATGAGCAAGCATTGGTATGATTAAGCAAGACATAGTATGCGAGAATGCCAAGGTCAAATGTCAAGAAAGATATGTTCAAGTGCTAGATGAGTTTGTTAAAGGAATTCGAGTTTGACCGAAACCAAGTTCGAGTATGTTATGTATACCTCCGCAGGTAAATGCAACCAGCAATAACGTAAGGTTTACCCCCAAGTCAAGTATTATGAGTATAAGATTATAATGTTGGTTGCGACATGGAGGATCTCAAGAAGTAAGTAATCAAGTGATAAGTCAGAATTGAAGTCTCAATTGCTCTAACGGATTAGAGTATTAGTTTAAGTTAATCAGTGGGAATCAGAGTAGCGCTACGGAAGTTAATGGTAATCATGAAATGTGGGATTTTAGTATGTATGGATCTACGTGAAGAATGTTCGGTTGGTAACACAAGTTTAACAAGAAGGTATCATAAGACAAGCGAGGAGTTCTCTATGTGATAAGTAAGGACGAATTCTTATTCAAGTATTGATGGCTAAGGTAAAAGTTTTAAGTATGTGTCTTCACTTAAGTAAGATGGAAAAGACAAGAGTTGCCAAATATGAATTGATTAGGATGCACGAAAGATGATAACG
This sequence comes from Medicago sativa, assembly GCF_051527215.1. Lineage (NCBI taxonomy): Eukaryota > Viridiplantae > Streptophyta > Magnoliopsida > Fabales > Fabaceae > Medicago > Medicago sativa. Next base: position 25,789,888 of record NC_140750.1, read on the forward strand.
GAAAATAGGTAAGAATCCACTTTCGGAGTTAAGTATGTTATCATGGAAGGAGAAGCATACTCTCATAAGCAAAATTTGTTAAGTGAAAACGATACTTGTTAAGACATGTTAAATCATAATTTTACAACTTTTAAAGTTAAGATCGGTATCAAGGAACTTGGGAACGATGCATATTTTAAACCAGAAACTTTTCATTATCAAAACTGAGGAGGTACGTCACAAGCAATTAAGTTCACATAAGACGAGCTTTGAAACCTTTTCAAAAATATAAAGACTCGTCTTGTGGTTATGTAGTACCAATACTGATTCAGTTTTGAAATGATAATTCTTTTTAGTCGAGTATTTATTCGTTCCAAGAATCCGCATACCAATATTTAAGAAATTATATTGAGTAAGATATTAGAACACGTATCGTTATCACTTAATGAGAAATGGCACTCGAGAGTATGTGCAAGTGGATTTAGTAGAAAGTTTCAAGAACATGTGGATCACGGCGTTGATCGTTAGATTGTCAGACGAAGTAGCAAGTTGATCTCACTCCTCTATGTTAAGCTATATGAGTTACCCTTTAGTTCGGGTGTGATAAGATGCAATGAGATTGCAATGGAATCGGAGGACTTCTTAAGCCTCTGAAAAGAGATAAGAGATTCGTGGAATCATCTATATGAGTAATGTATGTAAGAGGCATAATTCGCAAAGTGCGGTAAGAAAGATTATGTATGCATAGTAAGATGTATGCATGATAAGATATATCAGATGCCAGAAAGCACTGCAGGGCAAACCTGGATTCCGGTAGGACCCCAGTATAAAGGCAAATCCTGAGTGTTTTAGTTAGTAAAAGGTTACTTACGTGAATGGTTATGCTAGGAAGATGAGATATGGAATAGAGACGACTAGTCCACATGCAGCAAAAGTGTGTTTTGGACACAAGGTTCTAAGATGGTTCTATGATTTTGAGAAAGATATTAGGATTGAGGAAATCATATTCGTTTATGAGAATAAAGGAAGAGGATGTGTTACGTATTTTGATGAGGAAAGTATGCTTCAAACTCTGTGAAGTGAGTATTAACAGACCTCATATAACTAAAGTTAGAGAAGGCAGGCCGCAGTTGCGACGATTGGTAGTTGGTTTCTAAATTTCGAGGACGAATTTTTTTTTAAGGGGGGTAGAATGTAACATCCCGCCTGTCAGTATCAGAAAAGTTATCAGTCGATCGTGTCAGAGAACTTATTTTGAAAGAAAGTTAGTGGAGAATATTTATTATGTAATATCAGCTTATTACGGAGTAAGTATCGAAGTCGTTTTAATTACGCATGTGGCAAGGGCAAATTGGTAATTTCACGATTAAGAGATATTTATTTGATTTTGGTCCCAAAATTATTCATTTCTCATTTACTTTCTCTCTCTAGGGTTGAGAGAAAGATTTTGCTCTCCCTTCTCTCTAACCCATCGCCCTCTTCCTCTCTTTTCCTCCATCAATCTTTTGCAAATCTTCTTCCCTCAAGGCAAGGCTTTAATTTATGGTTCTTCAAGATCATGGAAGTTGAGTTTGTTGAATCTTTCCTTTGCTCTCATCTTTCATGCCACTCTCTTTCTCTCTTCACCAATCTTTCATGACACTCCATCCTCATATGGTAAGCTTCCACACTTATTCCTTTATGGTCACTCAAGATTAAGGAAGTATGTTTTATGTTTGATTATTCTATTTTCTTCTCTTGAAGAAGTGTTTGGAAAAGACTAGGGTTTGGTGTATGGTGAAGATGGATTCCAAATTGGTACAAGGAATGGTCTCTACATGATCAAGGTAATAATATTAAGCTTGAATGGATTGATATCTTTATCCTTCCTCACAAAGAATTCCTCTTGATTTTAAGGTTTGATTGTGTGTTTGAGGGTGATGTTTGGAGCATGGTTTTGAGCTTGGTAAGGTGTCTTGGTTTGCAAGGAAAGGATGACAAGTTGATTGGTTTAAGCAAAGGAAGCAAGTGAAGCAAAGCTAGGGTTTTTGCATGGAACATGATTTTGATTCAAGATTATTTCTAGGTGAGTTCCATAGATAGTTTCCCACCCTTTGGGATCATGATTATGCCATGTTAAGTTATTAAGAATAATATGAATTATCTAGGGTTTTCAAGTAAAAGTTTAGTTGCCCCTTTTTGCTATGCTTGCTATAATTGTTGATAATTGCCTTGAAAATGTTTTACAATGTTTCCTATGACCTCTAAGGGTCATAACATGATTAGAGACACTTGGTTGAGGTTTTTGGGTCAAAAACACCATTTTTATGCAGGTCTGAACTGTCATAACTCGCCACGGCGAGTAAACAGCTCGCCATGGCAAGCAAAACACCCCTCCCTGGAGGAACAGTACTCGCCACCAACTCGCCACGGCGAGTAGATGAACTCGCAACGGCGAGTAAAGGAGCTCGCAATGGCGAGCAAGTGGTACTTTCTGGTACTGCTTGCTCGTTCTGGCAGGCTCGGTGTTTTCCGTTCCGGATCATTTGAGCAGTCTTTTTATAAGTTAAACCCCTCAAACCAAGGTCCTAAGCGATGATCCAAGAAAGCAAGATTTTTATGATAAAGAGGCAATTATTATGCAAGTTAGTAAAGCATGGCATACGAGAGATCATATTATGAATCGGGTAGCAAGTTATCCTTAAGAAAGGGAAGAACTAGAGCCTCGGTATAGTTATTGAGAACTAGAATAGTTAGTAAAGATTAGAATGCTATGCATTAGTGATATGCTTGATTGGATGCAAGGTGATAAAGTATTATCTTATTAAGAAGCAAGAGCCATACGAGTATGGCAAGACGTGAATCGATTTCATATCCATTCGCGAAGTAAGTTAAGCAAGCATATAGTTACCTCTAGTGGGATCGTCTAGGGATCCGAGGTAAAAGAGTTGGTATGTTTAGGTAAAACCTTCATACATGCATAAGACTAAGAATTTAATAAGAGTGTTATGTCTCTTGAATTCCTTCCAAGGTTGGGTTCAAGGGGTTCCCCAAGGGGAATGGTTAAGCCGAAAGGGAGCCGCATTTCACTAAGTTAAGGTGTCGTGTCTTTTATATTCCTTCCAAGGTTGGATATAAAAGGTTCTCCAAGGGGAATGGGGTAAGCCGTAAGGGACCCGCACGTTCACTAAGGGAGTCCGGTGCGCTATTGCAAAGCATTTTCACCGGTAGTAAGGGATTAACTTCCGGGGTTACTCCACTCGGAACTAATCCGTAAAATGAACTCAGATAAGTTGTTTGTTACACGCTAACATAATCAATGAAGCTAACTTGCATATTTATTATACATGTTTAAGTTATGTCATAGAGCCTTGGCGTAGATCGTCAAGAACAAGTAGAGACTTGGCATAGATAGTCAAGAAGAAGTAAGTTAGCAAGAATCACTTATGTGATAAGAAATGATATGTTGTTGATACAACATATTAAGCAAGTAGCAGCAAGTATAAAAGATATGCCGATGACGATCTTAGGTTTCCCTAATCGTCCGGTTTAGGATCGTGTCATGATAGAAGTATATGAGAGCCTTGATGCATAGAGTGTATCTTGGCATTGCGGTTTTAGATTCCCCCTAACCGCCATGACACGTATAGAAGAGAAGCCTATAACAAGTAAGATTATTATGACGGCCCTAGTATGCACAACCGTCTAAGAAAGCAAGTCCCCACACACGTATAATCAACCGGCAGGTTGTAAAGTAGACACGTGGTGACCGTAGGTTTTCCCCCGTGGTTGCCTATAGCCTAGGATTAGGTGGAGCTCACTGAGACATTATGTCTCATCCCAATCCTTTTTTGTTTCAGATATCAGATTGGACGTCAAGATAGTAGCCGGATGGATTTTCAGCAAGAGCTCGTTCGTACCTGAAGCATGAAGATTATGGATCTCAAGGATGTATTGATTTTAATTTAGATAAGTTACGATGTTTGACATTGTACGAACGCGTGTTGTTGTATATAAATTCATTCGAAGTTTTTATGTTGTAAATTTTTAATGTATCCAATACTAAAATAACGCTCGTGCTAGACTTTCTAGATACGTCTAGTATGGGTGTTACACCTCCCATACCCCAAATAGCAACAATTTTGCACCCCTTATTGTTGTTATCAACCAAACATGACTCCAAAACATTAACATCATTTTCAACACCAATTATATCCTCTTCAATAACATGAGAGTAAGATCTTCTCAAAGCTTTGTTTCTCCCATGTATAGAACTTGATGCTTCTCCTATTTCACATTTTATGCCAAAAGTTTTTAAACTTTTTGTAAGACTAGTTATCCTAGAAATGATACCATCAACTTGTGAACCTACTTGATGAATTTCTATTAACCTGTTGATAATTGAAACAAACCTTTTGATTCTGTTTAAGGTACCTGTCATGTTTCTTCTTGAGGCTTCTTTGAGTGCATATGCTTCAATGACATCATCTGAATCATAAGCAGCTTCTCTGATTTCTGAAATCCAATTCTTGAGAGATTCATCTTCATCTTGCTTTCTATCTGCATCTTGTAAGTAAGACTCCATCATCCTTAATTCAGTTCTAAGACTTTGTACTTTGTCTTTCACTCCATATAAGAACACAGCTTCATCAATGAGTAAATCACTGATTTTTTGTACTGTGAAGTCTACTATTGGTTTGGCCATCTTGCAAAATTGTTGCTTTTTTTACCAAACAAAAGCTTCTTTTATTTTATTTTTTGCTGATTATTCACAACCATTTGCTTCAACAATAGAGATCTAGTCTCAAACTTAAATACTGCTAGTGTTTTAAGGAGGAGAATGAGGAAAATAATAGAAGTTGGGGTTGACTTTGAAGTTAGTAGCAGCATTACATTCTAGAATTTAGAGTAGTTAGAAAGACAAGTTCCTAGCATCTTCCAAGAAATTAGAAGGCAGTAAAGTCAATGTGACAAGCCTCAAAATTGTATGTTGACAGGGTATGGTATAGTGGAGTCCATAAATAATAAATTATTTTAAATATAAGAAAAGTAGATTGAAGAAAAATCCAAGACATTATTTAAAATAAGAAAAGTAGATTGAAGAAAAATCCAAGACATTATTTAAATAGAGCTTACAAAATTTGGACAATCACCACCTTACAAATATGTGTTGGATGCACGTTGCCGCTTGATTATCACGTTTCAAGGCATTTTAAACGTGAAAATGTAGAAGCCATATTATGTAGCTTTTTGGTAGACTCGAGTTTGGAGCAAATGTGACGTGCTTTTAAACAAATAATAGGTTGGTTTGGTGTTGTGTTCATGTAAGACTCTCGGCTCATGTAAATGCTAAATTTTATCATTTGGTAAATCAATAAAAAAAATAAAGCAAACGATAATATCATAAAAATAAAAATCAAACAATAAAGGAATGAGAGGGTAGGAAATAGTTGAAAACTTGGAGCCGTAAGACACTTTGATACATTTTACACTTTTCTTTGGTTGAAAAATATTATAATCTAGGGAGAAAATTTGTGGCCTTCATTCACTCACATAAGTACATCAAAGATGGGGTGAACAAGTGTCACAGTCTCGATTTTGGAATATAGGAATCATTAAGGTAAGTACAATGTGAAGCAAATCTATTTACATCTACATCTACATTTTCTAAAGTGAACAACTTACTAGGTTTACATGTTAATATGACTTTTCCTTCTAGCTTTACATGTTGTGAAGATCAAAGATAATTGTTGGAACATGTGTGGAAATTGAGTAAAAAGACTAAACAAAAATTTCCATGTTGGGTAGAACTAGTGTTGTGTGAATTGAAAAAAGTGGAAGTCCCACATCGGATGGAACACACATATTAGTAATGTTTATATAGTAGAGGTGTACCTCTAATTAATGGGGGTACATAAGCACTAGAGAAAAAATATAAATTGATATATAATTTATTATTTGGAAATGATAAATTAAATAATTAATTGATAAATTAAATCATTATTAGAAAGTGCTTTCTTAGTCCCCAAGTTTTACTAAAATATTTTGGTACATAATATAATATATCCCCAAGTTTTACTAAAATATTTTGGTACATAATATAATATATTTTTGTACTAAATTTAATATATTTTAATACTCAATTAAGATATTTTTGTACTAGATCTAATATGTGAATTACTTAATCGCAAAGTAATATGTTACTTGTTCCCAAAGTTTCTCATATTACTTGTTCCCAAAGTTTCTCACTTATTAGTTGTGAATTTTCCCTATAAATAGAGAACTCACATAGTGCATTCCACACACCAAAGAGTTTCATTGAGTTGTCGGAAACTCTTTCTCTCTTCTCCCTTTCTTGACTTGTGTTGACGAGTCTTTCCTCTCTTCTCCCTCCTTCGACTTGTTTAACAAGTCGTTCTCCTTTTTCTACTCCTTTCTGTCCCTTCGGAATTAAGAGTGTTATTAAGACCATAGTCCCTTTTTCGGTTTAATGTCCCTTCGGAATTAAGAATGGTCTTAAAAACATAGTCCCTTCGGTAATATATGTCCCTTCGGAATAAAGAGTACTTTTAAAATCATAGTCCCTATTTGGAATAATAATGTCCCGTCGGAATCAAGAATGATCTTAACGGTATATAAATATTATAACAATATTTTTCTATTTGAGGAGAAATGGTGGTAACACCATATTTGAGTGGTCATAGTACCATATTGATAGTTTGGAGAACTTAAAGGTTAGAATGGTGGAAACACCATATTTGAGTGGTCTTAGCACCATAATAGAATGGTAATAATACCATATTAAAGTGGTTTCAGTATTAAAGAGTGGTCTTAGTACCATATTTGAAGGTGTAATTCTCGAACGGTTTTCTATAGTGCAGTAGTTAACCGCACAGTTGTAGCTGGGCTTGTTTTATCCTGGAGGCGGCGTGGTTGATAGTCTACCTTGCACAACTTTGGGTAGTGTCACGAAACGTCTTAAAGAGAGCGACCTGGTCGTGACTCAAGCTAGTAACAACTTCGGTAGATAATAGAATTTGGAAATCCAAATACAATAGTTTGGAAATCCAAAAACAACAATTTTAAAACGTTTCCGAAAAAAAAATGTGAAGTTGTTATTTTGTTTTGAAGAACTCAAGTTATATGGATGAAACTTAATAACACGCTTGCGTGTTGTTGTTAAGCAGTAACATTTTTTTCGAAGGAACATGAAATGATTATGTAATGTTTAATATAATCATTATGATAAGAAACAAATTAAAAATGTTCGGTCATGTTCCAAACTAAGCCTGTGTATTGAATGGTTGGAAGTACAGCGGCACAAAAAGACAATTTTACCATCTAAATGGTACCTGTGGCATGTACAAATTATGAACATTGGAAAAAAATCAAAGAATTGATCAAATTGAAAAGGTTTTTTGATGCATAAGAATTTATATGAGAAATTTGTTTCAAATATTTCATATAAAAATAAGAAAGAATCTGAGTTTCAGATTTCTATTGAATAAGACTGAGTTGACTCAGACTTAAAGAGAGACTTGTGTGCTATGCACTCTTGTTGGAAAAAGATGGCATGTTCAAAATTAAAATTCTCCTTCTATTTTATTAGTTGTGTGATTTTAATATTTGACATGTGAACAAGAGTTTAATATTAAAACTTGAGTAACTTGGACTTAATTCCAACGTTATATGATTAGACAATTTTATTTATTGCAGTCAAGATATATGAACCAAAAGTTCATATAAATAAGAATTTAGAGAATATGAATCTCTAGACATAATAAATTATGATATGTGTGAATTTGATGACACATAAATTAGAAATGATAAAATGATATTTTTATCATATTTATTGATGACTGTGAATTTTGGAAAATAAAATTGATATGCTTGAATGTTCAATTTTTATAACGAAAATTGAAATTTATAGAGTACCCAAATCTAAGAACAAAAATTCTAATTAAGAATTAAGAAATTTTTGAAGAAAGGATAATCCAACTTGTCTTATTTTTGAACTTGGGATTGTCTGAACTATATTTGGATTCTGGACCCCGAGAGTTGAACTCACTAGTAGAGCCTATGAATGTGTATTCATCGGGTATGCGATAAATAACGAAACATATAGGTTTTATGACCTAAATGTTAAAGTGATCATAGAATTTAAAAGATGTCAATTTCTATGTAAATTTTTACCCCTTTAACTAAAGAATAGTGGGGGCTCTAATGGGAGCACGACACTAGTGGGGGTAAACTAAATTCCCCTTGTATATTAAGAACTAGTGGGGGCACTATATCTGATCATATTTCAGTAATCAGAAATAGTTATGAAAACATCATACGAGATGTTATAGAACCTCAAGGAGGTAAGAAAGCTAAAATTGCTAAAGAGTATGAACTTGGTTTATACATTGGAAGACGATTCATTAAGCCTTAAAGAAGTTATATCATCATTGGATGCTGAATTATGGCAAAAAGCAATAAACGATGAAATGAATTTTCTAGAGTCTAACAAAACATGACACTTGGTTGACTTGTCTCATAGTTGCAAAACCAATCGGTTGTATTTGGATTTTGGAAAAAGGAACTAAAACCTGATGGTACGGTTGATGAATACTAGGCTCTCCTTGTAGTTAAAGGTTTTAGACAAAGAGAAAAATATAGACTTCTTCGACATTCATTCACCAGTCACGAAAATCATATCCATAAGAGTACTAGTCCCTTTAGCCGCCGTTAATAACTCGATAGTACTCGAAATGGATGTGAAAGTTGCCTCTTTTTATGGTGAACGAGAAGAATAAATCTATATTAAACAACCTAAAAGTTTTGTGATTCATGGACAAGAAAACAAAGTCTGTAAGTTAGATAATTCTTTGTGAGGTCTAAAATAAACTCCTAAGGAATGACATGAAAAAATTTGACATTCTAATGCTATCGAATGAGTAAAAAGTGTATGAAAGTGACAAATAATATTTGCACGATCATATGTCTCTATGAAGACGACTTGCTCATATTTGATTTAAAGATTCATGTTATGAATTATGTGAAATCATTGTTTATCAATAACATTGATAAGAAAGACCTAGACAAAGTTGAAGTAATTCTTGGTTTCAAGATTACTAGATCGAAAAAAAGAACTTTTTTGATAAATCTCACAAAGTTGAGAAGTTCTTAAGAAAATATTATTATTTCGCCGTAAACTTGCAATCATATATTATGATCCGAGTGTAAGAACACTTGAGATGGAGTTAGAAAAACAGAAAATGCGAGCATCATTGGCTGTACTTAGGTATGCCACTGAATGTATTAGATCCGACATTGCCAATGTCGTGAAACTCTTGTGCAAGTTTACTAGTAGACGGATGAGAAGCATTGCCATGCTATAGAAAGAGTCATGAGGTGCCTTAAAAAAACTATGACTCTAAGATTACTTCACTAGGAGTAACCTATTGTACTTAAATGGTACAAGAAATAAAATAGAACATTTTTCAGATGAATATTTAGCGACTAGTGTTTGCACATTGAACATCACTAGAGGAGTTGTTTGTTAAAACAAATGATATTGACTCAGTCCACTATGGAATGAATCTGAGATGAGAACACTAGAGAAAACTAGTGGAGAAGCAAGTTGATAAGATGCTTGGTAGTTGAAATCCCTTAGTGGATAAAACCGTTTCCAGAAGTGTTAATTGTGATAGTCTGCAGCTATTACAAAATTGAGAATCGTTACCACAATGGTAAGAGGCGATTATTAAGGCACGAACACATAGAGAAATAGAGAGCTAGCTACTCTCAAAAGGAACGGTTAAAGTAGATCATGTACGTACTGATAAAGAATTAGTCAATCCTTTGACGAAAGGAATTACTAAAAAGAAAGTTCTAAACACATCCAATAGGATGGGACTAATGCCCAAAGGTCACAAGTGATGGTAACCCGACCTACATGACTGGAGATCCCAAGAAATAGGTTCAATGGGTAATAACAAGTCACAAGTGATAGAACATGCTATGTTAAAAGTAAGAAAGCATGATTCCTGTAGTGACAGAAGGATGAGATAATAGAAACTCTTAATGAGATCTATACTCTATTTGGAGTGGAGTACATAGCTACAGGAGTACTCTTGATAGACTCATCTATACGAATGTGGAACTAAGGGCCGGTTCCTTTGGGATTCGGGGCAGAATACCTAGAGCTTCGTTAAAACCGGGATACACGTGCAAGGCCATAAACGCACGGGCTTTTAGAATACACTTTAAGAAAAGGTTTGTGTGTGGGTTCTATGTCTGAGATAGAGTTCAATGTTGTAAGCAACTCTTGTTAATCAGAATTTTACTCGCTATGCAAAGGTTCAAGTTGTAGGCGACACCTTTGTTTACTAGTAAATCTTATGGAGACGTTTTTGACGTTACTTCTGAAACCATTTTTTTAAATTCAAGTGGGGGATTGTTGGAACATGTGTGGAAATTGAGTAAAAAGACTAAACACAAATTCCCATGTTGGATAGAACTAGTGTTGTGTGAATTGAAAAAAGTGGAAGTCCCACATCGGATGGAACACACACATTAGTAGTGTTTATATAGTAGGGGTGTACCTCTAATTAATGGGGGTACATAAGCATTAAAGAAAAAATATATATTGATATATATTTTATTATTTGGAAATGATAAATTAAATAATTAATTTAATCATTATTAGAAAGTGCTTTCTTAGTCCCCAAGTTTTGCTAAAATATTTTGGTACATAATATAATATATTTTTGTACTAAATTTAATATATTTTAGTACTCAATTAAGATATTTTTGTACTAGATCTAATATGTGAATTACTTAATCGCAAAGTAATATGTTACTTGTTCCCAAAGTTTCTCATATTACTTGTTCCCAAAGTTTCTCACTTATTAGTTGTGAATTTTCCCTATAAATAGAGAACTCACATAGTGCATTCCACACACCAAAGAGTTTCATTGAGTTGTCGGAAACTCTTTCTCTCTTCTCCCTTTCTTGACTTGTGTTGACGAGTCTTTCCTCTCTTCTCCCTCCTTCGACTTGTTTAACAAGTCCTTCTCCTTTTTCTACTCCTTTCTGTCCCTTCGGAATTAAGAGTGTTATTAAGACCATAGTCCCTTTTTCGGTTTAATGTCCCTTCGGAATTAAGAATGGTCTTAAAAACATAGTCCCTTCGGTAATATATGTCCTTTCGGAATAAAGAGTACTATTTGGAATAATAATGTCCCGTCGGAATCAAGAATGATCTTAACGGTATATAAATATTATAACAATATTTTTCTATTTGAGGAGAAATGGTGGTAACACCATATTTGAGTGGTCATAGTACCATATTGATAGTTTGGAGAACTTAAAGGTTAGAATGGTGGAAACACCATATTTGAGTGGTCTTAGCACCATAATAGAATGATAATAATACAATATTAAAGTGGTTTCAGTATTAAAGAGTGGTCTTAGTACCATATTTGAAGGTGTAATTCTCGAACAGTTTTCTACAGTGCAGTAGTTAACCGCACAGTTGTAGCTGGGCTTGTTTTATCCTGGAGGCGGCGTGGTTGATAGTCTACCTTGCACAACTTTGGGTAGTGCCACGAAACGTCTTAAAGAGAGCGACCTGGTCGTGACTCAACCTAGTAACAACTTCGGTAGATAATAGAATTTGGAAATCCAAATACAATAGTTTGGAAATCCAAAAATAACAATAATGTTCGTATATATGTTGGGTACAATGTGGTTGATGTATTTAAGAAAGTGGATGTCATTCCTATATTGAGTTAGGAGGCTGCCTTTGGAGCTACAGCCAAATAATCTGAACGTAAACATTATTTAGATCAAGAATCATCAAATTTGCCCGGCATCGGAGATCAACATGAAGGTAATCAGGATATGTGTACGTATTACGTTACAAAGTCTTCGTCTTGAGCCACGAACTAACGACTTAGAGTTACTGCTCTGAATCGGGGTAAAGGCTCAATCCATTGGACCCAGAGTCCACAATTGCAGCCAAGACCCAATAAAGTGTTCACATGTTGATGCATCATCATGTATCGGTGAAGACCCACGTCGCACCAAATATTAAGCTCAAAGCATCCTTGAGCCTTTCACTTGATCCAACGGTAGACCGACAACTTAGCCAAAGGGCAAATCTGACACATCCATGTTCAATGGTCTATAAATAGGGTGTGTCACACCAAAAACAAGATATACACGCTCTCATTATGAGAAATCTCATCAAAGCTCATTGAAACTGCATTTGAGTGTTTTTTTCATATACAATCCCACAATGGGAAAGAACTAACTGTGACCACTGCAAAGGTTGTTTCAGACCACTTCTGACTGACTATTTTTTTCTACGACAAGAACACAAAGTATAGCTCAATCGTAGGGATGACAATGCGCACCCTTTGTGTAAGGAACTATAGTGTTCATCTCCATACTCTCGTTTGTAAAATTGCACATACCCTTATGAACAAGAAGTTTAGTCTCCATCTTTGTACCCTCTAGACGTACGTGTTCATTACCCGCACTTTAGCATAAAAAAGAAGAAAACAAAAAAAAAATACTACAACGTAACTAAAATATGACAAAATACTTCAACCTACTCGTAAGATATTACAGATCATAGTATATAGCCAAATAAAAAAAAAATCTAAAGTACAAAAAATAAGTGTATATTACAATAAGTATCAACGGTTTACATTAACTAATTAATTTTAATGTTATATAAAATCATAATTGAATATTTAATTTTGATTAAAACTAAAAATATAAATGTTTGTTGCTTTCAAATTATAACAAATCAAACTAACCATAATTATCTATTTCATTGACACCAACAATATAACAAAAAAAATATAATCTAATTTTTTTTAATGGCATCAACGATCTAAGGTACAATTGTCATGCCTACTTGATTAGCCTATTCTCAACTCTACTTACTAGCTTATTATTCTAGTTAACTCATCAACAAAAATAAAAATTAAATTTAATGGTTGAGCGAATTTTTTTTTTTTTTTTTTTGTGGTGGTCGGGGTTTGAACGCCGGACCTTGCATATATTATGCATTGTCCCAACCAACTGAGCTTAGCTTACGAGGACAATTTTTTTTTTTTGAACAAATTTTTTAACAAATGTTTTTTGAATTGGAAGATTACATTTCCAAATTCCAATTTTTTTTTTTTTTTTTAAACAACCAAATTCCAAATTTTAAAATTGAAGAACCAAAATGGTGACTCACCCAAAATAAGAGTCAAAAGTTTGTTTAAACCAAAACATTAATGCATTAAACCATCAAAATAATCCACCCATTGGATTCCAACACGAGATCATCCATCCAGATTAATAAACTCATTTAATTGTCAAACTAAGAAATCTCAACCCAAAGCAACAAAATTCATCAATACTCACTCACTCAACCCACCCAAAACCCTCCACCACTTCCACCAAACAACAACCTCCAAAATTCCAAATCTAGCTACCAACAAAGCAAAACAAAACAATGGCATACGTAGATCACGCGTTTTCGATTTCAGACGAGGATATCATGATAGGAACCTCCTACACTGTCAACAACAAACCACCCGTCAAAGAGATCGCACTCGCTGTTTCGCTTCTCGTCTTTGGTTTTCTCAGTATCATCATCGGTTCTCTCATGGCTTATAACCATAGTAGTTAATAGCGGCGCTATAGCGGCGAATAGCGGCCGCGCGGTGCGGTGCGGTCCCGGACCGCTATGCAATAAGCCATAGCGTAGCGTTATGAGATAGCGGCGCAATAGCGGCCGCAACACTGCATAGCGGTTTTGCAGTCTAGCGCCGCTATTTCATTTTACGTGAAAATACAAGTTTGTCCTTGGTTTTTAAAAAAAAAACAAGGGTATTTTTGTCATTTTCGTTAAACCCTAATAACTTCAGTTTCTCTCTTCATTCTTTCATTCTTTACCGCCGCATCTTCTCATCTCAAAAACGCATCTCATCTTCTCACTGTTCATCTTCTCAAAACCGCATCAAACGGCAGATCTGTTCCTCTTCTCCTTACAGCCGCCGTTCCTCAGGTTTGCTCTCTTCTATAAATCTTCCTTTCTGTTTTGTTCATAAACATATCACAATATGTTTTGTTCTTCCTCTTTGTTTTGCCCTTCCTCTGTTTTGTTCATAAACATATCACAATCTGTTCACAAACATATCCTCTGTTTTGTTCTTCCTCTCTGTTTTCTCATGAATGATTGAAAAAAACACAAATGACTTCGGTTATCTGTGAGATCTCTATGATAAACTCTGCTCTCAGACGCAGGACACATTTAGTTCAATCTTTCTCTGTTGTTTTCCTCTACTGTTTTGTTCATCCTCTATTCTGCTCTCTGTTTCCTTATTTTTGTTGTTTTTGTGGACAACACAGTCATGGCGGCATCAGGTTCTGGTGTTCAATCAAACTCTGTGTCTGTTGACTCATGTGCTCAAAGACATAAGCGGACCGGTGATAATCTCGACATTGCTTGGCAATTTAATCACTGGAAGGATTTGAATGATAAGAAAAAGATTTACTGTGATTTCTGTGATAAGGTCAGCAATGGAGGAATTAGTAGAGCAAGAAGACACCAATTGGGAATTACGGGTGATGTAAAAGCATGTCGTAAAACACCAGCAGAGGTTAAGGCATTGTTGCAAGCTGATTTGGATGAGAAAAAAAAGAAATCAGAAGGTATTGCAGAGGTCCAAGCGCAAATAGATGATGATGTTCAAGAAGAAATTGAAGAAATAAGGAGAATTCGAACTGGAAAGAGGCCATCTGATTCCTCTTTGTCTGCTCCCAAAGCCAAGAAAGGTCCTTTGGATGTATTGTTTATGGGGGAAAAGACTACCAGTACCAGTACTAGGCAAACAAACATTAAAGATGCTGAAAAAGAAGCAAGGGCAAGAACCATACAATTTATTGCTCGATTCTTTTATACAAATGGAATTGCTTTTAATGTTGCACGGTCAAAACACTTCAAAGAAATGTTGGAAGCTGTTGGAGCTTATGGTCGTCATTTGAAACCACCAAGCTATTATGAAATTAGGGGACCACTACTTGAAATAGAGTTGGAAGAAACTAAGAAGATGTTGGTGCCTCATTTGGCCGCAAGGGTTAAATATGGATGCTCGATTATGTCCGATGGTTGGACAGACCGAAAAGGTAGAACCTTGATTAATTTTTTGGTGAATTCTACTGCTGGAACAATGTTTGTCAAAAGTATTGATGCTTCTGAAGAGTCAAAGACTGGAGAAATGGTGTATAAATTGATGAGTGATTTTGTTAATGAGATGGGTGAGCAAAATGTGGTGCAATTGATTACTGACAATGGAAGCAACTATGTTTATGCTGGCAAAAAGTTAATGCAGAACAAACCTCACATCTTTTGGACTCCATGTGCTGCACACTGCATAGACCTCATGTTGGAAGATATTGGTAAGATTCCTAGGATTAAAAAGGCTATACAAAAGGGGTGTTCTCTTGTAGGCTACATTTCTAACCACACATTTGCTTTGAGCCTAATGAGGAAGAAAACTAACAATGTTGAGTTGGTTAAACATGGAGTCACAAGGTTTGCTACCACATTTCATACTTTGCAAAGGTTACACAAAATAAAATCCAAGCTTAGAGAGATGTTTTTATGTGAAGAATGGTTGAGTTCCAAGTGCAATAAGGAAGCTAAAGGTAGGCAGGCAGCAACATGTGCACTTCTGCCATCATTTTGGAATGATGTACTCCACACTCTTAAGTCCATGGCACCTCTTGTTGACGTGCTAAGAATGGTTGATAATGAGAAAAAACCTGCAATGGGTGAAATATATGCAGCCATGTCGGTGGTGACACTGCTCATGGTAATCATCTTTTCAGTTTTTCGGTAGTTGTTAAAATATGTTCAATTTCTGATTTCTTGATTAAAGAGTGATAATTGCTGCTAATTTCGTTTTTTTTTTCACAGAAAAATGATTGTAGGTTAGTAAATTAGTTTTTTTTTTTAATTATATTGTTATTAATTAACGTGACATTAATGATTATTTTACAACCATTTCTGCGGAAATTTGAACTTTGGCGAAACTCTTACTACTGAGCTTAGTTAATTAGTGAGTTTTGTTAATTTTTAGGTATTTTTGGATATTGAACCTTGAAATGACTTGTTATTCGTTAGTACTCTTTTGGCGTCTCTTAGCTCACCAACTTAGTTGTTTGCTTGGGACTGCTAAATTATTCTGGTTTAATTAAATTTGTGTCCCTTAACTTGTTTTTGAGGTGCAAGTTGGTCCCTTGATTTTGAAGTGTGTTAGTTTGATAACTTAATTTGACAATGTTAATAGAAGTTGGTCCTTTCCGTCACAATTTGGTAATCCAACCCGTTATATTTGAAAATGTGGATCCAAAGTGGTTATTTTATCATACATATTTCTGAGGTGGAAAGTGTGGAATGAAAACATTTTATAAAAAAGTAATAGGATTGAAAGAAAGAAGAGAAGTGAAAAAACAAATAGAGAACATAGGAAGAGGAGGAATACAAAGAGGGCTTGTTCATCGTTCTATGTGTGAAAATATTTGGGAAGACAAAGAGGAAATCAACTGCTGATAGAGGCAAGTGTTCGGCGTCCTCCACATTATGTACACTTTTTTATACGAATAGAGTTTGCTTGTTCGGTTTAAGGTTTTCCTTGAATGTATATGTTTTTACTCAGAAAACGTGGATACTGGTGTTTGTTTGATTGTGTATGCACCCACGCCATCTAGGCACGCAATGAACTCTACCATGCGAACTTGAGGAACAGTAGTTATTGTTGTGATTTCTGGATGATTGTGCTCGTGAGCACTATGAGGAAGGATGATTATTGGACATCCTGATTTGTAATTGCATACACATTGAGGAATTTGGGGAAAAACATTAGATTATCTTATTTGGGAATACCTTAGTAAAGTATGGAAAATATTTTGATTTGGGAAGAAGAAAGGGAGACTAGTGACCCTTATTCCCATGTCAAAGTGGATTTTCCACATAATCACAAACTAATACCTTTTATGTGTATTTTGATGGAATGGACCAACTTGTTGTAAATTTATCGAGTTAAGGGATCAAACCAGCACTTTCAATCTTTTAGGTACCAATTTGCATCTCGAAAATAAGTTATGGGACGAAAATAGATATTAACCCAAATTTTTTATAGATAAATGTTTGTAAATCAGTGATTATGTTAGTTTATGGTGTTTGAACTATAAACCTTTTGATTGGAACTCTTTTGACACCCTTAAATTCATCAATTGAGCTGCCTGTTTGGGACAAATTCAGCTAAAGTTGACAACCTATTTTTTAACTGAAAATCAGTTGGCACATGACCAGAGTATATAACAAATTAGCTATTATTTGCCTGTTCTCTATTATTTTTGTTTGTTGGTTGATATTGAAATTTGTGAATGGTTGATTTAATAGGGCTATTCTTTGCAATACTGGGAATGTTATTGTTCATACCGGGTTTCTACTACACGAGGATTGCATATTATGCTTACAAAGGATACAAAGGGTTCTCTTTCTCTAATATACCTCCTGTGTAGATCTCATAATTCAAGTTCAGTTTCACAGCTTCCTTATGTACATATCTTCCCTTATTGTACTCCACCACCTTTCTTGTATTTTTTTTTCTTTTTTTGTTCTTGCCTGACATACAATGAGTGTTTAGATTTAGATTGTAATCTGTAATTGTTCTTAATATATACTGCTGCTGTTAAGATTATGTTCTTCATTGTTAATTGTCCTGCTCCAAACCTGTTGTTGAATAGTTTGTGTTTCTCATCTTTCTTTATGATTTTAATAATAGCACACCTTGATAAATTATTTCGTATTTTCTTCTGATATGCTATGATAGGAGGGAAATGTCTACGGATTGAGGAAATTAATGAAATTGATTCATATTATATTTTATAGCTTTTTACCATTGGGATGGAATCTCTGGATTTTAGCATGGTAATTGCGGCTTATTTGATCATTAGGATCAATTGACGATGATAACACGTGACACATAACTTGAATTTGTACTTGCCTTAGTGGGGGGACTCTTATTTGATATAGTTATGCTTTAGTGTAGTGTGGTAAACAAGTGACTTAGAAAATGGTAACATTTAAGTTTGTAGAAAGCAATAGCATACAATATTGAACCATTGATTCCTCAACTCCCACTCCTCTATGCGAATGGATTGAGTGACTTTATTTTGTCTGAATAGATAAATATTTTTTGATGAATTGTATAAATAGGTAACTGAAGTAGTTACGATTGATACTCTAGCATCCGTGACAGTGTTGTTAGGCGCGATAAGGATGCAGATTCACTGCAGTCAAGATAATGATGCAGTCATACAGTCAGTAAATTATTTTATTTGATACTCAATCGTTTGATGAATCTAAGAGTTCAAAATTATTATTATGTTTTTACTGAATTACATATAACCATTATTCTTTATCTCTTGCAACAAAACAATGAAGAACTCACACAAACTCTTACTTCTGTCACTCTCATCTCTGATTTCAATCCCCTCCATTATCTGACGACGACAATCCTTTCACTCCAACGAAAACTCATAGGAAACCGACCAACGAGATAACTCTAGACCCATCCTTATTATGGATCATTCTGTACAATATACTCTCAATTTGCAACCCCCTTACCGGATTCCAAACACCAGAAACTGCCGTCAAATGACCAACTGACGGTGGTTAACAGATCCATGAGGTCTCCGGAGGTTGTTGTGAAAACGGAGGTGAGAGGAAAAGACTTACGATGATGCCTCCTCCTCCGACAGTGTAGTCGAAAAGGGAGGTATTGTCAGGTGGGATGATACCGGATCAGGCGTCTTAATTTTCTTTCTTCTTACTATTTAGGTTCCTAACATTGGTTTACTCATTAATCTATCTGAATGTGAATAATTTTTTTTCTTTTATTGGAACTGTAAAAGAGGGAAATCTAATAGTGTGATACTTTGGATGTCAGTGTTTGTTAGGCGGGGTAATATAGTTTCGGCGCCTAATTTTTTGTTGACTATTTAGATGCCTAAACTTTTATTCATTATTACATTTTTTCACTTCATCCGTCATTTTTCTCTGGCTTGAAATATTAGATGAAGTATCAATATACCACTTATTTTTTCTCTAACGTATTATTATCATTATTTATTATATTTCAATTATCTGACTACTCCATTAACTATATTTTTTTTTCTTTTACAAAACTATTTACTATAATTAATAAATGTATTTTAGTAAATGAAACCCATTTTATTTTTAAAATCAACACTACTAATCCTTCAAAAAATAAACTACTAATAATTTCTTTAATAACGACGTCAATTTTTTTTTTTTTTGGATCAATAACGTTAAAAACTTAAAAGAACTACTGAGTTTTAGGGAATATCAATTTTTTTTTCTTCACAAATATCATATATTACTCTTGATTGTTAGTATCTTTTTGAGACACATTAAACACCGAGATATTTTCTAACTTAAACCACAAAGTTTAGCCTAATGTTAATAAGTCTCATATCAATCGATAAATAATTAGAATGAACGATTATAAGTGATAACAACCCTCATCCGATAATATGGTTTTGTAAAATTATATAATGCTCAACCACAATTTCTAAGACCTACAAAGTTCATAGATTGTGAATTTACTTACTATTTATTAGTTCTCTAAAGAAAAAACGAGTAATTAGCCAAATACCCCCCCGAAATTGCAAGGCGCGTCAATTACCCCCCTGTAGTTAACGAAATATCAATTACCCCCCCGAAATTGATAAACGTTAGTCAATTACCCCCCTCCGTTAATTTCCTCCATCCAACATGCTGATGTGGCAGTTAACTGCCACGTGGCACTGCCACATGGTCAGAAAAGGCATGCCACGTCAGAGGGGGGTAATTGACTATATTTTTTAATTTTTTTTTGAAATATTTTTTTTTTTGAAAAAAAAAAAATTTGAACAAAAATATGATTTTTTTTTCCTTTTGAACAAAAATATGATTTTTCCTTGCAAATTTATGATAATTGATCACCACTATGAATCTTATTCCTTCTATATGCTAATTTATATGACTAATATATGCCACTGTCATTATTATCACTACTATATAATGTGCTTATACAGAGATAATTCTGTCATATAGTTCTGTCATATAGATGTTCTATGCTTATACTGTCATTATACTGTTCTATGCTTATACTGTCATTATAGGTAGCATACTTAAATGATGATTTCACAGAGATAATTCTGTCATATAGTAGCATACCTTAGTCATAGATTATAAACTTAGACACTCATGCACCTAGACACTGCAGGCACCCAGACACTGCAGGCCGCAGAAACACGCCACCAGCCACAAACAGAACTAGCATAACAGGTTCTGTCAAAACATAAGCCCAAATAATTCAAATACAGGGGGGTTTTTGACCATTATTGATAAACTACAGGGGTTTTTTTGACCATTATTGATAAACTACAGGGGGGTTTTTGACACGAACTTGTTGGAACAATAACAACACAAACAACTTAGAACAATAGCAGCACAAACAGCTTAGCATAATTGCCTCTTACATTTGTTTCCAATACACATAAGAAAATACTTAGAACAACAATACATATTTCATATAACTATTGTGAACCAAGAATTTTAATCAAAACTACCAACATACACAACAATACTATCATGTACTTCAATAAAAATCAACATGCAAAGCTTCCATTATCATTTTCATCATTATTAAGCCCTAAAGCAAGCTTCAATTCCCCTCTTCTGTCCAAATCGAAACACACCATCAACTTCACATTATATAGTAGTGATAATAATGACAGTGGCATATATTAGTCATATAAATTAGCATATAGAAGGAATAAGATTCATAGTGGTGATCAATTATCATAAATTTGCAAGGAAAAATCATATTTTTGTTCAAAAGGAAAAAAAAAATCATATTTTTGTTCAAAAAAAATTTTTTTTTCAAAAAAAAATTAAAAAATATAGTCAATTACCCCCCTCTGACGTGGCATGCCTTTTCTGACCATGTGGCAGTGCCACGTGGGCAGTTAACTGCCACATCAGCATGTTGGATGGAGGAAATTAACGGAGGGGGGTAATTGACTAACGTTTATCAATTTCGGGGGGGTAATTGATATTTCGTTAACTACAGGGGGGTAATTGACGCGCCTTGCAATTTCGGGGGTATTTGACTAATTACTCAAGAAAAAACAACTGCAAGAATAAAAAATCAATAAACAATCGCATGAATACGGTGCCGTTTAAGAGCACCCAAAAAAATCCAAAACAAAAACTATTTGACTAGTATATATAACTTATAAGAATCTGGGAGAGTACATTTTCGTCATCAGATCAGATCCGTATCACCTCATTCACAATCATCCGACAGACAAGATCACCCCCCCGTAAGCAAGCATGTCTCTTCTCTTCCATTTTTGCTAAAGACACTCCTTCTTGTTTTCTTCTTTCATGTTTTTATGATGTTTGTTAAATTGGATTTTTCTTCACAGTTAAATCAGCGAGAATGAAGGTAACAATGATGATGATGGTTTTAGCAATTTCTGTTTACTGGGATTCAGCTTCAGCAGCTCCATCTGTTGGTGAGTTTGTTGACAAGACCATTAATAACAACAAGATCGCCATCTTTTCCAAGACATATTGTCCGTAAGTATTTGTATCCCTCTTTTGACTATGACTCATTATATTTACTGATAAGCGAGCAGACGATGTAACATAACGTATTCGAGCAAGTAGAATTGAAAATGAACCACTCTATTGATAGAGGCACAAACACAATTGGTCGAACTCTATGATTAATCATTATGTTTTTGTGTGTTTGTTGAGTATGACATGACTCATTATATTGATAAGTAGGCAGATGTTCTAGTGTAGCGTAGTGGAGGTGAAAGCTCAATTGCATGATAGAAAACTACAACATTCGTTATGTTTTTGAGATGTAGGCATAATTGGCTAAACTCTGTGATCAATTATTTGTGTTATTGTGTGTTTCATTCGTTGTTGTCAATCGTGTAACGCAGACAAAAAAAAAAACATTTTGTTCAAATTCTGCTATGCTACAGCGATGCCATTTGAGATTTTGTAGTTTTTACTAAATAGTGTATCACAGAACAACTACGATTTGTTCAAATTCTACTATGTTATAGGCATAGTCTATGAAGCATGGACACCTCTAGGATTAGGCGTGCCAGGTGTTTTTTACATTAGCAGTGTCGACATGTCTGTGTTGTGTCAGCTGTCTTTGTCGGAGTCCGTGCTTCACAGGGCTTAGCGTTGTAGCGCCACCATTTAGCGACATTTATCTGTTTAGTATAGTGCTATAGAACACCCTCTTTTTGTTCTTTATTTGGGAGAAGCTCATCTTCGATTACATTAATCACTCTGCTTTGATTCTGATTTGTATGATTGAGTTATGTATATTAGTACACAAGTGGGTTTAGCAGTTTTTTCTCACGATTGTAAATAGTCACTTTATTTATACCTAAAATCTCTGTAATTGCCCATTTTATAAAATGCATGTTAATTATAATTTAGAATTTCAAATGGCCAATGTTATTCTCCACTCAATAGGTCATATCTGTAAATGTTTTTCGCCGCATCTTCAAAGTTCTAATTGTTTGGTGTTTGGGAAATTGGAATTGGATATATGTTTGGAATTTGGATCATATCTTGTTGTATTTGAATATCCTTGAGTGTCTGCTTAAGTTTTGAATAGGATTGTACGAATAAAAAAATTTGGTACGAAGTGTTCAGTTGGCTTGTTATGGTTCAAAATATTCCTCCAGATATGTTTACCTCCAGATGAGTAAACAATCAAAGTGTTTACCTCTCCCACCTTAGCTTCTTTTTTGTCAGAGAATCTAAACAATCAAGGGAATCCAATGTTTAGCGGCTCGTTCCCGATCCAAATGTCCTTCCAAAATAACGTCCCCATCACAGTCTATTTACCCCTAAAATAAAAATGTTGAAACTGTACTTCTTTTGTCCTTTTTTCCTCTCATTATCCTTTTGTTTCTGGCTGGCTACACTATGAATATTCATAATGATGAGCTTTGTTGATTACTATCAAGTGTTTCTTTTCTTCGCAAAAAAATTGAAACTTTACAGCAGGAAAAAAAAGCTCATGAAGTGATTTATTTTGTATTCATTGGTCTGTTTTTGCTGATTTCTTTGTTTTGAATATAGGTACTGTAGAAGAGCAAAAGCTGTTTTCAAAGAGTTGAACCAAGTGCCATATGTTGTGGAGCTTGATGAGAGAGGTATACTGAAAATTTCAGCTTGCTTTAAATTTACACACACACACACACACACACACACACACACACACACACAGGGAGAATGAGTTAGTTATATAATCTAAATAAATTTTTGCTTATGTTTCAGATTTTTTTTTAACAGGATTGCTTATGTTTCAAATAACATACATATTATATAAATAATGTGGTAAAATGAAGTATTCATTAGTTGTCAATTGTATGATATATTTTTTTTAACTTGATCTATTTCATTAGGTTCAATTCAACAGTTCACACAAACAGCTTTAGTCAAAATTTATTCTAGTTATGACAAAATGAATCAAATGAGTAAATCATAGTTGACATTTATCAAAAGCAGGGAAAGTTAGCATCCCATATCTTGGAAAGAAAGCTTGTTGGGGGAAATATTAAAGCATTATAACTTGTGAAAGAAGATAGTATGTTTCTTTCGACAACTGCCTAGTGTAGAGATAGGGAAACTGAATAATGAGTTTATAATGTTACTTTTTCCTTTGATAGATGTTTAGGGGCCATTGTTGTTACAAAGATATTAAAAGACCTTTTCATTGCAGATGATGGTTCAAAGATTCAGGATATTTTGGTTAATATTGTTGGGAAGCGTACTGTGCCACAAGTTTTCATCAATGGAAAACACCTTGGAGGATCAGATGGTAAGTATTTCTTTATTCAGGAAAAAAATCTTTTACATTTTTAAACAAAATGCGATTCTCTTTGAAGTTCCCTCAAACACTTGTTCATTGACTGATTTCCAGAAACCGTTGAAGCGTATGAGAGTGGGCTTCTGGCTAAACTTCTAGGAATTGAGACCGTGGATCATGATGATCTCTGAGGCGGATTATTGATAAGGGGAAACTCTTTTGCAACGCTGTGATTGTACTCCGAGTTCTGACTATGAATGAGTCTTTACATATAAAGGACATGATAAGATTACATTTTTTCACTGTTAAAGCTTTAATTTATAAAATGTAATGGATAGATTTAATTTATAAAATGCCATGTTAGTTTTCCAGCTACTTTTTTAATGGACATGTTCAGGTAAGTTCCTCATTTTTCAATACAATAGCTTATATTTTACATTTCCTTCTTTTTTATCTCTTACGTTTTTTTCAACTAATTTACTGAGTATGATAATGTGAAATTGAGGACTCACTGAGAATGAAAAAAGGAAATTAATCAGAGCAATTGATATGATGAATTCATTGCACATGATTTTTTCATTACATTGACAAGCAATGCTAACGATATACATCCTCCGGTCACTATTATAAGCAAAATCTACTTTTTAAGTTCATTCAATAAATGATGTATGCGGTCCATTAAATATACCATATACATCATTTATTGAATGAACCTAAAAAGTGAAATTTTGCTTATAATAGTGACCGGAGGATGTACTCGTTTGGCATATGTACTTTTTCAGCACCTTCATTATTGAAGAGTTTCATGTATGTTGACTAAAAATGGAGGGACTAAGCTTTTTACAGTGAAAACTAACATGAAATTTATCTAATGACACTATTAGACAACGAGTTAATCTTTTTTTTCCTTAAAGCACAAACCATTAATCTTAACCATCACCACAGTTCAGTAATAATAATATGTTGTATTGAGTGATTGTTTGAGATGTAACTTGTGCTGATAGTTGTCTGTCATTTTTGTGATTTAATTTGATGCTATTACGGATTTGGTGTATCGTTTTGGTCCTTTCCATTATTAATCATATTTTACAATTTATCAAAGGAAACTTCACTTTGTTGACCAGATATGTTAAAAATTCATTTCATGCATGTAGATAGTAAATTTAGGAAAACATTGGTTTTACAGTTTACGCTTATTCTTAATCATATTTTACAATTTTATGAACATATGTTTATTTTGTAATTATGATGATCATGATAAGAATATTATTTAGGGTTTTTCTAACCTGTGCAAGATTGCACAGCTTAAGGTGTAATGAATGCACTACTTTTATGGTTTTTTTAAATCCAATTAATTAGTCAATTAATTAGCCTTTTCTTTCTCTCCTATTTTTCTGCAAGGCTCTCTCATATACTCACCTAGTAGTACTTTCGACGTTAAAACCACTTACTTTGTCAGTTAGTATTTTTATTGTGAAAGAACTATAACATGAAACCATTATTTTATATCGTGATGGGAACCAAAAAACAACTATAGCCTCCCACTCCTTGGCTAACTGCCCATCTGCAGATTTGGCAGCAAAGGTGACATCAAATTCTGAATTTTATAGTACTTCAAATTCTGAATTAATTCATGGTTCATAGTTTGAAAGATTGTTCAAATCAACCAAATTTATGACTCTTAATTTACATAAATAAATTGAAAGCAAAAAGGTTTAAAAGGGTGGCATCATGCTCAAGAGGTGGGTTGTATGGTTGCAGAGCAATTGAAAGAACAAATGAGAACAAATATATTAACTTGAAAAAAGAAGCAAGAATTTATTTTTGTCTGTTACCTTATTATAAACCGGTGAAACAAATGTATTTGAGAATGTATTTTGAAAGAAAGAAAAAAAAATGTGAAAGCAATTGACAAAACAAATAAGAACAAATGAAGAAATAAAAAACGTGAAAGAAAACAAAAGTGAAAGAAAATTAAGGTATTAACTTAGCCTGCTATAACAATCATATATGAGTATAAATGGGTGGTTCCTTTCTATTTGCCATATCCTTAACAGACTTTTTCAAAGTTGAAGGAGAAAGTGGCGTGACAGAAGAATAAAATATTCAGTTTAGTGTGTTTATAGATGAAGCTTCTGGCCATAGTTTTTGATGATGTTTTTGTATTTTTTTTTATTGCTTTAGTTTAGGTCTTGCTTGTCTAGCCTTTCAGTTTGATTAGACTATGTTAAAGCACCCTAGTGAGGCAACTTGTGACTGTTCATGTTTGTACCCCTTCATTTGTGTCTCATATATGTATGAATCGACTCACCCTCTTTTGAATCGTCTCAAATAAGTTTCTGACTTGGTATGAATTGATTCACACTATGTATGAATCGATTCGTGTTTGAATCGTATCATTCCTTCTTGAGTCGCATCATCAAACTCTCTGACTCTCTCTGAATCGATTCACTGTTATCTTGAATCGATTCAAACATCCTTCTGGGCAGTTTGAATCGTTTCATATATCTCTTGACTTGCATCAATCTTCATACAATTTCCATCTTCTGGATCTAATCTTCCTAATGTTTGAATCGATTCAATGAGTAAATGAATCGATTCAATTTGCTATTTTGATACGAAAATTGTGTCTTTTCACCCCTTACTATATAAACATTCTTCCCTCACAACTTCAAACTATTGAATCATCTGTATCTATTCTCTCTAGGTCTAAAAAACTCATTGCTCATACATTCTTCAAGATTAAACACTTTTTCTTAGAATCACTTTGTCTTTGAGTGTGTAGATTCTCTAGGGGCTAGTAGGGATTGTAAGTTGGTTCTCTCAAGGAGATTGATTGGGCTTAATCAAGGCTCTAAAGGAAGTGAATAATCTCATTCCACCTCCAAAGGGCTTGGGGGTCTTTCTAACCGTTCTTGAAGTCGAAGGGGGTTCGTTTGCCGGACGTAGCATTGAAGACTCGAGTGAAGAGATCGAAGGAGTGCACGAGCAATTCAAGGATCCGAAGATTCAAGGAGCACCAAATTCAAGGGGTACTTGAAGTTTGGGGGAGCTTTGTTTTACATAGGAGTTGAAGAATTAGGGCTTTAATTTGAAGGAACTCTTGTAAACATTGTAATCAACTTTTCATACATAGTGGATGACCTTGGTGAAGGCGTACTTCATCAAGAAGAGTAGACGTAGCCCTTAGCGAGGACGAACAAGGGTGAACTACTATAAATCTCGGTGTTCTCTCTCTCTCTCTCTCTCTCTCTCTCTCTCTCTCTCTCTCTCTCTCTCTCTCTCTCTTACTTTCATTATAGCACTTGAGTATTTGGATAATTGATTAGTGAATTGCTAACTTTGATCTAAGTAGTGTTTTTCTCAATAGATTAATCTAAATCCGTTTGATTTAGGTTAAAACAATTTCTCTTGGATCAATTAATTGCAATACCAATTCAATTATTCAAATTCATGTGTTTTGTATTTCCAATTGATAATAAGGTTTATTGTCATATAGGTTTCCAATTGATAATAAGGTTTATTGTCATATAGGTTTGGTTTGAAATTGTATATCATTTTGTATCTTGTTTAAGGATTGTTAATAATTGATTGTGCTCAAAGATTTGTATCGTGAATCTCTCAATTCTAAGATAAAATCTTATTCCACATATATTTGGTATCTGTTGATTCATTGTTTGTGATTCCTCTAGCAAATTTCAAATAGTCAATTTGTTAAAATCGTTTTTCACAAATCTCCGAAAAGTTTTTCAAACGCGCTATTCACCCCCCTCTAGCTTGGTAACTACCTAGCCATATAGACCAACAATAGAAATTGAATTTTGACTTTCACTGTTAGTGCACCGAAATTATAGCAGATTAGCAGTTAATAGAAGAGAGATGGAAAAAAAAAATCAATTTAAAAAAAAAAGACTCATTAACAGGACTGGGAAAAACAAAAAAAAGTAGTGCATTTATTACACCCTAAGCTGTGCAATGTTGCACAGGTTAGAAAAACCCTATTATTTTTTATGTGTTTTTGATTATTTCAAATGTAAGAGTATTATTAATTATACAATATTGATAGAGCTAGTCTCTTTTGATCTTGGGAATGTGATGAGCACAGACACTATTTTATATGCAATCAATAATTTGGGGTTGTCTAATGTGCATAAATAAAGTAGTTTTGTAACCTGCACACATATTTTTCATCATTGGATCAGTTAGTTTCATTTGGTCATATGGTGAAATTTATTGATCATAATCATGAAAACTAACTTGTGCACGATGCAATGAATTAGTTTTCAGAGAGAATGAGATAGAGTTCAAGTTTGAGGATTGTGAATACGCGATCAGGTAGAGTCGTTTGTACCTTCCCTTCCTCAATATGTGAGAGCTTCCTCTCGGAGGATTGCAAGCTCAAACGTGACATATCCCTACACTACACGAGAGTACTTCTAATTGTTTTCAATTGGCAGAAGCACGAAAGTACAATACAAATCCTTTGAATGAATTAGGAAAAGCTTTTTGTGACCTCTTTAGAACCGTCTATGAATCTTGCCAAATTATTATAGGTTTATCATAGGTGTGGCAGGTTGCAAGACTAGTCCTTTGGCCGGTTTTAGGCACATTTTGATGTTTTTGGTAAGGGTATGAGTCAAGAAGTGTACAAGTGATTTATGTGTACTTTTAGTTGGATAAATGGCCTCCCTTCTCCATTTCGTGGGATGCAAATGGCCTCCCTTCTCCATGATTTGACTTTAGTTTTTGAAGAAAGCAAAAAAAAAAATATTCAATAAAACTAACTATTCAAGGTACAAACAAGATGTAGCAAACATTCAAAACTCAATTACAGAAATAATGCAAATACCCAAAACCAAATTAGACTAATCAAAACAAACTAACATCAATCCAACACAAAACCTACTAGCAATAAGAAATACATAACTCAAGTCAAGGACCTCAAACACATAGTAAGATGTATCTACCAATGATGAAGATCAATCATGAAACCTTTGACGTTTGTTTTGAGCCACCACCATAACGTCAATTTAATAGATTTTAAAACTTATTCAATACAAACACTTTTTGCTGAAAGATATTGGCATTTCAAGCATTTTAAGTAGTCCACACACAAACCATCCAAATTGGATGAAACATTTCATGATGACCTTATGATTCAAGAATAACCCACTAGATTATTGACAATGATCCAATCCAACCCATTATTTGACATGACAATACTAATAATCATCCAAACCAAGACTATATTCTAAACATTTTTAAAAAAATGTGCTCCACAAATAAGTGTTGAGCAGTTTCAAGAGCAGCATCCACTAACACAAAGTAAATCATGAAAAGCTGCTTCACAGCGAGAAAGATTATTCTCTGTAGGAAGTATATTTTGTTGAACTAAGATGGGTTTTAGAACAATATCTCTAAGGTTTTGATGATAACAATGTATAACAGAATAATTAGGTACTCTAAAGTTTGTTCAAGTGTGCAAGACCATAGAATTAAAATTTGACTATGAAGTCAACATTCTGGCCTTGAAAGACTATGCTCTGAACTAGGGATGGGAATAGGCCAGGCCGGCCTAGAAGGGCCTACGGCCTAGCCTACGACAGACCAGACTTTTTTTCTTAAATAGAGAAGGCCTAGGCTTTTTTAAAAGCTTATTTAGCTTAATAGGCCAGGTCACATGCCATTCGAAAAGCCTCTTAGGCCTATTAGACCGGCCTATTTAAGTAAATATGAATAATATTATTTCTTATTATATTATATTTTGTACTTTGAATTAAAATAAAAACGTGTTAACTTTTTCAGTAATTTAAGCTTATTAGTATAAATTAATTTTTTTGCATATTTAAATGTATTATTATAAACTAGAACTGAAATATGATACAATATATAGTCAAATTTCCTAAAAACTCATGTTGATTATCAAAAGAGAGTTTAATCTAATTGATATATTAGTTTGCTAGTCTATTTACACTTAGATCACATTGCTGATTTAAATATGTTCATATGAAATATGCTTTTAAACAGGCTAGCAGACCGTATCTGACTTTCAGATGGTCAGACTTAGGCCTAAAAAGTAAGCCTATGACAGGCCGTAGGCCAGGCTCAGGCCTTATAAAGCCTAGCTCGGCCTAGCCTATTCCCATCCCTACTCTGAACAAAGTAGAACAACTATGGTGCCTAAGAGAAGCTCTGATGACAAAACTCTGATATGAAGATCGTACAAAAAGTCAAAGCTTTGAACATGTGTTCATCAAGTTGTGAAGATGAAACTCTAATCTAAATGATCAAGTCAATGGTCAACACTCTATGAACATAATCCAATTTTGTCCTCTTATAAAGAAATGTCGTTGCCCATTGAATCAGTAGTACGTTTGTCCTTGGGAAATCAAAATAAGACATGTTGCAGCTAAGGAAATGTCCTTATGAAAGACAAATTTCATGCGACAAATAATTTCCAAAAAAGGAAAAAATTTGTGAAGAAAATCCTCAAGGAAGCTTTGTTGCGTTGACACTTCTTCAAACAATGGCTATATTTAAATCGCCTATAAAAGGATCTTCAGTATTTGAAGAAAAATAGACAACCACCTGATATTAACTGTGTTGAAATTCTGATCAAATCTTAGCGCAAAAATACTTAGAAAAATTCTTACATCTCTCATCTTAGAATTTCTTAATTGTTTGAAATATTCTTTAGATACAAAATCAGTTTACTTTGCTTAAATTAGTTTACCACTCTTTGAGTTTGAAGTGTAAACAACAACAAATTCTTTTAAACTCTTAATCTTGTTAAATTGAAGGATACAAAATCAGTTTACTCTACTTATATTAGTGATTACGCTAATAGCGTATCTTACGCTAATGGCGTGGCTGTCTTCACGAGCTCCAGATTCACGCCCCAGGTACGCTATTGGCGTATCTCTCTGGACTTGGGCATTTCTTGATCACGCTAATAGCGTAGAACACGCTAATAGCGTATGACTTTGAACTTTGACGTTTCTTGCTCCTTGCTTGTATTTTCCTGCACAAAAAGGGTAGAATAAGGCTCAAAAGGATAAATGACATATTTGCATAATATTTGGAGTTTTCCATGGAGAATCTTGCAAAACAATTCACTAAAATGCCTAAACTCCTATATGAAATATATCACTTTTAAACACTTATCAATTAGTTGACCACTCTCTGAGTCTGTAGTGTAAACAACAACAACAAATTCTTGTAAACTCTTAATCTTGTTGAATTGAAGGAAGTCCTCAATGAGAGGTTGAAAATCTTTGGCGTGGTGTCTAAGTACTTTTGCAATAAAGGTTGATTATAGTGGAAAAATCTCTCAAATGTGAGGGGATTTGACGTAATTTTGGATTATGGGGTGAACCAAGATAAATATAAGTGTTGATCACTTCTCTCTTTCCTCTGTTTATCTTTCATATATATCCTCTGATTT
The DNA here is from genome assembly GCF_051527215.1 of Medicago sativa. NCBI lineage: Eukaryota > Viridiplantae > Streptophyta > Magnoliopsida > Fabales > Fabaceae > Medicago > Medicago sativa. The sequence continues at coordinate 25,821,271 of NC_140750.1, forward strand.
GTTTTAACTTGGAATTATTTTTTCTTCATAAAAGGACAACAAACTCAACCCCCCCTTCTTGTATTTTTCTCACCTTCAGTTGTAATCTGAGCGCCCGGTCTATTGATTTAACAGATAACCATGTAACAACTAAAAGAACCTAAGAAAAATCAAAACAATGGCAACTATTCCTCTTCCTCCTCATGAAATTAATAACATTGCTCCAAAATCCAATTCTAAATCTGATTCTTACCTATCTAGATATTCGATCTTCAGTGGGGATGATGAGCAATTTTCCTGGTGGAAAAACAAATTGTATAGTCATGTTATAACTCTTGATTAAGAATTATGGGATATGATCGAAGATGGTTTTAGAATTATAGTCAATGCAGATTAAGCAGCTCTAAACATAGAAAGTTTGACAAAGGAGCAAAAAAAGCTTTATAAGAAACATCATAAAGCATGCAGTATCATGGTGAATACTCTTGCTTTTCATGAGTATATTTGATTCCCTTTACTCGACATATGAGGGACATCAACAAGTGAAGGAAGGAAAGACAAATCTTCTAGTCCAACAATATGAACTATTCTAAATGGAGGATGATGAAGATATTGAAATCATGTTTTCAAGGTTTCAAACACTTGTCTCTTGTCTGCAAGTGCTAAGCAAAAACTACACTACATCAGATCGTGTAATGAAGATTTTGAGGAGTCTTTCTATCAAATGGAGATCCAAGATAACTGTTATTCAGGAAGCTAAAGGCTTGAATAACATGGGTCTGGAAACCCTGATAAGCTATTTGAAAAGTCATGTGATATAGTTATTAGAGGATGATCCTTCTAGAAAAGGAAAGTCCATTGCTCTTAAGTCTAATGGGAAAACAACAAAAGTTCTTCAAGTTGTAGAGTCTAAAGAAAACACTCCACACAATGAGACTATAGAAGGATCTGATGATGAAGTGGCATTCTTGTCAAGGAGGCTTCAACATCTGTACAAAAAGAAAAGGTTTCCTAGAAGAAATAGTGGTGTCAAAGGATCCAGCTCTAGCGAAAAGAAGGATGGACTTAAGGCCTGCTTCAACTGCACAGAGCATGGACATTTTGTAGTTGAATGCCTTAAGCTCCAAAAGCAGAAACCTAAAAAGGAAAGTTCAAAGAAGGAAGATTTCAAAAACAAGGTTAAGAAAAGTCTCACGACAACATGAGAAAATCTGATTGTTGACTCTGATGATGAAGAGGAAGAAAATCTTGATCTGATGCCAACCAAATCATCTGAATCTGATTATGAATGCTTTTTACGTGTTTAAAGATTATTAACCATAACCTTGTCCATAAATCAATTTTTGGTCAAAAAGGATTATTAAACCTAATTATGAGACTTAACATATTTTAACCTAATTCTAATCAAAAAACTGTTCATTTTTTCTTTAAAGAAGCTAAATAGCCCACCCAAATTGGCACAAGAGAGAATCGAACCTGAGACCTTGAGGAGGAGCACAGTCCAAGGTTCCAAGGCAACACCACTAGACCAACCAAATTGGATTTAACTGTTCAATTATTGATTAGGCTTTGACATAAACTAATGATAATTGTTACTTACTTTGGTGTTCTTAAACCTTCAATGGTTATAATCACCTAAGAATTTAGGCAACATAAACATTGAAGAGAGTTAGTGACCAAGACATTGGCCACTATTTTGTTCAAATGTTTTAAAATCAAGTAATCAATAGCATTGTATTCATATATAGTTTGTAGTTACTCAGATAATTCAGGAAAGAAAATCTGACATGACCTAATCGCTTTCTCACTATCTCTTAAAGGACTAAAACCAACCACTTTGTCACGCGCAAACCCCCCATTTGTTACAATTAACCTAATCATTATAACAGTAATTACATTGAAACTAGACAATCCCTATGGAGATGAACTCTTTTCTATAAATATCACTACAAGACGACATACTAGTAAACTTGCTAGTTTTTCGTCATCAATAACATATCGTAGTAATCTAGTCAGGGATGTTATCCCATGAAGGCAATACAATTCCACATCATTATTTTAGAAACACCAGCATGCTCTACTATTTGTAACATCACGAAACACATTCAAATCATATAGACACCATCGCCTATATCGGGTTCAATGCCCATAACAAACTCGACTAATTTGATACTAAATCATATCGCGTTGTCTTATTAAACAGTGAATTGACATATTTTGTAATACAATTATAGTATCCTGCCTCTTATCCTTGTCACCAAATGGGTCCTTAGTGTATTACTTTACTTTATTTCATTTAGTTTATAAAATTATATTTATTGTTACTTCTTTCGTTCCAAATTATTAGTCATTTTAGAAAGAAAAAAAAAAGTCCCAAGTATAAATTATTTTACAAATATCAATGAAACATCAATATTTATTTTTCTATCATACCCTTCAACCTTGTTCAATAAGCATGTTATTTTTTTTAGGGTTAATTATGTTTCTAGTCCCTATAAAATAGCGACCTTGTAAGTTTAGTCCCTACTTAATTTTAATAGCATTTTTAGTCCCTAATTTTGTTTTTCTGCACTGAGTATTAGTCCCTACTCAATTCAAATTTGTTTAATTTATGCTTAAACTCTTAAATTTTTGAACAATTTTTTGCAGACATGTTTAGAACATTACTAAAAGTTCGTCCGCAAAAAATTATCGCAAAATTTGATTTCTACATCCAGATTTTATTACTTTTTATCTTTAACTTTTGTCGTTTTAAAAAATTCATATTTAATTCATTTCATGTCAGAAAATTCTAAATTTTAGTAAACGAACCTTTCATAGTGTTCTAATCTTGTCTCAAAAAAATCGTTCAAAAATTTAAGAGTTTAAGGATAATTAATCAAACTTTGTTTTAGCAGGGACTAAAATTATAAGTAAATTTTTTTTATAGGGACTAAAAATGCTATTAAAATTAAGTAGGGACTAAACTTACAAGGTCGTTATTTTATAGGGACTAGAAACATAATTAACCCTTTTTTTTATGAGCTTCTATAAGCACGTTAATTGGAGTGTCCACTGTCCACATTTTGTATTGGATAATAAAATTTTGGAGTTGCGACTAGCCAAAAAAAAAAAATCAATCTTTCACAACATGATGAATCTATAAAATTTATGTTTTGTTAGGATATTTATTCACATTTTGTATTCAGGAATATCTCTAATACAATTAGTCAGTCAATATATTTTTTTATACAATTATTTTCAGTGCATGAAATTTGTTGGATTTAATGTGTGGGTTAAATATGTTATTGCTCCCTATAAATATGCAACTTTTCGTTTTAGTCCCTCTAAAAAATTTCTTCAACTTTTAGTCCCTCAAAAGTTTTCCATCTTCACTTTTGGTCCCTCTTTTAAAGTAAACTCATATGTAGAATTCATATTTTTGAATAAAATTTTGCAGAAAAATTCAGAATATTATAAGAATCTCTTAAAAAAAAATTAGAATTTTTTAACAAAACATGAATTTAATATGAATTTTTATATTTTTTACGGTTAAAAAATCATATTTAACTTATGTTTTGTTAAAAAATTCTAATTTTTTTGAGAATTGTTTTTACAATATTCTTTACAATATTCTATATATTTCTGCACAATTTTTATTAAAAAATACAAAAATTAAATTAAAAATAGGGACCAAAAGTAGTGATTGAAAATTTTATAGGGATTAAAAGTTGAAGGAAAATTTTAGAGGGACTAAAACGAAAAGTTGATATATTTATAGGGACCAAACACATATTTAACCCTTAATGTGTATACATCGACAATGCAATTTTTTTACACATACATCAAATCAAATCACTTTATAGCGCTATTTGTTTAAGTTAACTCCTGAAATATGTTTACAAATGTCTCCTTATCATGATTTGATCGAATAAATATGTAAAAAAGTTTGAACCTTAATCACAGCGTCAGACTTGACCATTTCGACATTTTTATCGGTTGGACTACAACATTTTTATCGGTTGGACTACAACTTGTAAACCATGTGTAAACAAGTTTTACACTAGTTGTCTCTCAAAAAAAAAAGTTTTACACTAGTTGTTAGTGCATTGAAACTAATCTAATCACAGATAACCAAAATAATTGAAAAAAAATTAAAATTCGAAAGGGTAAATTCAACTTTGTTTGACAGTAACATGACTGTGGAAAGTTATTAGGAACCTTTAACCCTCTATAAGCATGTTTATCAGAATATGTGAACAAATTACGTGACTTGAATGTCAAATGTAGAACGCATATCATTGATTGTACACGTTTTCTGAATTCTTCTAGTCATTATTCTTCGTTTTCTTCTCCAAAATTTCTATTTGTACTTTGTGAAGTAAATAACGTCTCATTGTATTATTTTGACATAAGATCACAAACGTGGCCACACACGTTTTTGATAGTTGTCACCATCTTTCGAATTTTCTTTGCAATTTTCAATGGCCAAAAAATCACATGATTAAGGCATCAATAATATGGATTTGATTTAGGTGCACTACAACCGCATATAGTTTCCAATGAGTTAGCTCCACATTCCTTTTTTACCTTCTGTATCTTTAATGAGATTGCAACTTCTATTACTAATTTAATATTGGAGAATGTTAACTAGTGCCCCCGGGGCATTGGTTAAGCAGTTAAAAGAGGTAAGATTTTATTAAAAAGTGATGTAATAATTAGTTAGTCAAAAGTAACAGTTTATATTTCTAAGACAATTTTTCTACTTTTGGATTCCTTAACCAGTGCCCCGGGGGCACTGGTTAACAAGACCCTTTAATATTTAATGAAATGATATAAGTTATTTTTCTTTAAAAAATATTCTTCAAATCTAAAATACTAAGTTCGAAATTTAAACTGTATGATCTTATTAGACGACTGAGATATGTCATGCATGTGACCATAACGACTATACATAATCTAAATTTAAATAAAGAAAACGCTAACTAGTGGTCCAGACGGGTGGCATTAGTTAAGGAATCATACCACATTTAGGGCACAAAAGGAGGAACAAATCATGATGAGTAGTTTCAATATTGCAGTTTGCCTCTTTGCGTTGCTTAATGTTTATCATTATCATTTATCATCAAGCCGTTTATTGTTGAATATTCAATAATTAACTAGGGAAACGCTACTCTTAGTCGGGTCCAACTTCAATTAGTAAAAGTTTAACAACAAATTATTAATTGACACTCAAGTCTCAAAGCCATACTAGTAGAGTAGTAGTAATATTTTGAAACAGTACCCCAATTACCTACAACCTTATTAATGACTTGGGTTTGTGTCAACTAATCAGTTGCAATATCATCAACACCGAACTAATAAAATTCAATTCACTAAATGACTAAAATGCTCCCTCGTACCCTAGGAATTATGCCAGTATATAGGGGGAATTCTTTCATTGAAAATGGGACCATACTTTGGGATTATGGTTTTCTTGTCCACGGTTTTGGTTCAATTATGATAACAAGTTTGTGTAAGGATTGATTAATACTCTCTATATTTTTATCAACGTTATTTTCTTGGTTAATGGTATCATGTTTTTTTTAATGGAAATGTTAACTAGTGCCCCTGAGCACTAGTTAAGGATCTTAAATGGTAACTTTTTACAAAAGTTTGTGTAATCAGTGCATCGAAAATTAAAAACTTTGATATTTTAAAAAAATAATTACCTAATTTAGCATTCTTAAAGAGTGTCCCGGAGGCACTCATTAACGAGACCCTTTTTTCAATAATGATTTTTTTTACGCACAATATTATTACTGCTATGATCTCAAATATAAGCGAAAGTTGATATAGCCTAAAATTTGAACTCAATGCATCAATATTTTTTTTAATCAACTTTTCTCATAATTTATTTACTAGAAACAAACTTCATTATTATTGTTGTAAATTGAAAATGCTGGTCTAAACCTTTTTTTCTTTTGACTGGATATTGGTCCAATATAATTCCTTAATGTATCATAAATTGAGCATTATAACTTATTGTCATATTCAATATATTATATTAATTTATTATTATTATTATTATTATTATTATAATTTAGAGTCATGCTAACAAATGCCTTAATGATATTGTTCAAAGAATTCTCAAAAAAAGAAATTTTATTTAAAAAATGTAAGTCAAAGATTTGACAAAGCAATAATTACATACTTTTCTATATTTTATAATTATTTACTAAAAACAAAGAATATATTATTATATAAAAAGCTAAGTCAAATAATTTATATATCATTAATTCTGCCTTTATATATTTTAATATTTTATTAAATATTATCAAATTTTAATTATAACAGTCCAACCACAATCAGACCATTTAGTCAAAAAAACACTATTTGACCATTAAACATAAACCAAATCGTTCGAAAAAACTCGAGTTAAATCTCGACAAAAACTATATTTGATCATATTTAACGTATTTTTCCGGTCATATTCAAGATTAGCGGCGCCATATTTCTGACGAGATCTGAGGTGAAAATCACTACTCCCTACGTCCTAAAATGACACGAGTTTGTTCGAATATGTGCACTATTTATATAACATATTTTGACTATATTTTTCTACTAATATATAAAGACAAATAATCATTTATAAGATGTTGAGGTTGTCTTCATGCATATTTTCAAAATATCAATTTTATTAAATAATTTTTGCTAATATATACCCCCTCCGTCCCTAATTATAAGCACTCTTTGAGAAGTTTTTGTCCCTAAATATAAGTCTTATTCAAATTTCTAGATGTATTTTTTTTCTAAACATACTCATAATTAATACCCACAATTTAGTAATATTCACAGACAAAATACACATTAATTATACTAACAACTTTTCTTAAAAAATGTGAAAAATACTCCCTCCGTTTCAAAATACATGTCCAAGTCAACCACTTCACACATGTCAATGCACAATTTTGACTGTTAATATCTTTAATTATCTAAAGTAAAAAATTATAAAAATTTAATATTTTGAAAATATTTGTCGAGACAAATCAAACAACATCTTACATGCTAATATTTGTATTTATAGATTAGTTAAAAAATATGGTCAAAGTAAGTCAAGTGAATAGTGCACATTGCAAAAAATGGACATGTATTTTGAAACGGAGGGAGTACTAAGAGAGCTTATATACAGGGACGGAATGAGTAATTAAAAACATTAAGTGACAAAATTGTACATTGACACATGTAAACTAGGTCAGTCATTTTGGGATTTTGTTGGTTGTTTCACATCCCTGTATATAAACATTCATTTGACTCTAAATATATACTCTTTTTCAAACTACTAGATGCATTTATTATTTTTTCTTAAATATACCCCTAATTAATACTACTAATTTGACTTGAAATATGAAAAACCAAATTTAATACACATGCAAACAAATGACAATTTAGTAATATTAGCACACAAAATATACACATTAATTGCACTAACAACTTTTTTTAAAAAAATGAGAAAAAGGCAAAGTGAGCTTATATATAAAAACCGAGGGAGTATGTATTAGCAAAACTTATAAAAATTTAATATTCACACACAAAATATACACATCAATTGCACAACAACATCATACACCTTCCGGTCATTATTATATGTAAAAATGCACATTTTAGGTCCATTCAATAAATAATGTATGTGGTTTATAAATAATGTATGTGGTTTGTATAAACCACATACATAATTTATTGAATGAACCTAAAATACAAATTTTTGCTTATAATAGTGATCGAAGAGTGTACTATATATTAGTATTTGTCTTTATATATTAGTTGAAAAATATAGAGCAAATATATTATTTGAATATACACCCTCCGGTCACAAATATAAGCAAAAATTCACTTTTTAAGTTCATTCAATTAATGATGCATGTGGACCATTAAATAGACCACATACATCATTTATTGAATGAACCTAAAAAGTAAATTTTTGCTTATACTTCCTCCGTCTTTTTTTATAAGCAAAAAACACTAATTCGCACTTATTAAGAAAACCAATACTTAGTGATTTGAGGTATAATTTTTTGTGTTCTCCTTGGAATAAGTTTCATGGAAAGATGTAAAAATAATTCTCATTGGTTAAAAATTATGGAGAAAATAAAAAGAGAAACAAATTGAATGCAACATGCATTTAATTTTATATTGGAAAAGATGATTTGTTTGAAAAAACACAATAATAACATAAAAGTTGGTGTTTTTTGCTTATATTTTAATACAAAGAAAATGAAATTTTTTTGCTTATATTTTAGGACGGAGGGAGTATTTGTGACCGGAGGGTGTACACATAATCAAGTTATGTTATTTAATTTAGAATGGAGGGAGTAATAATATGATAGGAAAGTGGTGAGAAAGATATGTACAAGTCAAACATTTTATTGTCATTAAGGAAGTTTTGGTTTCCTCAAAGGAGTCAGAATTCTAACGCATGCTTTTACTCCTTTTTCCCTCATTTTATTATTGCATTTAATGTACAAGTCATCATTAATAAATTATTTTTATAATTATTCTACATGCACAACTTCTTTTTTTCATGATAAATACAAGAAGCCAATACTCCATAACTGATTGAAATTTAATCACAAAGAATAAGACCAAAACCTCATTAATAATTTAATTTTTCATATTAAATTCACCTCCTTCATAAAACCCACCACTTCTTTCCCCTTTGACTAATTCACATAAACATCAACCATTTTTTTCTTCTCTTCTTCTCTTCATTCTCTCATTCTCTCTACCATGGATGATGATCAAGATCATCACATGGCATGCACGTTGGATCTTAATCTTAAACTTGGATTAGGAAGTTATGTGCAAAACAATGTGAACAAACCTTTGGTTGATTCAAAAGAAGAATTGGCCACTGATTTGAACCATGATAGGGCAAATGAATTGAGTTTGAAGAGAGTGCATGAAGAAAAACAAGCAAACACAGTTGAAGAAGAAATTGCTATTGACACCACCAATGACAACAACGGGTGCTCAAAGAAATTGAGGCTTACAACTGAGCAATCAACCAAGCTTGAAAATGCCTTCAAGCGTCACAGCACAATTAACACCGTAATATATTACTCTTTGAATTTTCTTTTCATTTTTCATTAGCTTGAAATTTTTTTTTTTTTATTAATTATTAATTTTATGGAAGCTAATTTTGTATGGTTTATAATTTATCATGTATTTTATTCGTTACTGTTTTATATATCATTGTTAAATTTTCATTTATCAAAATTTAAGGGAATTGATTTTTTTTGTTTCGGTTTTACATGCAGGCTCAAAAACGGGCACTTGCTGAGGAATTGAATTTAAAGCAAAGACAGGTTGAAGTTTGGTTCCAGAACAGAAGAGCAAGGTATGAATCATTTGGTTTAATTGGGTCATTTCAATTTTAAAATTTTTATTATTTTTTCTTTCATGGCTCAATATTTGTTTGATCTTAATCTAACATATTTTCTTCATCAACTTTTCACTTCTGATCACTTGGATTTCTTCTTGGTTTTTTTTTTTTTTTAATGTGTTCCATCATTTTACCCTGACTACTACGTCAGAAATTCTTGACAAAATTGTCTTTTCAAAAAATAATTTGTGTTGGTAAATCATCCAATTTATTATTTGTTGACTATTTCAAAGAGATATATCTCGTTTTTGCAAAAATAATTTATCTCAAAAAAGCTAATTTTTAATGTAATTTTAATATTATGTATACCACTCAAGTTTTAAAATTTCATTTTGTATTTATGATATTAAAAAATACATCAATAATTAATAATAATATTTTTATAAAATACTATTATCTTTCATTTATCATTTTTCTTATTCTGTGTGAAGTGAACAAAGTTGACAGTTATATGAAATAGAGGATAAAAAATATTTTTTATTGATTAGACTGTTGAACACTACAATTTGGAGACTAAAAATTGAATATTTTTTGTTTGACTTGACTATACTACTTTCTAAGCAATTATACAATTGACTTTTCAGGACTAAGCTGAAACAAACAGAGGTGAACTGTATATATTTGAGGAAATGTCATGAGAAACTAAGTGAGGAGAATCTTAGGTTGAAGAAGGAATTAGAAGAACTGCGTGCATTAAAAGTTGGACCATCAAACACAACTCAATCATCTAAAGCTGCAAATTGGACCATTTGTTCATCATGCAAGAAAATATGGAAGCCCAATGAGGAGGATGTTGTTATTAAGAGCAGCCACAGCACCATAGAGTTAGATTAAAGGCTAAAGAATTTAATTAATTGATTGGAATATTATTAGTAGTAGTATCAATTATCAAATTAAATTAACACCGATATTTAATGAGTTAGATGGAAAAAAGGTACACAATATCTCAGTCCGCACACCAAATTATGATGTATAGGACTGCGGTAGGTTACCTAAAGATATAATTAGATATATATTATTATCAAAATTAAGAAAACAAATTTCTTTATTGTATTGTGCTTTTGAATTTTCTGTAAATGTATATAAATAAATGAATGAATAAAATGCAATTTTAGGCAAAATGGTACGGATATGAGTACGTGTTTGTGTTTGATGGTTTGAATTGAAATTCAGCAGATGAGACAAATTATATGACCACTATCTTTGGCCTAGTCAACTATTTTTTTTGTTACTTTTTTTGTCAAGTGTGACTTATCGATAGTCAACTAATTTGAAACCTAAAGTCAAGGATAAAATTCTCTTATATTATGTGTCACACATGATGTGTGGTATGAGTATCTACGTTGAAATTTATATGATATAATAATACTAATGTTTCTATGGCTAATTCAATTCAACGTTTGCATTCATAAGATAAAAAACAATTCTATGTACATAAAGGAGAGCACGTAGGTAAAAGATTGAGACATGAATCCAATCTAAATCTAAAAACGCGTTTTTGAATCTAAATTAAAAAAGAAATCTACTTGATGATGATCCAATCATGCAATAGTGTTTATATAAGATGAAATATATATTTTTAGTTCAATTAAAGGTTTTGAATTCAAGAATGCAACAAACGTTAAAACTTATAAAGATGACTTACGATTTTTGAAAGAAAGTATATCTTCACAATTGCACGCTAATATAATTGGTTTATAAAAAAATTATTTAAATTAACATTATAAAATAACATCTTATCCAACTTTTGTATTGGGTCAAGACTCATTTCATAAAGATCCACAACTCAGATGAATAAACACTAATGTGATCCTGTGGCGTACCATATAAATCCTTGTAAACAAATCATTGTCCTTTGATAGCAATCATACGTTGATATGTGAATCACAATGAAATCAAAGTATATATCTGTTTAACCATCTTGGAGCCTCATGCTGCCTACGTATAAAAGGCCATCAAACCTTGATGAAAGATTTTATTTTCTGTTCTTGTTAAACATTTAACTGTCCTGAAATCATCAATTATTTGAGCGTGATCAGTTACACTTGTCACGTGAAAAATGAAAAATATCTCAATACATTCAAATAGATACTTACACAAATATTTATATATTTTATTTCAAAAAAATATTTATAATATTATTCATGGCTTAATATATCCTCAGGTCCCTTAACTTATTTTTTCTTCTCACTTCAGTCCCTTAACTATTAAATGTTTCAATTTGGTCCTTTATCTTCGCTTTCTTCATCGATTTGGTCCAATTTTATTAATTTTAAATCCTTAAAAAAGAAGACCGTTGGATCAAACAAGTTCATCATATCTTACAGTGTACCACCAACACCTAAGTATCTGAAATTTAATTTTTTAAAATAATATAAATCCATTTATATTAATTAGAAATAAAAAAATCTTAAAAATTGTAAAATTAATTTTCAGACATGTAAGAAAATACCATTTTACCCCTGGCTTCTTTCTTCCATATTCCCTCTTTTCTTCCCTCATCCTCTTCTTATTCTTCATCATAATCTTCATGAGAAAAATCCAGACAATTAAAAACAAAAAACACAATTTTATTTTTTTAATTAATTAACTAAACCAATTGACAATCATATTAATCAATTAATCTCACTTAAACTAAACCAATTGACCAAAACAGGAAAAACCATCTACAATTTCACCAAATCCAGCAAGGAATCCCATCTACTAATCTCATCCATCGTCACCCTCCTGGGAAGGGAATCGTTCTCTGTTTCAACTTTCATATATCAAGATCCAATTTTCTTTTTTCCTTTTTCAAACCCTAGATTTCATAATCCACAAAAGAAGACAATGAAAGAAGAATTTGTTGATGATGAGGGGATCAAACTTGACCTTAACACACGAGTCATATTCTGATGTTTTTCCTCTTGGTTGATTCGTATCACCTCTGTCGTGCCGGAGGAGTACGCCGTTGAAAGCAGGTTGATTCGTGAGAACCTTGAAACAGTGTTGGTTCGTCGACGGTGAGAAGACGGCGATTTTGTTAACGCCGGCGATATCCTGTCGACTTGATTCTGATGGTGCGGCGGCGTTTCTTTCGGATGTGAGGAGGATAACCCTTGCGTTGGTGGTTTTCGTTGACAGTGACGGATGGACGGAGGCTGCGGCGGCGTTTCGTCGTGGTAACAGTGTCTTCTCAACCCATTAATCCCTAAATCCAATTTTCCTTTTTTATTTCATTGTTTTTGAAATTATAGGAATTTGTTTTAAAAAAATTTGAAGACCGATGACTGGGTTTTGTTAGAAGTTGAAATTGAAGATTTGTTTCCTTTTCCATAGAATTGCAATAAATATTGATTATTTTCTGGGTTTTTTTTGGTGTTGTTTAAATTTTTGTACTGGGTTAGTGGGTTTAATGGCTATAAATGAATGAAGATGGTGTTTGAGAAGAAGAAGAGTAGAAAATGTCAAGAAAGAATTTTTTTTATTTTTGAAAATCTATTTTCCAATTTTTTAGATTTTTTAGAATTTTTTATTTTTGAAAATTAATTTTCCAATTTTTTCAAATTTTTTAGATTTTTTTATTTCTAAATTAATATAAATGGATTTATATTATTTTTAAAAATTAAATTTCAGATACTTAGGTGTTGGTGGTACACGGTAAGATATGATGAACTTGCTTGATCCAACGGTCTTCTTTTTTAGAGATTTAAAATTAATAAAATTGGACCAAATCGATGAAGAAAACGAAGATAAAGGACCAAATTGAAACGTTTAATAGTTAAGGGACTGAAGTGAGAAGAAAAAATAAGTTAAGGGACCTGAGGATGTATTAAGCCTATTATTCATTAACAAAGTTATCATATTCATAAAGGATTCAATCCCATGCATTTTTTTAAGGCTTAAATAGGTCCTTCGTCTCTGCAAATATAGGTCATTTGAATTTTCGTTCCTGAAGTTACTAATCCTTCCAATTTGTCACTACAAATATTAATCATTTGAAAAATGGTCCTAATTACATCTGATTAATTAGTAACTTCAGGGACGAAAATTTAAATGACCTATATTTTCAGGGACGAAAGACCTATTTAAGCCAACCACCTCGCCCAATCATCACTTGCCGCATGAGCACCACATCGCTAATGACAGCCCACCTCAACAAAAAAACCTAATTAAGACCAAAAGTCAAATGATTAATATTTGGAGTAGCAGTTGGAAAGATTAGTAACTTCAGGAACAAAAATTCAAATGACCTATATTTGCAGGGCCGAAAGACCTATTTAAACTTTGTTTAATGAACAAAATTTTAAGGAATATTAGTCAATTTCTTTTCAATTCAACCAATAGTTACTTCTTACTTCTTGGCCTCATCATTAACTTTTTTTCCTGCCTAAAAAACAATTTATCTTTCTTTTGTCCCCGCATCATCATTGACTTATTGCAATTATTTTCGATAGAGCAATTAAATCTTAATTGTTTAAATAACGTAGGTATCAGAAACAGACAATAAAATGGCAATTAGAGCAAAAATAAGAAAGGTGGACATATATAGAAGACATTTATCATTATCATATATATCAACTATTACCTCTTATGACCGTCACTTAGTATTATATCAAAACTAGTCAATTGTAGTTGGAACTTGGATGCTAAGTAATCATATAAGATTTACAAGTGAACCAAACATCAATACTTCTGATTTATCTCTTTAATTGACTGCTTTTAATTTGGTCAATAAACCGCCGACACACAAAAACAAGGGGTCACAAATCATATTGGGCCATTGTCACAAGAGTATAGTTTGACACATTCGTAGCATTTTCCTAGTAAGTGCTAATATTTCTAATCCAAAAGAAATCATTTGGAAGAACGAGTTTGCGTTTAAAATCGCAATATTACACAATATGCAGAAAATCAACCGAAAATCTTTTTAGCGTGCTTTTAAAGGATAAGGAAAATCTACTTATAAGAAAAATAATCTCTACCATTTTTTCTAATATGTCATCCCTTAGGCTTTATTTGCGAATTTGGAGGGGAAGGCTTGGGAATAAAGGAATGAGCAAGTGGAAGAAATTGAGGAAAATGGGAGGGAAGTGCTTTGGGGGTTAACTTTTCTTCGTAATAATAAACCCTCCTTATTTGGAGAACTAAAAAATTGTATTGGAGGAGGATTTTGGAGGGTTTATATGAATTTTTTCAAATTTAATCTATGTTGTTATATTTTTTAAAATAAAGAATATAGTAATCATATGCATTAATTTATATTCTCTAAAAAACCACTCTTTTAAAAAATTTGAAAGATTTTTCCATTTCCCCTCATATTTTCCACCCCTCAAAGCTTTCCCTTTCCTTCTCCTCCAAACTCGCAATATGATTACTATATGGAATTAATCTCACTAGTTTAGAGGATTATATGGTAAATTTACAAATCTTATTTTAAAGCGGTTGTATAATATCAAATTTCATTTTTCGGTGTATTTTCCTCTTTCCATTGTTTTCTCTCCCAATATTATTTCAACAACAAAATCAAGGCATATTTTACTATATTCTTGGATCAAGAATCAGATTTTCAAAAACAGTTAAAATAATGCGAAAAAAATTATAATATTTAAAATAGGGTTAAATATGTTTTTGGTCCCTATAAAATAAAGAACTTCTAAGTTTAGTCCTTACTTAATTTTAATAGGTTTTTTAGTCCCTACAAAAAAATATTACTACTAATTTTAGTCCCTGTTACGACAAAGTTTGTTTAATTATCCTTAAACTCTTAATTTTTGAACGATTTTTTTGAGACACGTTTAGAACACTATGAAAGGTTCATTTACTAAAATTTAGAATTTTTTAAAATAGCAAAAGTTAAAGATAAAATTAACAAAATCTGGACGTGGAAATCAAATTTTATGACAATTTTTTGCAGAGGAGCTGTTAGTAATGTTCTTAACACGACTTCAAAAAATTGTTCAAAAACTCAAGACTTTAAGCATAAATTAAACAAATTTGAATTGAGGAGGGACTAATACTGAGTGCAGGAAAAAAAAAATTAGGGTCTAAAGAACTATTAAAATTAAGTAAGGATTAAACTTAAAAGGTCCCAATTTTATAGGGACCAAAAACATATTTAAACCCTTTAAAATATAAGTATATGTTTTTTTGAAGAAGCTAAATTAGCCCATCCAAATTAGCATCGGAGAAAATCGAACCTGAGACTTTGAGGAGGAGCACACTACAAGGTCTCAAGTCAATACCATCAGACTAACCCAAGTAGGTTTATAGTATAGGTAATTGCAATCTTTATGTAAAATTTTAAATTTCATCTGCAAAACTAGTCACGTTAGAGTCGGTGTGATAAGGATTTTATCATAATATTCGTTCATGCAAATGTGTGTGGATATGTTTAAATTCATTAAGTGATTTTCAAATATTTTTGGCTTTGGAAGACTTGCGAAGTGTCGAAGGAAAAGTTATTGATTATAGTGGTTATGTTTTGAAGGAAAAATTTAAAAGATTGAAATGTTATCTTTGTGATTGGCGCAAAAAACATAGTTAAAATATCGAAGAACGAATATCAAAATCCAAATCTTCTTTACAAATCGAAGATACAAGTTTAACTTTAGAGGATTAAGTTTTTAGGAAAGAGACTGTGCACAAAAATTATTCTCTATCTAGGGTGAGTTGTAGTCTTCAATGGCAGAGGTCGATATCGTTATGCTTGAAAGAAGGTGATGCAAATATGATATTTTTTCATGACATGGTTAAAAGTTGGAATCGAAATAACTTATCCTAAGCTTATATGTTAATGGTGCAAGGGTGGAAGGGGTGGAAGAAATGAAAGGTGAGGTCTTTAATAATTTTAAAAGGCATTTTGAGTAGAGAAATTTGTGTAGGTCCATGTTATTTTCAATTCCTATCCAAAGTTTAGCAGAGTTAGATGGAGCTTTGTTAACTCAGCTGTTTACATTGGAAGAAATAAAATAGGCAGTTTGAGATTGTGACAGATTTAAGACTCTAGGTTCGGATGGTGTAATTTTTTTGGTAAATACTTAAACAGGATTTCTTGAAGTTTTTTTTTAATGATTTTCATGACAATGGAAGGTTGGTGTGTGGTTTGAATAGTACTTTTATAGTTTATTTTTTCATTTTCTGATAAAATAAGTTATATTGTTACTCCACCCCAAACTTAAAATGTTGCTAAATCCAAAAGGCAACCCCAAATTTAGCTTCAAAACATACTCACTCATAATAATACATATCTAACTAAAAGTGAAATCAAACAGGGTGCATTTAAAGTTCAGGACTGCGACATGATCCGTCACTAAGTAACAAAAAAAAAAATTTCGTCTAGAGGCCAAAGTGGTTTCTCAAAGGATAACAAGAATATAAAAGGGTGGCTTGAAAGGCTCAAGGTACCAAATAAAAATGTCTCGTGTGTATTATAATCTAACCGATCGTCCGTAAAGAACCACCGCAAATTCGAGAAAAAATAACATTCATATGGAGCACTCATAATGGAAAGAATTTATGTATCTAATAACCTAGAATGTATATGGAAATTTTTGCCTCTAAATCTCACCGGTTATGTTATTCAGTAGCAAGCCCGATAAAGTACCGTGCTCTTGAATGTAAAGGTAAACTAGCCTCCAACGTAAGTGCTTTGAAATTACTTCCTAAGACTAAAACAAAATTAAGCATAAAAAGAAAGGTTGTAAATATAAATGCAAAGAATAAAATTTTATAAGATAAACTTGAGGATTAGTAACAGATTTAAGAAATGAAATTGATCAGTCAAGAAATCTTAGCTCAGCAGAAAATAAAAAAGCAGGAAAAATAAAGCAATGGATTGTCTCCCATTCAGCGCTTGTTTAACGTCTTAGTCCCGGCGATCAATAGGTTGCCTCCTATTCAGCGCTTCTTTTGAGTCATTAGCTTGATGAAATAGGTTGCCTCCTATTTAGCACGTGTGTTACGTCTCGAGCTTGATAGATATGTCTATGCACCGCTGCTGTGTCTTTTTGGTGTTGGTTTATCTTCATCAGATTCACCTTCATCAACATGATACTCTACCATCTTTATCTCACTTGGATCAACATAGGAGTACCACATGACTTCATCTCAAATCACAATCTCTCTGTTCTCACGAACCTTCTTGATCATGAATGGTCTATCCCATCCTTTCCTAGATTTCCTCCCAAAGAAACCATATAACTTTGTTGGATGTCTTAACATGACACGATCCCCGACTTCAAAGTCTTCTTCTTCATCCTTCTAGGAGCCTCCAATAGCTCCTTCCATTTTTCCACTTGCGTTCATGTTGACTCCTTTTTCTCCCTTAGATGGTTCTTCCTCTGTAGGTTCCTTGACTCTATGAGATTCTTGATGTTTGATGGTTTCAACTACATGGCATTCAGTACCTGCATCTTGCCTCTTGTTTTACTATGAGATATGATGTATCGTATCAAGTATTCACCTTTTGACCTAAGCACAATCTTTTTATACTCCACATGGCATTCAGTACCTGCATCTTGCCTCTTGTTTTACTATGAGATATGATGTATCGTATCAAGTATTCACCTTTTGACCTAAGCACAATCTTTTTATACTCCAACTTGATTTGAACTTTTGAAGTAGCTAGAAAAGGTCTGCCTAAGGTCACTGGACACTCAGCCATATCCATCATTACTATGTCCCCCAAGAATTTTAAATTCTCTACCTCGACTTGCACATTAAATATCACTCATTCTGGTTCATGTAATGTTCCATCAGCTACTCCTACAAGCTTCTCAGCTGGTATCATTCTTAGGCCTTTGATCTTTTTGAATGTTTCCAATGACATCAGGTTGATATTGTCCCCTAAATCACATAAAGCGTCCCCAAGAAACACATCGTTGATAGAAATTGGAATATTGAAACTTCCAGGATCTTTAATTTTGATGCGATCATCTACTTCATGTTAGTGTGGTAATCTCTGGCTAAGGATATCCATTCTGATGTTGTTGGATGCTTCTTAAGTTTCACAAGGTTTTGTAACATCTGCATGCAACAAGGATTCGGCTACATCATTTCTTTTGTAGGCATTTACACCTTTAATTTAACAGTTGTAGACCATGATTTTCGGGTGTCAATCCATTGATTGGTTTTGAACCCTCAATCGTTTGGACTTTCTCGATTTTTCGCGGGAAGGCAAAATGAGGTAAACCCTTATTTGGATCCGGGGGTCGGTTACGATTAGGGAAGGTGTTAGGCACCCGCATCGTCCACGGTACTCCGTGGGAACCTCTTTCTAACTTTATTTTTATGCTTAGATTGTTTTTATTTGAAAATTTCTTGCTTAAAGTCTAAGTGAAAGAATGGAGGGAGAAGAATGATGATTTTGTTGTTTTTTATTTGGTTGGTTTGAAAGGAATAAAGCCTCTGCCTACGTACCCTTAAAAGGGATCAAAACCGCCGTAGTTCTCTCTTATAAAAATATTTTTTGTGGGTTAGGTTGATTTTAATTTGATTTTGAAAAAGGTTTTAAGAAGGGTTGCGAGACCTCAAGGTATAGAAGAATAAAATAGAAGTGAGGTTGTTTCATTTTATTTGAGAAATTTAGTCTAAGTTTAATTAAAGTTCATTTAGGAATTTGATTAAGAAAATAAAGGAAAAATCTCTTGGATTTGGATCCAAGGTTTATTAAGAAAATAATTTGACTTTTGCTTATTTGATTTTTGAGATAAAAATGTTTTACTAAACTAACGGTAAAGCTAGCGTAACAATGCGAAAAAATAAAGCAAGCGTAAAGCGATAAATAAAGTGATAGTGTTGGTGCTTGTGTCGGTATGTGCAATTACTAAGCTATTACATACCATCCTAGGGGCATTCTAAGACAAGAAATAAAAATGCTCAAAAATAAATTACATCAATACCTAAAATACACACTAAAAATCAAATGACAATAAAATAAATTGCAAGAACTAAAATATGCATGAGATGATTATAATCCTACTGAGCGTAAAATAAAATAAATGCAATAAAATAAGCTAGCTATGAAATAAAAAGAAAGTGCACTAAAATAAAACAAAGCAAATAAATAAACTAAAAAAAACTAAATAAAATGAAATAAAAGAGCGACAAAAAAAATAAAATAAACTAAAGCATAATAATGTTGCACACAAGTATGTGTGCTTAAAATAATAAAAAAAAAGTAAAATAACATAATAAAATCATTATAATTAAAAAAAATGTTTGGGAAAAAGAGAGAAGGATTTTTAAAAGAAAAAGGGGGGTGTAGAATTAAAACAGAGGGGATGTAATAGCAACCAGCATATAAAACAAAACTGTGGGACCCATTGGTCAAGGGGGGAAGAAGTCAACTTCTTCTTCCTCCCCAAGAACCTCTTTCACGTTAACAACAACACAAAACAAAATCATCATCACAAAAAAACTCAAACTCTCAAATCTTCACCAAATCTCACGAACTAAAATACCATTTTTCTTGGATTTTCACGTTGATCATGAATCTAATCTTAGATTTCACAGTGAATGTTCGTATAGAGAGAAAAGTGAGAAAAAAGTTTTAACCCAAAAAAATAAAACTCAAAAAAACAGTGAATTAAGCAAAAATAATTAAAGGGAAAGCATCATAACAACTCCAGGGGTGTAAAATCATCAAAACCCACCTTAATTGAGCCTTGAAATGGTCTAACTTACTATCACTTTTTCTTGAGAAATTGTGGTTTTGAATTCACGAATTTGGATGGTTTTTCTTGAGTTTTTGTGTGTTTTTGGTTTTTTGGAAGTTTATGAACTTTTGGTTGAAGAATGGTGAATTTTCATGGAGAAATGAAGATTTTGTAATTTTTGATGAAAATGGTGATTTTGTGAACTCATAATTTCGGCCCCCTCTCTCAATGAGTTGTTGGGTACTTATAGAGGGAGTGACTTGGTCACCAAGAGTGCAAAAATTAGGTTAAGTGGTGGGTAAGAAAGGGTAGTTTGGAATTTTGCAAAAAAAAATGAGTTTTTGGAACTTTTTTTTGGATGATTTTTGGTGGTGAGCGATGATGTGTTGGATAATGATGAGTTGTTATATGTGAAGAAGAATCTAGATGCACAATTTGTGGGGAAAGAAATGAAATGGGAGTGGAATGTGCATTTTGTGTGAATTTGTTAAAGTTAGTGTTTTTTTGAATTTTTGAAAATGAATTTTGTGACTTTGAAAATAATAAAACAAAATGGTGTAAAGTTTGTGATTTTTGTGATTAGAAATGTAATAGAAAAGAGAAGAATTGAAATTGGAATGTTTAGTGTAATGAAATTGAGTTTTCTTGAAAATGAAGTAACAAAATAAGAATGTGAAAAAAATAAAATAAAAATTCATAAAAAGAAAATATGAAGTTAACTTGTAAAAAAAAGTAACTAAAGGAAACACATTAATGGGAATGCATTTGGTGTGAAAAAAAGGTTTATTTTGAAAAGTTGACTTTTGGTCAACTATTGACCTTGGTCAAAGGTTGACTTCGGTCAACAGTTGACCTTTGTCAATGTTGACTTTTTTTTGAAATTTTTTTTAGAAAATGAAGAGAAAGAAAGATTTGGTTAGGTCAAAAAATGGGGTATGACAACAGTTTTTGCAAGAATTGCTCGAAACTTCCACCTTGACCTTGATCGGCTCGTGCTGTGGAATTCACTTTTTCTAGGAAAGCATCAGTGCCTTCCTCTTCAAAGGCTTCCGTACCCTTGATTTTGAAGGCTTCAGTACCTTCAGTTGCGAAAGCTTCAGTACCTTCATCTTCATTTGCGTCTTCCTCGACTTTGTCCCTATTCATGGCCAAAGTCTTCCCAATTCCATATCAAGCGTTATTTTGCTGCTTTTGGTTGATTCACGGTCGCATCTGATTCTTGCCGGTAATCTAGTAGTCCGTAAGCATAGAGACAACTGATGCAATGACAACTTGGCTCGTCCTCGGGGTCATTCTCCTCATGTCCAAGATGATATTATGGTGTTCCTATTTGATCAAGTCCCCAAGGATATTCGCCTACGTGAGATGAACTGTTCTCCATTGACTTCTCCTACATCAACTGTTATCCTGGTACAATAAAACAACAAGTTCGTATTCTAGCCAAAGACTATGATAATTGTTTATTGACTGGATTTTAGTTGCTGATTAGATGATTATTAATCCTAAGATTACTTTCCTAAGTTTCTAGACTCGATTTACTCCTAATATCTAAATGTTATGCAGACTTGATCTAAACTAATTATTATAACCTATTATTAATTACGACTCTATGACTAATGTTACTGGATGCTAATCCTAATCCTAAATCCAAAACTGAAATGGACCGACTCTTATAACTAAATGACCTAATTTAAACTAGACTCGACCTAATGTAGGTATTATAACAACCGTTATATTTAGTACGACTCTCTAAAATGCTATGCAGTTAATTAGAACCTAAACTATGACTCTAATAAAATAAAGGGGTAAATACAGACTTTGGTCCCTTAACTTATTTTTGCGTTTCATTTTGGTCCCTTAACTTTAAACTGTCTCAATTTGGTCCCTTAAGTATCTCTCCGTTTACCAAAGTGGTCCCTTCCGTTAGTTTTCCGTTATGTTTAATAAAAAAATTTAAATGTGGTACACGTGTCATTTTCTCATTTGTTGAGAACTTTTTTTTTTGTCATAGACGATAATAATAGCTTGCATGACTGGGTTGTACCCTCTGGAGCGAACTTAACTGAAAGTGGAAGGTCCTATGCATGTTCTTGGTCTGGCATCAAGTGTGACAATGACTCAATAGTAACTTCCATAGACCTTCCCGTGAAGAAACTAGGTGGTGTAATATCAGGTAACCAATTCAGTGTATTCACAAAGGTTATTGATTTCAACCTGAGCTATAATTTCTTCTCAGGGAAACTTCCACCAGAAACTTTCAATTTCACAAGCTTGAAAAGCTTAGATATAAGCAGAAATAATTTTTCAGGTCAATTCCCAAAAGGAATTCTTAAACTAAAAATATTGGTTGTACTTGATGCCTTTAGCAACAGCTTTTCGGGTCAATTAACTGCTGAATTTTCAGAATTGGAAAATCTTAAGATTCTCAACCTAGCTAGAAGTTACTGCAGAGGAACCATTCCATCTGAATATGTTTCTTTCACGACCATAGTCCACAACACAAATTCCAGACCATTTTCCAACACAAAACCTGCATCGACATTCAAACAGAAATTCACCAAAAAAAAAAACCAGCAATCAAGTTGCAACCTCAATCGCACAACACAATTTACCCAGCAAACAATCAAACCGACGCCGTCGCAAACAATATACAACAACATCAACAATTCTTCTCAGGACAACAATCTAACCGATTCAAAGAGGAACAAAAGGGGCAAGTGTTTTTATTTTTTTTACTTGTCGTGTAGATCTAGGCGTCTAGGAGCTTTTATTGAAAATTTAAAGGATAGAAACAAATAGAGGAGAAGAAACCGACAGGGAAGAACAAAAAAAAGGAAAAAATACACTTTTGAGGTCCGACACGGTGGCGCCGCCTCTCCGGCCGGCCAACCACCGCGCCGGATGAAAGGAGGAGAACAGAGAACCTTCTCTCTGTTTTATAAAGAAGAAAGAGAAAGAAGGCAAAAAAAAAAAAAAGTTCTCAACAAATGAGAAAATGACACGTGTACCACATTTAAATTTTTTTTATTTTATTAAACATAACGGAAAACTAACGGAAGGGACCACTTTGGTAAACGGGGAGATACTTAAGGGACCAAATTGAGACAGTTTAAAGTTAAGGGACCAAAATGAAACGCAAAAATAAGTTAAGGGACCAAAGTCTGTATTTACCCTAAAATAAAAGAAAAACAAAAAGGGTTAGTTCCTAAATGAAAAGAAAAGAAAAGAAACATGGTTAGTACTAAGATGAATAAAATAAACCAAATGCAAAACAGAAAAACAAACTATGTTAGTAATAAACTAAATGATAAACTAGACTCTGAAAATAAAATGACTCAACTAGGACTAAATATTTTTGGTATTTTAAATTCTTTTGATTTTTTTGACATTTTTTAATTTCCCATCTAGCTATTCTAGGTTGGAGGCAGGTAATGGAAGGGAAGTTATAGCTACTCTAGTTAAATATTTTTTGGGAGAGAAATTATGCATTTTTAAGATTTGCGTGCTCCTTAGTTAGAACGTCTAAGGGGTCATAATGGTTTGGACTTGAGTAGACTGGAAAAGACACACGAGCAAAAACATTGTTCTACGAAATATATGACTCAAACTCCTTTAAGTTCTTTAAATTTCATGGGTGGTGTAGCTACAAAGACTAATACAGTCAATTATGTCTCTTTTAAAAGTTGGTTAGATACTTCTCATTTTGTTCTAGGGTTCTGCATATTCGTAGGTCATTTATGGCACACAGAAAGAGCTCGTGCATATGCCATGACATTTGAAAAAAGAATTGATCAAGATTATGAGTCAGTTCTTTTCATGATTCCTCTTATTTGAGACATGAAATCAAATGCTTGACGTAGGAATCACTTCAATTATATATTGGGTTGAGTCGAGCATATGATATTGATTTTTTTTTCAATTCATTTATATCTAATCTTTTCACAAACTAGGCTAAGTGGTGATATAGTCGAGCCGAAAAAAGTCGAGCTAACCAAAATCAATAAAATTCAAAAATCCAAGAAAAAGGAGAAAGGGGGATTTGAACCCTCAATAGATCTTTTGAATGAGACTCGTTTTCATGACCAACAATGAGAAAAAGAATTGCAATAGCTAAATGATGATGTGCCATATTGGTCAACCATACACTTTGCGTTTGAGGATGGAATCGCGCCTTACGAAGTACTAAATAAAACACTACTAGAATTAGAGTTTTGAGCATAAAGATTCCACAGATCTGTAAAAAGTGGACCTAATCCTTAAGGATGTGCTAATACATTTAAGAAATCATTCCATTGAACATATTCTCCTATGGATCCTGTAATAGTAACATGGACTCAATGCCTTGTTCAAGTTAAGCAACTGACTCTAAATAGTCATGACAAATAATGATTGAGGTGGGATTCAACATTTTTAAACCATGAAACGCTCGGTTTCCATTTTGGTTGTAGGAATAGCCATCCCGCTAGTAAGGATATGGCGGGTCAGAGTAGTTTTTTATTTTACCATTAATTTTATGTATTTTTTCCCTTAAAAAATAAAATAAAATTAATGGTAAAATAAGAAACTAGTTCGACTTGATTCAGTTAAACTAGAGTAACAATCGGAGGTAGTAGATATCAATTTGTGTTGTCATGTAAGTATAACTAATTTATAATTCTGAATATATTCGATGTATTGACGTGAGGATTGAACACATCATTCTTCATTTCTCCATATTTACGATTGAATTTCATTAGCGATGGCAAAATGAAACGAGCTTGATGGTGAGGTCCTTTTAACCCACGATTTTTGGTAGGATGAGAAGAAGTTTTGAACATAACCCCTTAAGTTGGTCTGCCATGTTTAACCCACTTAAAATGGGAGGGGGCCGACCTACCCACGGGCTAGTTTAACAAAACTATCATTTTTTTTTATTGTTTTTGTTGAGAAATCATATGAATTACAAATCAAGTCATTAGTCCACTATTTTATGAATGAAATATGTATTTTTTTTAACCATTAAATCAAATATGTTAATTATATTGTAAAAAAAATAAGTTTTACGCACAATGTTGGTCATTCAAAAAGTATAAGTACCCCTTTATAGTGGTGAATATTCAACTTTCAATCGGAACTACCAACTAAACGTCACATGAATCCATGAAAGTTGCCTTCTGATTTCAAATTGTGTAGGAATAAACACAAAAATCTTTGAAAACATGAAACATATCCAAAACAATGTGTCATTACAATAAAATTTAAAATAAGAAATGATAGAGATGGTGTGGGTGTGTGTGTGTGTGTGTGTGTGTGTGTGTGTGGGGGGGGGGGGGGGGGGGGGGGGGGGGTTCGGTGTGGTGGCAGTCAATTAAGAATGTTAAAGATGGTGTGTCTACTCTGTTTTGGGTTGACCCGTGGCTTGAGGGGAAACCATGGGGGAAGGCCTTTGTGAGATTGTATGAGTTAGCTGAGAATAAATTAGAGACGGTAGCTTCTATGTTTATGAGGGGTTGGGGTGTTAATGGGGAGGCGTTGAATTGGCGCCGGAGGTTGTTTGATTGGGAGGAGGAGTTATTGGGGGAGTGTGTTGTTCAGCTAACTACGTTTTCTTTACAGGTTGATCGTGTCGCTCAATGGATTTGGACTTTACATTTTTCTAACTGTTACACTGTTAGTTCTGCTTATTATTATTTAACAGGGTCGGATAATGAACGACAACAACAACATAATAATGACAATTTTATGTGGTTGAAAGTGGTGCCTCTCAAAGTGTTGATTTTTGCGTGGTGCCTATTTCTCAATCAAATTCCTACTAGAGACAAGCTCTTCCAAAGGCGTGTTCTATTAATATCTAAACAGAGTTGTGTTGCAAATTGTGGTTCTATTGAGGACAGAGACCATTATTTCAAAATTGAAGTTTATTCGGTGTTTTGTGGCAGCATATTGCGGGATGGTTTGGTTTCTCAATAGCTTTTCATGGCTCTTTTTTTAATCACTGACATCAGTTCAGTGGGTTGCGAGGCTTTTCGAAAAAAATCAACTGAGTTCATGAACATTATTTGGCTGTTAATTGTTTGGGCAATTTGGAAAGAGCAGAATAATAGTGTTTTCAAAGGGAAAGAGAGCAGCTTGCAGGCGATATGCTAAAGGGTGAAGCTTCAGTCTTTTTGGTGGTTGAAGTCGAAATACGCTACTTTCGATTTTGACTACCAGTTGTGGCGGCAGAGTCCTTTAGCTTGCTTGACTTCAGTTTTTTAATTTGTATTTTGAACTTTGACACTGTCTAGGCATTTTGGCACTCCTTCTGCTAAAGTGTCCCGCTTTAATTTTTTATATATATCATTTTGCTTTTTAAAAAAAATGATATCAAATTAAAGTCAATGTTGTGTATGTCTAGAATAGAACTCAAAACCAATTCAATTCACTATAGTCAAAATATATAGACAAATCTTCAAAATGTTTGAAAAAAGAATATAATAGAGATTCAAAACAAAGCAATCGTTTGAGCTGAAATCTCCAAAATATCAGATAATACCTTTCAATTGGAGATAATGAAAACCATTTGTTATCTCGTTGTTCTATTTTTTCCATTCTCGTTCTCACGTTGTTCTAAAGGAGTTCAAGTTCTGGCAAGAGAGAAAATACTAACATAATAATTAAAAAAAAGGGACGCTCAATAATTTTTTTGACCTTCATTGATGTTTGAATATCTCGCGTTTCTTCTAATATTTTGTTGTGATTTCTTGATTTTAATTTGAGATTTGCTAAGGTTTCCCCCCCCCCCCCCCCCCCCTCTGTCAGTCAACCGGTCAACTTTAAGCCTCAACTCACCTTTTCTCATCACTCCGTCGCATTCTGCCATCAGAAGGCTTTTTATGGAATTGAAATCTAGGCTTTGTATAAGGGATTCAAAGCTAAAAGAGGTTTTAGCTCCTGATTCTTGCACTTCGTAAATCTCTCCTTTGATTGGTTTCTTTGTTTAGGTTTTTTCTACATTACCCCACGATGAGTTGGGGGTACGTAATTTATCCATATCAAAGAAAAATCCCCCTTTCTTCTCTTTATTCTTACAACTAGTTACAATTTTCATCTCAAGAACATCAAATTTCTTCATCTTCTTTATTCAACATGTGATCTACATCTCCTCCGTTCTAGAATCGAATCCTAGTTGTCATTGGGCGTAAATTACCCCCAATTCTTCAAGGGGTAATGTAGGTTTCATTAATAGGTTTTTTCTTACAATTAGTTATCATTCTCATCTTAAGAACATCAAACTTTTTCAATTTCTTAATTCAACATGTGATCTTTATGTACTTTGTTCTAGAATCGAATCTTACTTGTCATTAAGGGTAAATTACCCCGATTCTTCAAGGGCTATGGTAGGCCTCACCGTTGAGTGAAGGTATAGTTCTAGGTAGTGCACACACTACTTCGATGTTTAGTGTAGTTTTATTTGAATTTCTTTTTTCATCATCACATTCATTCTATTGCATGAATTTCTAGTAGTTTATTATTAGTTATGTCCCTCACTCTCTCTTTAGTAAATTGATTCTTTTACAACTTATATTCGTTAGCTTGCTAGTCTTATATTTTCAAGACACCAACTGTTTAAGAATTTGTTTATTTGACATTGAAACTATATTTGTACTTGCAGAGAGTACAATAATAGATACCCTGCCTGCGATATGCTAAACTAATTAAGACTCTAAGGTTTTAGTGATTTGTTAAAGTGATGCCTTGGGAATGATCCATGGTCACTATTTATAGGGCATATGATTCCCCTTTGGTCGTAACAACCTGGTAGTGTTTTCTAAGCCTATTCAGATAGTTTCTATTAAGACGGGCACGTTTGTTGGCATTTATCCTTATCCCAGTGTCTTGCCAAGGGCTCTATCTTCATTCATTCATCATGTTTTGCAGGTTGCTTTTGGACGAGAACGGATGGAGTCGGAGATAAGCAGTGAACGTTATATACATTATAGTTAAGGCTAAGAGGTGGGGTGCTAAGATGTTGTTCGCATGACACCCTTATACCCCAAATGCATAATGTTGGGGCTTATCCCAGTAAAGTTTGTTTTTCAACATGAGTCTTTTAGACATGTTTTATCGTCACTCACCTACTTTTTAGGAAGCTTCCCATAAAGTTATTCATCCCAAATTTGCTCTAAGTCAAACACGATTAACCATGAAATACTCATCGTATGGGATACCGCAAAAAGTTGCCACTTGTTGGTATACATAATATCAATCAATTTTTAGAAGTCGTCCTTCAATCATACAGTTCCAGACTTGAACAATCTCAAAATCCCTAAGATTCTGAGTTGAATCGGGTTCATCCATGTGTCCTTTTGACTAAAAGCATACTAAGAGCCGCCGTTCATTGAATGTAACTTTTACACTGGCGATGACTCGCCATAGTCATCCCGAGGCATCACATATCCACCAACTACTACTTGGTTCCTTTCCGAATGATGTCGTATTGGGAGATATCTTCTCTAATAGAATTTGTAATATCACTTTTACTTTTAGTTTTGTCGAATGTTGCTACAAACCAACACACATCGTTTAAACATGTTTTGTCATCACTCACATACTTCTACGACATTTCTCGAAAGGTCACTCATCTCAAAATTGTTTAGTAAAATACACTTAACTTTGATCTCTTATGATATAGACTATCGAAAAGATGCATCTTATCGATATAGATAGTATCAATCAATTATTATAAGTCACTATTCAACAATACTTCATATATGTCCCTTTTGCCCAGAAACATTCTCAAAAGCTGCTAATTGAACATGCATTTTGTAGCGACGATCACTCGAGGCCCTCATCAGCCTTAGACCTCACATTCCTAAAATTGACCGTAGATAACACAAGTGATTATACGTACATGCATAACCTCGAGGTATACGACACAATAGAAAGAGACCTATGACAAGAAGGGAAAGACATAGTGGTATATGCAAAACGTAGGTTTTGGGCAGATGCAAAGAGGGAGAAAAACAAACGCAAAACGACAGTATTTGTGTAAGTGTTATATTAAACCCTTGCCATTCGATTTTAATAGTACTGCATGACAGAGATACCCCATATGTATCACATTCAATTCTTCCAAATACAGTCCGTTGGATCAGATCACAACCACTTGATTTCTTTTTTTAACCCATGCATACATCACACTCATTCTCACCAAAAATGAGTAAGAAACTTCCCTAATTATTATGCCAAGTTTTTCGTAATTAACAAGGAAAATGCTAACGTTTTGTAAAAATAAAAAAATATGAATGAGTATTTAAGGCATTTTTTAAGACCTTTAAATGATACTTCATCCGTCCCATATTAAGTGGGCTATTTGCTCGTTTAATACATATTAAGAAAAATATATAAGTCCTGACCCAAAACAAAGAAAAATGTATAAGTGAATGACAAGAAGAATGGTTTTAAGTATTCTTGTCAAGTATTGATGCATTCACCATTTTCATAAATGCAAAGTGAAAGATATTGAATTGTGAATTATGAGAGCGGTATTAATTAAAGTTATAATTGGAAAAAAGTACTCACTCTGTTTCAAAATACATGTCGCGTTTTTACAATGTACAATATTCATATGACTTACTTTGACCATACTTTTTAACTAACATATAAATACAAATGTTAGCATGTAAGTTGTTGTTCGATTTGTTTTGATAATTAAAGATATTAACAGTCAAAGTTGTGGATTAGTATGTGAGAAGTGGTTGACTGCGACATGTATTCGAAACAGAGGGAGTGGTTAATAATGTATTGAAAAGTTAAATGAGTCAATTATTTTGATACAATATTTTTTTTTTACAAAAGATTAATTTATTATGGGTAGGAGGAGGTAACTTTTTAGGAAAACTTGTGTAATCAATGTATTCATAATTGAAATATTTGTTTTATAAAATAATTTTTTATTTTAAAATATTTAAAGAGTGTCCATAAACTGGTTAGGAAGACCCTAATAACAATTTCATTTGTTTGTATGTTTGACATCGCAATGTGTTGTTGAAAATCACGGCGGCTCGTTGTAATTTTGATCAACAGATTTATTTATTTTGACAGAATTATAGATTGATAGACAAATTTATGAAATCCAATCATGCACTATATTTTTTCCCATCCCCTCATTCACTCTCAAATAAGAATACTGTGCTCTATTTTTGCTTACTATGTTATTCTCTGTTCAGCAAAGGAAATTAAACAAATAAATAAATCTGAAAATACTAAAAACTATCTCCAAAACACCGTGCCTAGAATCATCAGAAGAGTTTGAAATTTCTTCGAATTTAAAGAAGTTACGGTGGTACCATGATTTTATTAATCTCTAAAGTATAGTTCTTACAGAATCACATTGGCAGAATAGATAAGTGCCAATTAATATATATGCTTTCAAATTTAAATTTTGAGATAAGAAAAAAGTAACAATTTGGTTTTACATTAATATAAAATGCAAATAGAACAATTAAAAATCTTGGTTATAATAAATTTGCCTTACGGAGTTTTTATTTGACAAACCAAACTCAACTCATATCATTGATTAACTAATGATGGATAGTTAATCAAGGAAGAAAATCATAAACTTGTCGACTAGCATTAGAAATGGCCGCCTTATGTGCTATGGAGTTTACTTAATCACATATCTCAAATATTTCACACTAGCATAATTTTATCACACCCTTATATATATAAATAACTACATGTAACATACTACCTAGCTTCTTGTTATTCTCATATACATGATAAATGAAATATAAAAAGGCACATAATATTAATAGAAAAGTGAATTAATTAAGAAGGTGGCAAAATTTAACTAAGAAAGTTATAATTACATATCTTCTAAAAATCACATTGAAATAAAGAGACATAAATCAACTACATTAACTCAAGGAAAAAGTTGCTCATATTGCTTCAAATTAAAGCCAATGAGTATTCTAGCTTCTACTTCTACTTCTACCTGTTATGTAATGGATTTGGACCTGTAGGAACAAATCTCTTGTCATCTGAGTTAGTGTTCTTCTTAGAGCATAACACAAATTTGTTTTTCTTGTGGTTACATTTGTGGACATGAAGTGTCTGATCACTTGTCTTCTTTGCACCATGAAACAAGGTCTTTCTTACCATCATGTTGGAACCAACGCAAGCAGATAACAAAAGGCAAAAGAACATAACCATCAATATCAACTTGGATAATCTCATTGCACTAAATCTTGTTTCAAAAATAGCAAGGAAATAAAAAAGAGTTTGGCAAAGAAAAGGATTGATAAAATGACTAGAGATAGAGACAGATAGAAAAGGGGAAGATCATGTACTGAGTGAGTGAAGACAAAGCAAAAGGAATTGGTGATGATATTAGTGAAAAAGATATAAAGGGTAGAGTTGAGAAAAAGTGAGTTATTAAAGGAATAGGACATTAACTATGGTACCTCGGATATGCAGTTAAAGAGACCTTGATACATCACAATTTGGTCAGAAATTGTACCTAACTTCATTAATTGACTTCAATTCAACTTGACCAATATCAATTTACAAATTACATATAAGATTTTTTTTTTACTTATATTTTAGAGACAAATAGCTCAATTCAACTTAAGTAGCTGTCTTACCAAGTTTGAATCCAACCCTAAAATAAACTGAAGTTAAAACTATTGAGTGAAAAATTCAATCATTTTTTTAATTATCAAAACAAAACATTAAGTGATTTAACTCAAGTGGTAAATGAGCCATTACGATGAATCGTTTGAGAGAATCGAAGTTTAAATTATTTGACATTAAATTCTCTAAAAAAAAATTATTTGACATGAAATGACTTTTTTTTATCGAATTTGACATGAAATGACTTAAATAAAGCGGTAAATGAACCCCTGAGACGAATCATTTGAGATATTCCATGTTCAAATTTTGGATTCAATAATTCTTTGTTGGACTTTACTAATCTTCTAATAGAATTTTGGATTACCAGATTTCTAACACTAGACATTCAAATACTACAAATTTCATCAATAAAAAAATGGTTGCATATTCCTTTGAAAATTCAATTTTTTTAAAACATACAGTATAATATATGATATGATTGTCTTGTGAAATATGGTTAACTAGCTAGCCAGGCCTAAATTAGAGAAAAGCATATACTCCTAATAGAGCCAAAGAGCAACATTCTGTACTCTTAAGCATAGCTGATGAGAGCCTAGCTAAGAAACCAAAACCACACCCTTAAAATTTAATTATCTCAAACCAACTTGGTTCCTTCAGCAATGAAACTGCACCACGTGCTCTTTGATAAAAGGACCCAACATGAAAAAGCTGACAATCATTGTGAAGAAGGTAATGCATGCAGAAGAATTTAATGTGTGTTTTTTTTCACTATAACGTGCATGCATTGAATTCAAATCAGAGTTTTTTTTCCCTTCATTTGAATTGAAATTCGAAAAACTTCTTTGTTGTGAAAGTATTGATTGAATGAATGATGGTTGTGTTCATATATGTACAAGAATTTACTCTAACATATTGAACATGTAGCATTTGTATGGAACATTAATAGAGGGACAACCTGGAAATAGGTCTAAATTCTAATTCTGTTACTACAGTGAAGCTAGTTGTTACCTATCTTCGACTAGGTTACCTCTGATTTCTCTTCACAAAAAGGAAGCTTAAATGAAACAGAAGACAGTTTGACCTATCATAGAGGAAAAAAAGTTAAGACGTTGTCTACCTTTTTTTGATACTTCAACTTGGTTCTCCTAGGAATAATACAGTACATATTAACTTTGAGGAAAAAAAGTTTACAATGCAAAACCGTTATAATGGATCTAGTAATGAAATGAATAGATGGTTTGACTTTTCTTAGTTGTTTTTCTGTAAATTTACTCACCGTGTGCTAGGATATTTTTAGTGTAAAGGGGTATCATCGGTCTGTAATTGTGGAGATTAATCTTTCGTCTATTTATGAAACCACATATGTCTAGTAACGACGGATGAATGCAATGGTGACGGTGCGGTGCTCCGGTACAGTGGCAGTGCGGTCTGTCTTCACAGTGGAATGCAGGCACGTTAATACTCCAACACTCAAGTCATTGTAGGAAATATGGTTGAATGTGTAAAAGTGTGCGGGAAATGAATCATATCATAAGGGTGAACTGGAATCACCCTTATATAGAAGAAGGTGGCGCTAACGGATTCCGTGAAATGCGGCGCCTCATCAGGGCGCCATTGGAGGGCAGGTGTAGGTGCCTGAAGACGGGGGGCTTGCTTGAGTGTGGTCAGGTGCATGGGAATTAGCGTGTTCACCCAGGCCATATTGATTTTTTAGCCGGTGCAAAACAAAACCTAAATACGGATGACAAACTCTTACCAATAATTTTAACATTTGTGCATACCCAAACTCATGATCTTAGATAAGCTATAACAAACTCATGTCATCTCATCTAATTGCTCTCGGTTGAAAATTGAACCATGTTCCATGAGGATGGAGAGGCGTGAGTTTCACCATTGAACCAACACGTCCATTGTAAGTGTTGGATATTAAAAAAAAGGTTGAGTGATAAAAACCACCTAAAAACTTCAATTTCCATTATAGATTTTTTTAATTTAATTAATTATGTATAAATAATTTATTCATATGGATGATTAGACGTTATTAAGTTGTATGTCATGTTATTTAAAACAAGTCATATCATAGTTTTTTTTTGGTTGTTGTCGAGAAATGAGAAATACTAGGAAATAAGCTAAATTGCACCAGACCAATTTCAAGAGATAAAAATAAGCTTACAAATCAAACCTACAATAAAGTCTAAGTAATTTCCCTTTTCTATTTTTTCCCCAAAAAGTAAGTTCCCTTTTTCATTTTTCTTCCCAAAAATTGACATACTATATTTTATTATTGAATTGACCATGCATGTATTTTTTATGCATAATTAATTGCTTCCCCATATAATAAGGTTTTGCAAACAACTAGTATAGCATATAACCATGTCCCACTGACCAAAATTTATGAATGTGTCCCTCATGGCTCGGATACCTCAATTTCACAAAATTTTAAATTCATTATTTTAATAGGTTAACAAAAAGCAATTAAAATTTGAATTTTATATAATTTGAAATTCAACTTCTGCTGAATTCATTGTGATATTATTTATTTGTGACACCATATATAATTTTATGAACTCATTCATACACAATGTATATACAAACACCAAAAGCAAATGAGAATTTAATATGGACTATTATGGTCTTCAAATTCCTTCTCTTGTTCCCTTCATAGAGATCATAAACTCAATTAGTGGTTAGCCATAGATGTTACTTCAAAAGAATGATTATCTTCATCCTTCCCTGGCCTTAGGTCAAGGAAGGCTGGCCTCATTGGTGTTGTGACCATTTCAATTTTGAATGTCAACAATGCCACAATTTCTGACATTGGTGGTCTCAAATGTGCATGAGGTTGCAGGCATAAGAGAGCCACATGGGTTGCTTGCATAACATCCTTTTCCACAAATCCATCTTGTTTCAGCTTTGGATCAACAAGATCTAATAAACTTGATTTCTCGTATAATTTCCATGCCTATATCACGAGGATTGATTTTAAAAACTATCGAGATATATATAAAATATTCTCCGCATTCACATAGTTGGCACATTGGTAGACGTTTAATAGTAATTAGCGGTCCAAATTGCAAGATTGGTATTTTAGCTAAGAAATAGTTAAAATCTAAATTGAAATATGGACGTCGGATCTCAATCTTTGCCAACGATATGCCGACTACGTGAATGCTAAGAATTACCAATTCGATATGCTATGAATTCCTTAAGAATTGTTGCTTAAGTTAAGAACTTAAAACTTACATATTCGGGGAGGTACTGCATATCTGGTGGTAAAGTATGATCTGTATTTTTCCTGCAACATATAATTTCAAGAAGGAGAACTCCAAAACTATAGATATCAGCCTTTTCTGACAATTCCCCTCTAATAGCATATTCTGGAGCAGTATACCCTCTAACAAAATAAAAATAAAAAACCACAATCAATACTAAACCTGTACATATAATATAGAAAACATCAAATATTGACATAGAAATTGGGACACTGGACACGACGCTGACATGCGACACAAGAAATAATTTGTGAAAGATTTCACACGGTGTAGGACACTTTTATGTGACGAACACCATAAACGCATTCAATTAATGCTACAAAAATAGATATCGAAAACTAAGTAATATTTGTCGATAGTATGCATTTTTTAATAAAAATGTAAAATTTGTTTCAATAAGACATACAATGTTCCTGCAAACTGTGTGCTAAGATAAGCTTGGTCTTCTGGAAAAAATCTTGCTAGTCCAAAGTCACCAATTCTAGGCAAAAACTTGTCATCAAGTAGAATGTTGCTTGCTTTGATATCTCTATGAACAATTCTTAGGTGTGAATCTTCATGAAGGTATTGAAGTCCACGTGCTACCCCAAGTATGATTTGATACCTAGTGCTCCAATTCAAAAATCGATCATTGTTTCCTACATTTAAATAGGTAAATGATGGATCATAACACAAATTTGACTTTAGGTTATTTCATCTTTTCATAATCTACAATTACATAATGATTGAGTTAGTTTTAAGTGATTAAAAGAGAAACATTATACCAAGGGATAAAAGAATGATCAATCAAAACAAGGAATTAAATAAGGCTAAAATATGGTTTTGGTCCTTGCAAATATGCCTCGTTTTGGTTTTAGTCCCTGTAAATTTTTTTTTGTTGTTTTTGGTCCCTGCAAAATATTTTGTTTTTGAAAATAGTCCCTCCAGGGACTATTTTCAAAAGTAAAATATTTTGCAGGGACCTTTTTAAAAATCAAAAGATTTTGCAGGGACTATTTTTCTAATAAATGGGTTTGGTCATCATGTGCCACATGTGCAAATCATCACAAAAGTGGGGCCAGAGACCAAAACCAAAACGAGGCATATTTGCAGGGACTAAAAACAACAATTTTTTTTACAGGGACTAAAACTAAAACGAGGCATATTTGCAGGAACCAAAACCATATTTTAGCCATTAAATAATTACTAGTTCTAGCATACTTACAACCTTTTTCCAAAAAAAGATACTTTGAACATCTCTAGCAAAAGTAAGAGGCCTATCACTTTGTTTTTTCAACAAAAGAAAAAAAAGAAAAATATACTATCTTTGCTTTCATATATACATATATATATATATATATATATATATATATATATATATATATATATATATATATATATATATATATATATATATATTAAGCATCATGTTAACTGATTTCACTCTCACACTAGTTAAAAAAAAGTAAAAAATAGCAAATTTTTATTAAAACAATATTATTATTTTTTACTTTCAAAAGGTTTAATATGCTACTTTTCATTACTTTCCAATACAATATTTCTACATTAATTTATTTACTAGTATCTAAGGGGCATTCTTTAGCATTTCCCATATAACAATTGCTTATTTTTTTCATGAATTGATTTGTTTAAAAATTCAAACATTATCAATTGTAAACTAAGCATTTATGTCTAAATTCATTCTAAAACTAGGGGTGACCCAATAACTTGTTTTAGTAAGTGGGACATAAAGTAAGGTTTAATACATGAAATCTTTTTTGTTATAACATGAGCTCTTTTTGCTTGTAAAATTTAATAGAAAAAAATATTTATTTTTATTGGTGGAACTAAAACGACGACTTTAATGGTCTTACCTTTGGGTCATTCCTGTCTAAACGATATTTGTAATCCACTGTAGTAACTTTTAGTCTTATTTAAAAATTTGTTAAAAATTATGTTTTTTCTCTTCTAGATTGTCTTTACAGAATTGCGGGTAATTTATTCAATATGCAATGCAATGAAAATTAGCCACATAAATAAATCTGCAAGTCAAGTAAAAATTAACTTGTGTGTACCATATGCAAGTTTATCCATGTGATTGATTTTCATCAAGTGTTAAAAAAAAAATACCTACAATGCTTCAAAAACAACCTAGGTCTCACCATTAATTTAATTATAAGTTAGAGGAGTCGACATGCTTTGTCAAAATCTTATATAATTGATTGATATTAAGAGGATCCATTACTCAAGACTCAATCCTATATGAGCTCAACCCATTCATCCATGATTGGCATAATGCTCCCAATGGTTACAAGACATATGATCCATGTAATCTGTAACGCCTCCTGACTCATCATTGTTCCTCGACGATCACCGGTTTCATTTATTGCAACCCTCCGTCCATAACAGTCACAATAACTATATTCTCATTTGTATAAATTCACCCCGAACATGATACAAGGTACACAATCTTCTATCCAAATTGCCTTTCACTCTCGCTCTCTTAACGACTTAGTGTTAGAAACTTGCAGGTACCATCAATCAACTTCAACCTTAATGGATTGTTGTTCTACGTCGGCCATCACTCTCGATCACCTCATATCATAACAAAGAAAGATTATAAAATTAGAGAAGGGATACCAACCATATATGAAGAGGTCCAAGCTTCGGTTTTTCATGTATTCATAAATAAGTATCCTTTGAGGACCATCTATACAACTTCCAAGAAGGCGAACCAAATTTTTGTGTTGGATACTTGTGATCAATTTAACTTCAGCCAAAAATTCTCTTTCTCCTTGTTGAGATTTGTTAAGAGACAATGCCTTAACAGCAATGATCCTTCCATCTTCCAGCTTTCCCTATCAAAACATAAATAGATATTGTGGTTTAGAATTCTATCCCACGATATGAGAACAAATATCCCTACTACTCTA
This sequence comes from Medicago sativa, assembly GCF_051527215.1. Taxonomy (NCBI): domain Eukaryota; kingdom Viridiplantae; phylum Streptophyta; class Magnoliopsida; order Fabales; family Fabaceae; genus Medicago; species Medicago sativa. The sequence goes on from NC_140750.1 coordinate 25,859,066, forward strand.
TTTGACAAAAAATTATATGATATTTAGAAATTAAATAAATTGTCTCTAATTATGTCACTAACTTTAACTACGTATATTGAGAGAATTTATTTTCACTTTTGAAATTGTTATTTTTTCCATCTGTTGCTAATCTAACGGCAGTTAATTGCCGTCGATCGCTTTTTAAATTGGTTCAACTGACTTTAAAAATGCCTGATAGTAATTAACTGTTGTTGGACCAACGACAGTTGAAAAAAGATCAATTTCAAAAATAAAAGAGCAATTTTCTTATACATTCATACCTTATATACAGGTCCAAATCCACCACTTCCAAGAAGGTTTCCATGAAAAAAGTTATTGGTGGCCTTCCTCAATGTCTGGTAATCAAAGTGGCTAATAGACCGAAGGCTCCCACTAAAGAACTCCATTGACCCTATCCAACATGAACATAATTTGATAGAGGTAGTAATGATAATTTTAAATGCAAGTACAAGTTTAAAATTAGAATAATAGTAGTGCTAATAACCTTTATTCTAATACTTTATTTTCAACACTCGATCGCTTAATATATCAATTTCAAGTGAATCTAATGGATTTATGTGAGACAGGTTTCTAAAATGGTGAGACTTATGTGAATTATATTTAATTGAAAAATAAGTGTTGAAAACATAGTGTTTTTTTTTTGAAGAAATTGAAAACATAGTGTTAAACTGAGTGTTGTTATTATTTCTCTTAAAATTATACAAAACTAACTATAATTTTAGTTTCTAAATAATTTCTAGTTCAAAATTAATCTCTCAGTCTTTTTAGACTTAATTGTTTTTAGTGCTCTCAACATAGTATAATTTTTTTACTTTGGTTTCCCACATTTTTCTTTCGTTTGGTTTTCTTATTTCTAATCTCTCAGTAAGTTTGAAGGGACTCTTTGAATGGATGACGAAGTCAACTATAATCATTGAGAGTAGCAATAAGCTAATGATTGGAACCAAGTACTTCATTTTATTGTTTGACTATTTTACGACAAAATGATACTCCCTCCGGTCCTTATTATAAGAAAAAGTTGACTTTTTAGGTTCATTGTATAAGTGATGTATCTAGTCTATATTTATAACAAGATACATTAATTATTCTATGAACCAAAAAAGTCAATTGTTTCTTATAATAAGGACCGGAGGGAGTACTATAAATTTCCATTTGATTGTTTAGAAAGTGATGGGAATGAAAAGCGTTATAATATGTTGAATGTCTTATTAAATTTAATCATTTGAAAATACATATATTATGTAGAATTGAAAGATATTATATTTTATTAAAATTATTAAATTTTATGATAATAATATAAATAATACAGAAGAAAAAAAACAAATTAGAGAGGAGCTCGACATAAGTGTCTACGCTCACTCGAGTTCTTTCTCTTCTCCACCAAAATATATATTACACCCTCAATCTCACTCTTCAACATTATAAGATTGCCCTTGAGGTTGGAAGAAAACTTATTTTTGTATTTTAAAAAACGATTCACGTCGGATACGGGGATGTGGCGGGGATACCATAATACGTCAGAGATAACGATATCCGACCCCCGTTGAGTATGGGTAGGATAACGGGTAAATATATAAAAATAAAAAAAAGGAGATAGTAAAACCGATCTCCACCCCACCTCATTGTCATCCATATGTTCCACTTAATTCTACGTACTAAATATCCAAACACTCATTCCATACTGTTGGACTCTCTTTCATTCTATTCAATCAATCCAAACAAATCCTAAAATTCATTGACACCGTCAATCATCAAAATCTTAAAGCATTAAAAATATGGATTAATAATATATTTAGTTCATTCATAATTGATTAGAGATGAATCACTCACACTCAAATTATCTTTTAAAATTTTTGACATAAATAAACTGTATTAAATAACCTTATGCTCACAAAATTCATGGTTTAAAGTTTCACCCAAATACATATTACCCAAAATTTTCCTTTATGAAATCCTGACTTTTTTTATGAATATAAAAAAAAAAAGGAAATATATAGGCAGACGATGAGGAATTACAAATTTTAATGAAAAGATAACAGTCAATATATTACTTTGATTTTACCCTCCATTTTTTAGGTAATTGGGTCATGGCAATCAGAAATTTAGAGTTAAGCCAAAAGAAAAAAAAACCGACAAAAGATTGTTTCATCCTATGGTTGAATTGAATGTGATTCTTTTTTTATTTGTTGATAGGTAAAATGTTAAGAGTCATTAAAAACTCACATAATGGAGGAGTCGGGGTTCGACTTACCAAATTCGACATTTTTACCAAATTAAAACTAGGACTTGTGGAAGAATTGGACGTGATTCTATTTTAATAATTTAAATTTGTTAGACATGGTAAATCAATTGTAATAATTTAAATTTGTCAGACATGATGAACCAACAACGCATAAAATAGAGTGTGACTATATCAAATGCCAACCCTTTGAATTACCTGATGATTGTTGTTTGGAAGGATATATCACCTTCATCACCTCTGTAGGTTCAGCTATTTTCCCAAACACCAACCACAAATAACAAAATTAATATATCATGTATATAATTAATATATAATCATAAGCACTTAAAAATAAAACAAAGTAAAGTTTTAAACAAATTTCTCAAAGCTACCTTCATTTGGAACTGTCTTTCCCACTGGATTTGGTGATCGTTTCACACGCTTTCTATATACAATCCAACCAAGAATCAATATTATGGTGACCACTACTATCCCTCCAAGGACAAAGAACATTGTTTCACGTTTGTGTTCACTTGACTTCTTTGACTCATCATTTGAGGGTAAAGAAGCTTCTCCTAAATTGGTTCATAAAATTCCAAATTTGATTAAAAGACAATTTGATTAATTACATAAAATATTTGCGATAAAATAAAATTGTAAGACAATAGCTATATCACAATTTGAAATCATGATTTTATGTAGATAATTTTTGTATCAATGCCTTGAGATTATCTTAATAGTATATCTATTAGCTACATATGTGTGTATTGCATGCATGATCGATGTTATAAAATTCAACTACTTTTCCTAAGTATTAAGCCTCATGAAACACTTTAAAATGAATGATGATCATAAATATTCGATGAATTGCAGAAATTATAAACAAAAATGAAGTTAAATCAGAGTAATGTGTAAGAGAAACTAACAATTCATCAAGTTTATATTACAAAAACAGCAACAACTACGAACCAAATGAGAAAAATTAAGAAACTGCAATCAAGCACCCCAAATGATCCAGCCTCCAAAGAAGATAATCAAAATCGAACAAAATATAATATGATTTTAACCACCAATAAATCTTAAGCTTGACCTTTTCGCTTAAAGATTGAAGAATATGAGCCTTATGTTGGAAAATCCTCCCATTTCTCTCCTTCCATATGACACAAAGCACAAAAATTCAGATAATATTTAAGGTCATGCGAGAGTTTTTGGAGAATCACTGTAGCCCACCAAGCATAAAATGATCTTGTAAGTTTTCATGATGAGAAGTTGATATACCTAGCCAACTAGAAATTAAAGATCAAAGTCGTCCAAATAGGTTGCATTTAATGAATAAATGGTCTTTATTTTCATATCAACCACAATCAGCCGAACAATTAATATCAGTATTAGCCAAAATACGCCAAACAAGTTATCCTTTGTTAGAATCCGATTAAAAAATATCCGCCAAACAAAAAATGTTTGCTTTGAACGATACCACTTTAAGCCACAAAACATGATTATAATCCACATTAAAATTGACTTCTACATTAGTTAAGTTGTTATAAGCACTTTTGACTATGTATCCGTTCGGAAGAATGAAGCTTCCAAACTTAAAGGGTTGCCACCTTAACCTGCAAAACAACATGAGTCAATCGATCCACACATTCGCTCACCAACTCCTCTTCCCGCGCAAACAACCTCCTACGCCATTTGCATGCATCACCATTCACTTCCCACCCCATAAAATGCATATATGCAACATCTAATTTATTCTCAGCCAACTCAAAGCATTCTAAACCTAACTGCTAAAGAGGCATCGACAAGTCACAAATTACGCAAAAACAATATCTCCCACCTCACGCTAAATATTATCGAATAACTACCCTTCACCTAACATGTCAACCCCCGTTCTATTTTTATTTCAATTATGCCACCACACCGATCATCCCCTTCCCCCAAAACACTTTATACCAAAAATTATCTCTTTCCTCCAACACCCTCCAAATTCATTTACCAAGTAAAGATAAATTAAGCTTATTCAACCTCCTAGCCCTCATACCTCTATTATCCCTATCCAAACATAAAGTATCCCATTTATCGAAGACATTTTCCTAAATACCTCACATCCCCCCCCCCCCCCCCCCAAAAAAAAGGTAAAGGTGCTAAAAATAGATTTAAGAGAAGAAACGATGCATTAGAGAGACTTGGAGATGGAAAGAAAATAAACCGGTATAGAGGACAAAATAGACTTGAGAAGAATCGACCGTCCCCCCAATGAGAGATTCTTATTCTTCTATCCCGACCATCTACTTCAAATACACTTAATCAAAGGAAACAAAAATTGAAGCTGTCTAGGATCCCCACCAATGGCCAACCCCAAATACAAAAAAGGAAGGCAACCATGTTTGCAATTAATTCATTACCAAAGTTGCCTCATGCAACCATGACTCGACAACATTACCGCCAAACAACATGCTTTTGTGGAAAATTACTTTTAAACCTGCTGAAATCTCTTCAAACGGAAGTAAAACTGCTTTGAACGATCTAACATTAGCCCAACTTTTTACCCATAACAAAATAGTATCATCAACAAACTGTAAGTGATGGAAAGGTTTTATGCTTTAGTGTTAATGGCACAAAGATTGAATTAACACGTAGTGAAGCGAGACAACATCTTATATCCAATAAGTGAATTTCTCTTGAACTTAATGAAATGAAGACGAGACCCTCAAAACATACGCTACTCCCTTCAAGAATGTGGTAACTCCGCAATACAATTTTTTGCAATAGAGGCCTAATAGTTACCATCGGTTGCTCATGAGTGTTGTAGATAGATTACCTAAGTCTTTTATAAAAGGTGGCCTATGCCTTCACACTCACGTAGGTAGATAGATCAAGTGCGTCTATTTAGCACCATGCATCATTAAGAGCTATCAGTCCATCCTCACATTAAGCACTATCACGCACCATAGAGATGAGAGATGTAGTACATGTAGGAGTATTCATGACTTTGTTTGACCAAAAATTGGGTATCCACCATATATCTCTCCACTATAGGCTTTAAGCCAATCCCCATCGACATATCTAGGATAACTTACTTGGGAAACCCTTTCACAAAAGGATGCTCATTTTTTTAATTAATATTCTCACTTCTCAAATAGTGAGATAACATCAATTTCTTTTAAAAAGGATTTGTGTCGTCTCTCAAAGCACTGATATTAGTCACATAATTTGAAGCTTTTGATTACAATAGATTTATAAGGTTTGAATCTCCCCCACAAAAGTATCTCAGTCACACTGAGTCTTTCAACTATTATACTTCTTGATATACATAGGGATGGCAATTGGACCCAGGCCCTATGGGTACCCGCAAAAAATACCCACAATGGGTAGGGTAAAATCCCGCATTTATGGGTTTGGGCACGGGTCCGGGTAATACCCACAAATTTAAATGGGTATGGGCACGAGTAAGGGTACTATACTGCCCAGACCCGCAACCCCGCATATACATATCTATATAGTATCATAAATAATTTATTTATTTTTGGTGTATAATTAATTTATTTATTTAGCTCTTTAAGCCTAAACCTAAACTTAAACCAAAAAACTTCCAAATACAATAACAACTCCATCATGCCGGTGTAAAATTTTTTAGGATATTTTGGATGTTTTTTAATTGACTAAATACTATGATTCATACTATTCTATGAGTTAATTTTAAAAAATTTGGACTGTAGTTTTATTTCAATTGTGATGTTTTTATTGTCTTTTCATAGTTAAAGTGCGGGTAATGGGTGCGGGTATGGGCACTTAGGTACCCATAGGGTATGGGGGAAGGGACTAAAGTTGTTGCCCACGAGGGTACGGGCACGGGTACGGGTATTTTTTACAAATGCAGGTATGGGGAAGGGCACTGTAGTACCTTACCAATAGGGTACCCATTGCCATCCCTAGATATACAAAATCAAAATCTTGAAAATTTTGATTCCATTAGTAAATTTAACTATGCATATTTGTTTTATTTATTTTTAAGAGATAACGTTCCCATGTAATAAACAAATAACTCATAGTAGAACTTACCTCATCATTATTTAATCCAATTTACTTAAAAAAATCTAAGCTAGACATCAAAATGTAATACCTAACATACCCTTTAGATATTTTTTTTGAAAATATAATTGATCATTCAATTGATCACCATTGAGATTATTAATTTATATACTGCATACACTCATTATACCACAAGCAATATCATGTATGATAAAATTCATAAAATACATTACACTTTCAATTAGTTCACACTCAAATTAAGAGACTGTCTTTTGAAATTCCACTTACCATCTATGTGATTACTACCTTAAGCCAAAATCATTGATTTCAAACCATATTTACCATGAAATACAGTTCACTTCTAATGTCTTATTTTATTTTAAATAACAATAAAATAGCATTGGTCCTTCAAAAAAAAAAATAGCATTGGTTAACTCTTACATACTCCTAGATATTGACATTATCTTAAACATAACTTTCTATTCATAATTTATCAACATCTTTTACTCTTACTAAAAGGATAAAATTATGCACTCTATGTCATGCCAACAATTTTTTTTTTCTTTCTTTCTAATCCTTTTACTTACCAACTTGATACAAGATTTTACATATTTTGCGCCCATTTAAAAATAATAAGAATAAAAGTAAAATTGGTTTGGACAGATAGAGAGAAGACATGTAGATGTTGTAGTATGATTAGTAGATTGAATGATGGAGAGTCAGGTGTAAAGAGGCGGAGATATTTTTATAATATAATGTTTAATGATAATATTTTAATCTGTGGCATAAAAATTTATTTAAATAAATAATAAAATTATTTAAATTAATGAAAGTTAATGGAAACGGTAAATTACAAATCATATACATTTATATTTATTGTTAAAACTCGACTAAGAAATTCCAATTTTATAAAGAAGGGTTAATTGCTAAATTTTCCCCCGTAATACACGTGAAGTTTGAAAAACACTCCTTTAAATAAAACATATATTTTCCCTTTTAATTTGAGATTATTCTTATTTTTATCATCTAGTAGCTCAGTGACACATAAAGTGCTGACGTGACAGAGAATTTTGTCACGCACGTGGCTGCTACCATTGATGTAAGATTTTTCCTACTCGTCATATAACTATGTACACGTGAGTATATATAGGATCGTTTCCACAGGGAGTTACGTTAATCATAAGCATTTACACAATCGTTCATATTAAGGGTTTGGATATATTCAAGTTTGTTTGTAACACTATATCCATAAATTACACTAAAGTAAAAACGAGAGGGGATCGAACTATTTCGCTTGCGGTATAAGATAACGAGCAAGCATAACAGCAGCAATCTCTCGATCGATTAACAGACTCTAGCTTTATAACCAATATTATTACAATCATTTCTACAATATCCTTCGTGTCCAAAGCGACATCGTTATTTCTAGGTTATCGTTTAAACATTCGTGTCCAAATTCCTTAAACGATAACAAAGTCGATCGGATAACTTAATCGACCGTGTCCAGCCTGGTTAAGCATCCGAAAGCATTAAAATCTTGATTAAAAGTAATTATCAAAGGTTTACAAACTTGTCAAGAGTGATATAACATAAGATAGATTGTTATTCTAGTTCTAGATTCAAGAGTTTGTGTCCAAATCATCTTGAATCTCTTTGAAAGCATTAAAAGCAAGAATAACAACAATATTGAATCATATAGCTAGAACCATATATATTAAAAGATCAAAAGATTACATAATAGCTTGATTGTTACCTCAATACTACAAAGAAGGTTAGTTACATATAGACATGTAAACTAATGCAAGGAATGAAGGAAAGATGAAGATTCCATGCCAAGATCCTTGATGTCTCAATGAATCTAGGGTTGAATCTACTCCTCAATCACTTGCTTTGTGTTTCTCTCTATGAAATAGCTCTAACCTCTCTCTAGAAATGTGTAAAATGTTTTCAATGGAATAGTGAATACCTAAAAGAGAGGTAAAAATGCTATTTAAATGGCCTGTGTTTTTGCACCTGCGCTAATAGCGCAACTCACGCTAATAGCGTGGTAAGGCGGCCTATAATCTGGCCAATGGGAGCCTGCCACGTTGTTCTTGCCCTGCTGCTACGCTCCAGCCACGCTAATAGCGTGGCTCTCTGGAGCATTTACGCTAATAGCGTGAAATACGCTAATAGCGTAGCTCTTCAAAAGTACTCCAGATCCACGCCCCAGGTGCGCTAATGGCGTATCCCTCTGGCCTTGGGCATTTCTTCATCACGCCAATAGCGTAGGATACACTAATGGCGTAGTTTCTTGAACTTTGACAATTCTTGCTCCTTGCTTGTAATTTCCTGCACAAAAAGGGTAGACTAAGGCTCAAAAGCATAAATGACATATTAACACAATATTTGGAGTTTTCCATAGAGAATCTTGCAAAACAAGTCACTAAAACGACTAAACTCCTATGCGAAATATATCACTTATAAACACTTATCAAACTCTCCCCAACTTGGCTTTTTGTTTGTCCTCAAACAAATTAATTGAAAAGGAAACTAACAAGGCTTTGGACAAGGTTTTCAACATGGTGTCAAACAATTCAAAACAAAAATAAACAAATGGTGATTCAAAAATGATCGCGTGGACAAGCATGAAGTCCTCCGCTACTCTAGGTTCAAACTAAGAATGCGACAAATGTCCTAAGCACAAACTATACATCATAAACTTCAAGACATAAACATAACTATCTATGAACCACACCTAACACTCTTCTTTGAAAGTAAATGCAATATAAAGATAACAATGAATGAGGTAATGAACACACATCCAACAATCATGCTAACATCCTATTTAAGTTAGGTGTCCATCCAAATATCGTCTCAAAAAGCATAAAAGCATGGATCAAAAGGTCTTGCAAGGGTTATAACTTGGCCGGGCTACAAAAGAAATGTCATATGTGGGGCAATTGATCAGAGAGCCTATCAAAGAGGAACATTTTTTTTGTATCACAACTTGAAATCCATATACTTCCCTACCAAGAATTAAAACCTTTGGTGATTAACAATCAAACTTATAACCTTGACAACTTATTCTAATTTTGATTTTTCTCTTTCTTTTTCTTTTCTTTTCTTTTCTTTTTTCAAATGTACAATTTTTTCTTTGATTCAATGTTGTCAGGTTATTTTACAGCTTCACCATAACTTAACATATAATGCCTCCTTTTTCTCCCCAACTTGAATACAACAAAAACTCTAATTGAATGTTCCCCTATCCTAAGGCAAGGGACAAAGTACAAAAAGGTTAAGGGTTCAACAAAGTAAAAATATCAAAGTCCTATAAGATTCAACCATGAACTGGATTTTTGAAAAATTTCAGGCAAATTCAACAAGCATTGTGCTTATGAATATTGACAGTTCATGTTTGAGGACTTGATTCATTAGGCTCAGATTGGGGTATCAGATACTCGCTCTTCTCACAGGTAGGCTTTATGTGGTCAAGTAGGTTACTCTCAATTCAAAAAGTGCCTTGATCCTTTCCATGCTTTCAAACAATTCAAAATAATTATCAGATTTAACATAACTAAAACAGGTTAGACAGTGATTATCGGTCTCCAGCATATATACAACAGATTGAAGCTACCTCACATTTATGTTAAGTACTAAGTGGTTCAAAAATATTTATGTCTATGAAAAAAATTAAATGATATATATTTTGTGCAAAGTACAAGTTTCAAATTCTTATTAAAAACCTAGAATAACAGGAAACCAATACCTTGGCCTTACGCTTTATCACAAGTAATATCATTATCACTCACCTGCTTTTGCTCAAACATGGCTCCATGGAGCACTTTAAGATTTATTGTTCATGAGCAATTTTCTTTTGAGAGACACAAGCAAGATGTAAACAAAAATTTCATCCAAAGCATAAGTTATTAAACCAAAAAGCTAAGTTATTAAACCATATAAAAAGTAACAAAGTAACAAAGTAACAAAGTAACAAATCAAGCACTAAAAACCACAGTGCTTGAAGAGTACAAAATACAACCAAAATAAACAGATGTTCCAACATGAAATAAAAACATAGAGTTATAAAGCAAAAAGAAAAACATCACTAAAAATCCAACAGATCACTGATCATCCTCTCCAGCATCATCCATGTCAAGATCCTGGTACACATCATCATCATCACCCATGACTCCAGCATCATCAGGTGTCGCCTCATCATCAACAGCATCAGCCACCCCCACATAAGGATTTGGCCTGCCCTCAGGCCAATGAACATAAGCCTGGTACTGCTCAGGAGTCATCACCGGGTATTCAGCATTTCCCGGATGCATGTGAGCATTGTAGAGGTCCTGGTGTATGCCCATGTTACTCCTCCAAATTGCTTCATTCTGGTCCATCAGGAAGCTATTCTGGTCCCTCACGTACTGGTTATGCATCTGCTGCTCCAGCATAAAGGTCTGCAAACCTGAAAAGTCAAAAGAACCAGCACCCTCAGATGGGCCACCTTCATCATCAGAGAAATGGTATTGGGCTGCCCTCAGCTCTGATTTCTCCCAAGTGCGAATATGAGAGTCAGTAATGGCCCCCTCAATATCCTCATCATAAGGTCCAGTAATGGCCACTCCATTGGCCTTCAGCAATCCCATAATCAAACCCGGGTAGAATAGTGCCACCTTCTTAGCACCAGTGGCAACTTTCAAAGCCACAGCCTTCATCTCATTAGCAATGATGCGAGCAATATCAACAGGCACTCCTTTCATAATGCACCAGATGAGTGGTAGAACGGCTTTTGGAGCATCGGAAGTATGGGCTCTAGGTAGGGCATTGTGGACAAGGAATTGGAAAACTAAGCGGGCAGTAGCGGTCATCTCCTTGGTAAGTGCATGCCTAATCTCTCCCTTGTCATTTTTGACAAAGAGCCTACCCTTGTTCATTATATCACGCTCAATTTGCTGATATTTCCAATTTCCTTGAGCGTTTCTCTTAGCATAGGTACACAAGGTGGGCATTGTGGGGTCCTCAGATGGCTCAAGGTTTAAGGCATTTCCAAGGAAATCATTGATTGCATCCCTATCAAAAGGGATTTGCTTTCCTCGGACATAAGAAGTCCAAGAGAAAGTCTCAGCAAGGGCTGCGGGTGAGGCATCAGGGACAGCATTACAATAGAACTCCCTGATTAGGTCGGTGTTAATCTCAGTTGCGGGCACCAGGAGTTTGGTCCATTTGCGACCGGTAAAAATGTGGAGCATGTCAGAGTGTTCGCCACCCGGTTGAATGTCAAAGGTTTTCTCGTGCCAGGTTTTGTACTGTGCCATCTTCTTAAACCTGGCAGAGTGGGCAGGGGTGGGGAAACGGTTTGGGATTGCAGGTGCAGCAGAGGAAGAGGCACCTTTGCCTCTAGGACGCTTAGTCCCGGTAGTTTTTTCAACATTTTTCGGTGCCATCTGCAACAAAACCAGGAAACGCCAACATATTGCATAGAAAATATTAGCACAAACTACAATTGGTCATTTAAAAATATCAAAAATTTTGAAAATCTGGGCAAGTAAGAAGATCTACGCTATTAGCGCCTGCCACGCTAATAGCGAAATTTTTCTGGGAAACTTTCGCTATTAGCGTAGATTACGCTAATAGCGAAATTTTTCTGGAAAAGTTGCGCTATTAGCGTAATTTTCGCTATTAGCGTAGCTCTTCGTACCTGCAATTTTCAAATTTTCAAAATCTTTGTTCCTGCAATTTCTCAGCACAATCCAGCATATTTCAACCCTAGGTTTCATCCTATGTCTCTAAAACACAATAGAATCATGAAAAGGAATCAAAATCACAACATTGGCATACAAATCATTCAAAACCCTTATTTTTCAAATTTACAAAATGGGTCAAAATCAAAAGATGAATGTTTGTTGCATGTGGGTTATGATTATTGTTCCTTTTCCAACTATTATCAATGAAGATCAGTCTCTATTCACAAATCAAAACTCTAACCCTAACCTAACCATCTCTAATCATGTCAAAAGCATGGTTTTTTCAAATTTAAGAACAAAGATAGGAAGAGAAGATCAAACCTTGTTAATGCAGAGAGAAGCAACACAAATGCAAGAAGAAATGATGCAAAAATGGATGCTTGAACCAAAATGAAAAGTGGGTTTGATTTCTAGGGTTAGGGAATGGGAGAGAAGTTTTTATGTGTGGTTATGAGATAATGGACAAATGAAACCGTGAAAGAGGAAAAAGAGGGGTTGTGGGAAGTTATGGGGAGTTAATCCCCTGGGCCCACAAAATTTTTTCTCCCACGCCAAACCCACGCTAATAGCGTGGCTCTCTGGAGCTCTCACGCTAATAGCGCAAATTTCGCTATTGGCGTGAGGCTTCAGGATCAGTTTTTTTCAAAGTCTTTCATTTCTGCTGTTAATGTATATGTACTACTACTATATGCAATAACCATAAAAAATACTTACAAAACTGGGTGTGCCTCCCAGCAAGAGCTTGTTTTACGTCCTTAGCTTGACGCATTTTGAAGAAATCATGGCTCGATTAGTGAAATCGTCGTCAAACACCGATCAATTTCACCACCGAAGTAGGGCTTAAGCCTTTGCCCATTAACAGTCCAGTTGGCTTTGGTGACTGGATCCTCAAGTTCCACAGCTCCGTACGGTTTGACCTCTTTAATCATGAAAGGTCCGGACCACTTGGACTTCAATTTGCCCGGAAACAACCTCAGTCTTGAATTGAAAAGTAATACCATTTGTCCCGGCATGAATTGTCTCAGAGTGATCTTCTTGTCATGATACTTCTTGGTCCTTTCTTTGTAGAGCTTTGAAGATTCATAAGCTTGATTTCGCAATTCTTCAAGCTCATGCATTTGAACTTTTCTTCTTTCACCGGCTTTCTCTTGATCGAAGTTTAGGAACTTCAATGCCCAAAAGGCTTTATGTTCGAGCTCGACCGGTAAGTGACAAGATTTGCCATAAACCATTTGGAAAGGAGTGAGGCCTATAGGAGACTTGTATGCAGTCCTATATGCCCACAAAGCTTCATCAAGTTTAGCCGACCAATCCTTCCGAGATGTAGAGACCGTCTTCTCAAGTATGCGTTTGACCTCCCGGTTAGAAACTTCGGCTTGTCCATTCGTTTGCGGATGATACGGTGATGCTACTTTGTGCTTGACTCCATAATGATCTAGGGCCTTGGCAAGTTGTGTGTTGCAAAAGTGTGACCCTCCATCACTAATGAGAACTCTTGGTGTACCAAACCGGGTGAAGATATTCTTTTTTAGGAACTTCACTACCGTCTTGCTATCGGCTTTAGGCGATGCTACGGCTTCCACCCACTTTGAAACATAATCAACAGCTACCAAGATGTACTCATTTGAATATGATGAAGGAAAAGGGCCAACAAAATCTATACCCCAACAATCAAACACTTCCACTTCGAGGATGAGTTGTAGAGGCATCTCATTTCTTTTTGACATTGATCCGGTTCTTTGGCATTCATCACAATACTTGCAATGTAAATTGGCATCTTTGAATAAAGTTGGCCAATAGAACCCGGATTGAAGTACCTTTGCAGCTGTTCTCTCCCCGTTGAAGTGACCTCCATAGGGCGAATTATGACATTGCCATAGGATCTTCTTTGCCTCTTCATCATCCACACACCTACGCAAGAGATTGTCCGCTCCAATTTTGAACAAGTAAGGCTCATCCCACACATAGTGGTTAGCATCATGGAGGAACTTCTTGCGTTGTTGCCATTCAAAATCTTCCGGAATGAACCCGGTTGCTTTGTAATTTACCAAGTTGATTGCTAGCAACCGTTCATCTGGAAATTCTTCACGAACCTCCGGTTCATTCTTGGTTACCTCATTGTTTGTCAACCTTGAAAGGTGATCAGCTACAAGATTCTCCGTGCCTTTCTTATCCTTGATCTCTAAGTCAAACTCTTGAAGCAACAACATCCAACGGATGAGCCTTGGCTTTGAGTCGGACTTAGTAAGGAGATACTTGATAGCTGCATGGTCAGTAAAAACAACAATTTTGGAACCTACAAAGTAAGAACGAAATTTCTCCATTGCATATACTATTGCAAGTAACTCTTTTTCAGTTGTGGCATAATTGATTTGTGCCTCATTTAAAACCTTACTTGCATAGTGAATAGCATGAAAAATTTTGTCCTTACGTTGACCCAAGACCGCACCAACAGCATAATCACTTGCATCACACATTAATTCAAAATTTAAATCCCAATTAGGAGCAATGATTATTGGTGCGGTGGTCAACTTTTCTTTTAAAGATTCAAATGCATCATGACATTCATTATCAAAAACAAAAGACTTATCTTTGTTGAGCAAGTTGCTCATAGGCTTTGCAATCTTTGAGAAGTCTTTGATGAACCTCCGGTAGAACCCGGCATGACCAAGAAAACTCCGCACACCTTTGACATTTACCGGTGGAGGAAGCTTTCCTATGACATCGACCTTTGCTTGGTCTACCTCAATACCCTTAGCAGAAATCTTATGACCAAGGACAATACCCTCGGTAACCATGAAGTGACATTTCTCCCAATTGAGCACCAAGCTAGTTTCAATACACCGCTTCAGCACGGTATCCAAGCTATTCAAACACGTATCAAATGACGAACCGAAAACCGAGAAATCATCCATGAACACCTCCATGCATTTTCCAATAAGTTTGGAGAAGATTGCTTGAACACACCGTTGAAAAGTTGCGGGTGCATTACACAAGCCAAATGGCATTCTTCGATAAGCAAAAATACCAAAGGGGCAAGTGAAAGCCGTCTTCTCGTGATCATCTGGATTCATGGCGATTTGATTGTAACCGGAGTAACCATCTAGGAAGCAATAAAAGGATTGACCGGAGAGTCTTTCAAGCATTTGATCCATGAAGGGCAAGGGGAAGTGATCCTTCCTTGTTGCTTGATTAAGTCTTCTATAATCTATACACATCCTCCATCCGGTGACGGTTCTAGTTGGGATCAACTCATTTTTATCATTAGTGATCACCGTCATTCCTCCTTTCTTGGGAACTACTTGAACCGGGCTTACCCAAGCACTATCCGAGATAGGATAGATCATGCCGGCTTCAAGTAACTTCACTACTTCCTTTCGCACCACCTCTTTCATGTTTGGATTCAAGCGGCGTTGCGGTTGTGCTACCGGCTTAAAGTTTTCTTCCATCATGATCTTGTGCATACAATAAGATGGACTTATCCCTTTCAAGTCGGATAACTTCCACCCTATCGCTTCCTTGTTGGCCTTGAGAACCTCTACCAACTTTGTTTCTTCATCGATGGACAAGGAGCTACTAATGATCACCGGTTTTGTACCATCTTTCTCAAGAAAAACATATTTCAAATTAGATGGTAAAACTTTTAATTCTACCTTGGTGTCATCAACTTTGGCTTCTTCCTTGGATTCTTCTTTCAAATCTTCAAGTATGGCTTGATTAGGAAGAACCTCCTTCAAGGAATCTAGCTCCTTCAAACACTCTTCAATGGCACTTGCTTCATCTTCATCAATAGCATTGAGTGCGTCCACCAAAGCACTCTCAAGGGGTGTTCTATTGTGCATTTGCTTCCGAGTAGTCAAGATGACTTCTTCGGTTGCATCCATTTTGAAACATGCACCCTTGTCTTTCGAGTACTTCAAAGCTTCTCGGATGTTGAAGGTAACCTCTTCATCATTTACCTTGACCTTCATGATATTATCATCAAGATCAATCATCATCCGAGCCGTTTGCATGAAATTCCTTCCCATTAAGATAGGCACATCCTCATCTTCTTCGACATCCATAACCACAAAATCAGCCGGAAAAATAAATTTGTCCACTTTTACAAGAACATCTTCGGCCATACCTAGTGGTTTTGCAAAGGATTTGTCGGCCAATTGCAACATCATCCTAGTCCGCTTTATACAAAGGTCACCAACTCTTTTGGCAACGGACAAAGGCATGAGATTGATGCTTGATCCAAGATCAAGTAGTGCTTTACCTACACGTGTTGTGCCAATAGCTACCGGTAGAGTGACTCTTCCCGGATCTTGCTCTTTCTTAGGCAACGTTCTTTGAATAATAGCACTACAATTGGCATCGATTTGGATCGTCTCTTCATCGTTGATTCTTCTTTTCTTGGAAAGGATATCTTTCATGAACTTCGCATAGACCGGCATTTGCTCCAAGGCTTCCGAGAATGGTATATCAATTTGTAACTTCTTGAAGAGTTCAAGAAACCTTGCGTATTGCCACTCTTTGTCTTTCTTCGATGGAGCATGTGGGTATGGTAAGCGTTGAGCCACCACTTGCTTCTCAACTACTTGTTTCTTCCCTTTATCTCTCCCCACATCTTTATTCTTCCTCTCCATCTCCTCTTGTAACTCTAGATCTCTTTTTTGATTTTTTTCTTTTTCAACTAATGCTTCTTTATTCTTTATATACACTTCCTCCTCTATCTCTACACTATCCTCCTCGAACTCCTCTTTGTCCTCCTCATTGACAACTTCATCATCCTTATTTTCAACAACAATATCATCACCTACCCCTATACCTACTACTCTCCCACTCCTTGTAGCTATAGCTTTTGACTGCTATGCCTTGTGGTGCTCTTTAGGATTTGGTTGAGTGTTAGCGGTGAAAGCTCCACCTTGCGGAGGACCTTGAGCCATTTGTTGAGCTAACTGACCAACTTGCGTTTCAAGGCCTTTGATGGACGCGTCGGTGTTTTTCTGGTTAGCCATGGACACTTGCATGAATTGTTTCAAGACCTCCTCGGTGCTTTGGGAATTATTCGGTTGTTGGGGGTTATTTGGTGGTGGATTTTGGTATTGATTGTTGTAAGGTTGTTGGTAGTAGTTTGATGGTGGATATTGATAGTTATTGTTGTACGGTGTTCTCCAAGGTCTTTGGTAGTTTTGATTGGCCGGATACCTTCCTTGAGAATTGGAAGTACCCGGATTTTGGGATTGTTGTGAGGTTCCGGCTTGATGTGGTTGGTTAGGCCTTTGTTGGTTTCCCACATAGTTGACCTCTTCCTCTTCAAATGAACCGGGTTCGGGACAATAGCCGGTTGGATGATCCCCCGTACATAGTCCACAAGTATAGACTTGAGCGGTTCCTCCTTCTTGCTTGAGAGATTCAAGAATTTGTTTAGGCAAAGCTTTCATCTCCTTTTGCATAGCTTCTACTTGTTGAGTGAGAAGCTTATTTTGAGCTAAGACCGCATCATTGGCTTCAAGTTCAAGAATACCGGCTTTCCTTTGATTAGGATTCCGATTGTGAGAAGATTTTCTTGTGTTGAGCGCCATTTGGTTGATGATTTTGACAGCATCAGCTGGGTTTTTCATAGCAATAGAACCTCCAGCACTTGCATCTAGCATCGTCTTGGACATATCTTGAAGCCCTTGACGAAAAAGATATAGTTGCATTTGGCTATCAAATCCATGCTTTGGACAATTCCTTAGCAATGATTTATAACGCTCCCAAGCTTCACAAAGAGTCTCACTTTGGCCTTGAGCAAAAGTTGTAATTGAAGTTTTAGCCTCAAGATGCCTATCCTCCGGAAAGAACCGTTCTTGAAATGCTTTCTCTAGCTCACCCCAATTTTCCATCAAAGAAGTTGGTTGATCAAGATACCACTCCTTAGCCTTCCCGATCAAAGAATGAGGGAACAATTGTACAAACACGCCTTCTTCCTCATCTTCTTTCATACCAAGTGTACCGGCGGTAACATAAAAGTTGGTTAAATGCTTATATGGATCCTCATGATCCATACCGGTAAACTGGTTATGAGTAATCAAGTTAATCAACCCCGACTTCAGCTCAATCGACTTGGTATGACGATTGCCAAGATTAGCTAGCCTCCTCGGACTAATCCACATAGGTAGAGCATTCTCATTATCATTTTCCTGAGCCATGACTACTTCTTCTTCACTCTTCGGAGATGAATGTGGTGAAGAATGTGAAGAATCACCAAGTGAAATAGTATGCACCGAACCTGACGGAGAAGGAATAAAAAGTAAAGATTCCGGCTGAGCCAGCCTGGCTAATCTCCTAGCTTCCTTTGCTTGCTTTCTAAGTAACCTAGCAGTTTTCTCAATTTCTGGATCAAATTGTAGGTCTCCTTTATCAACGGTACCTCGCATAAACAAAGTTCACCAAGACTATACCAGGTGGTTAGCATAAAAAAATAATGAATGACATAAGTGTATAAGTATATGCATGAAAGAATTTTGTGCAAAATTGACTTAACATGACAAAATTGTTTCAATACTTATGATAAAAATTTCCGTTACTCCCCGGCAACGGCGCCATTTTGATGTAAGATTTTTCCTACTCGTCATATAACTATGTACACGTGAGTATATATAGGATCGTTTCCACAGGGAGTTACGTTAATCATAAGCATTTACACAATCGTTCATATTAAGGGTTTGGATATATTCAAGTTTGTTTGTAACACTATATCCATAAATTACACTAAAGTAAAAACGAGAGGGGATCGAACTATTTCGCTTGCGGTATAAGATAACGAGCAAGCATAACAGCAGCAATCTCTCGATCGATTAACAGACTCTAGCTTTATAACCAATATTATTACAATCATTTCTACAATATCCTTCGTGTCCAAAGCGACATCGTTATTTCTAGGTTATCGTTTAAACATTCGTGTCCAAATTCCTTAAACGATAACAAAGTCGATCGGATAACTTAATCGACCGTGTCCAGCCTGGTTAAGCATCCGAAAGCATTAAAATCTTGATTAAAAGTAATTATCAAAGGTTTACAAACTTGTCAAGAGTGATATAACATAAGATAGATTGTTATTCTAGTTCTAGATTCAAGAGTTTGTGTCCAAATCATCTTGAATCTCTTTGAAAGCATTAAAAGCAAGAATAACAACAATATTGAATCATATAGCTAGAACCATATATATTAAAAGATCAAAAGATTACATAATAGCTTGATTGTTACCTCAATACTACAAAGAAGGTTAGTTACATATAGACATGTAAACTAATGCAAGGAATGAAGGAAAGATGAAGATTCCATGCCAAGATCCTTGATGTCTCAATGAATCTAGGGTTGAATCTACTCCTCAATCACTTGCTTTGTGTTTCTCTCTATGAAATAGCTCTAACCTCTCTCTAGAAATGTGTAAAATGTTTTCAATGGAATAGTGAATACCTAAAAGAGAGGTAAAAATGCTATTTAAATGGCCTGTGTTTTTGCACCTGCGCTAATAGCGCAACTCACGCTAATAGCGTGGTAAGGCGGCCTATAATCTGGCCAATGGGAGCCTGCCACGTTGTTCTTGCCCTGCTGCTACGCTCCAGCCACGCTAATAGCGTGGCTCTCTGGAGCATTTACGCTAATAGCGTGAAATACGCTAATAGCGTAGCTCTTCAAAAGTACTCCAGATCCACGCCCCAGGTGCGCTAATGGCGTATCCCTCTGGCCTTGGGCATTTCTTCATCACGCCAATAGCGTAGGATACGCTAATGGCGTAGTTTCTTGAACTTTGACAATTCTTGCTCCTTGCTTGTAATTTCCTGCACAAAAAGGGTAGACTAAGGCTCAAAAGCATAAATGACATATTAACACAATATTTGGAGTTTTCCATAGAGAATCTTGCAAAACAAGTCACTAAAACGACTAAACTCCTATGCGAAATATATCACTTATAAACACTTATCAACCATGTCTGTGATTCAAAAAAAATTGAAAGGGTCTAAAAGCTCCGGAGTTCGACAAGATGCAAGCCAAGAATGCAAGTTCGTCGAAGCCAAGCAATTACTGTCGAGGCGGGAAGAATTTGAATTCAAAGAACGGCGGTTTCCTTGATGAAGACGTGGGAGACAAGCGGTTTCTCAATGGAAGAAGTGTTGATCGTGGAGTTATCCTTTTTTCAGTTATTTCAATATGTATAAATAGTAGTTTTCCATAGGAAAAATGGGTCGCAAATCACTTATAGAAGTTCTAAAACAGTCGAAGTACTGGCAGGAGAGAAAAGAGTCATACAAAATTTATGTAATATGATTTGTCGAACCACCTTTATTTTAATGCAATTCAATTTATCTTTTCTTTAAGCTTCTCCGTTTTAAACTTTTAGTGTTTTATTTGCATTTACTGCGTTTTCTTTTGTTTTATCCTTTTTTATGTCGAAAGACACCATACAGATTCGTCATGTTCATAAAGCAACCTATGAATTTGATGAACGTTCACCCTTTTTCTGGAAAAACTTTGCACAACATGTCCTAGGATTTCTGGTTTGATCCTGTTTGGTATAACCAAAACCAGCCCTTCTTGTTTACCAAAAACACGAGTAAACAGAAAGACAACACTAGATGTATGGCACCAATGGCAAGAGATTCATAAACAACCCTCACTACTGGTTGTACAACACGGGCAGAATAGAGTGCAAGGCAACAAATCAGTTTGGGAGTGTGTGCTTTGTTGGAGGGGGAGACTGAAGGTGAGAAAAACACAAGAAGGGGGGTTGAATTGTGTTTTGAAAAATTCTTCGTTTCTCCTAAAAACTGAACACACTGATCAGAAGCTAAGTGAGACAGCTTCTGAAGTGATGATCAGAATCTAAAGCAGCGGAATAAAACAGAGAGAGAGAAGAAGAACAACACAAAGCAATTATACTGGTTCCTTCCACAATCCGGAAGTAGTCCAGTCCCCCTTGCACTTCCAAGGAGATTTCACTAAGAGTAATATCTGATTACAATTGCTCAAGCACACAAGCAAGAGACTTCCTTTGCTCAAGCACACAAGCTAGAGACTTCCTTTGCTCAAGAACACAATCAAGAGACTTCCTGCTCAAGCACAACTGCAAGAGACTTCCTAACTAAACAAAATTACACAGAAAATTGTTTAAGGTTGAACACTTGATATACAATCAGAGGTGCTCACAATATAAATCAGATACAGACTCAATGGACTTAAGAATTTCTAAGATATGACTTTGAAACACAGAAATTCTAAGTGAATGCAGAACAATTTCAGCAGAGGTTTGGCACTTGTAAAAATGTTGTGAGTCTTTCGTTCAGCGTTCTTGTATTACCAAATCTCTAGGTCTTCACTCCTTTATATAGAGGTGTGAAAGAGACGTTGTGAAATTGCCAGCACACCAAAGAGTCGTTGTTGAAGCTTGATCTTTCACCAATGATATTTTGCCTGATTTGGTTGTTGTCCTATGAAGAACAAATTTGAAATCCATTCCTTATCCAAAGGAACATCTTTGCAGGCGAAGCCGTATTCTGAAGCTGTTTTCTTGTCTTGTAGCGTGGACACAAAACAGAGTAGTGGAGAACGTGGTTGTACAATTAGTACAAAGTACAATGTCAACGCTTTCATCCAAATTGCAAGCACATGCCTTCAAACACCTTTGAAATGACCGTTGCAATGTTCCACTAATTTTCTGCTGTGTTTTCGAATCCAATAGACAGCTTTTGCAATGTAGATTCTTCAATCTTTGAATCTTCTGCAAATCCAGTTGATCTTCAGCTTCTGGTGAAATGACTTCTGATGAGGCAGCTTCTGATGATGCAGCTTCTGATGAAGCAGCTTCTGCAGCTTCTGATGGTTCAGCTTCTTCAACTTCTGATGATGCAGCTTCTGATGAAGCAGCTTCTGCAGCTTCTGATGGTGCAGCTTCTTCAGCTTCTGATGATGCAGCTTCTGATAATGTGGCTTCTGGACCTCTTGTCTTCAGGAGCACTATTCTTCAGGAGCGCTTTTACTATGTTCAGGAGCAGCTTGACTTCAGGAGCGCTTTTACTATCTTCAGGAGCAGCTTGACTTCAGGAGCGCTTTTACTTTCAGGAGCGTATTGCCTTCAGAATCACCTAAGCTTCATTTTCTTTTGCTCTTTATTTGCTCATTCAGAACCAATCAATGATGTAACTTTTTTAACTGTGGTCCTGTACACTTGAACAAATATTAGCTAGTCCAATTTACAATTTTTAATACCTTGTTATCATCAAAACTTTTTAAGGTTCATTGTTAAACACATTTTGTTCCAACAATCCCCCCCTTTTTGATGATGACAAACAATAGTATTTAAAAATTGATCAATTGTTGTTAATCTAATTAACAAGTTGACCTTGGGGTTCTGAGGTTTGTAAGCTCAGAGTCTGAGGTTTGTAAGCTCTAACTCCCCCTGAGTCTGATAGTCTTTAAGGTGAGGTTTGTAAGCTCCCCCTAAGTTCTATCCAGGTTAATTAAATTCATTTTTGGCACAATAATATCAGAGCTAAAAAAAATTGAAAGAATTGACTTATAGATAAGAAGAATGGTTCAATTAATTGTTATTTGAAATTTGATACTCCCCCTTTTTGATACACCGATAAAAAGGATAGGAATTTTCAAAATTTTCAAACATTAATTAATGGGGCTCAGAGCCTTTAAATACTATCACATATACTCCCCCTTTTGTCATTAGCAAAAAGACATAAACAAAAAGAAGAGATGAGAAAAACGTAAGATTAAAGGTTCAGATCATAATTCAAATAAATTAAAAGCATTTTAACCATCTTCAAAGATTAAATAAACAGTCATAGCAAGCATTATTATCAAAGCAAATAATGACATACAAGGTATAAACAGTTAAAGATTTTCAGAAGCAGGAAGAATTCAGAAGCTTATAATATCAGAAGCAAAAAGAACTAATTCAGAAGCAGAAATGAACAAAGAATATCAAAAGCCTAAAAAGACAGAAAAATAAGCTAAAAGTGTGCAACTATGGGTTTGGCTTATTTCTCTAAAATCTTCTTCAGAAGCTCTTGAACATCAGCATACTTATTGTCCATATCTTTTCTGTAGTTGTCTTCTCTGATCTTGGCTTCTTGCATGTCAGCTTCCAACTTTGATATCTTCAGCTTCTGCTCTAGTAGCTCTGTTTCCAGCCTTTCATTTTCTTCTTTGAGCACCTTGTTCTCCTGAGCTAGAGCCAGGTTAGGTGCATCAATCTTTTCCAGAATCTCAGAAGGAATGATCAGATGCAGCTCCTTAGGCAGGAATTCATCAGGTTCTCTGCCTCTGATACTGAGTGGATTCTTCACCCAAGTACCAAGAATTTCTACATCTCCAGCATTCTCTTCAATTCCATTCAACCACTCTTCCAGCTTCTGCTTGGCTTGCTCTTGAGCCTCAATGCAGGAATCATGCAGAGCTGAAATCAGGTTGATGACCCTTTCCTTGATCCTTCTCCATTGCTTCTGATAGCTTATTGTATGACCCAAGTCATTTCTACCTGCTATCAGTCTGAGAACTTCAGAAGCAATATCTTCCCACACATCTTTTAGTACTTGAGAATCCAGGTAAATGGTGGGAGGTGAAGGTTGTTTAGAGGGTTTTGGAGGGGCTAGGGGAACAATTGGTAGGTTTGATGATGATTGGTCATTTGTAGTTGATGATTGGCTGGTTGATGGTTGGTCAGGAGTGGGGTCAACTACCATATCAGAGGCATGATCATATTGATCATCCTCAGAGTCTGTGTCCATATCACATACACCAGTATGGTGGATGATCTTGATGACTTGAACTGGTGAAGAAGATATGGAAGCAGAGGTTAGCTCAGGAACAATGTGTTCAGGAGCGGCAGTTTCAGGTTCAGGTTCAGGAGTGGGTTTAGTAACTGGTTGTTCAGGAACAGAATGTTCAGGAACGGTCTTTTGAGGAGTTGGTTGTTCAGGAACAGATGGTTCAGGAATGATTGGGGGTGATGAAGTTGTAGGGGGTGAAGATTGAGGGGGTGAAAAAGGCTTTATCTGGTGAAGGTTTTTGTTGTGGGGGGTCTTCTGAAACAACTTTATCAGAAGCCGCAGTTTCTGGAGTTGTCTCAGAGGTTTTCTCTGAAGTTGTGGTAAAGCCAGATTGGGGTAGTTCACCTAGATAATGACTTTCTAGGTGATCTAAAAGAGATGTGTCTTCAGAAGGAATAGAGGATGTGCTATAAGATGTGTGAGAAACTTGAGATACCTTAGATAACATTGCTGAGTTATCTACTGCTTCTGAAGTTCCAAGATTCTGAACTTGCTCTACATTTTCAGCAACAGCTTCATCCTCTATTAGAGTCCTTTCTCCTTCCTGTTCTTTTTCAAGTTCTTTCATGGCTTTCACTTCTCGCCTATTTGCTAAGAAGTCATCAGAATGTTCCTTAGCCATTCTCTTCATGGCTGGAGTCACTTGAACCATGGAGCTTTTCTTGTCAAGTGGAGCCTTCTTTCTTTTTAGCTTAGGCTCTGCCTCTTCTTCCTCTATCTCATCCAAAGCTTCATCCAGTTTTTCCTTGTAGTAAACTGTTTCAGCTTTCCCTCTCTTTCTCTTAGCATCCTTCTTTTGCTTGGGCTTATTATCAGTGGCTTCTGACGCAGTAACTCCTTTAACTTTCTTCCCTTTGGTCTTAATAGGAGTAGTTACTTCCTGAGAGCTTGCATCTTCCTCCAAGACATACTTAGCAACTGATTGAACTAGGAAATCAGAGTCACTTTCCTTAAAGATGGGAGGAAAGTCCCTGATTATCTCAGTTTCAGCAGTTGTCATCTCTAACCACTTCTCATTTTTAGGGGCTGTCTTGAATATGTGCATAGAATGCAATGTCTTGCTACTGATAGTCTTCTCTGCAGTAGAAACTTCGAAGCATTTATCAGAAGCATCCCTTGTCTTTCTCAATAAATCCAGCACTCTCCCTTGATAAAAGATCTCAGAGAGCAATCTTCCATAGGGCACTTGTTTCCTTCCTTTGACTGTGCCTTCCTTAATAGCCCAGCAGAGATGATCCATTACATATCTTGGGAAGTTTATCTTTTCCAGATTGGTCATGAAGTAAATTGCTAGCTTCTGTTGGTTGTTGGGTTGATCAGACCCACCTGCTCTTTGAAAGAAGCAATCATTACTGAATTTCACCAACATTCTGTTGTGAATCTCCATTTCAGAAGGCTTAGCATCTTTGTTACCACCCAGAAGAGTGTTGTAGTAGTTTTGCAGCAGGACATCATCATTCTTAACTATTTCTTGAAACCTTCCTTCTGCATTCATTCTACAAGCTTTAGCAATTATCTCCTCTGTGATGGTTACGGGAATACCCATCACTTCAGACCTTATCTCAAGGCTACTGAAGGAAGAGGGATTCAACTCTATCTCCATCTTTCCTTTCTTCGACCCAGCTTGTTTACCTGCTACCTTCACAGGCTTTCCATTGACGATTTCAGCCCTTAACCAGAAATCTTTGACCAAGTTCACATACGTTGGCCCATTTAACATCTTGAAGTATCCGGACAGCTTCTGAGTTTCTACATAACCTTCCATGTCCACTTCGTACTTCTTAAGTGAAGTGAAGTCCACTGGCGATTCTACTTGGACGATTAAGGATTTCCATGGAATATCCATAGTCTTTTCTTTGTAGACTGACCCAGATTCTGTTGCGCCTTGCTTGCTTGAAGTAGATTCTGAAACTTTAGAGGTTGATGATGCCATTTGATAATGATTGAAGAAGATTTAGAGAATTTAGGGTTCTAAGGTTTTTGCGCTTACTTCGCAAGAGGTTTGAGAGCAAAATGTGTTTGTTGTGAGTGAGTAGTGTGTGAATTGAAAAAGTGTTAAAAGTAAAACGATTGCAATTCAAAAGAGACAAACAAACAAACATTAATGACAAAATTGGGGGCGCGTGAAAAGTACTTTCAAAGCTATTAAATCATCATTGCCCTTTTTGTTATACACCAACACATACAGGCCACGTAAGAAGTTCACAGAGTAACTACCAAGTTAGTGGGCCAGAAGTTACTTTTAAAAAGTAACTCCCAACGTTTCCACTAATTCAACTATTCAGAAGCAATAAATCCAGCTTCTGGACTTCAGATGCTGACGTTATCATCAGAAGCGAGTTTTCCTCAGAACCTCAATAAAGAGCTTCTGATGGACTACTGCTTCTGAACTAACTTCAGAACCTAAAATCCTATTCAGGAGCAAGCAAACATCTAATCAGACACGTAGTGCATGTTCAAATTTTTCTTTATAAAATCAAATCTTTCAACAGTTAAAGGCTTAGTAAATATATCAGCCCATTGATTTTCAGTATCAATGAATTGTATATCTAAAATTCCTTTTTGAACATAATCTCTGATAAAATGGTGTTTGATTTCAATGTGCTTAGCTCTTGAATGCAAAATTGGATTTTTAGACAAACAAATAGCAGCAGTATTATCACAATAAATGGGAATACTGTTAGCAGTTATCTGATAGTCTTCCAACTGATGTTTCATCCAAAGTAGTTGTGTACAACAACTTGCAGCTGAAATGTATTCTGCTTCTGCTGTAGACATAGCAATAGTTGTTTGTCTTTTGCTAGCCCAGGATATAAGATTATCACCCAGAAATTAACAATTGCCACTGGTTGACTTTCTTTCAATCCTATCACCAGCATAATCAGCATCACAGAATCCAATTAGCTTATAATCTAAGGATTTCCTATAAAGGAGTCCAAGATTAGTTGTTCCTTTCAAATACCTAAAGATTCTCTTGACAGCAGTCATATGAGATTCTCTAGGATCTGATTGGAATCTTGCACACAAGCATACACTGAATAAAATATCTGGTCTAGATGCAGTAAGGTATAACAAAGAACCAATCATACCTCTATACAGCTTCTGATCTACTTTAGCTCCTTCATCTTCTTTGCTTAAGGTGCACGTAGGGTGCATTGGAGTGTTCATCACTTTACAATCTTCAAGTTTGAACTTCTTCAGAAGCTCCTTTGTGTACTTTGATTGATGAACATAGACTCCATCTTTGCATTGATTGATTTGAATGCCAAGGAAGAACTTCAGCTCTCCCATCATGCTCATTTCAAATTCATCCTGCATTAACTCAGAAAATTCCTTGCAAAGAGATGCATTAGTAGAACCAAATATTATATCATCAACATATATTTGCACAACAAGAATATCTTTCCCAAGGGTCCTTCTGAAGAGTGTAGTATCAAACTGTCCTCTTTTAAAATCATTCTTGATTAAGAAATTACTTAGTCTATCATACCAAGCTCTGGGAGCTTGTTTCAAGCCATATAGTGATTTCTTCAGTTTAAAAACATGGTCAGGATATTTAATATCCTCAAATCCAGGAGGTTGCTTGACATACACTTCTTCTTCTATGACACCATTTAGAAATGCACTCTTGACATCCATTTGATATAATATTATGCCATGATTAACTGCATAGGAAAGAAGTAACCTGATTGCTTCCAATCTTGCAACTGGAGCAAACGTTTCAGTGTAATCAATGCCTTCTTGTTGACTATACCCTTGTGCAACAAGCCTGGCTTTGTTTCTTGTTACTTCACCTTGCTCATTCAGCTTGTTTCTGAATACCCATTTTGTTCCAATAATGTTCTTGTGCTGAGGTTTGGGTACCAGATCCCACACATCATTTCTTTGAAATTGATTCAACTCTTCTTGCATAGCTAGGATCCATCCATCATCTGAAAGTGCTTCATCAACTGTTGTAGGTTCAATCATTGAGATTAGTCCAATCATTGACTCTACTTGTCTGAAATGTGATCTTGTTCTTCTTGGACTATCTTTGTTTCCAATGATTAGCTCCTCAGGAGGTGAAGACTTGTGTTTGAATGTGTTTCTGGGAGGATCTTCTTGATGTGAGCCATCTTGTGCTTCATCAGAAGCAGCTTCATCCTGCGCTTCTGATGTGGGTTCAGCTTCTGAACTGTCTTCAGACTCAGCTATCTGATCAGGTTCTGGAGTAACTTCAGGAACCTGTATTTCTGCAAAACTTTCACCTTGCTTTGAAGTTTTATCTTCAAGCTCTTTGTCATCAAATCTAACGTGCATAGATTCTTCAACACAGAGTGTTTCTGAATTATACACTCTGTATGCCTTTGACCTTTCAGAGTAACCTAAGAAGATTCCTCTTTGGGCCTTGGCATCAAATTTCTTTAGGTAGAGCTTGTTGTTCAGAATGTAACATGTACATCCAAATTGATGAAAGTAAGAGATATTGGGTTTTCTCCCTTTAAAGAGTTCATATGCTGTTTTCTCCAAAATAGGTCTGATATAGATCCTGTTTTGAACATAGCATGCTGTATTTACTGCTTCTGCCCAAAAATGTTTTGGTAAATTGTTTTCATGAATCATGGTTCTGGCCATTTCTTGTAAAGTTCTATTCTTTCTCTCTACAACCCCATTTTGTTGTGGTGTTCTAGGAGAAGAGAATTCATGGAAAATTCCATGTTTTTCACAAAAAGCTTCAAATGGCTCATTTTCAAATTCTCCACCATGATCACTTCTGACTTTCAAAATTTTTGATTCTTTTTCAGATTGAATTTGAGTGCAGAAGCTACTTAATACATCACACGCAACATCTTTACTCTTTATGAATTTCACCCAAGTCCATCTGCTGTAATCATCAACAATGACTAATCCATATTTACTTCCATATAAGGATGCAGTACTCACTGGTCCAAATAAATCAATATGGAGTAATTCTAAAGGTCTTGAGGTTGAAACGATGTCTTTGGTTTTAAAAGATGATTTCACAATTTTCCCTCTCTGACATGCACCACAGAGTGCATCTGAATGATAGTCAATGTCTGGTAGCCCTTTCACAAGTTGTAACTTACTAAGCTTAGAGATTAACCTCCAGTTAGCATGTCCCAACCTTCTGTGCCACATCCATTTCTTATCATTCACTGATAGTAGGCAAATCACCTTCTGATCAGCCAGTTCAGAAAAATTGATTTTATAGACATTGTCAACTCTCTTTCCCTTGAACACAATGGATTTGTCTTCCTTGTTGATTACTGTACAGTTGGGTTTTTCAAAAAGCACATCATAACCATTATCACAAAATTGACTAATGCTTAAAAGGTTATGTTCAAGACCATCTACCAACCATACATTATTAATTGAGGTAGAGGAATTACCAATAGTTCCTGTACCTATGATCTTGCCTGTCTGGTTTCCTCCAAACTTCACATTTCCTCCCTCTTTCATTGTTAGGCTGAGGAACATGGACTTGTCTCCTGTCATGTGTCTTGAGCAACCGCTGTCTAGGTACCATGATCTTTGCTTTGGCACTGCTCTTAGACATACCTGCATCATTGACATTTTTAGATTTAGGTACCCATTGTCCTATGGGTCCTGGAAGGTTAGTACTTAAGGCTTTACTCTTCACTTCTTGTACCTTGTGCTGTGAGTTGGGTTGCTTCTGATTAACCATCACCTTAGGTTTTGGTACTTCAGAAGCAGTTACTGTCTTCTTCTGAAATTTAGACTTCAGAACCCCAGATTTTGGTTTCACCAGACTCTGAGGAATAGGTTCTGATCTTTTCAGGATCCTAACCTTTGAAATCTTGGAATCAGATTTGATCATAACCTTTGACTTAGAGTTCTTTGGCTTTGAAGTAATCTTAGCCTTAGAACTAGAAGCTTCAGGTTCTGATTGAACAACAGTTTTCAACTCAGCCCCTTCTGGTACAAAGAAGGTTTTCAGACCTTCCTTGATGCATTCGCAACAAGATTTTAGATTGGTTTTCTCAAGTTTCACTTCTGGAAAACCAATTCCTCTGCCATTGTTCTTGTAAATGCTATAAATCATAGAAGCTACTCTGCTTCTGTCAATGCAGATATAATAAAATCTTCAAGAGCAATTTCATGATTACTTAAAGATTTTTCATTACACTTTTCTTGTAGCTTCTGACATAAGAACCTGAGCTGATCTTCATATGTTTTACACATGAAGTCAAAGCCCCTAAGTCCTTGTTCAGAAGCTTTCAGATCCAATAGAGTTGATTTTTGCTGTTGTACCAAATCAGCATATTTTTCTTTTAAATCCTTCAACTCATTGGTTCTTACTTCAAAATGTGTAAGAAGTTCTTTAAGTGACTAAACAAGTTCATCTCTGGGAATTTTGGAATATACCTCGTTTTCATCTTCTGAGTCTGAATCTGATCCAGCTTCTGAAGTTGCTGTTGCTACCAACCCAACAGCTACCTTTGCATCTTCATCAGCTTCCTCTTTATCAGATCCAGATTCACTACCCAAATCATCCCAGGTTGCCATTAAACTCTGCTTAATCTGCTTCTTGAATTTGCTTGGTTTGAATGTAGACCTCTTTGACTTGTCCTTTGACTTTTCTCTTTGAAGATCAGGGCATTCAGCAATGAAGTGTCCCGGCTTCTTACAGTTGAAGCATCCCTTCTGATCTTCTTTCCTTGAGCTTCTGGAGTTACCCCTTTTGGCGAGAAACTTTCTGTTCTTCTTGGCCAGATATTGAAGTCTGTTTGAGAGCATGGCCATTTCAGCAGCATCTGGTTCAGAATCTGAACTTGACTGTTCTTCCTCTTCAGATTCAGCCACTTTGAGAGCTTTTGATGACTTGCCTTTGGATGGAAGAGCTATTGATTTACTCTTCTTAGTAGACTCATGTTCATTAAGACTTAACTCATGAACTTTGAGAGAACTAACAAGATCTTCGACACTTAAAGTGTTTAAATCTTTAGCTTCCTCAATGGCAGTCACTTTTGGTCTCCATCTGGCAGGTAAGCTTCTGAGTATCTTGCTTACATGATCAGAAGCAACATAGCTCTTCTTTAGAATCTGTAGCCCAGAAACTAAGGTTTGAAACCTTGAGTACATCTCCTCAATAGTTTCATCATCCTTCATCTTGAATAACTCATACTGATGTACAAGCAGGAGAGCCTTTGCTTCTTTGACCTTCTTGCTCCCTTCATAATTTGAACAGAGAGAAGCAAACATAGCTTTAGCAGTGGATTTGTCACTCATCTTCATGTATTCTGCTTTGGGTATGGCAGTGACAAGGGCTCCTCTGATAATATGATGCTTCTTGTAGAGTTTCCTCAGTTCTGGAGTATGTTTCTTTCTATCCACAGCAGCTCCTTCTTCATCAAGGACTAAATCACCAACACCATCTTCCAGAATATCCCATAATTCTTCATCTAGGCTCATGATGTAACTGTAAAAGTTGGTCTTCCACCAAGAGAACTCTTCAGCATCTCCATTGAACTTCGGAACTTTTCCAACACTGGATTTCTTACTATCACTATTGTGACACCCTAAATCCCAAAGCAAATTATTACTATTATTTAATTAAAAATAGAGTTTGATTTGCAGCGAAAAGTGTAAAATAAAAACTGCTCTATTAATATAAGAATTCTTCCACAAGATTTAGGATATCACAAAGACTCAAAAACATAATTCACATTTTACTTCCTTGAAAATCATAATGATATTAACATCGAATCTTTTGTTTTTGAAAAATACTTTCTTTTACATCATATACTTCTACAAAACTAGATAAGTAAGCATATCCCTTTTCCTGTGTCACTATCAGAGCGGTTTTTGTCCCCAAAATAACAGATGACACAAGACAAGTCTTCATGGAAGGCATGTACTTGACTCCCAGACTCATAACCTATAAAACTACGGTTTCGCAACCGCAGGGCCAAGCCAGCAAACACAAACAACGAAGGGGTGAGTTTCGAGAACATGTAATAGTATAAAATAAATGAGAAGAACACGTAAGCAATTAAGTCAAAGTCGTATCACATCACAAACATAATATTCAGAACCTTGAATAATATATTATATCAACTTAATCAACATTAGTAAAAAGAAACATCATTACAGCATTAGAACCAAAATCTTCACAAACACAATGTCACAGTTCATTTCCAAAATAGTCATAACACATAGTCACGAATAACCATCTTCATAAAAACATCAACAGATAATCACCTTCAAAGTCTCACACAGTCACACTTATTCATCAAATACAAATCATCATCAATTTTTATGTATATGGACTCAGTCCTAAGACCTATATGAATGTGGTACCACACCTACTCATCGTTTTGCCAGAGTTATATTACTGGACTTTTCTCAACATGGTTGCCAGAGATATGTTACTGGACTTTTCTCAACATAGTTGCCAGAGATATGTTACTGGACTTTTCTCCCACATATGCAAGACTTATGCTCTAGACTCTATATGGACACGAACCATTAAATTCCGCAAGTATTACACATATACACTTAATCACATAATCCACATATTAATGCAAGACTGCCCCTAAAATGCACGACTCTAAAGCAAGCACACAAATCATCAACAAACTCATCATCATCATAGATAACATCGTCATCATGAACATACATCGTCATTCACACCACAAATTTTAATCGACATCATTATTCTCATCATCAAGCAATTTTAAACATCATATCATTTACATCATCATTATAATGTATATATCGTACATCTTATCTTCCATAATATATAATAGATAAGTCATTAACCACACCATTATACATAAATATATTCACTCCTCTCGTTTAATTTTATTAATTTAGGACCTTATTATACATCTTAGGAACATATTATCTAGCAGGATCTCCATTTCACTATCATTAATCAAAATTCACCCAATTCCTATAAGATTAAAAGAGAATCATGTGTAGCAAAATTAGCTGAGCTAGACAGCAAAGATTCATCCGTAAAATAAAGTGTCATTACAGCTAGTCAATGTTGCAATTATAGCATCATTATATTTCTCATCAACCTATTTTCCCTCCATGGCATATATGGCTACAAAATGATTTTAATTCTTAGTCCAGGCGCTGATCAATATTAAATTTAAAAGCGCTGATCAATATTAAATTTAAAAATGAACCTATGTTCTTTACTAAAATGTGACATGCTATACTTATAAGTAGCTGCCCTGTGCAATTATAGAATCAGATTTCTACATGTTACTCTAAAACTAGTAGCTACCTGCAGTATAAATTTAACATAATAATGTCCAAGGGAACCAACATTAATCTAAACTAATAGGATCATAAATCACTTCACTCCTATAATTTCAACAGACTATACGTCCTAAATAATTAGTGGGGACCTAACTTCATCAATATTAAAATTATGCCCAGTTCTCACGTAACCTTTTCCATTAACTAAGACTCACTATCAATCTCTTAAATTTCATCACCTAAAATTACCGAAAACCACAAGATTTAGTACCTACACCACACTAGGGAGTTCATCTATTACAGTCAACATCCAATCTGAAAGTTTCATCTATAAATCCCACTATCAATCACGTATCAAATTTAACACAACAATCAGAACCAATTTATTAAAAATATCAAAACACCTAATAAGGCCGAAGCGGGGTCAAGGGCAAACCCCTCTATCCAAGACTGCTAAAATACCCATGAGTAAAATAATCTCCCCTCGTTGATCTAAGATACTCCTTAAGAACATCGTCTACAATACAAGCGGGAGTCATCACTACTTTGTCATATAAAGAAGAATATCATCAATACTTATATCTTAAATCGACGTCTCATTCATCAAACCACATACCATATTTTCAATCTCAAATAATCATAATTCAACCAACATTTCAATATCAATAGTCATTATATACATGTGGCAAAAAAAAAAATTATAATTCCACAACAATCAACACATTATATAAATCATTGAATAATCCATCAATCCAAATAGTTGCGGCAAATCAGGCATGAGGCACAGAATTTATCATTGACATCAAACACCATATATTCACATAACTTAAATCAAAGCAACACCTTAATAATATTTCTAAATTCTCTTTTAACCTTACACTTCCAACTTTGCACATTAATTTAATTATTCTCTCAAAAGGCTACAACCGTCGCGGCGAGCCCCGAATGAACTTTGAGAAATACGGTTTTCTCGTTCATCTCAGTTAATTTACACTCATGATCTCGAACTCTTCTCTCTCACCCCATACCTGGATTGAAGCTTTCGCATAATAGCAAACTCAACCGCGTCAACTAGTCCAAACAGTTCACAATTTACATCTCCTTTTCGTCAAGACACACAAAACGGTGTTGTAGATACATTCATACTGGTGCGGCATATTTCGGTTAATTGTTGAAGGAGGCTATTAGGTTAGAGACTAGTTTATGTATATATTCATATACGAAGGGTGGGGCACAAGTCAATTCCCTTTTCTTTTCTCTCTCGTTTTTTTTTTCTTTTTTGTCACTTATTAAAATAACTATCACCTTAAAAAAAAAAAAAATTAAATATGCTAGGATATTCTATATGTACGTACATATATATTTCTATATACACACACTAAAGCTAATAAATTAAGGTTATATTATCATCATAACTAGCAAACACACAGAAAGAAACTAATCACATAATTATTAAGATATTCATATACATAAATTTTAATTAAAAATTTTGGGGTGTTACAACTCTCCCCTCGTTAAAGAAATTTCGTCCTCGAAATTTGTAAAAAATTATCGAATTAGCATCTAATATATATATATATTTTTTTTCTTGCAAAAACCAACTCTTTCTAACGTAAGGGACTGCCCAAAACCGCAAAAATAAACGGTATAAATACTGAACTAGCAGGAAAACACAATCAAGAATGGGATAGACACCAACAACTATGCCTCACAACTCAAGAAATAGACTACTATCCAATGCACTACTCAAAGACAAGAAGGCTCTGAACATATCAAGTTAGAAACAACTTAGCAGTCGAATGAACCCATCAAACAAACACACACTGCAAACAACCTGAAGCAAAACAACAAAAGCTACACAAGAACTAATTACAAACACCAGCACAAATTAACATTATATCACTAAACGCATCAGCACAAAAAAAAAATGTCACAATTGTACCATATTTTCACGTACAATACAACCAAGGAACATAGACATGTAACGCAATACAAATATTCAAGCAATCACACAAGAATAAAAAAAAAACAAGTGTGACACATTACCCACATGGCCTGATTGGACAGACCTGCTCTGATACCACTAATGTGACACCCTAAATCCCAAAGCAAATTATTACTATTATTTAATTAAAAATAGAGTTTGATTTGCAGCGAAAAGTGTAAAATAAAAACTGCTCTATTAATATAAGAATTCTTCCACAAGATTTAGGATATCACAAAGACTCAAAAACATAATTCACATTTTACTTCCTTGAAAATCATAATGATATTAACATCGAATCTTTTGTTTTTGAAAAATACTTTCTTTTACATCATATACTTCTACAAAACTAGATAAGTAAGCATATCCCTTTTCCTGTGTCACTATCAGAGCGGTTTTTGTCCCCAAAATAACAGATGACACAAGACAAGTCTTCATGGAAGGCATGTACTTGACTCCCAGACTCATAACCTATAAAACTACGGTTTCGCAACCGCAGGGCCAAGCCAGCAAACACAAACAACGAAGGGGTGAGTTTCGAGAACATGTAATAGTATAAAATAAATGAGAAGAACACGTAAGCAATTAAGTCAAAGTCGTATCACATCACAAACATAATATTCAGAACCTTGAATAATATATTATATCAACTTAATCAACATTAGTAAAAAGAAACATCATTACAGCATTAGAACCAAAATCTTCACAAACACAATGTCACAGTTCATTTCCAAAATAGTCATAACACATAGTCACGAATAACCATCTTCATAAAAACATCAACAGATAATCACCTTCAAAGTCTCACACAGTCACACTTATTCATCAAATACAAATCATCATCAATTTTTATGTATATGGACTCAGTCCTAAGACCTATATGAATGTGGTACCACACCTACTCATCGTTTTGCCAGAGTTATATTACTGGACTTTTCTCAACATGGTTGCCAGAGATATGTTACTGGACTTTTCTCAACATAGTTGCCAGAGATATGTTACTGGACTTTTCTCCCACATATGCAAGACTTATGCTCTAGACTCTATATGGACACGAACCATTAAATTCCGCAAGTATTACACATATACACTTAATCACATAATCCACATATTAATGCAAGACTGCCCCTAAAATGCACGACTCTAAAGCAAGCACACAAATCATCAACAAACTCATCATCATCATAGATAACATCGTCATCATGAACATACATCGTCATTCACACCACAAATTTTAATCGACATCATTATTCTCATCATCAAGCAATTTTAAACATCATCATTTACATCATCATTATAATGTATATATCGTACATCTCATCTTCCATAATATATTATAGATAAGTCATTAACCACACCATTATACATAAATATATTCACTCCTCTCGTTTAATTTTATTAATTTAGGACCTTATTATACATCTTAGGAACATATTATCTAGCAGGATCTCCATTTCACTATCATTAATCAAAATTCACCCAATTCCTATAAGATTAAAAGAGAATCATGTGTAGCAAAATTAGCTGAGCTAGACAGCAAAGATTCATCCGTAAAATAAAGTGTCATTACAGCTAGTCAATGTTGCAATTATAGCATCATTATATTTCTCATCAACCTATTTTCCCTCCATGGCATATATGGCTACAAAATGATTTTAATTCTTAGTCCAGGCGCTGATCAATATTAAATTTAAAAGCGCTGATCAATATTAAATTTAAAAATGAACCTATGTTCTTTACTAAAATGTGACATGCTATACTTATAAGTAGCTGCCCTGTGCAATTATAGAATCAGATTTCTACATGTTACTCTAAAACTAGTAGCTACCTGCAGTATAAATTTAACATAATAATGTCCAAGGGAACCAACATTAATCTAAACTAATAGGATCATAAATCACTTCACTCCTATAATTTCAACAGACTATACGTCCTAAATAATTAGTGGGGACCTAACTTCATCAATATTAAAATTATGCCCAGTTCTCACGTAACCTTTTCCATTAACTAAGACTCACTATCAATCTCTTAAATTTCATCACCTAAAATTACCGAAAACCACAAGATTTAGTACCTACACCACACTAGGGAGTTCATCTATTACAGTCAACATCCAATCTGAAAGTTTCATCTATAAATCCCACTATCAATCACGTATCAAATTTAACACAACAATCAGAACCAATTTATTAAAAATATCAAAACACCTAATAAGGCCGAAGCGGGGTCAAGGGCAAACCCCTCTATCCAAGACTGCTAAAATACCCATGAGTAAAATAATCTCCCCTCGTTGATCTAAGATACTCCTTAAGAACATCGTCTACAATACAAGCGGGAGTCATCACTACTTTGTCATATAAAGAAGAATATCATCAATACTTATATCTTAAATCGACGTCTCATTCATCAAACCACATACCATATTTTCAATCTCAAATAATCATAATTCAACCAACATTTCAATATCAATAGTCATTATATACATGTGGCAAAAAAGAAAATTATAATTCCACAACAATCAACACATTATATAAATCATTGAATAATCCATCAATCCAAATAGTTGCGGCAAATCAGGCATGAGGCACAGAATTTATCATTGACATCAAACACCATATATTCACATAACTTAAATCAAAGCAACACCTTAATAATATTTCTAAATTCTCTTTTAACCTTACACTTCCAACTTTGCACATTAATTTAATTATTCTCTCAAAAGGCTACAACCGTCGCGGCGAGCCCCGAATGAACTTTGAGAAATACGGTTTTCTCGTTCATCTCAGTTAATTTACACTCATGATCTCGAACTCTTCTCTCTCACCCCATACCTGGATTGAAGCTTTCGCATAATAGCAAACTCAACCGCGTCAACTAGTCCAAACAGTTCACAATTTACATCTCCTTTTCGTCAAGACACACAAAACGGTGTTGTAGATACATTCATACTGGTGCGGCATATTTCGGTTAATTGTTGAAGGAGGCTATTAGGTTAGAGACTAGTTTATGTATATATTCATATACGAAGGGTGGGGCACAAGTCAATTCCCTTTTCTTTTCTCTCTCGTTTTTTTTTTCTTTTTTGTCACTTATTAAAATAACTATCACCTTAAAAAAAAAAAAAATTAAATATGCTAGGATATTCTATATGTACGTACATATATATTTCTATATACACACACTAAAGCTAATAAATTAAGGTTATATTATCATCATAACTAGCAAACACACAGAAAGAAACTAATCACATAATTATTAAGATATTCATATACATAAATTTTAATTAAAAATTTTGGGGTGTTACAACTATAACTATAATCATGTGAGACATTTTTATAGCTAGTATCACCAGAACCAGTAGGAGGAGGAATAGACATGTTTTTCTCAGATCTTTGACTGTTGCACGGTTAAGTGTTACACAACAGACCAAGGCTCTAGATACCAATTGAAGGTGAGAAAAACACAAGAAGGGGGGTTGAATTGTGTTTTGAAAAATTCTTCGTTTCTCCTAAAAACTGAACACACTGATCAGAAGCTAAGTGAGACAGCTTCTGAAGTGATGATCAGAATCTAAAGCAGCGGAATAAAACAGAGAGAGAGAAGAAGAACAACACAAAGCAATTATACTGGTTCCTTCCACAATCCGGAAGTAGTCCAGTCCCCCTTGCACTTCCAAGGAGATTTCACTAAGAGTAATATCTGATTACAATTGCTCAAGCACACAAGCAAGAGACTTCCTTTGCTCAAGCACACAAGCTAGAGACTTCCTTTGCTCAAGAACACAATCAAGAGACTTCCTGCTCAAGCACAACTGCAAGAGACTTCCTAACTAAACAAAATTACACAGAAAATTGTTTAAGGTTGAACACTTGATATACAATCAGAGGTGCTCACAATATAAATCAGATACAGACTCAATGGACTTAAGAATTTCTAAGATATGACTTTGAAACACAGAAATTCTAAGTGAATGCAGAACAATTTCAGCAGAGGTTTGGCACTTGTAAAAATGTTGTGAGTCTTTCGTTCAGCGTTCTTGCATTACCAAATCTCTAGGTCTTCACTCCTTTATATAGAGGTGTGAAAGAGACGTTGTGAAATTGCCAGCACACCAAAGAGTCGTTGTTGAAGCTTGATCTTTCACCAATGATATTTTGCCTGATTTGGTTGTTGTCCTATGAAGAACAAATTTGAAATCCATTCCTTATCCAAAGGAACATCTTTGCAGGCGAAGCCGTATTCTGAAGCTGTTTTCTTGTCTTGTAGCGTGGACACAAAACAGAGTAGTGGAGAACGTGGTTGTACAATTAGTACAAAGTACAATGTCAACGCTTTCGTCCAAATTGCAAGCACATGCCTTCAAACACCTTTGAAATGACCGTTGCAATGTTCCACTAATTTTCTGCTGTGTTTTCGAATCCAATAGACAGCTTTTGCAATGTAGATTCTTCAATCTTTGAATCTTCTGCAAATCCAGTTGATCTTCAGCTTCTGGTGAAATGACTTCTGATGAGGCAGCTTCTGATGATGCAGCTTCTGATGGTGCAGCTTCTTCAGCTTCTGATGATGCAGCTTCTGATGAAGCAGCTTCTGCAGCTTCTGATGGTGCAGCTTCTTCAGCTTCTGATGATGCAGCTTCTGATAATGTGGCTTCTGGACCTCTTGTCTTCAGGAGCACTATTCTTCAGGAGCGCTTTTACTATGTTCAGGAGCAGCTTGACTTCAGGAGCGCTTTTACTATCTTCAGGAGCAGCTTGACTTCAGGAGCGCTTTTACTTTCAGGAGCGTATTGCCTTCAGAATCACCTAAGCTTCATTTTCTTTTGCTCTTTATTTGCTCATTCAGAACCAATCAATGATGTAACTTTTTTAACTGTGGTCCTGTACACTTGAACAAATATTAGCTAGTCCAATTTACAATTTTTAATACCTTGTTATCATCAAAACTTTTTAAGGTTCATTGTTAAACACATTTTGTTCCAACAGAGACAATAGCCTTACTCGATGTCATTCACTTTGCTGATGTGAACAGATGGGATCGGGTTGTCTTCGGGCCATGGTGATTCAAAATTCTACGTTATTGTTTCTAGTGTTATTTATCAGTTATCTTTACATTCCAACTTCGAGGTGAAGTTTGTTAAGAGACAAGTGAACATGGTTGCTCATAATTTAGTTAGTGCAACATGTTCTTTGGCTAGTCACCGTATTTTTTATTCTTATCCTTCTTATATTGAAGATTGGTTGATTAATAATAATATTTAACTTTGGTTTCGTAAAAAAATAAAAATGTCTAGCCTAATAAAAAAAAACATATATTCTATATAAGCAAACAAATTGTTTCGCAAATTATTTATGTCATCGTTCCCTCTTCTTATTATGATGATTTAATTGTTGTCTTCACAATAAACTTTCATCATACAAAAATAAATTAGGAAAAAAATTAATTAAGTAACCTATGAATATTAAGAATTTCGTTTATAGTCCATAAAAAAATCCGCATAATTTAATCCCTGCAAAAAAAAAATTGTCAACGCTCTTAGTTTTTGTAAAAAAATTTCATCATCATTTTTAGTCCCTATAAATTTTCCATCAATACTTTTTGTCTCTAAAAATTCTAAAAATAATCGTGAAATATGGAGGGTTGTATATACATAGCTAAACATAACAAGCCAAATTTGCAGAAAATACAAAGCTAAAATATCACCCTGATTTTTAATAAATTAAAAGAATAAAAAATCCAACATTCCTAGTAATACAGCTTAATTAGCCGCTTATAACATAAGGACTTATCATGATATACACTTTTTCATAAGCTATCTTGGAGAGCTTATGAAAGCTTCTTCAAAAGACATCTTTGACAACTCTGAAGCTAACTGCTTCTCACTCAGCCATGTTCACTATACTTGCTTGCTTCATATTACATGCACTCTGCCAAAAACAAAAATAGAAACATCATTCACTATTATGCAATTTTGAGCGATTACGGTTCATGAAGATCGCGATTCAATTTTGAGCGATTATGATTGATGAAGATCACGATTCAATTTTGAGCGATTACGGTTGATGAAGATTGCGTTTTTGATGAAGCGATTATGGTTGATGAAGATCGCGATTCAATTTTCAGAAATCGTTATGAAGATTGCGATTATGGTTGAACAAGCTTCTTTGGATAAAATAGAGATTTTTTTTTTATTTATGTGAGCCAGTTTTTTTATTTTTATTTTTTTGAATCAAGCCAGTTTTTTTATTAATAAAATAATTGTAAAAAAAAAAAAAGAACCAAGGTGTATCTGAATTAATAGAAGCTTTTTTTAATAAGAGTTATTCCGGTTAAATCAGAGTATTTTGGTAGCATATCCTATATTTTCTTCTTGTAGTGTGAAAGATAAATAAAAAGGAGCGACATGATATATAAATGAATATACGAGTATCAAAAGCTTTAGACGTAACTAAAAGTTATCTATTTTCCAGATATAAATATTGAATAACTAGCACCAAAGAAAAGATAGAAGTATCTCAAAACAATCCCAGTTCTTATTTATTTAATATTAGTACTTAATTTTATTTGATGGCCCGGCACATCACAC
The DNA here is from genome assembly GCF_051527215.1 of Medicago sativa. Classification (NCBI taxonomy): domain Eukaryota; kingdom Viridiplantae; phylum Streptophyta; class Magnoliopsida; order Fabales; family Fabaceae; genus Medicago; species Medicago sativa. The sequence continues at coordinate 25,900,683 of NC_140750.1, forward strand.
TTTGAATACTATCTCTTTGCGTTTGCCTTGGCCACAACTTTGTGGAGAATTAGTACAATTTTTATAATTAGCTCCACTTTCGTCTAAACAAATTCTTATTTCTAGAAGATAAAATAAACCCCCTTTACGTTCGCTACGTCCCTCACACATAAGTTCTGGATATGCACGGAGACTAGCAAATATTGTATTGTTAAAATCGGCCATTGTATAATACTTTTTATCATCTGGCACAATTTTGGCTGCCTTTAAAGTAGCATCCAGATTTATCCTCTTGTGAATCGCCAAACCTAGTGCAAAATAATCCCATGGTTTCTTTTGAAATGTTGTACAGGTACCATGTTTTGTCCATTCCCTTTGCCAAAAATTTTGGTCCGGCTGCCTTAATAAATTTGGCCATGCAGATTCCAGATCAGTTTTCAATTCAGTGGGAACCTGATGTTACAAAAACAAAAACAAAAAAAATATTTATATATGAGTGAAATAGTAACAAAAAATAATATTTATATTTAAAGACCACTCACCGGTTGAGGTAGTGTTAGAGTGATGCCGGTGCCCGTGCAAAATTCTGGCTGTGCCCCAGCAAAGTTATGGGGCCAAAGCCCATGAATGCTAAAATCCTTAACTCCATGCACATATTTCGTTTGACAAGGGTCGGATTTTCGAGGAGAGGTAGAACAAAAACCACTTGGCCATTGGTGGGACAACATGAAGCTGTCGAATGCACCAAATGTTCCTGAGTGAAACATTAGAAAAACAAGCATGAAAAGTTTCATATGAAATTGATCCATTATTCAAGTTTTTAGATAGAAATGCAAACAAGTGTCATTGTTATTGGTTTAAATAGGGGGATTTAGTTAAGAAGGTTTTAATGGGAACACTCAAAAAATCAATTAAGTGAAAACTTTTAATGGGAACATGCAAAAATTCAATTGAATTCTTTTTTTTTTGAAGGGAAATTCAATTGAATTCTGTTTCACGTAAACTATTCTTTTAGGATAATAGTACTAAATCTTTATTATAAACATAATATTCCTATCATTATCAAAAAAATGAGTGAGTTCATTTTAGAATAACATTTTAGTGTGTAAATTCAATTGAATTCTTTTTCACGTAAACTATTGTTTTAGGATGATAGTACTAAATCTTTAATATAAAACATAATATTCCTCTCATTATCAAAAGTATGAGTGAGTTCATTTTAGAATAACATTAAATGAGTGACAAAGGAATGCCTTTTTTAGTGTGTAAATATGAGTGACTTAATTGTTGTCTTCACAATAAACTTTCATCTTACAAAAATAAATTAGGAAAAAAATTAATTAAGCAAACGATTCCTATGAGATCTAGAATTTCGTTTTTAGTCCATAAAAAAAAGGGAGCTTCTACGGTGCAGTCATGAAACTGACTTTTTTGAAAAAGTTAATTTTGATTTTAATGTTTGATTCATTTTTAAATTGTTGATTACTGATTAATGATCAATAGTAATTTATCTAGTAATGCTTGCGACATCTTGGACTACATGTACTATTTTATCATTGGAATCTTTAACATGCAAACAGAGTTGATGATATTATGTGATAGTCTTAAGTGTTACACTTTGTGGGGTGTTACGCTTAAAACAAGGTAGGATAAAATTAGATTAAGTGTAGTCTTGTTAATCTGATGAATTGATGATACTATGAGGACTGAACTTTTGATGTCATTGTACAAACAGTGGGGTGTTACTCACTACATTTTTGATGTTATAGTGTTAACTTCACCAGAAAAATCATTCTAACGACTTCACCATAGAATTTTCCTAAAAAAAATTCCCATGATTTTTTTTGAAAGAAAAAATTCACATGATTTAATCTCTGCAAAAAAATAATTCAACATTCTTAGTTTTTGTAAAAAATTTCATTATCATTTTTAGTCCTTATAAATTTTCCATCAATACTTTTTGTCTCTAAAAATTCTAAAAGAAAAATTTTACAACGAATATTTTTTTTGCAAGGACTAAAAGCGAAATTCTAAATATTTATAAGGACCATTTATTTAGTCAACCTAATAAGGTCAAACGGAGACGTAATTTAAATGGAGGAATTTTTTTTTTCTTTTTGAGAGAAATGGAGGAAGTTTTTTGTTCAATTCTTTCATGAGAAGAGAGGAAGGTGTATTTGTGGTAATTCAATGGAGGCATAAAATGGTCAAAAAGGTGCATTGGTGGTAATTCTTTCATAAGAAGACAAAAAGTAAAATAATTTAAAACAATAGAGATTGTTTAAAAAAATATTACATGAAAGCAACGTCGAAAAAATATTAACATATCTCCCTTAATTGTGAGATTTTGTGTATGTGATTTGGTCACATCGCCAAATAAGATTTATGTGGAGCTATAACATGGTACACTACAACATTTTGGGTCTACCACAACGCCTATTTTTTCAAAGGTAAAAATACCGTTCTCGTAGAATACATTAGACAATGGATTTACATTTTTGTTGGCGCATAGTATTGAATTTTAAGATTATTTTTGTCACTTCAATAACCGTTTTCGTACACACAATGGAGTACGGTCTTCTATTAATTCAATTGGGTAACAACTATAAACCGTGTGTGCTGAGTATCTATTTTTTTTTTAACAAAAAAGATAAAAATAAAAATATAAATAAAACAAAAAGAAAAAAGTTTTTCAAATCTTGTTACGCTATTTTTTTTTAAGAAACTTGTTACACTAATTTGATTGTCAAACCCAAAATATTCATAAATCATCTCTAGATCCCACGATCCCACTAAATTTCAAAGCTTTTTTTTTTTTAAGTTTGTTGTGTCCAAAATCGCAAGTCCCTAAACTCTAAACTAGTCATCTCCTTCCCCAAATCGTTTCCTCATATTTACAATCGGAGTCCTTCATCGCCTTCAGCAACCGTGAGTCCTTCAACACTCTAAACTCTTTCTACGAATGAGAGGAAAAACCCCTAACTCAATTTGTCGACCACCGTCTTTTTCAGATTGTGGCGTAGTAATTGAATATATCATCTTCACTTCTGCAATTTTACCCTGATTCACTTTGCTCTCGATCCCCGCTGCGGCAGTACATCTCACTGGTTTCACATCTCCGCCAAAGGTAATGTCATTGTTCTAATGCCTTGCTTTCTTTCTTTCACTTTGGCTTTTCACGATAAATCAAATGTTGACATGAAGTGTGATTTTTTGTCTTCTATTGCGTTGGTTTTGGTTTTGATTTTGCCGTTGTGCCTCATAGTATAATGCCTGTCTTCTGTTCGATAAAATGCTTCAACCAACCACTATTAACAATGCTTGTTTTCTGTTCGATAAAATGCTTCAACCAAATTTTATTTACTTCTTTAATCTTATTAATGTTATTCTGCACCTATGCTCATTAAAGTTGTTTGGATTCTGCACCTATTCTCAGTAATGTCATTATTATGTATGTTACTTTATGATTCAAATGTCTTTGATCATTCTCACTTTTGTCAAATATTCCCTGTTTTCTTATCAATTTATTTCATATTTCACAATAAGTTACGCTTGTTCAGATCAACATGTTTCATATTACTTGTTGTCTGGGTTCTGAATATGTGAAAAACCATTTTAGGCACCATATCTAAAAGTGTCTCATAGAATTTGTTTACATTAGGGCTACAAATCGGTTGTTAGGCAGATCAATAATGATTGTTGAGCCACTTTGATTTCAATAGCATACTTCTACATGGTAAGTTTTTATGACGATGCTTCTCTTGTTTTGTCGACCTTGGCCTCTTGTTCATTTTATTTGCTTATTTTGTAATGAACCTAATTCCAATAAAAATGTTATTGTTGAATTGAAGTAACTACATACGGTTAACAGTTTTTCAAGTGATGATATATTGCGGGCATATTAGTTAGGTTAACTGTATAAATACTTTCGTGTTTATTTATTGTTAATATTCTGATCTATGCTTCGTTTTAGATCAAATAATTTCACCATTTCAAATGATTTTACCCGCGTTTACTTCTTTGCATTGTTTCAGATCTTGAAGCTCTAGATTCGAATCACTGTCTTAAGCTACCGGATATGAATTCTCACTAAAATGTCGACAGATAAGTTTATGTTTCTTTGTTATTGATGGATTGATTGTCAAAGGATGGATTCTATCTTGTGGTTAAGAAAATAGAAACGTGCATAGGATTCATAGCCTTTTCTAATGTATATTGTAGCATGGTAATAGTTACATACTTATATCAATAGTTAAAAAAGAGCTTACACCCTGTTTCTATCTTCTTTAGTTTTTTTTCCTTTATGGTTTTGGGAGTTGAGAATATTTTAAAGAATATGAAGCTAATAACTTCTATATCAATATGAAGGCTTGATTTATAATATACCCTGTTTCTATCATCTAAGATACTTTAACACCTTGTGTTCCTCGTCCGTCTTCGAAGATCTTGAACCCACTGCCATCAATATTGTCAACTCTTCCACAATGAGTATCTTATTAGCGGCCAAGAATGCTTCCAAATTTCTCTTTATACTATGTATTTTCCTCCTTCTCTCCACACCTTCGTCGTTATGGTTTTTATGAGTTCTCTAATAACTCCTCTTTTCTTCACACCACTACTAATTTCTTCTTTCACTCAATTTCGGCGTGCTTTAACCTCAATTTTTGTGTGATAATTTTTTTTCTTCTAGGAATTGAGAAGTTATGATTTAGGGGTTTTTGATGATTGAAATGAGTATATATGAAATATCAAAGTAGGAAATAGTGAATATTTGGGGTTAGGGTTTCTTAATGATTGAAATGAGTACATATGAAAACTAAAGGTAGGAAATAGTGAATATTTGGGGTTAGGGTTTTTTGATGATTGAAATAAGTACATTTGAAAAATAAAGGTAGGAAATAGTGAATATTTGGGGTTTTGTGATTTTGATTAGGTTATATTGAGTTGTTTGTTTGGGATTTTAGTTCTGGATATGGTGATGTATGATAGGATGATCATGGTGAATGCTCTGAAGTTGGTTGTTAAGGTTATTCATAAAGCTTCATATGCTATATATAACTGAGGAATCCATGAAGAAACTTTTTAATGTGTACAATATTTATTCATGGGAATGATCCTTGTGTTCTTCCTTGCTAAAATCTCAATTTATTTTGTTTTAGTTTTCACTACCTCTACTTGATAATTGTCCTGCTATAATGGTCCTAAGGATGTTATTAATGAATTGGACATGATTGAAAACTTTCTCAAATGGGTTTAGCTATATTTTTGAAGATAGTAGCAAGTTAAAAAGATTATGCTTTTGAAGTTTAGTTTTTATTTTAGTTCATAGTTTATCTAAATTTTGTTTTTACTTTTTTATTTAATAATATTTTGTGATGCTAAATTTTTAGTTATGAAGGCATTTTTGGGATGATATTGCTCAAGGAAAAAAGGTGTTTATGCTTCTCAAATTGGGCTTGTCAGATTTGTCTTTGTTCCATTGACATTGTGGCGACTTCAGTGGTTTAAGTGATAGAGGTAGTGAGAACTAAAACAAGATAAAATTTGGCATTCTTCATTGTTTTCTTTTATTCCCTTCTTGTCTTATACTTAGTCCTATTTTATGCAGTCTTTAACCATGTAAGGTGGAATTTATTGTCTATTAAGTGATAGATGGAGAAGAAGATCCGGAACAAGTCCACTTGTGATTAAAGTGTTTAAAGGAGGCGTCAAAAGGTATGGACATCTTATGCCACTATATCCAATTGTCATAGGCAATTGAGCTTAGTATTTACTCTTGGAACATGCTTATGTATATTTCTGGTGATTTTCCATGTATGCTTGTAATTCTTTAAGTCAGTTCTTCATGCCTTTTTATACCCTGATATATAGGTTGAGCATCATTTACTAAATGGATAGATGAGATAAATTTGTCCAATAACACAAGTTGCAATCGGGATGAGTATCCTATGAAGCATGGATACAAATACAGACATCAGACATGAACACAAACCCAACACCAATAATAATTTGAGAAAATCGCATAATTCAGTGTAATTATGTGTCATTGTCCGACACCGACACATGTCCAACAATAGGACACGCCTAATCCAAAGGGTGTTCGTGATTCATAATTGGTACCCCTCTAAACTTTTCTTTTTTACTCTTATTGCTTTCTTACACGTATTAATTAACATCTCTAAAGGGTTAAGTTATGAATCTATAAGTATAGATTCATAACTAGTACTATATATTGATAAAACATAGTTCCATACAGACAAAATGGAATCCCAATCCATTATGCCTTGTTATTTGGGTTGAAATAATCTGGTTTGTTAATCTCTAGCGTGAATCATGTTATGATATGAATACATGGGTTCTATGTATGTAAATTTCTTGACTAATTAAGTTGTAGGAATTTGTGTTTTTTTTTTATGACTAGTTGTCTTTTTGATTGTTTCTCTTGTACAAGGCTTAATTGAAAGTGTCCAAGTGCCATTTGCACATAATATTAGTTTCCTCACCCCCCCCCCCCCCCCCCCCACACACACACACACACACGTCTGATTGGTGCTCTCTCACCCTCTCGTTTGCCCTTTTTCTTTGTTTTCTCATCTTTTAATTTTAGATTTGAGATGAAAATTGTGGTTTCACATAGCTTACTCCACGATTGCCCATCCAATTTACTTCTGTATCTTTGACTAGAATTTTATTAATTTTTATCTCTTTAAATTGTCATTGATTTATCTCCATTGGTTTCCTATTTTCCTTGGTTATATTGTTGAAATTTTTTTTTTTTTTGGCTTTCGCACCGGTTTCTAACCCACCAAAGGTGGACGACTAATCCGGCTCATGCGACTGACCAAGCGTTGTTCCTCCTGAAAATCGAACCTATATTGTTGTATTTGTGTTATCTCACTGACTATATTGCCTTAATTATTTTGTTGCATTAGTGTTATCTCACAGACTATATTGCCTTATTTATTTTGTTGCATTAGTGTTTTCTCACTGTTTTTTTTATTCTTAGCAAGTTAGTCATCAATTTTGTAGCCTTCAATGAGGCTCGGCAAGTGTATATAACAAAAATATATAAGATTTTCATTTCTTTCCATTTGTTTTGATCTGTTAAAGTTTCTTATGATATAGAAACATAATAATCTTATGTACACATTACTTATTGAACATTTTAATTTTATTCTTGAAGAATAATGATGATATTGACGAAGAATTTCAAGATGTGGAAGTACAAGACGAAGAGATATAAATGTTGGTGCTTAAGTATTTTTTTTCTTTCCTGATAGATATTTGTGGTGTCTTTGAAGATGTTATATTGATTGTGATCAATGATAATTGTCATATTATCTAAGGGTATTCATTTGAAATCCAAAAATTTTATTATGTATGTAATTTGTAATTTTGAAGATGTTATTTTCATTGTGATCAATGATGATTGACATCTATTTTGTTCTATGTAATTTTTAAATTTAGTATCATGTTACAATTTTATATGAATAGTATTTTCTTATGTTACTGTTCTTTTCAGACCTTATTTTTTTCTTTATTAATTCATTTATGAAATAATTTTTTTTAAAAAAAAGGGTTTTGCAACGCTTTTTGACTGTTGGAGTAGTTATGAAGAGAACTTTAGATACAGGTTTTCCAGAACGGTTCCCGAAATAGCAACGGTTAAAAGGGTAGCGACATCCCCTAGAAAACCGTTCCCAAAGGCTACCAATTGCTACACTTTTGTTATTCACTACGGCAAAATACCGTTGTTGTTTGGCTCTTCGAAAACCGTTTTCTTATGAATTCTAAAACTACGCTTTTACGTACTTCGTTGCTCTTTGTCATCAAAACCGTTGTCAAAAGATAAGACAACGCCTCAGTCTGCCACAGACGGTAAAGCGTTCTGGTAGGATACGGCAACAGTTTTTTCGCATTTTGCTACGCTTATTTGCCGTTGCCGTAGGATGAATATGTTGTTGTGGTAAAAATTGCGGATTAATGGGGATTTCATGGAGGGAGATTTATATTACTATTTTTCTCAAAAAGATGAAAAATTAATTAGAAAAATAAAGAATATGAAAAAAGTATTCTTAACACGAGAAAAATGATAAAAAAAAAAGTAGCAATTTTTCGTCGAAATATTTGAAAAAGAGTGAATTACCGGTAATTTTAGGGGTTAATTTAGCTAAGAAGTTGTTTAATGGGAACACTCAAAAAATCAATTAAGTGGAAACTTTTAATGGGAACATGCAAATTTCGTTTATCTCCATCTCTGTTATAAACATTTCCCTTATATTTTATTTTGATAGTATATGTGGCAAGTTTATATTGAAAGGTGCATTTAATTTTTTTTTAAGAAAAAAGGGTGCATTTAATGTTTTATTTCATATACACACCAAAATGTAATATGCTAAAATTCTAAGGAGTATTTAATGTTTTTTTTATTTACATATCAAAATAACATGAATTCTAAGGAGTATTCAACCGAAAATTTTGGCAACCAAATGGTGATGTATTTTTAATTTTTTTTAATAAACATTATGTACTTATTGTGACTAATAAATTAAAAAGTCTATTTACAGCTATAATTAACTATAATGTTTTGATTTTTGAAAAAATAAATCAAAATAGGTGAATATAATTCCTGATTTAAATTGTACCCTGATTTTTTCACGTAAAATATTCTTTTAGGATGATAGTACTAAATCTTTATTATAAACATAATATTTCTCTCATCATCAAAAATATGAGTGAGTTCATTTTAGAATAACATTAAATGAGTGACAAAGGAATGCCTTTTTTAGTGTGTAAATTCAATTGAATTCTTTTTCACGTAAACTATTGTTTTAGGATGATAGTACTAAATCTTTAATATAAACATAATATTTCTCTCATTATCAAAAATATGATTGAGTTCATTTTAGAATAACATTAAATGAGTGACAATCCTTCAAAAAAAATTAAATGAGTGACAAAGGAATGCCTTTTTTAGTGTGTAAATATGACTGAGTTAATTGTTGTCGTCACAATAAACTTTCATCTTACAAAAATAAATTAGGAAAAAAATTAATTAAGCAAATGATTCATATGAGATCAAGAATTTCGTTTTTAGACCATAAAAAAAAATTCCCATGATTTAATCTTTGCAAAAAAATAAAATTTCAACATTCTTAGTTTTTGTAAAAAATTTCATTATCATTTTTAGTCCTTATAAATTTTCCATCAATACTTTTTGTCTCTAAAAATTCTAAAAGAAAAATTTTACAACGAATATTTTTTTTTGCAAGGACTAAAAGCGAAATTCTAAATATTTATAAGGACCATTTATTTAGTCAACCTAATAAGGTCAAACGGAGACATAATTTAAATGGAGGAAGTTTTTTTTTTCTTTTTGAGAGAAATGGAGGAAGTTTTTTGTTCAATTCTTTCATGAGAAGAGAGGAAGGTGTATTTGTGGTAATTCTTTTTTTTTTTTTAAACAGATGCAGAGAGCATCAATTCATTAGATAAAATAAAAACAAAAGAGTACAAAGAAGAAAAGGGGGACTAGACCAAAACCTTTTCAAAAGGTACAAAATCTGAAGTTGGGCAAGCCCAACCTATTCCTAGTGTACTCTCCTCTAATGAATTCAGGAAGTGAGTCAGACCAAAAAATATCAGAAGAAGAAAGGGTAAGCCCCAGGTTAGCAAGGCTGTCAGCACAAGCGTTACCCTCCCTATATATGTGAGTCGCAATAAACCTCATGAATCTTAATCTAACCATACAATTCTGCCATCTATTTCTCAAATTGCAGGGCACCACTGAATATGACTGGAATGCCAAGATAACTAGTTGAGAATCTGTTTCTAGCCAAAAATTAACATAACCATTGTTATGAGCTATTTCTATTGCATTCATAGCACCTACCAGTTCAGCATACAACGCATTTTGAGCTCCCAAGAACTGAGTGAAGCACCCACTGAAAGTGCTATCTGAATTTCTGAATATGCCTCCTGCTGCAGCTTTGGATGGATTCTTTGTCGCTGCACCGTCCATATTAGCTTTAATCCAAGAAGAAAGAGGTGGAGACCATAACACTTCCTTAATTATGGGAGCCCTAGGGGGCCTGATTCAGGGGCGGATTCAGCGCCCGGCGACCCCGGGCGGTCGCCCGGGCTCGATCCGCAATTTTCTCACATTAGGCCCAACCTATAGGCCCATTTACACACTTCACAAAAAAAAAATTGGGCAAATACATCACACGCGTACTCACTACTACTCACTTCTCTGTTCGACTGCCATGAGCTTCTTCAGAGGTAAACGACGACGGCGAGGCACCGTTTCAGGGAGAACGGGAGAAACAGAAACGACGTCGTTTAGTAAAGATTGATCGAAGAGTGGGTAAGATGGTTTTGATCTGGCCGTTCTGTGGAAAATGTCATCTGCGGAGACGGAGTCTGTTGACGGTGTCGTTTTGTTGTGAAGATTCGAGAAGTGTGTCTTCTCTCTCCTGGTTGCTAATCTCTTCTTCTCATTCACTCTAATTCTCTAAAGGTAATCTGTTCTTCTCCTTCCTTTCTTTCCTTGTTTTAGGGTTTTAGAAAAATTGTAAAATTGGTTGTGCAATTGAAAAATTGATCATTTGAAGGACAAATTTAAACGATATTCTTAGTAGAAGTTGTTATGGGAATTGAAAAATTAGTAGAAGTTGTTATGTGAATTGAAAAATATGTGAAGTTTGAATGGGAAATTGGGAATGATTATTTGCAATTGAAGTTCGAATGAACTTAGAATGACTACTACAGTAAAAGATTAGTAGTAGTTGTTATGTGAATTGAGATTAGTAGTTGTTGTGTGAATTGAAAAATTGACTAAATTGCGCAACAAGGAAAAGACTGGAAACTGGAAAGCTTGCTGGTTCATTCTTGGTATATGATTAATCTTTATTGAAACAATGTTGTGTAAACTTTGCATAATAATGTATCTGAATGTTTGTATATCAGTGTTGTCAATCGCGGGAAATAGTCGCTTTTTCAAATTCCGCTATGCAATAGCGCTGGTTTATCGTGTATTACAGAACTATTGCAATTTGTTCAAATACCGCAATTTGACAACACTTTTGTATATATGCTTGTGTATTATGATTTGAAGATACTAAGATGCTGAATTTTGAAACATTTTTGTGACAGGAAATGAATGCTGTGAAAGATTGGCATACTATGGTATGAGTACAAACTTGGTGAACTATCTCGGGCAACGTTTCAATCAGGGAAATGCAGCTGCTGCTAAAAGTGTCACAACCTGGTCTGGCACATGCTACATCACACCATTGCTTGGAGCCTTTTTAGCTGATTCATACTTGGGAAGATATTGGACAATTGCTAGCTTCTCTGTTATCTATGTCATTGTAAGTTAAGACCACATAAAATATTGTTTATTGGTGCAAATCATGTTCAGTTTCATTATATTTTGAGCACAATATTAGTAACAAATGTTGATTTTCTCTGCAGGGAATGGTACTTCTAACATTGTCTGCTACTGCACCTGGACTTAAGCCATCATGTGATGGTAATGTTTGCCATCCAACATCGGCACAAACCGCAGCAATGTACATAGCTCTCTACTTGATTGCTCTTGGAACTGGTGGTATCAAACCATGTGTCTCATCTTTTGGTGCAGACCAATTTGATGAAACAGATGAGAAAGAGAGGAAAAAGAAGAGCTCTTTCTTCAACTGGTTTTACTTCTCAATCAACATAGGTGCGCTCATTGCTTCGTCGGTATTGGTTTGGATACAGATGAATGTTGGCAGGTAATATTCCATCTCTCTTAATTCAAATTGTAATTTTGTTCAAAAAAAGACGAACCTCTCTTTTAAATTTTTTTGCATATATTTTTCGCCCAGGCTCTATGAAATTCCTGGCTCCGCCACTGGCCTGATTTGAACATTGCAAGCTTTAAGAATTCTGAACTCCAACATATCACCTCTGTAGGGTTCCTTAGTATTGCTGCCAGCTAAAGAAGTTTGAGCAATGATGAGGCCGATGGCGGGTTTCCAATGCAGGTTTTTGTCCCTAAATCTAATATGGTTCCTTCTAAACCAAATAGTATTAAGAATATTAATCATACAAGTTTTAATCACCAACTTACATTGTGGGGACCAGTTTCTATCCAAGAGCTTCCAGAAATCATCTACATCGATGAACTGAATTGAGATATTGATGATGGAGAAAAGCCAGTTCCACAATTTCAAAGCAAAAGAACACTCAAAAAATAAATGAAAGATGGATTCGCATGAAGAATTACAAGACGAACACATATTGAAGGTAATTGAACTCCCCTATGCAATAATTTGTCATCTATTGGAATTTTTCTGTGCATTATTCTCCAAACAAGCAAAGATTTTGAAGGAGGAATTTCAGGGCACCACAGAGATTTCGCCCATTTAATATTCTGGCCTGTACCATATTTGAATTCAAAAGCTTGCTTAAAAGACAACTCACCATTGTTGCTATGTTTACAGATCAGCTTATCTGCGGTTTCTTCAAAGGGGATGGTTACCTGTTCAGCAAGATGCTTGACCTGAGGAAAGGAGCGGAGCACAAAAAATGGAATTCTCCATTGACCATTCACAATAAATTCATTGACCTTATCCTTCAAAAGAGAGTGAAGATTCATAGGAATATCTAAATGAGAGGCTAAGGTTTGACCGCACCAGTTGTCCAGCCAGAAATTGATGTTTCTCCCATTACCAAGTTGCCATCCACAATTAGAAAGAATTATATCAAACTCAGCTTTTATGCTACTCCAGATAGAGGAAAAAATATGATGGGATATCACTCTTCTCTCTCTAAGAACTTTGCTCCTAATTAAAATTGCCCAATCCTCCTGTGAATTCAAAAGGTCCCAGCAAAGCTTAAGATTGGTGGATTCATTCAAAGTGTAGAGAGACCTTATACCTAATCCACCTTCAGAGAGAGGTTTACAAGTTTTATTCCAAGAAACAGTAACTACTTTCCTTTTTGAGATGTCACCATTCCAAGAAACAGTAACTAATTCAATGGAGGCATAAAATGGTCAAAAAGGTGCATTGGTGGTAATTCTTTCATAAGAAGACAAAAAGTAAAATAATTTAAAACAATAGAGATTGTTTAAAAAAATATTGCATGAAAGCAACGTCGAAAAAATATTAACATATCTCCCTTAATTGTGAGATTTTGTGTATGTGATTTGGTCACATCGCCAAATAAGATTTAGGTGGAGCTATAACATGGTAAAAATTGCGGATTAATGGTGATTTCATGGAGGGGGATTTATATTACTATTTTTCTCGAAAAGATTAAAATTAATTAGAAAAATAAAGAATATGAAAAAAGTATTCTTAACACGAGAAAAATGATAAAAAAAAAGTAGTAATTTTTAGTGGAAGTATTTGAAAAAGAGTGAATTACCGGTAATTTTAGGGGTTAATTTAGCTAAGAAGGTTGTTTAATGGGAACACTCAAAAAATCAATTAAGTGGAAACTTTTAATGGGAACATGCAAATTTCGCTTATCTCCATCTCTATTATAAACATTTCCCTTATATTTTATTTTGATAGTACATGTGGCAAGTTTATATTGAAAGGTGCATTTAATTTTTTTTTAAGAAAAAAGGTTGCATTTAATGTTTTATTTCATATACACACCAAAATGTAATATGCTAAAATTCTAAGGAGTATTTAATGTTTTTTTTTTATTTACATATCAAAATAACATGAATTCTAAGGAGTATTCAACCGAAAATTTTGGCAACCAAATGGTGATGAATTTTTAATTTTTTTTAATAAACATTATGTATTTATTGTGACTAATAAATTAAAAAAGTCTATTTACAACTATAATTAACTTTAATTATTCAAAACAAAACTATAATTAACTTTAACGTTTTGATTTTTGAAAAACTAAATCAAAATAGGTGAATATAATTCCTGATTTAAATCGTACCCTGATTTTTTCACGTAATTTTTTTTTTTTTTTTGGATAAGCCAGGAGAAAAGACAAGCATCAAGAGGAAGCAACGACATCCCAACTAGGTTGACATCCCGAAGAACCTCCATCCTATGCCGTCAATCTCAAAATTTTATTAAAAAAAGGGGGAAAAATATATACAAGAGGGGGGACTATACCAAAACCCTCGAAACAAGAAAAAAAGGAAAGAAAAACAATGGACTTAGCTTATAACATCCACTCCTGGTCATTGACCACTTCAGACTTGAAAACCACTGCAAGCAGCACCTCAGGCATAAGCTAGTAATGGTAAATACACTTATTCCATGCCTAATAATTTATCAATTGAATAGCTCCTTCTCTCTTGGCCTACTGTCAGTTGGCATTCGCATTACACAAGCTATATATGCTAACTAATGCATGCATGGAGTTTATGATAAGCTATATAAATAATAGCTGCAAGCAAACTCTTCGTGGGGCCACATCTAGATATTGCAACCAGTTTAGAATTTTGAAGTTTTGAGGCCATAACTTTAACCAACACTGAAATGTCTTCTACATCTTGCAGCAATGATTCTGCATTTTTTGCTGCAGGGATGGCATAGCAGCTTCTTCCCATCCTTCAACAGATGGTGGAGCCTTATAGAGTACCACTACCACAGATACGAATGGACCAACACTCCAAAACCAAGCGCTGACAATCCTCATGAGTTGTCCATGTCTTAAAAAATTTAAAAGGGACTACATTCCTGACATTATGATCGTCAAAAGAATAGGATGTGCTTGCATAAACACCCGCTACAGAAACAATATTTTGCTGAAATGAAATTTCCAAAACAATACACTGGGAGGAAACAAAAATAACTGATGTCTCTCCCCCACAACGCCCAAAGATTTAGCAGCAAAGATTCTCTATTATTAACACAGAACAGAAGTTAAATTCCTTAAAGTAATACGAGTATCAACATTACCAATACCGCGTAAATTCCATAAGAATATAGTCATTCAGAAGGTGGAGAGGACTGCCCCGTGGAGCGGGTTTTGTAAGGTGCCTTGCCATCAAACTTATGTTTATTTAACATTTGCTGCTGTTTTTTGGATAACACGGGCACAAAGGGATTCTCCGCTGCACGCCTATCATACTCCTTAATTTTCTGCCAAAGATCTAGATCATGTTGGATACGAGAATTAGAGTGTGTCATTCCCTCCTCTCGGACAACTACAAGTATATTTACATCCTCCATCTCTGCATCATTTGCATCTACAAGTTGTTTAGTTGTTGAAACTTCCCTGTCCGTAGAATCTGCACCTTCATTGGCAGTGTGAGTGGCTTGTGTGTCATTCGCTGCAACATTGTCACCTAAATCATCCACCGGCACCTCCTCCACCGCAACATGCTCCTCGTGCAAAGAGGAACCAGTAGCAACCGGAGATTTAGTAACATCACCAACCGGTGCAGTGCTGTTCCTTGCAGGAAATATCTCAGGATCCTGTGATTCAGGGGCGGATTCAGCGCCCGGCGACCCCGGGCGGTCGCCCGGGCTCGATCCGCAATTTTCTCACATTAGGCCCAACCTATAGGCCCATTTACACACTTCACAAAAAAAAATTGGGCAAATTGGGCAAATACATCACACGCGTACTCACTACTACTCACTTCTCTGTTCGACTGCCATGAGCTTCTTCAGAGGTAAACGACGACGGCGAGGCACCGTTTCAGGGAGAACGGGAGAAACAGAAACGACGTCGTTTAGTAAAGATTGATCGAAGAGTGGGTAAGATGGTTTTGATCTGGCCGTTCTGTGGAAAATGTCATCTGCGGAGACGGAGTCTGTTGACGGTGTCGTTTTGTTGTGAAGATTCGAGAAGTGTGTCTTCTCTCTCCTGGTTGCTAATCTCTTCTTCTCATTCACTCTAATTCTCTAAAGGTAATCTCTTCTTCTCCTTCCTTTCTTTCCTTGTTTTAGGGTTTTAGAAAAATTGTAAAATTGGTTGTGCAATTGAAAAATTGATCATTTGAAGGACAAATTTAAACGATATTCTTAGTAGAAGTTGTTATGTGAATTGAAAAATTAGTAGAAGTTGTTATGTGAATTGAAAAATATGTGAAGTTTGAATGGGAAAAGCTATGAAGTTCGAATGGGAAATTGGGAATGATTATTTGCAATTGAAGTTCGAATGAACTTAGAATGACTACTATAGTAAAAGATTAGTAGTAGTTGTTATGTGAATTGAGATTAGTAGTTGTTATGTGAATTGAAAAATTGACTAAATTGCGCAACAAGGAAAAGACTGGAAACTGGAAAGCTTGCTGGTTCATTCTTGGTATATGATTAATCTTTATTGAAACAATGTTGTGTAAACTTTGCATAATAATGTATCTGAATGTTTGTATATCAGTGTTGTCAATCGCGGGAAATAGTCGCTTTTTCAAATTCCGCTATGCAATAGCGCTGGTTTATCGTGTATTACAGAACTATTGCAATTTGTTCAAATACCGCAATTTGACAACACTTTTGTATATATGCTTGTGTATTATGATTTGAAGATACTAAGATGCTGAATTTTGAAACATTTTTGTGACAGGAAATGAATGCTGTGAAAGATTGGCATACTATGGTATGAGTACAAACTTGGTGAACTATCTCGGGCAACGTTTCAATCAGGGAAATGCAGCTGCTGCTAAAAGTGTCACAACCTGGTCTGGCACATGCTACATCACACCATTGCTTGGAGCCTTTTTAGCTGATTCATACTTGGGAAGATATTGGACAATTGCTAGCTTCTCTGTTATCTATGTCATTGTAAGTTAAGACCACATAAAATATTGTTTATTGGTGCAAATCATGTTCAGTTTCATTATATTTTGAGCACAATATTAGTAACAAATGTTGATTTTCTCTGCAGGGAATGGTACTTCTAACATTGTCTGCTACTGCACCTGGACTTAAGCCATCATGTGATGGTAATGTTTGCCATCCAACATCGGCACAAACCGCAGCAATGTACATAGCTCTCTACTTGATTGCTCTTGGAACTGGTGGTATCAAACCATGTGTCTCATCTTTTGGTGCAGACCAATTTGATGAAACAGATGAGAAAGAGAGGAAAAAGAAGAGCTCTTTCTTCAACTGGTTTTACTTCTCAATCAACATAGGTGCGCTCATTGCTTCGTCGGTATTGGTTTGGATACAGATGAATGTTGGCAGGTAATATTCCATCTCTCTTAATTCAAATTGTAATTTTGTTCAAAAAAAGACGAACCTCTCTTTTAAATTTTTTTGCATATATTTTTCGCCCAGGCTCTATGAAATTCCTGGCTCCGCCACTGCTGTGATTCAACTGTCACCAACGTCAATATAGGCTCCACGGAAGGCAATCGATGTGGTACCTCGTCTGTAACATTTTGCAAAGCAAAACTGAACGAATTTTCAGCTAAACTTTGATTCACCAACTGCTGCACTGGAGGGGGGGCTTCAAAGGCTTTGTAAGAACCAGCGCCCGAGGGGTTGTCATTCAACGGCATCCAAGCAGATGTTTTCGTCGGAACTTACTCTTTCCCTTTGCGAACAATATCTTTCTCCTTGTCTTTATTGCTAGAATCATCCTTTCTAGGATACAACCAACGGCACTTAGAGACATCATGACCAATGCTTGAACAATGTTTGCAAAAATCGGGCAGTCCCTCATACTCTATAGACAATGGAAAATATTCTTTTAGGATGATAGTACTAAATCTTTATTATAAACATAATATTTCTCTCATCATCAAAAATATGAGTGAGTTCATTTTAGAATAACATTAAATGAGTGACAAAGGAATGCCTTTTTTAGTGTGTAAATTCAATTGAATTCTTTTTCACGTAAACTATTGTTTTAGGATGATAGTACTAAATCTTTAATATAAACATAATATTTCTCTCATTATCAAAAATATGAGTGAGTTCATTTTAGAATAACATTAAATGAGTGACAATCCTTCAAAAAAAAAATTAAATGAGTGACAAAGGAATGCCTTTTTTAGTGTGTAAATATGAGTGAGTTAATTGTTGTCTTCACAATAAACTTTCATATTACAAAAATAAATTAGGAAAAAAAATTAATTAAGCAAACGATTCCTATGAGATCAAGAATTTCGCTTTTAGTCCATAATAAAAAATTCCCATGATTTAATCTCTGCAAAAAAATAAAAAAATTCAACATTCTTAGTTTTTGTAAAAAATTTCATTATCATTTTTAGTCCTTATAAATTTTCCATCAATACTTTTTGTCTCTAAAAATTCTAAAAGAAAAATTTTACAACGAATATTTTTTTTTTGCAAGGACTAAAAGCGAAATTCTAAATATTTATAAGGACCATTTATTTAGTCAAACGGAGACGTAATTTAAATGGATGAAGTTTTTTTTTCTTTTTGAGAGAAATGGAGGAAGTTTTTTGTTCAATTCTTTCATGAGAAGAGAGGAAGGTGTATTTGTGGTAATTCAATGGAGGCATAAAATGGTCAAAAAGGTGCGTTGGTGGTAATTCTTTCATAAGAAGACAAAAAAAGTAAAATAATTTAAAACAATAGAGATTGTTTAAAAAAATATTGCATGAAAGCAACGTCGAAAAAATATTAACATATCTCCCTTAATTGTGAGATTTTGTGTATGTGATTTGGTCACATCGCCAAATAAAATTTAGGTGGAGCTATAACATGGTAAAAATTGCGGATTAATGGTGATTTCATGGAGGGAGATTTATATTACTATTTTTCTCGAAAAGATGTAAAAGTAATTAGAAAAATAAAGAATATGAAAAAAGTATTCTTAACACAAGAAAAATGATAAAAAAAAAAGTAGTATTTTTTTCGTGGAAGTATTTGAAAAAGAGTGAATTACCGGTAAATTTAGGGGTTAATTTTGCTAAGAAGGTTGTTTAATTGGAACACTCAAAAAATCAATTAAGTGGAAACTTTTAATGGGAACATGCAAATTTCGTTTATCTCTATCTCTATTATAAACATTTCCCTTATATTTTATTTTGATAGTACATGTGGCAAGTTTATATTGAAAGGTGGTTATATTTTATTGTAAGGGTTTCTGCCGTTTTTGCACTTCCGATTCCGTTTTGCCTGTGTCCTTGCTCCGGTGTGGTTCTCCTGCCCCAGCCATGTTTGATTGGCAGGCGGAGCTTGCACCTTTGCCCATCAAACTTGGGATTTCTGCAACTCCCATGCCTCCACCTGTGATGCTCACCGCCGCTCCTACTGCTCCGAAGATAGCAGCTGCACCGAAACCTTCTTTTGCTCAGGCCCTTCAGGGTAAATCAGCTCTCTCGGACCCTCTCCCGGTACCCTCAATTCGTGGTGATATGCTATCAGTTAAAATTACTGACGATGTCTATGCTCGTGGACTGGATTTTTGCAAAACCAACCTCAGAGGTAGGTTAGTTTTCAATAAAGGAGATAAGCCTCTCTCCTCCAAGGATCTCGCTGACAGATTACAGAAAGTGTGGAAAGTGAAAGGGCCATGGCACCTAACATCCCTTGGCCGTGGGTTTTATGAATTTTTCTTTAATTCACAAGATGATATGAAAACTGTTTGGGCAGCCGGCACTGTTAGCTTGAAGCCAGGACTTCTACGCTTATTTGAATGGAAAAAAGACTTTAACATGCATACACAACGACAAACTCACACTCAGGTTTGGGTTCGATTATGGGAATTACCGCAAGAATATTGGATGGAAAGGACTTTGTATGAGATCGCCGGTGCGGTTGGTACTCCGTTACTCATCGACAATGTGACACGTAACAGACTCTATGGCCATTATGCCCGCATTCTTGTTGACCTGGATCTCTCGAAAGATTTGTTTTATGAAATTATGGTGGAACGTGAAGGCTTTGCGTTTCCATTGTCTATAGAGTATGAGGGACTGCCCGATTTTTGCAAACATTGTTCAAGCATTGGTCATGATGTCTCTAAATGTCGTTGGTTGTATCCTAGAAAGGATGATTCTAGCAATAAAGACAAGGAGAAAGATATTGTTCGCAAAGGGAAAGAGCAAGTTCCGACGAAAACATCTGCTTGGATGCCGTTGAAGGACAACCCCTCGGGCACTGGTTCTTCCACAGCCTTTGAAGCCCCCCCTCCAGTGCAGCAGTTGGTGAATCAAAGTTTAGCTGATAATTCGTTCAGTTTTGCTTTGCAAAACGTTACAGACGACGTACCACAGCGATTGCCTTCCGTGGAGCCTATATTGACGTTGGTGACAGTTGAATCACAGGGTCCTGAGATATTTCCTGCAAGGAACAGCACTGCACCGGTTGGTGATGTTACTAAATCTCCGGTTGCTACTGGTTCCTCTTTGCACGAGGAGCATGTTGCGGTGGAGGAGGTGCCGGTGGATGATCTAGGTGACAATGTTGCAGCGAATGACACACAAGCCACTCACACTGGCAATGAAGGTGCAGATTCTACGGACAGGGAAGTTTCAACAACTGAACAACTTGTAGATGCAAATGATGCAGAGATGGAGGATGTAAATATACCTGTAATTGTCCGAGAGGAGGGAATGACACACTCTAATTCTCGTATCCAACATGATCTAGATCTTTGGCAGAAAATTAAAGAGTATGATAGGCGTGCAGCAGAGAATCCCTTCGTGCCCGTGTTATCCAAAAAACAGCAGCAAATGTTAAAGAAACATAAGTTTGATGGCAAGGCACCTTACAAAACCCGCTCCACGGGGCAGTCATCTCCACCTTCTCAATGACTATAGTCTTCTGGAATTTACGCGGTATTGGTAATGTTGATACTCGTATTACTTTAAGGAATTTAACTTCTGTTTATTGCGGAACCTCTGATTGATATTTCCCAAACTTCAAAATTCTAAACTGGTTGCAATATCTAGATGTGGCCCCATGAAGAGTTTGCTTGCAGCTATTATTTATATATAGCGTATCATAAACTCCATGCATGCATTAGTTATCATATATAGCTTGTGTAATGTGAATGCCAACTGACAGTAGGCCAAGAGAAAAGGAGCTATTCAATTGATAAATTATTAGGGGCATGGAATAAGTGTATTTACCATTACTAGCTTATGCCTGAGGTGCTACTTGCAGTGGTTTTCAAGTCTGAAGTGGTCAATGACCAGGAATGGATGTTATAAGCTAAGTCCATTGTTTTTCTTTCCTTTCTTTCTTGTTTCGAGGGTTTTGGTATAGTCCCCCCTCTTGTATATATTTTTCCCCCTTTTTTAATAAAATTTTGAGATTGACGGCATAGGATGGAGGTTCTTCGGGATGTCAACCTAGTTGGGATGTCGTTGCTTCCTCTTGATGCTTGTCTTTTCTCCTGGCTTATCCAAAAAAAAATATTGAAAGGTACATTTAATTTTTTTTTTTGTTAAGAAAAAAGGGTGCATTTAATGTTTTATTTCGTATATACACACCAAAATGTAATATGCTAAAATTCTAAGGAGTTTTAATGTTTTTTTATTTACATATCAAAATAACATGAATTCTAAGGAGTATTCAACCGAAAATTTTGGCAACCAAATGGTGATGAATTTTTAATTTTTTTAATAAACATTATGTACTTATTGTGACTAATAAATTAAAAAGTCTATTTACAACTATAATTAACTTTAATGTTTTGATTTTTGAAAAAATAAATCAAATCAAAATAGGTGAATATAATTCCTGATTTAAATTGTACCCTGATTTTTTCACGTAAACTATTCTTTTAGGATGATAGTACTAAATCTTTATTATAAACATAATATTCCTCTCATTATCAAAAATATGAGTGAGTTCATTTTAGAATAACATTAAATGAGTGACAAAGCAATGCCTTTTTTAGTGTGTAAATTCAATTGAATTCTTTTTCACGTAAACTATTGTTTTAGGATGATAGTACTAAATCTTTTATATAAACATAATATTCCTCTCATTATCAAAAATATGAGTGAGTTCATTTTAGAATAACATTAAATGAGTGACAAAGGAATGCCTTTTTTAGTGTGTAAATATGAGTGAGTTAATTGTTGTCTTCACAATAAACTTTCATCTTACAAAAATAAATTAGGAAAAAAATTAATTAAGCAAACAATTCCTATGAGATCAAGAATTTCGTTTTTAGTCCATAAAAAAAATTCCCATGATTTAATCTCTGCAAAAAAATTTCAACATTCTTAGTTTTTCTAAAAAATTTCATTATCATTTTTAGTCTTATAAATTTTCCATCAATACTTTTTGTCTCTAAAAATTCAAAAAGAAATATTTTACAACGAATATTTTTTTTTTGCAAGGACTAAAAGTGAAATTCTAAATATTTATAAGGACCATTTATTTAGTCAACCTAATAAGGTCAAACGGAGACGTAATTTAAATGGAGGAAGTTTTTTTTCTTTTTGAGAGAAATGGAGGAAGTTTTTTGTTCAATTCTGTAATAACCCGCTTATTAGGAACCGAGATAATATCTGGAAACGATAAAATGCACGCGTTAAGACAAGGGGTATTTTTGGAATTTCACGCTAAGTTGGTACTTAAGCATGTTGGTACCAGCATTCATCACAATTCTCTTATTTTTCTCTCTCGAGGGTTTTCATAAGTTTCTTTGCTCTCCCTTCTCTCTAGAACTAGTCACCACTACTCTTTCCCAAACTCGATTCTTCCCTCAAACTTCTCTCAATCCTCCTCTAAGATAGAGATTAAGCAAGTTTAAAGATTCATCAAGGTGTTGGCAAGAAAGTGGAAGAAAACTTCACCAACTTAGACTTCCTTCATCTAGAGTTTTGCTCTTAAGGTTTTGCTGTCAAGGGCTTGAGGTTGTGAGCTATCTTCAGATTATTTCTAGGTGAGTTCTGTAACATCCATACCAGACATATCTAGAAAGTCTGGCACGTGCGTTAATTCAGTACTGGATACATTAAAAATTTACAACATAAAAGTTACCGAATGAATATATTGTACAATAAAAGCTTTCGTACATTATCATTACATCATGACTTGTCTTAATTAAGATAAATACATCCTTGCAATCCATAAACTCCACGCTGCGGTACGAACGAGCTCTTGCAAAACAATCCATCCAGCTACTACCTTGACGTCCAACCTGATATCTGAAACAAATAAGGATTGGGATGAGACATAATGTCTCAGTGAGTTCCCCTAAATCCTAGGTTATAGGTAACCTCGGGGAAAACCTACGGTCACCACGTGTCTACAATACAACCTGACGGTTGATTATACGTGTGTGGTCATGCTTTCCTAGACGGTAGTGCATACTAGACCCGTCATAGGTTCATCTTACTTGTTGTAGGCTTCACTTCCTATACGTGTCATGGCGATCGAGGGGGAATCTATGACCACATTGCCAAGAATACGCTCTACGTATCGAGGCCTAAGCATATCATAATCATGGCACGATTCTAAACCGGACGTTTAGGGGAAACCTAAGATCGTCATCGGTATCATGTTTATTACTTGCGCTATTCATGACTTGTACTTGCCTTAAAGCATCTAGTGCTCTTGTCCTCAAACATGATCTTACTTGAAAAACATTCTTGATTAATCATAATCATATTCATAACATGCATGGTCGTACATAAGTTCATTCATTATTATGTTAGCGTTGAACAAACAATCATTATCTTGATTCATTTTACGGAGAGCCCCGGGTGGAGTAACCCCGAGAACAATCCCATCATGACCGATGTACGTACATCGGACTCCCTCGATGTCGTGCGGGTCCCTTACGGCTTGAACCGTTCCCCTTGATTCGAGAACCTCCCGTATCCCCCTGATGTGGATAACAATAGACACGAACACCTACATCTTGCTTACTCGGTGACATGCGGGTCCCTTACGGCTTGAATCATTCTCATTAATGAGAACCCCTTGTATCCCCCTGGCGTGGATAGAAAGAGACATGCCACCTACATTATATTAATCATGGTCTTGTCGTTCATGTAGAATAAACCTAATCATGCTTACACGTTTACCTCAGAACCTTGATCGAACCGATTAGCGGTAAATTCTTACTTGTTCATACTTGCAAATTCCTAATCATGGTGGAGAGATTAATTAATCAAACCACGACTTAACATGCTTGATATATCACTCTTAAACATGTGCGAAGAGTTCATACTTCGCGTCTTAACTTTCTAGGAATTCTTACTAACTAGCAAGTTCTCGACAACTATGTCGAGGCTCTAGTTTTCCCTTGCTTAATGAATAACTTGCTACCCAATTCATGACATGATTCTCTCGTATGTTATGCTTTACTACCTTGTTAAATACTTGCTTCACTTTACAAGAGTTTTACTTGAAAAACCTATGTCTTGGGGATTAGTTATGAAGGGTTTACATTTATAAAAGTTTACGTGAGTGAAAGCCGAACCGAAGCACGACAAAAAGGCGAGATGAGCGAACAGGGCAGCAGCCCTCATTCACTCGCCTTGCACTGGCAGTGGCGAGCTTTGGGGCGAGCAAACACCCCTTCTTGCCTTCTTGCTCGCCTTGGCGAGCTCCATACTCGCTGTGGCGAGTTGGTGCAGAACAGCACCTGCATAATTGATGTTTTAAGCCAAAAATCATCATCACTAAGTGTCCCAAGGCATATGGCATCTCTAGTTATCATAGGAAACCTGAAAAATAATCTTGAAGCAAGCATACACAAATATAGAAAACATAACAATGGAAAGGGCAACATAACACTAGATAAAACCCTAGAATTCATTCTTCCATTGCAAGTTAAATCATATGATCCCATAGGTGGGTATTCTATCTATGGAACTCACCTTAACATAATCTTGCTAATTCTTCAAGCTCCAAGCTCAAGCCATCAAACCCTAGTTCTTGATTCCAACTTTAAATCTTTTATTCTTTGATTCTTAACCATTAAGAAACCATATCATGCACAAGTTCATGCTCCAATCATCACTTTCATTTCACCTCTTCAAAACCCTAACTCAAGCAATTTTCCCTAATCCAAAGATTTCCCAAACTTGCTAAAATCATGATGGATCCATTCTTGTGTAATCTCATACTTACACCACTATCTTGCCTTGATCTTGCTAAGTTATGAAAAGTTGAAGATTAGGACCATAGGAGAGGGTTAGGGCCAATACTAAAGAGAAGAAGGAGAGATTCAAACAAAACCAAGCTTCCACATGTTCATGATATCATGAGAAATCAAAGCATAAAATCTTGCTAGGAAAGAAGAAGATTTGAGAAGGTTTGATGGAGAGGAAGAGAGAAAAAGGCGTGAGAGAGAAGAGAGAAGGGAGAGGGAAAAGTTTCTTCAACTTAGAGAGAGAAAGAGATAAGGATAATGAGATATTTTGCCCAAAATCCAAATAAATATCCTTTCCACGTGAATTTACCATTTTGCCCTTGCCTTGAACGTGTTTAAAACGACTCTGATACTTTTCCCGTAAAAAGCTGACATCTCATAAAATATTAACCATTAACTTACTTTCCATGAATTATTTCCTCTGACACGATTAACGGGTAATATACCGATTCCGACAGGCGGGATATTACAAGTTCTTAGTTAGATTCCACCCTTGGGTTTGTGTGATCATGCTTGCAAGAAAATATATTTTTCTAGGGTTTATACATAGTGTATTTGTACCCCTTTTCATGCCATGCTTACTTAACTTGTTAATACTTGCTAGATGAAGGTTTTACAGGTCTTTTATGGTCCTTAGAGACATCATACACTTTGAGATACTTGGATTTGAGGTTTTTGGGTCAAAAATACCATTTTTGAGGGTGCTGGACTGTCATAACTCTCCACAGCGAGTAACTACTCGCCATGGCGAGCTAAACCACCAGAACAGGGGGTTTACTCGTCCCCAACTCGCCACGACGAGCTACTGCTCACCTCCCCAGTAGAATCACTCGCCTAGGCGAGTAAGGCAGTGAGAAATCTCACTGTTTTGCTTGCTTCAGGCAGGCATGGGGATTCGCGAGGCGGTTTTCTCCGCGGTGTCTTTTTACAAATGTGAACCCCTCAAACCAAGATCCAATTGAACATATTTTGAAATGAATTTCTTGATTAAGAAGCAAGTACTAACTAATCAAGTAATGCATGGTATGTGAGAGAAGTTATAAGTTTCGAATTGGGTAGCGAACTATATATATCAAGTAAGGGAATGATCATAGAGCCTTGACGTAGTTGTCAAGAACTAGATAGTCATGCATGAATTATTTATGCTAAGAGGTGGCGATTATATTTTTCCCACCAGAACTTTTATCAAGTAAGCCAAGATAAGAATCATTTATGGTCAAGATCATTAAGAAAGTAAGGGTGTCGTGTCTTTTGTATTCCTTCCAAAGTTGGATATAAAAGGTTCTCCAAGGGGGAATGGGGTAAGCCGTAAGGGACCCGCACGTCACTAAGGGAGTCCGCTACGCCCTTGCTAGGCATTTTACCAGTAGTAAGGGATTAACTTCCGGGGTTACTCCACCCGGGACTAATCCGTAAAATGAATTTAGATATTCTTGTTTGTTCAACGCTAACCTCTAACTTAATGTTTGAACACTTATAATTTGCTATGTATGTAATGCGACATTTATTGTGTACAAGTTTAGAAGCAAGCAATATTAAGACGTTATGCCGACAACGATCTTAGGTTTTCCCTAATCGTTCAGCTTAGAATCATAACGTGATCATGTATTGTTTAGGACTTGATACATAGAGCGAATCTTGGCGTAGCGGTTTAGTTTCCCCTTAACCGCCATGACACGTATAGGAAGATAGACCTATAACAAGTTAAGAAGAAACTATGACGGATTTAGTAAGCACAACCGTCTAGTCAAGCAAGACCACACACGTATAATCAACCGACAGGTTGTATTTTAGACACGTGATAACCATAGGCTTTTCCCCGAGGTTATCACTAGCCTAGGGCTAGATAGAACTCACTGAGGCATTATGTCTCATCCCTCTCATTATTTGTTCAGGTTCACAGGTTACTCGAGATAAAGGTAAGGAAAAAGCTTTGGATTGACTGTGTGTTCGTGGAAACATACTTGAAGTTGGACTCAAGGATGCATATGTATAATTATAAGACAAGTTGTGATGACTTATTGTAAACAAGTTTCTTTTGGATGTCTAAGTGTACACTGTGTATCATAAGACTTGGATGCTTTGTATATGAATTCTCGACGTAATGTCGTTTCCTTATTGTAAATATTAATGTATCCAATATCAATTATAACACATTTTTTGAATATTCTAGACACTTTCAATTAGGCGTTACAATTTAGTATCAGAGCAGGTCGATTCAGATCGTGCTTTGGGTCATTAATATTACAATCCAAGTAGTCGTTCTTTTGTGTTTAGGATATTTGTCCTCATTGTTATATTTAGTTGAAATTGATCACTTTGACTTAAATATGACAGTTAGAGCGAAATGTCTGGAGCACGAAAGGGACGAGGCCGACCAAGAGTTAATCAAAATGATGAGGAGAATGTTAACCCTGATGCTCAGATGTGGGCACAACTGATGCAACCGAATCAACAGATGATGCAAATGATGCAGTAGCAGATTCAGCAGAACGCTCAGTCCCAACAGTAGTGGACTGCCGTTATGCAACAAGGTCCCAGAGTGCATCAACAGCATCCACCACCTCTAGCTGTGGGAAATCTAGCTTTCCGAGAGTACAATCGGAACCATCCTCCAGAGTTCGATGGTCGCGGTGAACCGCCAGAGGCCAAAAGGTGGATTAAGCATATGGAAAGGATTTTTCGTATGGCTGTTTGCACTGAAGAAGAGAAGGTTATCTTTGCGACTAATCAATTCTGTGGTCCGGCGGAAGATTGGTGGGAGACTGCTCGACGTCGCATGGTAAATAGTGGCATGGAGATAAACTGGGACAACTTCAAGCAGGTGATGTTAAAGAAGTATCTCTCAGTGACATACAAGGTCCGTAAGGAGCAAGAGTTTCTTTATATGAAGCAGGGCAGTATGTCGGTGACAGATTTCACCAAGAAGTTCGAAGAGTTGTCTCATTACTCTACTCACAATGAGTATGCAGGTAATGAGATGTGGAAGATGAATCAGTATAAGCATGCCTTGAGGGGTGAACTGTATGTTGTGGTCAGTCAGCAGAGGTTGGCGAGTTTTGATGAGATGGTGCATAATAGCTTGGAAGCTGAGCGAGGTTTTGACAAAGCTGTTATGGAGGGTACTACGTATTTTGATAGAAGGAGGGGAAGTTTTGTTGATAGGCATCATGATAAGTTGAAACCAAAGGGGTCTCCTCAGAAAGGGAAGCAAATGGGTTCATCTAATCCTTTTGTAGCTTGCAGAAAAATGTGGATGGACCCATGTTGGGCAATGCAAGATAGATGATGATTTATGTTATGCTTGTGGTCAGAAAGGACACTTTATGGCAGATTGTCCAACTCGAGCTAACAAGGGCAAAGGTGTGAGTACCACAATGACCAAAGGCAGGGTGTACTCATTGGATGGGAAGAAGGCACAAGCTAATGAAGACTTGATTAGTGGTACGTGCTATCTTGGTCAGAATCCTATTAATGTTTTATTTGATGGTGGTGCATCGTGTTCTTTCATTTCTTTACAATGTATGGAAGCTTTTCATTTATCTGTTTCATTATTAAATCCCCCTATGATGGTAACTACGGCCACCGATGGAGGAATTGTAGCGAATTATGTTTGTTAAAATTGTCCTATCACCGTATCTAGTAAGACTTATTACATAGACTTGGTATGTCTTCCGATGAAGCAACTTGATGTGATATTAGGTATGGACTGGTTGTCAGCCAATCATGTATATATAGGGTGTGTGGGGAAGGGTATTTATATGCCAACTAGTAATATGGTGGAGGGAGTGGCCTTGTCAGAATTACTTGAACACACATACCAGATGGTTCAATTTGTTTGTGCTCAAGATAAGGGTTTTT
Source organism: Medicago sativa (assembly GCF_051527215.1). Classification (NCBI taxonomy): domain Eukaryota; kingdom Viridiplantae; phylum Streptophyta; class Magnoliopsida; order Fabales; family Fabaceae; genus Medicago; species Medicago sativa. The sequence continues at coordinate 25,929,537 of NC_140750.1, forward strand.
ATGTTATGCTCACTGTGATTTCAGAGTCAGATTTAAGTCCCAGCGATATTCCAATTGTCAGTGAGTACCTGGATGTCTTCCCGACCGATATTTCAAATTTACCACCAGAAAGGGAAATTGAGTTTTCAATTGATCTGATTCCAGAAGCGGAACCAGTGTCAGTAGCACCGTATAGAATGTCTCCTTTGGAACTCAAGGAATTGAAATCCCAACTGGAAGAGCTTATTCAGAAGCATTTCATCAGGCCTAGTGTGTCACCATGGGGTGCACCAGTGTTGTTGGTCAAGAAGAAAGATGGTAGTATGAGACTGTGTATTGATTACCGCCAGTTGAATAAGGTAACTATCAAGAACAAGTATCCTCTGCCAAGAATTAATGACCTACTTGATCAACTTAAGGGAGCGTCTGTGTTCTCAAAAATTGATCTTAGATCGGGTTATCATCAGATTCGTATCAAATCTTCATATGTGTCCAAAACGGCTTTCAGAACACGCTACGGGCACTATGAATTTTTGGTAATGCCTTTTGGTGTATCTAATGCTCCAGCAGTTTTTATGGATTATATGAATCGGATTTTTCAGCCATACCTAGATCAATTTGTTATCATCTTCATTGATGACATATTGGTTTATTCTAAGAATCCACAGGAGCTTGCTCAGCATCTGAGGATAATGTTGGACGTTCTTTGGGAGAAGCAATTATACGCAAAGTTCAGTAAGTGTGAGTTTTGGTTGACAGAGGTCAAGTTTCTGGGTCATGTAATTTCTCAAGGAGGTGTGGCAGTTGATCAGTCGAAAGTAGAAGCTGTTCAAAATTGGACTAGATCGAAGAATGTTGCAGAAGTTCGAAGCTTTTTGGGATTAGCTGGTTATTATCGGCGATTCATCATGAAGTTTTCCAAAATCGCTTTGCCTTTAACCCGACTCACAAGAAAGGATGCGCCTTTTGTGTGGAATGAAGAATGTGAAAGGAGTTTCAGGACTCTGAAGAAGAAGTTAACTCAGGCACCAGTTTTAACTATTCCAGACCCAGAGAAGAGGTATGTTGTGTTTTGTGATGCATCGTCTAAGGGACTCGGAGGAGTACTTATGCAAGAAAACAATGTGATAGCTTATGCATCTAGACAACTCAAGACGCATGAAGAAAACTATCCCACTCATGATTTAGAGTTGGCAGCCATAGTTTTCGTTTTGAAGATTTGGAGGCATCACTTGTATGGGGCACAATTTGAACTATTCAGTGATCATAAAAGTTTGAAGTATTTGTTTGATCAAAGGGATTTGAATATGAGACAAAGACGTTGGATGGAGTACTTAAAGGACTTCGACTTTGATTTGAAGTACCACCTAGGAAAGGCCAATGTTGTAGTGGATGCTTTGAGTCGCAAGGCCATAGCTCAAGCTGAGGTTATGATGCACGTTTGTAAAATGTATGAGAAGGTTAGTGACCTTAACCTTGAAGCCACAGAGGATGTTGATGGTATATGGTTACACCAATTGGAAGTTTCATGCGACTTGCGGTCAAGAATCGTACAGGCACAAGGTGTTGATTTAGAACTTCGGACATTACTGAGTTTGTAGTAAGATGCATTGTGTGTCAACAAGTCAAAATTGAACATCAGAGACCAGCGGGTTTGCTTCAACCATTGGAGATTCCTCAGTGGAAATGGGAACAAATTACTATGGACTTTGTAGGAGGTTTACCCTGTACCCAGAAAGGTCATGATTCAATTTGGGTAATTGTGGATAGATTAACCAAATCAGCTCATTTCTTGCCAGTTAAGTCTACCTACAGGACACCGCAGTATGCAGAGTTGTTCATCTCAGAGATAGTTAAGTTACACGGTGTACCAGTAAGTATCGTGTCAGATAGGGATCCCATCTTCACTTCACACTTTTGGAAAGCTTTTCAGAGAGCTTTAGGGACTCGGTTGAAGCTAAGCACCTCTCACCATCCGCAAACTGATGGTCAGTCAGAGAGAACCATTCAGACTTTGGAAGACATGTTGCGTGCATGTATTCTAGAAGATGGCGGAAGTTGGAATCATCACCTACCTTTGATAGAATTTTCCTACAACAACAACTATCACTCTAGTATTGGAATGACACCTTATGAAGCATTGTATGGTAGGAAGTGTAGAACTCCTTTGTGTTGGGCCGAAGTGGGTGATAAAAGTATTATTGGACCAGAAATCATTCAAGAGACAACTCTAAAAATTAAGTCAATCCAGGAAAAGATGAGAACAGCTCAGAGTCGTCAGAAAAGTTATGCAGATACGAGACGAAGACCTTTAGAGTTTGATGAAGGTGATCACGTGTTTCTAAAGGTTACTCCTAAATTGGGTTTAAGAGGAGCTTTCAGAACTAAGAAGTTGTGTCCAAGGTATGTGGGGCAGTTTTTGATACTCAAGCGTATCGGACTAGTGGCTTACCATTTAGCTTTACCTCCAGCTATGTCGGGATTACATGATGTGTTTCATGTATCTCAATTGAAGAAGTACATTCTGGATCCTTTCCAACCCATTGAGCTAGATTCCATAGATTTGAGATAGGATTTGACATTTCAACCGGAACCAGAAAGAATAATAGACCGTGATGTCAAATCCCTCAGGAACAAAGAGATTCATATAGTGAAAGTTATATGGAAGGGTTTGCCAGATGGTGAGGCTACATGGTAGCTGTAATCGAAGATGTTAAATCAGTATCCGCATTTGTTTTCAGGTATATTCTAAATTTCGAGGACGAAATTTTTTAAGGGGGTAGGATGTAATAACCCGCTTATTAGGAACCGAGATAATATCTGGAAACGATAAAATGCACGCGTTAAGACAAGGGGTATTTTTGGAATTTCACGCTAAGTTGGTCCTTAAGCATGTTGGTACCACCATTCATCACAATTCTCTTATTTTTCTGTCTTTAGGGTTTTCATAAGTTTCTTTGCTCTCCCTTCTCTCTAGAACTAGTCACCACTACTCTTTCCCAAACTTGATTCTTCCCTCAAACTTCTCTCAATCCTCCTCTAAGATAGAGATTAAGCAAGTTTAAAGATTCATCAAGGTGTTGGCAAGAAAGTGGAAGCAAACTTCACCAAATTAGACTTCCTTCATCTAGAGTATTGCTCTTAAGGTTTTGCTGTCAAGGGCTTGAGGTTGTGAGCTATCTTCAGATTATTTCTAGGTGAGTTCTTAGTTAGATTCCATCCTTGGGTTTGTGTGATAATGCTTGCAAGAAAATATATTTTTCTAGGGTTTATACATAGTGTATTTGTACCCCTTTTCATGCCATGCTTACTTAACTTGTTAATACTTGCTAGATGAAGGTTTTACAGGTCTTTTATGGTCCTTAGAGACATCATACAATTTGAGATACTTGGATTTGAGGTTTTTGGGTCAAAAATACCATTTTTGAAGGTGCTGGACTGTCATAACTCGCCACAACGAGTAACTACTCGCCGTGGCAAGCTAAACCACCAGAACATGGGGTTTACTTGCCCCCAACTCGCCACGGCGAGCTACTACTCGCCTCCCCAGTAGAATCACTCGCCTAGGCGAGTAAGGCAGTGAGAAATCTCACTGTTTTGCTTGCTTCAGGCAGGCATGGGGATTCGCGAGGCGGTTTTCTCCGCGGTGTCTTTTTACAAATGTGAATCCCTCAAACCAAGATCCAATTGAACATATTTTGAAATGAATTTCTCGACTTAATGTCGTTTCCGTATTGTAAATATTAATGTATCCAATATCAATTATAACACATTTTTTGAATATTCTAGACACTTTCAATTAGGTGTTACAAATTCTTTCATGAGAAGAGAGGAAGGTGTATTTGTGGTAATTCAATGGAGGCATAAAATGGTCAAAAAGGTGCATTGTGTAACAGCCCGATTTTCGCTAGATTTATTTTATTATTTAATTATGTGTGTTATATGTGCTCTTATGTGATTATTTGCCTCTGTGTGTATTTTTGGTTGGAAATTGTAGAATTCGATGTTAGAAGGGTATTTTAGTCATTTTGGACTTGGGGGCATTTTGGTCATTTTGATAGTAGGGGTAATTTTGTAATTTTGGTTGAGGATTATTTTTAGTGCGTAGTGAGAGTTATTATTTTACTAAGTACTAGGCGGGTTGTAGTAATTATTTTATTTACCGCTAAGTGACCGTTAGTGTTGTATTTTACCGTTGAGTGAGTTATAACATTTTTGGGTGTTAGAATAGAAATGGGTTAGGCCCATTAAGGTGTGGTGAGTTAAGCCCAATTAAGGGAGCCTATATAAACTAATGTTAGTGGAGAGATAGGGTTTTACCACATTTTTCAATTGAGAAGAGAAGAGTTAGAGGCTAGAGAGGAGAACAAGAACAAGGGCTAGAGCTAAAAGAGGGGATTCATCATCTAGGAGCTAAATTGAAGCTTGGGTTAGAGAATCTTGGTGCTAGAGGTAAGAGGGTTAGGCTTCACTCATAATTTCATAATTTTTCTTTTTACCCATTTTGTGAAATTGATGAATTGAACCTAAATGTTGTGAATTCATGCATGATTGTTGTTGTTATGTTTGAGAACATGATTTGTATGATAATTGGATGTTAGTATGTGAATTAACATGATGAAATGAATAAATATGGGTATATTGTGTTCTTGAGCAAAATTGATGAGAAATGAGATTGTGGTGTTGAATGGTGCATGAATTTGTGTTCATTAGTTGTTGTTGATGATTGTTGAGTTGTTGGAATTGAATTGATGTAACTGGAATCGTTGTTTATGGATTCATGAGGAGATTTGTGGTTATGTTGGTGTTTTCGGAAAATTTTGTGATTTTGGTGAAATGAGCTAATTTGTTGTTTCTGATGCTTGAATCATGTTTGTTTAAATGTATTGAACCTCTTTTGACCCATAAACACTTTTTGGAACTTGGTTTGGGAGTTGGGGGATTTGAAAAATGGGATTTTGCGTGAAAATGGTGTGAAAACCCGTAACTGCTGAAGAAATTCGCCAGTATTTCGCTAATAGCGAAACTGTCTGGAGTTTTTTCGCTAATAGCGAAAATTGAGCCAATAGCGAAAATTGAGCCAATAGTGAAAATTGAGATAGTAGCGAAAATTGAGCCAATAGCGAAAATTTCGCTAATAGCGAAATTGCCCAGAAACAGTTTTTCAGTTTTGTTTGTTTTGAGCTTTTGGGGACCAATCCAATACTTCTAAAATGTTTCTTTGGACTTAATTAACCTCTGTTTATACCTTTAATCCTACTGGAACATGATTTGAATTAGTTTGGACTTGAATTTGTGAAAATCGTCTAACTTTTATAAAAACGGTCCAAACGTCGATTTTTCCGAAAACTCATTTTTCTCCGGAGTTTGAGGTAGGATTAAAGTTGTATATTGTTCATATGATTTCTAAAATTAGTTGTGATTGGTTTCATCAAGTATTACCTTGTTTTGCTTTGAAAATGAGAATTTTTGTGAAAAGTGATAAAGTGAGACGAACTTTGAGTTTTTCATGAATTCATCGTATTTGGCCGATGAAATGCTTATGTAACCTCTACTGCATATATATGTGACTTGTGAGAATACATGGCATAGGCAATTGAGCTTGTTTACTTGGTTTTGACTTAATTGCTCAATTACTCGAAATATTTTGACTTTGAGAGACGAATTTGATTGCAAATGATTTTTGAGAGCCTATGGTTTATCAACCTTTTATGAATGGATTAATATGATGTTGAGATGATGTATGAATGGTTGTTGAGTGATGAATATGATGTTTGTGATCATATGTTGTATTTGTTCCTTTATTTGGATTGTAAGGAATTATGTGGAAATGTGGCAACTATATGTTGATCTATGTGGAGATGATTGATGGTGTATATATGTGACAACTATATGTTGATTGAATTGTGGACATTGTTGGTGATTGTATATATATGTCAAGTGGTGGTGAATTGTTGTTGATTGTTGGTGGTGCATTCATACATGCTAATATTGGGGGTGATCTTGTTGGTGAATGCATGTATGCAAACTGATGGTGGTGATGAGGTGATTATTGTTTGTGTGAACATATGCATTGAGTCAAGTCATATGTTCATGCATTCATGACTGATGGTGGCGGATTTATATCCAATTGAGGTGATTACGATGTTTTTGTTGCATCGAAGGTGACGACCTTGAGGTGTTTTGGTACCACATGCATCTAGAGAAGAGTCTAGAACATTGCATGCATTTGAATAATTGATGAGTTGTGTCATAATTGAATATATGACTTGGTGAATTTGTGTAATGGTGAAATTTGGTGAATGTTGTGATTATGTGGTTTGGTGTATATGTACATTGGTGGATTTTATTGATGGTTGTGAGTAAATGAATCATACTTTAATTGCATGTCTTACTTATTTGTGCTTATACACGTAGTGAACCTATTAGATGATAATTAATTTGATAATAATGATGAGGTGAGAATTGTATATGTATATACATGAGATGTGGTGATTTCTTTGATAATGATGATTGCTTGCTTGTAACTTTGAAATGATGAATTGTACTTGTTGAGGTTAAGTATGCTAAGTGAAGAATAAGGTGAGTAATCCTTCATTTATTGATAATTGATGAACTTATGTCGATGATTTGTTTAGAGATTGGATATACTTGCTATGCCATGTTAATAATGTGATAGCTTGAAATGTAAGTGATGGGGGATAATAATAATCATGTGATGCTAGTGTTCTAGGAGGGAGGGTTATGTATATGTGATACGTGTATGATACACTTGTTGATATGAACTTGGAATGATGATATGGAATGGTTTTGAATGGTATGAGAAGCATGAATACTTGTGAATACATGTATGATTTGTTATTCTGTATTCTTGAATATATCTTTCATTTCCAATGTTCTTGATTAAATCTTATATGGATTATGATGATGTAACGCTAACCCTCAGTGGTTTACCACCTACCTTTCTGTATGGACGGGTATATGGAGTGGAGGATGATTAGTATGTTTGCTTGATGATGCCGAGGCGTGGAGTTCCTCTTTATATGCAAGTGTCTAGATTAGGGCTCTGATCTAGTGTAGTTCTTGCATGTTGTTTTCTTTTGACTATGTATTTTGGAGTTGAGATGTTATTTGAGATTTGGAGGATACATTTGTATCATGTTGAGTTTTGGAGATGTTTAAGAATTATATGTATGTTCCGCTGCTATGTTATGTAACATGATCTTTATGCATGTATGTTTTGTATGTTGATTCGAAGACGTAGCATCTATTTCTAGAATATGTTTGTATATTCGCGCGTTTTACCGCTTATTAGAAATAAGGTGTTACAAGTTGGTATCAGAGCCGTGGTCGGTCTTGTCCAGACCAAAACCCGTTGAATTTCCTGTTTGTATGCGACATATACGGGAGTACTGTCGGTACTTGTTGTGTTGTTTCGTTCTTTTAGGTGGGTTTGAGGGTAGTGGGGGAGTAGCAGGTTGCTTCAGGTTCGTTGGGTCTGGCAAGGGAATGTATCTTTGGCTGCAAAGGATCAGTTCGTTGTGGTTTGTGTTAAGGTTCATGTAGATTTTGAGTTGGATCTTGTGTGTCTTCCGTTGAAGCATATGGACGTGATTTTCGGTATGGATTGGATGTTGACTTTTGGTGTTAACATTAATTGTTTAACCAAGAGTATAACGTTTTCTAAGCCAGTAGCTGAGGAAGGTGGGAAGTTCTTGACCGCGGAGCAAGTGAAGAAGTCTTTGGATGGTGAAGCTAGTGTGTTCATGATGTTTGCTTCCTTGAAGGAAAGTAGTGAGAAAGGAGTTGGTGATTTGCCGGTAGTGCAAGAGTTTCCAGAAGTTTTTCTGGACGACGTTACCGAGTTACCGCTGGAGAGGGAAGTTGAGTTTGCAATTGATTTGGTACCTGGAACGAGTCCTATTTGGATTACGCCTTATCGGTTGTCTGCATTAGAGTTGGGTGAGTTGAAGAAGCAGTTGGAAGAGTTGCTCGAGAAGCAGTTTATCAGGCCAAGTGTTTCTCCGTGGGGTGCCCCTGTGTTGTTGGTTAAGAAGAAGGATGGAAGCATGAGGTTGTGTGTGGATTATCGGCAGTTGAACAAGGTGACAATCAAGAATCGATATCCGCTTCCGAGGATTGATGATTTGATGGATCAGTTGGTTGGTGCATAAGTGTTCAGCAAGATTGATTTGAGATCAGGATATCATCAGATTAGAGTAAAGGCGGAAGATATATCCAAAACTGCGTTCAGAACAAGGTATGGACACTATGAGTATTCTGTGATGCCATTTGGAGTATCTAATGCGCCAGGTGTTTTCATGGAATATATAAATAGAATATTTCATCCTTTTTTTAAATCGTTTCATGGTGGTGTTTGTCGATGATATTTTGGTATATTCGAAGTCTGAAGAAGAGCATGCCGAGCATTTGAGGATTGTGTTGGGAGTGTTGAAAGAGAAGAGGTTCTTTGCTAAGTTGTTGGAGTGTGAGTTCTGGATGCGGGAAGTGACTTTCCTTGGTCATGTGATTTCTAAAGGTGGTATTGTCGTGGATCCGTCGAAGGTTGATGCAGTGTTGCAGTGGGAATCACCTAAGTCTGTTTTCGAAGTGAGAAGTTTTCTTGGATTGGCAGGTTATTATCGGAGGTTCATTGAGGGATTCTCTAAGTTGGAGTTGCCATTGACGCAATTGACTCGGAAAGGACCAGCTTATGTTTGGGATGCTAAGTGTGAGAAGAGTTTCCAAGAGTTGAAGAAGAGGTTGACTTCAGCTCCAGTGTTGATTTTGCCGAATCTGAAGGAATCGTTTGTTGTGTATTGTGATGCTTCTAAGATGGGTCTTGGTGGTGTGCTTATGCAGAATCGTCAGGTTGTGGCTTATGCTTCGAGGCACTTGAAAGTGCATGAGAAGAATTATCCGACTCACGATTTGGAATTAACGGCCGTTGTGTATGTGTTGAAGAATTGGAGGCATTATCTGTATGGTTCTAAGTTTGAAGTGTTCAGTGACCACAAGAGTTTGAAGTATTTGTTTGACCAGAAGGAGCTGAATATGAGGCAAAGGAGATGGTTGGAATATCTCAAGGATTTCGACTTTCAGTTGAGTTATCACCCTGGGAAGGCTAATGTTGTTGCTGATGCTTTGAGCAGGAAGTCGTTGCATATGTCTGCCTTGATGGTGAAAGAGTTGGAGTTGATTGAGCAGTTTCGAGATTTAAGTTTGGTTAGTGAGTTGACGCCGGATGGTGTGAGGTTAGGAATGTAGAAGCTGACGAGTAATATTTTGGAAGAGATTAAGAATGGTTAGAAGGAAGATTTGGAACTTGTTGATGTGGTGTTGGTTAACCAAGGTAAGGGTGGAGACTTCAGATTGAGTGAGAACGGTGTTTTGATGTTTCGTGATCGTGTTTGTGTACCGAGAGTTCTTGAACTTAAGAGAAGGATTTTGGAAGAAGGTCACAGAAGTAGTTTGAGTATTCATCCAGGAGTGACTAAGATGTATCAGGATTTGAAGAAGTTGTTTTGGTGGCCTAGAATGAAGAAGGATATTGCAGAGTTTATGTATGCTTGTTTGGTTTGTCAGAAGTCTAAGATTGAACATCAGAGATCATCAGGTTTGATGCAACCGTTGTTTGTGCCAGAGTGGAAGTGGGATAGTATATCAATGGACTTTGTGGGAGCGTTGCCGAAGACTGCTAAAGGTTTTGATTCGATTTGGGTGATTGTTGATCGGTTGACGAAGTCGGCACATTTTGTTCCTATTAAGACTGGTATGTCCGTGGCGAAGTTAGCTGAGATCTACATTGAGCAGATTGTTAGATTGCATGGTGTTCCTTCTAGTATTGTGTCGGATCGGGATCCAAGATTTACCTCTAAGTTTTGGGAGAGTTTGCAAGTTGCTTTGGGAACTAAGTTGAGGTTGAGTTTTGCTTATCATCCCTAGACTGATGGTCAGACGGAGAGGACTATTCAGAGTTTGGAAGAATTGTTGAGAGCTTGTGTGTTGGAGCAAGGTGTCAGTTGGGTCGAATGTTTACCGTTGATTGAGTTTACTTACAACCATAGTAGTTAATAGCGGATAGCGGCGCGTAGCGGCCGACCCCAAAAATGCTATAGCGGGATAGCGCCTAGCGCTATGACCGCTATTTCATAACTTCTAGGACAAATTATATAAATAATACTACAAATTATAAACAACTTTATAACCCCAATTGGTGTCTTCTTGCTCTACTAATTCCTTCATTACTGACCTTATCACAGAAATCACAATAAATCTTTTTCTTATCATTCAAATCCTTCCAATGATTAAATTTCCAAGAAATGTTGAGATTATCATCGGTTCGTTTATGTCTTTGAGCACATGAGTCAACAAACACAGAGTTTGATTGAACACCAGAAGCTGATGCTGCCATGACTATGTTGTCGACAAAAACAACAAAAATAAGGAAACAGAGAGCAGAATAGAGGATGAACAAAATAGAGGATGTTTGTGATATGTTTATGAACAAGCAGAATAGAGGATGAACAAAACAGAGGATGTTTGTGATATGTTTATGAACAAAACAGAGAGGAAGATTTATAGAAGAGAGAAAACACGAGGTCAAGAAGTTACAAACCTGAGGAACGACGATGGTAAGGAACGACGGCGGATGACGGTGTGACGGCGGCGTTTTACGGTGAGAAGATGTACAGATTGTACGTTTTTTGAGAGAAATGCGTTTTGGGGTGAGAAGATGAAAGACGCCGTAAAGAATGAAAGAAGGAAGAGAGAAACTGAAGTTATTAGGGTTTGACGAAAATGACAAAAATACCCTTGTTTTTTTTTTAAAACCAAGGAGAATCTTGTATTTTCACGTAAAATGAAATAGCGGTGCAAGACTGAAAAACCGCTATGCAGTGTTGCGGCCGCTATTCCGCCGCTATCTCATAACGCTACGCCATGGCTTATTGCATAGCGGTCCGGTACCGCACCGCACCGCGCGGCCGCTATTGGCCGCTATAGCGCCGGTATTAACTACTCTGCTTACAACAACAGTTTTCATTCTAGTATTGGAATGGCACCATTTAAGGCTTTGTATGGTCGGAGGTGTAGGACTCCTTTGTGTTGGTATGAGTCAGGTGAAAGTGCTTTGTTAGGACCGGAAGTTGTGCAAGAGACGACCGAGAAGGTTAAGATGATTCAAGAGAAGATGAGAGCGTCTCAGAGTAGGCAGAAGAGTTATCATGATAAGATGAGGAAGGACATTGAGTTTCAGGTTGGTGATCATGTGTTTTTGAGAGTGAATCCTGTAACCGGTGTTGGTCGTGCTTTGAAGTGTCGGAAGTTGACTCCTCGTTTTATTGGACCATTTGAGATTGTTGAGAAGGTTGGGGTTGTAGCGTATCGGATTGCGTTACCGCCATCTTTGTCGAATCTTCATGATGTGTTTCATGTGTCTCAATTGCGGAAGTATGTGTATGATGTGTCTCATGTGATTCAAGTGGATGATTTGGAAGTAAGAGATAATTTGACTGTTGAGACTTGGCCAGTGAGGATTGAAGATCGGGAGATGAAGCGGTTGCGTGTCAAGGAGATCGTTTTGGTTAAAGTGATTTGGGTTGGACCGACTGGTGAGAGTGCCACTTGGGAATCGGAGAGTAGGATGAGGGTTGCGTACCCAGACTTGTTTTCTTCAGGTAATTTTCGAGGGCGAAAATTCTTTTTAGTGGGGGAGAGTTGTAACAACCCGATTTTCGCTAGATTTATTTTATTATTTAATTATGTGTGTTATATGTGCTCTTATGTGATTATTTGCCTCTGTGTGTATTTTTGGTTGGGAATTGTAGAATTCGGTGTTAGAAGGGTATTTTAGTCATTTTGGACTTGGGAGCATTTTGGTCATTTTGAGAGTAGGGGTAATTTTGTAATTTTGGTTGAGGATTATTTTTAGTGCGTAGTGAGAGTTATTATTTTACTAAGTGCTAGGCGGGTTGTAGTAATTATTTTATTTACCGCTAAGTGAACGTTAGTGTTGTATTTTACCGTTGAGTGAGTTATAACATTTTTGGGTGTTAGAATAGAAATGGGTTAGGCCCATTAAGGTGTGGTGAGTTAAGCCCAATTAAGGGAGCCTATATAAACTAATGTTAGTGGAGAGATAGGGTTTTGTCACATTTTTCAATTGAGAAGAGAAGAGTTAGAGGCTAGAGAGGAGAACAAGAACAAGGGCTAGAGCTAAAAGAGGGGATTCATCATCTAGGAGCTAAATTGAAGCTTGGGTTAGAGAATCTTGGTGCTAGAGGTAAGAGGGTTAGACTTCACTCATAATTTCATAATTTTTCTTTTTACCCATTTTGTGAAATTGATGAATTGAACCTAAATGTTGTGAATTCGTGCATGATTGTTGTTGTTATGTTTGAGAACATGATTTGTATGATAATTGGATGTTAGTATGTGAATTAACATGATGAAATGAATAAATATGGGTATATTGTGTTCTTGAGCAAAATTGATGAGAAATGAGATTGTGGTGTTGAATGGTGCATGAATTTGTGTTTATTAGTTGTTGTTGATGATTGTTGAGCTGTTGGAATTGAATTGATGTAACTGGAATCGTTGTTTATGGATTCATGAGGAGATTTGTGGTTATGTTGGTGTTTTCGGAAAATTTTGTGATTTTGGTGAAATGAGCTAATTTGTTGTTTCTAATGCTTGAATCATGTTTGTTTAAGTGTATTGAACCTCTTTTGACCCATAAACACTTTTTGGAACTTGGTTTGGGAGTTGAGGGATTTGAAAAATGGGATTTTTGGGTGAAAATGGTGTGAAAACCCGTAACTGCTGAAGAAATTCGCCAGAATTTCGCTAATAGCGAAACTGTCTGGAGTTTTTTTCGCTAATAGCGAAAATTGAGCTAATAGCGAAAATGGAGCCAATAGCGAAAATTTCGCTAATAGCGAAATTGCCCAGAAACAGTTTTTCGGTTTTGTTTGTTTTGAGCTTTTCGGGACCAATCCAATACTTCTAAAATGTTTCTTTGGACTTAATTAACCTCTGTTTATACCTTTAATCCTACTGGAACATGATTTGAATTAGTTTGGACTTGAATTTGTGGAAATCGTCTAACTTTTATAAAAACGGTCCAAACGTCGATTTTTCCGAAAACTCGTTTTTCTCCGGAGTTTGAGGTAGGATTAAAGTTGTATATTGTTCATATGATTTCTAAAATTAGTTGTGATTGGTTTCATCAAGTATTACCTTGTTTTGCTTTGAAAATGAGAATTTTTGTGAAAAGTGATAAAGTGAGACGAACTTTGAGTTTTTCATGAATTCATCGTATTTGGCCGATGAAATGCTTATGTAACCTCTACTGCATATATATGTGACTTGTGAGAATACATGGCATAGGCAATTGAGCTTGTTTACTTGGTTTTGACTTAATTGCTCAATTACTTGAAATATTTTGACTTTGAGAGACGAATTTGATTGCAAATGATTTTTGAGAGCCTATGGTTTATCAACCTTTTATGAATGGATTAATATGATGATGAGAATGTATGAATGGTTGTTGAGTGATGAATATGATGTTTGTGATCATATGTTGTATTTGTTCCTTTATTTGGATTGTAAGGAATTATGTGGAAATGTGGCAACTATATGTTGATTTATGTGGAGATGATTGATGGTGTATATATGTGACAACTATATGTTGATTGAATTGTGGATATTGTTGGTGATTGTATATATATGTCAAGTGGTGGTGAATTGTTGTCAATGCATATATACTAATTGAATGGTGATGAACATGGTTATGTTATGTTGTTTGTTGAACATGTTAAATGTTGATTGTTAGTGGTGAATTCATACATGCTAATATTGGTGGTGATCTTGTTGGTGAATGCATGTATGCAAACTGATGGTGGTGATGAGGTGATTATTGTTTGTGTGAACATATGCATTGAGTCAAGTCATATGTTCATGCATTCATGACTGATGGTGGCGGATTTATATCCAATTGAGGTGATTACGATGTTTTTGTTGCATCGAAGGTGACGACCTTGAGGTGTTTTGGTACCACATGCATCTAGAGAAGAGTCTAGAACATTGCATGCATTTGAATAATTGATGAGTTGTGTCATAATTGAATATATGACTTGGTGAATTTGTGTAATGGTGAAATTTGGTGAATGTTGTGATTATGTGGTTTGGTGTATATGTACATTGGTGGATTTTATTGATGGTTGTGAGTAAATGAATCATACTTTAATTGCATGTCTTACTTATTTGTGCTTATACACGTAGTGAACCTATTAGATGATAATTAATTTGATAATAATGATGAGGTGAGAATTGTATATGTATATACATGAGATGTGGTGATTTCTTTGATAATGATGATTGCTTGCTTGTAACTTTGAAATGATGAATTGTACTTGTTGAGGTTAAGTATGCTAAGTGAAGAATAAGGTGAGTAATCCTTCATTTATTGATAATTGATGAACTTATGTCGATGATTTGTTTAGAGATTGGATATACTTGCTATGCCATGTTAATAATGTGATAGCTTGAAATGTAAGTGATGGGGGATAATAATAATCATGTGATGCTAGTGTTCTAGGAGGGAGGGTTATGTATATGTGATACGTGTATGATACACTTGTTGATATGAACTTGGAATGATGATATGGAATGGTTTTGAAAGGTATGAGAAGCATGAATACTTGTGAATACATGTATGATTTGTTATTCTGTATTCTTGAATATATCTTTCATTTCTAATGTTCTTGATTAAATCTTATATGGATTATGATGTTGTAACGTTAACCCTCAGTGGTTTACCACCTACCTTTCTGTATGGACGGGTAGATGGAGTGCAGGATGATTAGTTTGTTTGCTTGATGATGCCGAGGCGTGGAGTTCCTCTTTATATGCAAGTGTCTAGATTAGGGCTCTGATCTAGGGTAGTTCTTGCATGTTGTTTTCTTTTGACTATGTATTTTGGAGTTGAGATGTTATTTGAGATTTGGAGGATACATTTGTATTATGTTGAGTTTTGGAGATGTTTAAGAATTATATGTATGTTCCGCTGCTATGTTATGTAACATGATCTTTATGCATGTATGTTTTGTATGTTGATTCGAAGACGTAGCATCTATTTCTAGAATATGTTTGTATATTCGCGCGTTTTACCGCTTATTAGAAATAGGGTGTTACACATTGGTGGTAATTCTTTCATAAGAAGACAAAAAGTAAAATAATTTAAAACAATAGAGATTGTTTAAAAAAATATTGCATGAAAGCAACGTCGAAAAAATATTAACATATCTCCCTTAATTGTGAGATTTTGTGTATGTGATTTGGTCACATCGCCAAATAAGATTTAGGTGGAGCTATAACATGGTAAAAATTGCGGATTAATGGTGATTTCATGGAGGGAGATTTATATTACTATTTTTCTCGAAAAGATGTAAAAGTAATTAAAAAAATAAAGAATATGAAAAAAGTATTCTTCATTCTTTTTTTCTTCAAAAAAAAAAAAGTATTCTTAACACGAGAAAAATGATAAAAAAAAAGTAGTATTTTTTCGTGGAAGTATTAGAAAAAGAGTGAATTACCGGTAATTTTAGGGGTTAATTTAGCTAAGAAGGTTGTTTAATGGGAACACTCAAAAAATCAATTAAGTGGAAACTTTTAATGGGAACATGCAAATTTCGTTTATCTCTATCTCTATTATAAACATTTCCCTTATATTTTATTTTGATGTACATGTGGCAAGTTTATATTGAAAGGTACATTTAATTTTTTTTTTTTATGAAAAAGGGTGCATTTAATGTTTTATTTCGTATACACACCAAAATGTAATATGCTAAAATTCTAAGGAGTATTTAATGTTTTTTTATTTACATATCAAAATAACATGAATTCTAAGGAGTATTCAACCGAAAATTTTGGCAACCAAATGGTGATGAATTTTTAATTTTTTTTAATAAACATTATGTACTTATTGTGACTAATAAATTAAAAAGTCTATTTACAACTATAATTAACTTTAATGTTTTGATTTTTGAAAAAATAAATCAAATTAAAATAGGTGAATATAATTCCTGATTTAAATTGTACCCTGATTTTTTCACGTAAACTATTCTTTTAGGATGATAGTATTAAATCTTTATTATAAACATAATATTCCTCTCATTATCAAAAATATGAGTGAGTTCATTTTAGAATAACATTAAATGAGTGACAAAGCAATGCCTTTTTTAGTGTGTAAATTCAATTGAATTCTTTTTCACGTAAACTATTGTTTTAGGATGATAGTACTAAATCTTTAATATAAACATAATATTCCTCTCATTATCAAAAATATGAGTGAGTTCATTTTAGAATAACATTAAATGAGTGACAAAGGAATGCCTTTTTTAGTGTGTAAATATGAGTGAGTTAATTGTTGTCTTCACAATAAACTTTCATCTTACAAAAATAAATTAGGAAAAAAATTAATTAAGCAAACGATTCATATGAGATCAAGAATTTCGTTTTTAGTCCATAAAAAAAATTCCCATGATTTAATCTCTGCAAAAAAAAAAAATTCAACATTCTTAGTTTTTGTAAAAAATTTCATTATCATTTTTAGTCCTTATAAATTTTCCATCAATAAGGTCAAACGAATATTTTACAACGAATATTTTTTTTTGCAAGGACTAAAAGCGAAATTCTAAATATTTATAAGGACCATTTATTTAGTCAACCTAATAAGGTCAAACGGAGACGTAATTTAAATGGAGGAAGTTTTTTTTTCTTTTTGAGAGAAATGGAGGAAGTTTTTTGTTCAATTCTTTCATGAGAAGAGAGGAAGGTGTATTTGTGGTAATTCAATGGAGGCATAAAATGGTCAAAAAGGTGCATTGGTGGTAATTCTGTCATAAGAAGACAAAAAGTAAAATAATTTAAAACAATAGAGATTGTTTAAAAAAATATTGCATGAAAGCAACGTCGAAAAAATATTAACATATCTTCCTTAATTGTGAGATTTTGTGTATGTGATTTGGTCACATCGCCAAATAAGATTTAGATGGAGCTATAACATGGTAAAAATTGCGGATTAATGGTGATTTCATGGAGGGAGGTTTATATTACTATTTTTCTCGAAAAGATGTAAAAGTAATTAGAAAAATAAAGAATATGGAAAAAGTATTCTTAACACGAGAAAAATGATAAAAAAAGTAGTATTTTTTCGTGGAAGTATTTGAAAAAGAGTGAATTACCGGTAATTTTAGGGGTTAATTTAGCTAAGAAGGTTGTTTAATGGGAACACTCAAAATCAATTAAGTGGAAACTTTTAATGGGAACATGCAAATTTCGTTTATCTCTATCTCTATTATAAACATTTCCCTTATATTTTATTTTGATAGTACATGTGGCAAGTTTATATTGAAAGGTGCATTTATTTATTTATTTTTTTTAAGAAAAAAGGGAGTATTTAATGTTTTTTTATTTACATATCAAAATAACATGAATTCTAAGGAGTATTCAACCGAAAATTTTGGCAACCAAATGGTGATGAATTTTTTATTTTTTTAATAAACATTATGTACTTATTGTGACTAATAAATTATAAAGTCTAGTTACAACTATAAATAACTTTTCCCTCAAAAAAAAAAACTATAATTAACTTTAATGTTTTGATTTTTGAAAAAATAAATCAAAATAGGTGAATATAATTCCTGATTTAAATTGTGCCATGAATAATTTGTTTTATTTTTGGGAAAAGTGAATAGAGTATGCAAATTTTCCAATCAAACTTACTAGGTCATATTTTTATTTGATTTTTTAGTCAAGAGGATTGCCAAAATCAGATAGTAATTAATATAATCAGGATTTTTTGACGAAATAATATAATCAGGATTGATAATCCAATTTATGGCGTTAGTAACATTTTTTTTTGAACAATATCATATATTTTTTTTTTGAGAAAATTAAGCTTATAGCATTTCATTAGTAATCAAATCGTTTATACAAAGCGGTACATCATTATAAATACGGAAGCTAGATGAGGAAGTAGCTGCCTGAGCTAACTCATGAACAATATCATATATAGCAAGTAAAGGATTGTGAATCGAAAATAATTAATATAGTTAGAGGATGCAATCAAATTGATTTTCCGTTTATGGCTATAGTAACACACACTTTAGTATAGCAAGTAGTAATACCATATATATGCATGACTTTTTTAAAACTTGATTTCTTAATTATTATTTGATTGTTAATCCAATGATTATTTGACAAGTGTCATTTTTATTTCGTTGGCCAATCGGATTGCATCATTTTGTTGTATTGAATCATAATTTTAATTTCTTTTTATTGCTTAACAATTAACCTATAAAATGTGTAACGCCCGTATTAAAAGTGTTTAGAATATTGAACACTTGTGTTTTTTTTTTTTTTATATTGATACTGGATACAATAAACATACAACACGGAAAAGATAAATAAAAAGGAGCGACATGTTATACTCCCTTCGGTCCTATTTATACGAAAAATTTGACTTTTTAGATTCATTGAATAATTGATGTATCTTGTCTAGACAATACATCAATTATTCAATGAATCTAAAAAGTCAATTTTTTTTATAAATAGGACCAGAGGAAATGTATAACATAAAGTCGCAATGTTGTACTCCCTCCGTCCCGGTATATCTGAGCCAGTTTGATTTTTCACATAGATTAAGAAAAATGTATAAATAAAGGGGAAAGTGGAATATATTGAATTGAGAATGATGAAAGTAGTATTTTTTTTTTTTTAACAAGCCAAAATGAGATTATATTAACAACCACAAAAGTTTGCCTCTCAGCACAAGATGTGCCTAATGAAACACAACAAAGTTACAACAATTCAAGATAAAAAGCAAAGCAAGACAGGAAAAAGACATCAACCAATCCCCAAACAATCAAAGGGTCTTTGCCACCACAAATGGTAACCAAAAGGAAAACACACATTATTTGATGAAAGTAGTATTAATTAGAGTTATATTGTTTTGTCCAAAAAAAATTAGAGTTATATTATATTGTGAATGATGAAAGTTGTATTAAAAATTGAAATGACTCAATTATTTTGGGACATTTTTTTTTAAGTAAATGGGTTCCGGGACGGAGGGAGTATGTAAGTATTTTTTGGTCAAGAGTGTGAAATCATTTATTTATTTTTTGTTCGAGAGTGTGAAAGCATTTATTTTATTATTTATTGAAAAAATAGTTATATATATGAGACCCATTTTATTCAACGAACTCATCTCTTTGAACAAGATTCCACCCCTTCCTCTCTCATACATAAACACTGTTAGAAATTCACTACTTCTCGACCCATTTTCTTCAACGAATTCATCTCTTTCAACCAAATCCCACTGCGTTTGTAAGTCTACTCCCTCTGTGTTTTCTTAATTGATCTCTATTTTAACCTATTTTTCGTAAGTTGATGAATAAATTGATTGAAATTTTGTGATTTTTTTTAGAATTCCTCATATCTGTGTAATTTATTCCATTTTATAGTCATGATACGAATGAATTTTGCTTAATTTTGTTTTTTTTGAATTGTGATTTCAGCTTTTGGAGATGAAGAAATCCGTGTCTGCCACAAATGTTAAGGTTAGCAACTATATATCTGAAGATCTTGTCTTCTCTATCCTTTCAAAATTGCCTCTAAAATCTTTGAAGCGATTTGGATGCGTACACAAATCATGGGCCTTCTTGTTTGAAAACCTTCATTTCATGACCATGTATCGCAACTACTTCCTTTCTAATAATCATTCTTATTATGATGGTACTTCTATCCTCCTAAAACTTACAAATGATCCTTTGCCCGGTGATGCATTTTACGATACTTTGTATATACTTTCTGGTGAGAGGTTTGAGTATAAGGTCAAATTAGATTGGCCACCTCCATTTCACGATGATGATCGTTTTATTGATTTTTTGAGTCAAACTAGTGTCAATGGGATTCTTTGTCTTGCTAAAAATTGTGTCGCAAAATGTGTATTTTGGAACCCTACTACAGATGAATTCAAGGTCATTCCATCCAGCCCTTTCCTGTCTCAATTGTCTCAATCACGTTATGTGGACCCTATGGTTTATTTTAGTGGTTTTGGTTATGATCATGTTAGAGATGATTATAAGGTGATTCGGCATTTAACTTCCTATCCAAAAACAGATGATTATATATCCGACGTAGATGAGCCATGGGAGGATGATGTAGATTTCCGCCATATGTGGGAGATATATAGTCTAAGAAGTAATTCTTGGAGGAAACTTGATATTGAAATGCCTTCTACATATGGAATAGAGAAATTGTACATGAATGGAGTGTGTCATTGGTGGGGTGTACTGGTTGACGATAATACTGCTAAGGAAGAGCCCCGTTTGGTGTCATTTGACTTATGCAATGAAGTGTGCCTTACAACACCATGGCCCTCAGATATAATTGAACGTCTTGATCTTGTGCATTTGACATTGTTAAATGGGTCCATCGCTTTCATAATATATGATGAAACAACTACTTTTCACATAAGAATCTTGGGTGAACTTGGTGTGGAGGAATCATGGGCTAAAGTCTTTGTTGTTGAGCCCTTACCTGGCATTGAACGTCCTATCGGCGTAGGGAAGAAAGGTGATATATTCTTCATAAAAGATGACGATGAACTAGTCTGGTTTGATTTGAGTACCCAAATGATTGAAGAGCTTGGTGTTAAAGGAAACAAGTATTATCGTGGCGATATAATAATTTATAAGGATAGTCTTCTCCCAATTGGAGGTTTATGAATTTGGTTAGTAGTATAGTATCTTACCTTGTACACATATTGGCTTGTCAAGTCCACACATATTGTAATTGCTATTAAGTATATGACAAATCTATAGAAGCTATATGATGATAATATAGATCTTTATCAATTTTATTTTGTAGTCTTACTGTTTCTGTTCAAAAACACATTTACTTTCAGTCTTGTTTTACTTTCAGTCTTGTTTTTGAAATATACTCTTATAGATTACGTTTGCCTTCTAAAAGATGTTTTGGCTATAGTGCTTGGCAGTTGATGTTATAATTTTTCTCTATCTTTCCCCTGTAATCTATATAACAATTGTTGAAAGGGTTTACAATAAGCCATTGGTATTGGTGTGCCTTTAAATATTTTGATTTATTTTCTCTGTTCTTCATGTTATGTTTGAGGTGAGACAGCCATAAATCTTATGAGACTGGTTGTTTTGTCAATGTAGACAATGGCAAAGTGTGTCCTCATTCGAAAATCGCACGTGTCATGCAACATTTACAGACTAAGTAACACCTGTTTTTAGAGCATTGATGAAAGAGTTACATCATGTCATAAATAATAGACAATGTTTTTTACTTCGTTTGCTATTTTCATTTTCTTTAAAATACCATGCAATAGTTTTCTCTTTGCCAGACTCTGTTTTAATTTTCCTAGACTCTATTTTATGCTTGAAAGTCACAGTCTAGTTCACTCTCAGACATCACTCATACAATCCTTTGCTTTGCCAAATTTCAATCCTGTCCAAGGGCGAGGGTGGCGGCTTGCGTTGGAACTCTCTGGTTGTTACCGAAAGCATAATAACAGAGTAAAACTGCCACAGGCAGGGACGAGACGAAGGGGACTACTTGTCTCTAAGAACTATTTGTTTTCTCATCCCTACAGCCATCTTCTTGCCAGTATATTCATTATTCCAGGGTTTGTGACGATCTGATTTCTTTTTTCAATTCCATGTCTCTGCTCCTCCTCCAATCTCTATATTTCAAGCTTATGTCAGCGATCAAAGGTTTGGTTTCTTAAATCCTATAACTAATGTTGTTTTTCGTTTATGAATAGGATAAGTTTTTGTTGGAATCAATTTTAATCAAATTGGAGAATTTTAAACTTTTCTATGCATGCCTAATTGATTCCCTCCTTCACATTCTAAAACGTGTTATCTCAAAATGTTGAAATTGTTGTAAATAGTATTTGCTTATTTTGTGCTCAACTTCACTCACGTGCTCAACTTCACTCACAATTTTGACATTTCAATGATTAGGAAAACCTTGTTAAAAGTGATAGTTGATTTTGGAACCATACACTTGGTGTTTTACCCCAAGCAACTACGTTCACTTTCTGCACTTCTTATTTATATCTTATTCCATGAATAGAATGATGTTGTAATATCAGATAATGATAAATCTTGAACTCAAGATCTTAATACATTGGATTGAATTATCATCATGTAATTGTATTAGGAACTAGGAAGACATGTAAATAGGAGTTATGCCAAAAGTTATGGCATCTGCTTTGTGAGAATATCTTTTCTCCTTTTGTGCCCTTTTAGTTTGTTAATCTGACATTGATATTTCTTTATTAAGCATTCTTGGCAGTGTGACATATGTGAAACTAAATCTTAACAAGAGGGTTTTGTAAGGAATTCAAAATATTATGTTATTCTGTCAAACTATTGTTATGGATTTCTTTTTGTTCATACCTGTGACTTGATTGTTAGCACGTTCCCTTGTTTCTGATAATGCTAGTCTAATAAAATCTGTATTTTGGATTTATTTAACAGAGGCAACTTTTGATATACTACCCAGACTTAACATAGTCAAATTTAGCGGTAGAGTGATTGCTGAACTTTTTATTTTGGACTTGCCACGTGAAATAAGATTTCCTTCTGGTTGGATGATGTTAAAATATACAAAAGCAGTTCAATAGTGTGTCTGAGCAACTTCGTCTTGTTTGTGAGGGTCAAATTTGTATCATACTATCATATTTACTCAAGATGTGAAGGTTATAAATATTTTCTGTATTCAAGTATATTTATTGTTTAATCTTTCTTTTATATTGACAGCTGAAATTCTTGATAATTTGCATAGATATTTTCTGTGCAAGGCGCCACGAAGAAATTCCTACTGAATGTTAGTCGCACCACAGGTATATATGATACTGCATAATATTTTTCTGTAAGAATATGTCTGTTCATTTTGCGGGAAAAATGGTCACACTATTGAAACTTGTTACAAGAAACATGGATATCCACCCGACTTCAAGTTTAGAAATGGAAATGTAGCAATAAATGCTGTTGAAAAGGATGAAAATACTTTCAAGACAGATGAATTCATGAAGACTAAGGAACAAGTTGTTCCTTCTTTTAGTGTTGAAGAACATCAAGCTTTACTCTCACTGTTGAAATCTAGCAGCTTGAAGAACACAGATGGAACAAGTGTCCACACTGTCAACAATGCTTGTACAACTCATCATGCTAGTGAATTTGAAGGTAACCTTTCTTATTGTTGCTCTGCTTACAGAAGTAAAGATAATTGGATCATAGATTCGGGAGCATCGGATCATATCTGCAATTCCATGAATTGGTTTAAGAGGCATAAGAAAATAAATCCTATTAATGTTCAATTACCAAATGGAAGTTCATATTTTTGATTTTCTCATATTGCACAATGTCTTGTATCTGCCCCAATTTAACTTCAACTTAATTTCCATATCCAAGCTTGCAAAGTTGAATTACTGCTTTTCCTTGTCTGGTGATGTGTGTTACATTCAGGACTCCCAGAAGAAAGTGATTGGTTCTGGTAAGCTGAAACAAGGACTTTCCCACATTGAAGATTCTACAAATAATATAGACAAGGATTCTGCAACTTCTCCAAATAATATAGTATTATTTTTTACTTTGGTTTCCCACAGTTTTCTTTCGTTTTGGTTTTCTTATTTCTAATCTCAGTAAATTTAAAGGGACTTTGAATGAATGACGAAGTCAACTATAATCATTGAGAGTAGCAATAAGCTAATGACTGGAACCAAGTACTTCATTTTATTGTTTGACTATTTTACGACAAAATGATATAAATTTCCATTTGATTGTTTAGAAAGTGAAGGAAATGAAATGCATTATAATATGTTGAATGTCTCATAAAATTTAATTGATTTAAAATGTATATTATGTAGAATGGAAAGATATTATATTTTATTAAAATGATTAATTTTTTTTTTTTTTTGCTAGGCAAAGAGGTAGGGATGGTATCAAGAGGAGACAGAAGCATCCCAACTAGGTTGGCACCCAACTGTCACCTCCATCGACTACCGCCTACTCTATATATACAAGAGGGGGGATTAGGCCAAAACAATGATTAAATTTTATCTGTACTATATATAAAGAAAACTACCTCTTTCAGCACATTTGGACTGGATTTTTCCTTCCAAAAATACCCTCAATTTTCAATTCAAATAACACATGTAACAAAAAGATAAGAATAAATTTAAATACTAAAATCAAAGTGTAACAAACATAAATCTTTAGTTTTTTTTTCTTTATCGTTTAAAAAGTGTAACAAACTAGATAAGTTTATCTATACTTACATTTTTATTATCCCAATTATACCCTTAAACAACAACTTTTTCTATAATAAAGATTGTTGTTGGTGTCATTAAAAAAACAAAAGAATTTAGATTATATTTTTTTGTTATTGTTGGTCTCATTGAAATAAATAAATATGATTAATTTGGTTTGTTATAACGTGAAAGCAACTAACATTTATATTTTTAGTTTTAATCAAAATCAAAATGTAATAAAAAAAAAGTTGTTCATAATTTTCAAACGTTATCACAATAAAAAGAGCGGAAAGACGGGCACTCACGTGCCCGTCTTTTCGCTAGTGATAATAATATAAATAATATAGGAAAAAAAAACAAATTAGAGAAGAGTTCGACATAAGTGTCTGCACTCAGTCGAGTTCTCTCTTTTCTCCTTTGACATATCACACCCTCGATCTCACTCTTCTGTATTACAACATTGTCATGAGGTTAAAAAAACTTAGTTTTGTATTTAAAAAAAAAATTCACTGCGGATATGGAGATGTGGTGGAGATACTCAAACACGTTGGAGACGGGGATACCGAACCCTATTGAATATGAGTAGGATAACAAGTAAGTATATGAGAATTGGGACTGAGGATGAGGAAGGTAAAACCGATCCCCACCCCGCCCCGCCCCATTGTCATCCCTATATTCCACTTAATTCTACATACTTTCTAAATATCCAAATACTCATTCCATACTGCTATACTCTCTTTCATTTTATTCAATCAATCTAAACAAATCCTAAAAACATCGCATTGTCAATCATCAAAATCTTAAAACGTTGAAAATGTGGATTAATATATCTTTTAAAAATTTTAAGATAAATAAATTGTTTTAAATTATCTTATACTCACAAAATTTATGATTTTAAATTTCACCCAAAATCATACTGCCAAAGATATTCCTCTATGAAATCCTGACTTTTTTATGAATAAAAAAAGGAAATATATAGGCACACAAATGAGGAATTACAAATTATAATGAAAAGAAAATAGTCAATATATTATTTTGATTTAACCCTCCATTTTTTAGGTAATTGGGTCGTGGTAATCAGAAATTTAGAGTTAGGCCGAAAGGGAAACAAAGACCGACAAAAGATGGTTTCATTCTATGGTTGAAATGACAATAGTCATTGAAAACACACACATAAGTGGAGGAGTCGATTTCCGACTTAGTAATTTCAACAATTTTGCCAAGAGCTGGGACTTGCGGAAGAATTTGATGTGATTCTATTGTTATAAATTAAATTTGTTAGACATGGTAGATCAGTTGTAATAATTTAAATTTGTCGGACATGATGAACCAAACACTCATAAAATTTAGTGTGTGCTAGACTATATATCGAATGCCAACCCTTTGAATTACCTGATGATTGTTGTTTGGATGGAAATATCGCCTTCATCACCTCTGTAGGTTCAGCTATTTTCCCAAACACCAACCACAAATAACAAAATTATTATATCATGTATATAATTATATATAATCATAAGCACTTAAAAATAAAACAAAGTAAAGTTTTAAACAAATTTCTCAAAGCTACCTTCATTTGGAACTGTTTTTCCCACTGGATTTGGTGATCGTTTCACACGTTTTCTAAATACAATCCAACCAAGAATCAATAATATGGTGACCACTACTATCCCTCCAAGGACAAAGAACATTGTTTCACGTTTGTGTTCACTTGACTTCTTTGACTCATCATTTGAGGGTAAAGAAGCTTCTCCTAGATTGGTTCATAAAATTCCAAATTTGATTAAATGACAATTTGATTAATTACATAAAATATTTGCTATAAAATAAAATTGTAAGACAATAGCTATATCACAATTTGAAATCATGATTTTATGTAGATAATTTTTGTATCAATGCCTTGACAATATCTTAATAGTATATCTATTAGCTACATATGTGTGTATTGCATGCATGATCGATGTTATAAAATTCAACAACTTTTCCTAAGTATTAAGCCTCATGAAACACTGAAAAATGAATGATGATCATAAATATTCGATGAATTGCAAAAATTATAAACAAAAATGAAGTTAAATCAGAGTAATGAGTTTTGGTAGAAATATAAAACCTTGAAGTACTCGGAGAGGCATAATTGGGGAGGAAAGTGAGCTTTGTGGCAATATCTAGATAGATTTTGTTTCTTTGGGATCTATATCTTATTCTATTGTTGTCATTAGAAAAATAGAGGGAGAAGTATACAAAGGTTGTCCCATAGAATTGACCGAAACAAGGTTATGCGTCGGCCAAAATACAAGTAAAAGACACATGTGGTCGAGTACAAAAATCCAAACATTATATTGTACTATTTTGTTGCTTATGAAGTATTTTGTGATAGAAGAATCTTCTCCTTCGGAAAATCGCCGCATCTAGTTGTATTAACCACTTTTATATTTGAACATTTTTTTAAAGGCTAAAGAAAAATATATTAAAAACCAAACGCAAGATGTGTAAGAGAAACTAACAATTCATGAAGTTTATATTACAAAAACAGCAACAACTACGAACCAAATGAGAAAAATTAAGAAACTGCAATTGAGCATGCCAAATGATCCTCCCTCCAAAGAAGATAATGAACAAAATATAATACGATTTTAACCACCAATAAGTCTTAAGCTTGACCTTTTCGCTTAAAGATTGAAGAAGATGAGCATTATGTTGAAAAATTCTCCCATTTCTCTCCTTCCATATGACACAAAGCACAAAAATTCAGATAATATTTAAGGTCAGGCGAGAGTTTTTGGAGAATCACTGTAGCCCACCAAGCATAAAATGATCTTGTAAGTTTTCATGATGAGCCGTTGATATACCTAGCCAACTAGAAATTAAAGATCAAAGTCGTCCAAATAGGTCGCATTTAATGAATAAATGGTCTTTATTTTCATAACAACCACTATCAGCAGAACAATTAATATCAGTATTAGCCAAAATACGCCAAACAAGTTATCCTTTGTTAGAATCCGATTAAAAAAAATCCGCCAAACAAAAAATGTTAGCTTTGAACGATATCACTTTAAGCCACAAAACATGATTATAATCCACATTAAAATTGACTTCTACAGTAGTTAAGTTGTTATAAGCACTTTTGACTATGTATCCGTTGGGAAGAATGAAGCTTCCAAAATTAAAGGGTTGCCACCTTAACCTGCAAAACAACATGAGTCAATCGATCCACACATTCCCTCACCAATTCCTCTTCCCGCTCAAACAACCTCCTACGCCATTTCCATGCATTACCATTCACTTCCCACCCCATAAAATGCATATATGCAACATCTAATTTATTCTCAGCCAACTCAAAAAGCATTCTAAACCTAACTGCTAAAGAGGCATCGTCAAGTCACAGATTACGCAAAAACAATATCTCCCACCTCACGCTAAATATTATCGAATAACTACCCTTCACCTAACATGTCAACCCCCGTTCTATTTTTATTTCAATTATGCCACCACACCGATCATCCCCTTCCCCCAAAACACTTTATACCAAAAATCGTCTCTTTCCTCCAACACCCTCCAAATTCATTTACCAAGTAAAGATAAATTAAGCTTATTCAACCTCCTAGCCCTCATACCTCTATTATCCCTATCCAAACATAAAGTATCCCATTTCTCGAAGACATTTTCCTAAAAACCTCACATCCCCCCCCCCCCCCCCCCCCCCCAAAAAAAAAAAAGTAAAAGTGCTAAAAATAGATTTAAGAGAAGAAACGATACATTAGAGAGACTTGGAGATGGAAATAAAATAAACCGGTATAGAGGACAAAATAGACTTGAGAAGAATCGGTCGTCCCCCCCCCCCCCCCCCCCCCCAATGAGAGATTCCTATTCTTCGAACCCGACCATCTACTTCAAATACACTTAATCAAAGGAAACAAAAATTGAAGCTTTCTAGGATCCCCACCAATGGGCAACCCCAAATACAAAAAAGGAAGGCGACCATGTTTGCAATTCATTACCAAAGTTGCCTCATGCAACCATGACTCGACAACATTACAGCCAAACAACATGCTTTTGTGGAAAATTACTTTTAAACCTGAAATATCTTCAAACGAAAGTAAAACTGCTTTCAACGATTTAACATTATCCCAACTTTTTACCCATAACAAAATAGTATCATCAACAAACTGTAAGTGATGGAAAGGTTTTATGCTTAAGTGTTAATGGCACAAAGATTGAGTTAACACGTAGTGAAGCGAGGCAACATCTTATATCCAATAAGTGAATTTCTCTTGAACTTAATGAAATGAAGACGAGACCCTCAAAACATATGCTACTCCCTTCAAGAATGTGGTAACTCCGCGATACAATTTTTTGCAATAGAGGCCTAATAGTTACCATTGGTTGCTCATGAGTGTTGTAGATAGATTACCTAAGTCTTTTATAAAAGGTGGCCTATGCCTTCACACTCACGTAGGTAGATAGATCAAGTGCGTCTATTTAGCACCATGCATCCATTAAGAGCTATAAGTCCATCCTCACATTAAGAACTATCACGCACCATAGGGATGAGAGATGTAGTACATATAGGAGTATTCATGACTTTGTTTGACCAAAAATTGGGTATCCACCATATATCTCTCCACTATAGGCTTTAAGCCAATCCCCCTCGACATATCTAGGATAACTTACTTGGGAAACCCTTTCACAAAAGGATGCTCATTTTTTTAATTAATTTTCTCACTTCCAGATAACATCAATTTCTTTTAAAAAGGATTTGTATGTGTCGTCTCAAAGCACTGATATTAGTCACATAATTTGAAGCTTTTGATTACAATAGATTTAGAAGGTTTGAATCTCGCCCACAAAAGTATCTCAGTTACACTGAGTCTTTCAACTATTATACTTCTTGATATACAAAATCAAAATCTTGAAAATTTTGATTCCATTAGTAAATTTAACTATGCATATTTGTTTTATTTATTTTCAAGAGATAACGTTCCCATGTAATAAACAAATAACTAATAGTAGAACTTACCTCATCATTATTTAATCCAATTTACGATTTTTTGTGCTATAGTTTTGCATAAAATGGTAGCTATTTACGATTTAGAAGTTGACAATGAGCAATTGTTAGGTAGCAAAAGAGAAATCATTTGGAGAAAGAGCAACCACATAAGTGAGAACGATGTCACATCTTCATCCAAAATTTTAAGGCTTAAATATACGAGTTTTTTCACTTAATTGTTGTGCAACTTCGTCTCTTTTAATCCAATATTTGAATTTAACTGACACTTAATAAACCATGATATTGTTTCTATTAAGTATGGCGAAATTCTAACAATTCTATTCGTGTTTGGCACAGGTCGACATACTAGTAAGAAAGTTAAATGAGAAGTGGAGCGAATGCGCACTAACATGGTTTAGTGGATAGCATACTAGATGGGTTTAGTGGAATAGAGTTACGATTAAATTTAATTAACTTTATTTTTTTATTTTTTTAAAAATGCAACTAATTTTTTTATAGCTGCCATTACTTTTGTATTACTTTTTTTTCCACTCTTTTTACTGCGCTAAAATCTGAAAATTATGAACTATGTTTTTTTTTATGAAATTTTAATTTTGAATAAAATTAAAAATATAAATATAAATGTTTGCTGCTTCCTAGCTATGACAAACCAAATTAAACATGATTTTCTATTTCAATAACACCAACGATCGATGTAACAAAAAAATATAATCTTTTTTTTTTGTGACACCAACAACAATCTTTATTATAGAAAAAGTTATTAAAGGGTATAATTAGGATAATAAAAAAGTAAGTATAAATATACTCATATAGTTTATTACACTTTTTAAATGATAAATAAATGAGTATCAAAAGCAAATTACAACATACAATGTTTTGAAAGATAAATAAAAAGGAGTGGTGATATATAAATGAATATATGAGTATCAAAAGCTTTTGACTTAACTAAAAGGTATCCATTTTTCAGATATAAATATTGAATAACTAGCACCAAAGAAAAGATAGAAGTATCTCAAAACAATCCCAGTCACTATTTATTTAATATTAGTACATAATTTTATTTTATGGCCGGGGGTGACATTAGATCACATCAGAGTGTGTATATTATGTTTCTGTTTGGGCCAGGACCACAGCTATTTCAAGAACCAGTCAGGGCCGGCCTAATGTATTTTAAGGCCTAAAGCGAAATTTAAACAGAGGCCTTTTATATGCGTTTAGATAAAATAAGACAAAATTAAGAAAAGAATTTCATAAGTTCCTTCAATCGAAAGTAATTCTATGTGATGTGTGTCAGACACTAAATAAATGAGTATTTTGTCAGCTAGAAATCAAACTTTGGTTTGTCACATTGTGAGAGTATAACCTCCTTCGCTATAATCAACTCCGTTAGTGCGTGACCTTTTTCATATGTGTGTGTGCACGCGCTTGCGTGCGCGTGCGTGCGTGCGTGCGTGTGTGATGAAAATAATATTTAATATAGACATTATTTACCAATTGTTAGAAATCTTAAAATAACAAAATAATATTGAAATAATACAAATATAAATTAATTTTTTACTTTTACAACCTTTGATTACACACTACTTGTCTTAATATATTTAAAACAACCAATATCGAATTAGAATGATAGGAATATGAGGCCTAAAAAAATCGGGAGCCTAAAACCCTTGCTTTAGTAGCATCCCCTTAGGCCGGCCTGGAACCAGTACAGTTTATATAAGAAGCTCCAGTTTCGTCTAGACAAACTCGTATTTCTAAAAGATGATATATAGCTCCTTTACGTGCCTCACACATAAGTTCTGGATATGCACCGAGACTAGCAAATATTGTATTGTTGAAGACTGCTCCTGCATAAGGCTGAGTATCACTTGGGAGAATCTTGGCTGCTGCATATATTTCGTTTTACAAGGGTCGGATTATTGACTAGGGGAAGAACAAACACTACTTGGCCATTGGTGGGACAACATCAAGTAGTCGAATGCACCAAATGTTCCTGAGTGAAACATTAAGAAAACAAGCATGAAATGTTGCATATGAAATTGATCCATTATTCAAGTTTTTATATAGAAATGCAAACAAGTGTAATGGTTCTCGCTTTAAATAGGGGGATTTAGCTAAGAAGGTTGTTTAATGGGAACACTCAAAAAATCAATTAAGTAGAAACTTTTAATGGGAACATGCAAAAATTCAATTGAATTCTTTTTCACGTAAACTATTGTTTTAGGATGATAGTACTAAATCTTTATTATAAACATCATATTCCTCTCATTATCAAAATATGAGTGAGTTCATTTTAGAATAACATTAAATGAGTGACAAAGGAATGTCTTTTTTAGTGTATAAATTCAATTGAATTCTTTTTCACGTAAACTATTGTTTTAGGATGATAGTTTTATTATAAGGGTCCAGCTAACCGGTACCCCGGGTACTGATTAAGCATACCATAAAAGGGAATTATTATCATAAAAAGAAATTGATTTTGACTTTATTATAAATTAATTACACAATTTCAATGCATTAATTATTATATAATTTCGTTTTTTATATCCTTAACCAGTGCCCCGGGGGCACCAGTTAACATTTCCCTTTTTATAAACATCATATTCCTCTCATTATCAAAATATGAGTGAGTTCATTTTAGAATAACATTAAATGAGTGACAAAGGAATGCCTTTTTTAGTGTGTAAATGCTATTAATTAGCAATGCATTTTTTGATTTATATCAAACTTAAAAATGAGAAAGGAGTATATTTTATATATTCCTTCCATTTCATATTTCAATCTGATCATAAAACCAATCTAATCATAACACGTGTCAGGTGATATTTTTAAGCCAAGCAAATTCTAACATGTGAAATTTTTTCATCATCATGTTATTAAGTATTATGATTAAGGATTCAAAAATAATTTGATTGTTTTTCCCCCGATATATATTCAAATTCTTTGTGATTGATTTCTAAAATTATTTCTGATTCCAAAGTCATTTTCCCAACACAATTATTATTAGATTTAATATTGATAGGTTAAATTTATACCCATAATTGTTGGAAAATAAAATTTGAATTGTGAGAAAATAAAATATGACATCTTCAAATAATATTTTCCTTACATTACAACCTAAACCATTATAACATCACTAAGTAAGACAAAAAAAGCAACAAAAAAAAAAAAAAACTAAAAAAGAAACATTTTATCTTAAATTATCTTAAATTCAAATTCTTAATTAAGACAAATTTTTTTCTACTTTCTTATGTTTCAAGTTTTCCAATCCAATTTTACGGAAATACATTACATAAGTAAAATAATTATTATTTTACAATCTAATTTTATATTACTTATGAGGTTAAAACTCCGACTCCTCCAAATACGTGTTTGAGTTTCTAATAGCTATTGTCATTTCATCTATCTAAAATTGAGATTATTTCACAATTATAGGCCTTAATTTTATTAGGAGCGTTCATGGCAATTTTTCGGTCTATTTTATTTATGGAAGAAAAAAACAAAGAGTTTTATTATTTAATTTGTTTGTTTCATTGCTACTTGAAATTTTATAAAGAAATTTTTTATTTATCTATTCAATTTATTATTTTAAAATTTACTCATATACTTTAAATAGTTCATGTAACAGAAGGAGTATTTGTATTAGTCAAAAGGCATGAGCCTTAAAAAAAATTTGGCTGCTAAAAATTTTTGGTTTTAACGGTCCATGATTTTTGCCCCCATCTCATGTTAATTTGTTGGTTAAAGACATTTATTTCAGAATCGTTTTAGTTGATGAAAAACTCCAACTAACGAAAAATCAATGATATGATGATCAATAATTTTAATGAGTCTTTCAATTTTAAAATCTGAACATTTATTTTCTTTGTTGCATTCTTAAGTATTTCTATAGTGCATACCAAAAATTTGTGCAAATATTTTTTGAATATGTATATAACTCATTTACTAACATCCATCAATTATTCCCCCCAATTTGTTAATCAACTTATTAAAATATGGTGGTGCAATGTGCATTAGCAATATCCGTTTGTAATTTTCCACTATAAATAGTGTTTGAGTTTTGCACAGATCATTCAACATCGCATTCATTTTCTATTTTGCACTCACTGATCCATAAAACTCATTACTTTGTATTTATGTCAACCATAAAAATGTCTAATAAACATGCATTATGTCAACTGAGCATAACACATTCATGTCTTTCTATATGATTGGTTTCCACAGGAATTTAAAATAATATAAAAAAATTAAATATTTTTTTATGTTATTCATTGCATTCCATTTTTTAAGCAGCTGGTGCTAACTTTAGTTTTGAATTTCATTTTCCAAAACAACAAACATTTGCAAAATTCATTCAGAGGTGAGAAAAGGTAGATTAAAAATTTGATTCACAGCTTTAAACTTGCAAGAGTGGTGGAGTTTGGAAGCAGTATAATAATTAGAACTTGTAAAATGGAGTAGTGCAATATTAGGATGAGACTGACGAAGATGCTTTCTATTTGATGATTTCCTGCTGCATGATGACAAAGGCCGCTGGAGGTAGGCGGCGTTAAGACGATAAATTTACTTCATAATCGAACTTTGAATTATTAAAGCCTCTCGAACTTTGAATTATTAAAGCCTCTTCTTACGAGGATAAGATTTAAAATAAATTTGTAATTCTTCTTGATTTTTAAGAGATAATTGTTTTTTTAATCTAAAAGTTGATTAAAATATTTCTTTTATTGAGTGTGAAAGTATTTATTAAAAAGTTATTTAGACCCATTTCACATACATGAAATATTTATATAGTTAGGAAGAATTAAATATATACTCTTCTTTTGACCAAAAAAAAAATACCCTTCTTTTGAAAAAAGGAAATATCAAATTCACTATTTACTATTGATGAAATGACGATATATGACATATAAATAAAAAAAGTCGGGTTCTTGTAGCAAAAAAAAAAAAAAAGGGGTTCAAATTCTTATCAAAACAACCAATTTAACAATTTTGACATTTTCTCTCATTGAACTAGAATTTGTATATAAATAAATACTTTTTTTTTTGA
Organism: Medicago sativa; assembly: GCF_051527215.1. Lineage (NCBI taxonomy): Eukaryota > Viridiplantae > Streptophyta > Magnoliopsida > Fabales > Fabaceae > Medicago > Medicago sativa. Next base: position 25,963,917 of record NC_140750.1, read on the forward strand.
CAAATTCATGAGTGTGATCCCATTTATATATAAATACTTATTTTATTAATGAGTGTGAAATCATTTATTTATTTTCTGTTCATGAGTGTGATAGTATTTATTTTATTATTGAAAAAATAGTTATATACTCCCTTCGTCTTACAATAATTGCCACTGTAATATCCCGCCTGATAGCATCGGTATATTACCAGTTGATCGTGCCAGAGGAATTAAATTTATGGAAAAGTAGGTTAATGGAAAATATTTTATGAGATGTCAGCTTTTTACGGAAAAAGTAGAGTTGTTTTAAACACGTTCAAGGCAAGGGTAAAATGGTAGTTTCACGTGGGAATGATACTTATTTGGAATTACCCCAAAATATCTCACTTTCTTCTTTCCTTTCTCTCTCTAGGTTTTGGTTTTGATTTTTTGCTCTCCCTTCTCTCTTCTTTCTCACGCCCAACCTCTCTTCTCTCCATCAAATCTTTCTAAAATTTCTTCCTCCCATGGCAAGCTTAATCTAAGTTATTTTCCTTCATGATCTTTCAAGTCAAGGGAGGTTTGTTCTTTGTTGATCTCTCCTTCTCCTCTTAAGAAAGGATTCATGGAGTTAGGGTTTGAAGATGTTAATTGAGGGTGAGGGTTGGAACTTGGTTTGGAGAATGGCAAGGCTTCTTCTTGGTTAAGAATTTAAGAGGGAAAGAATTAGAAGTTGGAATCAAGAGCTAGGGTTTGGTTCTTGGTAAGTCCAAAGATGATTCAAGTTATGGTTTCTTCATGATCAAGCCAAGATTATGGTGTCTTAGAGTTCAAGAAAAACAACAAGTTTAAATGGTTTGAGCAAAGGAAGCAAGAGGGACAAAGCTAGGGTTTTTGCATGATTGGGCTTGGAACCTTGTGATGCTACAAGAACATGTTTAAGTGAGTTCCATAGATAGAATTCCCACCTTTGGGATTATGATTATTATGTATGTATATTATGAATAATAAGAAATTCTAGGGTTTAAGTGTTAGTCTAGTTGCCCCTTTTTATGTTATGCATGCTATACATGTTAATACTTGCCATATGCATGTTTTACAAGTTTCATATGATCAATTATGTTCCAAAATACTTAGAGACACTTGGTTTGAGGTTTTTGGGTCAAAAATACCATTTTTAAGTGTTCTGGACTGTCCTAACTCGCCACGGCGAGCTAGAACTCCGAAAGGGGGGGTCCTGCTCGCCCCCAACTCGCCACGGCGAGCTACCACTCGCCTCCCCAGCAAATCTACTCGCCTAGGCGAGTAAGACAGTGAGAAACCTCACTGTTTTGCTTGCTTCAGGCAGGCATGGGGATTCACGACGCGGTTTTCTCCGTGGTGTCTTTTTACGAAAGTAAACCCCTCAAACCAAGGTCCCAAATAATGATCAATAAAAGCAAGATTCTTATGTTGGAGAGGCAAGTATTATACATGTTAGTAAGGCATGGCATACCAGAGAATCATGTCATGTATCGGGTAGCAAATTATTCATTAAGCAAGGGTAAGAACTAGAGCCTCGGTTTAGTTATCGAGAACTAGAATAGTTAGAAAGAAATAGAATGCTATGCATTAGTAATATGCTTGATAAGACGCGAGGTAATGTGAGTTTTATCTTCACATAGAAGTAAGTGCCATACGAGTATGGCAAGACGTGAATCGATTGATAACTATTCACAAAGTAAGTTAAGCAAGCATATAGTTACCTCTAGTGGGATCGTCTAGGGATCCGAGGTAAGAAAGTTAGTATGATTAGGTATAACCTTCATTCATGCATAAGACCAAGTTTTAAGAGGAGTGTTTTGTCTGTTGAATTCCTTCCAAGGTTGGATTCAAGGGGTTCCCCAAGGGGAATGGTTAAGCCGCAAGGGAGCCGCATTACACTAAGTTAAGGTGTCGTGTCTTTTGTATACCTTCCAAGGTTGGGTACAAAAGGTTCTCCAAGGGGAATGGGGTAAGCCGTAAGGGACCCGCACGTTCACTAAGGGAGTCCGGTGCGCTCTTGCTAAGCACTTCACCGGTAGTAAGGGATTAGCTTCCGGGGTTACTCCACTCGGGACTAATCCGTAAAATGAACTCAGATAAGTTGTTTGTTACACGCTAACATAATCAATGAAGCTAACTATGCATATCTATTATACATGTTTATGTTATGACATAGAGCCTTGACGTAGATCGTCAAGAACAAGTAGAGACTTGGCGTAGTTCGTCAAGAAGTAGTAAAATAGCAAGAATCACTTAGGTGACAAGAGATGATATGTTGTAGATACAACATATTAAGCAAGTAGAAGCAAGTAAAGAAAGATACGCCGACGACGATCTTAGGTTACCCCTAATCGTCCGATTTAGAATCGTGTCATGATAGAGATATAAGAGGGCCTTGATGCTTAGAGTGTACTCTTGGCAATGCGGTTTTAGTTCCCCCTTCACCGCCATGACACGTATAGCAGAGAAACCTATAACAAGTTAAGAATATTAAGACGGCCCTAGCAAGCACCGTCGTCTAAGAAAGCAAGTCCCCACACACGTATAATCAACCGTCAGGTTGTAATGTAGACACGTGGTGACCGTAGGTTTCCCCTGAGGTTACCTATAGCCTAGGATTTAGGGGAACTCACTGAGACATTATGTCTCATCCCAATCCTTATTTGTTTCAGATATCAGGATGGACGTAAAGGTAATAGCCGGATGGATTATTAGCAAGAGCTCGTTCGTACCCGAAGCATGAAGAATATGGAATTCAAGGATGTATTTATTTTAAATCAGTCAAGTTATGATGTATTGATATTGTACGAACGCGTTTGTTGTATATAAATTCATTCGAAGTTTTTATGTTGTAAATTTTAAATGTATCCAGTACTAAACTTAACACACGTGCTAGACTTTCTAGATACGTCTAGTATGGGTGTTACAGCCACTTTAGCATTTTTTCTTTTTTTCAAAATAATTTTCACTTTACAATATCGATGCAGCATTTATTACCTTTTTCCACTATTATATCCTTATTTATTGAATTTCATCCAACTTAACTATTTCACTAACTACAATTAATAAGGATATTTTAGTAAATGCTACTAATTTTACCATTGAAATCAACACAATTAATCATTTCCTTAATAATCGTGCATAAACCTTAAACGACTAATATTGTGAGACGGATGGAGAATACTAGACCCATTTCACTCATAATAAAGTAGATAGAAGTTGAAAGAGTATTTGACTTCAAGGAGCTCATCTCATGCAAAACCACTTCTTCCTCTCATTCAGAAACACTGTTAGAAATTCACTACTTCTCGATCCGAAACGTGATTACCAAAACACCCTTCCCAGTTTTTCGTACTCCTTCTTTTGGTGAGTGTTTATCATCCCTGTTCTGGTTATTTTTTTGCCATTTTATGTATTAAGCTTCATAAGCCGCAAAATTGTTCAATTTGGGTAACCCATTTTTCTGAACTGAATTTTTTTCATTTTTTATAGGATACTTAGTGATTATGGATTAATTATTAGAGATTGTTAGTTTTATAATAATATTAGTTTAATTCTGCTTTATCTTTTGTAACGAGTTATTTTGGAATTCTAGTACAACTATCATTGCTATTTTGTAGTTGTTATAGGATCAGCTTATATAAGCAAGATACCACTCATGATTAGAATGAATGAAAAATAATCATGTTTTCCTTTCTAAATTCTCTCTAATTTCTGGAGTGTGATCCCTACTCGAATTGGGTCGTATCATTTTTTTTTTCTTTGGCAAATAAATTGATTGAAATGGTTATGTTTTAAATTTTGAGATTTTTATTTAGAATTCTTCAATTCTTTGTAATTTATTCCATTTTATAGTCATGATAGGAATGAATTTTGCTTAATATTCTGTTTTTGTTTTGAATTGTGATTTCAGCTTTTGGAGATGAAGAAATCCGTGTCTGCCACAAATGTTAAGGTTAGCAACAATATACTTGAAGATCTTGTCTTCTCTATCCTTTCAAAATTACCTCTAAAATCTTTGAAGCGATTTGGATGCGTACGCAAATCATGGGCCTTTTTGTTTGAAAACCTTCATTTCATGACCATGTATCGCAACTATTTCCTTTCTAATAATCATTCTTATTATGATGGCACTTCTATCCTCCTAAACCATACAAATAATCCTTTGCCCGGTGATGCATTTTACGATACTTTGTATATACTTTCTGGTGAGAGGTTTGAGATTATGGTCAAATTAGATTGGCCTCCTCCACTTGATGAGGATGATCGTTTTATTGATATTTTGAGTCAAACTAGTGTCAATGGGACTCTCTGTCTTGCAAAAGATTGTGACCCAAAATGTGTATTTTGGAACCCCACTACAGATGAATTCAAAGTCATTCCACCCAGCCCTTTCCTGTCTCAATTGTCTCAATCACGTTATGTAGACCCTATAGTTTATTTTAATGGTTTTGGTTATGATCGTGTTAGAGATGATTATAAGGTGATTCAGTGGTTATCTTACTATCCAATAACGGATGTAGATGAGCCATGGGATGAAGATTTATCTCTCGACAATACTGGTGTAGATGAGCCAAAGGAAAAATATTTAGATGTTGACCGTATGTGGGAGATATATAGTCTAAGAAGTAATTCTTGGAGGAAACTTGATATTGAAATGCCTTGTAGACATGCAAATGAGAAATTGTACATGGATGGAGTGTGTCATTGGTGGAGTATACTAGATGGCATTAATTGTTATGAGGTTGAGCCACGCTTGGTGTCATTTGACTTGTGTAATGAGGTGTGCCTTACAACACCGTTGCCCTCAGATATAATTGAACGTTATGATCTTTTGCATTTGACATTGTTAAATGGGTCCATCGCTTTCATAATATATGATGAAACAACTACTTTTCACATAAGAATCTTGGGTGAACTTGGTGTGAAGGAATCATGGGTTGAAGTCTTTGTTGTTGAGCCCTTACCTGGCATTGAACGTCCTATCGGCGTAGGGAAGAAAGGTGATATATTCTTCATAAAAGATGACGATGAACTAGTCTGGTTTGATTTGAGTACCCAAATGATTGAAGAGCTTGGTGTTAAAGGAAACAAGTATTATCGTGGCGATATAATAATTTATAAGGATAGTCTTCTCCCAATTGGAGGTTTATGAATTTGGTTTGTAGTATAGTATCTTACCTTGTTTGTACACATATTGGCTTGTCAAGTCCACACATATTGTAATTGCTATTAAGTATATGACAAATCTATAGAAGCTATATGATGATAATATAGATCTTTATCAATTTTATTTTGTAGTCTTGCTGTTTCTGTTCAAAAACACATTTACTTTCCATTTTACTTTCAGTCTTGTTTTTGAAATATACTCTTATAGATTACGTTTGCCTTCTAAAAGATGTTTTGGCTATAGTGCTTGGCATTTGATGTTATAATTTTTCTCTATCTTTCCCCTGTAATCTATATAACAATTGTTGAAAGGGTTTACAATAAGCCATTGGTGAGCCTTTAAATATTTTGATTTATTTTCTGTTCTTCATGTTATGTTTGAGGTAAGACAGCCATAAATCTTATGTGAAAGTTTGTGTTTTTGTTGAGACTGGTTGTTTTGTCAATGTAGACAATGGCAAAAGTGTGTCCTCATTCGAAAATCGCACGTGTTTTTAGAGCATTGATGAAAGAGTTCCATCATGTCATAAATAATAGACAATGTTTTTTACTTCGTTTGCTATTTTCATTTTCTTTAAAATACCATGCAATAGTTTTCTCTTTGCCAGACTCTGTTTTAATTTTCTTAGACTCTATTTTATGCTAGTTCACTCTCAGACATCACTCATACAATCCTTTGCTTTGCCAAATTTCAATCCTGTCCAAGGGCGAGGGTGGCGGCTTGCGTTGGATCTCTGTGATCTTTAACGGTTTCATTTTTAGTGATAGCAATATCTTTACCACGTTGCTATACATTTTTACAAGTTCAACTCATAACTTTTTCATGTGTTTTAATTTTTTTTGTAAAAATTGGAACGAACCTTCTTTTTGTTTGGCTGTTGACTATCATAGTGACAACATTAATGGAATAATTTTATTAAGAACGAGCATTGTTTGCTGTAATTTACAATTTTACACACGTTTGAATTAACTTGAGTTTTTCAGGGAATTTAAATATTTTGAGGTGAATTCTATTGTTAGGATGATACTTTGAAGAATTTTTAAAACGATAGAAATTTATGTGGTATTTTAGTTGAATCTTTTGAATTGACCAGAATTCTAAATTCTTTAAAATTTCTCAATTACTTCATTCAAACACACTCGCTTTTATTCATGCGAATGCAGATACATGTAAGGATGTGTTTGACGGAATCAATATGATACTATCGGAGGTAAAATATTCAACAAAATTGACTTAGTAGACTCTTTTTTTAACGGCAAAATTTATTAATAACTTAGTCTTTGTTTAATAAGAACATAGACCGATAAAATAGAAAGAACATAGTAAAAGACGTCGGGTGGAACACCCAACATAAAACTCTTACATCTCATACACCAAAACACCACTAAATACATCGCCCAACTCACGGCTACCAATAAAAGCTAACCACCAATACCAAAGCCAACTCCAAAAATAAACGTCAAACCCCCACAAAGCTGTAGAAACAAAAGTTGAGCCAAAACCCAAACTCCATCATGAATGGCATCCAAAGTATGACCCTCTTGATTTGTGAGCATATGATAGACACAACGAACAGTGTAACCCTATCCTTGACGAGGAAGCCACTTCCATTCATTTGGAATATTAACATGTAAAGAGACATCAAGTAATAACGCTCTACACTCATCTACCGACTCTTCCTTCCATGCCAACAACCCATACCGTCATTTCCAAGCCCCCCCCCCCCCCCCCCCCCCCCCCCCCCCCAACTAGCCCAAGGAGAACATCTCAGCTACCGACTTCCCTTTAAAACCAGACAAAAGGTAAAACCAACTAAATCTCTCACACAAAGGAACCACCCCTACCGACCTATCAGTCCAAAAAAGAGTATCAACATCATTACCCACCTTCCTCCTCACGTTCTCCTCAAACCAACTCTCCCCCTCTACTCCCCTCCCACCACGGATTCGCCCCACCTCCCTCCACTAAGAAGAGAAATCTCTACCACCTTGATTCAAACACCCCTCCCGCCATTCCATACGGGGCTGCCAACACCCTAAACCACAACCCCTCTCTATCGACTAAAATCCTCCAACACCATTTGCCTAACAGAGCAATATTAAAATCTTTCATCCGCCTAACCCCTAAACCATCAAATTCCTTATTCCGACAAATAGACTCCCAATCAACCCAAGCAATTTTCCTATGATCCTCACACCCACCCTAGAAAAAATTAAATTATTAAAAATAGATTCAATAAAGGAGATGATACATAATGGAGAGATGAAGATGGAAAGAGCATAAACAGACAGAAAAGATAAGACAAACTTTAGAGGAATTAAATGACCACCATACGATAAAGTACGACTCTTCCATCCGGACAATCTAGATTTAATACAAGCCTAAACCGAATCCTAAAACTGGATAATATTTGATTGTTTTAGATTGAAATATTCTCTAATCTTTTTCCTGTACAATATCTTTTAATTTGTTCTTAAGAAACATATAATGCAGGTCTCTTAAAAATATATAGGGTTAATAGGCCTTTACCCCCTGTAATATAAGTCATTTTCGATTTTTCCCCTGTAATTTTTTTTTATTTACCCACTGTAAAAAAATTGCTTTGATTTACCCCCTAATAGGCCAAACAAAAACTAATTTTATTTTTTTTCAAGAAATTTTCGTTTTTGTTTGGCCTATTAGGGGGGTAAATCAAAACAATTTTTTTTACAGGGTGTAAATAAAAAAAAAATTTACAGAGGGAAAAACTGGAAATGACACCTAAATTACAGGGGTTAAAGACCTATTAACCCAACTCTATGAATCTTCCGAAGTCACGGCCTATAATAAACTAGCGCCCTAGAGTGTTATTATTATTATTTTTTAAAACAGTGCCCTAGAGTATTATTGGATATGTATAATTTGTATTGTAGTTAGTCGGATATATTTATTTATTACTCCCACATTATAAACAAACAAATGATGTTTATCTAGTAAAGGAACTAAGAACACTATTATAACTACATTTGATGTTAGAAAATTGAAAGCTATGTACTTATCTACAAGCACAGTTAGAGCCAAACAATTTTGTTAAAAATGAGAACTCAAATGATTCAAGAAAACTCTGATAATTATCTCTAATTAGCTAGCTGTCGTGGGCCGCACACTAAACTAGCCAGGTCAACTAATATGATCCCTCTTCTTCTCTTCCACTTTACACGCTTGTAAAAATAATTCCTAACCACACGTACACATTCAAATCCAATCATTTTACACTCACAACAATAATAACAACTGTTTTAAAAAAAGATAAATTTAGTTGAATTAGGTCTCGGAGGCTCTAAGTCAGAACAAGTTTTAAGGTTCTGAAAGTGCGAAGAAAATTAGTTACACATTATCCATGAACAAAATCCAAACGACGACTCTGACGATGAAAACACAACACCTTTGACCTTTGCAGGGTATGAGCCAAATCCTTACGACTGGACCATATTTATTTGTCACATTCATAATAATTATCAATCTTGATACACTACACTCTATATAAATACCTCGAAAACTTTGCATGCAATCATCAAATTTGTTTTGAAATGAAATTTAAGGGTGATATTGGTTTAATCATCCTTCTTGTTGCCACTTTTTTGGTGTATGCATCCGCTGGTAATTTTATGAAAGATTTTGAAATAACATGGGGTGACACTCGTGCCAATGTACTAGAGAATGGGAACAGTCTCAGCCTCACCTTAGACAAATCTTCTGGCTCTGGCTTTCGTTCCAAATATGAGTACTTGTTTGGGAAAATTGATATGCAACTCAAACTTGTGGCTGGTAACTCTGCTGGCATTGTCACAGCCTATTATGTAAGCAAAATATAATTTTATATATTTTAATGAAATATTATTTTTAATCTCATGAGATGTATAAAGCCCTATTGTAAAAGTTTGAGTTTATGATCTAAAACGACAAATGTTTAAAGGCCTCCTCGATCAAGAACAATGTCGTAAAATGATCATTAATATCACTTCAATAATAATTTTTCCCTTTGCCAATACTTTTTTTAAAGTATTGAAATGAACATGCATTTTTTTTATACTTAATGGTTTCATGATATAATAAGGTTGATGATTAATATTTTTTGACATCACATGAAATCAAATACTAAATATGCATGTTTACTTGTGATTGATGCAGCTATCTTCTCTAGGGTCTACTCATGATGAAATAGACTTTGAATTTCTTGGGAACTTGAGTGGTGATCCTTATATTCTTCATACAAACATATTCACACAAGGGAAAGGGAATAGAGAGCAACAATTCTATTTGTGGTTTGACCCTACCAAGGACTTCCACACATATTCCCTTCTTTGGAATCCTAAAAGCATCATGTAATATTATATACTCATATTCCTATTCATTTTCAAGAATAACTATAACGGTCTTGCTAACGAATGTCCTAATGACACTCTTTAACGATTCTTAATTAAGAAAATGTTTATTGCAAAAACCAAATAGTTCAATTTATGATATATTAAATTCATCAATTTTTATAATAACTTACTATTTAAGGTTGTTAAAGAGTGTCCTTAGAGCACTCGTTACCTTTCCCTGATTATAATTATGATGTTAATTTATTTATTCTTATAATAATTTTTTAATTAAATTTTACTTTCATATAGATTCTCTGTGGATGGAAGACCAATAAGGGAGTTCAAGAATTTAGAATCAAAAGGGGTTCCTTTTCCAAAGAACCAAGCCATGAGGATATATTCAAGTCTTTGGAATGCAGATAATTGGGCCACTAGAGGTGGGATTGTGAAAACAGATTGGACCAATGCCCCATTCATTTCCTCATATAGAAACTTCAATGCACAAGCTTGTATATGGACTTCTTCAGGTTCTTCTTGTTCTTCAAACAAATCTCCATCATCATCATCCACATCCCAATCATGGTTAAGAGAATCACTTGACTCAAAAGGGATACATAAAATTCGTTGGGTGCAAAAGAATTACATGATATATAATTACTGCACTGATACTAAACGGTTCCCACAAGGCTTCCCAGCTGAATGTATTACCAGTAAACCACACAAATTGTAATATAAAAGTGTAAAAGCTCGGATTTATATCCTCTATGGCGGTTGCACAATGGCCTTTAGAATCGTTAGATCTCGAGACTGAAATTTTCTCTCATTAGATCTATTGGTTTTAGAGGCCGCGCCATGTAGTCGCCATAGAGGACCCCTACACATAAAAGCCTTATATTGGACGCATGAAATATATGTGATTTTTTTCTTAAGTAAATTTATAATTGAAACTATAGGATTGATCGTTTATGTTTTGTGCATTATTACATTGTATGTGTGTAAGAAAAAAAAAGGCATGTATGATAATGATAGCAATAAGTGGTGAAATTGTATATTATTTCGTTCATATATACATTGGTTTGAGATTAAAACGCATCTGTACGCATTTGGCTTCTTTGTTACGCTCTTCACTTGATTCTTTTGCGATGGTTGCTATTTTGGTCCCCATATTGCTAGCGCAACAAAGAAAGTTTGCATAGCAAGCAATCAAATTTTGAGAGAGAAGAAAGAGAGTTCAATGTGATTGTAGTTTGTTATTCTCATTAGCAATGAAAATGTGAGGTTACATGGATTTTATATACAACATATGTGAGTTACTTGATATACAAGTAATCAACGAAAACTAGCTAACTTCCACTAAAATAGCTAACAAACTTAACAACCAGTCTTAACTAAGTTATCATATCAACTAACTTGAATTAAAACGAACATCTTCCCTTAATTCAAGTTCTCTAACTTCACCATTCCAATCATACTTCGCAACTTGACAAATCTGTCAACTTTCACAACTTTTATAAAAAAATCAGCTGGTTGTTCTTCTGTTGGACAATGGATAACCTTCAGCACATCCTTGTTCACCTGCTCTCTAATAAAGTGAAATCTTGTCTCTATGTGTTTGCTTCTACCATGCAACACTAGATTCTTAGCTAGGTCAATAATTGATTTGTTGTCTATGAACGAAGTTATATGCTTGCAAACTTGAATTTTCAGTCACCTTAACGCAAGTTCTAACCATATTGCTTGACAAACCTGCTATAGATTCACATGTTGAAAGAGAAATACTGTTTCTTAGTACATCAGGATTGGATATTGGAACATCAAGGAACTTGAACAAGTATCCATAAATGCTTTTTGTTGTCTTGTTTATCTCAACACCAATCTGCCATCAGAGTAAGCTACTACCTTCATATTGGTTTCTTTTACATTTGCAGCAAACAATATACCATAGTCTAAAGTTCATTTGATGTATGTTATTACTCTTTTAGATGCAAGCAAGAGCTTCTATGTTCACTCATGAACATGCTAATTATACCAGCAACAAAAACTATATTTGGCCTAGTATTGCACAAATATCTCATGGATCCTACAATTTGTTTGGACAATGTAGGGTCAACTAGCTCCTCATCTTTATTATATATACAAAAATTTCAGATTTAATTTAGCTGGAGTAGAAGCAGGATTGCAGCTCACCATATTGAATCTCTCGATAATATCTTCTGCATGTCTTCTGGTGCATCGCTAATCCCTTTGAGGTTTCAGTGAATTCTATTCCAAGGAAGTATGGTAACTTTCCCAAATAAGTCATGTCCAATTCTTTCATCATTTGTCTTTTGAATTCTTGTATCTAAGCTAAATTGCTTATAGTTAACACTAAATCATCAACATATAGATAGATAAGCACCAGATTATAACCTTTGTTATTCTTCAAATACAGACCATATATATTCAACTTTGCATTTTACAAATTCTTGTTCAATTAGAAAGTTTACAATCTTTTTGTTCTGGGCTCTTGGAGCTTGCTATGATCCATACAAAGCTTTGTGCAGTCAAAGCTGGTGACCTAGGGTTCGAAACTGGAATGAAGCACATAACAAAACATAACAAAGCCCACACTACCTTGATTATGCGAGGAATAATGCCACTATTTTGTAAGAGCAACCTAGACCAAGGGTCCTTCTAGGAGGTCTTTCCTTATCCACGAAGGACCTCCCACAATTCTTCAAGAGTCCTAGGACTTCACTCCGTCGGTGAATTTGGTAGAATCACATTATCCACTAATTTTGGTAGAAGTTACACTTCAGAGTTTCATCATAATCAATGTGTACCTAATACTTGATACAAAGTTCACAGGACATAGGGGTGACCTTGAATTCTTTTTCCTACACAGTAATTCCTACCCTCCATTTTTCTCGGTCCTTTGTTTTGGCCCGCTTTCTCTCTCTTTGACTTATGACTTGGATATTGAATTATTTGTTTATAGCACTTGTTTTGACTTAGAAACATGCGATTTGTTGAGTGTCCGCGGAACACTCCTTAAACATTCTAAATTAAAGAGTTATTCTTTAAAAAAGTCAATCATTTCAATTTTCATTGTATTGATGAATACACAAACTTTCATAAAAATTTACAATTTCAAGTCTTTAAAGAGTGCCAAGCACTCGTTAACATTTCTCTATTTTTATTGATCATGCATCTTACGGTTTATAATAAGATTCAATTTATTATTTGATAAATAGGTTTTCCAATTCACAATTTGAATCTTAGATTCAACAATCTTAATTGAAAGAATTTAGTTACAAAAATATTACAATTCTGCAAAACTTTAAAGAAATAAACAAAACAGCTACAAAATGACATTCTTGTAATTAAAACTCAAAAGGTAAGATGAAAAAAAGGCCCTTTTTTTTACTAAAGGGCCAAGTGTTATTCCTGATGCAATAAAGAATAGTGTTGCAATGCAAAGTTCAAACTCCATTTTACATGGAACATCAACTAAAATGTTGTTATGCCTCCCAAAGTCCCTTCAACAAAGCTGAATATTAATGTTTGTGTTTCTTCTTTTTGAAGGATGCAATTATCTCAGCAATGACATGGTTTCAACTCATGCAAGATGTTCATCAATCAAGATTTGATCATGCAGATGTATGTGCTTCAAAAGATGAAGAATTTGAGGTTTGTTGAACTGATTCTCAGGCACTATTCTCCTTCCTTCTGGTATATTCATAAAGTTATATAGGTATTGTTAGTCTTTACAGAATACATACTCAGAGACACTAGTTCTATAAGGCCCTCTCTGGATATACATCTTAATTAAACACTTATAGCATAAGTGCTTATAGATAAGGTACGTAAAATAAAATAAAGTCAAATTGTTTTCATATAAGCCAAAATATGTTTTCGTAAGCTATTCTAGAGAGCTTGTAGAAATAAGCTGAAAACATATTATATACATGTCATAAGTTATTTTTTATTTGAAACAGTCACACAAGATTTACAATGTTTTTTTAAAGGAGGTAATAGATGATAAAGAACCATTATACAAGATTTGCATCATTTTTAAACTTTGAAGTTCATTGAATTCCTTCACTCAAAAAAAATTGTTCTCTGAATTCCTTCACAAGATTGTTAATGCATGACACAATATAGTTAAAAGGATAAAATTAAATAAATATAACAAGGAAATAATATAATTTTCATACCTCTTTTTTCTTTGTCTTGTAAAGAGAACAAATAATCCAAACCCTATAATGATTGCAACTTTTATAACCTGAAAGGTGATGGTGTGAGAAATGTTATACAAGTATTCTTGTACAATAGCTGACAGTAGGATGTTACTAACTATTTAGCACCAAAACTTTATATTGAAGCTACGTGTGAGTGTCCGACTCGTACCAACACGACAATGACACTTGTAATTATATAAACCACGTTTTTTCCTTCAAATAATTAACGGTATCTATGTGTTAGTATTGTATCATCTTGTGTCCGTGGCAGTGCTTCATAGGTTAATACAGTAAAGCCTGAACGAGAAACCGGGTACTTAAATGCAACATTGTTTAAACAAAATCATTGATCAAATTTGCATCCGTGTTACAATATGAAAACAGCGTTTGTTTTTCCAAAATTACCATAACCAATATCTATCCTTCATTGTAAAGTTAAACAAGTAAAATTTTCATAATTAAAAAGTTGATGATAACCTGATCAAATGGTCCTCCAGAATTTTCATCTCCCTTATCATCAGTAGAAGTATTGGTTTTTGATTCTTCAATGTCCTGTAACTTTTCATACTTGCTCACCTCAGTCCCAGTTTCAGTATATGGTACATTCTGTAACACACAAAAAATACACAGTTTGATTCTATTAATCAACATTAAGATGATGCTAAAAAGAAATCTGGTTTGGTTTGTGAACAGAAAGAATAAAGTTGTCTTAAGTGCTCAATCATATACAGGCACATAATTATACCTTATCTACATTTCCTATTTTCGGGAAATCCAAACTTCTTTGATGGCTTAAGCACTTTGCATCATCAATTAGGTTGTTAAGAGTATTTCCATCAGAGAGCTTCAGAGGCATGTTTCCTGAAACTATAATTGTTTCACATGTAGATGTTCTTGTCAAATTTCTGTTATTTCTCTCTTCCTCTTGATCTCTACTATATGCTACTTTTTTATTTGACTCCTCTTCTTGATCTTTATTGCTTGCATTTGAATCTGTTTGTTTGTTCGGTATGTTTATGGTTCTCAACTCCAATTGCATGGTGTCCTTAATTTTCTCTTTACTTTCTTCAATATGTACCGGAACCTGTTGCAAGTTTCTTACCAAGGCAGCACTTTTCACCCTTTCTTGTAAGAAGGCTCTTGGCTCTATGTTCAATGACTTATCTTGCTCCAAATGCTGAGTCTTAGAAGTATCTTTCTTTTCAACTGGACTCGCTTGATATTTTGTTGGAGGTGGCTTAATATGAGACCTCATATCCTGTGTAAGAATACATTAGGTGAAAAAATGCAATAATGTATTGATCATAAGCTATTATCATATAAGCTAGCAACCCTTTGGCATTGTTTGGATTAACAGTTTAATTAAACACTTATAGTTATAACATAAGCTATTATCATATAACTTTTATGTATAAGCTATTTGTGTAAGATAAGAAAAGAGAAAATAAAGTCAAATTATTTTCACATAAGCTAGCAACTCTGGAGAGCTCATAGAAATAAGTTGAAAATAATTTATGAACATGTCATAAGTTGTTCCATAAGCTGTTCCAAACAGCCTCACTAGTGCTTATGTCATTAGATAAACTCAAATGAGACAATCTAAACAGGCTTAGCTATACCTTAGGTGGAACACTTTCAAAAGCACTTATCATTTTCCTAACATTGCTAGGAGTTCTCCTTGGTGGAGCCTTCTCAGAATATTGAAGACCAGCATCTTCTAGATTATTTTGTGTCGGACTATTTGTCAGAACATTAATTTTTTCCGAGCTTAAAGATTTCACCATTTCTACTGTACCAGTAACTCTCTGAGGTTGTTTCACAAATGGTGACTCATTGGCTGGCTGTTTATCGCTACGCTGTAATTGAATGATATTAACTGCTTGTGACACAGGTTTTGTTGATGAGGTCTCCCTATATTGATCTGCAATGTTCTAAAACATGTAAAATGACCATTAAACAAACAATAGTACATTTTCTAATGTCTTCTTGTTGAGATGAAAAGAGACCTAGGAAGCACTGAGACGGACATCTGACACGTAAACATCAGTAATAATTTAAGAAAATGGAAGTGAATTATTTCGGCGTTGTGTCAGACACAAACTGTACAAATGCTTTTAATCAAAATTGTCGGTGCTACTAAAAACAGACAATGCTGGAAAATAATTAATCCTTAACTGAGTGTAGCTGTTCAGGCTGAGACCCAACAACAATTGAAGTGGAACTTTCTTTGTCATCGGACAAACCAACAGGACTTTGTAATTGTGAAACTGCTTCATGTTGAAGATGTTGCTTTGGTGATGATTCTTGAGAAGATGGAGCACTTAAAACATCAGGAGAAAGCCTTTGAGGAAATGTATGTGGGACCAAATTCATAACTATTAAACATTTTATACATTCATTATTTATTTCTGATTTAAGTGTTTATTTTTTCTATAATCAGCTAAGTAAGATCAAACCTGAGACCTCATCACTAGTGCTTAAGGGTAATGCTGCGTTGCTGATAATCATACGTCTGTCACTTTCTGCACCTCTTTGGCTGTTAAGAAGCTCATCTTGTTTTTTCTTTAATGCAGATTGTCTCTGCCAAATCAAAAAAATACTTTTAATGCTCTCTCCATAAGTTAATTACTGTTAGAACAGAAAGCCGGTTCAATAGTAACATAAATACGAAAAGATCGCAAATAGAGAACATACAATAGAGCGGTTTTAGTACCTTTCTATTGATCAAGCTTAGGGTTTACATACTATAACTTGTGTTTAATACGGTCTATTTTACAAGATTACTTCTAAATCATACCCCCCCCCCCCCCCCCCCCCCCCCCACCCCCCCCAACCCATGTCACAGAGCAAGCTCCCACATATCGGTAATCTATGAACCATACCCAACAATTACATTTGTTTGTATTAACTTATGGTTCTTCTAGTTGTATACATTTCAATCATCTACTATTAGATAGTTGTTGATGATTTCGTATTTGAGATAGAAGGAAAGGAAAGCCTAAGCCATACACGAGAGTTGACAAGCCCTTTAGCCCCTCATTTTTCAATGGGGCTCACATAAGACTTAGCCAACAATACCTCAGAAAAGCGGTGCAACGTACTTGAGATTTGGAACTTGTTCATTCTTCCTACTTATTATCCTATAGAGCTAACCAATAATAGTTTGGTAATCCTATACAAGATACCCTATAATCTTCAAATTATCTATTAATGGATCAGTATAATACAAACTTACCAAGGCCTTTAGTATGCATTGTTTAAGAAAATTGACATTTCATAACCATAAATGCATTACAACAAATTGTATAAAGAAAAGAAATGAGTACCATCATACGAATTCTGTCACGCTCTTCATCACTAAGGATGACTTGAAGCTTCAAATGCAACTGTCCTCCCCCAAGTGGAAACATGTCTTCCCAAACACCTTTCTGTAATATCAACCTTAAATGTACTCCTGCCAGATATTTACTGCATCATGTTAGACACATTTAATCTTTCATCAACTTTGAAAAGTTAATTAAACCATTTTATCAAATAGGGTGTTATCAAAGATAACCTGCACGCGATATTTCATTCCCTTCAGAATCCTGAATTTTAAAAATCAAATCGTCACGAAGGCTAGTAATGGGGCTGAAACAAGACAACAAACAGAACAAGCAGATTACAACATAGAATTTTGTATGACTTATCTGGCACCGACACTTCTGATAGAAGACATGTCTTACATCGATCCGACATTGGCCCAATTGTTACGTTTAATAACAATTTTCTTAAATTGTTACCAATATTTATGTGTCAGTGTCATGTCCAGTGTCAATGCTACATAGGTTATATGGCCAATATACACAAAAAATTAAAATTATAGACTTACAAGGAAAAGTTTCCTTTGTCATTGATTTCATACTCCATTTTCCCCATGGAAGCTGCATTCATTTACCAAAATGTTACAATAGCCACTTAAAAAGTTGACAATAGGTTGAATAAGGAAAAATTTAAAAGCTAGAACAATAGTCAATAGCATACCCCTTATGGATGTTGATGAAGAAAATGGAAGATCCATGAATTCCAGTACTGTAATAAAAATCAATATAGAGAAGTCAAAAAGAAAATCAACATGTGGTTGAAATGCTTGAATTGTATATGCTAAATAAAATTCAGTACCTGAAACCATGATTGTTCCTGGCATTGCAGAGTGCAAAATTCAATAAAGATTGAAACTTAATTTGGTCAAACAAGAGAGGAGTAACTAAGAATTTACTATATATGCATACATTCAACTCTAGCATAGGATATTTTTTAACTTTTGTTTAAGTGGTTGAAAAATGGAAATTTTGGATGGGATGGGGAAGAATGGATATGGTTAGAATCCAATGAAACCAGCTATTGTGTGGTCCTTCCTAACTAGCAAAACATTTATTAGCCATAAAAGATTGATTGGAAAATTCTCCATTTGTCTCATTTGTAAAATTTAATGACTTGTCATATAGCATATAACTAGATGTGAGTCTGTGATTGGTGGTGGTAAATTGTTGAAGTACAACAACTACAATTATTGTTCTTTCAAAAAACTACAATTATTGTTGAAACGCTTAAATATCTCACAAAGGTGCACTTTTTCCGTGGCAAACACGCTAAAACTTGTAAAAGGTACCAATTCGAAATATGAAGGTGTCCAATTTAACAATAACGATATTGTCGGTTGAGTTAAGCCTTAATGACTAAAAAATGAGTATACTGTGTATCTATTAAACTCTCATTATTATTAGTAGAAGCTTTTAATTTTCTTTAATTTTAATATTAAAATCTACCCCTACAAATTATAAACCTTTGGTTCCTTCTCTCACGTTCCTATACCATTGAAGCCAGCTCCACAATGTTTTCATGAGTCTTTTTGTCTATTCATAAAAAAAGGTGAATAGACTATTTAGTCATTAAATCTAGTGTAATAACATAACTCCAGAAGTTTCGATGAGAAACTCAAATGGGAAAAGTCCCATATATTGAACTTGTGAGAAAATGAGTACAAGGAGCTACCTATATTTCTTGAATCTAACAAAGTCATGTAACTAACTTCTAACTACCTTACAGCATAACATAAATGGTAAGGTTATGGTACTTTATGCTAATACTCACCATAACAAGCTTATAGTTATTGAATGCAATGTCATCAAAATGTTTTGATGAATACTTTACTAAAGGATGAAGCCTTCTGCCCAATGGTGGTTTTGGCCCTATGGCTTTGTTGATGATAGCTTTTGTTAAGTGGTAAAGCATGCTCTTCTTAATGGTTAAGCATTATGATTTCTTCCTCTCTCCTTGTATTTTCTTTCGTTTTTTATGTACTTTTGTATTGGCCGTCCCAAGTTGGAAGTGTTGTACACCTTCCAAATTGTGGGAGACTATTAAAGATATAGTTGACGATTAATTAGGAGTGTTAGTTAATTAGTGGATGTCTATAAATATGATTGAGTTAATAGTGTTTTACCCCTTGTAATATAGGCTATTTCCGGTTTTCTACCCTGTAAATTTTTTTTGTTAGTTTTCGTCCTTGTAATTTGAAGATTTTTGGTTTTGGACTTTCATGAATTTTGTAGATGATATCGAGGAGGTAAAACGAAATTTGCTCAAATTAACAGGGGGTAAACCGAAACTTGCTCAAATTACAGGGGGGTAAATCGAAATTTTCTCAAATTACAGGGGGCGAAATTTTTCATGACGGTCCGAAATCAAAAATTCTTCAAATTACAAGAACGAAAACTAAAAAAAAAAAAATTACAGGATGGAAAACTGGAAATAGCCATATGCTTCGATGTACTCTTATGATTCAACTTTCTCATTTTTGTAAGATTGTTCAATACTACTATCAATATAAAGAATTTCATAGTTTTCTGTCTACTTTTCCATGGATGTCATGTTTTACAACATTTGCCATTAAAATGTATTCGTAAATAGTTAATTTATTTACCCATCTGTTTTCTCTTTTTAGCAATTGGTAATTAGTTTGCTAGCATATATAAAAGATGGATATAATCACTTTTAAAAAAAAAATGTGGACCTCTAAAAAGGTACATTTTTAATATTTCTTCCCATAATTTTAAATACTCCCTCCGTTTTAAAATGAGTGTTGTTTTAGCCAATTGCACACATATTAAGGAATGGAATAAAGTAGTCAAATGTCATAAAGTAGTCATATCAGATAAAAATTCAAATGAAAACTTTTGTTTTAGCCAATTGCACACATATTTTAGTCAAATGAGTGTTGTTTTAGCCAATTGCACACATATTATTGCATTGGAAACTGAAAGTAACATTCATTTTGAAATGAATTTTTCTGGCTAAAACGACACTCATTTTGAAACGGATGGAGTATTATATTTCCTCCCATATTTTTAAAATATTATAATTTACTATTTCATTCAAAATGTTAAATGCCCATCTTTAAACTTTTTGAGAGGTCATTATTATTTATTAGACAATCCCCTCATTTAAATACAATCTTTATTTTATAATTGTATATACGTACGTACCTTTTCACTGAAACCTCTATATATCAAGTTTTGTAACACATTGGATGAAACAGGTACATGTTGTCATGTTAAACAATATAGCTCTTCTTTTGTCCCAACATCAAAATAGAAATTAGAATCTTAAGAGAAACAATTTTTTAAGGATTGAAGCGGTTAGAATTGCACCAATCCAAAAAAAAAAAAAATATAATCCAGAACAACCAAATATAACAACCAACCATGCATCTATATGTAATAAGGACACAAAATTATATTACTGAGAAAGTTTACTTTTACATAATAAAACCCCTTGTAATAATTTTATTGAATGTCTATTCTAGGATTTTACGATCATATATGAACAAGATAGACTCACGTTTTGTGTTTTGTCTACATGCTCAAATACAACATAATTAATAAAACCACACATGTACCCATCTAATACTTCATTGTCACTATCATATTTTCCCTAAAGAACTTTATTTTAAATACCCTATTTCCCCAAACATTGATCTCATACAAATTATGTTCTAACAAAACAAATTCTTCTAATATAACTTAATCATCTCAAAAATCTTAGCATTCATCAGAAGGAAATCCATTAAGCAAGCCAGAAGATAAAGCCATGAGTAGAATAGCAGCCTCCTTAACATCTTGAGGGAAGACTTGATGGGAAGCCAAGTTGCTGCTCCATCTTGTTATCAAATCTTCAAAATTATTACACTTGTTTTCACTTTTACCCTTCCTTTTTAACTGTGGTGCACATTCATCAGTTTTTGACCTTTTCCTATTGATTTGCAACTTCTTTCCCTTCACATATGGTTTCTCTGCCACCACAAGAGTCTCACCATTTGCAGCTGCTGCAAGGGCGCGTCTCGCTTTTCTTTGTCGAATGCCGCAGGCATTGCAAAGTGACTGTTACAAAAACATATTTGTATTTTTTCAATATTTAATTTAAAATTTTAAATCACATAATTCATTTTTTTCAAATAATTATACTCGCATTGTTAATGTGAAGTTGTATTAAGGATGAGTTCCTAAGCCATAAAAGAGCTTAATCATGAACAAATCTTATACAAACAAGGTTTATCTAATCTATATATCGATGTCGCGATATAAGAGTTTGTCGTAGAAGTTGTATATATCAGTAGTATTTGATGTAATTATTTGCAACATAATGGAATTTCAATTACCATAATCAAAAACCTTTGTTTACAATCATTAAAGTGCTTCAAATTACACTGAAATAATTAATTATTTGTTTTTGTCGTTAATATATTTAAAATAGTCACGAGATCAACATATGAAAACTAAAGCCTCTATTATGGTTCTGAAACAATGGTAGACCTCATAGACTGACATCTAATATACAACAGTTTCCATTTGAATTGTTATCTGATATAACACCATAAAATTTTCTCAATAATAATAAAAAAGAATTGGATTTACCTGTTATACCAAATTAATTAACCTCAAACTTCATCTTTAAAACATTTCTCTAAAATGTTCATATTAGAAGCACAATGTAACAAGTAAATTATTTATCATGAAAAAAATATTATTTTAAAAGGAAGAATCCGTGAGCAATATGTACCTTGGGACCAGTTGGTCCACTTCTCCAGAGAGGGGTCTTAGTTGTGTGGCAGTCAGTACAAACCCTAACAGTGTTGTTGTTTGAAAAATTGTTGTTGCTACTATCCTCAGTTCTTACTAGATTTGGTGATAATTGCTTAATTTGTTTCTCAAATTCTTGCTCAGAAGCCCTTTGATCTTCCATCATCCTCTTAATCATTCTCTTCTTTGATGGCATCCACTTCATTGAAGTTCTATCCTCATCCCTAAAATTTTCATTATTATCTTCTTTCTTCCAATCTTTTTCATCCTTTTCCTCTTCTTGATGATCCCATGATTCACTAGAAGGTACAAAATTCTTAACCTAAAATGATGACAATCACATGCTTGATCAATTTTTTGAAATAGCAAGATAAATTTCTACATGATAAAACAATAAGCTTTTTTTTAACAGAAATAAATAAATAAATAAATAAATAAGCTTATGCATGATCAAATTGATTAAAGAAAAGATATATATAAAATTTTAAAGGGGTGCTACTTAATACTAAATAATATAATATGATTATATGTATATGTTACCTCTACACCATCACTTAGTATGTGGTTTGACTCCCAAGAATAAGATCTTGTTTGATCTTGATTTTGGTTGAAGAGTATAGAGTATGATAGAGAAGAAGATGAAGAAGTGGTTTGTTGATTAGTAGTGAAGAGATGGTGACTGTGATCTTCATTATTTAGATCGAAAAAAGGCATAGGAGGAGAAGATGCAGAAAAACGATAAGTTGGTATCATGGATATATTGCACATAAATCGAGAAAGAAGAAAAAAAGAGACAAAGTTGTGACTGTAGACTGTGGAAGGATTCAGGATTCAGTTTATAACTGCAAACTGCGTACTTCTTTCCTAGCAAAAATAAATAAA
Source organism: Medicago sativa (assembly GCF_051527215.1). Lineage (NCBI taxonomy): Eukaryota > Viridiplantae > Streptophyta > Magnoliopsida > Fabales > Fabaceae > Medicago > Medicago sativa. The sequence continues at coordinate 25,986,637 of NC_140750.1, forward strand.
CATTAAAGATAAATGGACTCCACTTTTTTCCGTCCACCCGACATTAGTTAATCACGTCTGAAAATGTGATTATTTAGTTGAGTATATAGTTAATTCGATTCAATGTTAGAATTGCGATTATTTCTGTCCCGTGAGTCTAACTCAGTTGGTAGAACAATGCATTATTATATGCAGGGGCCGGAGTTCGAACCCCGGACACCCCACTTGTTTACCTTATAAGGTGAATTCTAGCCGCTAGGCTACCTGACAAAAAAAAAAATAATTGTGATTATTTCATATATTGATCATATGTATGAATTATCTATATGTTTGCATTTTATTAACAAATGTTGTATGAGTATGTAAAAGTGGATAAGCATAAAACATTTTTGAATTAATAAAACTAAGCTTGGAAGAGGAATTTTGGTGAGGAAAGGAGAATCATAAGGCAAAAAGATTAGAAAGAAACATAGGCAAAACAAAAATCAAGTTTTAAATGAATGTTAGATTATGCGAGGGTAAATATTGTAGTTTTTTGAATTCAAAAATATCTTATTAATTACCTTTGATGAGATTAATAGGTCGAGTCACGATTAGATAACTCTTTAATGTTTACCACTTGAAAATGAAAATGGTTCGAGAATTAGACCCTCAAATATTTCTATTATGACAGAAGAAAGAGAGGGAAAAAAAATCACTCGATAACTCAAGCCGAAGGGAGAAGAAAAGAATCAATAACTCATAAGTATTTTTCGATGTACTAAATGCACTAGGCGTGAGTCCTCTATTTATAGAGATTTTGCAATTGTTCGGTAGAAACTTGGGTAGCAAGCATGACCTGGATCAGGTTAAGTATAAGCAAAACGGTTCAGAGAAACTTGGGGAGCAAGTAGGACGCGCACGGATTAGACCTAAAGGAATTGGAAAATTAGCATATGCAATTGGAGCAGATAAACACGAAAAAATGTGTGCATTAAGAAAATCATTTTCAGATAATATTTAAATTAATTAATTTAACATTTTAGGGTATTAAAAATATATATATCATTTAGATTAAGCTCAAGCCCCATGACCAAATCCGGCTGAACGGCGCCAGTGTCACATGTGATATATATTTTTTTGTGCGTGCTCATTCCGTTCACAAAAGGGATTACCCCGAGGGCACACTGTTGGAGGTCACATAACATTAGTTCTAATTCCAAAGACTTATGTTAAGTCTTTCAGCTAATTTTCAAATTATTTTGTCAAAAAGAAGAAGAAAAAAAACTAATTTCCAAATTATGTTCCAACAAATATTATTTTAAATAAATTTATTTGTAAATTTATTTTGAGATAAAATGAATTGGAGGTAAAATAATTTATATTTAAATACATTTATATAAAAGTGGATTAAAATAAATTATAGGTTTAAAATCATTTACAGAGGCAAAAGTTTCAAATTATTGTTTCAAGTGAAAATTTATTTTGAAGAAAAATTTAATTCTATTCGATTATATCTAAACTTTTTCTTAGAGATCGAGAAACATTTAAAATTAAGTATACATCTTTAAAATAAAATTACCTCATAAAAAAATGGAACCAAACTTGTAGGTGGTCAACAACACCATAAATTTACTCCAGAAATATATACAAATGATAGATTAATATGATCCATTTTAATAACATCGTGTTACTATTATTTGACTGCTCTTTTCATCTTTTCGTCGTTTCTGTTAAACAAACATCGATCAAAAAATGGATCATATTAATCTATCATTTATATATGAATTAAGTATAACTTGACTGCCATTTTTTTGTTTAATTTATATCAAATCGTGTTACTATCTCAACTGTCAAGACGAAAAGAATCATGAATTTTTGTTTTTGAGAATCGACGTCGATTGCCTCTATAAGTTAAAACATTTTAAATACTCAACTATATTGAACTGGTGGTCCACCGTAAAATTGACAAAAAATATAAAATACTCATTTTAAAGGAAAAAAGAGAGATATTACAGCCTAATAACACATATAAGACATCCACGTGATTTCCTTCGAGACACCTAAAGAAGACAAATAAACAGGACAAAATGATTCAGGAGAGTGTGGAATGCTACTACTCAGGTCCCATACGTATGAAAAAAATTACCCTATTTGACTTTGTAGATATATATTTACCACACTGACAGCACCACACTTCATTTTGCAATTTGCATATATACATCAACTTGTAAGTTGTAACCCTAGTTTTGTATAGAAAAAAAAAAATCCTTGCTAATTGAAACTAGAAACGGTGGACAGGATAGAATTATATTGTAGCCACATATGACAAAGATAATGTAGTCACACATCTCAAACCAATAATTTGGTCACAAGAACAATCCTTTCATCTTGTGGAACTGGGTCATTTTCTTTTCCGTCTCGTGTATATAATACATACATAGAGATCAGAGAGAGGATGTGTCAAGTAAGCAAAATGATTATAATGAGAGATGAGAGAAATATATATATATATTCAGTATTACTTATGTTTGATATCACAGTGAATTTGTCGAAATCATAGTAAACTAATATGATTGCGACAAACCAATTTTAATACCAAACATGCACAAATCAAGTGTTAGGCATAATTACTAAATAGGTGGTTAGTCCTAAGAAAGTTTTAAAAAAATGTAGAAATAAATACATATAGTTTAGAGACATAGGATTAAATATACGAACTTTTCTAATTACACTCATGTATTTCTAGTTACACCTCAAAATGACAAAATTACTCTTAAATAAAATTTAATTTTCAAATTCACACTCATTCACCTAAAAAACTAATGCATCTTCCTTCTTTCCTCTTTCAAAACTCGGTTTAAGTACATAGGTCATGTAAACTGAGTTTAAGTGTACATACTTAAACTCATTTTAAGTAGGTCATGTAAACTTAGTTTAAGTAAGTCATGTAAACTTAGTTGGAGTGTACATACTTAAACTTAGTTTAAGTAGGTCATGTAAACTTAGTTTAAGTAGGTCATGTAAATTGAGTTTAAGTGTACATACTTCACTTTAAGTAGGTCATGTAAACTAAGTTTGAGTGTACATATTTAAACTTAGTTTAAGTAGGTCACGTAAACTTAGTTTAAGTAGGTCACGTAAACTTAGTTTAAGTGTACATACTAAAAGTTAAATTTTGCTTTAACCTCTTCAATCTTTTTAATTTAATGATTCTACGTAATCTTATTTTTAATGTACTTTACTCCCTCAATATTTTTTATTTTATTTCTAATAATCTAGCAAAAAAAATCTAACACACTTCGAAAAAAATAGTATTGCGGGTCTATTTAATATAATAAAAATTGAATACATATTTTTCGCTATTTTTTATTCACAATTTCATTAACATGTAGTTTTAAACCCTATTATAAAATATGAAACAACCCAAAATAAAATTAAAATATGTGAAAAATTACTAAAGACAATAAAGCATGATTATTTAAAAGTTAATTTTATACTCTAAATTATAAAATCAATAGCAAAATATTTAAATTTAATTATCATTGACATTTAAATTATAATGAAATGAATTAATTTTTCTTAAATGGTGGTTCAAAATTAATATATATCATAAAAATATTTTTTTAAGTTAAAATAGATTAAAGTGTAGTGCATATTATAAGGGAGGGAGGTATAAATTTTACTTTTCAAGAAAGGAAAATGTATATTTTAACATAAGAGATGAAGGGAGATGCACTCTCTCATCCTTAATTCCTCTCAAAACTCACCAAAACATTCATCATCTCCAATCAATTGACCATTGATACAAGGTTTAATTTTTAGTTGGTGCGTAAGGAAAAATTATATTATTGTGGGATAAAGTTGACACCTTAAACATATCTCTATTAATTAAAGCGATAAGCTATGTGCAGAAATAACTTTGTTTAGTAAAAAATAGAGAATTATGCATCTCCATTAAACCCATAAATTTATTTTTCTAAAAGAGTTGGATTACATACATATATATTATGCATTTGAATGGAGGGTATGTGAAGAAAAGGAGAGAAAATTAATTTTTTATTTTTGTTCAAAAGAACATGATAACAAATCTCACACACATTAAATGTTGAAAAGAAAGAAAATACATGTTTGAATATATGTCACAACATATAAAATATCCCTTAGAGTTGTCAAAGTGTGTGGTGCCACACACGCGAAAACACACAAAACCAATATTTAAAAGGAAACTTCACTATAAAAGAAAACTTTTTTTGTTCCACCTAAGTCATTAATCAATACATGAAGAAAGTAAGTCCAAGACTCTCATTTCACTTTAAACAGCTATTAATGCTAGTTGCTCTAGCTCACACATCTTTTAGTCTCCGGAGGTGATAATTCTGAATATATGGTAACATGGGTGAAAGGTTGATTTGAGTCAGGGTACTAAAAATGGGTTCATGTGTCATTTTGACCTTTGTGTGATTACAAACATACAATAGCATGACTCGAATCGTGCTATTTTTTTAGCATCCTGGATACTTCCTGAATCCTGCCATACGTGATATGAATCATGGTGATAGGCTTGGAAGGTGAATTCAAATCATGCTATTTTTCCTCTAAATATAACGTTGAAAAATCATATCATATTTTAATAGAGTCAAAGTCGAGGGCACACATATAGGAGGTTTAGGGTTTTTGTGTGGAGAGCTGAGGTTCAAGGGTTGGAAAATACATTATAATCATTTTGGTCGTTGATTTCAAACAAAAAAAAAATCATTTTGGTCGTTATGAGTAATTAGGAAAAAGATTTAAGCTTTCTATAATGAGTTCTTGAGTGAAAATCATTTAGGGGGTGAAAGAAGAAACTAGAGAAATTAGGCATCGCTCTTAGTGATCAATTGGGGATAATTACATATCCGATTATGCAATTCTATTAGAGAAGGGGATAGAGTAGAATTATAGTTTGTTCATATTGAAGGTGTTTTATCTTGGTTTTCGGGTGTCAAACATTGATTACGTTTGAACCTTTTAAACCGGTGATATCTTATTTTTTCTTGGGAAGGGAAAAAGTAAGCAAAACCCTTGAGAATCGAGGTCCGGGAGTTGTTTTCGCTATGGGAAGGTGTTAGGCACCCATAACGACTATAGTATCCTATAGGAACCGTCTTGAATTTCTACGCGCGCGCTTTATTTTTAAATGCTATTTTGAAAAATGTTATTTAAACTTAAGGGTATTCTAAGTGAAGAATTGGAGGGAGAAGAATGTGTTTGGATTTTTATCTTAGTTGAATTGAAGGAATTTTGTTCCTTGCCTACGTACCCATTTAAGGGATCAAATCCACCGTAGTTCTCTCTCAAAAATGTTTTTGTTTTTGTTGGTTGATTTTAAGTTTGAAAATGGAGTTTGAAGAATAGAAAGAGGCCTCAAGGGCATGAGATTTAAGAAAAAGGTGGGGTTTGATTAGTTATTTGCAAAATATGGTCTAAGTATGATTATTTCCATTGAAGTTTGATTAAGAAAAAGAAAGGGAAAATTCAATGGGATTTTGATCCCAAGGTTTGTTTTGAAAATGGTTTGAATGGAGTTTGTTCACATTTTTTGGAAATTGATTTTTCTAAGTTTAAAGCCTAAACATACATCTAAACATGCAATCCTAAACATACATCTAAACATGCATATTCTAGCTATATACATTATTAGAGTCCATTGTCCTTATTACATCATACCCTAGATACATTATATGGCCTCTTTGCCAAGAAATTGAAATTGCATAAAAGTACAATACAAAAACTCCTAAGTATTTACATTCTAATTTTTGCATGAAATTGAAACTTAAAGTGTAAGAAATTGGATGGAGAGGAAGATGAAGTGGGAATGCTTATGAAAGATATGGGACATGAAATGAAATGATTAGTAATACATGACAATATCAAAGGAAATAAAGCAAGAGAAACACTAGAACATAAAGGATAGAAAACAAACCAAAATAAAGGCAAAATGGGTGCAAATATGACTTAAAATTTGTTCATAGAATGCAAGAACCAAGTGACCTATAATTCTCACATCCCACTACATCTTTAAAGGTTTAGAATCAAATCTTGGAATGGGAATTAAGGCAACATGATTTACTTGGCATTTTAAAACAAACTTTAAACATATTTGCATTATTTAACTACACAACTAACTTATAAGCTAAGTAACTACTCAAGACTCATACTCATGCATTAATATCAAATACAAACAGTGGCTAAACTCTATGGGATCAAGTGGTATGGGTCACCAATATTCACCAAGCAATTGGGATTAAAATCAAACAAATTTTCCTTTATTTTTAGCACAAAATATCACAAAATAGTAGGAAAATTATGTTCACCAATTTTTATCATGTAAAATTAACACTAAAAGATCCCAAAATTATCAAGAAACACTCATGAATTTATTTGGAATTTTTTTTAGAATTTTTGATCACAAGAACATGTAAAATTTCACAAGATTTAACAAATGTAATAATCAATTGAAAAAAAAATGCTACATATTTTTCTATCCAAATTCAACACATAACAGCATCACAAAAAGGTCAAGAAACTAGTTAAAAACACATGAAAAATTAATTGGAATTTTTAACAAAATTTTTGAGCATGAAGGTGTGCAAATAGCAAGGAACAATGACAAAAATAGCAAAGAACAAGGAAAACACGCAGGAAAACTAAGCCCAAACCCAAGCCCAAGGAAGGAATGGATCCTGGATCCTTCAGGACACACAGAAGGCCGTTGGATTGATCCAACTGGATCAAACCTCAGATCTGACGGCCAGGGCGTAAAACTAGCGAACCAAGACTGAACCAGACCGGTTCAGTCCCTTATATAAAGGCTAGTGGACCGGTCCAACTCATTTTTGCTATTCGTTTCTCTCTCTTCTCTCAGACTTCTCTTCCTTCTCTCTAGGTTTCCGTCGTCTTCTCCGGCGGGTTTCACCGCCGCCGGAGACCTAACCACCACTCAAACTCACCAAAACCCTTCGATCTAAAGCTTTTCACCGTTTATTTTTTATCCTAAGCATGAATCCAACACTAGAAATTTCAAACGAAGCCTAGATCTATGTGGATCGGAACCTATTTCTTACGACTTTCAGTTTTTGAATCTTTTTCGCAACTTCTTCGAATGAAACCCTAACTTGACCTATTTTCTATGCTGATAATGGATTTATGCTTTAATTCGAAGAATAAACGGTGAATCTTCATGATTTTCGAAATTAGTGTTTCGTTTCAATTTTTTCGAATCTTTTCGAACTTCCACTTCAATTCACCGTTTAATCTTTCACTTGTAACCTTCGATGATGATTACGAACGAAAACGAGAAGGTTTACATGAGTTTACCTGGACTTGTTTGGAGATTCGAACAAAGAAGGTCCTGCGTTTGTTCTTGATTGTTCTGGTAAGTTCTACGAAGAGACTGAAAATAAATCAGCTCCTCTTGCTTTCTCTTTCACTGATTCAGAACAAGCTTCGATTATCTCTTCTTCTCTTCTTCAAACTTCTTCCTGTGATCACGTTCTTACGCTCGAATTGCAGGAAGAGGATTTCTGGTTCAATGATGAAGATTACGCAAGTAATCTCTGAGAACCTAATTGAATTCGAACATTTTTGCTGAATTGAGCGTATTGTGACTTCGATCTTTGTAACTTTCGTTAATTTTTGAGTGTTTCTGTGATGAATTTGGTGTAATTGTGCGTGTTTATGATGAATTGGAAACGGTTACGGTGGTTTCAGTGGCGGAGAGAGTTTGTTAGAACTCTGGTATGGTGGCGCGTGAAAGAAGAACGGTGACTGTGTTTTTTTGGTGAGTTGGCTTTTCTGGAATGGTGATTATTCTGACTTTGACCTGAAATGACACTGTTTTATAGGTGCCAAGTGTCCCTCTTGCCCAATGAAATGCTGACACGTGCCCTGGACCAAGTTTGGACTAAAAATGGACTATGGACTATTCTGCAATTTGTAGAAGTTAAAGGACTGGACTGTTATGCAATTTTTAAGACTTAAGAAAAAAATTGAAACAAAAAAAGGACTAATATGCAAAAATATGAAACTAAAAGGCCTAAAAAAGAAAATTAAAAAAACTTGAATGTAATTTTGGACACTTTGGACTTAAAAAAAAACTAAAAAAATAAAATTGGAATAAAAAATGGTAATTTGACTAAACGTAAAGCGAAACGATTAAAATTTGACAAAACGGACTAAAACGAACCAATGGCCTAAATGAGGTACTTTAAAGTAACCTCTCTCTGCCGAAATTTCGTGTGAAATGACCAAAATGCCCCTAAGGCTAAAACGACTGAAAATGACTCAGATGCAAATTTGAAATGGATTTTTAACAAGAAACATAGGGCAAGAACTCATTCAAACAAATTAAAAGACTCAGAGACAACTTCTAGAACTTAAACAGAACTTTGACACATGAAAAGACTAAAATGCCCCTAGGGGCAAAACTGGCATAAAAATGACTTCACATGCAAATTTTGAAATGGATTTTGACATAGAATGAAACAGAGACTTATTCAAACCAAATGAAAAAAACTCAAACAAATTTTCAAAAGACTGAAAGAAATTTTGACATAGGAAATGACTAAAATGCCCTTTTTATGTGAATTTTGCAAATAACATTGAAATAAAATGCAGAGAAAGATGTAAGTGATTAGAGACAGTTCAAATAGCTTGTTATGCAAGAAAAGAAGAATTGGATTAGTATTTTTAGGTCCAAAATTAGGGTATAACAGCTGCCCCTATTTAAGTTTCTTTGTCCGGAGAGTCAAGAGACGGAGTCTTTGAGTTGACGGGACGAAGACACTTAAATATTAACATTTGCACTGCTTTTGGACATAAAAATACGCTTTCAGAGTTTCAAAAATATGAATGTCATGCAATACTTTGATTATGAAATGCAAGACAAACAACTGGAGTCTATAGAACCTGTCATGTCACTGGGGATTCAGATAGGCCCTGACAGGGTAGACAAACCAGGGATAGAAAATAGGGTACAAGTTGTTCTTTGGGTCGAACTAGCCACTTGACCGAGGAATACAAAACAAGAGATGGGTTCAAGCTATTCTTGGGATCGAACTTGGCGCTTGACCGGAAACATAGACATATAGGCAGATACAAGCTGTTCTTTTGGATCGAACTTGACACTTGACTGAAAACACAAATAGATAGTCAGACACAAACTGTTCTTTGGATTGAACTGGCCATTTGGCTGGAGACATAGACAAAAGGGTTGATACAAGCTGTCCTTTGGATCGAACTTGCTTGTTGGATTATCACCACGTCATGTGGGAGGGTGCAAACTGTTCTTTTAGATCGAACTTGCCGTTTGACCGATAACAAAGCATAAGCTGGGTACAAACTGTTCTTTTTAGATCGAATTTGTCGTTTGTCCGGAAGCATAGGCATATAAGCGGGTACAAGTGGTTCTTTTTTGGGTCGAACCTGGCACTTGACCAGTAACAAGATACAAATTGAAAGTCTGGCTTAACAAGATACCAATTGAGGGTAACTTGTCATTGACTTGATTTGAAAATAGACATGACCATTTTTGTTGGCCCAAGAGTAAATTGAGGGTGGATTGACATTGATTTGAATTGAATTGAAGGTTAACATTGAAAGAGAGATTGTAAGTTGAAATTGAGCAGAGACATAGACATTGATTGAGAGTTGAAATTGAAAGAGTCATTGGAAATTGGAATTGGATTGAGACATAGATATTGACATTGAATTGGAGAGTTGCAATTGACTTTGAGATTGGATTGGAATTGAATTGAAAATTGACATTGATATTGACATTGACATTGGATATTGACATTGACATTGAAATTGGATATTGACATTGGAGATTGTCATTGAAATTGGAATTGAAATTGGAGATTGACATTGAAATTGGAATTGAAATTGGAGATTGGAAATTGCTTCGAATTGTCATTGAATTGAAATTGAAATTGAGATTGCTTCGAATTTGACAGTTGACATGATTTGGAATTGAGATTGGAAAGTTGAGATTGCATCGAATTTGACAGTTGAAATTGAATTGAATTTGACATTGGAATTGGAATTGAAATTGAAATTGAATTTGACAGTTGACAGTTGGATATGCAACATGTATGTATGGTATAGCAAGATTATTGGATGTATGAGCACATAAAAATGCATGATTATGCATGTATGAATGCTTGAAATGCATGATTGATTGGCAGTTGGACAGAGAAGCTTCACAAAAGCAGACGAGACATTGGAAGATTGGGCACGTAGTGGCTCGTGCTGCAACATATTCACAGGGGAAAACCTCTTTGGAGAGACCGTCGTTGAGAGACGTATCGAAACCATGGTTGAGGGTAATAAACTTGTAGAGGAGGGATCCTTGGAAGGTTCTTGGATACAGGTCGCCGTTGCTAGGCGTGTCAGTGCTGGGTAAACATGGGATGTTCGCATCTGTGGTCAATGCTTTTATATTCTTTATTCTTTCATTTTCAAATCCCATTTTTGCCTGAACCGCCCTTTCGGGTTTTTGATTCACCGGGGAATAAGATTCTTTTCACTGCCCCATTTTTGCCTGAATTGCCTTCACAGGTTGTCAATCAGCGGGGTGCTCATTTTTGCCTAAGCCGCCCTTTCGAGTTTTCAGCTTAGCGAGCTCTTTATTTGCATTTTTCATTTTTTCGTTTTCATTCTGTTTTTTCATTCTTGCCATTGACCACAGATCATCCCGGGGAGTAACCTGCTTGTAACATGTATTGAAATAGACATTGACACTCATTCATTCATGCATGTTTCATTGAAATGTACCTTGTTGCTCAGGTTTGCTTTCAAAATAGACAGAAAAAGATTTTTTTTTTAGTTTTCAAAGATGTTTGTTTCAGATATTGACATTATCAAATAGAAAAGAAATATTTTGTATATAGCGTTGAAAAATAGAAAGATGATAGAATTTCAAACAATAGCACAGGCTCAAATTGATGTAGAGGAGTGAGAGTCAACCAAAGGCATGACTTCACAGATTTACAAAGCTTGGAAAATGGTAATTTTATTGGTTGGTAATACATTGAACACGATGACCGCTATATTTCATAGAAATTTTGAATTCACAAGTACAAAAGCCTCTGATGAAGACGATCATTGACAGTTGCGGATGTCCCAAGGGGTGATGGTGATTTGCCAGATATAGTTACTTGTCTTTTATTGTCAACCTCATTTTTGCATGAACCGCCCTTTCGGGTTTTCGGCTCATCGAGGCGCTCATTCTTGCCTGAGTTGCGTACAATCTCAGCGAGCTCTTTCATATTCATTTTTTTTTGTCCCTAACTTTTGCCTGGATCGCCCTTTCGGGTTTTCGATCCACCGGGAAGCGCATTTTTGCCTAGGCCGCCCTTTCGGGTTTTCGACCTACCACGCTGTTCTTTTCTTTTTAGACAAAGTATTTCTTGACTATATCGGCATTGACAGGATTTGGGAGTTAAACACCATCCATGTGTGTAAGAATCAAAGCACCGCCAGAGAAAGCCTTCTTGACAACATAAGGACCTTCGTAGTTAGGTGTCCACTTGCCCCTTGGGTCGGGTTGTTGACTTATTCTTCTTTTCAATACAAGTTCGCCTTCCTTGAATTCTCGAGGTCGGACTTTCTTGTCAAAAGCATTCTTCATCCGCACTTGATACAACTGTCCATGAGCCATAGCATCCATACGTTTCTCTTCAATCTTTGACACCATTCAGCCTCGGTTAGTTTTGCTTCCATGATCACTCGAAGAGATGGAATCTCCACTTCCAGAGGGAGAACTGCTTCCATACCATACACTAAAGAGAAAGGAGTTGCCCCGGTTGAACTGCGCACTGTAGTACGGTAACCATGCAAGGCAAACGGTAGCATTTCGTGCCAGTCTTTGTAAGTAGTGACCATCTTCTGAACAATCTTCTTGATGTTCTTGTTAGCGGCCTCAACTGCACCATTCATCTGAGGTCTATAAGGAGAAGAGTTGTGATGTTCGATTTTGAATTCTTCACACAAAGCTTGCATCATGCTATTGTTCAGATTGGAACCATTGTCAGTGATGATTTTATTGGGAACACCATATCGACAGATGATGTTATTCTTGATAAACTTGACAACCACTTGCTTGGTCACATTGGCATAGGAAGCAGCTTCAACCCACTTGGTGAAGTAGTCAATTGCCACTAGAATGAAACGATGTCCATTGGAAGCTTTTGGTTCAATTCTTCCGATCATGTCAATGCCCCACATAGAGAAAGGCCATGGGGAAGATATAACATTGAGAGCATGTGGAGGTACATGAATCTTGTCAGCATAAATTTGACACTTGTGGCATCTCTTAGCATGTTTGTGGCAATCACGCTCCATAGTTATCCAGTAATAGCCGGCTCTTAACAGCTTCCTTGACATAGTGTGGCCCGAAGCATGGGTCCCAAAAGTACCATCATGTACGTCATGCATCAATTTCTCAGCTTCTTGTTTGTCAACACATCTCAACAAGACCATGTCATAGTTCCTCTTGTATAGGATTTCTCCGTCCAGAAGGAATTTGCTAGCCCATCGTCTCAAAGTCTTTTTATCCCTGTTGGAAGCACCAGGAGGATATTCATGATTCTGCAAGAATTGCTTGATGTTGTAGTACCAAGGCTTTTTATCATTCACAACCTCATCAGCTTGATCTGGCGTATTTTCAATAGTAAACACATGAGCGGGTCTATCAAGACGCTGCACTTTGATTACGGGCACATCATTCCAGTGATTGACACGAAACATGGAAGACAAAGTAGCAAGAGCGTCAGCCATCTGATTTTCATCCCGAGGTATGTGATGCAGCTCAACCTTGGTAAAATATGTCAACAGACGTCTTGCATAGTCACGGTAAGGGATCAGCTTCTCATGATGAGTCTCCCATTCACCCTTTATCTCATTAATAACAAGTGCAGAATCTCCATAGATGTCAAGGTGCTTAATTCTCAGGTCAATGGCTTCTTCAATGCCCAAGATGCATGCTTCATATTCAGCAATATTGTTCGTGCATTCAAAAGTTATTCGAGCGGTGAAAGGAATGTGGTGCCCCTGTGGAGTTACAATAATGGCCCCAATTCCTTTACCATAAGCATTAACAGCACCATCAAACACCAATCCCCATTTGCTATTGGGATCTGGCCCTTCATTGATCAGGGGCTCTTCACAGTCTTTTGCTTTCAGATACATGATCTCTTCATCAGGGAAATCAAATTTAATTGGCTGGTAATCATCAAGAGGTTGACAAGCAAGATGCTCAGCAAGGACGCTTCCTTTGATTGCTTTCTGAGCTTTGTACACAATATCATATTCATACAATAACATTTGCCAACGTGCAATTTTTCCAGTAACAGCAGGCTTCTCAAAGATGTACTTGATTGGATCCATTCGGGATATCAACCAAGTTGTATGATTCACCATATAATGACGCAGACGTTTGGCAGCCCAAGCTAAAGCACAACAAGTTTTTTCAAGCATTGTATACCGAGTCTCACAGTCGGTGAACTTCTTGCTCAGATAGTAGATAGCATGCTCTTTCTTACCAGTCTCATCTTGTTGACCGAGAACACAACCCACTGAATCATCTAACACTGACAGATACATAATCAAAGGCCTTCCTTCCACGGGTGGAACAAGGATAGGTGGTTCTAACAGGTATTCTTTAATGCTATCAAAAGCTTCCTGACATTCATCATTCCATACAACAGGCTGATTCTTTCTGAGCAATTTGAAAATTGGACCACAGGTGGTAGTCATGTGGGATATGAATCTTGAAATATAGTTCAGACGTTCGAGGAAACCTCTGACTTGCTTCTCAGTTTGAGGGGCCGGCATTTCTCTGATGGCTCGGACTTTGTCGGGATCAACTTCAATGCCTCTTTGGCTGACAATGAAGCCTAGCAACTTCCCAGATCTTACACCAAATGTGCACTTGTTAGGATTCAACCGCAGCTTGTACTTTCTCAGTCTTTCAAACATCTTTTTCAAATACACGACATGCTGCTCTTCATCACTTGACTTCACAATCATATCATCAACATATACTTCAATCTCTTTGTGGATCATATCATGAAACAGAGTTGTCATACCTCTTTGATAGGTAGCACCAGCATTTATCAGGCCAAACGGCATCACTTTATAACAGAATGTTCCCCACGGAGTGATGAAGGACGTCTTTTCTCTATCTTCAGGAGACATTCGTATCTGGTTATAACCAGAGAAACCATCCATGAAGGAGAACACTTTGGATTGAGCAGTACTGTCAACAAGCACATCAATATGAGGCAATGGGAAGTTATCTTTTGGACTGGCTTTGTTCAGATCTCTGTAATCAACACACATTCTAACTTTCCCATCTTTCTTTGGCACTGGTACAATGTTAGCAATCCACTCAGGATATTCAGCCGTCATGAGAAAACCCGCATCAATCTGCTTTTGCACCTCAGCCTTGATCTTAAGAGCCATGTCTGGACGAGACCTTCTCAATTTCTGTTTGACAGGAGGACATTCAGGCCTTGTCGGTATCCGATGTTCCACAATCTTGGGATCTAGACCCGGCATATCTTCATAGGACCATGCAAAGACATCTGGATAATCATGGAGGAGCTGAATGATCCTCTTTTTCACCTCTGGCTCAAGTGCCGCACCGATCTTGATCTCTCGCTTGTTCTCTTCAGTACCCAGGTTGATAAGCTCAATCTCTTCCTGGTGAGGCTGAATGGCTCTTCTTTCCTGCTCAAGCAGTCGAGTGATCTCATACGGTATCCCTTCATCATCATCCTCATCTTCAGCTTCATATACAGGGAATTCAAAATTTGGAGGAACCATAGGGTCACTGTGTTCAACGGGTTTATTATGGTTCAATCTGCATAATATGATTGGGATGATTTTAGAAAAATGTTTTTTATGCAGATTTTTGAAATTAATAAGAAAAATACAGATGTTTTGGTTTTTTTTGGCATTACCATTATTTCCAAGAAAAAAAGGCACTAAAAAGTAAAAACAAAGAGTCGTGAGAAAGACGACAACTTTTATTGATAACGGCAATGCCGAAACAAACACGCCCTTACAATGATATCACTTTCGCCTTGGGCAGAGCGAAAGGATTGTTATTTTGAAAACGAAAGAAAAACATGAGCAACGAGACACATTACATGGAAGCATGCATGACTAAAGGAACATCAATGGCCTCCCAATTTCTCACAGTGCCTCCTAGTACAACAAATGTAGGCACATGGCTTCTTTCAGCAGCATCTTCAGTGATAGCGTTGATGAACCCAGCACTGTAAAAAGTTCCTGTTGAGACACCCGAGGTTGGGGAGAATCCAAGGCCTTCTTTGCGCTTGTTTTCCAAAATCTGAATTACTTTGCCCCAGCCAGCAGCTTGCCCTTCTTGCACAGCCCTCTGGGCATCCTTCAATGAAGCCATGCTAGTACCAGCCCTCCGGGGTTCTGCACCCTCAACGGTCAAGCCTTGAAACGACGTCCCTTCAGCGGACCCTGCTTCAACACAAGAGAAAGATGATACTTGGCTAACCAGAAATGCCTCTTCACCATGCACAGTGACGATCTTACCGTTCCTCATGAACTTGAGCTTCTGATGCAAAGTAGAAGTGACTGCTCCAGCGTTATGAATCCACGGCCTTCCGAGGAGACAACTGTAGGAAGCATTGATGTCCATGACTTGGAAAGTAATCTGAAATGTCTCAGGGCCAATGGTAATTGGCAAGTCTACCTCCCCGAGAACATCCTTGCGGGATCCATCAAAAGCTTTAACCAGATAGCTGCTACCCCTCAGAGAAATTCCATGATGGCTCAATTGCCTTAGTGTGGATTCAGGCATTACATTCAGAGACGATCCAGTGTCCACCAACACGTTGGATATCATATCAGACTTGCAGTGCCAAGTTGTGGTGTTTCCCTGCTTCGGGGAGTTCATCGTCACCAAACCCCAAGTTGTTGCAGGCAGTGATATTACTCACTATCCCATCAAACTGATCCACAGAGACTTCGTGGTCAACATAAGCTTGCTCTAGTATCTTCATTAACACTTTCCTATGAGCCTCTGAGCTCATGAGCAGAGACAGGATGGATATCTTTGACGGGGTTTGCAGCAGCTGGTCAACAATCTTGTAGTCACTCTTCTTAATAAGTCTCAGAATTTCGTCTAGATTGGACTCTTCAACAGATTGGCCTGATGGGCCGGGATTCTTGTCAACAGGAGGAGCAACTGGTGGTGTTATTGTGACAATGGGTGTCACCACCTTCTTTTGAAACAAGGGCGGACGGACTTTTCCGCTCCTCAGAGTTGTAATTTCACCGGCAACATTGTCAACTGTAGCTGGGGATACCAGAGGCACTTCCACTCCATTCTCAACCATGGTGGCATTGTATTTGTAAGGAATTGCTTTGGTAGAGGTATATGATACCGGACCAGGTAACCTGATCACCAAAGGTTCAACATTCCTTGTATGAGATGCAGTTTCAACAGGAGAATCATGGAACACTGGCACAATCACACATACATCACTGACGATCAAGTGTTTGTCATCCATCAGACCCTGGATATCATCTTGCACAACACAACAGCCCATAGGATTCCGAAGACATTCTGAACAAGAAGTATGATCAAGTTTGAACAGAGAAGCCTGGCAGAGCTTGACATGTAATGGCACCAAGGGAGTGACAACATTGCGGACATCCAATATGGGCTCTTCCTGAGGAACAGGGATTCCTTCGAAGGCCTTGATCATGTTAACAGCAGCATGGTTTGGAAGCGGATTGTCAAGAACATGAGGAACACTATTCTCAAAAGTCAACCGTCCCTTTTCTATCAGGTCTTTCACAATATATTTCAGAGCAAAGCAACCTTCAACATCGTGGCCTTGAGCACCCTGATGGAATTCACATGTTAAGTCCTGACGGAACCTGGGAGGCAATGGATTAGGCGGAGGCTTGCCTGGTCTGGTGACGCAGTGTCCCTTAGCAAGTAGAGTTGGGAGCAGCTCACCATACCGCATTGGTATTGGTGGAAAAGAAGGTTTGGGTCGGGGACCCTGTTGTTGCTGCCGTTGCTGTTGAGCAGGAGGCTGTTGTTGTACTTGCTGAGGAATGGCATTGACGGGCATTGGTGGTTGACCCGGTGGCAGAGGATATTGCTGGTAGAATGGTGGGAAGAAAGGATGTTGAGAGTATTGCATGTACTGATAAGGCAGAGGTAATTGCGTAGCAGCTGCAGATGGGTTACCAGATACCATCACTACGTCAGATTCTTTCCTCTTATGGTGACCATTACCGTACTTCTTTGGTGCACTGGTTGAAGATTCACCTTTCTCGAGGACAATAATACCATCTCGGACAGCCTCCTCTAAGCGAGTTCCCATTGTAACCATATCAGAGAAGTTGTTCGGAGCAGAGACTATCATTCTCTCCTTATATTCCTTCTTCAGAGTCTTCAGGAATGTTTGTGTTAACTCTTCCTCATCAAGTCGAGGAGAAACACGGGCAGCTGCCCCTCTCCATCTCTGAGCATATTCACGGAAGGTTTCATCTGATTTCTGAGATAGGGCTTTAAGAGAGTCCCTATTTGGCTTCAGACGGGTATTGAATTCATATTGACCTTCAAAAGCAGCAGCGAGTTCCTCAAAAGTATGGATGTTATCTTTGCTCAAACTAGTGTACCAATCTGCTGCATCATCCGTCAAACTACTCTGAAAGCAGTGGATCATCAGTGCGTCATTATCTGCGTAGTTAGCCATCTTTCGGACATACCGGATAACATGGTTGTGTGGGCAGGAAGTCCCATTGTATTTGTCAAATTCTGGCTCTTTGAATTTCTTAGGAACCTCAAATCGGGACACCAAGCATAGATCACGAGCTTTAGCAGGAGCACCATTGTTTCCTCGGCTAGCCTTGACCTCACGGAGTTCTCCGGCCAACTCCCTCAATTGTCTTTTCATAGCTTCCATTGCGGGATCTTGTCCACGCGGAGTATCAACATCAATCACCTGTTGCACAGTGTGTACAATAGGGTCGGTAACAACAGTAGTCACCTGAGGCATAGCAGTGGACACAGGAATCTGTCCTTGACCAGCAACACCAGAGACACCAGCAGCAGTATTAGGAGAGTAGTAAGCTGAGAGGCCATAGGGACGGCCGTTGGGCATAACAAAACGAGCATCAGTAGCCACAGTAGATAGTGGGATAGAGGGAATCACCTCAGCAGTAACTGGAATAGAAGTGGCTGGTTGTTCCTGTGCAGCCATCATAGCGGACATAGCGTCATGAGCCTTAGCCAAGTCTTCTTTCATAGCAGCCAATTCGGCACGGAGCTGAGCATTTTCTTCTTCAAAGTTAGCCATCATTCTTCTCTTGTGAAATCTTGTTTGATGAATTCTATCTGGTTGGTAGACTTTGCGAACACGAGCCACTTTTCAGACTGCGGCGGACAAAACCAGGAGGCAATAAGCACGAGAGAAGTTTTTTTGTGACCAATGAATGCATATGATGCATGAAATGTGTTAATGCATATGCAAAAAGACTCTTTTTGTGTTGCCGAAGGGTTTTAGACAAATTATAAACTTGTAAACATTACTAAACAACAATTAACATAAACGGGAAACAAACAACCACCATATAGTTTTACAAGACAATTTCAACATAGACAAATGGAAATAACAACAGGAAAAAGAAATCCTCAAGCATAGGAAGTGGTAGCATCATCCTCAGACTCAGACTCATAGCTGCAGTATCGTGCGTAGAAGTCACGGGCACCCCTAGCCCTCTTAGAGTCTCTCATAAGCAACATATCCTTCTCTTCAATCTCTCTCCTAGCCTTGGCTAACTCTTTCTTCAGTGTCAGGACCTCATGAGTTTGCTGCTCATCCTTTCCATCCAAAGTCATGATCAAATTCTCAGCCTCATAGTATCTAGCCCTCCACTGATGCTTCTCCCGACTTTCCATAGCTAGATGCTCCTGATACATCTCCTGGGTAGGTGGGAGTAGAGGCAAAGGCATGGTAGGAATAGATGCAGACACATATCTCATAGAAGGGTAAGGCATACCAATCTCCTCAGCTTGGTTTATCACCCACTGTGTATAGGCCTCATGAGCAATACCGGACCTTACACCCATATGCTTCACCTCTTTCTTCCGAAGCTTAGACCAAGCTTCCATGAAATCCTCTTTTATGCCGGTGGGAGCATTGGAATAGTGAAAGAAGTAAGGAGCCGTAGCAAGATTGATGGGTTTATCTTTCATCGAGAAACCAAATTGTCGCAAAGCAAGCTCCGGGTTATAGTTGATTCCACCCCGGGTACCAAGAAGAGGTACATTAAGAAACTTCCCACCACCAAAGATAATTTCCTTAACTCTAGAAGCTGGAGTGAGCCAAACTACTTCATTAGGAGTGAGAGCCATAATCCTCTGTGAAATAGACCAATTCCCTGGATTGTCGTGGAAAGACTGCGGAAGGTGCGAAATAAACCACCTATAGAGGAGAGGCACGCAACAAAGGATGTATCCACGACCTTTGTCGGAATGATCGTGAATAGCATGGTATGTGTCAGCTAGCAAAGTAGGAACCGGATTCTCGGAGTGGAAGATCATAATAGCATTCATGTCCACGAAGCCATCGAGATTCGGAAAGAGAATGAGCCCATAGATGAGAAGTGCAAGAATAGCCTCAAGAGTGTCCTGACAAGTGGTATTGAGGTTGGCTTTCCCAAGAAGATACTCGGAAGTGAACCCTCGGATGCGTGCCTTAGTAACAAGATTCTTGGAGACATCGGTGGTCTTGAGATAGAGATCTTTAGCAATAACCAATGGAGTAGGAGGATTTTCCGGTCCTGAGAAAGGTATCCCCTTAGCAATAGATAGACCCATCAAGGAAGAATAAGCCTCTAGAGTAGGCACCAACTGAAAGTCGGGGAAAGTAAAGCATCGACACTCCGGATCATAGAATTGCACTAGAGTGTGCACAAGCTTCTCATCCACATTAGTATGGAGAATAGGAAGTAAAGCCCCGTAACGGTGTCGGAAGCCAGTCAGATCCTCAATCTTGAGTGCCAAATCTCTCAAACCAGCCAAATCCACTTCCTTGAACTTGTAGGACTTAGTCTTCTTCATTCCTACAATGTTTACAAATTCAACTTGTCTAAGCCCTTCGACAACAATGCATGGAAAAATTTTATGCATGTATGCATGTATGCATGGATGCATGATTATGTTCAAGTTCGGAGAAAACATGGTGGGTTGAAGTTCAAAGTCGAGGAGTCATGGGTGGACACGGCGTCCGGTGAAACTAGGGCTTTAGGAAATAGTAACCGGGTTCTAAAAAGGTTCCCAAGTTGCAACCCCTCCGACGTATATCACGGTGTCACGAGACAACACTCGCTCCATAATTATCCGTGGAAGGTCTAACTTGAGTGTAGTATCGCGTGACAACTAAAACTCGAGACAACACTCGGTTTAGCCTCCGCACTACGTCCTAGAAAATGGCCATGGATGGGTTTGGTTATCTACGGTTCATAGCGTCATAGAACAATTATAAGTAAAGTGCCTAAACGCGACAACACGCGCCGACAACATCACCCCCAAAATGCCTCAGCTATGTGGGATTGATCGCATAATCCAAAACACGAGGCAACCCCCGGAATGAATTGTCGATTATATCCCTCCTAAATCCTAAGTTCACTCAGCCCGGGTGCAGGACTTTTGATATTCTCACCCCACACGTTTGCAAGAAATTAAACATTTATTCACATAGGAAAGCAAGTAAAAGAAACAAGTAAAAATACAAGCGCAAGCGTGGAAATAAAGACTAGGCGTAACTCTCGAATCTCCCCAGTGAAGTCGCCAGCTGTTTTATCTTGGTTTTCGGGTGTCAAACATTGATTACGTTTGAACCTTTTAAACCGGTGATATCTTATTTTTTCTTGGGAAGGGAAAAAGTAAGCAAAACCCTTGAGAATCGAGGTCCGGGAGTTGTTTTCGCTATGGGAAGGTGTTAGGCACCCATAACGACTATAGTATCCTATAGGAACCGTCTTGAATTTCTACGCGCGCGCTTTATTTTTAAATGCTATTTTGAAAAACGTTATTTAAACTTAAGGGTATTCTAAATGAAGAATTGGAGGGAGAAGAATGTGTTTGGATTTTTATCTTAGTTGAATTGAAGGAATTTTGTTCCTTGCCTACGTACCCATTTAAGGGATCAAATCCACCGTAGTTCTCTCTCAAAAATGTTTTTGTTTTTGTTGGTTGATTTTAAGTTTGAAAATGGAGTTTGAAGAATAGAAAGAGGCCTCAAGGGCATGAGATTTAAGAAAAAGGTGGGGTTTGGTTAGTTATTTGCAAAATATGGTCTAAGTATGATTATTTCCATTGAAGTTTGATTAAGAAAAAGAAAGGGAAAATTCAATGGGATTTTGATCCCAAGGTTTGTTTTGAAAATGGTTTGAATGGAGTTTGTTCACATTTTTTGGAAATTGATTTTTCTAAGTTTAAAGCCTAAACATACATCTAAACATGCAATCCTAAACATACATCTAAACATGCATATTCTAGCTATATACATTATTAGAGTCCATTGTCCTTATTACATCATACCCTAGATATAATCTTTGGCCTCTTTGCCAAGAAATTGAAATTGCATAAAAGTACAATACAAAAACTCCTAAGTATTTACATTCTAATTTTTGCATGAAATTGAAACTTAAAGTGTAAGAAATTGGATGGAGAGGAAGATGAAGTGGGAATGCTTATGAAAGATATGGGACATGAAATGAAATGATTAGTAATACATGACAATATCAAAGGAAATAAAGCAAGAGAAACACTAGAACATAAAGGATAGAAAACAAACCAAAATAAAGGCAAAATGGGTGCAAATATGACTTAAAATTTGTTCATAGAATGCAAGAACCAAGTGACCTATAATTCTCACATCCCACTACATCTTTAAAGGTTTAGAATCAAATCTTGGAATGGGAATTAAGGCAACATGATTTACTTGGCATTTTAAAACAAACTTTAAACATATTTGCATTATTTAACTACACAACTAACTTATAAGCTAAGTAACTACTCAAGACTCATACTCATGCATTAATATCAAATACAAACAGTGGCTAAACTCTATGGGATCAAGTGGTATGGGTCACCAATATTCACCAAGCAATTGGGATTAAAATCAAACAAATTTTCCTTTATTTTTAGCACAAAATATCACAAAATAGTAGGAAAATTATGTTCACCAATTTTTATCATGTAAAATTAACACTAAAAGATCCCAAAATTATCAAGAAACACTCATGAATTTATTTGGAATTTTTTTTAGAATTTTTGATCACAAGAACATGTAAAATTTCACAAGATTTAACAAATGTAATAATCAATTGAAAAAAAAATGCTACATATTTTTCTATCCAAATTCAACACATAACAGCATCACAAGAAGGTCAAGAAACTAGTTAAAAACACATGAAAAATTAATTGGAATTTTTAACAAAATTTTTGAGCATGAAGGTGTGCAAATAGCAAGGAACAATGACAAAAATAGCAAAGAACAAGGAAAACACGCAGGAAAACTAAGCCCAAACCCAAGCCCAAGGAAGGAATGGATCCTGGATCCTTCAGGACACACAGAAGGCCGTTGGATTGATCCAACTGGATCAAACCTCAGATCTGACGGCCAGGGCGTAAAACCAGCGAACCAAGACTGAACCAGACCGGTTCAGTCCCTTATATAAAGGCTAGTGGACCGGTCCAACTCATTTTTGCTATTCGTTTCTCTCTCTTCTCTCAGACTTCTCTTCCTTCTCTCTAGGTTTCCGTCGTCTTCTCCGGCGGGTTTCACCGCCGCCGGAGACCTAACCACCACTCAAACTCACCAAAACCCTTCGATCTAAAGCTTTTCACCGTTTATTTTTTATCCTAAGCATGAATCCAACACTAGAAATTTCAAACGAAGCCTAGATCTATGTGGATCGGAACCTATTTCTTACGGCTTTCAGTTTTTGAATCTTTTTCGCAACTTCTTCGAATGAAACCCTAACTTGACCTATTTTCTATGCTGATAATGGATTTATGCTTTAATTCGAAGAATAAACGGTGAATCTTCATGATTTTCGAAATTAGGGTTTCGTTTCAATTTTTTCGAATCTTTTCGAACTTCCACTTCAATTCACCGTTTAATCTTTCACTTGTAACCTTTGATGATGATTACGAACGAAAACGAGAAGGTTTACATGAGTTTACCTGGACTTGTTTGGAGATTCGAACAAAGAAGGTCCTGCGTTTGTTCTTGATTGTTCTGGTAAGTTCTACGAAGAGACTGAAAATAAATCAGCTCCTCTTGCTTTCTCTTTCACTGATTCAGAACAAGCTTCGATTATCTCTTCTTCTCTTCTTCAAACTTCTTCCTGTGATCACGTTCTTACGCTCGAATTGCAGGAAGAGGATTTCTGGTTCAATGATGAAGATTACGCAAGTAATCTCTGAGAACCTAATTGAATTCGAACATTTTTGCTGAATTGAGCGTATTGTGACTTCGATCTTTGTAACTTTCGTTGATTTTTGAGTGTTTCTGTGATGAATTTGGTGTAATTGTGCGTGTTTATGATGAATTGGAAACGGTTACGGTGGTTTCAGTGGCGGAGAGAGTTTGTTAGAACTCTGGTATGGTGGCGCGTGAAAGAAGAACGGTGACTGTGTTTTTTTGGTGAGTTGGCTTTTCTGGAATGGTGATTATTCTGACTTTGACCTGAAATGGCACTGTTTTATAGGTGCCAAGTGTCCCTCTTGCCCAATGAAATGCTGACACGTGCCCTGGACCAAGTTTGGACTAAAAATGGACTATGGACTATTCTGCAATTTGTAGAAGTTAAAGGACTGGACTGTTATGCAATTTTTAAGACTTAAGAAAAAAATTGAAACAAAAAAAGGACTAATATGCAAAAATATGAAACTAAAAGGCCTAAAAAAGAAAATTAAAAAAACTTGAATGTAATTTTGGAGACTTTGGACTTAAAAAAAAACTAAAAAAATAAAATTGGAATAAAAAATGGTAATTTGACTAAAAGTAAAGCGAAACGATTAAAATTTGACAAAACGGACTAAAACGAACCAATGGCCTAAATGAGGTACTTTAAAGTAACCTCTCTCTGCCGAAATTTCGTGTGAAATGACCAAAATGTCCCTAAGGCTAAAACGACTGAAAATGACTCAGATGCAAATTTGAAATGGATTTTTAACAAGAAACATAGGGCAAGAACTCATTCAAACAAATTAAAAGACTCAGAGACAACTTCTAGAACTTAAACAGAACTTTGACACATGAAAAGACTAAAATGCCCCTAGGGGCAAAACTGGCATAAAAATGACTTCACATGCAAATTTTGAAATGGATTTTGACATAGAATGAAACAGAGACTTATTCAAACCAAATGAAAAAAACTCAAACAAATTTTCAAAAGACTGAAAGAAATTTTGACATAGGAAATGACTAAAATGCCCTTTTTATGTGAATTTTGCAAATAACATTGAAATAAAATGCAGAGAAAGATGTAAGTGATTAGAGACAGTTCAAATAGCTTGTTATGCAAGAAAAGAAGAATTGGATTAGTATTTTTAGGTCCAAAATTAGGGTATAACAGAAGGGGGGGTTGAATTGTGTTAGATTTTTCTTCTATTTCTCCTACTGAAGTCACTGGTCAGAAACATATAGAGTTCAACTTCTAAAGTGATGTTCAAATTCTAAATGCAGCGGATAAAAACAGAGAGAGAGAGAGAGGGAGAGAGAGAGAGAGAAGACACAAAGCGATTATACAGGTTCCTTCCACAAACCGGAAGTAGTCCTGTCCCCCTTGCACTTCCAAGGATAGTTCACTAAAAAGTAATATCTGATTACAACTGCTCACTGCTAAAACTAGCAAGAGACTTCAAACTTACTCAAGCACAACTGCAAGAGATTTCCTATGCTCCTGAACACAGTCAAGAGACTTCATATGCTCAAGCACACAAGCAAGAGACTTTTATTCAAACAGAATTAAAAAGAAATTTTGTTTGAGGTTTGAACACTTGATATACAATCAGTGGTGTTCACAATACAAATCAGATACAGACTCTTAGGACTCTAGAATTTCTAAGATATGAAAGTTGTTAAGAAATTCTAAGTGAACTTTTGATGCAGAACAATTTCAGCAGAGTTTTGGCACTTGTAAATTGTTGTAGAGTCTTTACTATTCTTTAAGTCTTCACTCCTTTATATAGAGGTGTGAAAGAGACGTTGTGAAATTGCCAGCACATCAAAAAGAGTCGTTTAAAGCTCGATCAAATGACCAATGATCTTTTGCCTGATATGGTTATTGTCCTATGAAGGATCAATTTCAAATCTATTCCAAATCTGGAGGAACACTGGTGCAGGCATAGCTGTTGTTTTTGTCTTGTTGCAGAGACAAAACATAGTAGTGGCGGTAGTGGTTGTACAATTCGTACAATTGTCCTTTTTCAATGCTCTTCAAGGAACCAGCATCCAATGCCTTCAAATCCTTTTGAATTAGTCGTTGCTTCACTCTTTAGGTCCTCTGCAATACTAAGCATGATTAAATCTTTTGAACAACATTTGAAGCTTTAATTTTTCTAAGCTTCTGATGATCTTCAGCTCCTGATGATCTTCAGAGCTTCTGAGGAAAATGTGCTTCTGGTGAACTTGCTTCTGAGAAGGTGCTTCTGATGACTTCATCACTTCAGGATCACTTGTCTTCAGAACCTCTTTTCTTCATATGCTTCAAGCTTCCTTCTTGTTGATTTCATTGCTCTTTTTTGTTCTTCCAGAACCTAATAAAGATACCAATTTTTTTGTCTATGGTCATGTACACTTGAACAAATATTAGCATATCTAATTGACAATTTTTTAATGCCTTGTCAACATCTAAACTCTGAAGGGTAATGTTAAACACATTTTGTTCCAACAGGATTTGCTTGAATTCACAACAATGGTGATAATGTCTGCAAACTATTATTGATCTCTTTTTTAGTTCAAAGGCTATAGACCTCTTTTTTCTTAACTCTCTCTTTCTCTAGAGAAGAGAGACATGAAAATCTAGAATTGTATAAGATATATAAGGAAAGAATAACAAAAAGTTGTTTCAACAATGATTCAAAATCATATTTTCTCAAATGATTTATCATTAACTAGAATTCATTAACCATTTAAGCTTATACAATTAGTTCAAGGTTGTGAACCTTAATTTAAGTAACCAAAATAACTAACATTTTAAATAATCAAGAATTGTTTATTTCTGTATTTTCTATAAGCAAACATTTCTCAATATGAGATATTGAGAGTACATGAGTTTTTCATTTTTAGAGAATGTGGTACATCAAAAAGTTACATCATATGTCAATAATTAATTAACATGATCATAACTATATCAAGGATTAATGTTACATCTAAAACTAAAAGTAATGTTTTCCTACTTTCATAAATATGAATCACCCTAAGTTTAATGTTTATTTATAGAATGATATGAATTTAGACTCAAACTAACACCCATAAACTTAGATTTGTGGAGAAAGTATCGGTGACAATCAATAACTAAAAGATTTAAAGTAACATCAATAATAAATCTAACAATAATGTAAAGAAAAATTATATCAAACCAAAGAACAAGATATAGAGAGTAGAGAGAAGAGAAAAAATACAACAATATTTGTTTATACAACAATATTTGTTTATTCAGTTTGGCTCAACAATGACCTATATGTAGAGAAGACAGCATCTCTCTAATCTACTATCAAAGAAATACAAAAAGTTACACTAAATTAGCTTCAAAAACCTCTCCTAAATGGTTTTACTCTCTTATGTGACAAAGAGACTCAATGGTTTTTCTATACAAGGGGTTTATAAATTGTTTCCAATTATAAAAGGAACCAACTACTCCCTCCGTCCCGGTTTAATTGACCTACTTTGGTTTTTCACACAGATTAAGAAAAGTGTATAAATAAAGAAAAAAGTAGAATATATTGTATTGGGAATGATAAAAGTAGTATTATTTAGTGTTATATTGTATTGGGAATGATAAAAGTTGTATTGAAAATTGAAATGAGTCGGTTATTTTGGGACACTTTTTTTTAGAAAATAGGTCAGACGGAGGGAGTATTTCTTAAGAGAAATCATCATCATAGGAAAGCTCTTCAATTGAAATTGAAACAACATATGTATTTTCTTGTCAGTATATGTCGCAACATTATTTTTTATAAATATAGTATAGTATAGAATCATTGTATTTTATGCGATATGGAATTAGGCTACGTATGCAGTTTACAAATCACTACTCATGTGAACTGCGTCGACGCTGACACAGCTGATGTGGACCTTGTGAGAAATCATCCATTTGTTGTCTCTCTCTTATTTTTTGAAAGGGCATTTGCTGTCTAGTAAAGTCCAAAATCATGGTACTTTTCAAAATTGGTAATAGGGTCGTGCACTTTTAGTTTAGCTATATGATAGTCCGGGTTGTACAGATATGTATTTAACGGCCATTTTAGTCTCTTGATATGCACTATTAGAATGATCTCTGACTCAAGCTAAAATATAAAATAGGTTTTTTATGAGCATCTTGTAAATCACTTTAGTATTTGACGTTAAAATTAATCATTAAAAGTTGAGTTGGCTATTGTTTTGGTTGAGAAGGATGTATGACATCGACATGGCTCTGAAAACTAACATGACATTAATCAAACCGAAAATATACTTTAGATCCCTAAACTTTTAAAATCTCAATTCATCTCTCCCTTGTTAAATTCCAAATCTCTAATCATACCAATTCATCCCTCATTCTATCCGATCTTCTAATACCAAATTCAAATGACACAATGATGTTAAAAACAAACTACATTAGCTACACAACCTCCATTATTTAAGAGGACTTGTTACCCCATTTAATATATATTAAAATTATCTAGTAATTGCGGTTGAGTCGGTTGAATTGAATCTCAAAGGTTTAACTTTTTAGTTCAAACAATCACTCACTCTAGGGTTTAACTTTTCACTTCGAACTCCGGAATAAGTCAGAATTGAATCTCAAAATTTTGCAAAAAAAGAAAACGCTGCAAACTGAATTCTACGCCCTTGAACAAATCTAACTATCTTAGATGTAGATATGTGTAACACTGATAATCATGCAAAGCAAAGCTGTAGCGTGTAGAGTTGATAATCATTAAAATGGATAGAGGTAGATTCACACATAGTGTACAAAATTCTCAAATTCAAACAGAAACGTTGCAGAATATGTGGATAGAGGTAGATTCACACGATGAAGTTTGTTGCTTCTGGTGTTTTGTCATTAGAATTATCTTTAAGGTGTGTTCCTTTAGGATTTAAGGACTTAAAGTGAGATTTCGGTTTGGTTTATGTCACTTTAGTCCCTAGAATTAGGGATGGGAATAGGCCAGACCGGCCTACAGGGGCCTACGGCCTAGCGCACGACAGGTCATGCCAGACTTTTTACTTAAACAGAGAAGGCATAGACTTTTTTAGAAGTTTATTTAGCTTAAAAGGCTAGGCCACATGCCATTCAAAAAGCTTCTTAGGCCTAATAGGCCGGTCTATTTAAGTAAATATGAATACTAATATTTATTATTATATTATATTTTGTACTTTGAATTAAAATAAAAATTTGTTAACTTTTTCAATAATTTAAGCTTATTAGTATACATTAATTTTTTGCATATTTAAATGTATTATTATAAACTAGAATTGAAATATGATACAATATATAGTCAAATTCCCTAAAAACTCATCTCAATTATCAAAAGAGAGTTTAATCTAATTGATATATTAGTTCGCTAGTCTATTTAAACTTAGATCACATTGCTTATTTAAAGATGTTCATATGAAATAGGCTTTTAAACAAGCTAGTAGGCCGTATCAAGCTTTCAGAAGGCCAGACTCAGGCCTAAAAAGTAAGCTTATGACAGGCCACATGCCAGACTTAGGCCTTAAAAAAAATTGGTAGGTCAGGCTCAGGCCTTGTAAAGCCTAGCTCGGCCTAGCCTATTCTCATCCTTACCTAGAACCAACTCATACATTCTTTGTTAGTCTAGACAATTGTTAACTCGTCTTTTAACGGCCAATTTTAACGTCAAGACCAAAATGAACCACGGAGGTACACATCCAAGGGACTAAAATAGCTATTTTTCCTTAATGGTTTTCTAAAACTAAATACTTTTTACTCATTATAAAAAAATAAAAATAAAAACTATAGCGAAAATGTATAAGAGATATTCATGTGATAAATGTCACATGTTTTGATGATTACGGACTCAAACGGGAAAATTATAAGTAAAAAGAACTCGATGAGGATTGAAAGAGGATCAATTGAAGCAAGAAGACTAAGAGTGTGTATAGATGAGATAATTATTGAGGGTAATGAAATTTTTTAAGGGTGATTCAAATTAGTCTATGTAAATTTTACTATTTGGATGAAAATTTAGAGACTTTTCACAATGCAGAGATTTCGCAAAGTATTTTGGCAAAACTAAATTTGGAGAATTTTAAATACTATCTAAAAACAAATAATTTGAAATTTCCTTCTTACTATACAATGTGAATCTCAAATTGATCATTATAATTATTTTAAATTATGTAATGATGCATATATGTTTATAAAATTTACACATTGGCCCCAATTTAATTTTTAAACTTGTCCTATAATTTTCAAATCATTGCAAATTAGTTCCTATAAATATTCACGGAAGGAAAATTGGTCCCAAAATTTTTAAAATTTTGCAACTTGGTCATTATTATTCATATTTTGAAATTTATACCACAACATTTTAAAATGGCAAGTTGCTTTCATATCTTTGAAAATTCTAATTTTTTACCACTTTTCGTTATATTTATTCTTCTATCCCAATAGAATTTAAAATTATAAAAATAATCAAACAAAGTTCAAGAATAAAAAATTGTATTAACCTATCCAAACAAAAAATAATAGAAATTAACGGAATTCAATTGAGGCATTTCAATTATCAAGAATTTTAATTTTTCCAACACATTCAATTGCATCATTCAAACACACTCTAAGAAAATAAAGAGGATGGAAGCAAAATGCTGAAAGAACATGATAGGGGCATGATGAAGATAAAGGGATTGGATGTTGAATAATATATGGAAATTGTGATATTGCGTTGAAGGAAACTAATGCATAGACGAGTTCCACATATTTGTGCGCAGATTAAGGATAAATGTCAAAGATAGGAATGGCGACGATGGGAGTGGAGTTTGAAGATCAAGATCACATTGAAATTGAAAAATAAGTAGAGAAAGTATAGCCTTGATACAACTTCATTCTACTCCATGTTAGAATGCATTTGGCCCTTGGTTTTATTTTATGCAATTAGACTTTACGATAGTTTTGATTGGATGACAAAACTTCTCAATAGAGTTTGTGTATCTAAGTAGCTCATGTCATCTTATCTTCATGATCTTATCTAGGTTGTATTGTTTTAAACCGTGCATTCGTACACTAAGTGTTGGTTTTTTAAATTTGCATGTTTTCACTAAGTGAATTGTGTCACTTTATAGAGTGAATTTCATGTATCCAGAAATAAAAAGGCAATTGTTTCACTTCTAAAAATGAATCAATTCACTAAGTTATTTTGACAACATATATTTTAACTTCATTTTATCATTTGTTTCAAAAATCTATATAAGTCAAACACTTCACCACTTCTAAAAAAAACATGAATTTTCACAATCTCTTCTCTGAAACTCATTCTTCTACCTTTTAATCTTTAAAAACCCTTAGTCATTGTTGGAACACTAGTTAAGTCTAGTGAAAAATTGGATAGAAAAACACAAACTAAGAACTAGTGTGTGTGACTTAAAAATGTCCCACATTGGTGAGCCACACCAACTAGCAAGTGTTTATATAAGGGTGAGGTGACCTCCAAGGGTGTGCCATTGGGGTACCCACTTTTGTGAACGGGTGAGCGCTTAGAAAAATATATATATCACGCGTGACGCCGCCGTCCACGCGTGACGCCGCCGTCCGACCGCGTCAGGCCGGGCTCGGGCTTAGGTCAAAAGATATATATATTTTGTCACTTGAAAATGATAAATTAATTAATTAATTAATTTAATCATTATCCATCATTATCCGAAAGCTTCACACGCGTAACAAATAAATTCGTTACGATCCAAAACTCGTATCCGGATAAATCCAACAGAAAATAAAACGCGTTTAGCTTAAGGATTAAGCACTTAATCCTTAAGTTACTCGTTTTTTTGTTACGAACTATGCCTATAAAAGGAGAGCTCGCCCCACTCATTCTTTACACCGAAATTCACAGTTGATGATCCATGTACTTTTCCTCTCTTCTCCCTCCTTCGACTTGTGTTGACGAGTCCTTCATCTGCTTCTACTCCTTTCTGTCCCTTCGGTTTCGATAAAGAGTGGTCTACGTACCATATTGAGTGGTTTTAATCGAACGATTAGGCCATATTTTGAGGTGTATATTCTCGAACAATTACATATTGTGCAGTACGTAATTGAACAGTGATCTGGGCTGTTTTATCCTGGAGGCGGCGCGGTTGTTAGTCTACCTTACACAAACTTGGGTAGTGTCGCGAAACGTCTTAAAGAGAGCGACCTGGTCGTGACTCAACCCGGTAATCTCTTCGGTAGTAGTTTCTGATTTTTAAATACGAAAATAACAGTCATTGATTGTGAAGTTGAGAACTTGCGAGTTACTTAGAAAGGGATTCTTTGTACGTTGGATTTTGAAATTCTAATGTTTTGAAGTTAGGGAAATTGAAACTTGAAGCAAAGAAAGAGTACAATATTTCACCTCCCTTCGATAGTTGGGGTTTTTTCTTCATCCAACATCTCAAAATCAATTGACGACTTATAAACAATCAAAGGAGAATCAAAGGTTTGTTGGAACAAGAAGGGTCTTTTACAATTCCTCTAAGGTTTTGATGATAAGAAAGTATTGAAGAACAATTAGATATATTAATATTTGTTCAAGTGCATACAACTTTTGCTAAATTTTGTTGAAATAATTTTTTTTATTGGACAAATACTTTTTTAAAAGAGTTGTGTTATTTAAACATCTATTTATTGGACAACCAAAATTTTACAAATAAAATGAGGAATTGACACAAAAACCGAAGTAATAGTAAGGGAAAGTAAAAACATGATCTGAATAAAAGAGAGAAAATTATCACAAATAAAAAATGGTTATTCAAATATTATTTCTCTTTTTAAAATAACGTATAATAAAATACGAAGAGAGAAAGGGTTTATTTATGACTTATTAAGTTAACAACATCAAGGAAAATTGGGTTGCATTATAATTATTTTAAGGTTATTTTAATATCATAATGCTACCTTTTAAGCTAATTGAATTGACACGTTAGTGTTGCCTTAAAACCATAGAACAAGCTAATTGAATTGAAAAAATTGGTGCCATTCACGAGTTTGCAACTAGCACATGATGTATTATTATATTTTCTTAACTAGTGTCTCGGGGGCACCGGTTAACATTTTCTTATTTGGGTCTTGTTAACTAGTGTCCCCGGGACACTAGTTAATGAAGCAAAACAAAAAATATTTGCATTGAAAACATCATCTTTTACACTTTTTAAACTTTGACCACACAAGTTCTAAGATACTCATACTATATTTGGTTTCCTTAATTAGTGCCCTAGGGCACGGGTTAACATTTTCTTATTTCTAAATATAGAACTAATACAAGACTTTATCAAAAATAAATCTGTTATTGCATGAGAAAGTGACACCTGGAAAACTTTCTTTCCATAGGTATAGTCTTCAAATTAGTTATAGTTATAGATCTAGGCTAGATAGAATAAAATTCTCTCACCTATTTTTGTGTCTTGGATTGATTGATTGAATGCAAGAAAAGCCATGAAAACTTTCTTTCCATATTCACATTTCCTTTGTCAATATTTGTTTAGGCCAGGAGCATGATATTAACCAAGTGGCATTTCAACATTATTATCCAAGTCTAACCACCTGAAGATATGAAAGAGTCCAGAAGATGCTTGGAAGGTTTTAAGGTATTATTGTTTACTATGCTAGCTAGAATATTTCTTTTCTTAATTGTGGTCAATTCTATCGTACACAAGTGAGACATGTTTTTTTTTTTTTTTTTGGAAATTGCTTCTATTGAATGTAGATTTTGACCCCAGAGCCTTAAGCAATTAGATTATCCTCACTATCAAGGCATTGAGCAAATAAAAAGCACCATACCAACCAAATGTATGTAGGTTTCTTAAAAAAAAAAAAAACAAATGTATGTAGGTAGCTATCCTTCATCAAAATTTTCCTTGGTTGTACCGAGGCGAAAATTGATGCTAAATGAATTAATTTTATAGAATTGGTGTTTTTTTAAAGGGTAAAATATGCTTTTCGTCCCTGTAATTATAGGCCATTTGAATTTTCGTCCCTGAGCTTACTAATCCTCCCATTTTGTCCCTGTAAAAGTTAATCACTTGAAATTTCGTCCCTCGCCCCTTTTAATCACTGGCACATCAGCAAATTACCAAAATGGCATGGGAAATGACGAAAATACCCCTGACTTATTTTTTTTTCCTTAAAAAAAATTTCAAAATTTTGAAAATTCTTTTTTTAAATTAAAAAAATCTGAAAAAATAATTAAAAATCATAAAAAATTTCGGAAAAAAAATGTTAAAATTAAAACTGAAAAAACTGAAATTTTTCGGAGAAAAAATCGTAAAAAAAAATTCGGGAAAAAACTGGGAAAATTTTTTTTGTGAAAATTCTTTTTTTAAATTAAAAAATCTGAAAAAGTAATTAAAAATCATAAAAAATTTCGGAAAAAACATGTTAAAATTAAAACTGAAAAAACTGAAATTTTTCGGAGAAAAAATCGTAAAAAAAAATTCGGGAAAAAGCTGGGAAAAAAAATTTTGAAGGAAAAAAAACAAAAAAAAATAAACCAGGGGTATTTTCGTCATTCCCATGCCATTTTGGTAATTTGCTGACGTGGCAGTGATTAAAAGGGGCGAGAGACGAAATTTCAAGTGATTAACTTTTACAGGGACAAAATGGGAGGATTAGTAAGCTCAGGGACGAAAATTCAAATGACCTATAATTACAGGGACGAAAAGCATATTTTACCCTTTTTTAAATTATTTATATCAAACATGTTGTGTAGTGGTTAAGATTAAAATTGGTTTTCACTACCAAAAAGATTAAAATTGGTTTTAAAAACAACGTGTAAATACTAAAAAGGGTCTTAACTTATACCTGCTCCATTTTGGATTTCACTCTGGTGATTTTAAAGTTCAGTGACTTTGATGATTTTAGCGTATTTAGAGAATGAATGAATATTTAAATTTAACTATTTAAATAATAAAGAATGATTGATTAAGAGAGATATATGAACAAATACATCAAACCTAAAGTCATCCAAGTAAAATTCCTCCATTTTACTCAACTGATATCTTATCTTACCATATTCGCATCATTTCTCCATCAGTGTTTGTGTTTTGCTCTTGCATTTGAAACCCTAACGTTTCTTTGAGTTTCTTGCTGATTCCTCTTTTGCTATGGCTCTCGAAACTGTTGGTGGTGCTATTGCATTTCTCTTTTTAAGGCATTGTTTGATAAACAGGCTTCTGCTGAAACTATCGACGAGAATCTGTATAGTAGGTTGATAACGGCTTTGTTTTCCATCAATGCTGTTGCTGATGATGCTGAGCAAAAGCAGATCAATAACTTTCATGTGAAACAATGGCTTCTTTGGGTTAAAGATGGTGTTCTTGATGCTCAGGATCTCGTGGAAGAAATTCACATTCAAGTTTCCAAGTCCAAACAGGAAGCAGTTGAATCTCGGACAAGCTCTACTAGAACCAACCAGCTATTGGATATGTTCAATGTCTCTCCTAGTTCAATTGACAAGAATATAGTATCTAGGTTGAAAGAGATAGTTCCAAAACTTGAATCGCTTGTGAATCTGAAAGATGTACTTCTTCTGAATGTTAATCATGGTTTTAATGCTGGGTCACGGATGTTGATTTTACCAAGTTTTCCTTCTATGGAGTCTTCTATGTATGGGAGAAATGATGATCAAACAACTCTCTCTAATTGGCTCAAATCGCAGGATAAGGAGCTCTCTGTTATTTCAATGGTAGGTATGGGTGGGATAGGGAAGACCACCCTTGCCCAACATTTATACATTGATCCTATGATAGTGGAAAGGTTCGATGTCAGAGCATGGGTGCATGTGTCTGAGGATTTTGATGTTTGTAGAATTACAAGGGTGATTCTGCAATCAATTACTGGTTCAGTCATTGAAACTACTACAGATCAGATTGTTCTTCAAGAAAAGTTGAAGGAACAACTCACCGGGAAGAAATTCTTCGTTGTTTTGGATAATGTTTGGATTGAAGACGAAGAGACATGGGGACATTTTGAGACTCCGTTTAGTTATGGGGCACAAGGAAGTAAAATCCTTGTCACTACGCGCAGTGGAGAAGTCGCGTCGGTCATGGCATCAGATCAAATCCATCAATTACATCAACTGGATGAAGAAGACTCCTGGACATTGTTTGCAAAAAATGCATTTGAAGGCTTTGATGATTCTCAAATAACTACTTGGCATGAGGAGATTGGTAAGAAGGTGGCTGACAAATGCAAAGGATTACCTCTGGCCTTGATAGCCATCGGAAATCTCTTGTGCAGAAACTCATCATTGCTGCAATGGGAGAAGATATCGGAAAGCGATGCATGGGATTTAGCAGAAGGGACCAGAATTGTCCCTGCATTAATGGTAAGCTATCAAAACCTTCCCACTCACCTAAAGAAATGCTTTGAGTATTGTGCCTTGTTTCCGAAAGGTTATCTTTATGAGAAAGATCATTTATGTCTATTGTGGATGGCTGAAAATTTGATTCAATGCCCTCGACAACATAAGAAAAGTATGAAGGAAGTTGCTGAGTCTTACTTCAATGATTTGATTTTGAGATCATTTTTCCGGCCGTCAACAAAGTATAAAAATTATTTTGTCATGCACGACCTACTTCATGACTTGTCAAAATCTATATTTGGGGAATTTTGCTTCACATGGGAAGACAAAAAAGCAAAGAACATAACAAGCATTACTCGTCATTTTTCATTTTTATGTGATGAACTAGGATCTCCGAAAGGACTAGAGACCTTGTACAATGCGAAGAAGTTGCGCACACTCCTACCGTTGTCTATGACTTCTTATGAATATCGATGGTTGTTGTGCTTGAACTCTAACAAATTAGTGCTTTCAGAGTTCTTCTCCAAGTGCAAGAGGTTGCGTGTCTTATCTTTGTGTGGGTGTTTCGATATGATTGAGTTACCGGATACCATAAGCGATCTTAAACATCTACATCACCTCGACCTTTCTCGTACTAGAATAAGCAAACTTCCGGATACATTGTGCTCTCTTCATTACTTGCAAACATTGAAGGTTAGGGACTGTGAATTTCTTGAAGAGTTGCCTATGAATTTGCACAAACTCGTGAACTTGTGTTATCTCGATTTTAGTGGAACAAAGGTAACAAGGATGCCAAAGGAAATGGGAAAGCTGAAAAATCTTGAAGTACTGAGTTCTTTTTATATAGGTGAGGGAAAAGATTCCAATATACAACAGTTAGGAGATTTGAATTTACATGGAAATCTTTTAGTTGCAGACCTGGAAAATGTCATGAATCCGGAAAATGCAGTTGCAGCAAATTTAGAGAGTAAGATAGACCTTCTGAAACTAGAATTAAGATGGAATGCAACTCGCAACAGTTCACAAAAAGAAAGGGAGGTGCTCCAGAACCTAAAACCTTCTGAATATTTGAAGGAGCTCTCAATTGAGAAGTATTGTGGCACGTTATTCCCACATTGGTTTGGAGACAATTCACTGTTATGTTTGGTATCCTTAAAGTTAAGCAATTGTGAAAACTGTATTTTGCTTCCTTCACTTGGAGTTATGTCATCACTCAAGCACCTTCGGATTACCGGACTCTCTGGGATAGTGGTGATTGGTAGGGAGTTTTACAGGGATGGGAGAAGCTCTACTGTATC
Source organism: Medicago sativa (assembly GCF_051527215.1). NCBI lineage: Eukaryota > Viridiplantae > Streptophyta > Magnoliopsida > Fabales > Fabaceae > Medicago > Medicago sativa. Next base: position 26,023,735 of record NC_140750.1, read on the forward strand.
TATTCCATTTCCATCCTTGGAAACTTTAACTTTTAAGGATATGAATGGATGGGAAAAATGGGAATTTGACGTTGTTGAGGTTTTTTTTCCACGTCTAAAAAAGCTTTCTATAGTTCGATGTCCAAATCTAAAAGACAAATTACCAGAGATGCTTGAATGTTTAGTGAGTCTGAAAATTTGTGATTGCAAACAGCTCGTGACTTCTGTTCCATTCTCTCCATCAATCAGTGAACTACGTCTCACCAATTGTGGAAAATTGAAATTTAATTATCATTTATCCACTCTGAAATTTCTTGACATTCGTCAATGTTACATCGAAGGATCCTCCGTGGATTGGATCGGGAATACATCATCTGAATGTGGTACCAACATTAAATCGTTGAAAATTGAAGATTGCCCAACTATGCATATTCCCCTATGCGGTTGCTACAATTTCCTTGTAAAATTGGACATCACCAGTAGCTGCGACTCTCTAACAACATTCCCGCTGAATCTGTTCCCAAATCTTGATTTTCTCGACCTTTATAAGTGCAGTAGTTTTGAAATGATTTCACAGGAAAATGAGCATCTTAAACTCACATCTCTCTCAATTGGAGAGTGTCCTAAATTTGCGTCATTTCCAAAAGGAGGATTGTCTACACCCAAACTGCGACACTTTGATATTTCCAAATTGGAGAATTTAAAATCACTTCCTGAATGCATGCATGTCCTCCTTCCATCTATGTATAAGCTATCTATTGATGATTGTCCACAGTTGGAGTCGTTCTCCGATGGAGGTTTGCCATCAAGCCTAAGAAACCTATTTCTTGTGAAATGCTCAAAACTTCTTATCAACTCACTGAAATGGGCTTTGCCAACCAATACATCTCTCTCTAACATGTATATTCAAGAATTAGATGTGGAGTCTTTTCCTAATCAAGGGTTGCTTCCCCTCTCTCTTACTTATCTAAATATCCGTGGTTGTCGAAATCTCAAACAGCTTGACTACATGGGTCTTGAGAACCTTCTTTCTCTTAGAACATTGAGTCTAAATAATTGTCCCAACATCCAATGCTTGCCAAAGGAGGGTCTGCCTAAATCCATTTCAACTCTACAAATATTGGGAAATTGTTCACTGCTTAAACAACGATGCAAGAAACCAAATGGCGAAGATTACAGAAAGATTTCACAAATTGAATGTGTAATGATTGACAATTACACAAGCTCAGACGTTTAAAATAAGGCGTTTACCAACAATGTTAGTTCCCAACTTCAACTCAGGTACAAACTCTAGCAAATATATTGAGATAGTTACTTGTTTTCCTATGCTGAATATGTCACATAAGTCATGCATTTTTTTTTGTTTAATAAAGGTGTAGATACGCTGAAATCGATTTGTCACTGTGTTTGGATGAGCTTTGTCAAAAATGATTTTGAATGAACTTGATTTTATAAAATTGATTTTGTTAAAATTAAGTTTGAAGTGAAGTGATTCACGTATAGATATGGGTACACTAAAAACTGTTTGAGGTAAAATTTATATTAAAAAAATTGATCTAAAGCATAAGCTGCTTTTTACAACTTCTAATTAAGCAAAGGTTTGGAAACAAAAATCAACTTTACAAGACAGCAACCAAACAACTACCATATACAAAGTCAATTATGATAGTTTCTACCATGAAACCAAACCCACTAATTTCTTTGAAAAGCTGATAAGTTCCACTCTAGTTGTTCTTGAAGGACAGACATAGATTATATGGTGTTTTGATCAGAAACTCTTTGCATTTACCATGTCAAGGTTTTTTCGAAGTGTGATTCGCAAACATTTACCTATTTTATCCAGGTTGGCGCATCAAGTTTCCTTGACAAAAATAACTGACAATTGTACAATGAACAACCTGCCGCCTCGACTGGAGTTGATTTGATCACAGAAGGTGAACTTTGGGAGCAAATCAACGTAACTCGTGACACGCTGGATTATCAGTGGTACATGACAGAGTAAGAATCTTTCAACTTCTCAAACTTCCTAATGAAATCCTCAGCTTGAAACCTTTGATATTCATATTTTCACCCCCCTTTAATTTTATCATATCTAATTTTATTTTATTTTTTTCCAATTCCTCTATTATTATGGAAGCTCGTAGGAATTACCGATTAAAGAACATTGGCGAAGAAAGGGATACCAAAAAAAATTGTGGTGAAGTACTAAAGTCAAAAACATTAAGAAGAATAAGGTAGAAGTTCATTGCAGTTGTAATTCAAATTTACATGAAACTTCTCAAGGGGTCTCATTGGCTGCACAAGACATCAAATATTTTTTTCTAAATAGATAATTGATTTGTGGTTTTAAACATGTGAGTGTTTTCTTCGTAAAATATTTCACAGATTAATAACAATCCTTAATTTACAAGGAATTGATTGTGCCCTTGGAATCTTGTTTCAAGTATATTATTTTCCAACAATCTCGAGAGTTGAGCTCTTATTCTAATCATAGATTCATCCCATGCAAGATTAATATTTTCAAATATTGATTTAAGCTTGAATTTCACTTGTACAGCTAGTGATGGTATTGAGCTATCTGGATTCTAGAACTTAATTTCTTACATACTAAAAAAATATACTATATATAAAGATATCATTTGTCCAAACAGTTATGAGAAAATTCCAACTATGCATCCACTCTCAAGATTATGACTGCAGTGTATAGTTACCTGACTAATTGGTGATTATGCATGTTTTTTTTAAGAGATGGTTTATTATTTAATGTTGAATTTGAGGAATTTAATATTGCATAGTGCTATGTATTATTTGTACGTATTTCAGTAAACTGAAAAAACAACAATGACCAATGAACAATCGATACATGTATTAAAAAATCAAAATTGTACATTGACATGTGTCCTCATCGGTTAGTATTATTAACACTAGTATGGACACTCGTGTCAACGGGCTAGAATTTCGTCATGCTTAAAGGAGAGAATATTGTGATGTATCAAGTGTCAGTTAAATCTCATCATTGGATAAAATATTGGAGGTTGAATAACAAATAAGTGAAGAAAAAAAAACTTATATAATTAAGCCTTAAATTTTTTGATGAAGATGCGACATCATTCTCACTTGTGTGGTTGTTTTGTCTGCAATAAGTCGAATCACACAAGTGTTGGCTCCCCCGTATGTCCCAAATGGTGATATCATATACGCATCAACATTTTTGGAGAGCAAAAGTGTTTCGTGATGGTGGGTCAAGGACACGAAGAGTCTCGTACTAAATTGAGAGATGTTAATAAGTGTGGGTTAAAATAACACATTGAATGTATTAATAGATGTTGAACAACATATAAGTGAGATGACTCATAATGTCTTAAGATTTTGGATGACATTGTGATGTAAATCTCACTCGTGTGCTTGCTCTTTGTCTAATGTTATGATACAATCCAATAGAGGTTCCCACGAAAGTCCCAACATTATTATGATTTGTTTTGTTATTTTTTAGGTGTCATTTATTTAATTTTGTATCTTAAATTTTAGTTTTGGGATGTCATTTGATAGGCGTTTGGCAAGTGCACCAAATACTATCGAAGTGGTAAAATTATCGATCCCACGAGGACTGTTTTTAATCTCAATAATTCAATTATGTTGCACCTTAGGATGTGTAAAAGTTGTTTTGAGTTGCCACTAGGCAGTAGATTGGTTTGTTTGCATAAAAGTAATTGCTGAAAATAAAATTGGTTTTTAAGAATAAGAGAGAGATGAGTTTAGGTCTTTCGAATCATCGATGTTCCCCTAATTGTTATGCTGCACCTATTCTTATGAATGAGCTTCTAATCCCACGATAGTTAACAAAATAGTCCTAATCAATCCCTTGAGTTAGAACCCTCTTCTCAAACTACAGCCCTTAATCCCTTAGGTGGTCTAATAATCTTTGAAGGTTTAAGCACGTTAACCTAATATCACTAACAAACGATTATCTATTCCTAGACTAACCATGTTTATTAGAACAATTCAATGGGTCTAAGTCGAAAGCTATGGTCAGTAGTCATTCGTTCTCACAAAATCATGTTTATATTTGATCAGGATATAAAAAGCATTAAGAACAATTGAATTGAATAAAGACTAGAATATCATTCACAATAAATAGAGTTTCACAGCATAAGGTATCAATTAAGGTTACAACGAATCATCTCAGACCTAACCTCTAATGAATTTAGCTACTCATAATAGTGTTTACAAATAACATAATCATTAGAGGTAATAAAACATACACAAAGTGGTTGAAGGATGAAGAATTCGTCCTCCTAGGCTTCCTTGCAGTCACAAAATCGCACTTTGCTCTCTAGAATTCGTAACCCTTGTTTTTTATCATAACTCAAAAACAAAAAAATCATTTTCAAGTCAAACCAAAGCCTCTGGAAAGCTAACAAAATTATCTACAACTTTCATGTTTACACCGAAGGCCAATTCAAAACAGAAACAAGTGAAAACGACGCGGGAACGCGAAACAGGGGATGTTGCCACTGTGCAGCTCGCCACGGTGAGTAAATCTACTCGCGAGGCGAGTAAGCTCACAGGGAGCACCTCCTGCTCGCCTCCAACTCGCCCCCAGCTCGCGGTGGCGAGTTGGGACAGTCCTGTTACGGGAAAAACCCATTTTTTCACCCCAAAACCCCAATTTTGACTTCCCAAAGCTCAAATTTGATCACAAAGTTTGTTTAAACATTTCTAAACATGAAAAGACACTCAAAATCATGTAAAACTTACACCAAAACATCCTTCCAACAAAAATCATCATTTGACCCATTTCATAAAACTTCAAAAATAGCAACACAATCATCACAAGCTCAAAGATTATGATAACTCAAGGTTCCATTCATCAATAACAACACCTCACAACATCAACAACAACAACTAATCATGAATTCATCACAATTCATCAACAACAACATCTCATATCAACAATTTTTGGGTGAAACACAAAGCATACATATGTACATGATTTAAGCTTGCAATTTCATCATCAACAACTCAATTAACATTCAATTTACATACCCAAACATTGCATCACAACATAAGCACAAATTTCACAATTAAAATCAATTCATCAATTTCATAAAAATGGGTAAAAGAGAAAAGTTATGAAATTATGAGTGAAGCCTAACCCTCTTACCTCTAGCACCAAGAATCTCTAACCCAAGCTTCAATCTAGCTTCTAGATGATGAATTCCTCTTCTAGCTCTAGCCTCCAACCCCTTTCTCTTGTTCTTCCTCTTGAACCCTTATCTTCACTCTCTATCTCTATCTTAATGTGAAAATGAAATGAAATGTTGGTAAAGCCCCAATTTCACTACCAACTAGTGTTTATATAAGCTCTACTCAATTGGGCTCAACTCACAATGTCTTAATGGGTCTAACCCATTTCTATTCTAACCTAAAATGTTACTACTCACTTAACGGTAAAATATAACACTAACGGTCACTTAACGGTAAACTAAATAATTACCCCACTCTCCAACACTTAGTAAAATAATAACTCTCACTAAGCACTAAAAATAACCTTCAGCAAAAATTACAAAATTACCCCTGCTCCCAAAATGACCAAAATGCCCCTAAGTCCAAAATTACTAAAATACCCTTCTAACACCGAATTCTACAATTCCCAACCAAAAATACACATAGAGGCAAATAATCACATAAGAACACATATAACACACATAAATAAATAATAAAATAAATCTAGCGAAAATCGGGTTGTTACACAATCCTTTCTGATGCTTTAAGCCTTGCATTAGTTGTGGTGATTATGCAACTATCACACAAATAATGGAAGTCGTTTCTCGAATACCATCTATTGTAAGATTCTGGGAAAAATTGTCTGAAGCAATCAGGTATTGCTGAGAACTTATTTAGAAAACCTAGCTCTTTGCAATGGCCACAGTTTTGTTTATTACTTTTGGGAATACATTTAGCTTCAGTTACCTTCTGTCTATCTACCTTTTCTTTTGCCTTCTGCCTTTGGTCTTTTAAATCATCCCAGTATTGTTTGGATTCTGTATAGTTAGCAAACAGGCTTTCCTCCAATTTTTGTAGATTAATCTGCATATCTGCCACCACCTGTTTGTTGAGCTTGTCACTCCTACAATATCTCTGTAGGCAATGTTGTACATTTTCTACCAATTTTCCCAGACTAAATGTGTCTTTGTTTTCATTCCACTTTATATTTTCGTCCAGGAAGATTTGTAGAGAATAGAAGTGAGACTTGAGAATCCTAGAAGGAGATTGTATATTATTGTAGACTTTCTCTAATGTTTCTCCTCTTGTTATTCCTTCTGCCATTTCCCAATTGTCAGTGTCTTGTATTGTTAATTTGAGGCTCATGCCATGTATATGAGATTGTACATCTCTCCAACCACACAGTAGTGCAAGCAATTTTAACATTGTCTGACAATTATGAAAAAAAGGTGTTGTTACAGAAATAATATCGGGGTCAAATTAACATTGTCTGTCATGTATAAGAAATTATGATATATGCGATTTTACATAAATAATAATTATTCAAGTAGATGTTTACCTCAGGCATATCCATATCGGGGTCAAATTTGCTTTTTATTATTGTCTTTGCACTAGCAATGGTTGGTGAATTAGTAAACAACCTTCGGCACTGCACGTCTGCGTTGTCCCAAGTGACTTTCAATGCACTCTTTGGTGCCTCATTGACAAGCTTTTGTCCTATAAATAGCAAGTAGTGACTGTTTGTAGCTGCGTACATTCTCATTTCCTCAGTTACTAGGTCTAATCATCCAGTTGTGTTGCTACATGAGGAATCGGAATTTAATAGTCAGAATCTACATTGTATAGAATCAGAATTTAATAGTCAGAATCTACATTGTAATCTTAATAAAGAAAGTAATGTTGCACTGGAAAGCACATACCTGCATATCTTTGTTTGTAGTTACTTCGCAGTACTCACATAGAAGATATTTGAGGGAGTTATGAGTTTTTCCAAGGGCTTTACATAATTGAAATGTATCTAAAACGTTTGCTAAGTATATGGAGTAATCTTTCTGCAGCCAGAGAACGGCATTCCTACAATCATGAAGCACTTTGCAAATCCCCGTATCTTTAAATATTGGCTTTAACTTAGGAATGAAGTCATGAGTTTTGAAAGGATCATTATAAAATCAGTTTCACAGAATGAAATTTGTAAAAGGCAAATATGTCCAAGATATGACTCATCTGAGTGCTCAATATCTAGTGCAAAAATCTTCTGTTTTTTGAGTTGCTCAACGAAGTCGTTAATCTCCTCTTCAGATTGTAGGACTTGGATTTTATCAATTTCTACAGGAGGAGGCTTTGAAGTGTACTTGCTTCCTAGACCGCCAAAAGGATCTCGATTGTAGTTATCAAATTGTTTTATATCGTTGAAAACTTCAAGGATATAAAAAAAATTAAGGATAAATGTTAGGCATTGTTTTATGGGAAACAACATAAATTTTGTGAGAAACAAGCACAGACAACTTAAAGAAAATTCCCCCTTGATTCTAGAAAATCAATTTTGAACAAAGTGATTGCCTTATTCTGAAAACGTAAACAATTTCTCTCAAACCTATGACATTTGGGAAACATCATAGCGCAAACAACCTAAATTTTGTGATCGTAGCACAAACAACTTGATTTTTTACTCTTAAACCTATCACAATTAAAGAAAATTCTAGAACGATTATGAACAAAGTGATTGCCTTTTTCTGAAAACGTAAACAAATCAAAAATATGGAACTAATAATAAAATCAAAATAATATGATAAAATCAAAATAACATGAATAATCATGTCGTTGGATTAATAACGTTAACGCTCAAGTCATTGATTGAATTTGTAATTAATGAAAGTTGATCTTTTAAGTCCGAACCAAGCAACACCACAATAAAAGGAGAAATCAAACAACACAGCATATATATGATAGACAATACAATGACATACTCAAACGATAAAATCACGAAAAAATGAAGACTTTTTTTCATCAATGCGAAAATCAATTACACAATTTTTTTTAGAAGGAATCAATTACACTAATTTAAATGAATACAAACGCATGTATAAAAAGATTTATATGAAATTTCAGTTTTTACTCACCACTAGTGGAGAAACCGGTGACTCTCTCATCTTTCTTTCAACGCCATCATAAGTTAGAAATTTTTTGAATCTTCCATTTATTTTCCAATTTAGATCGGAAACTTCGTTTCGGAACGGATCGAGTTTACATTTTCGATCGGAAACTTCATCAGATCATATTTTCACTATTTCAGAACGGACCAGTTACGAAGTTTTTGATCGGAAATTGTTTTAGTTTCCAATTTCGATAGGAAATTTCGTCCGATTTTGAAACGATTCCGATTGTTTGTTTCTATTTTAGCTGTTATTTCGTTGTTTAATAGGATGAGTTTGGAAGTCACTCAAGTTATGGTGTCAATTTAAATTCATTTTCTACAACAATTAGAAGAAGAATGTTCTTGCGAATATTTTGCTAAGGATGCATTAAAAAATAATGATGATTCGCAAATAGTATATGTCTATTAATGGTCCTATGCACAATTGAGATTGGCGACCACCAGTTCCCTATACACAAAGAAGGAACCCATTTTTAGTCATACATAGATGTAGTAAGTATAAATATTTAGAAGTGCACTAAAAAATTTCTAATAATATATGTTAACAATCAGAGGAATACAATTTTTCATACTTGTGCATTAACAAAAGTGTCTTTTACTCTACGCATAAAAAGAAGAAAATATAAAAAATAGATGAAGAATTGAGAGATCAAATAAATACTTAATGTTCATATTTCTCATCTAATTTCAAAGTGGAAAACAATGTAATTTATAATTTATCCATAAAATAATAAAATGTTGCAAAATTTTATGTGATTATTTAAAAAAAAAATAATTATTTATTTGATAGATAATAGATACAAAATACACAAGCGTAATATTAGTTAAAATTTACAATTACTCTGTATTTCTAACATATATAATATTTATTTTCACTTGATATGGATGACTCAAAGAGTCATATTTAATACATGAAGAATAACTGGGATATTATTCTTTGCATTATATATTGGTGGTTTGAACATGTAGTTTTGTTGTTGTTGTTGTTTGTGATTGAAATACATGACTCAAAATTTCAATGAATAAAGAATGCATACGAGAGTCATGTTTAATTTATCTAATTTTCAAAATAGATTTTTTAAATTCAAAATCAATGATAAATTAGTTGTGTTTTTATATTTATTTTTTTTAATAAGTAAAGCTTGCATTCACCATGATTTAGTAGATTTTTAAAATGGTTCTCTTTGTCGGTTGATTCAAGCAAGTTCTGAATCGATTCATGACAATATTAAATATTGTAATGATTAATTTCTTGACATCATTTAAGTTGTTTACTTTTTAGGTCATTTCATATTAGTAAAGAGAATAAATTTACTTGTTTATATTAGGAGTAAGACTTGGTAAATTTTGAGAAAAATAGTTTGTAGTGTTGTTTGTTGTGACCCTTCTTAGATTTATTTGCATGTCACGTTGTTAAGTGTCTCTTTATTTTGCCTGGTTGTACATGTAATCATGTTAATTATATTATACATTAATGAATTTGTCTTTTTACTAGTCTAGTAACCGTGCGCATACGCACGGGTGGATAACGTCGATATGATTTTCAAGTCAATGCATCAACGCATGATTGGCTTCAAACTACCCAAAGACAATAAAACAAAATACAAAAGCTAAAGACAAACGATGTCAAATAATAACGATGATTAAATTAAAAAGAAGGATGGTACCCGTGCACATACGCACGGTTAAAATCGAAGCATTGTCTGGTTACATTATCATTGGTACAACAAGCTGCAAATTCGTAGTTTTGTAATTTCTTCTGACTTTAAATACTCGAAATATAGCTTGTCCACCAACGTAGACGTCGCCCTAGTTGAAGTTGTTGCAGAGGCAAAATTGTTTCCATCCATCTCCTATTTATGTTAAATTGTGTGGGTTGTCCTTGAAATACACATTGAACGGTATGACAATGCGATTGTCGCTGCAGAGTCTTACTTGTCCCATGTCGTGTCCTCTGATGTAGATCTGCCATTTAGTTTGTGCAAAATTGGTTAAATAGTCAGTCTCGTTACTGAATTCATTAAAATATATGTTGACAGTTCAGATTAGATTTTATAGGGCAAGACGGTGGAGGGGTTAGTTGAGACTTATCTAATTTGTTTTTTTGGGTTGATATGCCGTTTAGCTTTAAATTGAAGTATATAATAGTTCCTTTGTTGGTGCATCTGCTGTGAAATGTTGGATATTCCTCAGAATTGTCGGACTTTTTTGTTGCCAGCAGTTCAAATACTTTTTCCCTGTAATATCCAATGTGCATATGGGTTCATTTTCGTGCGCTCTAGCTTATCGAATTCTCTTAAATCAGTCCACCCCGCGGTTAAAACTGGGTATGCACACCATCTTTCGAAGTCAACCATTTTAATTTATACTGTCCATCTGAGCGTGTGAACTTCCATTTGTTGCCTAGAGCATTTCCTTGTGCTTTTACAAAATCTGGGTCTACTTCGCTGTAGTACTGAAAAGGTGGTGCAATCATTTCCTTTTGATACTGGTTTCAAAACCACTAACAGCGAGTCTACAACAATAAAAAAAAAAAATTAACAAACAAAAAAAAACAAATTATCAGGTTATCTACTACACAAGAAAAAATAACACAAAAAACTCACGCCTCCTTAATCTCAGCTGCCTCAGGAACATCAGGGTTCACAAAAATCTTAGTACTCATGACGTTCTTCAGGGATGTTTGTCTATCAATGACAAAGAAACAATTAGGAATAATTTTATTTAATTTTAAAACAAGCCAAATAATCGATTTGGAATAGAAAAGCCCAATTAAAAAATTAACTAACCAATAAATATCTTGACTTTAGCAAACTGAACAACAACAGTTGGTCCTCCATCAACAGTTTTACCAATAAGCTTTTTCTATCTCATCAACGTACTCTCCAAATAGTGCACTCTCACATTTACCACTGCCATATTAAACATATCAAATTAGACAAATTATACAAAGATAAAAACCCATCAATCGTGCTTTTCAACTATATCAAACAAGCATCAAAATCAAGAAACATGTGATTAGTTAACTCAACAACAATCAACTTAGTAACCTTCCCATCCCTGACATACCCCTATCAGCAGACATGCCACTCAATACAAGCAAAGAGTGAATGCTATAGTCAAATAGGTTAGAAACAATGATTATTAAACCAACCAACTGAAAAAACATGGTCCTTAGTGTAAGCAGTTATCTTATAAATTTTTGTGAAACTGAAACCGTGAACAAGAATCAAACTGCTTGCATGAGCTTGAACCTTTGTTTTCATCTAGAACATCATCAACTTATATTTATTAGTAGTAGCTCTATAAGACCCAAAATTAGGTATCACCGTAAAATTCGATAACTTGTACACGTCCCCTTCAGTAATGTTTTCTGAAACATGTACAATAGTTGTTTACGCATGCTAGCTTGAATCTTGCCCCCCTGCACAATAGTAGTTCGAAAACAAATTTACATCGTCATGTTTAAATTCCAAATACACAAACAGTGAAAAATTAAACACCAAACCATTTGGAAACTTGACAAACTTACACATTCATCCACCAAAACCAACTCTACAGAGCTTATTTGATCTGGATTCAAAAACATTGGAACATCCACATCCTAACAACACGAACAAGAAATTTCCAAGCATCCCTTCCAGGAACAACATCAGCCAACTTGTTAAGTAAGTTATCCATAACAGCTGGAAAAGAAGAACAATAAACCTCTAAACAACTAAACCTCTAAAGAAAACAAACTCGAAACAGGAGGAGAGAAGAGACGTGAGCAACAGAAGGAAGATGCAAATGGCTTATTTATAGTGAGAAACAACCTATTCTCCTTGCAAATAGGAACAACATCTCTCCCAACTTCAGCCGTATAAAAACAAAATGGTGGTCCCAAGAAAAATAATACAACTATAAAGCCAATTAAAAAAAAATAGAAAGTACCAAGATCCAAAGATCCAAAGAACAACACATAAAAGGAGAGTTGAAATCAAACGGCCCTCGTTTTTGCCTAAGATACTACAAACCTACAAGATATCCATAGCATGTGTCAATGCAAACATGGCCGCAAAACTCAATAATGCAACCCTACAATATTCAGATTTCAAAAAATCTCGAAGCGGGAAACTTATATACAAGCAAAAAAAACCCTAGCATTAAAATAATACAATCTATTAACAAATCTACAGTGGAAAAATTTTGCTGCTGTGGTTAAGATTATTGATTTTTATTTTTAGGGTTAAATATGTTTTTAGTCCCTATAAATATACAAACTTTTCGTTTTAGTCCCTCTAAAATTTTCCTTCAACTTTTAGTCCTCCAAAAATTTTCCATCTTCACTTTTGGTCCCTCTTTTAAAGTAAACTCATATGTAGAATTCATATTTTTGAATAAAATTTTGCAGAAAAATTAATAATATTATAAGAATCTCTCCCGAAAAAATTTAGAATTTTTTAACAAAACATGAATTTAATATGAATTTTTATATATTTTATGGTTAAAAATTCATATTAAATTTATGTTTTGTTAAAAAATTCTAATTTTTTTTGGAAAATATTTTTACAATATTCTACACATTTCTGCACAATTTCATTAAAAAATACTAAAATTAACTTAAAAATAGGGACCAAAAGTAGTGATTGAAAATTTTATAGGGACTAAAAGTTGAAGGAAAATTTTAGAGGGACTAAAACGAAAAGTTGGTATATTTATAGGGACCAAAAACATATTTAACCCTTATTTTTATCTTGTGTTTTTGTAAATTTCCAACATAAATTTTTTATCTTCATTTTGTCACCCCTACGTTTTTTGTTCAACTTATGCCACCGTGTATTGTCAAAAAATTATAATAATATAATATAGAGGGTATCATTATTTTAAGGGAGATTAGTCACTTTAGTCCCTGAATAGGAAAGGAGTCGTCACTTTAGTCCCTGAATGCAGATAAATTGCAAAATAGTCACTGGATGTAGACTATATTAGTCAATTTAGTCCCTGAATGCAGACTCTGTTGGTCAATTTAGTCCCTGAATGTAGACTCCGTTAGTCACTTTAGTCCATGAAATTGACCAACAGAGTCTACATTCAGGGACTGCTTTGCAATTTCTTTGCATTCAGGGGCTAAAGTGACTATTCTTTTCCCATTCAGGGACTAAATGTTGGATTAATTATTTAATTAATCAATTATGGATTGAAAATAATCAATTATTATAAGTTAATATTATATTATAAATTATGGTCTATTGTGTTAAGCACTAATTAGTTGATGAATTTGAGTGATTGGGTTATTGTTACTAAATGGACCGTGATGGGTTGGACCATTTAGATAAGCCCAATAAGAGGTCCCTGCCCTCAGCCATTTAGCTATTTATTCGTCATCCCATCAGACGGTTAATTATGTTGAATGTCATGGTGAAAACCTAGAGCTAGACGGAATGAGGGTAGTTATCCCTCTCATAGTTGTCGGAGTTGTCTACGTTTATCCTTCATCAACCTAATTCAAAGGTACACAATTTCTTGTTCCTTCTTTGTTACTGATGATATGCTATAATTTGTATCTAGTGATCTATGGCTAAACACTAAAACTTTCATCAATTGGTATCAGAGCCTGGTTGATACTTTTTATGGCTATTATTAACTGTTAATTGTGTATTGCTATTAACCATTAATCGATCGTAGTCTACCAAAATTGTAGATCGATGCATTGCACATGGCAAATATAATCGCGTTGTCTTTTCCCATAAAGGGTTTTCTGATTTTTTGCGATTATAACCTTTGTTAGATTGGCAGGATTCATCAATTAATCCTTTTCTGAATCTTTATTATATTATACAAACCAACATCATGCGATTATAAATTTAATTAAGGGTTATGTTTGTGATTGTTATCCTATGCCTTATCTATTCTTTTTCCCAATTTTGTGCATAATCGTAAACTTATTTCTTACGGTGTGTTTAAAAACTATCCTAAATTTCATTATGCTTGTTGGTTGAATAAATGTCAACGATTCTCAAAATTATAAAAGGGTTTCCTCATCAAATTTATGGCTGGGTATTGTATAAGAAATCATTGATTTATATTCGGATTTTGTCAAGAACCCTAATTTATTTATTTTTCCTGAGTCGATAATCCACTGCTGGGAACCCACACGTGTGCCAGACTCTAAGTTTCCAAACATTATTTCCTTTAAATGCCAAATAAATGTTATTTACTAATTTTATAACTTTGGCACATTATTTTGAAATTTTTGACACATTTAAATATTTTATATGTTATTATTTGGGGATAGTTAAATTATATTCTCACATTTTTTTGTGTGAAAATTATATGAATATTCCTTAATCTTGTTTGACATTTATGAGAAATCTTACTCTCTTAGACTTGAGATTGATGTGTCAATGAGGAATTTTACATCGCTAATTAACTAGTAAATATTATATTATTTTGGGATATAAATATAATTTATCTTGTAACCAAAATATTCGGAAGATTTGATTTATTTTATACCCTTAAAATTTGGGATTTAAACTACTTTTGAGATCTCTAAATATTTGATGTATACTAATATGAGAATCTTATGTTCTTTTGAATCATGAATTATTTAGATTTGAGTCTAAAATATAACACTTATGTAAATTTATTCTTTTAAAAGTGTTATAATTGTGAAAAATTCTTAGACTCGTACTTATATTCTTGCATCAAATATTCTATATTAATATATATTTTGAGATTTGTTGATACCCTCAAAATTATTTGTCGTGTCAAGAATAACTTGACTATTATACTATTCTTGATTTATGGGTTTCAAAAATTTTGTCAAATCTTAAAAGGATCGTTGAGAATAATTTCTCTTCAAATCATATATTCTCAATATTTGAACCTAAACTATTTTGAAAATTCACTCTTACATTAGTAACACTAACTATTTAATCAATTGAAATGTTACTATTGTGAATTTCTAGAAGGTTCAATTTATTAATTCTAATGCCAAATATATTGAATATAATATATTCTTTAATTCATATTGTTTTAGCATAAAGATCCAAAATTTACTAATTGATCATTTTTTGGCGACATATTTAAACTAAGACACTTGTCTTTGATTCTTGTCACAAATTGTTTTGATGGGTCCTCATAATATTTTGTTTTCAAAATGAGTATAGTGAGTTGTATATATATGTCATTTATATTAATTGAATTTAAAATTGGCATATTTCTCTTTAATATACATTATGCTTTCTACTATACTCTCTAATCTAGACCCGTAGTTTATTACTCTAAATTTTGTGATAAATATTATTATGTGTCTTGTCGCAATTAAATATTTGGATCACAATAATATTAAACTATATATTTTATATATAGTGAATAATGCTAAAAATCTAATTATGAATTAAAATTTGTACCCCTCTTTGTTGTTTATCCGTTAACTATTATCAAAACAACTTATTAAGAATTGAGGCAATTTTTAAAATATGTATCATCCTTACATCTGAATTCTTATATAAATCATATTGATTTATTTTTTTAATTGGAGTCTCACATATGCTTATTTATAATTGTTTATTCTCTATTGTGGAATATTTTGAGATGACTATATTATAAGATATTCTCGTTAAGTCATCAAAAGGCATTGGCTCTAAGTATAAGGATGAATGTCACACTCTGCGAGGTAAGTTGTTATTTAATTATTTTATCCTCTTGTGACTTATTGCTTATTATTGCACATATGAAGAAATTTAGTTCTTCTTCTCTTTTGTTGTGCAATTATGATATCCTATAGAAATTAAATCCTTTTGTTATATTCTAAACAGAACTCTTTTGTTATATACTATTTTCTTACTATAATATTCCATTTTGTATTTATGTTCTTTCTAATTTATAGTGGGAGTATTGAAAATTTTTATTCTAAGAGTTCTATTCTGGATATATTAGAAAACTATTTGACACACTTGTATTTCAAATAATAACTTTTGTTATTATACTACTTCATATAATAGAAATTCTAAAGTCATATTCATGATGTGCTATTTTAAAATATTGTTAAGCACATTTTTCTATCATTTGAATATGAACGAAGATGAGTAAATTAAGTACAATTGTTTATGCATGATATTATTGTATCATATTCTCTTAAGCATAAACATTATTTATTTGTATAATTGTAATCTCACCTATCGTGAATACAATTATGCGAATTTTGTTAAACAGATTAGCATTATATTGGTAACAGTCATACCCCATCGGTGTGTTGTTATTAATATAGTTGTTATTATTCAATGTACCTAAAATGTTTATACTTATGTCAATTATAATAGAATACTCTATCAAGGTTTAAATTTTGTAAAACATAAGAATTGTACATTGTGATGATATAGTTCTTACTTATTATCCTTAAGATCCTTGAATGGGATTAATATAAGTAAGTTACTTTGTTAAAAGACATGTAGAAAATTGTATAAATTTTGCAATCCTATATTATTATATTTTGAATTAAATTTCTAACTATATGTGATTTTATATATATATATATATATATATATGGGTTATGTTACAAGCCACCTTCATAAAAAGTAGTGTGGTGTCTTTTATCAAGTCACACCTCAAGGTGTGATTTTCACTTTTTTAGTATATATATATATATATATATATATATATATATATATATATATATATATATATATTTTGGATTGGTACTATCCCTTTGTTATGTGAGTGACGGACATACCCTATCGGTGTGACGTTACTTAACATATCATTTTGTGATAGAGAAATAGTTGAATATTTTATTTAAAATATTTTCAAACTTGTAATTCAACTATCATGATTAGTTCTTGTTATACCCTAATTTTGGACCTAAAAATACTTGTTCAAATTTTCTTTCATCTTTGATATATGTCTATTATTCTCGAAGAATTGCCAATTTGCTATTGTTTACACTGACATTTCACTCTGCTTTACCTCTCAATTTAGCTTTAAAAATCTTTTTCAACTGTGTATTTGTCCATGTTTTCTTGCATTTCAAGTCATCCAAAACATCTTTCTTGCACCTCAAGTCATTTGAATTTGTCTCTGATCAATTGCATCTTTCTCTGCATCTTATTTCAATATTGTTTGCAAAATTCATGAAAAAGGGTATTTTAGTCATTTCCTGCATTCAAACTCATTTTAGTCCTTGAAATTTGTTTAAGTCTTTTAAATTGGTTTGTATAAGTCCTTGTTTAATTCCATATCAAAATCCATTTCAAAAATTACGTTTAAAGTCATTTTGAGTCAGTCTAGCCCCTGGGGGGCATTTTAGTCATTTCCTGTGTTAAAGTCTCTTTTAATTTCTAAAAATTGTCTCTGAGTCTTTTCAATTGGTTTGAATAAACTCCTGCTTAAATTTCATGATAAAATCCATTTTTAAATTGCATCTGAGACGTTTCGAGTCATTTTAGTCCCCAGGGGCATTTTGGTCATTTCACACGAAATTTTGACAGAGAGAGGTTACTTTAAAGTACCTCATTTAGTAGTTGGTTCATTTTAGTCCGTTTTATCATTTTTAACCGTTTCACTTTACGTTATTTTCCATTTTACCAATTTTAATTCAATTTTATTTTTTATTTTCATTTTAGTCCTAAAAATTGTTACTAATTGCATTTTAGCCCTTAAAGTTTTGTTATTTGCATTTTGGTCCTTTTAGTTTGTTATTTTTGCAGGTCAAAGTTGGTCAAAGTTAGTTACAAGTCCAGTCCACATGGCATTTTCTCATTGGTCCAGTCATCATACACATCACCTATAAAAGCCCAGTCACAGGCCAAATCATCACAACCACTATTCATTCGGTTACAACTCAGCAAAAACAGATTTCATCATTCTCTCTCTCTCCAATTCGGATCAAACACCACCAAAATCACAAAAAGTCTCAAGAACATTCAAGAACACTCTTGAATGTTCATAACTGAATCATCATCATCCATAACCCTAACCACCTCCAGAACCGTCCAAAACCAACACAACCGTGACAAATTCATCACAATTCGTCACTGATTCAACCAATTCCCCACACAAATCCACAAAATCCGATCGGTGATTCATCAAGAAATCATCAGAACACAAATACGAGTTCGGTTCTCAGAGATTCAATGTTGAATCATCATCATCGAACGCCGAGCTCTGCAATTCGAGCACCACTTCGTCGCAAGGACTAATCTGGTGCGATCACAGAGGCAGAACGAGAAGAAGAGGGAACGAAGTGGAACACCAGTTCAACAAGATTTTCCAGGAAAGATCCAATAACGAATTCACAGAACACGAAGAAGAAAAAGAAAAAAAACGATTTACATTCAGTTCGATCTCGCCTACCAGAAGCAGCAAGAACGAACTACGTGAAGCTTTCCTTCCTTCGTCTTTCTGCAAATCCAACGAGGTAAATATCACTCTCTCATCTTTCCTTTCGTTTCAAATACAATCGTTCAAAGCTGTGTACGTGTTTCGTTCATAAGAACGTGTGAGAACACAGATTGGCATAGATCCATCGATCTTGAAGTTTAGTTTTTCAAAAAGGTTTAAAAATGGAGAAATCAGTGAAGAGCTTCATAGATCTATACCAATCCGTTCGTCTTCTTCGAAAATAGAGTTTAATTTTGAAAAGAGGAAAGACGATTTGAGAGATGAGAAGTTTAGAGGGAGTCCATCTGTTAACGTGTTTGGAAGCAGAGAAGAGTGGAACGGCTGTGAGGATTAGAAGGAACTAGGGTTAAAAATGAGTGTGTATGTGTTGTGTTTGGTTTATATACCTCCTCCTGATCCTCTGTATGTGCGTACACCGTAAGTGCATGTTCCCCTGTGTTTGGACCATCAGATTTAGGGTTAGATTGACCTGGATCAGTCCAACGCCCCTGATGCGTTTGGATGATCCAGGATCCATGTTCCCTTGGGCCTGGGTTTCTTTTTTCGTCTTCTTGTTTTTTTTGCTATATGCACTTGTTTACTTGCTGTTTGAACCCCTGCATGCTTATTTTTGCACTATAAAATTCCTAAAAAAAATTCTATGTGTTCTTGATCATTTTCTTGACATTTTTGTGATGTTGTTATGTGTTAGATCTTGATTAAAAAATATGTGGTATTTTCTTGTTAATTGTTTACTATGTTTGATAAAATTTGTGAAGTTTTGTACATTTGTGAGTCTAAAAATCCCTTAAAAATTCTAAAAAAAATTCATGTACATTCCTTATTATTTTTGTAATGTTTCCATGCTTTTTGTTTACTGAAAATTTTGTTAAAAGAATATTATCACATTTTCTTGCATTATTTCTTGATTTTATGTGAAAAAACCTCTAAAAATTTGCTCAATTCCATTCTATGTTCTTGAAGATTGTTTGATATACATGTTATATGGTTCTATGAATCTTTAGCTACTGTTTGTACATAATTTTGATGCTTGTGTGTGAATCTTGATTAGTTGCTTGGTTTACAAGTTATGTTTGTGAACAAATAATGCATATATGTCTAAAATTCACTTTAAAAAATGTCAAGTTCATCATGTTGCCTTAATTCTCATTTTAAGACCTGATTCTGAGCCTTTGAAAAATGTATTAGAATGTGAGAATTTTAGGCAATAGGATCCTTGCATTTTGTGAATAAATTTTAGTTACATTTTTGCACTTTTTGGCTTTATTTTGTGAAGTTTTCTATGCTTTTGTCTTGATATCTTACTTGCTCTATTTTCTTTGATACTACCCTATGCTACTAACATTTTCTTGTTTCATGTTTCATACGTCATAAGCATATTCTCCATCATACTTTCTCATCCCATTTCTTTACATTTCTTTTGCTTTTAATTCATTTATGGGGGATTAAGTTCTCACAAGGAAGTAGTGTGTATGTAGGCCAATGATGTAAAGGACAATGGACTCTAATAATGTACACCGACACAAGCACCGACACATGCACACACATCACATAGATAACTTTAGATATATGCTTAGGATTATGCATGTTTAGTTGTATGTTTAGGATTGCATGTTTAGATGAATGCTTAGGATTTACACTTAGAAAAATCTTTTTTCCAAAAAAATATGAACAATATCACTCAAATCATTTTCTAAATAAACTTTGGGATCAAAATCCCATTGATTTTCCTTTTATTTTCTTAAACAAAATTTTAATAAATTTTAATCATACTTTGACTTTCTTTTGCAAAATAACTAATTCAACTTCACAATTTCACAATCTTATGCCCTTGAGGCCTCTCTCTCTCATTCTTCAAATTCCAATTTTCCAACTTAAAATCAACCAACAAAAACAAAAACATTTTAGAGAGAACTACGGTGGATTTGATCCCTTAAAAGGGTACGTAGGCAAGGAATCAATATTCCTTCAATTCAAATAAAACAAAATTCAAACATCTTCTTCTCCCTCCAATTCTTCACTTAGTAAACCCTTAGGTGTAAATAACACTTTTCAAATAGCATTTAAAAATAAAGCGCACGCGTAGAAAATAAAGACAGTTCCTATAGGTTACTATAGTCGTTATGGGTGTCTAACACCTTCCCGTAGCGAAAACAACTCCCGGACCTCGATTCTCAAGGGTTTTGCTTATTTTTTCCCTTCCCAAGAAAAAATGAGATATCAAAGGTTAAAAAGGTTCAAACGTAATCAATGTTTGACACCCGAAAACCAAGATAAAACAGTTCTCTATCAAGTGGGAGAATCATTGCTATGTATTGTGTAACGTGATGGACATACCCTATCGGTATGACATTACTTAACATAATCATCCTTTTGTGGGTAAGATAGTTTAACTATCGTTCTCCACCAAGTGGAGAAAATATCATTCTTCAACAAGTGAGAAAAATTCTACATGTCAACTAACTATATCTCATAAACAAATATATTTATTTGTTTCATAACTTTAGATATGAAATTATTGTAAAGACTTATATTGAGGATATTAATTATGCTATTGCTATTCTTTAATACTTATGGATGTTTATGACTATTTTCTTTTATATCCTCAGTAATAATAAAATATAAGTCTTGTGTATTTCCGCTGCGTGTAACCTGATATTTTTTCAAATGTGTTGAAGTATAATTGTAACATTTGAGTTTTGAGTGAGTTATTAAAATTGTGAATAGAGTCTCATATCCTATTTTATAATAATAGAGACTTATCTCACTCATATGATGATAAACCTTTTATATAATCATCATACTATGTCATATAAAGGTTACTATATTTATAAAATTCTTTGGAATTTTAATTGTGAAAAAGGAGATTTTGTGTTATTGTAACACCCATACCAGACGTATCTAGAAAGTCTAGCACGTGCGTTGAATTTAGTACTGGATACATTAAAATATACAACAATAAAATTTCGAATGAATATTATTTACAACAACATGCGTTCGTACAAAGATATACTACTCAACTTTTCTGAAGTATAATAAAATTACGTCCTTGAAGTCCATAACATCCTGCTGCGGTACGAACGATCACTTGTTGAAACATCCATTCGTCTACTAGCTTGCCATCCAACCTGTTTATCTGAAACAAATAAGGATTGGGATGAGACATAATGTCTCAGTGAGTTCCCCTAAATCCTAGGCTATAGGTAACCTCAGGGAAAACCTACGGTCATCACGTGTCTACATTACAACCTGACGGTTGATTATACGTGTGTGGGGACTTGCATACTAGACGGTAGTGCAAACTAGAGCCGTCATAGTCTTATCTCACTTGTTATAGGCTTCACTTCCTATACGTGTCATGGCGGCCAAGGGGGAAACTAGGACCGCAATGCCAAGAATACGCTCTACGTATCGAGGCCTAACATAACATATCATGACACGAGTCTAAACCGGACGATTAGGGGAACCTAAGATCGTCATCGGTATCATAATCTTTACTTGCTCTATTCCATGTCTTATACTTGTCTTATAGCATCTAGTGCTCTTATTCTTGAGCATAATCGTGCATGGAATCATTCTAGCATACCATAACATAAACATTATCATGAGAAACATAATCGTATCTAAATTCATTCATTATGTTATCGTTGAACAAACAATTATTATCTTGATTCATTTTACGGAGAGCCCCGGGTGGAGTAACCCCGAGAACAATCCCATACATGACCGATGTACGTACATCGGACTCCCTCGGTGTCGTGCGGGTCCCTTGCGGCTTGAACCGTTCCCCTTAGGTCGATAACCTCCCGTATCCCCCTGACGTGGATAACAAGAGACACGAGCACCGCCATGCGGTTATTATCTTAGTCTTGCGGTTTCGGTGACATGCGGTGTAACACCCCGTTTTCCCAACATAAAAATTTCATATTAAATCAGAGTATTTAAATCATAAACGGAATGTCACATACTACTTTAAAGTCATAAAATAGATATTAATAAATATCCTTCCAGGTTCAACATCATAAAAGTCTGGAAATACGCAGCGGAAATAGTTCGACATGAATAAAGTCTTGGCACGCAGGCCTTATCAGAAAATCTCATAATTTGGTTCAATACTTATTCATAAAAAGTTCATAAAAGACACGTAAGGAATAGATATGAAAGTAAGTCCCATCCCGTTACGTATCAGAGCACCTAGACACAAGTGAGGAGTCCACTCACGAACACTTCTAGTCTTTATTACCTGCAAGTTACCCATACGAAGGGCAACATTTTCAAGCAGAAGGGGTGAGATTTCTCAAACAATAATATTAAACATATAAATCATATAAAGTACATTCAACAACTTAAATATCATTAACATATCTTATACTCCATTAACTAGCATCATTAATCTCCTACATTAGTTATACACTTCATCTTATATCATCTTAATTATAGATGTAAACATCATCATATAACAGCAATTACTAATTCATAAACATCAGCATACATCATCAAATATTAATTACAAACATCAACACATATATTAATCACAAACATCAACATATATAATGATCATAAGCATCAACATCTAACACCAAATATAATCATAAGCATCATCATGTATTTCACATAAGTATCATTATCAAAGCATATCATTTATCGAAAACAACTTCATAATTAAGTTCGTAATCAACTTCTTAAACAAACATCGTCATTAAATCATCATCAAATATAAGTTATGACGACTCTACAATGCAACAACATCTTCAACAACAACTTAGACAACTTCCACAACAACTTAGACAACTTCAATATGCATGTGGTACCACCAGGGAATTAAGCCCCCCTCGCTAAGGTCATATTTGGACCTGTCGGGCATTAAGCCCCCATCGCTAAGGTCATAAAGAACCTGTCGGGCATTAAGCCCCCATCGCTAAGGTCATAAAGAACCCGTCGGGCATTAAGCCCTCATCACTGACTATGCAACGACACAATCTTCCTACAACTTGGACAACAACGTGAACATCTTATACAATTCCATTAAAATGGACAACTTCGTAAATCATGACAACTTAGACCGACTTATACATCTTCACTAAGATTCAGCAGCAACAAACAGCAACAATTGCAGCATATAACAGTGCTAGAATATCATATCATCAATAATAAATGAATCATATCAACTTAACATCATAGAACATCATAATATTATGTATCATACAATACTCACATAATGTATTCCAACATATCAACAACAATAACCACATATACATTAATCAATTACATTCATATCAAAGTCCAAAACATTCTTCAAAAGCAAATCAAGTTTGATCAATGAGACATAAGCCAAATACTCATAAAACACCTCAACTAAATCCCTAATACTTAAGCTAAAGTTGGGAAAACCAACCATAAGTTTTTAGTCTAACTTGGGATTAGTTATGCTAAGTTTTCTTAAAGTTTTCTGAAGACCCACTTGGACTATTTTCATCATAACTCAAAAACTATGAATCATTTTCATGTCAAACCACAACCATTAGAAAGCTAACTCAAATATCTACAACTTTTATGTTTACACCGAAAGCTAATTCAACACGGAAAGGGGTGAAAAAGACACAAGAACACAACAATCGAAGTTCTGACAGCACGCAACGAAAACACAACAAGCAGTCACCCATGAGGGGCTGCCTTGCTGCGCCCAGGCGTGGAAAACTGCGCCCAGGCGTGGGAAGGCAGTAGCCCACCTGCGACGCAGCTCTGTGCAGTCCCATTTTTTTCGGTTTCACCGTTTCGTCCGTAAAAACCTAACCGTTACTCCGAATCCGATTCCGTTTTCGCCTACGCGTTCTATTCGACAAATCCTATCATATTTTACTGAAAAATCATATTTTTAAATCTCCAAAACAGCTTATCCTAGAATCACTTACTTCTCAAAAACACTTAAGATCACTTTTTCTCAGAATCTCAACTTTTCATCCATTCTCATGTTTCTAACCATCAAACTACTTCTAATAACATTCCTATAGGATATCTAAGGGTTGTTCATGATTCTCTCATCAATTCTACGGTTCTTCATCATCTAATCATCAAAATCGCTCATAAACCCTAATTCTTAAACTCACCGACTTCTCATCTAATCATATGTTTTAAACCTCAAAACTATTCCAATAATCATTCTACGGATTATCTAAGGACTGTTCACAGTTTCTACACCAATCTAACAATTTTCATCCATTAATCCTCAATTCTTCACTCAAAACCCTAATCATCTTAATCTCACAAACTCTCCCCAACTTTGTTAGATGTAATCTAATGATTTACAACTTAATATTAAAGCAAGATAGTCTCACCATTACCTTAATTTTGCAGAAATCGCAGCTCTCTCTTCTTCTCTTCTTCTCTTGGCTTTTCTCCTCTTTTCTCCAAAACTTGAACATACGTTGTCAACTATTCTCTCAACCTAGCTTCCTCTATTTATAACCTTTCTATTCTTTCTAAATCTATTTGGGCCCAACAACTTAATCTCCTTTCTATTATAACCCCCAATTCTACTTACACTAATAATTCTCATATTCTAATAAATAATAGAAATATGCCACGTAATAAAATACTAACACCTCTTATAAATAATTAAATCACATAAATAAATTCTAACTTAATAAAAATAATTAAATAAAAGGGAGGGCGTTACATGCGGGTCCCTTACGGCTTGAATCGTTCTCATGATGAGAACCCCTTGTATCCCCCTGGTGTGGATAGCAAGAGACATGCCACCTACTTAAAACTTTTCATAAATTTAGAATAAACCTAATCATGCATACATGTTTACCTCGGAACCTTAATCGATCCGATTAGTGGTAAATTCATACTTGTTCATGCTTGTAGTTTCTTAATCATGGTGGAGTGATTAACTAATCAAACCACGACTTAACATGCTTGCTAAACACTCTTAAACATACGCGAAGAGCTTATACTTCGCGTCTTGTCATTCTAAGAATTCATGCTAACTAGCTAGTTCTCGACAACTATGTCGAGGCTCTAGTTTTCCCTTGCTTAATGAGTAACTTACTACCCGATTCATGACATGATTCTTTCGTATACCATGCCTTACTAACATGCATAATACTTGCCTCTTTAACATAAGAATCTTGCTTTCCTTGATCATCAATTGGGACCTTGGTTTGAGGGGTTTACATTCGTAAAAAGACTCCACGGAGAAAACCGCGTCGCAAATCCCCATGCCTGCCTGAAGCAAGCAAAACAGTGAGATTTCTCACTGTCTTACTCACCTAGGCGAGTGATTTCACTGGGGAGGCGAGTGGTAGCTCGCCGTGGCAAGTTGGGGGCGAGCAGGACCCCCCTTTCGGAGTTCTAGCTCGCCGTGGCGAGTAATAGCTCGCCGTTGCGAGTTAGGACAGTCCAGAACACTTAAAAATGGTATTTTTGACCCAAAAACCTCAAACCAAGTGTCTCTATGTGTTTTGGAACATATTTGATCATTGGAAACTTATAAAACATTCATTTGGCAAGTATAAACATGTTTTGCATGCATGGCAAGAAAAGGGGCGACTATCACAATACATAATCCTAGACTTTTCATAGTTTTCATAATAAACTAACATGGCATAAACATGATCCCAAAGGGTAGGAAAACTAGCTATGGAACTCACCTAGTAAATTTTCTTGAAACATCTCCAAGCTTATAAGCTCAAGAATCAAAAACCCTAACTTGATTTCCTTGCAACCTTAGCTCATGCCTTTCAAACTTGTTGTCCTTATCTTGCAAACCAAGACACCATTTCAAGCTCAAAACCATACTCCAACATTACCATCAAAACACATATTCAAAACTTAAAATCAAAAGGAATTCTTGGTGAGGAAGAATAGAGATATTAATCCATTCAAACTTAATATTATTACCTTGATCAAGTGGAGACCATACCTTGTACCAAATTAGAATCCATCTTCACCATACACCAAACCCTAGTTTCCAATCACTTCTTCAAGAAGAGGAATAGAAGAAATCAAACATAATCCATACTTCCTTAAGCTTAAATGATCATAAGGGAACAAGTTTGGAAACTTACCATGAGAGGATGAAGTTTCATGAAAGATTGGTGAAGAGGAAAAAGAGATGGGATGAGCTTCATGAGAGGTGGAAAAAGGGAAATCAAACCTTAATCAAGCTTCTACTTGTACAAGAGATCATGAGGGAACAAGATTGATTCACTTGCCATGAAGGAAGGAAGATTTGGAAGATTTGGTGGAGAGAGGAAGGGATGGGCGTGTGGGAGAAGAGAGAAGGAAGAGGAAATGTTTTCCCAACTTAGAGAGAGAAAGGATAAGGGAAAATAAGATATTTTCCATCCAAAAACATATAAATATCCTTTTTCCGTGAAATTACCATTATGCCCTTGCCTCAAGCGTGTTTAAAACGACTCTGATACTTTTTCGTAAAAAGCTGACATCTCATAAAATATTAACCTTAACTTACTTTCCATGAATTAAATTCATCTGACACGGTCAAAGGGTAATATACTGATACTGTCAGGCGGGATATTACAGTTATAAATTTCTTAAATGAAAATTTACATTCTCCTTAATTATAAATGCAGAATATGTGGTTAACTACGAAACCCAATTCTTGATGATATCTGCCATTGATAAAATATGTATTTGAGGGGTTTTATATTATCCTTGAGTTACCACTTGTGTTAATAATTCTGCTATGCTTATGTGCAAAATATGTGGTTGAGTTCATGAAACTCTGTTAGTTAAAATTATATAACCACTTATGTTAATAATTTTGCACTAGCAATTAAGTATCTCACTGTTGAACATTACATTATTATAATATTTTTATATCAGTGATCACTAATGAGAATCTCACTTACTCTTGTTTATATATATGTGAGATCAAGAGAAATGTGTACACAATATTATTCTCGTTATCGCCATATAATCTTGTGCACACTATAATATATGGCATAACTTATGAGACTTTAAATTTTAGTCTCATTCTATTGAGATATATATTAAAATTCTATCAATCTCAATGAGCATCATAATTGGATGCTTAAGTCAATTTTGTTGGAATATGCACAATAACTTCTTGGCATGCAAATATACATTGTGCTTCTGTTTTACCAACATTCCACATTTTTGAGGTCATAAATAGTAAGTACAATGTATAATATCAATATGATATTGTGTTCTTGTGGTACTTATAATTTGAGATAATCATAGATGTTCTTTTGTTATTGACATTCTAGTGGCCACATTAATCCACATTTTTTCTTTAAACTAAGTGTCTATGTTAATCCAATTTGGGGATTATTGAATTTCCTATTTTCCTTTTATGGATTTTCATAGTCACAATTTTTGTAAAACTTGGATTAATTGAATGTCGTAGAACATTTATTGATTTTGACTATATGTAATTACACTCTTAATAGGCTATCCCTATAAGTAATTACTATTCGTGTACCTATGTGGATATAGGACTTCTGTAATATTGAAAACTCATTGGCAGAACCACTAACCACAGACTTATATATATGAGTATTGTAACTCATAATGATTTGATCAAGTCTATGCTATTTTTGGTTAGTGGGAGTTTGTTATTGCATTTTTTAAAATGCTTGGGCTATTCTTTAGTGACACATTCTTTTTAATTCAAACGTGTCACTATAAAATCATCATTTGTTAGAAAAATGAATCTTTGATCTGTATGATTTGTTTTCCGTATCGGATTCAATTTCTGCAACATTAAAGCTCACTTCTCTTTTGATTTATTAGTGCTTTGACCAAATTCTTTATGACAAGTGAAATTTTAAATTCTTTTAGTAATTGAGTATTGTCATCCAAGTGGGAGACTGTTGGATTAATTATTTAATTAATCAATTATGGATTGACAATAATCAATTATTATAAGTTAATATTATATTATAAATTATGGTCTATTGTGTTAAGCACTAATTAGTTGATGAATTTGAGTGATTGTGCTATTGTTACTAAATGGACCGTGATGGGTTGAACCATTTAGATAAGCCCAATGAGAGGTCCCTGCCCTCAGCCGTTTAGCTATTTATTCATCATCCCATCAGACGGTTAATTATGCTGAATGTCATGGTGAAAACCTAGAGCTAGACGGAATGAGGGTAGTTATCCCTCTCATAGTTGTCGGAGTTGTCTACGTTTATCCTTCATCAACCTAATTCAAAGGTACACAATTTCTTGTTCCTTCTTTGTTACTGATGATATGCTATAATTTGTATCTAGTGATCTATGGCTAAACACTAAAACTTTCATCACTAAAGTGACTAATTCCCCTTATTTTAATTTGTCCAAGGCAACGAAGATCTCAGGATTAGCCCTCATTGTGAATTTGAGGCAACTGGTAAAAAATTAATTATGAAGTGTCAAGGATTACCTTTAGCTTTGGAATTAATCGGAGGTTTATTGTTCGTACAATTATTCTTGTTGGAAGGGGAGAGGATATCAGAAAGTGATATATGGAACTTACGAGGAGAAAACAATATTATCTTTACTTTGATGTTAAGTTATCAAAAGCTTCCATCTCATCTCAACACATTTTTTGGGTATTGTGCATCAATCCCTAAAGGTTATCTTTTTGACAAGGATCATTTGATTTTATTATGAATTGGTGAAAAATTTCTTCAATGTCCTCGATAACAGAATGAGAGTATGAAACAAGTTGATAAGTGGTAGGGTTGTTCATCGTTCAGAAGTTGGTTTCTTTGTATTTTCTTACAAAAATTGTTACCAATAAAAGGCATTACCTTATATACTGATGTGTGCCATATGAAGGCATTTCTTGGATTTTACCTTTTGAAAGTGGAATTTTTCAGCTTTTTTTAACCATAT
This sequence comes from Medicago sativa, assembly GCF_051527215.1. Classification (NCBI taxonomy): domain Eukaryota; kingdom Viridiplantae; phylum Streptophyta; class Magnoliopsida; order Fabales; family Fabaceae; genus Medicago; species Medicago sativa. Next base: position 26,053,130 of record NC_140750.1, read on the forward strand.
ATCCAAAAGGATCTTGACCCTCAAAGGTGGGTAATTCAACTTTGTATAAATAAGAACGAGAGATTTCATCAACAAAATCTTCATGTCCATAGGAATCTTCTGGACCTGGTGGTGTCTTGTTCTAGAAATGCTCATCATCCTTAAGACTTATTATCTTCTTTGATTCTTGGAGTAACACCTTGAAACCAGCTCACAATTCGTCTACGACTTCCTTTAATTGTGTTGCATCTATCTTAAATTCTTGAATCACTATGTCGTGATCACTTGTCATTGTCCATAACACTAAAACGGGTTTCTGTGGCACTCACCATGGATCCGGTAGGTCGGACCAATTGTTATATTTTTCTTGATAAGAACTGGAACGGGACTGGTTAGGTGTAGGGGAATTATTTGTCCCCAAAGTTTATTAATTTTTGAAAAAGGGTAACAATACACCGAGGAAAGATATTTCCCACTACTAGTGATTCCCATCAACTAAACTAAAAGCCAAAAATCCTTCTAACAAGGGAGAAGAAGGTCTTTAAGCTACTGACTCTTAAAAATCAGAGCATCCAACAACCTCTAACTGCCTTGGTAACAAATATTTAGTAATAGAAAACAAAATCTCTTTTTAATAGAAAACAAAATCTCTTTTTTTTTTTTTATGGTGGTCGGGGTTTGAACCTCGGACCTTGCATATATTATACATTGTCCATACCAACCGAGCTAAGCTCACGAGGACATAGAAAACAAAATCTATCGACTCCTAAAAGAAAACATAAGATGAACCCCTAAAAACATAAAACAAAGAGAAAACATAACAACTGATACAAAGTATTAATTATTCCCATTTCTATATTTTTTTCTAACATGAACCCTTAGAGGTTGAGCCTCTGTATTCTCACTCCTATCACAATGCCTTATATGAATGTGGTACCTCCATTGAATTGTTCCAAATTGAAGATTTCCTTGAGATGAATATTCCCTTACACGATTGCTACAATTTCCTTGTAAAGTTAGACATCACTGGTAGCTATGACTCTCTAATGACCTCCCGTTGAATCATATCCCAAATCTTGATTATCTCGATGTTTATAAGTGTACTAATTTTGAAATGATTTCCTAGAAAAATGAACATCTTATACTTAGATATCTCTCAATTAGGAAGTGTCCTAATTTTGGATCATTCCCCAAGGAAGGATTGTCTGCTCCAAGTTTACAACACTTTAATATTTCCAAATAGGAGAATTTAATTTAAAATCACTTCCTAAATGCATGCATATCTTTTTTCCATCTCTTCATAACCTATCTATATTTGATTATCCACAATTGGAGTCGTTCCCGGATGGAGGTTTGCCAGGAAGCCTTAGAAGCCTTTTTCTCGTGAAATGCTTTACCTTCTCCTCAACTCACTGAAATGGGCTTTCCTAACAAATACATCTCTATATGACATACATATTGAAGATTTTGATGTGGATTCTTCATTACAGTGATGAACTTAAGAGGGAATCTAGTGGAAATACTTTTATGTTAAATATAGAAAGTTGTGGTCCGGGATTGCAACCAACATATGGTAGATACTATGTTTGTTTTGATGGTTGGGCAAAGGCTACGGTGGGAGACCTCTTTAGGTCTCCTACCGTAGGAGACTTGACTTTTTTATTTTTTTGTTTACAAAATGGATGTCAACCATTGGATGTACTTGAAATTTTTTTAAGTCCATAGTATTATCATACTCTCTCAATACTAGATTCTTCTTACACTATGTTCCATCATCATTCTCTCTCCCCCCTCCATGTCTCTGCTTACCCGCTCGCCCACCACCACCAACAGCAACCTTTCGTGGTTTTTTAACTCATCCTTTCAAGATTTATGCTAAATAATTTTTTCCATTTGCTTTAACATCTAGTTTCTCGTGGATTCATCGTTGCAGCTACCACACAACACTATTAAATCAATTTCAATCAATTTTTTTTCCATTCAATAAACATCTATTCAAATCTTTTTTTTTTTTTGAAAGAATCTATTCAAATCTTTTAGGGTGTGTTTGGATAGTGGAAGGAATGAAAGTTAGAGGAAAGAATGTTAATGGAAAGAAAGTAAGATGAAAGTGTGTAGAAAGTGAGATGATTTGTTGGTTGTTTGGTAAGAGTGAAAGTGAAAGAGGAAAGAAAGAGATGAATTTAATAAAAGACATAAATAACCCTATGTTATTGTGTTATTTAAATAATTTTTCAATGAAAATACATTTAAATAATTTTGCTATAAACACTATATTAAAATTGGTCCAAAAAAATGGCTATCCATGAGTATGTCTCATAAGAAATGTGTATAAGTATTAAAAATAATAAAATATTGTTTGAGATTACTATGCAAAAGACAAAAAAAAACATTGAAACATGGATTGTAAAAATATACAAGACAGAAGGGCACTTTAGTACATTCAATAAAAATAGGGGTATCTTTCCACTTTCTCCCCAATCTATGTGGGACCTGCCAAAAAGTTTCTTTCCTTTGTTGTGCCAAACCGTAGAAAGACCATCTTTCCACTCTCTTTCCATCCACTCACCTATCTTTCCTCTCTCTTTCTTTGGAACCAAACATACCCTTAGGCTTTGTTTGGACAGGAAGAGAAAGTGAAAGGAAAAAAAGTAAAAGGAATGATTGTTGAAGGAATGAAAGTGAGTAGAAAGTGAGTAGAATGTGAAATGATTTGTTTGATTGTTTGGTATAAGGGAAAGTGAAAAGAAAGTGAATGGAAAGAAAGATTTATATATATTGAAGGACATAAATACCCACATATATTAAAATGAAATATTATATATATAGATATTAATATATTAATATTTTATTTATATTACATATTGTAAGTATCTAATATAATAATATACTATATGAATATCTTTCTTTATATTTTTATATAATATACGAATTAATTAATAACTGATGGCATAGAGATAAATGTAAAATACCATTTAATTTTACATAGGGATAAAATCTGCACGTGAGAATTTTTAAAGAAGGTCAACTTTGTCATTTTTCAAGTTCCAGCCTTTCTCACTGCTTTCTTCGCATAATTGAGCGGAAAGTTTTTTAAGCGTGGACCCCACCTAAACCACCCTTTCCTTCCTCTCTGACAGAGAACCAAATGGTGGAAGGAATGTGTTTTATCTTGGTTTTCGGGTGTCAAACATTGATTACGTTTGAACCTTTTTAACCGGTGATATCTTATTTTTTCTTGGGAAGGGAAAAAGTAAGCAAAACCCTTGAGAATCGAGGTCCGGGAGTTGTTTTCGCTATGGGAAGGTGTTAGGCACCCATAACGACTATAGCTCCCGGACCTCGATTCTCAAGGGTTTTGCTTACTTTTTCCCTTCCCAAGAAAAAATAAGATATCACCGGTTAAAAAGGTTCAAACGTAATCAATGTTTGACACCCGAAAACCAAGATAAAACAGCTGGCGACTTCACTGGGGAATAAATTCTTTTCATTGCCCCATTTTTGCTTAAATTGCCTTCACAGGTTGTCAATCAGCGGGGTGCTCATTTTTGCCTAAGCCGCCCTTTCGGGTTTTCAACTTAGCGAGCTTTTCATTTTTATTTTTTCAATTTTTTCATTTTCATTCTTTTTTCATTCTTGCCATTGACCACAGATCACCCTGGGGAGTAACCTGCTTGTAACATGTATTGAAATAGACATTGACATTCATTCATTCATGCATGTTTCATTGAAATGTACCCTGTTGCTCAGGTTTGCTTTCAAAATAGATAGAAAAAGATGTTTCAATTTACAAAAATGTTTGTTTCAGACATTGACATTATCAAAATGGAAAGAAAATATTTTGTATATAACATTGAAAGTAGAAAGAAGAATAGAGTTTCAAACAATAGCACATGCTCAAATTGATGTAGAAGAGTGAGAGTTAGCCAAAGGCATGACTTCACGGATTTACAAATCTTGGAAAATGGTAATTTTATTGGTTGGTGATACATTGAACACGATGACCACTACATTTCATAGAAATTTTGAATTCACAAGTACAGAAGCCTCTGATGAAGATGATCATTGACAGTTGCAGATGCCCCAAGGGGTGATGGTGATTCGCCAGATATAGTTACTTGTCTTTTATTGTCAACCTCATTTTTGCATGAACCGCCCCTTCGGGTTTTCGGCTCATCGAGGCGCTCATTTTTGCCTGAGTTGCGTACAATCTCAGCGAGCTTTTTCACATTCATTTTTTTTGTCCCTAACTTTTGCCTGGATCGCCCTTTCGGGTTTTCGATCCACCGGGAAGCGCATTTTTGCCTAGGCCGCCCTTTCGGGTTTTCGACCTACCACGCTGTTCTTTTCTTTTTAGACAAAGTATTTCTTGACTATATCGGCATTAACAGGATTTGAGAGTTCAACACCATCCATGTGTGTAAGAATCAAAGCACCACCAGAGAAAGCCTTCTTGACAACATAAGGACCTTCATAGTTAGGTGTCCACTTGCCCCTTGGGTCGGGTTGCTGACTTATCCTTCTTTTCAATACAAGTTCGCCTTCCTTGAATTCTCGAGGTCGGACTTTCTTGTCAAAAGCATTCTTCATTCGCACTTGATACAACAGTCCATGAGTCATAGCATCCATACGTTTCTCTTCAATCAGATTCAATTGATCATACCGACTTTGACACCATTCAGCCTCAGTTAATTTTGCTTCCATGATTATTCGAAGAGATGGAATCTCCACTTCCAGAGGGAGAACTGCTTCCATACCATATACAAGAGAGAAAGGAGTTGCCCCGGTTGAACTACGCACTGTAGTACGATAACCATGCAAGGCAAAAGGTAGCATTTCATGCCAGTCTTTGTAAGTAGTGACCATCTTCTGAACAATCTTCTTGATGTTCTTGTTAGCGGCCTCAACTGCACCATTCATCTGAGGTCTGTAAGGAGAAGAGTTGTGATGTTCAATCTTGAATTCTTCACATAAAGCTTGCATCATGCTATTGTTCAGATTGGAACCATTGTCAGTGATAATTTTGTTGGGAACACCATATCGACAGATAATATTATTCTTGATAAACTTCACTACCACTTGCTTGGTCACATTTGCGTAGGAGGCAGCCTCAACCCACTTGGTGAAGTAGTCAATTGCCACTAGGATGAAACGATATCCGTTGGAAGCCTTTGGTTCAATTCTTCCGATCATGTCAATGCCCCACATAGAGAAAGGCCATGGGGAAGAGATAACATTGAGAGCATGTGGAGGCATATGGATCTTGTCAGCATAAATTTGACATTTGTGGCATCTCTTAGCATGTTTGTGGCAATCACGCTCCATAGTTATCCAGTAATAGTTAGCTCTTAACAGTTTTCTTGACATGGTGTGACCCGAAGCATGGGTCCCAAAGGTACCGTCATGTACATCATGCATCAATTTCTCAGCTTCTTGTTTATCAACACACCTCAATAGGACCATGTCATAGTTCCTCTTGTATAGGATTTCTCCGTCCAGAAGGAATTTGCTAGCCCATCGTCTCAAAGTCTTTTTATCCCTGTTGGAAGCACCAGGTGGATATTCATGATTCTGCAAGAATTGTTTGATGTTGTAATACCAAGGCTTTTCATTATTCACACCCTTATCCGCTTGATCTGGCATATTTTCAATGGTAAACACATGAGCAGGTCTGTCAAGCCGTTGCACCATAATCACAGGCACATCATTCCAGTGATTGACACGAAACATAGAAGACAAAGTACCAAGAGCATCAGCCATCTGGTTTTCATCCCGAGGGATATGGTGCAGCTCAACCTTGGTAAAGTATGTCAACAGACGTCTTGCATAGTCACGGTAAGGGATCAGCTTCTCATGATGAGTCTCCCATTCACCCTTTATCTGATTAATAACAAGTGAAGAATCTCCATAGATGTCAAGGTGTTTAATTCTCAGATCGAGGGCTTCTTCAATGCCCAAGATGCATGCTTCATATTCAGCTATGTTGTTCGTGCATTCAAAAGTTATTCGAGCGGTGAAAGGAATGTGGTGCCCCTGCGGAGTTACAATGATGGCCCCAATTCCTTTACCATAAGCATTAACAGCACCATCAAACACCAATCCCCATTTGCTATTGGGATCCGGCCCTTCATTGATCAGTGGTTCCTCACAGTCTTTTGCTTTCAGATACATAATCTCTTCATCAGGGAAATCAAACTTAATTGGCTGGTAATCATCAAGAGGTTGACAAGCAAGATGCTCAGCAAGGATGCTTCCTTTGATTGCTTTCTGAGCTTTGTACACAATATCATATTCATACAACAACATTTGCCAACGCGCAATCTTTCCAGTAACAGCAGGCTTTTCAAAGATGTATTTGATTGGATCCATTCGGGATATCAACCAAGTTGTATGATTCACCATATAATGACGCAGGCGTTTGGCAGCCCAAGCTAAGGCACAACATGTCTTTTCAAGCATTGTATACCGAGTCTCACAGTCAGTGAACTTCTTGCTCAGATAGTAGATAGCATGTTCTTTCTTACCAGTTTCGTCTTGTTGACCGAGAACACAACCCACTGAATCATCTAACACCGACAGATACATGATCAAAGGCCTTCCTTCCACTGGTGGGACAAGGATAGGTGGCTCTAACAGGTATTCTTTAATGCTATCAAAAGCTTCCTGACATTCATCATTCCATACAACAGGCTGATTCTTTCTGAGTAATTTGAAAATTGGTCCACAGGTAGTAGTCATGTGAGATATGAATCTTGAAATATAATTCAGACGTCCGAGGAAACCTCTGACTTGCTTCTCAGTTTGAGGGGCCGACATCTCTCTGATGGCTCGGACTTTGTCAGGATCAACTTCAATGCCTCTTTGACTGACAATGAAGCCTAGCAACTTTCCAGATCTTACACCGAATGTACACTTGTTAGGATTCAACCGCAGCTTGTACTTTCTTAGTCTTTCAAACATCTTTTTCAAATATACCACATGCTGCTCTTCATCACTTGACTTCACAATCATATCATCAACATATACTTCAATCTCTTTGTGAATCATATCATGAAACAAGGTGGTCATACCCCTTTGATAGGTAGCACCAGCGTTTATCAAGCCGAACGGCATCACTTTATAACAGAAAGTTCCCCACGGAGTGATGAAGGACGTCTTTTCTCTATCTTCAGGTGACATTCGTATCTGGTTATAGCCAGAGAAATCGTCCATGAAGGAGAACACTTTGGATTGAGTAGTACTGTCAACAAGCACGTCAATATGAGGCAATGGGAAGTTATCTTTTGGACTGGCTTTATTCAAATCTCTATAATCAACACACATTCGAACTTTCCCATCTTTCTTTGGTACTGGTACGATGTTGGCAATCCACTCAGGGTATTCAGCTGTCATGAGGAAACCCGCATCAATTTGCTTTTGTACTTCAGCCTTGATCTTAAGAGCCATGTCTGGACGAGACCTTCTCAATTTCTGTTTGACAGGAGGACATTCAGGTCTTGTCGGTATCCGATGTTCCACAATCTTGGGATCTAGACCCGGCATATCTTCATAGGACCATGCAAAGACATCTGGATAATCGTGGAGGAGCTGAATAATCTTCCTTTTCACTTCTGGCTCAAGTGCAGCACCAATCTTGATCTCTCGCTTGTTTTCTTCAGTACCCAGGTTGATGAGTTCAATCTCTTCCTGGTGAGGCTGAATGGCTCTTCTTTCTTGCTCAAGCAGTCGTGTGATCTCATACGGTATCCCTTCATCATCATCCTCATCTTCAGCTTCATACACAGGGAATTCAAAATTTGGAGGAATCATAGGGTCACTATGTTCAACGGGTTTATTGTGGTTCAATCTGCATAATATGATTGGGATGATTTTTAGAAAAAGTTTTTCATGCAGATTTTTGAAATTAATAAGAAAATACAGATGTTTTGGTTTTTTCTGGCATTACCATTATTTCCAAGAAAAAGGCACTAAAAAGTATAAAAAACAAAGAGTCGCGGAAAAGACGACGACTTTTATTAATAACGGCAATGCCGAAACAAACATGCCCTTACAATGATATCACTTTCGCCTTGGGTAGGGCGAAAGGATTGTTATTTTGAAAACAAAGAAAACATGAGCAACAAGACACATTACATGGAAGCATGCATGACTAAAGGAACATCAATGGCCTCCCAATTTCTCACAGTGCCTCCTGGTACAACAAATGTAGGCACATATCTACTCTCAGCAGCATCTTCAGCAATAGCATTGATAAACCCAGCACTGTAGAAAGTTCCTGTTGAAACGCCAGAGGTCGGGGAGAATCCAAGGCCCTCTTTACGCTTGTTTTCCAGATTCTGAATCACTTTGCCCCAGCCAGCAGCTTGCCCTTCTTGCACAGCTTTCTGGGCGTCTTTCAATGAAGCCATAGCAGTACCAGCCCTTCGAGGCTCCGCACCTTCAACAGTCAAGCCTTGAAATGACGTCCCTTCAGCGGACCCTGCTTCAACACAAGAGAAAGATGACACTTGGCTAACCAGATATGCTTCTTCACCATGCACATTGACAATCTTACCGTTCTTCACAAACTTGAGCTTTTGATGCAAAGTAGAAGTGACTGCTCCAGCGTCATGAATCCACGGTCTTCCGAGGAGACAACTGTAAGAAGCATTGATATCCATGACCTGGAAAGTGATCTGAAATGTCTCAGGACCAATGGTAATTGGCAAGTCTACTTCCCCAAGAACATCTTTGCGAGATCCGTCGAAACCCTTAACCAAATAGCTGCTTCCCCTCAGAGAGATTCCATGATGACTCAACTGTCTTAGTGTAGATTCAGGCATTACATTCAAGGATGATCCAGTGTCCACCAGCACGTTGGATATCATGTCAGACTTACAGTGTACTGAGATATGAAGAGCCAAGTTGTGGTATTTCCCTGCTTCGGGGAGTTCATCGTCACCAAACCCTAAGCTATTGCAAGCAGTAATGTTACCCACTATTCCATCAAACTGATCCACAGAGACTTCATGATCAACATACGCTTGTTCCAGTACCTTCATCAACACTTTCCTATGAGCTTCTGAGCTCATGAGCAGAGACAGGATGGATATCTTTGACGGAGTTTGCAGCAGCTGGTCAACAATCTTATAGTCACTCTTTTTAATGAGCCTCAGAATTTCATCCAGATTAGACTCGTCAATAGATTGGCCTGTTGGGCCGGGGCTCTTGTCAATAGGCGGAGCAACTGGTGGAATTATTGTGGCAATAGGTGTAACCACCTTCTTTTGGAACAAGGGTGGACGGACTTTTCCACTTCTCAGAGCTGTAATTTCACTAGCAACGTTATCAATTGTAGCTGGGGATACCAGAGGCACCTCTACTCCATCCTCAATCATGGTTGCATTGCACTTGTAAGGGATTGCTTTTGTAGAGGCATAAGATATTGGACCAGGTAACCTGATCACTAAGGGCTCAACATTCCTTGTCTTAGATACACTTTCAGCCGGGGAATCATGAAACACTGGCACAATCACACATACATCACTGGCAATCAAGTGCTTGTCATCCATCAGGCTCTGTATATCATCTTGCACCACACAACAGCCCATGGGATTTTGAAGACATTCTGAACAAGAAGCATGATCGTGATTGAACAAAGAAGCTTGGCAAAGTTTGACATGTAGCGGCACCAAATGAGTAACAACATTGCGGACATCCAACATGGGATCCTCTTGAGGAACAGGAACTCTTTCAAAAGCCTCGATCATGTTAACTGCGGCATGGTTTGGAAGTGGATTGTCAAGAACATGAGGAACATTATTTTCGAAAGTCAACCGTCCCTTTTCTATCAGGTCTTTCACAATATATTTCAGAGCATAGCAACCTTCAACATCGTGGCCTTGGGCGCCCTGATGGAATTCGCATGTAAGATCCTGTCGGAACCTGGGAGGCAATGGATTAGGCGGAGGCTTGCCTGGCCTAGTGACACAGTGTCCCTTAGCAAGTAAAGTTGGGAGCAGCTCAGCATACCGCATAGGTATTGGTGGAAGAGAAGGTTTGGGTCGGGGACCCTGTTGTTGCTGTTGTTGTTGCTGAACAGGAGGCTGGTGATGCACTTGTTGAGCAATGGCATTAACGGGCACTGATGGTTGACCCGGTGGCAGAGGATATTGCTGATAGAATGGCGGGAAGAAAGGATGTTGGGAGTATTGCATGTATTGATAGGGCAAAGGTATTTGAGTAGCATTAGCAGGCGTAGACTGATTACCAAATACCATCCCTACTTCAGATTCTTTCCTCTTGTGATGGCCATTACCATACTTCTTTGGTGCACTGGCTGAAGATTCACCCTTTTCAAGAACAATGATACCCTCTCTGACAGCCTCCTGTTTGGAGAGGGTATCATTGTTCTAGACGAGTTCCCATAGTAACCATGTCGGAGAAGTTGTTTGGAGCAGAGACTATCATTCTTTCCTTATATTCCTTCTTCAGAGTCTTCAGGAATGTCTGTGTCAATTCTTCCTCATCGAGTCGAGGAGAAACACGAGCAGCTGCCCCTCTCCATCTCTGGGCATACTCACGGAATGTTTCATCTGATTTTTGAGACAGGGACTTAAGAGAGTCCCTATTTGGCTTCAGACGGGTGTTGAACTCATAATGGCTTTCAAAGGCAGCAGCAAGATCCTCGAAAGTATGGATGTTGTCTTTGCTCAAACCAGTGTACCAATCTGCCGCATCTTCTGCTAGGCTGTCTTGGAAGCAGTGTATCATCAGTGCATCATTATCTGCATAGTTGGCCATCTTTCGGACGTACCGAATGACATGGCTATGTGGACAAGAAGATCCATTGTATTTGTCAAAATCTGGCACCTTAAACTTCTTAGGGATCTCAAATCGGGATACCAAGCACATATCACGAGCCTTAGCAGAGACATTGTTCCCACGGCTAGCCTTGACTTCACGGAGTTCTCCAGCCAACTCCCTTAACTGTCTTTTCATGGCTTCCATTGCAGGATCTTGTCCACGCGGAGTATCGACATCAATCACCTGTTGCACAGTGTGGACAATAGGATCGGTGACAACAGTAGTCACCTGAGGCATAGCAGTGGATACGGGAATCTGTCCTTGACCAGCAAAACCAGAGACACCAGCAGCAGTATTAGGAGAATAGTAAGCTGAGAGCCCATAAGGACGCCCATTGGGCATAACAAACCGAGCATCAGTAGCCACAGTAGACAGTGGGATAGATGGAATTGCCTCAGTAGAAACTGGGACAGATGTGGCTGGTTGTTCCTGTGCAGCCATCAGAGTGGACATAGCGTCATGAGCCTTAGCCAAGTCTTCTTTCATAGTAGCCAATTCGGCACGGAGCTGAGCATTTTCTTCTTCAAAGTTAGCCATAATCCTTCTCTTGTGAAATCTTGTTTGATGAACACTGTCTGGTTGGTAAACCTTGCGAACACGAGCCACTTTTCAGACTGCGGCGGACAAAACCAGGAGGCAATGAGCACGAGAGAAGTTTTTTTGTGACCAATGAATGCATATGATGCATGAAATGTGTTAATGCATATGCAAAAAGACTCTTTTTATGTGTTATCGAAGGGTTTTAGACAAACTAGAAACTTGTAAACATTACTAAACAACAATAAACATAAACGGGGAACAAACAACCAACATATAGTTTTACAAGACGATTCCCTTTGAAATGCTAAGCCAAGGGATAGACTTTGAAATGTAAAACAACATAAACAACTGGAAATAACAACAGGAAAAAGAAATCCTCAAGCATAGGAAGTGGAAGCATCATCCTCGGACTCAGACTCGGACTCATAGATGCAGTATCGTGCATAGAAGTCACGGGCACCCCTAGCCCTCTTGGAGTCTCTCATAAGCAACCTATCTTTCTCTTCAATCTCTCTCCTAGCCTTAGCTAACTCTTTCTTCAGTGTCAAGACCTCATGAGTCTGATGCTCATCCTTTCCATCCAAAGTCATGATCAAGTTCTCAGCCTCATAGTATCTAGCCCTCCACTGATGCTTCTCCCGACTCTCCATAGCTAGATGCTCCTGATACATCTCCTGGGTAGGTGGGAGTAGAGGCAAAGGCATGGTAGGAACAGATGCAGACACATATCTCATAGAGGGGTAAGGCATACCAATCTCCTCAGCCTGATTTATCACCCACTGTGTATAGGCCTCATGAGCAACACCGGACCTTACACCCATATGCTTCACCTCTTTCTTTCGAAGTCTAGACCAAGCTTCCATGAAATCCTCTCTTATTCCCGTGGGAGCATTGGAGTAGTGGAAGAAGTAAGGAGATGTAGCAAGATTGATGGGCTTTCCTTTCATCGGGAAACCGAATTGTCGCAAGGCAAGCTCCGGGTTATAGTTGATTCCACCCCGGGTACCAAGAAGAGGTACATTAAGAAATTTCCCACCACCAAAGATGATTTCCTTGACCCTAGAAGCAGGAGTGAGCCAAACCACTTCATTAGGAGTGAGAGCCATAATCCTCTGTGAAATAGACCAATTCTCTGGATTGTCGTGGAACGACTTCGGAAGGTGCGAAATAAACCACCTATAGAGGAGAGGCACACAACAAAGAATGTATCCACGACCTTTGCCGGAACGATCATGAATAGCATGGTATGTGTCAGCTAGCAGAGTAGGAACCGGATTCTTGGAGTGGAAGATCATAATGGCATTCATATCCACGAAGTCATCAAGATTTGGAAAGAGAATAAGCCCATAGATGAGGAGTGCAAGAATAGCCTCAAGAGTGTCCTGACAAGTGGTATTGAGGTTGGCTTTCCCCAGAAGATACTCTGAAGTGAACCCTCGGATGCGTGCCTTAGTGATAAGATTCTTGGAGACATCAGTGGTCCTGAGATAGAGATCTTTAGCAATAACCAATGGAGTAGGAGGATTCTCAAGTCCCGCAAAGGGCACCCCCTTAGCAATAGATAGACCCATCAAGTGAGAATAAGTCTCTAGAGTAGGCACCAACTGAAAGTCCGGGAAAGTGAAGCACCGATACTCCCGATCATAGAATTGCACTAGAGTGTGCACAAGCTTCTCATCCACATTAGTCTGGAGAATGGTAAGTAAAGCCCCGTAACGATGTCGGAAACCAGTCGGATCCTCAATCTTGAGTGCCAGGTCTCTTAATCTAGCCAAATCCATTTCCTTGAACTTGTAGGACTTAGTCTTCTTCATTCCTACAATGTTTACAAATTCAACTTGTCTAAGCCCTTCGATAACAATGCATGGAAAAAGTTTGTGCATGTATGCATGTATGCATGAATGCATGATTATGTTCAAGTTCGGAGAAAACATGGTGGGTTGAAGTTCAAAGTCGAGGAGTCACGGGTGGACACGGTGTCCGGTGAAACTAGGGCTTTAGGAAATAGTAACCGGGTTCTAAAAAGGTTCCCAAGTTGCAACCTCTCCGACGTGTATCATGGTGTCACGAGGCAACACTCGCTCCATGATTATCCGTGGAAGGCCTAACTTGAGTGTAGTATCGCGTGACGACTAAAACTCGAGACAACACTCGGTTTAGCCTCCGCACTACGTCCTAGAAAATGGCCATGGATGGGTTTGGTTATCTACGGTTCATAGCGTCATAGAACAATTAGAAGTAAAGTGCCTAAACGCGACAACACGCGCCGACAACATCACTCCCAAAATGCCTTAGCTATGTGGGATTGATCGCATAATCCAAAACACGAGGCAACCCCCGGAATGAATTGTCGATTATATCCCTCCTAAATCCTAAGGTCACTCCGCCCGGGTGCAGGACTTTTGATATTCTCACCCCACACGTTTGCAAGAAATTAAACATTTATTCACATAGGAAAGCAAGTAAAAGAAACAAGTAAAAGAGCGCAAGCGTGGAAATAAAGACTAGGCGTAACTCTCGAATCCCCCCAGCTGTTTTATCTTGGTTTTCGGGTGTCAAACATTGATTACGTTTGAACCTTTTTAACCGGTGATATCTTATTTTTTCTTGGGAAGGGAAAAAGTAAGCAAAACCCTTGAGAATCGAGGTCCGGGAGTTGTTTTCGCTATGGGAAGGTGTTAGGCACCCATAACGACTATAGTATCCTATAGGAATCGTCTTTATTTTCTACGCGCGCGCTTTATTTTTAAATGCTATTTGAAAGTGATATTTACACCTAAGAGTTTACTAAGTCAAGAATTGGAAGGAGAAGAATGTGTTTGAATTTTTATTTTATTTGAATTGAAGGAATTTTGTTCCTTGCCTACGTACCCGTTTAAGGGATCAAATCCACCGTAGTTCTCTTCCAAAAATATTTTTGTTTTTTGTTGGTTGATTTCAAGTTTGAAAATGGGAGTTTGAAGAATGGAGAGAGAGGCCTCAAGGGCATAAGATTGAAAAAAAGGTGAGATGGGATTAGTTACTTTGCAAAATGTGGTCTAAGTATGGTTAAGATTCATTAAAGTTTGATTAAGAAAAGAAAGGGAAAATTCAATGGGATTTTGATCCCAAGGTTTATTAAGAAAAATATTTGAGTGATGTTGCTTATATTTTTTGGAAAAAATGATTTTTCTAAGTGTAAATCCTAGGCATTCATCTAAACATACAATCCTAAACATACATCTAAACATGCATATTCTAAGCATACATCTAAAGTGAGGTGTGTGCATGTGTCGGTGCTTGTGTCGGTGTACATTATTAGAGTCCATTGTCCATATTACATCCTTTCCTAGTTTACATTCTATGGTCTTGCAAGAATTTAAAATTGCATGAAGTAAAATACAAAATCCCTAGGCTTTACATTCTAAGTCTTGGTAAAATTTAAAGTGTAGGAAGATAAAAACCAAGAATGTGAGATGAAGATTGAAATGCTTATGGGATGTATGAAATATGAAATGAAAGGGTTAGTATCACAAGATGCAATAGGATAAAGAAATAAGGCAAGAAAGTGTTAAACAAAAGTGGTAAAATCAACAAGAATAAAGTGTTAAAATATACTAAAAGTTTACCATAACTTCCCAATATGCACATGACCTATAATTCTCTTATCATGAGCAATGTTCAAAGACTTCATTGTATTATGAGTGTGACAGTCATAGGGCACATTCAAGTCAAGGATTATGGCACATTTTTAGGTCCATTTTAGCACTTTATTTTCACTCACACACATTTACATGACTTGTAACACAAGAAACTAATTACACATATCCATATGCAGCAAGAAACACACACAAACAGTAGCTAAATTTCATACAATCAAGTGGTATAGGTCACAAGTATTCATCAAGAAATTGGAATTGGAATCAAGCAAATTTTCATCAATTTTTAGCACAAAATATCACAAAATAGTAAGAGAACCACCACACTATCTTTTACCAATTTTTAATATGTAAAATTTATCACAAAATACTACAAAACTATCAAGAAGCCTATATGAATCTTTTTAGGAATTTTTAAAGGACTTTTAGACTTAAAATGTGCAAGAAAATTACTAATTTTATCAAGAATAGTAAAAAATGCTACACATATTTTTTATCAAATTTTATTATGCAAAAATGTTATAAAAACATCAAGAAAGTTATCAAGAACTCATGGAAATTTATTTGGAATTTTTTAAAGAAATTTTGAATGAGCAAGGGGCGTAAAAAACAAGATCCAGTGGTGCACATAGCAAGAAATAAGCAAAAACGAAGAATCTGCCAAGGACAAGCCCAGGCCCAAGGTTATTGATGGATCTTGGACTATCCAAACGCCATAGGGACGTTGGATTGATCCGACTCCATCACACCCTAGATCCAAGGGTTGAGAGCATGCAGCACATGGTAACAAAACTCAGACACATGGAAACAAAGGATCACAAGCATACACGTGGCAAACCATGAATCAAACGGTGCAGATCAAAAAGAGAATGAACCAAAATGAACCAGACCGGTTCAGGTGTTTATATAAACATGAACCTACCGGTCCAATTCATTCCTCCTTCTCTCTTCTCTCTCTACAACGTTTTAGAGAGAGAAGCTCTGCAACTTCTCTCTTCTTCTCCGTCGTCTTCTCCGACGAACACCACGATGGAGGTACGGTGGCTGCCGGTGGCGCCGCCGTACCTGAACCCTTTTTTGAAAACTTTTCATGTCGTTGTGTTCGTCTTGGACTCCTCTTCATGATTTTGACACTTATTTTTGGAAATGAGTCTTAGATTCAAGCAGATCTAAGCCTGAAGCTTACGTTCCTAGGGTTTCGAATTTTTTTGAAATCTTTTGGAATGAAACCCTAACTTGAACTATTCTCTACTCTGATGTTGAATTTGGACTCTATTCTGAAAAATAAACGGTGAACCTTCGTGATTTTACATCTTAGGGTTTCGTTTCAGATTTTTTTTGAATCTTTTCGAATTTCACATCAATTCACCGTTTATTTTCCATTATGAACCTTCGATGATGATTACGAATGAGAAGGAGAGGGTTTTTCATATGTTTACCTAGATTTGTTTGGAGATTCGAACAAAAGAGATCCTGCGTTCGTTCTTGATTGTTCTGGTAAGCTTTCAAAACCTTCGCAACCGAAAATAAATCGGTGAATCTTCTTCTCCTTCTTCACCGGTCTGATTCTTGCTTCGATCTCTTTCTTCTCTTCCCTCAACAAAACCCTTCGTGATCGCAAATTCGTCTTCGACGGATTCTTGCTTGAATTGCGAAGGTGAAGATTTAGTGATGAGGTTTTCTCTGAGAATCTTCTACGAATTCGTATCCATTTTGTGTAGATGTTGTTGAATTGAGTTTTTCTGATGATGATTGGTACGAATTGGTATGAATCTGAGGGTTTGTTGCGGTGGTTTTGAGTTTGTTACGGTGGTGACTTGGTTCAGTTACGGTGGTGACTTGGTTCAGTTACGGTGGTGACTTGGGAGAGAGAGAAATTATGTTAGGGTTTTCTGATGATGTGGCAGTGATTGAATGGTGATTGTTCTGTGCAATTGGTGATGTGGCTGCTTTTATAGGCTGCCATGTGTGCTTGGTGGCCAATGGCTTGTCGACATGTGTCCCTGGACTTGCTTGGGTTCGAAATTGGACTATCTCTGGATTTGAGGACCTCTTTGCAATTTTGAAACTTTTAAGGACTGACCTGCAAAAATTGTTAAGGACTATTCTGCAAATAAAACAAAGACTTTAAGAAAAAATAAAATTTCGAAATGGACAACAACAAAAAAGACTTAAAAAAAATATAAAATTTGGACTTAGAAAAAGGACTTGAATGCAAATTTGGAAACTTTAGGACAAAAAATGAAAAAAATAATAAAATTGAATTAAAAAACGTAATTTGAAATAAACGTAAAGTGAAACGACTAAAATTTGACAAAACGGACTAAAATGAACCAATGGCTTAAATGAGGTACTTTAAAGTAACCTCTCTCTGCCGAAATTTCGTGTGAAAAGACCAAAATGTCCCTAGGGACTAAAACGACTCAAAATGACTCAGATGCAAATTTTAAAATGGTTTTTTGGCAGGGAATTAAAGCAAGAATTTATACAAGCAACTTAAAAGACTCAGAGACAAATTTTAGAATTTAAGCAGGGTTTTAACACATGAAAAGACTAAAATGCCCCTAGGGGCTAAACTGACTAAAAATGACTCAAATGATATTTTTGGAATGGATTTTGGCATGAGATTGAAACAAAGACTTATACAAACCAATTGAAGAGACTCAAACTATTTTTCAAAGACTGAAAGAAATTTTAACATAGGAAATGACTAAAATACCCTTTTTTGTGAATTTTGCAGACAACATTGAAATAAAATACAGAGAAAGATGTAATTGATCAGAGATAGTTCATATGGCTTGAAATGCAAGAATAGAAGAATTGAGTTAGTGTTTTTAGGTCCAAAATTAGGGTATAACAGAATGAGTTTCAGAAAACTTTCATTCATGCTGGAATCCGTCGTCCCTACTTTCTGTGGAACCAAACAATACCTTAACGATGGAAAAATGTTATCCTTCCATCACGCTCACGTCCAGAATTTCTCAAGACAACATTTTTTCTAGAAAAATTGTAAGTTCATTAACAGGAAGAGAAATGTGGCTCATCACAGCCTTTGATTTCACTTACGGTTGTTGTTGTTACCATAATTGCTCTCCATTAAATTACATGAGAAGAGCAGCAACAACCCAGTTGCTATAGTACACGTATCTCTCTCTTAGATCTACCAAATGAAAAAAAAAATCTAGTGTGGAGGGATTTGATGAGTCATAGATAGTATAATTTATTGCCTTATTTAGTTTAGTTTTATTTTAGATTTGATTTAGTTTTATTGCATTTTATTTTATATTGGAATATTTTACTTCAAATTATGTTTTATTTTATTTTAGGAATAAATATATGGTGGAAGGTGCCTTGGAGCAAAAGAAAGAGGACTGGAGCAAATACAGCGCAAGAATACGAAGATACGGGACAAAAATAAGTTCCCCCAAAGTCAGAAGCTTGGCACGGCCCGTGCCAACATGTGGCACGGCCGTGCCCGTCCCCAGAGTCTCTTTTGCTGCTTTTTCTTCGGGCCCAAGTTACCCTGTTGCAGCTTTACTGTTTTACCCTTTTAGTTGCTTAGTTTCTAAGTCAATTGTAAAGCTATAAATAGAGTAGCTCTCCACCATAAACAATCACGCTTTACTTTGTTTATTTCAATTGCTATTTTAATAAAAGTCTTTATTTTCCCTTTTACTTTCTTTGCAATTTATTTTACCGTATTTCTCTCTTCTTCCTCCATGTCTACGATGAACATGAGTGAGTAGACTTCTTAGTCTTAGGATTATTGGGGAGTCTAATGACTCAATCCTAAACAAAACATGTCTAAACCCTAATTTCTATGTAACCCTAATTTCTAATCTAGATTCACCGTCTTAACGTGGATTAACAATTATCAAACTGTGGAAGCGAAAGCGGAGGGTTTGATAATCGTTAATCCATCATCCCAAACATCAATTCATAAAGCGAGAGCGGAGCTTTGATGTTGGAACAAGTGAATCTAGACAATAATTGCAAAACAGTGAAATAGTCTTTGCAACTATTGAGACAAAGAGTAGTTTCAATCCTCTATGCATCTTCTAGTAATCATGTCGGTGAAATAGGCTTGGTTGCTAGAAGTAAACTCTCACCGGACTTTCATCGGAAAGGTGAGGGGCTAAGGGAAACCGGTCTTTAGAAATTAGTGTGTAAACCATGAAATTAGAAGTTTAGGTTTTGTCTAGTGAAGGATTAGTTATTAAGATAAACCAATGATCCTAAGGCCCTTTTATTATTATTGTTTTTACCTTCAGCAATCAAACCCTTTCTAATCAACTTTCTCTCCTCTAATCATTCATTAAAAGTTAATTAAGTTGACCAACTCCCTAGCGGAACGATACTCTACTTACTACTATTACTTCGATAGGCCGTGCGCTTGCGGTTTGGCTCTATCAAGTTTTTGGCGCCGTTGCCGGGGAGTTGTTGAAATTTGATTAACTTTTTAATAGTGATTAGACTATAAAAAAAAAAAAAAATCTTTTTCGTTGTTTTATTTTATTTTATTTTATTGTTTCTATATTTCCTTCTAAAAAAAAAAAAAAAAAAAAAATCTTTATTTGATTCTATTTTATTTTATTTACTTAATATAAAAAAAAATCTTTCTCTTTATTTTATTTTATATAAAAAAAAAAAAAAATCTTTTTCTATTTCTTCTTTTGCCTTTAACTTCTTGGGAAGATAATAACGATATGGCTAAGGAATGCACTCTCATAGAGTATGCAATCCCATCTTCAAATGAGTCATACGATGCTATTGTGTACCCAACGGTTGATGACAATTTTGAAATAGAACCTGAACTTATTGAGTTAGTTCAGCAAAATCAATTTTTCGGATCAACCACTGAGGATCCGAATTTTCATATTTCAACTTTTTTAAGACTCAGTGGAACCGTGAATGCAAACCAAGAGGTCGTAAGGCTGCACTACTTTCCTTTTTCCTTAGGGGGAAGAGCTAGTGCTTGGTTTAATTCATTAAAACTTGGTTCTATCACTTCATGGCAACAAATGAGGCAAACTTTTCTTGCCCAATTCTTTCCTCATTCTAAAATTGTTCACTTAAGAAAACAAATCATACAATTCACTCAAAAAGATGGAGAATCTCTTTACGATGCGTGGGAGCGTTTCAAAGAAATGCTTAGACTTTGTCCCCATCATGGTTTAGAGAATTGGCTTATTATTCACACTTTTTATAATGGCCTTTTGTATCCCACAAAAATTTATGTTGATGCAGCTGCAGGTGGAGCTCTGATGAACAAAACATACACAAAAGCATATGCTTTGATCGAGGACATGGCACAAAACCACTATCAGTGGACCTACGGAAGGGACACCACTAATGTTGCTCCTTCACCCTCTCAGAAAGAGGTAGGTATGTATGAAAATTCTTCCCTTGATCATCTAGCTGCTAAAGTTGACGCACTCACAGAAAAATTTGATAAAATAAATACTAGTGCTGTCACACCTCCCCCTGTATCACCTCTTTGTGAAGTTTGTGGTGTATTTGGCCATATTGGCATTGATTACCAACTAGGTAGTGTTGTTAGAAGTCCTGAGCAAGTAAACTATGCTCAATATAATCAAGGGTTTAAAAATAACCAAATTTTTTTTCAAACCCCTCAAAATCTTTTTGGACAAGAAACAACACCACTCAGTTATGCAAACAACCAAATAGTCCCTCAAAAATCCAGCTTGGAACTTTTTTTAGAAAATTTTCTTATAAATCAATCTGAGCAGCTCCAAGAGTTTAAAAACCAAACTGAATTTTTGAAGGACTCTCTTGCCAAACATACATTGAACGTAGACTCCATAGTTACTCACAGTAAGATGATAGAGACTCAGACTTCCCAAGTACCCCAACAGCTGGCTACTCCCTCTCAAACCTCCGAAGTCCTTCTAAGCCAAACCGAAACCAACCCCAAAGACCATATACATGCTATTATTTTTAGGGATGGTAACCAATTAGAGGACCCCGTTGTGAAAATTAAGATCAATGAACGAGAGATAGGAAGTGATAAGCCTCAAAGTGAGAAAGCTATAGGAGAGAATGACAAGCCATTTGTTTCACCATCTCATGAGCCTAAAATTCCTTTAACACAAGAGTTTGCTAAATCCAAGTTAGATGAGCAGTTTAGAAATTTTATTGAAATACTTCCAAACAAATTGCCACCTAAACTTAAGGATCCAGAGAGATTTTCCATACCTTGTGTCATAGGATATAAAACATTTGAGAAAGCCATGTGTGATTTGGGAGAGCATGTTAGTTTGCTGCCATTATCTCTTTCTGAGAGATTGGGTATAGGATAGATAAACCACCTTCTAACCGTCAAGCTAGTGACTCTAAACAAGCGCTTCGTGGGAGGCAACCCATGACTTTTATTGCTTTTATTTTGTTTGTTTTGTGTTGTTTTAATTTGTTTTATAGGTACTTGTCCAAATATGATGCGAAAAAAAAAATGAAAAAAATTGAAGTCATTGACCCGTGCATGGCACGGCCCGTGCCCGTGCATAGCACGGCCGTGCTAACCAAACCTGCCCACAACCATTTTTTTTCCAGAAGCTTGGCACGGCCCGTGCCTATGCATGGCACGGCCGTGCCTGTCCAAAACCAAAAAAAAAAAAAAAAAAATCCCGTGCATGGCACGTACAGTGCCTGTGCTTGGCACGGTACGCACTTGTGCATTGCACGGCCGTGCCTGACTTTTTCTCCCTAAATCCTTAATAACCAGAAACCTTCAAACCTTCATATCTCCCTAAAAACTTCACCAAATCAATCAACTCTTAACTTCATTCTACACAAAACCCTTCCATCAAAAACAACTTTCATCCACCCAAACCCATAATTCACCAAAGCCTTATTTCCCTAAAACCTAACCCAAAAACCACATATTCTTAACCAATCTCCACATATATACTCATAACCCTTACTTGAACATCAAACCCAAACCTAAACCAACCTTTCCTACCAAAATTCTTCCCAACCCTAACCTTGACCCAAACCACACAAAGTCAACCTAAGGTTAATGGCTTCAAGAAGAGGTGGTAAAGAAGTAGCAAGCTCTTCCGGAGGACCTCAAGCAAAGAAGAAAGCACCGGCAAAGAATCATGGAATCCAATTCAAAGACAACACACAAAGGGATAGGTATAAAGTTCTAACTTCTAAACCTGTACATCCTTGTCGATATCCTGATTCTCATAGCTTGAATGTGCTAGGCATTAGAGATAATGTGTATAAGTTGCTAGGAAACTTAGGATGGATTGAGATATTGAAACCTATGAGAGGGTATGAGAATTTCACCTATGAGTTCCTAAGTTCAATTGTTTTTTTTCTAAAAATAGGTTGACTTTTGATAATCCTAACCATAGAGTTGTTTCCACTTAGGCTATGAACACTTGTTTCTACTTGCTTGATTATCTTGCGATGTAGGTAATAGACCTGCCGGAAAGGGAGAGATAGTAGTGGGTGGCATCATCACATACATAACTAGGCAATTTTGAGTGGGTGAAAATGAGGGGGTAAATCCAATTGAGAGAAACAATAGGCTAAACATAGAAACCCTCATTGCAATGAACTTCATAAAACATCATCTGCCCATGCAATATTCACTCAAGCTTCATGTGTCTATTTTGTTACTACTTCCTAACCCATCTCGGACTAGCATCGAGGTGGAAGCAAATTTGTTGTATGTTGATCAGGTACATGAAGAGAACAATCTTGATGAAGGAGACAGTGCTAACTTGCACCAAGAGGAGGAGCACCATGGCCATAACACCGATAATCTAAATGAAGATCAAAGATGGACATGGATCCACAATGAGATTGAGAGGATGAGCACCGAGCAACAAAGGCAAGGTGTTGAAATCTTCGGGCTTCGAAATGATGTTCAAATTTTTAGAAGCAACCGCTTAACACAAGAAAATAATGAAATGCTCCGCCGGATGATGCAACACCTTCATCTCCAAGGTCCTCCCTATGGACCTCAATGAACAATTGTGAGCTTTCATCTTCCTCTCTTTCCTTATCTTTTCTTCTTCATCTTCTTCTCCTATTCTTCTTCTTCTACTCCTTCTTCTTCTTCTCTTTTAATTTCTTTTTCTTTTTGAATCATTGAGGACAATGCTTCTCCTAAGTGTGGGGGGGGGGGGGGGGGGCCTAATAAAGTGTCTAGAGTCGTAGTGTTCCCAAACTCCCTTGAACTTTATTCTTTTGTTTAGTTTTTATAGCAAGAGGCATGACTAGTAGCTTGTTTTTAATGTAAATATGGCATGAAAATTTTTGTTTTGTCTCTTCTTTAGGTCGCCTCTTGTACATGAAAATAGTTTCTTGTGTTTCTTATGTTCTTGCTATACCCATATCATGTTTTATTGTGAAAATTCTCCAATGAGAAAAGCACCCGGTTGCAATCCTTGAGTAAATGTATGAATAGGTATTTTAAGGAACACGTTCTATCTTTAGTGTTAACTTAGACCCTTTAAAGTCTTAAGAGTAAAAGTAGTATAAGTTTGTGTGGGAAAATTAATCAAATTGTTCTTAATTGTTATATTCTTTTTAATTTGTTAAATGTTAAATGGGGCGGGAGAATGGCACCAACATGTGGGGGAAAGGACAATTACATCTTAACTTCCTAATTGTGGTGGTGACTCCTTAATTTGAACCTAAAGTGAAACAAATTCATCAATGCTAGGGGGAAAGGACAATTACATCCAAAAAGACTTCCTACGCGGAGATGAAACAAACAATAATTTTGCAGCACTACTTAGGGTGATTTTGAATCTAGGGGGAAAGGACAATTACATTCGAGAAGACTCCCTACGAGGATAGATAGCCCCTAAGCATCTGCAGCCCCTTGTGCTTAATTGTTAAATCTAATTTAATTTTAACTCAAATTCCCATCACTCTTATATGAAATGAAGAAAGGACTTTTCTCGGTTACTTTAGCATTAAGGATAGAACCTATTCCTCATAATATCTGTCTTATACAGGAGCAAGAAAAGGGTTGGACTGCACACACACACACTCACTTGAGACTTGATGTTGGGTAGAATAGGTTCATGAGAAGTATTTGAAATTGTAATTAGTGTACTTGAGGCAAAGCCTTTCTCTAGAGACATGTGTTCTTAATATTGCCAAAGTAATCTTTTTGTTGCTGCTATGTTTGTTGCCTTTTGCTTGAGGACAAGCAAAGATTCAAGTGTGGGGGAGTTTGATGAGTCATAGATAGTATAATTTATTGCCTTATTTAGTTTAGTTTTATTTTAGATTTGATTTAGTTTTATTTCATTTTATTTTATATTGGAATATTTTACTTCAAATTATGTTTTATTTTATTTTAGGAATAAATATATGGTGGAAGGTGCCTTGGAGCAAAAGAAAGAGGACTGGAGCAAATACAGCGCAAGAATACGAAGATACGGGACAAAAATAAGTTCCCCCAAAGTCAGAAGCTTGGCACGGCCCGTGCCAACATGTGGCACGGCCGTGCCCGTCCCCAGAGTCTCTTTTGCTGCTTTTTCTTCGGGCCCAAGTTACCCTGTTGCAGCTTTACTGTTTTACCCTTTTAGTTGCTTAGTTTCTAAGTCAATTGTAAAGCTATAAATAGAGTAGCTCTCCACCATAAACAATCACGCTTTACTTTGTTTATTTCAATTGCTATTTTAATAAAAGTCTTTATTTTCCCTTTTACTTTCTTTGCAATTTATTTTACCGTATTTCTCTCTTCTTCCTCCATGTCTACGATGAACATGAGTGAGTAGACTTCTTAGTCTTAGGATTATTGGGGAGTCTAATGACTCAATCCTAAACAAAACATGTCTAAACCCTAATTTCTATGTAACCCTAATTTCTAATCTAGATTCACCGTCTTAACGTGGATTAACAATTATCAAACTGTGGAAGCGAAAGCGGAGGGTTTGATAATCGTTAATCCATCATCCCAAACATCAATTCATAAAGCGAGAGCGGAGCTTTGATGTTGGAACAAGTGAATCTAGACAATAATTGCAAAACAGTGAAATAGTCTTTGCAACTATTGAGACAAAGAGTAGTTTCAATCCTCTATGCATCTTCTAGTAATCATGTCAGTGAAATAGGCTTGGTTGCTAGAAGTAAACTCTCACCGGACTTTCATCGGAAAGGTGAGGGGCTAAGGGAAACCGGTCTTTAGAAATTAGTGTGTAAACCATGAAATTAGAAGTTTAGGTTTTGTCTAGTGAAGGATTAGTTATTAAGATAAACCAATGATCCTAAGGCCCTTTTATTATTATTGTTTTTACCTTCAGCAATCAAACCCTTTCTAATCAACTTTCTCTCCTCTAATCATTCATTAAAAGTTAATTAAGTTGACCAACTCCCTAGCGGAACGATACTCTACTTACTACTATTACTTCGATAGGCCGTGCGCTTGCGGTTTGGCTCTATCAGGATTATGGTAAGATCAGTGCTCTTCATCAATCTAACGGTAACACATGTCATTTTTTGTTATATAAAAAAAAATCAGTCTTTTTAATGTCTCCTACCGTAGGAGACCTATTCAAGTCTCCTACCGAAAACGGCACCTTGATGGTTGTAAGAAGGCCATAAACTTGTATACCCTTTATAGGATTGGATGGCTTCCACTTGAAGAATAAGTATGAGGACATATTGTTGACTGTTGTAGGCAAAGATCCAAACAATCAATACCTACCTCTTGCATTTGGTGTTGTGGAGACAGAAATTAAGGATTCATGGATTTGGTTCATGAAATTACTCTTGTTGGACACTGGTGAAATAAAATGGTGATTTATCTCTGATCAACATAAGGTGCACACTCTGAAATTTTGCAAGCATACTTTATTTATGGTATTTTTAGTTGTATATGTTGAAGTTGGTTTTGAAGTTCTTTGTAGTTTATTATTTGTCCCACATTGCTCAAGTTTTCGGGTTGTTTAGTGTATAAATATGTTTGAGTACCCTCATCCTTTGGAATTCTGCTCTTCTCCCATAAAAAATTGCTCGCTTCCAACCAAACTTCCGATGAGATCCTTTGAACTAGCTTTTGTGACGAGATCCAAGCCCATTTAACATGATATCAGAGTCGGGCTAAGGATTTCAATGTGGAAATTGGACCCAGGCCCATGTTATGCGTGAGGGTGGGTGTTGAAGTTAGTTTTGAAGTTGTTTGTAGTTTGATATTTGTCTCACATTGCTTAGGTTCCTGGGTTGTTGAGTGTATAAATATGGTTAAGTACCCTCATCTTTTGAGCTAACTTTTGGAATGAGATCTGATTTGTCCGGTGAGGAACTGATGGAGGCAACAGTGGCGGAAAGTGCTCTGGTACAGTGACGATGAGTCTTTGCGGTGGGACGAAAGGTGCTTGCAGGCACGCGTTAGCACTCCAACGCTTAAGTAAATATAGGAAATGAGATGGAATGTGTGAAAAGTGTGGGAAAAATGAATCATACCCACTGTTGCCTCCATCAGCTCCTCACGGGACAGATCAAGATCTAAGCCTATTTCACAATATAATCCTTTTATAGGGTTTGATACAAGTGTTTGAATAGAAACTTTCCAGAACAGAACATAGGTTCTGCTTGCGATGTTTGTACGCCAATTTTAAAAAGAAATTTGGTGGACGAGCACTTTTGACTTTTGAGGGACATCATGATGGCAGCTTACTTATTTTGAAGCTTGCGAAGGAAAAATGACACAAATAAAGGAGTTGAATCAAGCTCCTTATGACTGGTTAGTTGCTATACCTGCAAATAAGTGTTGCAAACATACTTTTCCTTTCTACTCCAGGTGAGATGTATTTATGAACAACATCAGCAGTAACGGATCTTGAATTATTTTGTTGTGGGTGCCAAATGTATGTAATATATATTAAGCCGTTTCAAGAAGTAACCATGAGTAATTAACAAGTAAAATGATGTTTCTTTTGATTATAGTGTGAGGAGCCGGTTCAAATCCACACAGAATTTTGAATAAAATATAAAAAATACAGTAGAAAAATTAAAAATAATAAGAGGCGGTAGGACACGAACCTACGCCATTTGATGAAAGATTGGTCACACTTCCGCTGCAACCAAGGGAAACTTGTTGTATGCTTATGTCTAATATGATATATGTAGCAATCTTTTAATGCCACTATTATCCCGCAAAGAGACATGCCCATAATCACAATGTTTGAATGGATAAGAAATTATTTGATGAGGAGATTTGCAACTCTTAGAGATAAGCTCAAAGACAGGAGTTTTTGTGTCAACAGTTAGGAAGTTGAAGACATAGGGACATATACGACTTAATTTCACACAATGATACTGTTGCACCTATTTTATTATGGATTGAGGAAATCGTGAACTTTTTTACTTTGACTAGCATATATTGGATTTTGGGTTATTGTATAATCAGTATTTTGAGTCATGTGTTTTGGGTCATTTAGTGGCTAATCTCATTTGGAATGACCATTATTTTAGGGTCTTGTATGATACATATTTTCTATGATGCTTGTTGGTTTCTTAAGCTTTGTTTAGCCAATGTTAACAAGCAAGTAGCTAATCATTATTATATGATGATGTTGATGGTTAGTTAGGGATATATTATATAGAAGATAAACATTAGGTAACACCGTAACGATATGGGACCATTCAAATTGATGGCCCTATGAAAGCCAACTACTAAGGTTATTTTAGGATGTGTTCGATGGTGAGAGCAAAATGCTTTTCCCATTTTTGTGGTTTGGATTATGAATTGTGAGTCATTATGGATAAGTCATAACTAAACATATATCACATCTTCAACAACAGTTATAACAACAACTAGATCAAGAAAAACCACCCTTCTTTTTTCATTTGTGGGTCAAGAATATCATATTATCCTCTCATATTATCCTAAACATTAATATTCTTTTTTGAAATATAAACATTAATATTCTTATATAGCAATATTTTATCTCAAGCAAAAATATTTCATTGTAGTCAACTTAAGCAACTCCATGATCTTGAATGTCTTTAGCAACATTGAGACAAAAATTACTTATTCTAATACTCATAAATGTATGTAGCAGCTCACACAACTTAAATGTTGCTCACCTTTTCAACCTTGATTTGTGCACTTCATTTGAAGCACATTTTATTACAATTTAATTTAACAAACAAGAAAATGGGATAAACTTAACCAAACTTGAAGATATTTCCAATCCTTAAATCATACAGATTAATTTTTAATTGATATATACTACTATTATATAAAAGTGATATTGTGTCTATTAAACCGTCCCAAATATAATTGCAAAGTGATCTTTTGTGGACTATATAAATAGTGGCCCACATTCTCGTTGTATCAAACTCTACTCGTGAGTGGAGTGCTTATAACAAAAAATCACAAACACAATTGACATAACATTTCACATCACAACATTTTCCAATACCCACCTTAACACATAAGCTATTAAGTGACTACTATCACTATTTAATTGCTTTATTAAATTTCCACATCAATTTAAAGAGTAATAATATTTGTACAGTCATTTAATCACAATTTTTGTGATAATTTTTTTTTATTCTTTTTTCTTATCAATCAAAAACAATAAAGAGAAAAAACAGAAGAGAAAAAATATGAATATTATATAAGTATAAGAGAGAAAGGTGTCCAAGATTTATCACAAAATAATTATATAAATATCGTTTCTCCAATTTATAACCTGAAACTTCTAGTATTTAACCACTTAACCAAGTAAGGTCAGCTTTTTTTTAACAATACAAGCAAGGCTAACTTGTTGTCCAAAAGCCTCGTTTAAATCTTTGAATCAAATAAAGGCAAACATTATCCAAAAATAATGGTTAAAAGCAGCACCTTTCTCATGTATGGTTGTTAGAAAGAAGAGTGAATAATAAATAATAAAATATATGATAGAAAAAAGAGAAATGATATTTGTACAACCATTTTTTGACAACTCTTTAAACAACCCTCTCTCTCATACTCACATGTGTTTTTTATTCTCTCTCTTCTTCTTTCTCTCTCCATTGTTTTTGTCCAATCACAAGAGAAGAAAATTGGTTGTCTTCAAAGTTGTCTAATTTGGGTTGTACAAATATCACTCCTCTAGAAAAAATTATCAATAATGCAATAATGTTGTAAAGTGATTTATAATAAAACACAAATGTCTTTTTAAAGTAAATTACAATAAAATACGGATAGAGTAAGAATCTATTTAAGACATATAGTAAGTTAAATATTTCAAAGGAAAATTAGGTTGCATTCCAATGATTTTAATAGAATGTTGTATTTTAACTAGGGGTGGACAGATGGGTTACACCCGCCCGAACCCGTCTGACCCGTAAGCAAAAAAGGGGAAACGGGCGGGTCGAAACGGGTTGAACGGTTTGACGGGTTAAAAATACGGTTTAGAACGGATAAGACCGGTCGAGTTCGGATGACAGAATCAAACCCACGGTTCACCGAAACCCGACCGTATCAATAGCTGTATTTTATTTGATTTGACTAGACACACTAATAAATTAACTTTCTCTCTCTCTCTCTTCCTTGAAAAGTGGAAACCACTCTCAAAAACCATCAACTCTCTCTCTCTCCAAAACCATTGTACAGAAAAAGAACTAGGGGGTTACGCTTCTTTCAACTTGCTTTCTAAATTTCACTTTACTTCATCAAAGTTCAAGCTATTCACGTTGATTCGGTCGAAGAACACAAATTGATTTTTTTTATGTCCATTTCCCATTTTACTATACTTCATCAACGTAAATGACCTTTCATGCTCCATGTCATACAAATTGATTTGTTTTCATAGGATATCCTTCTCTTGACTATGAAGGTCGAAGAACACTGCCATTGAGAATGTTACAAGGCCACAATTTCAAGCTATTCTTCATCTTCTTTGTTTTTTTATTTATTTTCATTCTGTATCACTTCTTCCATCATCTTCAACAATGGATCTGACCAACTTTTGACTTTTTTTAATTGTTATGTTTATGGATTTGTGCTTATATGTCATATGAGGACTTCTTTGTTCAAGTTTTTTCGTGTTTAAATGCTGGATTTGTAAAGCTTTTCTATCAATTTTTTTACTGTAAAACCGATACAATCCGTCGGAGAAACCGTCAAAACCGCCAAAACCGGAATTGTTGAAACCGAAGTCTCTATTGGACGGAGACGGAGGGTGATATTCAAACCGTCGGTTGACACGGTTTTGGATTTTGAACCCGAAAACCGGCCGAAACCGTCCGCTGTCCACCCCTAATTTTAACCCTTTTGGATTGATTCAATAGTGTTGATTTGGAATCTTATTAAAGTATGTTTTCACCAGTGTCTTGTCTCATATTCAATTATCTTCAATAATAATTTAAAGGGTTAATTATGTTTCTAGTCCCTATAAAATAGCGACCTTGTAAGTTTAGTCCCTACTTAATTTTAATAGCATTTTTAGTTCCTAATTTTGTTTTTCTGCACTGAGTATTAGTCCCTACTCAATTCAAATTTGTTTAATTTATGCTTAAACTCTTAAATTTTTGAACAATTTTTTGCAGACATGTTTAGAACATTATTAAAAGTTCGTCCGCAAAAAATTATCGCAAAATTTGATTTCTACATCCAGATTTTATTACTTTTTATCTTTAACTTTTGTCGTTTTAAAAAATTCATATTTAATTCATTTCATGTCAGAAAATTCTAAATTTTAGTAAACGAATCTTTCATAGTGTTCTAATCTTGTCTCAAAAAAATCGTTCAAAAATTTAAGAGTTTAAGGATAATTAATCAAACTTTGTTTTAGCAGGGACTAAAATTATAAGTAAATTTTTTTTATAGGGACTAAAAATGCTATTAAAATTAAGTAGGGACTAAACTTACAAGGTCGCTATTTTATAGGGACTAGAAACATAATTAACCCTAATTTAAATGGATTACATTAACTTTTTTAAAAAAAAAAAGAAAAAAGAAATATTGCCTTGTGCTTACAAAAAAAAAAAAAACAAAGAAATATTGCCTTTTGATTGCATCGATGTGAATGAAAAAATTGATGCCATTCACGAGTTTGCAGCTATCACACGATGTATTATTATATTTCTAAATATAGAACTAACTAATACAAGACTTTATCAATAAAAAATCTGATATTGCATGAGAAAGTGACACCTGGAAAACTTTCTTTCCATAGGTGTATAGTCTTCAAATTATAGTTTATAGTTATAGTTATAGATCTAGATAGATAGAATAAAATTCTCTCACCTATTTTTGTGTCTTGAATTGATTGATTGAATGCAAGAAAAGCCATGTCTTCTTACTCTTCTCTGATCTGCAGATCCATTGAATTTTGCTCTGATAACATCCTCTATTTTGCTCTGGTAATTATTATTCCTCATCTAAATTCAGTTTATTTTATGCTATGCGTTTCAATTTTAGTTGTTCCAAACTGTGTAACTTGGTATACTATTCACACAGGTCAACATATAAACCATGAATAGGTCCTTAATTATTTTTTGCCAATTATAGTTATTTGGTTTTATTTGATATTATGAGTTTTTTAAAAAAAATACTAAATTAATTCAATTGTTAACTTTCATGCTTATGCTTTTGTATGCATTTTGTGTAAAATGGTAGGCAATTCTGCAGCTCTTTATAAATAAATAAATTTATTATATAATCTTCTTAACTTGATATTATGTATTGTGGATTGATGGTGGTATTAGAGATTGGGGTTAGGCATTAATTGGGACTATTGTGCTTACAAGCATTATGGTCAACATATGAAATACAAATATTCTTCGAATTAGGCGTGTTTTGGTGTCGAACATTATGCATCGACACGACACCAACACAAATAATTATGTTGAATTATATGATTTTTAAATTTTTAACGATACCGGCATGTCCGATGCTCGTGACCGTATCCGTGCGTAATAGTGGTCAGCAATGGAAAGATTGAATTTTAGTGTTTCTTTCTCTGTCGCTGTAATGCAAATGTGCAAATGCTAAGTTCTGAAAGTGTGTGTAAAAAAAAATGAATAAATATGTCAATTTTATCTAAGATTGAAAGTTTATTACATCAATGAATGGCTTATGAAAACTACTCACATTTCGTTTGTCAACATTTGTTAAGGCCAGGAGCATGATGATTAACCAAGTGGCATTTTAACACTATTATGCTGAAGGGATGAAAGACTCCAAAAGATGCTTGGCAGGTTTTTCTATCTCAATATTTACTCTGTTATGCTGCTTCTCTTTATTCTTTGCATCATTATCTTTAACTATTTTTCCTCTTTGGATTTTGTTAGTTATTCTCTTCAGATACCATTTTTTTCAAAGCAGAAACTACCTAACTTAAGTTTCTCATAGATAATAAAGGGAGTGGTGATAGGAAGTGAAAGACGCAGTCAATATGTCGATCATTTTCACAAGGTTTAAGGTATTGTTATTTGTTACTATGCTAGCTAGAATTGAGACCTATCATGCATCATGTACAAAACTAATTTTTATCATTTGATCAATAAATCTCATCATTCAATTGGTTGAAATACGATGTGACTTTTTGATCTAATAGTGAAAAATACATTATACATAGTATAAGATCATTTTGTTTATGCATGTTAGACAAAACCATTAATTGTAAAGTGATTTATATCAAAGATGTTGTTTAATAGTTTAAATACGTAAATACCTTAACATACACTCCCTCTATTTTGGATTTCAATTGTGTGACTCTGATTACTTTAATGTATTTAAGGGATGAATGAATGATCAAAATAATTTATTTAGATGAAAAAATGATTGATTAAGAGAGAGATAAAAACAAAGGCACCAGACTCACTAAACTCAAACTCATCCAAGTGAAATCCATCCATTTCAGTCAATTCATATCTTTAAAGTAAAACCAATATTATTGTTAGAAATCTACGCATGTTAAAATAAAACGAATGGAGTATAAAAACTCACAAGTCACAACACACCATTTGCAACAAAAAAAGAAGTTAAAAGGTCAATTTTTGATCCCAATTTTTGTGATTTAAAAAACATTTCAACCCATCCCTCCCTCTCAATGGAATTGGCACCACCCACTCTCTATTTCTCCATAAACATGATAGTATGAGTCGAGTTGAAATCCTCTCTATTTATCAAAGAGCAATGCTATATATCAAGAAAGATTTTATCAAGAAAATTTCAAGAATGACATGGCAGAATAATCACCCTTAGATTTTATCAAGAAATTATTCCGAAATTAATATTAGCCAATAAAATCTCAACCTGGCCGGAAATCATGGGGTGATGGGTGTTATGTATGTTTTTTTTATGAAAGGTTAATAAATAAGATTGAAATCTAAGGGTGATTATTCTGCCATGTCATTCTTGAATCTTTCTTGATAAAATCATTCTTGATATCTAGCATTTTCCTTTATCAAAATAAAAGGATGATGTTCTTTGAATAGTGATATCTACAAAAATAAATAGTGGATTATACCATTAAGCGGAGTTAGTTCCACCATTATTAATTATTTTATTATTCTTATAATTTTTTTTTGTGTTTCTCTTTTTGAATAAAAGAAATTGAAATACTCTTACATTGAAAGGATCCTAACTCATATAGTATAAAGGATCCAAACTCATATATTATGCTAGTTCATTTGATTAACAAAGGGAGTTATGATCATCTCCAGTCACACGATTACTATAGTTTTGAAAATACGACATTAAATAAGTTAGTGTTTTTGATTTATTTTAAAACTTCAATAATTACATCACAATTTCTTTTGAAAAATGGAGAGGATCTCAACCATAACAAAATATGTAAAGGGAAAAGTTTCAGTGTTAGAATCTTACCAAAAAAAAGAAAATACAAATATAACAACTAAAACAAACATTAAAAACAAAATAAAGAGAATGGTAATGAATACCTTGGAGAATTGGTTAAAGACTTAAAGAGTTAAAATTAGTAAATTTGCATAAAAAAATGACGTAATTATTGTTAAAATAAACGTAAAAATTTATACTCATTCCGTCTCATATTAAACGACACAGTTGACTCTGTCACACATATCAATGTATATTTTTTATCATTAATATCTTTAATTATCTATTAAAAAAAATTATGAAAATTTAATATTTTAAAAATATTCATCGAGACGAATCCAACAACATCTTATATGATATTATTTATCTTTGTATATTAGTAGAAAAATATAGTCAAAGTATATCAGATTAACATTGTCGATGCAAATCGTCAAACAAGTCATTTAATATAAGATGGAAGGAGTAATTAAAAGCAAAATTTATATTAATGGATTTCTCAACCATATCATTAGGACACTGATTAGCAAAAACCAATAAAATAAAATAAAAATAAAAATTTATTAATACAAAATGACGATGTACATAGAAGCTTGAGAGGGTCCCACATTAATTAGTTATTACCAAGATAAACCATACTCCCTCCGGTCACTATTATAAGCAAATTTTGACTTTTTAGATTCATTCAATAAATGATGTATATGGTCTACAATATAGACCACATACATAATTTATTGAATGAATCTAAAAAGTAGAAATTTGCTTATAATAGTGACCGGAGGGAGTAACAATCATGTGTCAAAATCTAGGCTAAACAGGTAATAATAGTAATAATGCAGAATCAATTAACAAACATTTGGCTGGACCCACTATATAAAAAGAGAAAAGCTCACCTTATCTTCTTACACTAATCGGATTTATCTCTCTAGTGTTAGTGTTCAGTGTTGTTTGTGCATTTGAAACCCTAGTTTTCCTGCTCACTTGCTTGCTCCTTTTTTCTGCCATGGCTGCTGAATTTGTTGGCGGTGCAATTGTTAATTCAATCATTGAGGTCTTGGTTGATAAGTTAGCTTCAACCGAAATGATGGATTACTTTCGAACCAAACTCGATGAGAATTTGCTGAAGAAGTTAAACAATAGTTTGATTTCCATCAATGCTGTTGTTCAAGATGCTGAGCAGCAGCAGATCAGAAGGCCTACTGTCAAGGAATGGATTTGTAATGTCAAAGATGCTATGATGGATGCTGAGGATGTTCTTGATGAAATCTACATACAAAATTCGAATAATGAGGGACACTCTTTTAGAAATCAGTGGTTCATACCCTAATGATACTAATTTCACCCTGGTTCAACGTAAGTTAGCAAATGAACTGAATGGGAAGAAGTTTTTTCTTGTTTTGGACAATATGTGGAATGACAACAAAATGCAATTGAAAAAGTTGAAGATTCCATTTCAGCGTGGGGCTAAGGGAAGTAAAATCCTTGTCACTACGCGCAGTAGTGAAGTTGCTTCAGGCATGGAGTCAGATCATACTCATCTTCTACAAAAATTAGAAGAAGAACATGCATGGGAGTTGTTTTCCAAACATGCATTCAAAAATCAAGAGAGTTCTCGAATAACCTTTGGCTCGGGAATTTTGGAGGGAATTGCCATAGGTGTCATGAGGAAATGTGATGGATTACCTTTAGCTTTGGAAGCAATTGGGGGTCTGTTGAGCGTACATTCATCCTTGCAGGACTGGAATAGGATATCGAAAAGCGGTATATGGAACTTACCAGGAGAAACAGAAATTGTCCCTGCTTTGATGTTAAGTTATCAAAAGCTTCCATATGATCTTAAGAGGTGCTTTGGGTACTGTGCATTATTCCCTAAAGGCTACCTATTTGACAAGGATGATTTAATTTTACTATGGACGGCTGAAAACTTTCTCCCTAGACGAGAGAATGGTGAGTGGTACTTTAACAATCTACTGTCAAGATCATTTTTCCAGCCATCAGAAAAATATAAAAATTATTTTATCATGCATGACTTACTTCATGACTTAGCTGAAACTGTGTTTGGGGATTTTTGCTTAACATTGGGAGCCAAAAGAGGGAAAAATATATCGGGGAGGACTCGTCATTTTTCATTTGTATGTGATAAAATTGGATCTTCAAAAGGGTTCGAGACCTTATATAAAGATAATAAGTTGCGGACATTTATACCACTGTCTATGAATTCTTACCAACATCGTTGGTTGTCGCCCTTGACGTCATTGGAGCTTCCAAAGTTGTTCTCGAAGTGTAAGTTGTTGCGTGTATTGTCATTGTGCGGGTACATGGATATGGTGGAGTTGCCGGATACAGTAAGAAATCTTAAACATCTCCGTCATCTCGACCTTTCCCGGACTGGGATAAGAAATTTGCCGGATTCTTTATGCTCCCTTCTTTACTTGCAAACATTGAAGGTGAAGGATTGTGAGTATTTGGAAGAGCTGCCTGTGAATTTACACAAACTGGTGAATTTGTCTTATCTTGACTTTAGTGGAACTAAGGTTACAAGAATGCCAAAGCAAATGGATAGACTACAAAATCTTCAAGTTCTTAGTTCTTTTTATGTGGACAAGGGCAGTGAGTCCAATGTGGAACAGTTAGGAGATCTCAATCTACATGGAAATCTGTCCATTTTAGAGCTACAAAATATTACCAAGCCATTGGATGCAGCTCTTGCAAAAATAGAAAGTAAGTCCGATCTTTTGAAACTAAATTTAAGGTGGAATGCTACTAGTACCAGTTCACAAGAAGAAAGGGAGGTGCTCGAGAACCTTAAACCTTCCATATATTTGACAGCGCTCTCAATCGAAAAGTACGGTGGTACATCGTTCCCAATTTGGTTTCAAGACAACTCACTGGTAAGTTTGGTGTCCCTAGAGTTGAGCAATTGTAAAAATTGTCTTTTGCTTCCTTCGCTTGGAACTATGTCATCACTTAAGCACCTTAGGATCACTGGGCTCTCTGGGATAGTGGTGATTAGCACGGAGTTTTATAGGGATGTGAGCTGCTCTTCTCCATCTGTTTCATTTCCATCCTTGGAAACTTTAATTTTTAAGGATATGAATGGATGGAAAGAATGGGAATCTGAAGATGTTGTGGGTGTATTTCCACGCCTACAAAAGCTTTATATAGTGCGATGTCCAAGTCTGAAAGGCAAAATGCCAAAGTCACTTGAATGTTTAGTGAATCTAAAAATCTGTGACTGTAAACAACTTGTTGATTCTGTTCCATCTTCTCCGTTAATCAGGGAATTACGTCTAATCAATTGCGGAAAATTGAAATTTAATTTTTGTTCACCCTCTCTGATGTTTCTTGAAATTCGTGGATGTTGCGTGGGAGGATCCTCCATGCATTTCATCGGGAGTGCCTTATCTGTATGTGGTACCAACATTAAAGTGTTGAAAATTGAAGACTGTCCAACTGTGCAAATTCCACTACTTGGTCGCTACAATTTCCTTGTAAAATTGGGCATCAGTGGTAGCTGTGACTCTCTAACGACCTTCCCTCTCAAACTGTTCCCGAATCTTGACACTCTTGATGTTTATAAGTGTATTAATTTCGAAATGATTTCACAGGAAAATGAACATCTTAAACTCACATCTCTCTCAATTGGAGATTGTCCTAAATTTGCATCATTTCCAAATGGAGGATTGTCTGCACCCAGGCTTCAGCAGTTTTATCTTTCCAAATTAGAGAAGTTAAAATCACTTCCTGAATGCATGCATATCCTCCTCCATCTCTTTATAAGCTGTCTATAAATGATTGTCCACAATTGGTGTCCTTCTCCACTAGAGGTTTGCCTTCAAGTATAAAAAGCCTCCTTCTCATTAAATGTTCCAACCTTCTCATCAACTCCCTGAAATGGGCGTTTCCAGCAAATACATCTCTCTGTTACATGTATATCGAAGAAATAGATGTGGAGTCTTTTCCCAATCAAGGGTTGATTCCACTCTCTCTTACCACTCTAAATATCACTGGTTGTCAAAATCTCAAACAACTTGACTACAAGGGTCTCGACCACCTCCCCTCTCTTTCATCACTAACTCTTAAAAACTGTCCCAACATACAACGTTTACCGAAGGAGGGTTTACCTAGATCCATATCAACTTTACAGATTTCGGGGAACTGTCCATTACTTTTAGAAAGATGCAAGAAACCTTATGGAAAGGATTGCGAGAGGATTGCGCATATTCAATGTATAATGATTGACGGTCCTGAGAGGGACCAACAGTCATAGTGCCAACAATTACTCAGGTACCGACTATTTACATGTTTTCTTTTGGTATATCTCATATCAAGTGGTGCAGATTTATATTCAAATAGTATTTACTTGAACTGGACCCACTTTAAAATGACAAAGTTTGAGAGTGCGTATGGATCAGTGGGATTTATGTTGTAATCTGAAATGCAGTGTTTAAATACAAATTTGTACCCTGTAAATCCTAAGTGGGTAATAATAGAGATCAATACAGTTGGAGACGTAGACGCAATTGGCCGAGCTTAATTAGTTACCAAACGTTGTGTGTTCATTGTTTGCGTTTTTTCCTATCTTTAATCTTTTGGACTAGAGTTGCTGTTCTAACACTATCTGATCTGTGTTTGCTGATCTCTACTTATCGTAACACAAAAGTTTAATATTTTCAAATATTCATTTAACCTTGAATTTCACTCGTATTGCTAGGGATGGGTATTGAGCTATCAGGATTCTGGAACTTGGTTTCTTGCATCGTTGAAAAGTGTACGATATAAAGGTAATGTGTTTTGTTATTAAACATGAATGATATCTTTGGACTCCTGCTATGCATACTGAAGTGTGTAGTTACCTGGCTAATTGGTGACATATGCTATTTTAAACTTTAAGCAAATACATAGAACACTTTGTACAACTTTATTAGATGACGTGATTTGTTTTTTGAGTTTCTAAAAGAACATTGAGTTTTATAGCAGAATTAATTTCTTGTTCAAATCTGTCACAATAAACTATTAATTTCCGCCTCATCCTGTCAACTGTGTATTATTCTCTTCATGATGTGATTATTTCAGAATTAAAAGGCATGCATAAGCTATTTCATATTGATTGATGAATGCTCCATTTGATTTTTCACAATACAGGTTAGAAGGACAATCCAGTGAGAGTTTGGTTTGCTTAAGCATTACAGGAAGAACTTTTTGCTTATTCAAGTGTTGGTTTTTGGTTCTGATTCAAGTGTTGGTTTCATATTGTGTGTCATGTACCGAGAACTCATGTCTGATTATGTTTTGGTTTCATATACTCAAGTCATATTTTGGTTTGGTGGACAATTTATAGTCATTTGCTTCTGTATTTTCAGTTTCTCTGTACTGTATGGACCTATAATTTTTTGTCTGATTATTACTTTGTCCTTGCTTGTTTAAATTTTTGAATATTTATGAGCTAAGCGTTGTTTATTTGAATTGATTGCATATCATTTGTTTTTGTTGAAGAAATTGCATATAATGGGTGAGGGCTCACTTAAGATGATGCTGATGGTTAGTTAGGGATATATAGAAAGATAAACATCATGTAACACCACAACGAGTGGGGACATGAAAGCCAGCAACTAAGGTTATTTTAGGATGTGTTCAATGGTGACAGCAAAATGCTTTCCTCGTTTTTGTGGTTTGGATTATGAATTGTGAGTCATTATGTATGTTTATGCCTAATATGATATATGTAGCAATCTTTTAATGCCACTATTATGCCGCAAAGAGATATGCCCATAATCACAATGTTTGAATGGATAAGAAATTATTTGATGAGGAGATTTGTAACTCTTAGAGATAAGCTCAAAGACAGGAGTTTGTGTGTCAACAGTTAGGAAGTTGAAGACATTGGGACATATACGACTTAATTTCACACAATGAAGTTGTTGCACCTATTTTATTATGGATTGTGGAAATCGTGAACTTTTTTACTTTGACTCGTATATTTTGGATTTTGGGTTATTGTATGATCAGTATTTTGAGTCATGAGTTTTGGGTCATTTAGTGGCTAATCTCACTTGGAATGACCATTATTTAGGGTCTTGTATGATACATATTTTCTATGATGCTCGTTGGTTTCTTAAGCTTTGTTTAGCCAATCACTAGTACAAAAATCACTTTTTAACTCAGGGATATTAAATAGGTTGGTATCCACATGATTTAAAAGCTCAAACCGGTGATAAGGCTTTAACAAAGAAGTTTTTTAAATTGGTCCACCTGAC
The DNA here is from genome assembly GCF_051527215.1 of Medicago sativa. Lineage (NCBI taxonomy): Eukaryota > Viridiplantae > Streptophyta > Magnoliopsida > Fabales > Fabaceae > Medicago > Medicago sativa. The sequence goes on from NC_140750.1 coordinate 26,093,173, forward strand.
TTAAAAAAGTTTTTTAATAAATTAAAAACTATTAAAACAAAATACACTAGTTTGTCCAAAAAAAAAAACACTAAACTCTATCTTCCATCTCATTACGCATTAACGCGAGATCTCGTATCTTCACTGTTCAGAAACCTTCTCTACAGTCGCCTCCCCTCCGCCGAGCCTTTCCACAACCACCACCTAGCACCTCACTCCTTCAACGTTCTCTGGTTTTTCTATTATTATTTCCACGCAATTTGTAGATGTCAAATCTAGGGTTTGCGATTCGAAGTAGAAGAATGGTTGTCTCGCAGATCTACACGAACCTGTCACCATTAGTGAGTAAATTTCCTCTTCCTCTTCTTATTTGATTTTGATTTTGTGATTTTGATTAGGATTTCCTTCTAGCGATTTTAGCTTTCTGTGACCTGTGTTTTGGATTTCGAGATTTTGGCAACATGCAATTCATGGCTTCAGAAAGTGAATATCAATAATTTCATATTATAGACTCTGGTTTACATTCAGTTATTTGATATGTTGCTGGTTGAACATGAATTGTTTGATAAATGTTCTTGTAAGTGATTATTTGATAAATCTACGCTATTTTATATGAACTACGTAAGGGAATGACTTCAGGATGGCATTCTTACTCGCAAAGTTACAATGTGTTAGTCATGTTTGGTAAATTTGAGAAAGTTGCTGCTATAATGCTCAATCTACGAATTATCCTTTCTTATATGCATTGGAGATTTTTAGTAATGGTTCCGTTTTTATTTGTGATTCTTTCTTGTAGGCATTTCTTGTTATGTTTTTATGGAATTCTTGGCAATTGGCATTGGCTTCATTCTCATAAGGAGATAAAAGAAATTAAGATTTGAAGGTAATATCTATCTTTCTTGATTGTTTTCGAGTCTTCTAATATTGGATGTAGAAAGAAACAAAAGTCACGAGTCCATGACTCATAGTATAAGTGAATCTTCTTACAGGCGCATTGTTCATTCTCTAAAGTTATTATACTTTTTTGTCTTCATCGCCATGATACTGAATTAGCTTATACCTTAATGTCAGAGAGGGTTGTTGATCATTTAGCATGACGTTGTGTGGTCAATTTGGTAGGAGTGGAGTGGTTTTATTTTTAATAATAAAGTGGTGACAGTTGATATGTAAATTTGGTTGATAGTATTGTGAGGTAAGAACTAGTTTTCTGCTGTTAGGCTGAGTCTGTTTATGTTCTGTGGTTTTGTGGTGGCTGTCCTGTTTCAGCCCTGGTGCTCTTCGCATGCTTTTGACAAGCTTTTTTGCTACTGCTATGGGGATTTGTATCTCTGATTTTTTTTCCTTCAGCTGCAGTTTTCTTTGGAGCTTGGTGTGAGCTTCCGATGGTTGCGGTTCATTTGTTTTGCTTCATGTTGGGTATGGAGGTTTTGATTGCGTCCTTTCTCTTGTTTCGTTGCTCCCTGTTGTTTTACTAATTACCTTTGGTTATTGTTTGGCTTTTAAGTTGTTTGAGGTGTATGTGGGTTTGTTTCTTTGTACTGTATTTTTGGTTTATGCTCTTGACAGTTTTGATGTGATCTTATCTGATAGTGCCACAAGAGAAGCTCTTAGAGAGGGATGGCGCCATCGAAAACTCAACCTGGTAATGATGCATCTTATTTCAATTATCAGATTTTTCTGTCTTATTTTTCTAGTTCAATTTTAAATTTTTAAAGTGAATGGATGCATAATGATGATGGTGGTGCATGCATCAGCAACTTAACTTCTAGAGCCTTACCGTATTCATACGTGTGCTAGTTGTCTTTGTTCAATTCTTTGAATTTCCATATTTTTTTCTCTCTATATTTGTTCCCTCTAAACTATCTTAATTGGTGCAGACTTTTATTGTTCTTTATTGGTTTAAAAAAATCGAATTGTTTGATTTTATAGTAAGGAGGATACTATTGTTCAGTATATATTTATTAAGAGAACACTCTGTTTCTTTGATTTTGTTGGAAGGAAATTGACCATTGAATTAAAGATATTAGTTAAAAGTTCACTTACATAAGGAACTTGGATTTGAGTACAATTTAAATCTTATTTGTAATGTCTTTAATCTCTTGAGAAAAACCCTCTTTGCATTATTTTACTACTTATAACTATTCAGCAGCACATACACTTTCCATGATCCCATCATTTATTCAAACAAGAATTTGCTCAAACATCACCATCCCACAGCTCCTCCAAGGTTTTGTAAGGTCCATTATCAGATACAAACATTTCTGCCTTTTGAAATCTGCTTTGATGAATCTGATTGATTTTGTCTAATTCTTCTTGGTTCAATTCCCAATCAAATATTTCAATGTTTTGTTTCATCCTCTCCTTGTTGAAGCTTTTCACAATGGGAATTGCCCCTTGCTGGTATATCCACCTTAGTGCTATCTGCATAATATATATCCACATTAGAAATAGACTTTCTTTCAGTATAACAGTCATCTCAATATACTAGTTTATGTATGACTTTGAGAGGTTTCAACTGTTAAAAGAGATAAAATATAGAACCAATTATTTGTTCTCACCTAACAATCTAAGGTTTTGAAGAGTTGGTTTATGATGTGATATTATATTAGGACTTCTATGACCAAGTCTAAAGTTTTACCATTGAAAAAAAGAAGCTGAATTTTAAAACAAAAGGATGTATATTTTAAAAACCTTATTAAAATTTTAATTGGCTAAAACATATGAAATAAAATAATGAGCTGCGGGATTTCGTGCAGAATTGGATTCTCCATCACTGTAGGCGAACCCCAACTTAGTTTGTATCCTCCTAGTGGTGACCATGCACTGACATGGATTCCTTTCTGCTTTCAGAATTCTCTGAGTTTCCCCTGTTGCCATGATGGGTTCATTTCCACCTAAATCCAAACAAGAATTTGTAACAAAAACATATAACACTGTGACTATAATTAGTAAGATGTATCATATATAGATGACAATTGTGTGCTTAGTCCGTACGAAAGTATTGAAAAATGTATTTAAGAAATATCAGTGGAAATTTTTCACACAATTCACAATTGTCTCTTGTGAATGTTAACTTTGAGATTTGAGTTGTGGTTATAAAGGATAGTTTAAGACAAAAGTAAGATATTATAATTATTATATTATTGGCTATTTGACTATTTAATAGGGGTTTGCTTGGTGACTAGGTTATCACTAAAATTGGTGCAATTGTTAAATATATGACAATAGTTAAATATGACATCTCTTATGCATACAACACAATTCACAATCAATAGAATGCCTAAATACACATGACATGTTTTCTTGACATTTTCAACAAACATTATATGTGGCATTTTGTTTAATCATGTGCAATACTTTAACAAAATTGGTTTAACCCATTGACAATTGTTATATTAACTCATTCATTTATTTTAATTCATTCCATTAAATTGTGGTTCATAGTGGTTTGTGATCTTGTGTTCAACAATATTTACTTCCTGTTTTCCGAACATAATTACTCAATATAGTCGATACTTTAACAATACTTTAACAATATTTTTTTCCTGTTTTCCGAACATAATTACTCGATAGTCGATACTTTATTTTATAAGAGCATGTAATCATGAAAAATTTGTTGACATCAGGTTGGACCTATACCGATTGACGATGGAGTGGGCAAAGAAATTGCAACTGAGATTAAAACAAATCTAGCAAGCAGCAAAACCTTCTATTACTGATTCTAATGGACGTGATTTCATCGAACGGGTATGTCAAACAGGTTTAACAATTATTTTCTAGTTAGAGTTTTTCTATGACAATACTAAATACAATGAGTTTTTAACTTCTATGATGATGCATACTTGTACAGGTTCGAGACTAGAGAAAAGACTGGAACTTGGAAGTGAATCAACCTGTTACTGGAAATTATTACCCTGTATGTTATGTTGATTGTTAAGCCATGTGTATCACAACATCTATGATTTTATGTTGAGCCTTATTATTGTAATCTGTAGGATCTTGGCTAGTTGAATTTCTATGCAACCTTGAGATAACACTGATTTAGAATAAACGTGTGTACTAGTGCTACCCCATGATGTTAGTGTATGTTTTTTATTAGAACTGATGTTGGAAATTTATGCAAGGTTGTGCATTCTGTTATTGTTCTATAATCGTGTATAAAAAAAAAATTAAAATATAAGAGAGAATTTAAATGGGGTGAACCGATTTAAATTCTAGGATTTTTGACTCTTGTTAGCCTTTTTTAAATGGGTTCAACCAATTTAAATTAAAAGATTTTAGATGGGTTCAACCGATTTAAATTAAACGATTTTAAATCGGGTAAAGGGGGCTGACTTAAAATCAAATACACTTTTTAAATCGGCCACCTATAAATCGGATGTTCACCCGATTTAAAAAGTCATATTCACCTGATTTAAAAAGTGTTTTCTGCACTAGTGAATGTTAACAAGCAAATAGCTAACCATTATTATATGATGATGTTGATGGTTAGTTAGGGATATATTATATAGAAGATAAACATTACGTAACACCCTAACGATATGGGGCCATTCAAATAGATGGCCCTATGAAAGCCAGCTACTAAGGTTATTTTAGGATGTGTTCAATGGTGACAGCAAAATGCTTTCCCCATTTTTGTGGTTTGGATTGTGAATTGTGAGTCATTATGGATAAGTCATAACTAAACATATATCACATCTTCAACAACAGTTATAACAACAACTAGATCAAGAAAAACCACCCTTCTTTTTTCATGTGTGGGTCAAGAATATCATATTATCCTCTCATATTATCCTAAACATTAATATTCTTTTTGAAATATAAACATTAATATTCTTATATAGCAATATTTTATCTCATGCAAAAATATTTCATTGTAGTCAACTTAAGCAACTCCATGATCTTGAATGTCTTTAGCAACATTGAGACAAGAATTACTTATTCTAACACTCATAAATGTATGTAGCTCCTTGATAGGAGTATGTAGCAGCTCACACAACTTAAATGTTGCTCACCTTTTCAACCTTGATTTGTGCACTTCATTTGAAGCACATTTTATTACAATTTAATTTAATAAAACAAGAAAATGAGATAAACTTAACCAAACTTGAAGATATTTCCAATCCTTAAATCATACAGATTAATTTTTAATTGATATATATTATATAAAAGTGATATTGTGTCTATTAAACCGTCCCAAATATAATTGCAACGTGATCTTTTGTGGACTATATAAATAGTGGCCCACATTCTCGTTGTATCAAACTCTACTCGTGAGTGGAGTGCTTCTTATAACAAAAAATCACAAACACAATTGACTACCATCACTATTTAATTGCTTTATTAAATTTCCACATCAATTTAAAGAGTAATAATATTTGTACAATCATTTAATCACAATTTTTGTGATAATTTTTTTTCTTCTTTTTTCTTATTAATCAAAAACAATAGAGAGAAAAAACAGAAGAGAAAAAATATGAATATTATATAAGTATAAGAGAGAAAGGTGTCTAAGATTTATCACAAAATGATTATATAAATATCGTTTCTCCAATTTATAACCTTAAACTTCTAGTATTTAACCACTTAACCAAGTAAAGTCAGCTTTTTTTTAACAATACAAGCAAGGCTAACTAGTTGTCCAAAAGCCTCATTTAAATCTTTCAATCAAATAAAGGCAAACATTATCCAAAAATAATGGTTAAAAGCATCACCTTTCTCATGTATGGTTGTTATAGACATCATCACTTGGATTCAATTCTTTAGCCACTATTGCCAACAAGACTGAGTTGAGTTCCTTACGCAACAATGCCTCCAACATCAAGTAATACACTAAGCTGTCACTATCTTATTGGTTCATTGTATCCAGCTTACAGAGTTGCACTTAAAACATTCTTTAAATAAAATTGAACTAGAAATTTTAATTTGAAAATTTGTTACTAACGATTTCTTTATGAGAAATTATGAGTTTTCTTTGGTTCTTTATTCTCACCTGACTAGAGGTGGTATTTTAAGATATATGGACGGACTCTTTTATTTTAAGATTATATAAATCAAACTCTTGCTACTAACTCTAGGCCTCCAAAATAATAAAATTTACTTTATAAAAATTCCTATATTTAATTATTTTCAAACTTAAAGTTAAAAAATAAAGTTGTTAGAATTAAAACTCTTTCCACAAAAATTAAATCAATTGACTTTATTACTTAAAAAATTAGCAAATGAAATTGATTAAATTAATTTAAATATTAATTTTTATTCTAAAGATTATAAAAAAAACATTTAGATCAAAATTTATAATTTTACTAAAATATGTATATGTTTTTAAAAAGACTTCCTCATTAAATTTTCTTTAGACCATATAACGTAGTGGGCGGGACATGTAAGTAAGTGAGATTGTACTTGAGACATAAATTGAAACCCCCTTGATTTTTTCTTGAGAAGTATACTAACATGTACCATAAAGATAGATATTATATATTAGAAATAGTGTCAATGTAATTTTTAAAATTTTAAAATTATTTTTCCTTCAATAAATACTTATTTTTTGAAAATTCTTAGTTGGTCATAACCACAAATATTAATTTTCTTTTTTGTTAAACAATATTAATCATTTAATCACACACATAAAATATATCCATCATTTTAATTTAAATATTTTAACAAAAAGAACAAATTGAGTATTTTCTTTCTTTCTACCTTTTTCAATTTATTTGAACGTAGTTAAATGCTTAAATTTCAGCTTGTGACCACACAAGCTTCACTCCCATTTACAACTTCTCTCACCAAGAAAATAATTCATAATTTGGTAGTGTTACGTGTGAATAAATCAATGTAAAAATATGTGATAAAATAGCAAGAATCTTTATGAGTGTCAAGATTAGTTGAGGACTTAAATTTTTGTTTGAATGAGATTGGTGGTGCAGCTGGTGCTGATGGAGTGATGGTTGAAAAAGGAAAACATATGCCACTTGTAGTTTCAGAGTCAAGTAAAGCTGTATTATTCATCATAGAACTCACCCCAAAAAAAAAAAAAAAAAAAACCATTCTTAACAAATCCGCAAATATTGATCTATAATTATAAATTATACGTGCTTTTTTTGAGGCATAATTAACAACTATATTTTGAAGGAAAAAAAAGTTCAATATTGGTGAAAGTTCAATTCTTTAAGGGGAATCAGTCACTTTAGTCCCTGAATGGGAGAGGATTCGTCACTTCAGTCCTTGAATGAAGAGAAATTGCAAAACAGTCCCTGCATGGTCAATTTCAGGGACTAAAGTGACTAACGGAGACTACATTCAGGGACTAAATTGACTAACGAGGTTTGCATTCAAGGACTAAATTGACTAACAAAATCTACATTCAGGGACTATTTTGCAATTTATCTGCATTCAGGGACTAAAGTGGCGAATCCCTTCCAATTCAGGGACTAAAGTGACTAATTCCCCATTCTTTAACTAATACGTAATAAAGTATACAAACGAGTCAATGATGATATTTTATTATTATTGTCTTTAAATAAAGTGCATGTATCTTTCAAAAATAAAAAATAAAATAATAAAGTGCATGCAATTTTCCTAATATGTATTGTCAGTAGGGCTGTCAAAACGGGCCGGCCCGAAAGTCCGAATTAAATGCAGGGCCTGGGCCGAAAATTTGGAGCCCGAATCGATTCAGGGCTTTTTGGCCCGGCCCGCAAGCCCGCCAAAAAATACAATTTTTTTTTTGTCTTTGTGTGTATATGAAATTCAGTTCTTAGTTCTCACACAGGCGCCAGACAATACCATCTTCGCAAGCTCACTCAAGTCTCAGAATTAATATAAAATAATATCCAGTCAATTGAGAACCCTTTTTTTTTCGTATTAATGTTAGTTTTTTTTTTGGTCACATTAGATGTGCAAAAGTGCAACACTTATAAACTTCAACTGTTCACATCACACCCATGTTAATTGCATCCAAGTGATTGCCTCGATATTTCATTTTCAACTTATTTTAATAAAATTATTTTTTGATTTTTGAAAGGAAAAAAAAAAAAAAAGATACGGGCCAGGGCCGGCCCGGGAGCCCGTGCAGGGCCGGGCTCGGGCCCCAATTTTCTAGCCCATATTCGAACCGGGCTTTTTAGCCCGGCCCTAAAAAGCCCGTTGCCCGACCGGGCCGGGCCTAAACGGGCCAGGCCGCCCGTTTTGACAGCTCTAATTGTCACTATCAAATTTGTCTTTTAACTACCAACCTTGTTTTGTCACCTAAGTAAGCAGACCTAATTGTTTATGTTTTGAAAATACAAGCTCTCACTCTAATCCATCATCTCTAATAATACAATTCTGACTTTGTCATATTATTTCAAGTAAACCCAAATAAATTATAATTTGATCAAAAATTTAAGAAGTTGGTGGAAGGTGCAGGCATCTGATCCATTAACTTTTTTTTTCCAAGAAAAAAAAATAAGAAAAAGAATTCGATTATTAAAGCCTTAAATGTGGGGTTAAACAAATATCTCATCAATCTCTTATTTATGTTTTTCTTTTTTTAATTGAATTTTCTATTTCTTTTAGAAAAATCAACAAGGTCTCAGCTATTGAGGTTTGGATTCTTTAAATTTATCAAAGTGAAAAAAATCAAAGATTTTTATTTTAATAAATTCGTGATTTATTATGATGTACTTATAATATTTACTATTAATTTATTAATTAACGATTTAAAGTGAGTTGTTCACTCTTGAAAGAAATTTCCTCTTATTGAATGTGTGCCATTTGTAGCAAGACATCATAAACCATTTGCACAATAATATTTTTTTTCATATAAGGATACTAGTTCATTTCATTCAAAATCAAACGATCAATATATATATGCTAGAAAATCAAAGAGAACTTGAGAACAAGCATTAATATGATGGCCACTTTCTAAGACTATGAGCATTCGTGCTAACTAGTCACATGTAGTGAACTATACATGAGAGTTTAAACGATAAAACGAAATTAGTTACACTCTTGAACAACGGTCAACGGATCCAAGATTATATGCCGGAATACTTAGGTTGAACATCATCTAAAAAACACACCAGAAGGACATTGGAATACTTCGGTACCAATTTGATTGGTTTCATTATGTTAACGTAAGTGATGCATAATTAAGATAATTATAGATTGGTAAAACATAGCCTTTAACATTTGGTACAAAGTATCAAGCAATCATCTGATAAAGAGCATAAGTAGTTTATATTTATTCATAGAATTTTTCTATCATGTGCAAATTTGTAAATGATAGAAGTTTTAAATAGTAATATTCATATAATTAGAATGAAGAGTTACTTGAAGAAATATATTGTTGTATGAAGTTTGCACGCGAAAATCAAAATAATATTTTTTAATCTTACAACTTGGTCATTTAAGAGAGCATATTAAGCGGTGTATGTACTTGAATCGAGGTTTCTTCTCTACGATGACTACATGATCAACGACTATCTTTCTTACACTAACAATGACTTGCAAATAAACACTCCAACCAGATGAAAAATAAACCATGCAACAAAGTCTATGTAATGGGTAGTTGAAGGAGATGAAGACATGGAGTAGGTATGTGCCTTGAAGCAGTAACCAAAATAAACATTACAACCACACGAACATTGCAACAAGATGGAAAATAACCTCTAGAAAAACAAGATGGAAAATAAAAAAGTATCATACTAAGAAGACGAAAAATACAACACCGCCTTCAAACGAGAAAATCGTGGAAAAAAACCAAATTTATGTGTAAACAACTTGTTTAAATAATATGAGAAATAACGTTGCAAAATGATGATTTTGGGTTAAATAAATGATGCAAAACCACTCTTTGGAGGAGGAAGAAAGAGGAAATGAGTAGAGAAAGATTGAGAGAATAAATTTCTAGAAATAGTAAGGTTTTCTTGTTTTTAACTTTACTAATTATAAATTTCTTGTTTAGGTTAGGGTTAATTGTTTAGGCTAGGGTTAATTGTTTATCAAACTTGGTAATAGTAAGGTTTTCTTGTTTTTAACTTTACTAATTATAAATTTCTAGAAAGAATAAATTAGTTGGAAAAATCTGAATTGCGAAACAAACAGATATGTCAAAAAAATGGTCAAGGATACATTTAATTGCAATAGACTCTAACATTATATGTTGAATGAATTATATTTTGTATTTTGTCCTTTAAAAGTAGTTTATATTTTGAAAGTGAAAGATATGTTTAGTTAAGAGCGATATATATAACGAACACTTCTTTATGTATGTTTTCAAAGTTTTTAACACGTATTTCCGTCAACATCGTCTTCAATGATGGATTGAGAGACTTATTTGTTGAATGATTAGGAAAAGGATATAACACTTTAGATATATATCATTTTCATGACATTTTTTTTTGAAGGAATCATTTTCATGACATGTTAGGATAAATATAAACACTAGTACTATTGGATTGGATATATTCAAAAATAAATAAATACTAGTGCTATGGATAGAGAGTGGAGTTTTTGGATAAATTGGAGTTGAGTCCCCGTTTATAAGTTTAATTTTACAAACAATCAGATAGAGTTTTGCTATAATAATAATTTTAAATATATACATTCAAATTAACTATTGAAGTTTTTTTTTTTATATATAAAAATAAAAGATATTCATTTTACATTGATACAATACAAATACAAATTCAAAATCGCAAAAACAAAAATGATGATTTTGCGAACAAACTCACATCATCCATGTTAAAAGTATAAAGCGGCAGAGTATCTATACCTACAAATATGGCTATATTCAAGTCTCCGAAATACTTATGTCTCGGATCTGCAACGTTGACGACGCCAAAATCATTTATTAAATTTCCATTTTCTCAAAGTTAATCTTTCCACTATAATCAAATAAACATTGCACTAAGGCGGAAAATAAAAAAAATACACCGCACAAAGACGGAAAATTAAAACAAACAGGGTCGTGCAAAGAAGACGAAATCACATAAACAAACGAAAGAAGACTGAAAATATGTGAAAATCACTAATTTAAATAAAAAAATAAGGAAAAACAATTCGGACGGATGATTTTGGGTCAAAATTGAACCTAAATCACCCTTATTCAATAGACAAGAAGAAGGAGTGTGGTGACGACTATGGTTTGGGAAAGAGAGAAGAGAAATACTCAATAGCAAATCAAATTAAGTATCGTAGTTATATAGTTTTTTTTTCTTTTTTTGACAAGATATAGTTTTTTTCTTAAAATTTATATAAATAAAATTAAAATATTTTCCTCGTTTTTTATATATGGATCCATCAATCAATGATTGTAACACGATAATAAAAAATATCTTAATTTTTGATAAAAGTGATAGATACATTTCCCTTATTTAAATAATCATTTTTATGTCAACTTATGAAACAATAAGAAATATACAAAAAATATATATATATAGTCACTAATAAAAAACCCAAAACAATAGAGAGAAATAAAAAAAATAAGAACATCATGATTGTATGAGAAAGTTGTTGTTGACGCAAAATGGTCGTAAAAATATCGTTATATATTTTACTTCGTTTATTTTGAAGGTTTACGCATGACCTCATGTATAAAATATGTCTATGTACTACATGCCATATACTGGTATCTTATTATGGTATTTATATCTACCACAAAGTGTCGAGTATAACAACAGATTATCGAAGACATTAATTAGAGTTTTAATTTTAGTAAAGTAATCTTTGTAGGAAAAGTATGTTAATTTGTTCATCCATATGTTAAATGAAGTGAAATTATAGTGAATAGAACTTAAAACAGAACAAGTTTAATTTTATTTTTCTTTAAATTAATCATCGAGCTGGGAATAATTAAAGCTTATTTCAAAGTTCTAAGGAAACTAGATGCTCACGTTTCAATTTTAAAATCAACGGATAAGACTTTGTATAAAGGCTTTCTGGATGTCCTTTGACTAAATGTGTTCTGAATTATATAATTTTAAATTGGCTTTGATCAATATGGATTAGGAATTTAGGATGATGGACTTATCTGTATATGTTTATTTGTTACATAAGAGAAAAATCTGTATATGTTTATTTGTTACATAAGAGAAAAATAAAAAGAACAAAAACTAAAAAATCTCACTCATCGGACGGCCGATGCAAGGATTCTTATAATATATTAGTTTTTTTTAGGGAATATTATTAAGTTACAAATTGAATGACAAATATTATTAAACTGACGTATGAATCGTTTGGCAACACAGAAATAATTCAAGATCCATCAACTCCCTGCACATCAGCAAGCATTAACAAATCTTTCGAGTCCGCACCGTCCTATGTCAAACATAATGATAACTAGGATACGAAACCACAGAGTACACATGATCGAAATTATGTCGAAACCGAACCTTCTCTTCCGACGTTTGACCCATCTTCTCTTACACGACTGACGCAATCCTTAAACTTTGAAATCCTGCAGATCTTAACAAATCTGTAATGGAATCAGAAAAACAAAGTTAAAAATGAACTGCAGCCATCTTGCAAGTGAAGCACGGATCCGTCGCTGCCGCCACCTCCAAGGAAGATAAACCAAAAAAACTGATCCAGATGTTGCAGATCTAGCAACATCGAGTATTCAACCATCTCGGCCCAAAAAACACCAGAGTCGTGTGTTGAGAGCACCTAGGACCAAAACCCGCGAGGGTTTTCATAAGATCGTCGACAAAGGGAGAATCCAACCCGTGAGGATGGATCGATGATGCGGAGTTGAAGACTCGTCACACCATCACCAGGAACCACTACATGAGAACGATGAGAGGGTTGGAGAATAAGGGAAGGGGTGCGGCGGCTGTTACGTTAGAAGAGAGAGGTCATAGAGTTTTTTTCAAGTTTGATTTTCGGATTGAACCAGAGACAACTTAGGAAAAAACACACATTATTAAATTATAACTAAATAGGCTAATCAGTTCGCTCTCATTTTTCAATGATTTCTTTAGGAAGAAAAGTGATAACAACCTTATCTTTTTAATACTTCCTTTAACATTCACTCTTTTATTGGATAAAATTAATGTAAATATCCAACTACCTTAAATGAGACTAATTTCCCCAATTTAGAATCCATATTTTTTATTCAATAGAAGAGTAGATGTTAAAAAAAAGTGTTGCTAGTACCATTCTCTTCACCAACATTCCCTTTTCGAAGAGTATGTTTTAATATTAACTTTTTTAGAAAAGGTAAATCAACGTTACCTTATAAAAAAATAAAATGAACCATTAGAAATGCTAAATGGTTAGATAAAGAAATTAATTCTAATGGTTCATATTTTCTATCGGTTAATGTTGATTAACTTTTTCTTAAATAAAGTTAATGTTGATTTCTTTTTACCGTTCCTTCAAAAAAAAATTAATGTTGATTTTTTTTTTTAAAAAGAAATAAATTTTACGAGTTGAGTTTTGAAAGTCTATCAAAGCTAGTTAGATAAGGTTTTAGAAAAATTGCTCTAGAAGTCCCACGTTGCTCAACCTTAAAAAGAGGTCATTCAAAAGATAGTTTTCAATTTGGCAAAAAAAAAAAAGATAGTTTTCAATAAATTTTGATTAAAATAAATCCGATTAAAAGTATATATCTAAGTAGGTTTATACTTTTAAAAGATATGTTCAGATAAATTAAGGAACTCTCGATGAAAACTGAGAGATTCATAAAATAAATTTCCAAAATTTTAACTGGCCTGGCAGAAAACCCTTCAAAATTATAAGGGATCGATATAGTAGGAAAAGATAGATTTTAGATCTCTATGTTGCTAGTTGGAACCCCAATAGTTTCCTTCAAGGAAGGTAGATGTAAATTTCGGTATGAATGATCTTTAAGCTTATGTTCTTTATTTTTAGATTTGGGGCACCATCTCCTTACTTTAATTTTTTTCCATAAAAAAAGCTACAAACGTTATTTACTTATTCACAGGCTCTCATCTTATTAGCATTTATATTTACTTGTTTATTGTCTATAATAATAATAATAATAATAATAATAATAATAATAATAATAATAATAATAATAATAATAATAATAATAATAATAATAATAATAATAATAATAATAATAATAATAATAATAATAATAATAATAATAATAATAATAATAATAATATATTCATGATATTCCTTCAAAAAAAATATTCATGATATGGTTGTTATCAAAGAAAAGGGCTAAGAAACTTAGAAGTCATAACCGAAGGATTCGTTTCTACCAAACCATGTTTATCAACCAAAAGATTTCATTCACACCTTTTCTAAAAGCAATAGTTAATCATATTTTTGTGGACTGCTTAACTAAATTAAATACATGATAATGTATTCTTATTTATTTGTAGACTTTCCCTAAAAAATAAAAAAATTATTTGTAGACTTAACCATGTTTTTTTGAGGAATTGTAGACTTAACTATGTTTGTAGTAACCCACTTGCGTTGGCCTAGTGATATAAACTTGGGATCTGAGAGTGTGCTCCTGGTTCGATTCTCTCTGATTGCCAATTTGAGGAGGTTAGTTTAGCTTCTTAAAAAAAAAACTATGTTTGTAGCCCGTGTAAGTTTAGTCCCGGATTAATTTTTGTGTGAATCCCTCACATTTTTAAACTGTGTACATATATGTGGGAAAGAGCCGATAATCGATCGACCATCAATAAATCTTTACAGGAGATTATAAAAGATCACAAAAAATTAACCTAAATTGTTCAAGATGAACAATCCATAATTTCTCATGTTTTCTCCCAATCCTCGATAATTTTCATTATACGACTCAATTGAGAAGGATTGAATCCTCTCCGTAATGATTCATAATTACCCAAGATGCTCACTATTTGTTTCCCAACAATAATAAATTTGTATCCCTTTGCATTCCCATGTTTCTACATCGGGTTTAAATTGTTTCTACAATCCTATTTTTCATAAAAATCTAGGCATGTTGTATAGAAAGCATACATGGATTGTTTATCTCCCTTTTGATTCTTATGTTTGATTGCTCCTATATTTGTTGATTCTTCTTTGTTTGATTGGTCTTCTCTCTATTGGTCTCTTCTGTTTGATTGTTTCTCTCCCTATTGATTATTGTGTTTGGTTGCTTCTCTCCCTCTTAGTTCTTCCGTTTGATTGTTTCTCTCTGTAGGTTTTGTTCTTCTCTATGATTGTTTATCTCTTCAACTGCTCTTCTTCTTTGGTTGCTCCTCTCTATGCTATTCTGTTTAGCTGCTTCTCTTTTTGTTTAGTTTGGTTACTCTCCCTAGGTGCTTCTCCTCTCTTCGTTGGTTCTTCCCTTTGGCTACTTCTCTTCTCTTTGATGGTTCATCTATTTAGGCTGTGGTTCTCTTTCTGTTGGTTACGATGTTAGTTGTTATGGATTTTATTTCTGTATTATTGAATAATTTTTTCATTTTTTGTTTGACAAATTCTCAATGTTTCATGTTAATGCATTGTGAGTTTGTGTTTCATGTTAATGCATTGTGAGTTTGAGGGGAGATGTTAGACAATATATAATGAGTCTTTGGTTGTAATTAGGCTAAGGGTAGTTTAGATTTTTCTAGTATATATCTAATATTTATATTCTATTATAACTCTTTCTCAATTGAACTATTGTCATTATAATGAAAACCCTAGTCGCTTTTCTCTTTTGTTAACGATTACCTCAATTGTATATTAAAGAAATTATCATATTGCATGGAATACCATCAAATATTGTATTGGATAGAGATATGAGATTCATAGTGGCGGAGGGCCTATAGGGCCAAGGTGGGCCATGACCCACCCACCTTACCAAAAACATTATTTTTTTTATATGGGAAATTATTAAAATATTTTTTATTTTTAACTAAAATTACCTTGCGACCCACCCTCTTTTACATCTCAGTACGTTTTATTATCACAATTTCAAGTCAATCGAAATGTATAGGTAATTATCTTGAATTTTTAAGATATACAATTTAATTTTGATGGTCAATCTTGTGTTTAATGCTTATTATAACATAAATTTTATGTTTATATTATAGTTTATTTTTGTGACTCATCCAAAAAAAATCTGACTCTGCCATCGGAGATTCACATCTAGAGTACCCTTTGTATTTCTATATATTATATACTTTTGATTATAGAAAAAAAATGATTTTCACAGACTGAAAAATTGAAACAATATTGACAATATCTTACGTTTAGGTTCTTAAATAAATATTTGTTACTTAAGTAGAAGGAAAAATATCTACTATTTATTACTATTTTTTTCTCGAAAACTCGATATTCAATCTAAGAAACGATATTAATCTCGATGATCAATCCCACCATGCACTAGTAGAGGGTTCAATTGCTATGTATTGGCTAACAACACATGAATTGTTGGGACACGTGGGTTCAAATCTGAGACGGAGCACATTCTAAGTTTCAAACCGTGACAACTATGCAGGTAAATCTCCCCCCAAAAAATAAGTTAAATGTAAGCAAAGGGCTGATATTAGCCTCTAGATTCATTGTTTCTCATTATAACATGGTATACCTTCTTGCAACAAATTATTCTTCCCAATTTGAGAAAGCTCTCATGTCGCCGTAGCCTATATGCGGCAACACTACGGTGCCATACTCGTTTGCATCACCTCCATGTGAAGTGAATCATCCTTGAGGGACACTAAAACTATAAAAAGGTACTCTTTCTTAGTACTTCTTTTCAGTCCTTGTCTTATTTTTTTCTTCTTTTGTGTTGTGTTTGTTTAATGTTAAGTTAGTTTCCTTAAATAGAAAATCAACTTCACTTATGCGTCTTTTACTTTCACATCTCTTTCTAACTTTTCCCTTTTATCTCTCGACTCTCACTTGTAGGATGTTTATTTTGCTCCTTATTCTTTGTGAGGTATAAATCAATCCAAGAGTTAAAAGTTGCGGCACACCGTAGACCACTCTACTGTAAGGTATAGCGGTCGTTAGGGGTGGGCATGGTTCGGTTAACCCAAAAAACCGAACCGAACCGAACCGAAATTTTGAAATGGTTCGGGAAAACCGAACCGAACCGTTTTAAGTTTGGAGCTAACCGAACTGAACCAAAGTTATGGTTTGGTTAACCATTTGCTTACCTATTAACCATACCGAACCGAACCAAAACAAATATTTTTTATCCAATGAATAAAACCACTTTTATTATAAAAAATAACAAATTAAAATTAAAAGTTAGAATAGTTTATTCCTTCAAAAATAGCTTATCTTATGCAAAACAGTTTATTTTAAAAAACAGCTTATTCAAAAAAACTTATTTTATGAAAAACAATTTATTACGATCTCTTTTTAAAAATAGCTTATTCAAAACCGCTTATTTTATGCAAAACACCTTATTTTAAAAAACAACTTATTTAAAACAGCTTATTTTATGAAAACAACTTATTTTTAAAAATAAGCGGTTAGTGTTGGTTAGTCTTGGACCTAACAGGCTAATTCAGGTCGAAAACAAATGTCTAAAAAATAAAAATCCTTTGAAAAACGAAAGTCTAAAAAGAAGATAAAAATCTAGGATTTGCACTAGAAGCACTTAAATTGGCCCAATCACGTGAGCATGAGCTCAATCTTGTCACCTTAAATCTTTTGAAATAACTTGAAAATACCCAACAAACAGCTATCAACCCATGGATACGAAAGTGCTTATTGGCGGAGAATAATTCACAAAGTGAATGAAATGTCTGTAAGTTACTCAAGGTACTAAAGCTACATATAATGAAAATATTTCAAACAATTTCAAGCTTAACCAACACTAACCGCTTATTTTTAAAAATAAGTTGTTTTCATAAAATAAGTTGTTTTTTAAAATAAGGTGTTTTGCATAAAATAAGTTGTTTTGAATAAGTTGTTTTTTTTTTAAAAATAAGCTATTTTGCATAAAATAAGTTGTTTTGAATAATCTGTTTTTCAAATAAGCTGTTTTCAATAAGCTGTTTTTTTAAAATAAGTTGTTTTCATAAAATAAGCTGTTTTTAAAATAAGGTGTTTTGCATAAAATAAGCTTTTTAAAATAAGCTATTTTAAATAAGTTGTTTTTTTTGAAAGATCCAACAAAGAGTTCAAGTGGTTTCCTTAAAAAAAAAAAAAAACCAGTTCAAGTGGTTTGGTTTGGTTCAAACGGTTCGGTTCAGTTCAAGATGGTTCGGTTATGGTTCAAGAACTGTTAATAAATTAACGGTTCGGTTCGCGAACCATTATAATGGTTCGGTTATTTTTGGTTCGGTTCGCGCGGTTCAGTTCGGTTCATGGTTCTTTTTGCCCACCCCTAGCAGTCGTAGAAATCGTTGGATCTCATGGTAGAAAATTATATCTTTAAATTCAACGATCTTTACAACCGATATACCGTACAACGGTAAAAACTCTTATTCATTATTTTTTATTTTCTATTACACTTATATGCATTTCAAAAGTATATATGAAATTCAAAATATACAATATTTGACATCAAAATTTTAATTTTTTATATCAAAATATCATTTATCTTTTTTATGGACCCACTATTGCCACTTGTAATTTAAGTATATCTACTTATCTTCAACTCTCTCCAATACAAGAAGATTATTTGGTTCTTAATTTATTCTAAGGTGGTCTCACAAAGGACCCCACATATTTAATACCTCAACATCTTTTTCATATAGAAATTACATTTTTATTCTATTAACAACCATTCTTCTTTTTTCTGATACTGAACTATTAAGAACTTTCTACTGTCATAATTGTTCTTACATACAAATGTACAAGCTAACTCATCTTTCTCCAATCTTATGTGAAAACAAAAACCGTCCTTAGACATTCTTAAAATTTAAGAAACATGCAATGTAGTTGTTCCAATAATGCCTTTAGTAGTTACGTGTGAAGAAAAAAAAAAATGGAAATGGGTCCCATACATTACTCTCTCCTCTTCCTATCTCTCTCAAAATTCTATATAAAGAAGGTTGCAGTTTTATTCCCTCCACTTCAACTCAACCCATCAAAATAACACACCTTACCTTATAACATTACCTTTTTAATGTTTCAAAAACTACAACAAAAGTGAAGAAACAAAAAACAATGTTAATGGAGAGTTTTACAAGGAGGAGAAATTGTTACATATTGTTTTTGTGTTTTTTTGTTTGTTATGTCACAGCTTCTGTGACTTATGATCATAAAGCTATTGTGATTAATGGAAAGAGAAGAATTTTGATCTCTGGTTCCATCCATTATCCTAGAAGCACACCTCAGGTACACTCCATTTTAATCATGTTCATGAAATTTTGTTTTTTGTTTCATTTTTCAATCATGTGTTGCAATTTTTGTTTTCTCATTGGTGTCACGGACTTATGAATAATGAGTTCTCAGGTTTAAGTCTTGTGAATAGAAAAATAGATAGAGTCTAGTCTATGAAGCTCGGATACGTATACGGACACCGGACACCACATGGACACTGACACGTATGCGGACATCAGACAATACATGGAGACAATACATGGACACTGATACGCTGACACCGCTAAAAATTTGAGAAAATCATACAATTATGAGTAATTATATGTGTCAGTGTCGTGTCGCGTCGGACACGACACATGTCTGACATCGGGATGCGACTACTCTGAGAGTTGACTCTGCTTCATAGGATAGAGTAGAGTTTTGCCATTTATATTGATCCACCTAGCTCAATGATCCAATCAAAAACAAATTCTCATAGATAATGTTTGTTAATGCAGATGTGGCCAGATTTAATTCAAAAGGCTAAAGATGGAGGTGTTGATGTGATTGAAACCTATGTATTTTGGAATGGACATGAACCATCTCAAGGAAAAGTAATGAATGATATTTATTTTTATGATGGTGTTTTTTCAATTTTTATTTTTTATTTGTTATTTACTAATTCATGTTGAATTTTTTTCAGTATTACTTTGAAGATAGATTTGACTTGGTTAAGTTCATCAAAGTTGTTCAACAAGCTGGACTTTATGTTCATTTGCGTATTGGTCCCTATGTTTGTGCTGAATGGAATTTTGGGTAATGATTTTAGAGTTTAA
Organism: Medicago sativa; assembly: GCF_051527215.1. NCBI lineage: Eukaryota > Viridiplantae > Streptophyta > Magnoliopsida > Fabales > Fabaceae > Medicago > Medicago sativa. Next base: position 26,113,161 of record NC_140750.1, read on the forward strand.
ATATTTTTTACATGATTTACAGTTATAATTGATTGACGGTGTAAATATCATTTACACTGACGGTGTAAATATTATTAACAATTTCTTAGCAATTACTCAAAGCTAACATGTTCTGTTTTGTATGCAGGGGATTTCCTGTTTGGCTAAAGTATGTACCAGGCGTTGCTTTCAGAACAGACAATGAGCCGTTCAAGGTTGGTGTTATTTTCTGTTTGGTGATTGCTTCATTAATTAATTTTAATTATTGGTTGTTAGAGAAATTTAATTAATTTTGATTCAATTAATTTTCTAACAACCGTCCTAATTATTGTCATGATGTATGTTAGGCGGCTATGCAAAAATTCACTACCAAGATTGTCAGTATTATGAAGTCAGAGAATTTGTTTCAAAGCCAAGGTGGTCCAATTATTTTGTCCCAGGTAAATAAATAAATAAATGGTATTTAAATAAGTTGTTATTTGTAGCATTTTTTTAAAAGATATTATTTTACCATAAAGTTCATGCAGCCCATTATTTGTAATAATAAACTGTGATGATAAATTTACTGTTGAATTAAACCTCTAATCCGGAGTTTGGCTGTGAGATAGTTATAGTCTGGCCAAAGATTGATCTGGTCAGGATTTGAACTTGGATTCTCCTGGACGGATCATCTTGAATTGAAGTTTATTAACCACTGATTTGAATTGATACAGATTGAGAATGAGTATGGACCAGTGGAATGGGAGATTGGTGCACCTGGAAAATCATACACCAAATGGTTTTCTCAAATGGCTGTAGGACTAAACACTGGTGTTCCATGGGTTATGTGTAAGCAAGAAGATGCTCCTGATCCTATTGTAAGCCATTCATCCCTTTTCATATATTTGATAAATGTTTTTGTGTGTTGAATGGCTTTGAAACTGTCTTTTTCATAATAAAATTCTTATCTTGTTCTTTTAAATTTATATGAATTATGACTTGTTTGGTGGTGGGGTTTATGACAGTGTTATGATTATTTGTTTTGATTTAAGGTTGTCCATTTCACCTTTTTCTCTATTGTTGTTGTTTTTCTTTTGTTTGAAGGAAGGTGCTTTTTGGTTTTCCTAAGTACTTCTGTTATCTTCTACTGTTTTCTTTTCCACCTGCTAAGCTTTAAATTCACTTCAACTTTTTATGAAGGGAAACCTTTGTTGATCCTTCTGTCTTGCATCTTTTTCTCTCTGTTGAGTATAACTCATAGTTACTGATAAGTGTAGAACGACTAAACGTTTGTTGGGTTGCGACTGGGGGGTGCGGGGAGGTGAAGCCTCCTGCTGTATATTTCAGGCATAATGTTGTGATTTGAACTATAGTATTTAGATACAAATTTGTATACTGTAAAACACTAAGCGTGAAATATTAGAAATGAATGCAGTCAGAGACGTACACGCAATTGGCCGAACTTAGTTACCAAACATCGTGTGTTCAATGTTTGCGTTTTTTGAATTTCTACTCTTTCGAACTAGGGTTGATGTTCTAACACTATCTGATCTATTTACCGACTGTGTTCTGTAGATTGATACCTGTAATGGATATTACTGTGAAAACTTCTCTCCCAACAAGAACTACAAGCCAAAAATGTGGACTGAAAATTGGACTGGCTGGTATGTTATGTCATACAAATGCAACATTTAAGGCTGAGAAATATTTCGTTTTAATTCCGATATTTAGTTGCGTGCTTCTTGTTTTTCAGGTACACTGATTTTGGTACTGCTGTCCCTTATAGACCTGCAGAAGACTTGGCATTCTCAGTTGCCAGATTCGTACAGAATCGCGGCTCATATGTTAACTACTATATGGTATTTTTACATTATCCTTCTACATATTTGATTTGTTCGCAAATTTATGTTCTAGAAACTTCGATTTGAGTCTAATAATATCTTATATTTGAGTCCAGTACCATGGAGGAACTAATTTTGGAAGAACATCTTCTGGCCTTTTCATTGCCACGAGTTACGACTATGACGCTCCTATCGATGAATACGGTATGCAATAGTAAGGTTTAAATTGTTAATCTGTTTTGAATGATGATGATTAAATATATTGATGTTTGTTCGACTCTACCATTATATCAGGACTTATAAGTGAACCGAAATGGGCGCATCTAAGAGATTTACATAAAGCAATAAAACAATGTGAGTCGGCTTTAGTGTCTGTGGATCCGACAGTGTCATGGCCTGGAAAAAACCTTGAGGTAAAGTACACGATGTGATGGTTCATTATAAAAGGTACTGAATTACGACTATGTCGAAGTTTCATTTGATTTTTTATGTTAATGTAATTGTAGGTACACCTTTACAAGACAAGCTTTGGTGCCTGTGCTGCGTTCCTTGCAAATTACGACACTGCATCATGGGCAAAAGTTCCATTTGGAAATGGCCATTACGACCTACCGCCTTGGTCTATCAGTATTCTTCCTGACTGCAAAACTGAGGTTTTCAACACCGCAAAGGTAACACAATACTGCAAAAGTGATTTTGAATGAACGGGATTTTGTTAAAATTAAGTTTTAAGTGAAGTTATTTATTATGTATAGATCTTTTTACACTAAAAAAGTGTTACATGTAAAATTTAGTATAGTTTTTTCAATCTAACAAGGAAACTTCGTTTTACCATTTCTACTTAAATAGATTTTTTCCTAAAATCACATTTAACAAAGAAAAAGTCAGTTATGATAGTTTCGACATTTGAACCAAACATTCATTTCTTTGAAAATCTGGAAAATTCCACTCTAACCGTTCTAGAAGGACAGACAAAGATTATACTGTTTTTAGCATAAACTGTTTGTATTTACCATGTCAAGGTTTTTTGAAGTGTGAACATTTGGGAACATTTGCCAATTTTATCCAGGTTCATGCACCAAGGGTCCATAGAAAGATGACACCTGCGAACAGTGCGTTTGCTTGGCAGTCTTACAATGAACAACCTTCCTTCTCCGGTGAAGGTGGTTCCTGGACAGCAAATGGACTTTTGGAGCAGCTCAGTCAGACTTGGGATAAGTCAGATTATTTGTGGTACATGACAGAGTAAGAATCTTTCAACTTCTTAAACGCAATGAGTAATTGGAATGCTAATCTATTGAGTATTTATTGATACTTCAAATTTTTATCCTTCTTCAGTGTAAATATTAGTCCTAATGAAGGTTTTATAAAGAATGGCCAAAATCCTGTTCTTACCGCAATGTCAGCTGGCCATGTTCTGCATGTTTTTATTAACGGTCAATTTTGGGGTAAGCACGCCTATTTTGCTAGGCATTTTTCTATTAGGAAAATTCCAATTTCACATACGAGAAATACTTATTAGTATGAAATCCAGAGATAACATATTTAAAAAATGTACCACATCAGTATTCACGTGTTTCGTTAAAAAAGTTATCATACTAAATAAAGCTCTCTTTACATTTTCATCTCTCGTTTGAATGTAGGAACTGCGTATGGATCTTTGGACAATCCTAAATTAACATTTAGCAACAGCGTGAAGTTGAGGGTTGGCAATAACAAGATTTCTCTACTTAGCGTTGCCGTCGGTCTCTCGGTTAGTTGTCCCTTTTCTAATGTTATGTTATATGTGACATTTTCAATTTGCTAATGAGAAATATGTTTTTAATCACTTTCTGTATCCAAATTGATACCAGAATGTTGGCGTGCACTACGAAAAATGGAATGTTGGGGTGTTAGGTCCAGTAACATTGAAGGGTCTAAACGAGGGGACACGAGACTTGTCTAAACAAAAATGGTCTTACAAGGTTTGCTATCATCTTTATTTTGTGGTGTTAAGAAAACATTTTACCATTAATCATGTACATTGTTGAGCATATTGTGTGTATTTACTATCATATTTAGAGGCACATCAGTAAAGTTTATGTTAATTGGCAGATTGGACTGAAAGGTGAATCCTTAAACCTTCATACCACAAGCGGAAGTTCTTCTGTTAAATGGACACAAGGATCATTTTTGTCTAAAAAACAACCTTTGACATGGTACAAGGTAAGAATGAGTTTTCAACAAGTGTTACAATTTTGTTATGATTACCTGCATCTGCATGAATTTAGACTCATTTTATGTTTCAATGTTATTAGACAACTTTCAACGCGCCGGCTGGAAACGATCCATTGGCTCTAGATATGAGTAGTATGGGAAAAGGTGAAATATGGGTTAATGGTCAGAGCATTGGTCGCCATTGGCCGGCATACATAGCACGTGGTAATTGTGGCAGTTGTAATTATGCCGGAACTTTTACAGATAAAAAATGCAGAACAAGTTGTGGACAACCCACCCAAAAATGGTAAGAATTCATCCAATTTACTTTACAACAATGATGTAAGTACTTGAATATCATGAGATCTTATTTCGTCGTTCGACAGGTATCATATTCCTCGATCATGGCTGAACCCAAGTGGGAACGTCTTGGTTGTGTTGGAAGAATGGGGAGGTGACCCTACCGGAATTTCATTGGTGAAAAGAACATGAAGTGTGCTCATTTGATTTTAGTTTATTGAAAAGGTATTGCAACAAAAGTTTTAAAAGACGGTCCGTGTCCACAATCGATATTTTCTCTCTAATATTAATCATCGAAACATAACTGTGTCCACAACTCTTTCGGATTATCATTTTTTTCTGCTGCTTATTATCCTTGTGATCTAGTTTGCAGAACTGCATTAGCAAGCAATAGTTGTCTAGTGACTCATGTCTAGGAAAGCAAAAGAAGCTCTCAGCTAAGTCCCTATGCAACTAGGATCCTCTGATGCAGCAAAGTACCAAATAAATGTGATTCAGATCATATCAGATTCAGTATATAGTGTTTCAAGTTCAACATTGATGCTCCTTAGTTCAATTTTACACACAAGATTGCCAAGGTCTAATATTGGACAACTTGGCCAAAAATAAAATATATTTATATATACACATTTGAAATTTGATGCAAAGATGCTGTATAGTGTACACTGTACATAGCCAAACTATTCTGCTGAATTTTGTTTCATGTATTACAGGGCTTGATATAATGAAAATTGAGCCCTCATACATAGAATAATAAAAATTTGAGATTTGGACACACAAAATGTGTGTCATTGTCACACTAGTGTTATACATTTTTTCCAGAAATAAAAGTTGCTTCAAATAGTTTATGAAATGATTCCTTTTAAATCATAATTTTTTGTTATTTGTTCTACACTTCTACTTGATATTAAATTTTTGTTCTAAAGGAAAGTTCTAAATAAATTAACAAATCTTGCATTAAGATTTATAAGAATAAGATGCTCTCTCTCTTTTTTATATGATTAGAATAAGATCCTCTCTCAAAACATAAGCACTCTCTTGGAGTCTAAGATAAGATATAATATTTATTATAAATGGACCTACATTAGGTGTCTTTCTCTCATCTAGCAATTTGAAGTTGAATTGATGAATTGATAAACTTGAGCAAGAAATAGATTGTCCAACCAACCCTTGCTAAGGAACATATGTAGGGACAGACACTTTGAATAATACCTACTAGTAAAGATCATATTCTTCCTTAGAAGCAAAATTTTGCTGAAACAAAATTCAAGGGTTTAAAATTGGTAATCCATTATCCATCTCTTAATACTGAATGTTTCACACAACTCTCCCACAAACACATGAACTTTCATATTTATATTTTTATGTTTTGAATTTAAATTTAAAGAAAACTTTTTTTTCTTTTTTTTTTTTTTTGTGCATAAATCAAGATATCTCCATTCGCAATTGCTGACTAATTCCACGGTATAACTAGAGATGTATTCAATTATGGCTACATCGATTGATTGATTATAAGCATGCAAAAGTTGGTCACTCAAGACATGTAAATAAAAAATATGATAATTTAATTGGAATAAACAATAAAAATATGAAATAAAATAAGATAAAACTAAGACATTAACGGGGTTTTTCAAACTTCATAATGCAATGGAGACTCTATAAGAGATATTATCTACATATAGTGAACAAGAGTAAAAAGAAACAATTTATTATAAGCGAAATTTATACCCCTATACTCCTAAACTCCACTCTCTTGCTTCAACTCTAGGGTTTTCAAAAACATGGCTCCTAGGTTTCCAAGATGGCTCCTCCCTCTCAAAAGGGATAAAATTAAGTTATTTATAGCCTACAATACCTAGAAAGGTTTTAAATAAAGGATTTCGCGATTTCGGTTGTTTATGGATATTGCATTGCGGATTGCGGTTGCAGTGTGAATTAATCATAGCATTTCATAACTCATAATAGCTTCAATAACTTAAATGAGACAAATTTGAAGTTGTGAACTAGAGAAAGAGCTTAAAGGAGATAACATTATGTGATTTGTATCCATCTCAATTGAAAAATAACGAGATTACCCGTCTATTGTCATGAATGCCATTTTGTTGCGGTTGTAATGGTGTTTCGTCGTGATTTTTTTTTCATTTTATAAAAACAAGAAAAAAATTGTAACGGTGGCTACCTATACCTTTATGAAGCGGCTTTTTTCTTGGTAAAGAAACTTTATTTAAAACCTTCCCTAAAACTCGCGCCCAGAAATTGAAACTATTTTGGTTAAAGTGGCACAATCATGCCCACCTAAATCAAAAATTTAATGTGTGTGTAGTGTAAATTTAATTTGCTAGTGGTTGACAACTTTATGGTTGCTGCAAGACACAAGAAGGGGGGTCTATCTTTAGGCTTTGTTTGTGTGTTGGGTTTTGGAGGGGAGGGGAAGGGAAGGAAAAGCTTATGGAGAGGTAAACCTTTGTTTGCGAGTTTTAAAAAAACAAGGGAAAGGTTTTGGGGGGTTTTTTGAAGGGCTTCATTTGTCCACTTTTAAAGTTCTCCCAAATTGGGGGGTTTTGGGGGGTTAAACATACAAATTGACAATTTTATCCTCATAATAATTCAAAATTTCAATTTTAGACATGACTGAATTATTACAATCCTTTTTTCAAAAACAACTTATTCAAAACAACATATTTATACAAAAAAAACTTATTACGATCTTTTTCTCAAATGCAACTTATTTAAAACAACTTATTTATCCAAAAAAGCTTATAACGATCTCTTTCAAAAATGACTTATACAAAACAACTTATTACGACTTAAAAAATATTGGTTGATTAATTAATTAAGCAAGTTGGAGGCTTGATTAGTCATCAGTTCTAAGACCGATTGTAGGAGCTTTTTTAAAAATAAATCAGACTAAAAAATTGAAAAGTTCAATAGCGTACACCCTATCCCTTTTTTCAAAAGCGTGTTGTGTGCATGAATCTTTACCAGATACATATTCAATTATCTTAACATTAATAATCTAATTCCACGTTTTTGTTGAGTAAAATAAATTCAACATTTTTACTCACGGATGATCTTTTCTTTTTTGACCAAAATGATATGTGGTGAGAGATGGTGTCATAATTCAAGATAGAATAAGTTGTTTTTGAAAAGAGATCCTAATAAGTTGTTTTATATAAATATGTTGTTTTGAATAAGCTGTTTTAAAAAAACAGTTTTTGAAAAAGAGATCGTAATGAGTTGCTTTGGATAAATAAGCTGTTTTGAATAAGCTGTTTTTGAAAAAGATGTCGTAATAAGTTGTTTTGCATAAATAAATTGTTTTGAGTAAGCTGCTTTTTTGAAAAGAGATTGTAATAAGTTGTTTTGTATAAATAAGTTGTTTTGAATAAACTGTTTTTTAAAAACAGAATAAGCTTTTTTTTTATAAATAAGTTGTTTTTTAAAAAGATCGTAATAATTTGTTTTTTATGAGATAAGTTGTTTTGAAGAAATTACAAGATAAATTACAAAGTATAACACAAAGTATTGATTTTAAGAGAAAGAAAGGGTAAAATAGTAAAATTATAACATATGCCTTCCATCTTCTTTCCTTGTTGGTATCTTTAACTCCCAAACAAGGGGAAGATTTTCCCTCCTTTCTCCCTTCCCTCCCTTTCCTTCCCTTCCCCTCCTTATCCTTTCCTTTCCTTCCCCTCGCAAACAAAGCATAGACGTGGATCAAAAGAGAAACGATCTATGATAAATATACGTCATGTGATAAAAATGTTATACTATTTGGTATATTATACTTACTAAAAAATCTAAAAACTCTGTCTATGTTTAGCCACAAGCCCACATATGCTACAATATACATTCGGCCCTGGGAGAACAAAGATGTTCTTTTTTTGTTGAGTTCAATGCAACCATCACTGCTATTGAGAAGGCCAAGATGGAAGGTTGGACTAAAGTATGGCTTGAATATGATTCTGAGGTTGCAATTATGGCATTTTCTAACAACATAAGTGTTGCTTGGACTAGAAGAAACTACTCGGTCAACGGTTTACGGTATACAAATTCCATCAATTTTCATTGTAGTCATATTTATAGGAAAGCAATGAATGTGCACGAGCATGGATCTACTTACATTAGAGTGGGGGCAATTCCCCAAACTAATGCATGTGTTTTATTGCGAAAATTTTATATATTATTTTATCACTTATACATTTCTAAAATTTTATTTAAAAAAAAAAAACTCTGGTATATTTGAATTGATGGTATACAATGAAATGAAATAAAACATAATATATTGAAATGAATCTATATTGCATTGTTTAGATTACTTAAAATATTAGGGAATGAAATTCAATAGGATAGAATACATTTCATCATATCCCACAACCTTCAAATTTGTTCAAGGATTCAGGTACATCCAACTTCCACGGAAATTGCTCTTCTAACCTTGATATTGTCCGAAGTATATTTTTTTTCTTTTCATTTTAAATTTTGATCTAGTACACTTTACATGTTTACTTGAGTGAGTTTGTATATGTACCGAATAGCTCACCACTCACCAGTAACCAAAAATACATTACATAAGTAGTGCCTAACTTTTATTTCCGAAAAAAAGGTAGTGCTTAACTTTTCAAATAATGCCTAAGCATTATTCTTTTACCGTGTATTTGAATATTGTGAGATAAGATTTCTGTTCTTAAAACATGAAGTAAATATTATATTAGTTCCGGCAATAATAAAATTTGTACTTTTTGATACTCTTTTGGCTTTTGAGTTTGACCAAGGTATTGAGACACACTATGAACTTTGGAAGTTTATTGACTCCAACAACACTCAACTTTCATTGGAGTTTTTATCTTTCAATTTTTGTGGCTCGAGATATGCAGGTCCAGAATGGAACGGTAATTAATTACCATCGGTAGCAAACAGCAATTAACTGCTGTGGAGGATATTTTAGTATTTTTTGGATATTAAAGAGCAATACTTAAAGTTAGAAGAGCAATTTCCAACTACTACCACCATTTTTTTTTATCCAAAACAAATTGCATTGTTTTTGGACCGTTACTTTTTCCACTCTATCCATTTTTTGTGCTTCCTATTTTTTTACGAAAATGCCCATTAATTTTCGGATTTTATAATCTGAATTGAGTTTTCCCCATATTTTAGGTGGAAAAAATGAGCTTTTCACCAATTCAGATTTTATAATCCGACCACCCAAAAAATAGGGCGTGTTCCTTGTTTTTTTTTTTTGGATTATAGAATCCGAAAATCCCTAAACACCCTTATTCAGAGAAAAACAGTTCGGATTATATAATCCAAATAGTATCAGCACAAAGTCTGAGCCTGTTTGTAACATGGATAGCCAACTTAAGGACCATATTAATCTTCCTAACTCACATCCTTCTGTTTTAGTTCATTGTTAGTTGTTTCCAGTCGAACATTCGGTTTTCAGGTTACTTGATCTGATTGCTCCGAAACTTTCCCAAAAAATCAGAAAAAAATAAGGATCAAGACTCCCCTGGAAGGGACTTCTTACGGGGCTCCTCCCCTCAAAATCCAAAATTTCACCGTTTAAACCCTTTTTTCATTTTTGTAATTTTTAATATTCTCAGAAAAATCTGAACAAAATTTGCATTACTTTTCTTTTCATTTTTAGAATTTTTTGGTGGTATTTTTATATTTTTCTTGATTTTATTTGACATGTTTTTATCATTTTTTTACTTTGTTTTTTTTGTTGTTTTTAAAAGTGAAATTTGCAACGGCTGAAATGAGAGAGATTCTGATTGCAGCATATGTATAAACATATTTCAGATTATATAATCCGAACACATCCAAACTGTGTTCGGATTTTATAGTCCAAAACCCCGTGGTCATTTTTGTATAAAAAAACATAGGACGCATGAGAAGGTAATAGGGTGGGAAAAGTAATAGTATTGTTTTTGCCATATTTCAATGCCTTCAACTACAAGGCTTGGGTCAGTTCCAACCCAATCATAAATATTTAGGCCCAGAATTAATATTTTATAGGCTATCATTTTTTTCACCCTATGACCTTCTCATACACCTTAATTTTTTCTCTTTTTGAAAATGCCCTTAGAATTCCGGATTCTTTATGCTTATACATAAGCAGCAATCAGAATCTTTCACATTTTAGCAGTTGCAAATTTTGATTTTAAAAACAACCAAAAAACAAAGTAAGAAAAAAAAATCTATCCAATAAAATAATATATATATATATATATATATATATATATATATATATATATATATATATATAGACACACACACACATAACAATACTACCAAAACATTCTAAAATTCAAACAAAGCCAGTGCAATATTATTTTGAAAGGAAACCCAATGCAATTTTGTTTTTTGGATTTTTCTAAGAATGTGAAAAAATTTAAAAATTAAAATAAGGGTCTAAACGATAACATTTTGGATTTTAAGGGGTGGATTCATCCAAGAAGCCCCTTCTAGAGGTGTCCTGGTCTATGATTTTTGTATGATTTACTGGACAAATTTTGGAGCAATCCGATCAAACAGCCCAAAAAATATATTTTCGACCGCGACAACTAACAATGAAATAAAACACAAGAATAGGGGGTTAGGATGGTTATTAAATTGGTTGTTACAAACAAACTCAATCTTTGTGTTGTTATCTGTGAAGCCCGGATACGAGATAGGATACGGATACGATACTGCACCGATACATCGATATGGAAAAATTTCAAAAATCAAGATACGATACGGCTGGGATACGTTAATAAAAAAAATTATATAATTAAATGTATAATATAATTATAACCATTTTTTTAATATGCAAATATATTAACAAACAAAAGAAACTAGACATAGTCTCTCAAAAAAAAAAAAAAAAACTAGTCATAGGTTTGTAGCACATCAACATAAATATAAATAATATTGACGATTAGGAGAGATGGTTAGTCAATTACATACACAATATATCCCAAAAAGAGCACCATCAATGCTATACTATATCCGTTAGTGTTATACTTTATCGATCCAAAAAAGAAGCATTATATCCAAAAACAGTTAAGTTATTTTAGTTAACATTAATTGGGAAATATTGGGGCAGGTATCGGTGCATGATAATTATCGGATACTCTCCTGATACGTATCGGGAAGTATCAGATAATTATTTTTTAAAAAAATAAAATTTAATCTTCGGATACTCTCCTGATATGTATCGGGAAGTATCGGGCAGGTATCGGTGCAGGATACGCAGTGGATACGATACGTCATCTATTTTGAAGTATCAGAGCTTCACATGTTGTTATAGTTCGGATTTGATATTGTACATGAGGTGTTTCGAATTATAAATCTGAAATACTTACTGTATTCGAATTTGTATAATCCGAATAGTGAAATCTTCCACCAAAAAAACCGGGGAAAAACTCATTTCAGATTCTATAATCCGAAGATCTTCAAGGGCATTTTTGAAACAAAATATAACGCGCAAAAAATGAATACGGTGGGAAACGTAAACCCCCTAATTTATATAGTATCTTAAAGATTTAATTATTTTATAGTTACTTCAAGTTTTTGGAAAAGTTTGATTTGGTCTTTGTGGAATATATAGCCCTTTGTTCTGTCGATTTGAGAGGGGAATTGAAAAAATTGCTTAGATCCAAGGGAATGGTCTAGAGATCGAAGATGAGTGTGTAGAGCCACGATTTAGAAATTAAATTGGGAAAAAAAATCAAGCATGACAGTTAATAAAATAAGAGTTTTAATATTAGCCATTGATTTTGATAAGTGGTTGATAAAAGATCCTCTCATCCTCTCATAACAAAGAGTCTTCTCATTATATATATATATATATAATTGAGTATTGAAATTTGGTCTTGGTTTTGATGTATGAGATTCAAATTTGCTGGAACAAAAGTCTATAAAACATTATTTGCTACACTGAATCCATGAATACTATTGATCTGGCACAACATGTACATGTTTCAACTCATCACTACGAGAATGAGATAGCTATAATAAAAAAAAAATACATGGTAAGGATTGGATATTTCAACTTTGTCATGCCCTCGAGTAGTTCTTTGAGCGGAATGTTTATTGTTCTTGTTCCTCCAGTTGAGCTTCATTTGGTGCTTCATACATCTGGTTCATACGCTCAACCACCTTGTGTTGGAACAAAATTGAATTTGTACAATGCTTTTAAAGTTTTGACGATAACAAAAGTATTGAAGGACAATTCGATATGCTAATATATGTTTAAGTGTGCAGGACCATAGATTAAATTTTAGCAAGGTATGCACATATATAAGAGCATCAGAAGCACAAGAGAAGCTAAAGACCTCATAGAAGATATAGAGAAAGGTCAATCAGAAGTCAACAATGTGAACAGAAGTAAATAATTCATCCAGAAGCTACAGAAGACCAAACTCTGGATCATCAGACTCTGAATCAGCAGATTCTGAGCCACCCAGACTATGAGTCATCCAGACTCTGAGGTGTCAAGACTCTGAGGACTTGGAAGCCATGTCATCTTTGTCTTCTTCTTAGAAGGGTCGCTTTCAAGATATGACCAAGTACAATTTGTCTTCTTTTGAATCACGTGCTAAGTCAAATTCAAGGACAAAAGGAATGAAAGAGATAATTCTAGTTGTAGCAATGGTTTGCAAATGTCATTTCAAACGATATTAACCATATCATGCAACATTCCAACGTCTTGATTTGATAGCTTCTCAAGAACTCTTAATGCGCTAGCACTTCTCCAACGTCTTTCAAATCATTCCCTATTAAGGAACTGAAGACCGGAAGAACATAACAAGTCTCTGTCATTTTAACTTGTGTTACTACTCTGTCAAATTTAGAAGCGCATAAACACTTACGAATGTCTTACTAAGGCTCTGTTTGGTAAACCCAAAAAAAGAGCTTTTAGCTCTTAGCTTTTAGCTTATAAGCTCATTTGACAAAAAAAGCTCTGTTTGGTAACACTTTAGCTCTGTTTGGTACAACGAGCTTATAGCTTATTTCAGGAGCTTATAAGCTATTTTTCAGAAGCTACTTCAAGTAGCTTTTGAGCTTATAGCTTTTAGCTTCTCATTTTTTCTTCCATATTTACCCTTATTATTCAAAGCAAAAGCTATCAGCTAATTTTACCAAACACTTCAACTAGCTTATCAGCTAAAAGCTATCAGCTATCAACTAATTTTACCAAACAGAGCCTAAGTTCATATCTTATATATTCTAAAGTCTTTAGAATTTTACTCTATTTTGTAATTGATTGCACCTTTGATTGTATATCAAGTGTAAAACCAAACAATCTTTTATTTAATTAAGTTTGTTAGAAGTCTCTTTCAGATGTGATTGAGCATTAGAAGTCTCTTGCTTGTTTGCTTGAACATTTGTAAGTCTCTTGCTTGTGTGCTTGAACAGTTGTAATCTTTAGTGATTATAGTGAAACCTTGTAAGTACAAGATGACTTGACTACTTCTGATTTGTAGGAGGAACTAGTATGATTGCTCCGTGTCTCTCTTTCTCTCTTCCTCTCTTTGTGTTTAATTTAATCCACTGCTATAAGAACCTGAGTCAGACTCTGATTCCATTCAGACTCTAATTAGTGAAGCACTTAGAAAAAGTTTGAAAAAACCAACCCAATTCAACCCCCATCTTGTGTTTTTCTCACCTTCACATTGTTGTATTGATGTGAACCTGTCATAATTCTTTCCATTCTCAACCAAGGTTTCAAAAAACGGACCTGTACCTGGATTGCGGCCGTTACAAATCGGTATCGGCAGCCACCGTGACCGTTTTTGGATCTTTTCACGTTGAGAACAAAAATCACAGCAAAATCGCCGTTACGACGTTACGGAATGCCGTTACGGCCGCGAAACGCCGTTACGGACTCCGTTCAGACTTGAAAATTCAGTCAAAACTTTTTTCTCACTTTTCTCTCTATACAAACATTCATTGTGAAATATAAGCTTAGATTCATGATCAGCGCGAAAATCCAAGTAAAATGGTATTTTAGTTTGTGAGATTTGGTGAAGAATTGAGATTTTAATTTTTGAAGTGATAATGATGTTGTTGTTGGTGTTTTACGTGAACTAGAGGAAGAAGAAGGAGTTGACCTCCTTCCTTCCTTGTTGACTGCGGGCCCCTCACCTTCTTTTGTTCATATGCAGCTTGTTATTACACCCCCTCTGTTTTAATTCTGCACCCTTGTTTTTTTAACTCTTTGATTTAGATCTTGTGGCTGTGATGAACCCTTTAGTGATTAAGTTTGGACCCCTTGATGCATCAAGTGGTCCAGATTTAATCCAGCTGAGCCAATTTTGTTTTTATTTATTTCTTCACCATTTTTATTATTTTTTACACCATTTTTGGCACTTTAATGCCTCTTTTTTATTCATAAAAATTTATGATGTGAACTAAATGTGGTTAATTGATCATGAACTTTGATTAAAGATATGTTATGAGTAGTTATTTATTAGTTAATTTCTTTTTAATCTGTCAAACATTCTATCTTTACTAAATGTAGTCTATTTTTATTATTATATTTACTTTAAACATGTTATAATTATGGAAAAAAAGTATTAATCTAAGTTATTATACATTATATGATAATATAAATAGTTTTAATACGTTTTGTGAAACGTTTTGATTAATTCACATCGCAGCGTCCGTTACAGCCGAAATCGCGACAACCTTAACGCAACCGCGACCGTTTTTTAGAACCTTGATTCTCAACCCTGTCTCGTTTTCTGTAATGGTTTTCCAATTCTTAAAAGACAATAAATGCAGAATAATAAAATTAAAAGATTGATAAGAAAGTTCGGCCAACTACGTCTCCGGACTATTGCAAACATTTATATTGAAAAGAGAAATTTACACAAACCATTTTCAAACACTCACAATCTCTTGTTACCCAAAACTGAATTACACCCCAAGAATTTCACTAACTAGATTTTTCTCTATAGCTCTCTTGAAATCTCTCTCAAGGTTTTAGATTTATTTCTCAATGTTAGAATGAAGTAAACCTTCATTATACCTCTATTTATATATGATTATGAGTCATATGTCCAAGAGTAATAAAAAAATTCAACCGAAACTGTCAAGGTTTGTGTAACCTGTGTGCAATTCAACTGTCAAAATACTTGTTTCGATCGTGTATTATTTTCTTTTATCCTTTTTTACTTTTGTAATTTTGATTCTATCAAATAAAGTAGTGGAAAATTATTAGCCGAGCATTGAGTTTTCCTAGTGTTGCAAGAAAAAATTGATGAATTGCCAATCAATTTTGGTAACTTAGTGCTTGATAAGAGAGGACAACACCTCAAAGTAAATCTTGTACTCACTTTCACATAATTCTATTGTTTGCCGTGGAAGCATTAAGTCTCTAACATGCTACTCATTAGACAAATGAGCTTAGATCGACTATAAAGCATTCAAGTTGGATTTAAAGAATATTGTTGATGACAAATAATTTCGTAAGGATGATCAATATGAATATGGCCCTAGCTATTATTTTAAATTTTAGGAGTACATATATTTTCATTTTCCAAAAGTGTGATGTTCCCATATGTATTACATAAATGTTTATTAATGAATTTCTTAGTTTTGCTTTTGTAGTGTCAAGACATTGATTAAAGACAAAATCTCTAAGTGATAAACATAATTCCATTGGCTTTTACATATCGAGCCCTCAAAATCACCATCACCATCAATGGTGGATCATTGATGCCAATCAATCCAGGGATTGTGTATCACTTTCTTCAAAGCTCACTTCCTTTTGTTTTTTGTGTGAGTTGAAAGAAAGGAAAAGGTCATTAGTGCATCTTAAGCTTAGCTTTATATAAAATTGGCAGCTATTACCACCTTTTGCACCACTCAACAGGTAAATAGAAGAAAAGAAGTGATTTGGGGTCATTTCATTATCATTTATCATTTTAAATATAGTAGTCTTAGATGACAAATTATTGTATTAAGATACTAATCAATATAAAATCTCTTATCTTGTTATGTCTTTAATCATACTATTCTTTTCACATTCTTTTGTTGCTTCTTAAACATCTTAGTTAAACCAGGTCGGCTGCAAGATCACAAACTTCAATCTGCTTGGATCATAATATAAAGTGAATTGATTAAATGGACAAATGAATATGAAGAAAATTCTAGGAAGTAGCTGTTAAAATTATAAAGTGTCTATAGTTAGATTGAATTGATTGATAAAATTTAGTTTACCTCTTGATACTGTTTTTTCGAGAGAGATACTCGGTCATCCATGTTCACATTATGAATGTGTGGGGGGAACGAACTATCTATTGGACCAGTAGTTTGCTAGAAAGGGGATGTGTTTAAGTGCTTCTGAGCGGGGTCTTGAGTTTGTTTCTTGATCTTTGCGTATCTGCTCTTGAGGTAGTAGATTTGGCTCATCTTCCCTTGGGTTGGCTCTTTTGATTGAGGGTTTCTAGGTCGGCCGTTGAGCGAGTATGTGGTGTTTTCTCCAAAAAAAATTGTTGTTGGTGGGTTGGACCGGGGTTTGTTGGTTTTCTTTCCTTTTCTATGTGGGGATGTAGAGTGTGTTGTTTTCTTTTGTTAGCCTTCAGGGTTGCAATGTATTTCTTGTACTATAGTACATTTGTACTCTTGACTCTTATTTAATTTATGGGTCTTGCTAACCAGTGCGCTCAGGGCAATGGTTAATGAATCTATAAATAAAAATTTTGTCTTGGAAATATAAAATGTTAATTTTGATAAAGTAATGATTACACAACTTTTTCATTAAAACTTACTTGTTTTAGATGTCTATAATTAGATTGAATTGGTTGAAAAAAATTTAGTTTACCTCTTGGTACTGGTTTTGTGAGAGATACTCAGTCATCCATGTTCACATTATAAATGCGTGGGGGAACGAACTATCTATTGGACCAGTAGTTTGCTAGAAAGGGGATGTGTTTGAGTGCTTTTGAGCGGGGTCTTGAGTTTGTTTCTTGATCTTTGTGTCTCTGCTCTTAGGGTAGTAGGTTTGGCTCATCTTCCCTTGGGTTGGCTCTTTTGATCGAGGGTTTCTAGCTCTGTCGTTGAGCGAGTGTGGGGTGATTTCTCCAACAAAAAAAAATGTTGTTGTTGGTGGGTTCGGTTGGGGTTTGTTGGTTTTCTTTCTTTTTCTCTGCAGGGCTGTAGAGTGTGTTGTTTCCAAAGGTTGTAAAATTGATTTTTATCATATTTGGATGATTTAAAAGATGATTGATTTTGTTTACAGAATTGATTATACTTGAAGGTAGAATTCGCAACTTTTAACTTCTAATATTCATTTTACCATTAATTTATTGCTAAAATCACTTTTAAATAAATATATTTAAAATATAAATCACTTTACATTCAATTCACTTTTATCAAAAATCAAATTTACAGAATCAATTCACTCAAAATCAATTCTTATCAGAATAGAATCAAACATACATTTATCTCATCATCTTCGTATATTTTCCCCCGGTTAATAACTAGTAAGTGTTGTAACATTGTGTGGTTTATTGCTAGTCAAAAGAACATATATAACAAGGACTGTCCTTATCATGTCATGGACATTTCCAGCTAAAATACTATGCTTTGCTTCAATCATCATGATAAAGAATACAAATTTGCAAAAAGATACTCCCTTCGTCCCGTTTTATCTGAGTCAGTTTGGTTTTTCACACAGATTAAGAAAAATGTATAAATAAAGGGGAAAGTGAAATATATTGTATTGAGAATGATGAAAGTAATATTAATTAGAGTTATATTGTATTGGGAATGATGAAAATTGTATTGAAAATTGAAATGACTCAGTTATTTTGGGAACCTTTTTTTATAGAAAATAGGTCAGATATTTCGGAACGGATGGAGTAATAAATAGTTTGATCTTCCACTTCAAGTATATGTGATGGAAATCTCATAAAGAAATTTGGAAAACCTCAAAAACAGCCCTATTAGCCAAAGACTACGACTATACCTAAAGATTCCATACTCAAGATTTAAGTGGCCTACTTCGTGATCTTTCTTTACTATTATTAAACAAAAGGGTCTACATCTATCTCTACGTAGACCTTCATAAAGAAAATTCCAATATGTGTCATCTTTTCCTTTGTCATCATTGGCTCTCTTGAGCTATAGAAAACCGATACAAATACGGATATCAAACACGATACTTACACAGAGACATTAATACTAATACTTAAAAAAAAAATCTTGTAAAAAAAAATACTTTCAAAAAATATAAATTATTGAATGTTTACATGAGTTTGTGTCGGTGTCAATGTCATGTCAGTATTTGACATTAACATATGTCAAAGATCAGACACACCTTTGATCTGAATTCTTGTTCAAAAAAAAAACCTTTGATCGAGAATGTAAAAAAAATGTTATTAACATTTTTTAAAAGAATAAAAGGATAGAGCCCTCTTAATTAATCATCTATCATTAAACTTTTAATGTAAGATTTGCAAAAAAGGAAAAGCAGAATCATTACAATAAAGAAGTTGGACACGTAAAATTAAAGAAATGTTTGTTCAAAGGTGAAAATGATAGGAATAATAATTTTTGAGAATGAGAATGATTAAAGTACATCCAATTAACTGAATAAACAGAAAAGAAATATTGAGGTTTAGTGGTTCCTAATAAGTATATTATATGATCACTTGTCAAACATCAACTGTTTATAAGAGAAAATGGTGCATCCTCACAAGCTTTGGTCCTCTGAACCAATTATGAGACTAATCTCTGCTCAGGCGCTAAGATCGCATCTTAAAGTTTTTGGACCCACTTTAAAAATGTATTATGTGGGGAAACATTGGTTCTATCCCCCACAAACTTGGTGATGCTCAACCAATTGACACATCAACTTTTTATTTGGCAATTATATATTTATTGAGGAGGGAGAATTACAAGTGAAGATAACTATAATGATATTTACAGTCAAAGATGTCAATTTTAATGGTAATTAAGATGTTGGATTAGTAGGTAAGAGGGTAAAGGAAAGGAAGTTAGATTCTGATTTAGTTGTATATGCATGAGACAAAGACTAAATGACAGATTGGTCTGTGATATGCAATCATCAAAGGGTGATTGAAGCCCACAAGAGGCTAAAAGAGATAGCATGTGGGCCATTTATGTTTTTTTTTCTCTTTTATTTTCCTTATTTTTTCTTTTAAAAGGAGGATGAGTGATGATGAGTTAATTAGAAGATGAGAAATGTTACAATAATTGAGAGTCACTTTACATTGCACTTGATTTGACCACACAGTCTCCAAACAGATATTCTTAAGATAATTCTTGTCATTTTATTATATCAAGTTAATACATCATACTATTGACAGACTTTTAGTGACTGAATGACACAGGTTGTTATTGCATGTGATGTTTGTTTTGTGTTTTGGTATGAAAATGAAGGATGATTATCATACATGGACCCCTTTAGGGGTCTATTTATAACCATCAAATTTGATTGTATTATGCTTTGCTATATCAGATAGATCATATTAAACATGGTGCATAAAACATGTCATTGACATAAGTATTTTTGTAATGCCAATTGGGCTACCTCAAGTGGTTAAGAATTAGGGAGCTAGCACTCCCCTTCTTTAAGGGTGGGGTATTGATCCCTTTTGAGACCACTAAAAGTTTCTCGGTAGACAACCCTACACAGATCGATCCAACTATAACCAATGGTGTGGACAACAATTTTGAGATACTATTTGGATACGAGCCTATAGGGTTTGGATTCCACGCATTAAATGGGTGACACGTAAATTTTGATTGTCCAATCTCAATTCAATGGTCGAGATCAATTGATATGTGCATTTGTTAATGCATGGAATGCAAATATGAGCCTAGGTAGGAAAAAAAGCCACACTTTTAGGTTTTAACCACCTTAGTATATCATTAGCACTTTGTTCAATTATTAGAAAAAACTCATGTCTCACTTAAAGTAGAGATAAGGTCGGAAAGTAATTTATAAAGAATATGTTTTTTTTTGCAGGGGTAGACTCAAGTTAGACCTAAAACCTAAAAACTTAAGATAATATTTGAGTCTATTTTAAAAATAAAAAAAAATCGAGTCTTACATTAACTACTGACAAGTCTGAAAAGAGTATTCTTAGAAATGGTGGTTGGGTCTAACACAACCTCACAAAACCGGCTTATGAGATGAGGATTGTCCCCACTTATAAACACATTGTCAGGTCATCTCCAATCCGATGAGGGACTCTTAACAAGTATATAAAGAATAAGCATCCGTCATCTTAACCGTTGGGATTGAGTTAAACACAAAATCTAAATAGGACCATATGATGCCTTTCCTCCTCTTGCTACCACTAGGTTGAGGGGGAAAAATGTAAGTATTTTTGTAAAAAGGACAAAAGAGTAACAAGTAAGGTGGATTTGCATTGAATAGATCCAACTCATCAATAACAATTGGTAGGTAAGAACATTTTGTTACTTGGAGCAAAATGGTGTACATGTATATGTCTGTCCTGTTACATTGTATATGTATGTACTACTGCTTAAGGCAGGGAGAGGAATGGGACCAGTCATTTCATTTTCATGAATCATGACCAATAGAGCTTCTGCACAAAAGATCACTACAATCAGATGGCTATATATGCATCTACAAATTCTGTCTCATTGTTAAAGGACATTTTGGTTATTTGTTTCGTTTTAGACACCACAAACTAGTCATGAGGGTAGGAGAGGTGCAACATGGGACCCCATCATTGGTGTTTTATTTCTTCCCATTTTCATGTGATTCTTTTACAGTTTTGGCCAGCTCATTTATTGTCTCAATTTCTCAGAAGGATTTAATGCTTTTGTATTCTAGTTCCTTATGTAAGTTAAGTGTTTTGTTTGGAATGAAATAAGTACTATTTGCAATCTTGTGCATGTTTAGAACGGTGAAATATTGCACTCACCTATGAGAAAGTAAATAGGTAAATTGGTATTTGAAATTGTATGTCTAGGTAAAAATAGTCTTTGGTTTTCGCGAATTGGTATATCCATTAGTAAAATTGTGAAACAAAATAGTTCATCTATTAACTTTTATCTTTATAGATTATGACTTGATAAGTAAGTTGAATATGCGGACCTTTTACGTTGATTCCACATTAATCTTACCACAACGTATACTAATTTGCATATGAAATTTAGATTTCTTATTTACTTTTGTGATGAAAAATTTGACCCTAAGATGGTCCAAATTACATAGAAACATTAGTCTTTAGTGAGCTGACGTTGATGCAAGATCAACTTATAATCTTGAATTTTTATGATTTCGGAGGTATATTTCCAACGAGGTTGATCGATGATTACAACTTCGAGGATTAAGTTGACTATTTTCTCATTGCCTGGTGAGAAGGTATCATATGTGGATTTAGGATGGACACATGGTGGTGGATGGCCTTAAAACTTAGTTCCAAAGACACATTTGTAAGGCCAAAGCATATAAAAATAATAATTTAAAAGGCTATTAGATTTAACATAATCATATGCATTCATGATCTCAAACATGCAATTATAAGTAGAGTTTGGATACATAATAACAACATGAACATCTTATCACTTAGCATACAAATATATATCATGTCAAGGAGGGACCAATTCTTATATAGAGAGGTAGGGTAGCATCAAAGATGAGTAGAATTTTATAACATGACAAGAAGGACACATAAGCCTGAGCAGTTGACAAGCCATATTTCATTTCATAGATGAATGAATAGCCGTGTTTGGTGGATCATGTTATTTGCCTTGATAGAAGTGAAGCCAGAAAACACACATGGAGGAGAAAATTGATTCCCTATTGTATGCAGATACAGATCTCGATCGTCCGATCTCAAATCAATAAAAATTAGTTTATCGAATGTATACATCGAACCTCAAATCAATAGTTGAGTCTGTTTATTGTGGGTGACACTTTGGTGCCATTAATGGCACCATGCCATTAGATCAGGGCCACATATTGCCCCAAGTGTATGTGTGATGTGTGTGTTGGGTGCTATCAAGGCCAGGATTTAATGGCACGATTGTCCGTTTATCGTGTGTAATTACGTGATATTTTTAGTGCACGGAATCCAAGTGCGAGATAGAATCTTTAAAGATTATCACAGAGATTAATTAAAGGAAAGACAAGTACACTCATAAATGAAGAGATAAATAAATATTTGGAGAAACTTTACTTCAAGTAGTAGTACAAACAAGCTTAAGTCCCCATTTTTTTCACTATTGATCTTGACCCTTCTAATATTGATTTTTTTCCAATCACTCACTCACTACTACTTTACCTATAGAGAAACAACAAAGACCTTTTTTTAAGTTGAAAATGAGAATAATAATAATAATAATAATATGATAGAGATTAATATTCAAAAATTTAAACTAATTGTTAAAAATCCCAACACAATGATAATGTTGAAGAAGCCTATTAGCTTCCCTAAGACCACTGAAGTAAGCTCCATGAGTTGTTGAATAATGAGTTCTGTGAGTTGCTTCACCTGCAAACAAAATTTGAAGTGGATATGAAAAATTGCTATTATCTTTCATCATTGGTAATGGTTCAGCCATTGTATCTAAATCTTCACCACTTGAACCAACTGCAACATAACTGTATGATCCTAAAAACAAAGGATCAGTCCCCCATTTACTCTTCAAAACTTTATCAAATTTCACTTCATTTTGAGGTAAAAAGCTTGAAACTGTTGATGTAACACCATTGATTATTTCATCATCTTTGAGTGATTCAAGTGCTAATGCTTCTTCACCAGCAAACCAAGACAAAAGAACACTTGAATTGTTGTAAATAGGAAAAAGTGTAGCTGTTTTTCTCATCCACCATGGTATTTTCTTGTCCTTTGTTTCATTTTGAGGTGAATGAAACACCATTTGAAGAAAAGGAAACAACCCTTCTGAATTTTCATCATCAAGATTTGTTGTTTTTTGAGTACTCAATTGCATAAACAACTTGTTCACAACTCCAAAACCTAGCCTTGAAATTGCTTCAACTTTGAAAGATGGAAGCTTAGGACTGAATAACATACCTTTATCATCATCATGATGAGAAATAGAAGCTTTTAAAATACCTAGTGAAACAGTAACAATGACATGATCTGCATACATAATAGATCCATCACAGAAATGTAGCTTAACAGGCCTAAAACAATTATCATCATAGCTTTTTTTTTGTGACTGCCATTCAATTTTTTTTACTTTTTTACCTAACTGAATTAAACCAGGTGGTAAAACAGAAGCTATGTGCTCAATTATACTCAAATAGCCTCTAGCAATTGTGATTTCTTCACCTGGAAACATTCTATACTCACTTTCAGCTTCATAATCTAAACACTCCAAATCACCAGCTGAAGTATAAGTCCTCTCAGTATTCTCATACATTGCAAAAACTGCTTCTTCAAGCAATTTCTTGTTCCAATCTCCATAACCATTTACCTCTTCTTCTTCTTCTTGAACTGATTCAAAGTAAGCATCAAGCCCTTGTCTCAAAAAAGAACCAATACTAAGATTCTTTTTAGATCCAAAGTTTGAAGAAGCAGCTTTAACAGCCATGTTATAGTAACTAAGAACCTCTTCACCTTTTGCAGTTTCTTTAGTTAACTTTCCTTGAGAATACTCCATGAGATATTTGAAAAGCTTTGAAACAGGATCAACAATAGAAGGTTGAAGATTGAAACCACCTTCAGAAATTGTTGTGAGAGATTCATCATTGCTATTATTACCATCCATGCACTCCCAAGGTTGGTCAGAGTGAAGTGAATGGATTTGTTGAGCAATCTTGTGAATAGGACTGTTACCAATTCCATGGATCCATGTAGCTCCCATCTCAATCTTGTCACCACCAAATTCTGATGTGTTGATTCTTCCACCAATTCTTGTTCCACCTTCAACAACAATGAGTTCAAATAAGTCCTTTGAAGCTGTTGAAGTGTAGAGCTTGTTTGCTGCTGTTAAGCCTGCCATTCCAGCTCCAATTATCACAATCTTTGGTTTTTTCACCACCATTGTTGCTTTTGCTATAGGCTATATCTTTGTTTGTGAATCTATCTCAATACACAAGATAGTTACATATAGAAAAAGAAGAAAGAGTGGTAGAAATTAGAATAGAATAGAATACAAAGTGTGTGAAGGTGAGATTTAAGTTACTGACAATGAATTTATAACTGATTTCTGCTTTGTGGACTGAATGGACTTTTTTTTTTGGGGTGCAGTGTGAGGCCAACTTGGTCCTTTAATGTAAATTATTATATGTAGGACAAAATTATTGAATACTGCATGGAAAAAAAAATAATATACTGTTCAAAGTCCCCTACTTATTAAAACAGTAAATCCAAACAAATAGTTACTGATTTCAAAGAAATCATGTCTGTGAGAAAAAGTGGAAATCATATCATATCATAGTAATTACAAGCAAATTGGATCCTATAGTACATGTAACATACATCATCAAATAGTGTAGCTTGATATCTTAGTATGGCATTAAGCTAAAGCTATAAACTGTAGCTTATTTGATAAATTTGCATTGGGATGGAATAATTCCAATTAAGACATGAAATCAAATATAAACTTGTTACCTCAATTTCTGTGTATTTTTAAACTAGGCGTTTAAAATACACAAAACGGAAAATGAGGTATCAATATACAATTGAACCATCATATTTATATTCTCCTCGTCTGTCTAGAATATATGATGTCTCACTCATCAGGTTGCCTTTTAGATCCCTTAGTCACCATTCACCGCACAGCCACACCGCTCCATTTCGTCATTATTCCACCCATGATCCATCTCCCTTCCCACTCCCGTCTAAAATCCACTCGGAGCACCATCTTTCGGCTAACTCACATCTCACCCCAACACCATCTTTGACTCATTTACTACAAGTATGACGATTTTGACTCGTTTACAAACATGTCTCACAAACAATTATAACTTAGATTTTAGTCAATTTATATATCGATACACAAATACGGTAACAAAATGCATGCAATTGCACATTAGAGTCAATTTTAGCCTTCAATTTTAAATCGAACCATTCAAATTACACAATAACAAAATTAACTTCAAACAATCTTAACCCTTAAGTTGAGATGCATTATTGCATGATGCAATAAATGTAAGAAATCCAAATCCCTTCTTTTTGCCCTAGACAACTCAACTGCACCACAATTAAGACCAAAAATGATTCACTTTGAAAATGGAACTATACCCCACATCCATAAATGCCCACGAGTGAGTAATAAACTAATAATTCACAGACAATCACTGAGCCCTGAGCTATAAGACTAGTGAATAGTGATCACCTAGACCAGGTAACCCACAGGCGAAAAAAATACAAAACAAGTTACATTTTTTTTTTTTGAAAGGAACAAAACAAGTTACTGGTAACAAGGAAAATGTGAACAAAAATATAAATAAATAACTAAATAAATAAAAAGGTTGATAGTGCCTTTCACCAACCTCACATGAAAAATAAGATTTGGGACTCCCTACCAAAACAAGTCAATGGTCTAGATCAACTGATGGGCTGTCCTTAGATCAGGTCATATGGCGGAGACCATACAAATCTAACTATTATAATCAAATTGTTGCATACCACCAGCTTCTTTTCTTCGTATACTATCATTTTTAGGGTATCCCTATGACTTGTGATATTATAGCAGCCATGTTGGAGCTTCCATGATCACATTTTTTAAAACTTTGATGTTGGAGCTTCCATGATCACATTTTTTAAAACTTTGATTTTTTTTCCTCTGACACCTCATGAATGAATGTCATGAATGAATTTCTATAAAGAAAAACTTTTCAATCAAGTAAAATCTTGGGTTTAAACCCAGATGAACAAACCTAACAATATTAGCATTATCAATTGAGTTACGTCTTATAAAACATTATCTTTTTTAAAAGATATTACTTTAAAAATATTATTTGATTCTGTTAGTAATCATGGAATCCAAGAATATAGATCATAATGATCATCAAGAAAACAAACATAAGAGTACTCATGTGAGAAATACTTATAAAAATTCATAGTAGAATGAATAGATTGATAAAAGATAATGATAGAGTACAATAGTGAGAGTTATTTATAGGGGTGAGTGATGAGATAAATCCGCAGGTGCACGGTTTATCGAAGTAGTAAAAAGAGAGTATCGTTCCGACAAGGAGTTGTTCAATTCAATTAACCTTAATGGGTGATTGGAGAAAAGTTCAGTTGTAAAGTTTGGATTTTTAAGGATTAAAATTGACATTTAATAAAAAGCGCCTTACGATTATTGGTTCATCTAAATAACAAGCCCTTCACAGAGAAACCCTAACCAGAATTTTATATTGGATTTACTTTCTAAACACAAGTTTCTTTTAAGTTTATCACATCTCCTTTCGGTTTCAGTGAGTGTGTTCCTCTAGCAAACCACGCTTATTCTCATGGTTGGTTGCTATTAGAATCCTTGAAGAATGAAACTTTATTTGTCTCAAGGTTTGCTAGACTATTCTCATGTTTCGCAATCCTTGTCTAATTTCACTTGTTCCAATATCAAAACTCCACTATCGCTTTATGAATTGATATGTGAGATGATGAATTAACAAATACTAACCCTCCACTTTCGCTTCATGAGTTTGATATTTGTTAATTCATTATAATAACGGTGAAATTAGATTAGAAAGTAGATTTATATAAAATTAGGGTTCAAGGCTTGGTTTGATTAGGGTTATGTCATTTAGACTTACCCAACAATCCCAAGACAAGAAGAGTCTACTCACTCATGTTCATCATAGACATAGAAGAGGAGAAGAAGAAGAAATTAAAATAAAATAATAAAAAGGAGAACTTTTATTAAGAGAAAACAATTGTCTATTGAATTCCAAGAACAAAAGATGATTTGTTATGATAGCTAGCTACTCTATTTATAGTCTATATCGACATAACCCTAAGAAATACATCACTAGAATGTTCCACAAGAAACCACGGACTTTTAGGTCGGAAATAAACTAATAGGTAGCTTGTCTTTGAAGCAGAAGCAGCAAAAGAATATCTTGGGAGGTGGCACGGTCGTGTGGCTGGTGCACGGGCCGTGTCAAGCTTCTGACTTGGGGAAAATGTATTTTTGTCTTCAATCTTTGTATTTTTAGCCTGAAGCAGCTCCAAATCTTCTTTCTTTTGCTTCAAGACTCAATTTTTCAATTATTCGTTCCTGAAATTAAATAACTTGCAATTGAAGTAAAATAGTTCTAAAAAGGAAATAATAATAAATAAAACGGAATCAAATCTAAATAAAACGGACTCAAATATTATATTAAAAACACTAATTATTGACTCATCAAACTCCCCCACACTTGAATATTTGCTTGTCCTCAAGCAAAAGGCATAAACATTAGCAGCATAAACAAGATTAACATATGACAACACAATTAAAAATTTATGTCTCCTCTAAGGCTTCATTTCAAGTGTACACTAATCACAACTTCAAGCATTCCTTGTGAACCTATTCAACCCAACAACAAGTCTCAAGTGAGTGTGTGTGTGTGTGTGTGTGTAGCCCAACCCTTTTCTTGCTCTTGTTTAAGACATATATTATGAGGAAACAAGTTCTAACCATAACACTAAAGTAACCGAGAAAAGTCCTTTCTTCATTTCATATAAGAGAGATGGGAATTATATGATCATTGGATCATTTGACATTTTAAGAAGGAATCACATAAGCTATATTTAATTGTAAAGGAAAACACCACATTCACGTGGGAAGTCAGCGAGGGGTATCCTTTCCCCCCAGATCCAATGATGTCTCCTCTAAAAATATATTTGCTCTCAACCCTCTTGATAATCAACCAGTTTTAGGCACTTGATCATTTTAATGTCTTAGTGACCAATCAGTTTTGGGCACTTGCTCACTTTATTTATTTTTCAAGTCTTTTCTCCCCACACAAACTTATACTACTTTTACTCTGAAGACTTTTAAGGGTTCAATTTACCATTAAAGTTAGAACGTGCTCCTTAAAATACCTACTCATACACTTGCTCAAAGGCTGCAACTATGTGCTTTTCTCATTGAAAGTTTTCACAATAAAACAAGATGTGGGTATAGCAAGAACACCTAAAACACAAGAAATCATTTTCATGCACACAAAACAACCATTTTGGAAGAGACAACAAAAAATTTATGTCATAATTTATAATAAAAACAAGCTGCTTTTTGTGCCTTTCGCAATAAAACATAACAAAAGAATTAAAGTTCAAGGGAGTTTGGAAAACACTACGACACTTAATAAGACAAGACACTTTATTGGCTCCCCCACACTTAGGAGAAGCATTGTCCTCAATGATTAAAAAATAAAAGAAAGAAACAACAATAAATAATAGGAGAAACGGGTGCGGAAAGCTCACAATTTGGCGAATGAAGAGCAAAACTGGCTTTTCAGCCAAAACCTCTGCGCACGGCCGTGCCTCTGCAGGCACGGGCGGTGCCTTCCTTCAGCTGTTTTGATGACTTGTTGGTGCATGACACAAGCACAACCGTGCCACCACAGGCAGGGGCCGTGCCACTCTTCTAGCAATTGGCTCCTAAATTTTTTTTCTCCTTTCTTGAATCGTAAGCGGACAATTACCTACAAAACAATACAAAATGAAATAAAGCAATAAAAATTGTGGGTTGCTTCCCACCAAGCGCTCTTTTATCGTCACTAGCTTGACGAAAAAGGGAGTGAAGTGTTTTTCAAGGGGGTCCCTTAAGAGCTCAGACGGCTTTTTCTTCAACGGCTTCACCTGCATTGTAAATCTTTAGCCTTTGGCCATTAACTTTGAATGGTCCGGTTTTTTCAGAAAAAATTTCAATAGCTCCATAAGGATAGACCTTGCGGACTTTAAACGGACCGGACCACCTTGATCTTAGCTTACCTGGGAAGAGCCTTAACCTAGAGTTAAAGAGTAGCACGAGATCACCGCTCTTAAAGTCTTTTTTTAGAATATGCTTGTCATGCCATTTTTTAGTTCTTTCTAAATGCGAGCATTTTCATAAGCATCCATCCTAGTTGAAGTTTTCTTTTTTCACCAGATAATTTCGGGTCCAAGTTGAGGTTTCTGATTGCCCAATAAGCCTTGTGCTCGAGCTCAACCGGAAGGTGACAAGACTTCCCATAAATTAGTTTAAATGGAGTCATTCCAATGGGGGTCTTGTATGCCGTTCGATAAGCCCAAAGAGCATCATCGAGCTTAGTTGACCAATCTTTTCTAGAAATTGAAACAATTTTTTCAAGAATTGCTTTGATTTGTCTATTTGACACCTCAACTTGGCCACTAGTTTGTGGGTGATAGGGTGTTGCAATTTTGTGTCTCACTCCAAACTTTTGTAGAAGTTTTTCAAAAAGTTTAGAAATGAAGTGAGATCCTCCATCACTTATTACAGCCCTTGGCACTCCAAACCATGGGAAAATAAATTTCTTAAACAATTTTATAACAACTTGTGCATAATTGGTAGGGGAGGCAATTGCCTCAACCCATTTGGACACATAATCAACCGCAACTAATATGTAATGATTTCCGAAAGAAGAAGGAAATGGTCCCATGAAATTAATACCCCAAACATCGAAAATTTCTACTTCAAGTATTTCTTTTAGTAATATTACCGGTGCGTTTGTAACGCCCACTTTTTCATAATTAATATTTAAGTGATTTATGGCTTTTTATTAGAATATTATGTGAATTATTATATATATGTGTATATATATATATATATATATATATATATATATATATATATATATATATATATATATATTGGTAAAAGATATGTTAATAATATAAGTATTTTCTTAAGTGGGGGAGAAATATTGTTATTAGTAGAAATAATTAAATTACTAGGGGAAAGAGTAAGTTGTGGTGAGAAGAGCAATTAGGGAAAGAATAAAAGTCTGAAATTGGGAGAGAAAATTAGAACGCGTACAACAGAGGAAAGAAGAGAGAAAGAAGAGAAAACCAGAGAGAACCCTAAAGAACGAAGAACGCGGCTGTTGGATTTCAGAATCATAATCTAAGGTAAGGGTGAGACTAACTCTCATTATTAACAAGTTTTAATTCATAGAAGTGATCAATTGTTGTAGGTTTAAGGGATTGGGATTAGGTCAAAAATCATTAAAAGTGGAAGAATTAGGTGAATTTTGATGTAGTTTGATGTAGACAGATGTTAATTAGTCATAGAACACGTTTAGATGCTGATTGGTGATGAATTAGAGGACTGGGTAGTGAGAATTCGAGTGCTGAGATGTGTTGCAGAGCTCCGACAGAACCCTGTTCTGTCATCGCTCGCAACTGCGAGCGTTCCTACTCGCACCTGCGAGTAACCCTTTTAGCTCGCCACTGCGAGCAATGTTGTACGCAACTGCGAGTTGCCCCGTTGAACTCGCCATTGCGAGTTGTTTAGCTCGCAACTGCGAGTTAGTGCAGTACAGACTTGATGTGGTGCGAAATTGTGTCTTTTCGCCCGTTCCTTTGATGAGTTAGTTTCTGATGTTTATATTATAGATGATGTTGCTAATTACGATGTTCCAGTGATGCTGTTTTGATGTAATGAACTGATATGGATCTTTTGTTAATTAATTTAACATTAAAAATGAAGATTGTTGCATTTAGAGTCGAGTTGTTGCATAGTCGGCGATGGGGGCTTAATGCCTGACAGGTTTTTATGACCTTAGCGATGGGGGCTTAATGCCCGACGGTCCAAATATGACCTTAGCGATGGGGGCTTAATGCCCTGGTGGTACCACATGCATGTTGTTGTTGTCTAAGTTGTTGTTGATGTTGTTGTTGCATTGTAGAGTCATCATAACTAAAAATAAATGATGAATATTGTGATGATGTTGCCGTTTTGATGCTGTTGTTGCTGTCCCATTATTTATAATGATGTAAATGGAGTGAATTAAGATGAATATGTTACCTTCGAATAACTATGAAGTTGTGGATTACTTAACCTCGTTAAATGATGACTAAATGATGATATTAATGTTAGATATATGCTGTTGGTTATCTTTTATGAATTTTTATTTGTTTTTAATGAATGTGAAATCTCACCCCTTCTGCGTATATGTTGCCTCGACCGTGGGTAATGTGCAGGTAATAAAGACTAGATGTGTTCGTGAGTAGACTCCTCACTTCGTGTCGTCTAGGATGCTCTTATACGTAACGGGATGGGGGTGTCTGATGATTGTTTTCCTTGTTACGTATTTTATTTAATAAATGTTGAACATTTTATGAAGACTATTTGAGATGTTAAGTTGTGGCCTTTTATGCCAAGATTTTATGTGACGTTGCGAACTAAATTTCCGCTGCATTTGATTATTGAATTTTATAAAGACAGGTTGCTTTAATAAATAGTATTTTCCCATTATTATATTGTTGTTAAATGATGTATTGATGTATGTGATGCTCCGTTATGTTGATGAACTCTGATAAATTTAATGAAATTTTTAAGTTGGGAAAACGGGGTGTTACAATTGGTATCAGAGCAGGTCGGTCCGTCCGGCCAAGTAGTGAGTCAAGTTGTGTTAATTTAGCAATTGGAATACCATTATTATGTTATTCTAAACGTTGTGTGTTGTGCAGTAAAGAAGAGTAGATCTGGAGGCTGCAAACCTTATCTGTTACAAGAGGACTAGAATGGCTGGAAGAAATGATGCTGCGATTGCTGCTGCTTTGGAAGCTGTCGCCCAAGCTGTAGGACAACAACCAAATGCTGGTGTTGGTGTTAATGCTGATGTAAGGATGTTGGAGGCCTTTCTGAGAAATCATCCTCCCACTTTCAAAGGAAGGTACGACCCTGATGGAGCACAGGCATGGCTCAAGGAGATTGAGAGGGTGTTCAGGGTTATGCAATGTACTGATGATCAGAAGGTGCGTTTTGGTACGCATATGCTATCTGAGGGGGCTGATGACTGGTGGGTGGGTCTATTACCTGAATTAGAGCAAGGTGGTGCGGCTATTACTTGGGCTGTGTTTAAGGGAGAGTTCCTAAACATATATTTTCCTGAAGATGTTCGTGGAAGGAAAGAGGTCGAGTTCCTTGAGCTGAAGCAAGGAAACATGTCAGTGACAGAGTATGCGGCAAAGTTTGTGGAGCTGGCTCAGTTCTATCCACACTATACTGGAGACAATGCTGAGTTTTCTAAATGTATCAAGTTTGAGAATGGTTTGCGTCCTGATATTAAGCGAGCCATTGGTAACCAACAAATCCGTGACTTTTCTGCGTTGGTGAGCAGGTGCAGAATCTATGAAGATGATTCGAAGGCTCATTATAAGATTATGAATGAGAGAAGGGGTAAGCAGCAACAGAATCGTGGGAAGCCTTATAGTACTCCAGCTGATAAGGGCAAACATAAAGTGAATGATGAGAGGAAGCCTAAGAAGAATGAGACTCCTGCTGGGATTGTTTGTTACAAATGTGGAGAAAAAGGTCACAAGAGTAATGCTTGTGGTGCTACTGAGACGAGAGGGTGCTACCGTTGTGGTGTCAAGGGGCATACAGTTGCAGAATGCAAGCACGATGACACTATTTGTTTCAATTGCGGTGGGAAAGGACATATTTCTGCTCAGTGTACTGAACCAAAGAAGGCCCCGGCCAGGGGTAAGGTTTTTGCTCTGACTGGTACTCAAACTGAGAATGAGGATCGTTTGATCAGAGGTACTTGCTACATTAATGATACTCCTTTAGTTGCTATTATTGATACTGGTGCTACACATTGTTTTGTTGCTTTTGATTGTGTTTCTAAGATGGGCCTTGCTATGTCTGATATGAATGGAGAAATGGTTGTCGAAACTCCAGCTAAGGGTTCGGTGACCACTTCTCTCGTCTGTTTACGTTGTCCCCTGTCTATG
This sequence comes from Medicago sativa, assembly GCF_051527215.1. NCBI lineage: Eukaryota > Viridiplantae > Streptophyta > Magnoliopsida > Fabales > Fabaceae > Medicago > Medicago sativa. Next base: position 26,146,321 of record NC_140750.1, read on the forward strand.
TTTGATCGTGATTTTGAGATTGATTTAGTATGTCTACCTTTGAGCGGAATGGATGTGATTCTTGGTATGAACTGGTTAGAGTACAACCATGTTCTCATTAATTGTTTTAGTAAGTCGGTGCGTTTCTCTTCTGCTGAAGAGGAAAGTGGCGCGGAGTTTTTGTCTACTAAGCAGCTGAAGCAGCTAGAACGCGATGGAATCCTAATGTTTTCTTTGATGGCATCCTTATCTTTGGAGAATCAAGCAGTGATCGATAAGTTACAAGTAGTGTGCGATTTCCCTGAAGTTTTTCCTGATGAAATTCCTGATGTGCCACCGGAAAGAGAAGTTGAATTTTCTATTGATCTTGTTCCAGGAACGAAGCCTGTGTCTATGACACCTTACCGTATGTCAGCTTCTGAGTTGGCTGAGTTGAAGAAACAGTTAGAAGATCTACTCGACAAGAAGTTTATTAGACCAAGTGTTTCACCTTGGGGAGCTCCAGTGTTACTGGTTAAGAAGAAAGACGGCAGTATGAGGTTGTGTATTGATTATCGACAGTTGAACAAAGTAACTATAAAGAATAGGTATCCACTTCCAAGAATTGATGACTTGATGGATCAGTTAGTGGGTGCACGTGTGTTCAGCAAGATTGACTTGAGGTCGGGTTATCACCAGATTAAAGTAAGAGATGAAGATATGCAGAAGACGGCTTTTAGGACGCGATATGGACATTATGAATATAAGGTGATGCCTTTTGGTGTTAGTAATGCACCTGGTGTATTTATGGAGTATATGAATCGCATTTTTCATGCATTTTTGGATCGCTTCGTGGTTGTGTTCATTGATGATATTCTGATTTATTCTAAGACGGAGGAAGAACATGCTGAGCATTTGAAGATTGTCTTGCAAGTGCTGAAAGAAAAGAAGTTGTATGCTAAATTGTCTAAGTGCGAGTTCTGGTTGAAGGAAGTAAGTTTTCTTGGCCATGTTGTTTCTGGTAGTGGTATTGCAGTTGATCCATCTAAAGTTGAAGCGGTATCACAATGGGAGACTCCGAAGTCAGTTACAGAGATTAGAAGCTTTTTGGGTTTAGCGGGTTACTACCGACGATTTATTGAAGGATTTTCTAAGTTAGCACTTCCGTTAACGCAGTTGACGTGTAAAGGTAAAACCTTTGTGTGGGATATTCATTGTGAGAACAGTTTTAATGAATTGAAGAAGCGTTTGACGACGGCTCCGATTTTGATCTTGCCGAAACCTGATGAACCTTTTGTAGTGTATTGTGATGCGTCCAAGTTGGGTTTGGGAGGTGTACTTATGCAAGATGGTAAGGTGGTTGCGTATGCATCAAGAAAGTTGAGGACTCATGAACGAAACTACCCTACTCATGACCTTGAATTAGCTGCAGTTGTATTTGCACTTAAGATTTGGAGACATTACTTGTATGGTTCGAGATTTGAGGTGTTTAGTGATCACAAGAGCTTGAAGTATTTGTTTGATCAGAAGGAATTGAATATGAGACAGCGAAGGTGGCTCGAATTGTTGAAAGATTATGACTTTAGTTTGAATTATCATCCGGGTAAAGCTAATGTTGTTGCAGATGCCTTGAGTAGGAAGACTTTACACTTGTCGGCACTGATGGTTAAAGAGATGGAATTGCTTGAACAGTTCAGAGACTTGAGTTTGGTTTGCGAGATGTCGCCACAGAGTGTGAAATTGGGGATGTTAAAGATCAACAATGAATTTCTGGATAGTATCAGAGAGGCGCAGAAAGTAGATGTGAAGTTGGTGGATTTAATGGTTGCAACCGATCCTGCTGTAGACAGTGACTTTAAGGTTGATGACCAAGGAGTGTTGAGGTTTCGAGGAAGAATTTGTATTCCTGATAATGATGAGATGAAGAAGATGATCCTTGAGGAAGGCCATAGAAGCAGTTTGAGTATTCATCCAGGAGCTGCTAAAATGTATCAAGATTTGAAGAAAATGTTTTGGTGGTCAGGTTTGAAGCGCGACGTGGCACAATTTATGTATGCATGTTTGACTTGTCAGAAGTCAAAAGTTGAGCATCAGAAACCTGCTGGGTTATTGACACCGCTAGAGATTCCGGAATGGAAATGGGATAGTATATCCATGGATTTTGTGACGAGTTTGCCGAATACCAACAAAGGGAATGATGCAATTTGGGTGATCGTAGATAGATTGACGAAGTCGGCCCATTTCATTCCGATTAATATTACTTTTCCTGTGTCCCAGCTAGCAGAGATTTATGTTAGAGATGTCGTGAAGCTACATGGTGTCCCATCAAGCATTGTGTCGGATAGAGATCCGAGGTTTACATCGAGGTTCTGGAAGAGTTTGCATGAGGCCTTGGGCACTAATTTGAAGTTAAGTTCAGCATACCACCCGCAGACGGATGGACAATCGGAAAGGACAATTCAGTCACTGGAAGATTTGTTGAGAGTTTGTGTGCTTGAGCAAGGTGGAACTTGGGATAGTTATCTACCCCTGATAGAATTCACGTACAACAACAGTTACCACGCTAGTATTGGAATGGCACCCTTCGAAGCATTGTATGGTCGGAGATGCAGAACTCCGTTGTGTTGGTTTGAATCCGGTGAGAGTGTGGTATTGGGACCAGAGATTGTCCAACAGACTACTGAGAAGGTGAAGTTAATCAGAGAAAAGATGAAAGAATCACAGGATAGACAGAAAAGTTATCATGATAAGCGCAGGAAGGATCTTGAGTTTCAAGAAGGAGACCATGTGTTTCTGAGAGTCACTCCGGTGACGGGTGTTGGACGTGCATTGAAGTCAAAGAAGTTGACTCCGAGGTTTATTGGCCCGTATCAGATTTCAGAAAGGGTCGGAACGGTTGCTTATAGGGTGGGTTTGCCACCACATCTTTCGAACTTGCATGATGTGTTTCATGTATCGCAACTTCGAAAGTATGTGCCGGATCCATCAGATGTGATTCCAAGAGATGATGTGCAGGTAAGGGATAACCTTACAATCGAGACCCTACCGGTGAGAATAGAGGATAGAGAAGTGAAGAGGCTTAGAGGCAAGGAGATACCTCTTGTGAAGGTTGTTTGGGAAGGAGCAGCCGGTGAAAGTTTGACTTGGGAGTTGGAGAGTAAGATGCGGGAATCTTACCCAGAGTTGTTTGAACAAGGTACGTTTACGAGGACGTAAATATTCTAAGTGGGGGAGAGTTGTAACGCCCACTTTTTCATAATTAATATTTAAGTGATTTATGGCTTTTTATTAGAATATTATGTGAATTATTATATATATGTATATATATATATATATATATATATTGGTAGAAGATATGTTAATAATATAAGTATTTTCTTAAGTGGGGGAGAAATATTGTTATTAGTAGAAATAATTAAATTACTAGGGGAAAGAGTAAGTTGTGGTGAGAAGAGCAATTAGGGAAAGAATAAAAGTCTGAAATTGGGAGAGAAAATTAGAACGCGTACAACAGAGGAAAGAAGAGAGAAAGAAGAGAAAACCAGAGAGAACCCTAAAGAACGAAGAACACGGCTGTTGGATTTCAGAATCATAATCTAAGGTAAGGGTGAGACTAACTCTCATTATTAACAAGTTTTAATTCATAGAAGTGATCAATTGTTGTAGGTTTAAGGGATTGGGATTAGGTCAAAAATCATTAAAAGTGGAAGAATTAGGTGAATTTTGATGTAGTTTGATGTAGACAGATGTTAATTAGTCATAGAACACGTTTAGATGCTGATTGGTGATGAATTAGAGGACTGGGTAGTGAGAATTCGAGTGCTGAGATGTGTTGCAGAGCTCCGACAGAACCCTGTTCTGTCATCGCTCGCAACTGCGAGCGTTCCTACTCGCACCTGCGAGTAACCCTTTTAGCTCGCCACTGCGAGCAATGTTGTACGCAACTGCGAGTTGCCCCGTTGAACTCGCCATTGCGAGTTGTTTAGCTCGCAACTGCGAGTTAGTGCAGTACAGACCTGATGTGGTGCGAAATTGTGTCTTTTCGCCCGTTCCTTTGATGAGTTAGTTTCTGATGTTTATATTATAGATGATGTTGCTAATTACAATGTTCCAGTGATGCTGTTTTGATGTAATGAACTGATATGGATCTTTTGTTAATTAATTTAACATTAAAAATGAAGATTGTTGCATTTAGAGTCGAGTTGTTGCATAGTCGGCGATGGGGGCTTAATGCCTGACAGGTTTTTATGACCTTAGCGATGGGGGCTTAATGCCCGACGGTCCAAATATGACCTTAGCGATGGGGGCTTAATGCCCTGGTGGTACCACATGCATGTTGTTGTTGTCTAAGTTGTTGTTGATGTTGTTGTTGCATTGTAGAGTCATCATAACTAAAAATAAATGATGAATATTGTGATGATGTTGCCGTTTTGATGCTGTTGTTGCTGTCCCATTATTTATAATGATGTAAATGGAGTGAATTAAGATGAATATGTTACCTTCGAATAACTATGAAGTTGTGGATTACTTAACCTCGTTAAATGATGACTAAATGATGATATTAATGTTAGATATATGCTGTTGGTTATCTTTTATGAATTTTTATTTGTTTTTAATGAATGTGAAATCTCACCCCTTCTGCGTATATGTTGCCTCGACCGTGGGTAATGTGCAGGTAATAAAGACTAGCTGTGTTCGTGAGTAGACTCCTCACTTCGTGTCGTCTAGGATGCTCTGATACGTAACGGGATGGGAGTGTCTGATGATTGTTTTCCTTGTTACGTATTTTATTTAATAAATGTTGAACATTTTATGAAGACTATTTGAGATGTTAAGTTGTGGCCTTTTATGCCAAGATTTTATGTGACGTTGCGAACTAAATTTCCGCTGCATTTGATTATTGAATTTTATAAAGACAGGTTGCTTTAATAAATAGTATTTTCCCATTATTATATTGTTGTTAAATGATGTATTGATGTATGTGATGCTCCGTTATGTTGATGAACTCTGATAAATTTAATGAAATTTTTAAGTTGGGAAAACGGGGTGTTACAGCGTTGACATTGGTCACACTTAGAAACAAAAAGATGCACATATTTAAAGAGCGATGGCCAACAGAAACCAGATTGAAGAATTTTGAAAGAAGTCTTTTGAGTACTGGCGTGGCCATAATAGGGAGAAGAGTGACAATGGTTCAAAATATCACTTACCTCGTTTTCAGGAATGCATCTTCTGAAGATTTCATCTGATCCCCTTTTGAAGAGGTAAGGCTCATCCCAATAGTAGTGCTTGAGATCATGAAAGAACTTCTTTTGTTGGTAGTTCAAATCAGGGGATAATACTCTTGATGCAAGAAAGTTAACAAAATCTGCATACCAAGGTGCTTTAGTTTGTGCCAATGAGAAGAGTTGATCATCCGAGAAGGAATCATCTAAGGGCAACTCATCCTCATTGATTTCCCTAAGACGGGACAAGTGATCAGCTACAACATTTTCAATATCTTTTTTATCTTTTATTTCAAGATCAAATTCATGGAGGAGCAAAATCCACCGGATCAGTCTCGGTTTGGCATCTTTTTTGTTTAGCAAATATTTTATCGCCGAGTGATCCATGTAAACAATGATTTTTGATCCTACTAAGTATTGTCTAAATTTGTCAATGGCATAAACTACCGCCAACAATTCTTTTTCTGTTGTGGCATAATTTACTTGTGCCCCATCAAGGGTCTTAATTGCATAGTATATCGCATGCATCTTCTTATCTTTCCTTTGACCTTACACCGCCCCTCACACATTATTTCAAAAGGTAAGTTCAAATCTGATGGTTGTATGATCAGGGCTGTGACCAAAGCTTCCTTCAACCTCCAAAATGCCTTTAGGCATGAATCATCAAAGACAAAATCTACATCCTTAAGGAGCAAGCTTGTTCGTGGCCTAGTGATCAATGAAAAATCTTTAATAAAGTGGCGGTAAAATTGTGCATGACCTAGAAAGCTTCTTACTTCTTTGACCTAGGTAGGGGGTTGCATTTTTTCAATAATTTCAATTTTTGCTTTGTCTACCTCTATTTCTCGCTCGAAGACCAAGTGTCCTAAGACAATCCCTTCTCTTACCATGAAGTCACACTTTTCCCAATTCAAGACTAAGTTCACATGTTAACATCTTTCTAAAACTTTTTCTAGGTTAGCCAAACAATCATCAAAACTGGATCCATGCACAGAAAAATCATCCATAAAAACTCCCATTATATTTTCAACAAAATCAGAAAAAATAGACATCATACATCTTTGAAAAGTAACAGGAGCATTACAGAGACCAAAAGGCATCCTTCTATAGGCAAAAGTGCCAAAAGGGCATGTAAAAGTTGTTTTCTCTTGGTCATTAGGGTGAATGGGTATTTGAAAAAAATCCAGAATAACCGTCCAAGTAACAAAAATGTGAATGCTTAGCTAACCTTTCTTGCATTTGATCTATAAAAGGAAGTGGGAAGTGATCCTTATGGGTTGCCTTGTTAAGCTTCCTATAATCAATGCACATCCTCCACCCTGTGATAGTTCTAGTAGCAATGGATTAATTTTTTTTATCATTTTTAATAACTGTAAGACCACCCTTTTTAGGTACTACTTGAACCGGACTAACCCATTTAGAATCAAAAATTGGATAAATAACACCTGCATCTAAGAGTTTTAAGACTTCTTTTTTCATAACTTCTTTCATGTTAGGATTTAATCTTCTTTGATGTTCAATGGAGGGTTTATAGTCCTCTGCAAGTAGTATCCTATGCATGCATAATGAGGGGTTTATTCCTTTAATGTCTTCGATGGTATACCCTATAGCTTTAGGATATTTCTTGAGGACATTAAGTATTTTTCAGTTTCACCCTTATTTAGGCTTGCATTAACAATAACAGGGTAAGTAGAGTTAGGACCCAATAATTCATACCTCAGATTTGGTGGGAGCGGTTTAAGCTCCACCTTTGGTGCCACTCTTGGAGGAGGGATAACTTCTTCTTCCCTCAATTCTTCTATATCTGAGCCTTCTATAGGGGGGTTTCCATCTAGCAGCTCTTCATAGGCTTGGGCATCTCCTTCTAGTGTTGTACCTGAATTGTTCATCAAACACATTTCCAGGCCATCGTGTGTAGGTGATGCTAAAGAGCATTCTTTCACATAATGGTCGATTATATCTATCATGCAACATGAGTCCTTAACGGAAGGACTCTTCATGAGGTTAGCAAGTTCAAATTCAACAGTTTCTTTGCCAACATTAAATGCCAATTTGCCATTCTTAACATCAATTATAGCCCCTGCAGTAGCAAGGAAAGGCCTTCCCAAAAGAATCGGTACTTGGCTATCTTCCTCTATTTCCATCACAACAAAATCGGCGGGGATATAAATTTCTCCTACTTTGACCGAGACATTGATGACATGCTGTCATTATGTAATTTTTAGGACTTATTGTGACATTTTATTAGAGTTCTCATGCAATTTTCACTATTCCGGGGTGCAAAAAGATGAAAAACTGAAGTTCTGCCAGACCAAATCGCGCCACGCCAAATTGAAGCCTTGCCGCGATTTTGAAACAACAAATACACACTTCCTGTAAAGAGGAAATCGCGGCGCGCCTATTAACAAGGCGTGGCGCGATTTTGCTAGGTCAGGCCCATAAATCTCTATAAATACTGCACTCATTCTGAAGAAAAGGGTTACGATTTTGGAGAGCAAAGTGCTATTTTGAGACATCGGAGACGGCTAGAAGGGCGATTTCTTCAACCTTTTACCCATTCATGTATATTTTAATTATTTCATTGATTATGCTATTTGTAATCTCGATTATGAGTAGCTAAATCTCTTAGAGATTAGATCCGAGATGAATCTTTGTAACCCTTGATGACAGTCAGTCATTCACTATTTTTAGAGTCCTTTTAGTTAAGTTTTTATTCTATCATTATTAGTTTAGTACTTAATTTAGAGTCATTTTAAATAAATTACCATTTTATTATTTACTGTGTCAAGTAGAGAAAGGATTGAAAGCATGGGTTTATTATTCAATTAGTAGCCACATGAGTTAGCAAAAGATGTATCACGTTTTGGAGGGCTGAATAGCATAGAATAATTAGAAAAGAAGTTGGCTTCTTTGCATTCAGTGTTGGCCCAATAGAAATACAAAGGAGGCATGCGATTGGCTGGAAGGAAAAGAAAAAAATTTGGTTTGGAAGGATATAAGAGAGAAGCTAGCCGCACATAGAAAAGGAGGGGAGGAGACGTTTTGGAAAAGAGAAGGATGGTCACGCAGCACGAGGCAATATTCCAAGGAGGGAGGTGACATCACGTTTTGGGGAAAAAGGTGGAGAACTAGCTACACACATCAGTGGGAAAACAACAACAGGAAACAGAGAAATTCATGAGTATTTTCCTTTTGTCTTGTTTGTTTATTCCCATAGATATGATTAGCTAATTTTCTGTGATTAGGTCATGAGATGATTATGTACTAGCTCATGTGATGTAACCTGAAACTCTTTCGTTTATGAATGTCAATCTAGTTTATTCAGCATATTTTGTTCCTAATGTTTTTATGATTCTGACCCAATATAATTGTTTTAAGAGATTATATGACTACTGACACTAGCGTGTATCTCAGAAATATTTATGTTGTTCTATCTAACGGACAATCTAGGGATGAAGCGTTGTTAGATAGTGATAATTGAATTAACGGACTAAATAGCCATTGATGATTATAGGTTCACCTAAGGAATTAGGGAATTATGATTAGATGAGAGGATTTAGGATCAAGGGATTGACCTAAGTTAATTTGTTAATTCGTCGTTGACTTTGTGACGTTCGTAGGCTTAAGAAACAGGTTACTAATGAGTGATGTATAGATGAATCGAATGACCTAGTCATTTCTCTAAAATTATTTCAAAACCAAGTTTATATTTCAGTTATTTATTTATCATTGCAACCAACAATCAATTTTCCTAAGGCAACCCACTTATTTACTTACAACTTAAATGTTAATGAAATTGCCAAGTAGAGATTAGAACAGTCCCTGTGGATACGAATTAAATTATTACTTCGATAAAAGTTAATACACTTGCTAATTTTCTATCAAGTTTTTGGCGCCGTTGCCGGGGACTGTTAAATCATTTCAACTTTGCAATTTTGTTTCTATTTAGGATTTTTGTCATTTTTTTTTGTATATATATTGAAAAAAATTGAAAAAAAAATATTATGATTTATGCTCTTCATATCTCATTGTACTTTGCTGCTAAAGAATTTATCTAAGTTTTGCAGCTATGATAGACAGGTTAGTAGACATGTTACGCCTTTATGACACAGAGGAGATTGTTACGTTGGAGTATGAAAAACATTTGCTTTCTTGGAAGATAGAACAACGGGACAATCAAATCTCAAGATTAAATGCGAGATGTGATCATGAGGCGCATCATCAGGGTACAGATTGCGAAGGGCTGAAAGAGCTTATCAACATCGATTACAATACTCAGCTTCAAAATATTTTAGATGATTTCTTGATATTAAATCAAAGTTCATTTGAGAAATTTGAAGTTCAGTGTGGTGATCTTGTTGGGAAAGCGAATGAATGTGAGAAGCAACTGGTTGAGATGGAGACTGAGTGTCATGTTGTGGTGGAAGAAAATGCACAAAAGAGGAGTGTTGGTCTCTACCTGAAGTCTCAACCAACGGGGTTGAAAGAAATCATTCCTCTGCAAGGGTATATCTATTCTTCTTTAAGGTGGGATAGCTCAAATGCCAAAAGTCTAGCAGTTGGATCATGGGAGCATCTGCTACTTTGTATGAAGTTCATGGAATTCCTACCAAACAAGAGGAAGAAGAAGGATGATGTGTTCTTTCTGTCATATTTTCCACCCTAACAGTGGTTGAGGCGTCAAGCTTAATGACGTAAAAGAAAGTGCTTGATGGGAGGCAACCCATCCTTTTTTTTTTTTTTTAATGTTTTTTATTTTGCAGGTATTTTTATTTGGTAAAGAAAAAAAAATGAAGAAAAAAAAAAGCAAAAAAAAAAAAGAAAGTGAAAAGATGGACAAAAAAAAAAATCAGAGTCCACATCAGTTCTTATTTTTTTTCAATAACTTGTCAGATGTCAGTCGTGTCAGTTTATTTTCATTTTTCAGTAAATTTAATTGTTTGCTTGTTTATTATTAATGAATTTTCTTGTTCTTGACTTTTTCCAGTTTAGTAACAAATGTTTGTTCAAGTGGTATTCCAAAAGTTCAAAAGGAGGAGTGACTTGTGTTTCAAAGGCGAAGTGTACGGCAGTTAAAGATAGGTAGTCACAACTCCCAGAAATCTAAATTGTAAGGTTCATGGCCAAATTTTATTTTTCCAATTTACTTATATAGAGTGTTCCATGCATTTACATTTCTAGAACTTGCAATTTTTCTCTACTGTCGATTGATCTTTGTCATTAGCACACTGAGGCAAAAGTGCTTGGTCCTGTGAGCCTTTTGAAGCCTACCCTGATTTTAATTGTTATAATTTATCCTTTTCTTAGCCAAATTGAGCTGGTAGGTTTAGAACTTTTTGTTCGGTGACAAACTACATTACAAGCTTAGAGACTTTTAGGACTTGTCCCATATTGTTTTTCTGAGTTAGGCATTGTAGAATGTTGCTAAAGATTAAGTTTGGGGTTGCTATTGGAATTTGCAACCAATTAAGTTTGGGGTGGGGGTACTAGAGAATAAAGAGAACAAAAAAAGAACATTATCATAAAACATAAATAAAAAAAAAAACACACAAAAATGGTGTAAAAAAAACAATAAAATGAAAAAGGGACAAAACATTGAAAATCCGAGTAACTTTAAACTCGATTGTCCCAATAGTTACAAGTATTCTCTAGTACCTTTACAATTGTTGTTCCATAAGGTGAATGAATGATGGATTGAATTTTGTGCTTAACTTCCGTAGTAATGCCTAACTCAAATTTTGTGTAGCCTACTTATCCAAATATTATCCCACCTTCACCTAAGCCCCGTTATAACCCTTAAAGACCTCAAAGTGTGCATTGACATTGATTTTGATTGACGTTTAGAAACTTTTCAAGCATATGGTAATATGTAGATTGCATGTCGACTGTTGATAGGGCCAAACCGCAAGTGCACGGCCTATCGAAGTAATAGTAGTAAGTAGAGTTATCGTTCTGCTAGGGAGTTGGTCAATGATAGAGGTTTGGCAAGTGCACCAAATACTATCGAAGTAGTAAAAATATCGATCCCACGAGGACTGTGTTAATCTCAATTCAGCAATAAGGTTAATATTTAGGATGTGTAAAAGTTATTTTTAGTTTGCCACTAGGCAGTAGATTTGATTTGCATAAAAAAGTAAATGAACATAAAATAAAGATTTGGTTAGAAAATAAGAGAGAAAGATGAGATCAGATCCTTCGAATCCTCTAAGTTCCCCTAATTGGTCTACTGCACCTATTCGTTATGAATCCTTTTCTAATTTATGATGATTAACAAAATAGCTCTAATCAATCCCTTGAGTTAGAACCCTCTTCTTAAACTACAGCCCCTAATTCCTTAGGTGGTCTAATAACTCTTGAAGGTTTTACCGAACGTTAGCCTATTATCACTAACAAACGATTATCTATTCCTAGACTAACCCTGTTTATTAGAACAATTCAATTAGGTCTAAGTTGAAAGCCATGGTCAGTGGTCATTCATTCTCACGAAATCAAGTTATATGTGATCAAGATATAAAAAGCATTAAGAACAATTGAATTGAATAAACTAGAATTGAATTCATAAACAAAATAGAGTTTCACAGCAACATGTGTCAATTAGGGTTACAAAGATTCATCTCGGATCCAATCTCTAAGAGATTTAGCTACTCATAATTGAGTTTACAAATAGCATAATCAATGAAAGAATTAAAACATACATAAACTGGGTTAGAGATGATGAAATCCTCTCCGCTGCAGCCTTCTGGGTGTTAAAATCGCACTTTCGTTCTCCAAAATCGTAACCCTTGTTCTTCAGATTGAGTGCAGTATTTATAGAAGTCATGGGCCTGACCCATCAAAATCGCGCCGCGCCATGTATATAGGCGTGCCGCGATTTCCTCTTTACAGGAAGTGTGTATTTTTGCTTCAAAAATCGCAGCACGACTTGAAATTGGCGTGGCGCGATTTCCTTCGAACAGACTTCAAATTTTAAGCTTTTTGCACTCCAGAACAGTATAAATTGCATGAGAACTCTATCAAAATGTCACAATAAGTCCCTAATATTATGTAATGACAGCATGTCATCACAACCCCAAACTTAAACCATTCCTTGTCCTCAAGGAATTTGCTTGCAACAGTGACAAATGACAGTAAAATAACAGTTACCTGACAAAACGATAGTACCCAAAAGTTCATTCTCCTTCTAGCTAAAGATGAGCTAGTTTGACTTGTTCGCATCCACCAATTCACAACTCCTCGCATCAAATTGAAACAGGGTTCTACCAGTCGACATGCAGGTCTACATATTACCATACACTTGAAAAGTTTCTAAACATCAATCAAAGTCAATATCATTACACACTTTTGAGGTCTTTAAGGTTATAACGGGGCTTAGGTGAAAGGTGGGATATATTTGGATAAGTAGGCTACACAAAATTTGAGTTAGGCATTCCTAAGGAAGTTAAAGCACAAAGTTCAATCCAACACATTCATTCACCTAATAGAACAACAATTGCAAAGGTACTAGAGAATATTTATAACATTTAGGGACAATCGAGTTTGAAGTTACTCGGATTTTCAATGTTTTGTCCCTTTTTCATCATTCAATTTTTTTTTTTGATACACCATTTTTGTGTGTATTTTGCATGACAATTTCATATTTCTTTCATTTTTGTTCTCTAATTCTCTAATTCTCTAGTACCCCCACCCCAAACTTAGTTGGTTGCAAATTCCAATAGCAACCCCAAACTTAATCTTTAGCAACATTCTACAATGCCTTAACTCAGAAAATACATTAAGGGACAAGTCCTAAAAGTCTCTAGGCTTGTAATGTAGTTTGTCACCGAACAAAAAGTTCTAATCCTACCGGCTCACAATTGGTTAAGAAAGGATAAATTCAACGAATTAAAACAGGGTAGGCTTCAAAAAAGGCTCACAGGACCAAGCACTTTTGCCTCAGTGTGTAATTGACAAAGACCAATCAATAATAGAGAAACAATGCAAGTTCTAGAAATGTAGTTGCATGGAAAACTAATCTAAATATAAGTAAATTGAAAAACAAGATTTGGCAATGAACCTTATGGCTGAGATTTCTGGGAGTATGTGACTACCTAGCAACGCCGTACACTTCGCCTTTGAATCAAGTCACCCCTCCTTTAGAACTTTTGGAATACCGTTTCATCAAACAACTGTTACTAAACTGGAATAGGTCACATGAAACAAAACAAATTCATTAATAATACAAGTGCAGGAGCAATTACAATAGGGAAATAGTTCAATGGACTTCGACATTAAAAAGAAAAGAAAGAAAATACATCAAAAGAAAAATGACTGAAAATAAAATACAAAGCAGAAAATGCTAATCCATCAGTAGATCAGCCCATGTTCACATCATCATCCGAGTGTCCAGCCCCCGGTGTCCTCAATCCTTCAAAGATGCCATCCCCTTGATCTTGCTCGGTGGTATTGAAATCATCAGTGATTTCCCTCCTCAGTTTCTCAACCCAACACTCCTCCGGCGGTTGAACATTCAGCAATGCATTAAGGGCTTCAGGGCTGAAATCAATGATCTTGCCCCAAACAAAAGATTGAAAGGGTGTATCAGAAACCCGTGCATTTGCAAAGAATTCGACGATCACGATTTTGTTGTTCGCTTCATCGATCATCTCATTCAACTTTGTCCACCCTCTCCTTCGTAACTCAGCCTCAAAGAACGGATAATTCACAAGCTTTGTGAATTCAAACTTCCTCTCCCCCACAACTTCAAAACTTTTCATGGCTTTGTGGAACTCTTGGGCTTGGTCATTGATAAAATGAATGGTGTTTTCGGGTGGTTCGGATGCGGTACGAGGGCGTTTGGCTTTGCTTGTGGATGGCTTGGGGTTGGTGGCTTTCTTTGAGCGGGTGTTTCTTTGGTTGGAGGCCATTTGTGGTTTAGGAAGATGGTGAAAGGGAAGTTTTGTGAAGTTTGGGAAAGTTGGGAATGATGGTGGTTTGGTGGTGGTTTGGATTGATGAATTGATGATAGGATTGTGGGTAGATGATGTTTAGGAAGTGAAAATGGAGATGAAGATGAGAAAAATTTGTGAATGGAAGTTTAGGGAAGTTTTGGTAGAGAAAGGTAGGAAGACTGGAATGGGAAAAATGGTGGAAAAGCTGGGTTTTTATAGACTGGTAGGCAAAATCGCGGCACGCCATATAACAAGGCGCGACGCGATTTTGATCATACAGGGAGCATGCTTTGCTTCCTCAGGCCAAAAATTTTGTTTTCTTGAAAAATGCCTGAGTTCATTGAATTTTTGAAAAACTTTTGAGGAAAGAATCATGCAAGACATCAGTACCTTGCATGATTTTCTTTGCAGGAGGTATACTTGAACAATTTTTTAAAACTTTCCTGCCTCGTATTAAAAAGAAAAGAAAAATATTTTTGTGTTTTTGTTTTTGAAAGCAATAAAATCATACCTGAAAATTAAATAGTGGGTTGCCTCCCACCCAGCGCTTTCTTTTACGTCATTGAGCTTGACGTTTCAACCACTGTTAGGGTGGCAAATATGTCAAAAAGAACACATCATCCTTCTTCTTCCTCTTGTTTGGTAGGAATTCCATGAATTTGTAACAAAGAAGTAGATGCTCCCATGCACTCACAGTTAAACCTTTGGAATTTAAGCTCTCCCACCTTAGAGAAGGACGTGCATCCATCTGCACACGAGTGATTTCCTCAACCTCCGTTGGTTCAGACTTCGGGAAAATGTCAACACTCCTTACTTTGGGATTTTCTTCCACAACAACCTTGTGACATTCAGTCTCCATATGAACTAGCTTCCTCTGAGACTCATGTGCTTTCTCAACAAGATCACCACACTGAACATCATACTTTTCAAATAAAACTTGATTTGACACCAAGAAATCATCTAAAATATTCTGAAGTTGAGTATTGTAATCGATGTTGATCACCTCTTTCTTCCCTTCACCATCACTACCTGGTTGATCCGCCTCATAATGACCACAACTCGATTTTGTTGTCCAAAATTTTGATCTTAAAAGATAGCATATATTTTTCATACTGCAACTTAGCAATCTCTTCTGTGTCATAGAGGAGTAACCTGTCTATCATAGCTGCAAAACTTGGATAAACTTTTCAGTAGCACAGTACAATGAGAAGAAAACAAAGAGCATAATATTTTTTTTTTTTATAAATATATATACAAAAATATAAAAGACAGAAATCCTAAATAATAACGTAATTGCCTTGTTGAAATGACTCAACAGTCCCCGGCAACGGCGCCAAAAACTTGATAGAGGTTTGGCAAGTGCACCAAATACTATCGAAGTAGTAAAAATATCGATCCCACGAGGACTGTGTTAATCTCAATTCAGCAATAAGGTTAATATTTAGGATGTGTAAAAGTTATTTTTAGTTTGCCACTAGGCAGTAGATTTGATTTGCATAAAAAAGTAAATGAACATAAAATAAAGATTTGGTTAGAAAATAAGAGAGAAAGGTGAGATCAGATCCTTCGAATCCTCTAAGTTCCCCTAATTGGTCTACTGCACCTATTCGTTATGAATCCTTTTCTAATTTACGATGATTAACAAAATAGCTCTAATCAATCCCTTGAGTTAGAACCCTCTTCTTAAACTACAGCCCCTAATTCCTTAGGTGGTCTAATAACTCTTGAAGGTTTTACCGAACGTTAGCCTATTATCACTAACAAACGATTATCTATTCCTAGACTAACCCTGTTTATTAGAACAATTCAATTAGGTCTAAGTTGAAAGCCATGGTCAGTGGTCATTCATTCTCACGAAATCAAGTTATATGTGATCAAGATATAAAAAGCATTAAGAACAATTGAATTGAATAAACTAGAATTGAATTCATAAACAAAATAGAGTTTCACAGCAACATGTGTCAATTAGGGTTACAAAGATTCATCTCGGATCCAATCTCTAAGAGATTTAGCTACTCATAATTGAGTTTACAAATAGCATAATCAATGAAAGAATTAAAACATACATAAACTGGGTTAGAGATGATGAAATCCTCTCCGCTGCAGCCTTCTGGGTGTTAAAATCGCACTTTCGTTCTCCAAAATCGTAACCCTTGTTCTTCAGATTGAGTGCAGTATTTATAGAAGTCATGGGCCTGACCCATCAAAATCGCGCCGCGCCATGTATATAGGCGTGCCGCGATTTCCTCTTTACAGGAAGTGTGTATTTTTGCTTCAAAAATCGCAGCACGACTTGAAATTGGCGTGGCGCGATTTCCTTCGAACAGACTTCAAATTTTAAGCTTTTTGCACTCCAGAACAGTATAAATTGCATGAGAACTCTATCAAAATGTCACAATAAGTCCCTAATATTATGTAATGACAGCATGCATCAGTCAATCCAATTAGCTTTTAGAAATTGATTAGAAGAGAAAGGAATAAGAAGTTTGGAGAGTGCAGTTTTTGAAGGTAAATAACAATAATATTAAAAAGTCTTGGGATCATTGGTTCGTCATAATAACGAATCTTTTCACAAGCAAGCCTTAAACTTATAATTAAACGTTAATCCTAATTACTAAGGACAAGTCTCTCTTTAGCACATCACAGCTCCTCTCGAAGTCAGTGAGTGTATCCCTCCAACAACCACACCTATTCTCATGGGTGATTGCCTTTGGGACCCTTGAAGATCGAAACTTTATGCGTCCCAAGGTTTGCTAGACTATTCTCATGTTTCGCAAACCTTGTCTAAATTCACTTGTTCGGATATCAAAGCTCCGCGTTCGCTTTATGAATTGATATCTGTGATGATGAATTAACCATTATCAAACCCTCCGCGTTCGCTTCCACAGTTTGATAATAATTAATTCATGTTAAAACGGTGAATTTAGATTAGGAATTAGGGTAACAATTAATTAGGGTTTAAGACTTGGCTTGATCCGGATTACGTCATTAGACTTATCCAACGATCCTAAGACAAAGAAGTCTACTCACTCATGTTCATCGTAGACATGGGGGAAGAAGAGAGAAAATAACAGTAAAGTAAATTGCAAAGAAAGTAAAAGGGAAAATAAAGACTTTTATTAAAATAGCAATTGAAATAAACAAAGTAAAGCCTGATTGTTTATGGAGGAGAGCTACTCTATTTATAGCTTTACATCTGACTTAGAAACTAAGCAACTAGAAGGATAAAACAGTAAAGCTGCAACAGGGTAACTTGGGCTTGAAGAAAAGTAGCAAAACAGGTCCTGGAGACGGGCACGGCCGTGCCACATGTTGGCACGGGCCGTGCCAAGCTTCTGAGTTTGGGGGAACTTATTTTTGTCCCGTATCTTCGTATTCTTGCGCTGTATTTTGCTCCAGTCCTCTTTATTTTGCTCCAAGGCACCTTCCACCATATATTTATTCCTAAAATAAAATAAAACACAATTTGAAGTAAAATATTCTAAACTAAAATAAAATGCAATAAAATAAAATCAAATCTAAAATAAAACTAAACTAAATAAGGCAATAAATAATACTATCTATGACTCATCAAACTCCCCCACACTTGAATCTTTGCTTGTCCTCAAGCAAAAGACAACAGACATAGCAGCAACAAAGATTGATTTATGGCAATATTAAGAACATAAGTCTCAAAGAAAGGTTTTGTTCCAAGTACACTAATTATAATTTCAAATATTCCTCATGAACCTATTCTACCCAACATCAAGTCTCAAGTGAGTGTGTGTGTGCAGTCCAACCCTTTTCTTGCTCCTGTATAAGACAGATATTATGAGGAATAGGTTCTATCCTTAGTGCTAAAGTAACCGAGAAAAGTCCTTTCTTCATTTCATATAAGAGTGATGGGAATTTGAGTTAAAATTAAATTAGATTTAACAATTAAGCACAAGGGGCTGCAGATGCTTAGGGGCTATCTATCCTCATAGGAAGTCTTCTCGGATGTAATTGTCCTTTCCCCCTAGATTCAAAATCACCCTAAGCAGTGCTGCAAAATTATTGTTTGTTTCATCTCCGCGTAGGAAGTCTTTTTGGATGTAATTGTCCTTTCCCCCTAGCATTGATGAATTTGTTTCACTTTAGGTTCAAATTAGGGAGTCACCACCACAATTAGGAAGTTAGGGATTATCCTTTCCCCCACATGTTGGTGCCATCCTCCCGCCCCATTTAACATTAACAAATTAAAAAGAATATAACAATTAAGAACAATTTGATTAATTTTCCCACACAAACTTATACTACTTTTACTCTTAAGACTTTAAAGGGTCTAAGTTAACACTAAAGATAGAACATGTTCCTTAAAATACCTATTCATACATTTACTCAAGGATTGCAACCGGGTGCTTTTCTCATTGGAGAATTTTCACATTAAAACAAGATATGGGTATAGCAAGAACACAAGAAACACAAGAAACTACTTTTATGTACAAGAAACAACCTTTAAAGAAGAGACAAAACAAAAAATTTTCATGCCATATTTACATTAAAAACAAGCTACTAATCGTGCCTCTTGCTATAAAAACAAAACAAAAGAATAAAGTTCAAGGGAGTTTGGGAACACTACGACTCTAGACACTTTATTAGGCGCCCCCCCCCCCCCCCCCCCCCACCCCCACACTTAGGGGAAGCATTGTCCTCAATGATTCAAAAGAAAAAGAAATTAAAAAGAAGAAGAAGAAGAAGAAAGAAGGAGTAGAAGAAGAGGAGGAGAAAGAGATGAGTAGAAGAAGAATGAGAGAGATAGGAAGAAGAAGAAGGGAAGAGAGGAAGAGGAAAGCTCACATTTGTTTATTGAGGTCCGTAAGGAGGACCTTGAAGTTGGAGGTGTTGCATCATCCGACGGAGCATCTCATTATTTTCATTATTGACACGGTTGCCCCTTTGAACTTCATTGCGAAGGCCGGAGATTTCAACACCTTGCCTTTGTTGCTCGGTGCTCATCCTCTCGATCTCATTATGAATCCATGTCCATCTTTGATTTTCATTAAGCTCACCGGCTGCATGGCCATGGTGCCCCTCTTGGTGCAAGTTAGCACCTTCTCCTTCATCATGGTGCAAGTTAGCACCTTCTCCCTCATCATCATCTTGTTCACCAAGAACCTGCATATCATTAACATACAACCAATTTTCTTCCACCTCGGTGGTAGTCCGAGATGGGTTAGGCAATAAAAACACGATTGGCATATTTAGCTTAAGTTGGTAATGGAGCGGTGGACGATGTTTGATGAAATTCATAGCAATAAGGGTCTCTATGTTAAGCCTATTGTTTCCCTCAATTGGTTTGATCCCCTCATCTTCACCCACTCCAAAACACCTAGCTATATATGTAATGATGCCACCCACCATTATGTCTCCTCTACCGGCCGGTCTAGTACCGACAAAGTCTAGGTAATCAATCAAGTAAAAACAAGTATTGACGGGGTGGTTGTAGAGCATTGCCCATAGCATGAACAATTCATCGGTTCTAGTGTTTCCTAGCTCGGTTCTACCCCAAATAGTGCAAGCCATTACCCTTTGGAGGTACCTAAGTACGGGGTTGTGGATGTTGCTAGCTTTGTTGGCTCTAGGAACATAGTTGGAAACGCCGGTGATACGTGTCCAAAAGGCAGCTGGGTCATAGTTATTCGGTTTTAGGCTAGGATCCCAATGATCATGAATATATCCTTCATTTGCAAAACCTAAGGCCTCACAAAAGTGCTGAAGTGACATGTCATAATCAATATTCATCGACCGAAAAACAACTCTATGGTTAGGGTTATCAAAATTCAACTTATCTTTAGTGAAAACAATTGAGCTTAAAAATTCATAAGTGAAGTTTTCATAACCCCGCATAGGTTTCAGCAAATCAGTCCAACCTAACTTTCCTATCATCCTAGAAACATCATCAAACAGCTCTAGCACATCTAAAGTATTGGGATCAGGATAACGAGAAGGATGCAAGTGTTTAGAGATTAGAATTTTATACCTGTCCCGTTGCTTGTTGTTCTTGAAGTTTATTCCATGATTCTTCACTTGTGCTTGCTTCTTTGGGGGAGGTCCTCCTTGAGAGCTTGCTGGTTCTTTACCACTTCTTCTTGAAGCCATTTACCCCTGTTGGAATTGGTTTTGAAGGTTTAGGGTTGGGGTTGATGTTTAAGGAAGGTTTGTTGGTTTGGATGTGGAGATTGGTTAGGTTTTGTGGTGTTTGGGTTAGGTTTTGAAAGATTAGGGTTTTGGTGAATTATGGGTTTGAATGGATGAAAGATGTTTTTGATTGGTGGTCTTTGTTTTGGATGAAGTTTGTGGTTGATTGGTGAAAGAATTGAGTGGTTTGGTGAAGAATTGAGGGAGATATGAAGGTTTGAAGGTTTGAAGGTTATGGAGGTTTAGAGAGAAGTTTGAAAGATGAAAGAGGGTTGTGGTTTAAGAATGAAGAAGAGGAAAGAAAAAAATTGTGTATATAGGCAACAAGAACACGGGCACGGCCGTGCCACCCTTGGCACGGGCCGTGCCATCTTCCTGACTTCAATCTTCAATTTTTCTTTTAAAAACTTGGCACGGCCGTGCCATACCTAACACGGGCCGTGCCACCTCTCTGATCCTGGGGGCTTCAGAATTTTTCAATTTCTTAATTTTTCTCGAATCACACTTGGACAATTACCTACAAAACAACTTAAAACAAAGAAAAACAAAACAAAAGCAATTAAATGCGTGGGTTGCCTCCCACGAAGCGCTCTTTTAATGTCATTAGCTTGACGGTTAGAAAGAGTCCTTAGAATGGATCAAAGATATCATATTGTGTAGATGACGCTATAAAACGTTCTTTCACAACATGATCGTTAAGCATGCAACAAGAGTAAAGAGCGGGACCTTTCATAACGTTTTCCAACTCAAATCCTACCATCTTATCACTCACTTGAAAGACTATCCTACCGTGCTTGACATCTACGAGAGCTCCCGCAGTGGCTAGGAAAGGTCTACCTAGGATTATAGGGACGTCATCGTCCTCTTCAATGTCAACGACTACAAAGTCAGTGGTGATGTATATCCCCTCTATTTTGACGGGTATGTCCTCGACAAATCCTACAAGTTTCATGGTAGAACGATCTGCTAACTTTAATTCCATTTCGGTAGGCTTCAACTCTCCTATCCCTATCCTTTTAAGAAGAGACAAAGGCAGCAAACTAACACTAGCTCCTAAGTCACATAAAGCTTTGTTTATGGTTTCATTCCCAATTTCACACGGTATGGCAAAGCTACCTGGATCTCTAAGCTTAGGGGGTGCTTCTTGGATGATTGCACTAGTTTCCTTAGCCAAGGCTATTGTCTCATTATGCTTTATAGCCCTTTTCTTTGAAAAAATTTCCTTTAAAAACTTGGCATATAGAGGCATCCTAGACAAAGCTTCAGCAAAGGGAAGTTTAATGCAAATCTTCCTAAGTATGTTAACAAATTTTTCAAACTTACCCTCTAGTTTAAGCTTTTCAGGATTTAAGGGGGATGGAGTTTTGTTTTCTTCAAGTGGTTTTGCTTCTTCTATCACAACTTTATCACCTAAGGGCTTGACATTTTCTTTCCCAATGTTTTTAACCTTAGCAAAAGTTTCACCTAACTTACTACCCCTAAAAGATATGACATTAACTTGGGCTTTGGGATTGGCTTCGGTTTGACCAGGAAAGACTCCCGGTGTTTGGGAAGATGTAGCCACTTGTTGGGCTATTTGGGCGATTTGTGTTTCAAGCATTTTAGAGTGAGTAGAAATAGAATCAACCTTGGTATTGAGCTTGGAAAGAGAATCATTCAGAAATCCAGTTTGGTTTTTAAGTTCTTGAAGTTGTTTGTTTTGGTTGGCAATGGAATTTTCCAACAAAATTTCCAAATTGGATTTTTGAGTGAATCTTTGGTTGTTTGCATAACCGGGTGGTGCTACTTGTCCATAGGGATTTTGGTTTTTATAAAAATTTTGATTTTGTCTCATCCCTTGGTTGTATTGAGCATAATTCATTTGTTCAACACCATTAATAGCACTACCTAGTTGGCAATCAACACCAGCATGACCAGTTATACCACAAATTTCACAAGAGGGAGTAGAAGCAGAATTGATAGCGCTAACATTGAGTTTTTCAAGTTTTTCAGTTAGTGTATCAATTTTAGAAGCAAGGTGGTCATAGTTAGAGACTTCGTGTATACCTGCCTCCCTTTTGGAGGATGAAGAACTAGAGATGGCTCTCTCGTCGGTCCATTTGTAATGATTCTGAGCCATGTCTTCAATTAGGGCATACGCCTCCGTGTAGTTCTTGTTCATAAGTGCTCCACCTGCAGCTGCATCAACAGACATCTTAATGGTATAAGACAAGCCATTATAAAAAGTGTGGACTATAAGCCACTTCTCTAGGCCATGGTGGGGACAAAGTCTTAGCATTTCTTTGAAACGCTCCCACGCATCATAGAGAGACTCCCCATCTTTTTGGTTGAACCGCGTGATTTGGTCTCTAAGTTTAGCGGTTTTAGATGGTGGAAAGAAACGGGCAAGGAATGCTTGCCTCATCTGATCCCATGAAGTAATGGAACCGACTTCGAGGGAATGGAACCAAGCGCTAGCTCTATCCCTTAAGGAAAAGGGAAAGAGATGAAGTCTTACGGCTTCTTGGTTCTCCTTCATGGTTCCACTAATTCGTAGGAAAACAGAGATGTGAAGATTGGGATCCTCAGTGGGGGATCCCGAGAATTGGTTTTGCTGCACCAAGTTAAGTAGGGCAGGCTTAATTTCAAAATTGTCATCCTCAACCGTTGGGTACACAATAACAGCTTGTGGCTCAGCCGTAGACGGCATTGCATACTCTTTGAGAGTGCGATTGGCCATGGCGGTGTTATTTTGTGCTGCTCTCCTTCTTCTATGTAAGAACCTTTCGATCTCAGGTATGAATACCGCTTGATTTCTAGTTCTTCGCATACAAGGTTGAGAACCCAAGAAGTTAACGATAACAGAAAAATAAAAAGTTAAAAATAAAAAGAAAAAAGAAAGAAGAGAGAATTCTAATCACTAAGAAAAAGCTAATTAAATTAGTTAACTCCCCGGCAACGGCGCCAAAAACTTGATAGGGCCAAACCGCAAGTGCACGGCCTATCGAAGTAATAGTAGTAAGTAGAGTTATCGTTCCGCTAGGGAGTTGGTCAATCCAATTAGCTTTTAGAAATTGATTAGAAGAGAAATGAATAAGAAGTTTGGAGAGTGCAGTTTTTGAAGGTAAATAACAATAATATTAAAAAGTCTTGGGATCATTGGTTCGTCATAATAACGAATCTTTTCACAAGCAAGCCTTAAACTTATAATTAAACGTTAATCCTAATTACTAAGGACAAGTCTCTCTTTAGCATATCACAGCTCCTCTCGAAGTCAGTGAGTGTATCCCTCCAACAACCACACCTATTCTCATGGGTGATTGCCTTTGGGACCCTTGAAGATCGAAACTTTATGCGTCCCAAGGTTTGCTAGACTATTCTCATGTTTCGCAAACCTTGTCTAAATTCACTTGTTCGGATATCAAAGCTCCGCGTTCGCTTTATGAATTGATATCTGTGATGATGAATTAACCATTATCAAACCCTCCGCGTTCGCTTCCACAGTTTGATAATAATTAATTCATGTTAAAACGGTGAATTTAGATTAGGAATTAGGGTAACAATTAATTAGGGTTTAAGACTTGGCTTGATCCGGATTACGTCATTAGACTTATCCAACGATCCTAAGACAAAGAAGTCTACTCACTCATGTTCATCGTAGACATGGGGGAAGAAGAGAGAAAATAACAGTAAAGTAAATTGCAAAGAAAGTAAAAGGGAAAATAAAGACTTTTATTAAAATAGCAATTGAAATAAACAAAGTAAAGCCTGATTGTTTATGTTGGAGAGCTACTCTATTTATAGCTTTACATCTGACTTAGAAACTAAGCAACTAGAAGGATAAAACAGTAAAGCTGCAACAGGGTAACTTAGGCTTGAAGAAAAGCAGCAAAACAGGTCCTGGAGACGGGCACGGCCGTGCCACATGTTGGCACGGGCCGTGCCAAGCTTCTGAGTTTGGGGGAACATATTTTTGTCCCGTATCTTCGTATTCTTGCGCTGTATTTTGCTCCAGTCCTCTTTCTTTTGCTCCAAGGCACCTTCCACCATATATTTATTCCTAAAATAAAATAAAACACAATTTGAAGTAAAATATTCTAAACTAAAATAAAATGCAATAAAATAAAATCAAATCTAAAATAAAACTAAACTAAATAAGGCAATAAATAATACTATCTATGACTCATCAACTGTGTGTGAACCCCTTTCATATTTTGGCGTGGAGTTGTGAATTGGCGGATGCGTACAAGTCAAACTAGCTCATCTTTAGCTAGTAAGGTGTTGAACTTTTGGGTACTTTCGCTTGATCAAGTAATTGTTATTTTACTGTCGATTGTCAATTTAACAAGTTTGTTCCTTGAGGACAAGTAACGTTTCAAGTTTGGGGTTGTGATGACAGTCAGTCATTCACTATTTTTAGAGTCCTTTTAGTTAAGTTTTTATTCTATCATTATTAGTTTAGTACTTAATTTAGAGTCATTTTAAATAAATTACCATTTTATTATTTATTGTGTCAAGTAGAGAAAGGATTGAAAGCATGGGTTTATTATTCAATTAGTAGCCACATGAGTTAGCAAAAGATGTATCACGTTTTGGAGGGCTAAATAGCATAGAATAATTAGAAAAGAAGTTGGCTTCTTTGCATTCAGTGTTGGCCCAATAGAAATACAAAGGAGGCATGCGATTGGCTGGAAGGAAAAGAAAACAATTTGGTTTGGAAGGATATAAGAGAGAAGCTAGCCGCACATAGAAAAGGAGGGGAGGAGACGTTTTGGAAAAGAGAAGGATGGTCACGCAGCACGAGGCAATATTCCAAGGAGGGAGGTGACATCACGTTTTGGGGAAAAAGGTGGAGAACTAGCTACACACATCAGTGGGAAAACAACAACAGGAAACAAAGAAATTCATGAGTATTTTCCTTTTGTCTTGTTTGTTTATTCCCATAGATATGATTAGTTAATTCGTCGTTGACTTTGTGACGTTCGTAGACTTAAGAAACAAGTTACTAATGAGTGATGTATAGATGAATCGAATGACCTAGTCATTTCTCTAAAATTATTTCAAAACCAAGTTTATATTTCAGTTATTTATTTATCATTGCAACCAACAATCAATTTGCCTAAGGCAACCCACTTATATACTTACAACTTAAATGTTAATGAAATTGCCAAGTAGAGATTAGAACAGTCCCTGTGGATACGAATTAAATTATTACTTCGATAAAAGTTAGTACACTTGCTAATTTTCTATCAACCCTAATTGACACATGTTGCTGTGAAACTCTATTTTGTTTATGAATTCAATTCTAATTTATTCAATTCAATTGTTCTTAATGCTTTTTATATCTTGATCACATATAACTTGATTTTGTGAGAATGAATGACCACTGACCATGGCTTTCAACTTAGACCTAATTGAATTGTTCTAATAAACAGGGTTAGTCTAGGAATAGATAATCGTTTGTTAGTGATAATAGGTTAACGTTGGGTAAAACCTTCAAGAATTATTAGACCACCTAAGGAATTAGGAGCTGTAGTTTAAGAAGAGGGTCCTAACTCAAGGGATTGATTAGGGCTATTTTGTTAATCATCGTAGATTAGAAGAGGATTCATAACAAATAGGTGCAGTAGACCAATTAGGGGAACTTAGAGGATTCGACGGATCTGATCTCATCTTTCTCTCATATTTTCTTAACAAATCTTTATTTTCTGTTTCTTGATTTAATTAAAATCAAACCAAATCTACTGCCTAGTGGCAAAACAAAATAAATTTTATACATCCTATTTCTATAACGCAATTGAATTATTGAAGTTAAAAACAGTCCTCGTGGGATCGATATTTTTACTACTTCGATAGTATTTGGTGCACTTGCCAAACGTCTATCAAGTTTTTGGCGCCGTTGCCGGGGACTGTTGAATTATTTCAACAAGGCAATTACGTTATTATTTAGGATTTCTGTCTTTTATATTTTTGTATATATATTTATAAAAAAAAAATATTATGCTCTTTGTTTTCTTGTCATTGTACTGTGCTACTGAAAAGTTTATCCAAGTTTTGCAGCTATGATAGACAGGTTACTCCTCTATGACACAAAAGAGATTGCTAAGTTGCAGTATGAAAAATATATGCTATCTTTTAAGATCAAAATTTTGGACAACAAAATCTCGAGTTGGGGTCACTATGAGGCGAATCAACCAGGTAGTGATGGTGAAGGGAAGAAAGAGGTGATCAACATCGATTACAATACTCAACTTCAGAATATTTTAGATGATTTCTTGGTGTCAAATCAAGTTTTATTTGAAAAGTTTGATGTTCAGTGTGGTGATCTTGTTGAGAAATCACATGAGTCTCAAAGGAAGCTGGTTCAGATGGAGATTGAGTGTCACAAGGTTGTGGTGGAAGAAAATCCAAAAGTGAGGAGTGCTGACATTTTCCCGAAGTCTGAACAAACAGGGGTTAAGGAAATTACTCGTGTGCAAATGGATGCATGTCCTTCTCTAAGGTGGGAGAGCTTAAATTCCAAAGGTTTAACTGTGAGTGCATGGGAGCATCTACTTCTTTGTTACAAATTCATGGAATTCCTACCAAACAAGAGGAAGAAGAAGGATGATGTGTTCTTTTTGACATATTTGCCACCCTAACAGTGGTTGAAACGTCAAGCTCAATGACGTAAAAGAAAGCGCTTGGTGGGAGGCAACCCACTATTTATTTTTCAGGTATGATTTTATTGCTTTCAAAAACAAAAACACAAAAATATTTTTCTTTTCTTTTAAAAACAAAAACACAAAAACCCACTATTTATACCTCCTGCCAAGAAAATCATGCAAGGTACTGATGTCTTGCATGATTCTCTCCTCAAAAGTTTTTCAGAAATTAAAGGAACTCAGGCATTTTTCAAGAAAACAAAAATTTTGGCCTGAGGAAGCAAAACATGCTCCCTGTTTGACCAAAATCGCGCCGCGCCTGTATATGGCCGCAGCGCGATTTTCACAAGCAAAGAACCAAACTCCCTGTTTTGAGGAAATCACGGCACGCCTGATATTAGCCGCGGCGCGATTTTCCTCCTCAGCCTATAAAAACCTCACTGTTCATCATCATTTTCATTCCATTCTTCCTACTTTTCTTTACCAAACTTTCCCTAGACTTCCCATTCACGAATCTCTTCCATCTTCATCTACTTTATCACTTCCTAAACATCATCAAACCACAATCCAACCACAAATTCATCAATCCAAACCATTATCATTCACAGTCCTTCACAATTTTCCCAAACTTCACAAAACTTTCCTTTCACCATCTTCCTTAACCACAAATGGCCTCCAACCCATGAAACACCCGCTCAAAGAAAGCCACCAACCCCAAGCCATCCACAAGCAAAGCCAAACGCCCTCGTGCCGCATCCGAACCACCCGAAAACGCCATTCATTTCATCAATGACCAAGCCCAAGAGTTCCACCAATCCATGAAAAGTTTTGAAGTTGTGGGGGAGAGAAAGTTTGACTTCACAAGGCTTGTTAAGTATCCGTTCTTTGAGGCTGAATTACGAAGGAGAGGGTGGACGAAGTTGAATGAGAGGATCAGTGAAGCGAACAACAAAACCGTGATCGTCGAATTCTTTGCAAATGCACGGGTTTCCGATACACCCTTTCAATCTTTTGTTCGGGGAAAGATAATTGATTTCAGCCCTGAAGCCCTTAATGAATTTCTGAATGTTCAACCGCCGGAGGAGTGTTAGGTTGAGAAACTGAGGAGGGAGAGATTTGGTATGACGGAGACTTCAGACCAACTGTGGGTGAACCGTCCTAGGTTCTCAGCTGCGTTTGCTGCAGAGGCTCAATTGAATATGGGTCCGATTAGTGGGTCCTATGAGAGGTTTGGAGGCTCCCGTGAGCGCATGGAGCAATATTTTACACATCAGGAGGAGTATGGTATGCGCATGAGGAGGGAAATCACTGATGATTTCAATGCCACCGAGCAAGATCAAGGGTATGGCATCTTTGAGGGATTGAGGACACCAGGGGCTGGACACTCGGATGATGATGTGAACATGGGCTGATCTACTGATGGATTAGCATTTTCTGCTTTGTATTTTATTTTCAGTTATTTTTCTTTTGATGTATATTTTTTTTTTTTTAATGTCGAAGTCCATTGAACTTATTTCCCTATTGTAATTGCTCCTGCACTTGTTTATTATTAATGAATTTGTTTTGTTTCATGTGACCTATTCCAGTTTAGTAACAGTTGTTTGATGAAACGGTATTCCAAAAGTTCTAAAGGAGGGGTGACTTGATTCAAAGGCGAAGTGTACGGCATTGCTAGGTAGTCACATACTCCAAGAAATCTCAGCCATAAGGTTCATTGCCAAATTTTGTTTTTCAATTTACTTATATTTAGATTAGCTTTCCATGCAACTACACTTCTAGAACTTGCATTGTTTCTCTATTATTGATTGGTCTTTGTTAATTACACACTGAGGCAAAAGTGCTTGGTCCTGTGAGCCTTTTTGAAGTCTACCCTGTTTTAATTTGTTGAATTTATCCTTTCTAAACCAATTGTGAGCCGGTAGGATTAGAACTTTTTGTTCGGTGACAAACTACATTACAAGCCTAGAGACTTTTTGGACTTGTCCCTTAATGTATTTTCTGAGTTAAGGCATTGTAGAATGTTGCTAAAGATTAAGTTTGGGGTTGCTATTGGAATTTGCAACCAACTAAGTTTGGGGTGGGGGTACTAGAGAATAAGAGAACAAAAATGAAAGAAATATGAAATTGTCATGCAAAATATACACAAAAATGGTGTATCAAAAAAAAATGAAATTGAATGCTGAATAAGGGACAAAACATTGAAAATCCGAGTAACTTCAAACTCGATTGTCCCTAAATGTTAAAAATATTCTCTAGTACCTTTGCATTGATTGTTATTCCACAAGGTGAATGATTAAAGGATTGAATTTTGTGCTTTAACTTCCGTAGGAATGCCTAACTCAAATTTTGTGTAGCCTACTTATCCAAATATATCCCACATTTCACCTAAGCCCCGTTATAACCCTAAAGACCTCAAAAGTGTGTAATGATATTGACTTTGATTGATGTTTAGAAACTTTTCAAGCGTATGGTAATATGTAGACCTGCATGTCGACTGGTAGAACCCTATTTCAATTTGATGCATGGAGTTGTGAATTGGTGGATGCGAACAAGTCAAACTAGCTCATCTTTAGCTAGAAGGAGAATGAACTTTTGGGTACTATCGTTTTGTCAGGTAACTGTTATTTTACTGTCGTTTGTCACTCTTGCAAGCAAATTCCTTGAGGACAAGGAATGGTTTAAGTTTGGGGTTGTGATGACATGCTGTCATTACGTAATTTTTAGGACTTATTGTGACATTTTATTAGAGTTCTCATGCAATTTTCACTATTCCGGGGTGCAAAAAGATGAAAAACTGAAGTTCTGCCAGACCAAATCGCGCCACGCCAAATTGAAGCCTTGCCGCGATTTTGAAACAACAAATACACACTTCCTGTAAAGAGGAAATCGCGGCGCGCCTATTAACAAGGCGTGGCGCGATTTTGCTAGGTCAGGCCCATAAATCTCTATAAATACTGCACTCATTCTGAAGAAAAGGGTTACGATTTTGGAGAGCAAAGTGCTATTTTGAGACATCGGAGACGGCTAGAAGGGCGATTTCTTCAACCTTTTACCCATTCATGTATGTTTTAATTATTTCATTGATTATGCTATTTGTAAACTCGATTATGAGTAGCTAAATCTCTTAGAGATTAGATCCGAGATGAATCTTTGTAACCCTAATTGACACATGTTGCTGTGAAACTCTATTTTGTTTATGAATTCAATTCTAATTTATTCAATTCAATTGTTCTTAATGCTTTTTATATCTTGATCACATATAACTTGATTTTGTGAGAATGAATGACCACTGACCATGGCTTTCAACTTAGACCTAATTGAATTGTTCTAATAAACAGGGTTAGTCTAGGAATAGATAATCGTTTGTTAGTGATAATAGGTTAACGTTCGGTAAAACCTTCAAGAATTATTAGACCACCTAAGGAATTAGGGGCTGTAGTTTAAGAAGAGGGTCCTAACTCAAGGGATTGATTAGGGCTATTTTGTTAATCATCGTAGATTAGAAGAGGATTCATAACAAATAGGTGCAGTAGACCAATTAGGGGAACTTAGAGGATTCGACGGATCTGATCTCATCTTTCTCTCATATTTTCTTAACAAATCTTTATTTTCTGTTTCTTGATTTAATTAAAATCAAACCAAATCTACTGCCTAGTGGCAAAACAAAATAAATTTTATACATCCTATTTCTATAACGCAATTGAATTATTGAAGTTAAAAACAATCCTCGTGGGATCGATATTTTTACTACTTCGATAGTATTTGGTGCACTTGCCAAACGTCTATCAGACATCTTCTACAATTCCAGCTGGGTATTTAACGGAACGGTCCTCTAATTGTAGGGTCATCCATGTTGACTTAAGTTCCCCTATGCCCTTTCTCTCATAAAGGGATAACGGCATTAAACTGACACTGACTCCTAGGTCACACATTGCTTTCTTTACTATTTCGGACCCTACCCTAGTTTCCTCTCCTTGTGGCTCACTACTTTCTTTCTCAGTCTCACTTGGTTTGGCTTTTCCTATAGGGTTCTCTAGTTGCCTACCATTCCTAAGTGTAACAACATTTATTTTGTTAGGTTGGCTAACTTTTTGGGCCACTTGGGAGATTTGTGTCTCTAAGATTTTGTTGTGAGAAGAAATAGAATCTACCTTCGATGTAAGTTTGGTGAGAGAGTCGTTTAAAAGTCTAGTTTGATTTTCAAGCTCTTGGAGTTGTTTGGACTGATTTAAGAAATAAGTTTCCATTAAACGTTTCAAGCTAGACTTTTGAGCGACTCTTTTGATGTTTGCATAACTGGGCGGTGCCGCTTGTCCTAAGGGATTTTAAGGATTTTTACAAAAGTTTTGGGCTTGCCTCATCCCTTGGTTGTTTTGAACAAAATTTATTTGTTTAACACTCTCAGAAGCAGTACCTAATTGTCATTCAATGCTAGTATGACCAGATATACTACAAGCTCCACAAGAAGGTAAAATAGAAGTTGGTGTGATAGCACTAATATTCATTTTGTCAAATTTTTCAGAGAGTGCATCTACCTTAGCAGACAGATGATCAAAGTAAGAGATTTCATTCATACATGCCTCTTGTTCAGAGGGTGAAGAAACAATGTTGGTTTTCTCATTGATCCGTTGATAATGATTTTGAGTCATATCTTCAATCAAGGCATAGGCAATCGTGAAATCCTTGTTCATTAAAGCTCCACCTCCAGCTGCATCAACAATCATTTTTATGGTATATGACAAGCCACTTCTCTAGACCATGGTGGGGACAAAGTCTAAGCATTTCCTTGAAACGCTCCCACGCATCATAAAAGGATTCCCCATCTTTTTGAGTGAATTGGTAGAGTCTTGCCCTTAGTTGGGCGGTTTTAGAAGGGGAAAAGAATCGGGCGAAGAATGCTCGCCTCATTTAATCCCATGAAGTGATGGAACCCACTTATAATGAATTGAACCAAGCACTAGCTCTATCTTTTAAGGAAAAGGTGAAAAGGTGCAGTCTTACGGCTTCTTGGTTTTTATAGGTTACACTGAGTCTAAAAAAAAGTTGAAACATGCAAATTTGGATCCTCAGTGGGTGATCCAGAAAACTGATTTCGCTGCACTAACTTAAGGAGTGCAGGTTTAATTTCAAAATTATTTCCCTCAACCGTTGGGTACACGATAATAGCACATGGCTCTTCCATAGAAGGGACTGCATACTCTTTGAGAGTGTGTTCCTCAGCCATGTCGATATTATCTTGTGCCTCCCAAGAAGTCAACGGTAAAAGAAAGAAATAAAGAAAGAAAGAAGAAAAGAAAAAGTAAAAAGAAAAGAAAAATCTAACCACTACTAAAAAGTTAATCAAATTAGTTAACTCCCCGGCTACGGCGCCAAAAAACTTGATGAGATAAATCCGAGTGCGCACGGTTTATCGAAGTAGTAAAAAGATAGTATCGTTCCGACATGGAGTTGTTCCATTCAATTAACCTTTATGGGTGATTGGTGAAAAGTTCAGTTGTAAAGTTTAGATTTTTAAGGATTAAAATTAACATTTAATAAAAAACGCCTTGGGATTATTGGTTCATCTAAATAACAAGCCCTTCACAAACAAACCCTAACCAGAATTTTATATTGGATTTACTTTCTAAACACAAGTTTTTCTTAAGTTTATCACATCTCCTTTCGGTTTTAGTGAGTGTGTTCCTCTAGCAACCACGCTTATTCTCATGGTTGGTTGCTATTAGAATCCTTGAAGAACGAAACTTTATTTGTCTCAAGGTTTGCTAGACTATTCTCATGTTTCGCAATCCTTGTCTAATTTCACTTGTTCCAATATCAAAACTCCACTTTCGCTTTATGAATTGATATTTGAGATGATGAATTAACAAATACTAACCCTCCACTTTCGCTTCATGAGTTTGATATTTGTTAATTCATTATAATAACGGTGAAATTAGATTAGAAAGTAGATTTATTTAAAATTAGGGTTCAAGGCTTGGTTTGATTAGGTTTATGTCATTTAGACTTACCCAACAATCAGTGGCGTATCCAGGACCCTGGGTCATGGGGTGCAGAGTCTTGGCTTAAATAATTTAAACGGCAAAATTTATAATTTAATAATTTTTTACTTAACCAAAAACTATTTTTTCCAAATATAAATAAAAGTAAGCACATAAATTTTCATGTTTTTCATGATTCAAAAGTATGTAGACAATATTAATTTAGAAGTATATTTAGATAAAAAATTAATATAAAATTAAAAAAGCAAAATGATATTTATTTTAGACATTTTTATATGACAAACTGATGATCCACAATAATTTTAGAATGGATATAGTAAAAAAAGAGAATGAATGAAATAAACAAAAATGATTTGTTGAGTATTATATGAACTAGTTTCGGATGAACACAATACAAGGGTACACTCACATATTTGAGAATAACTGTGTAAAATATAAGTAACATATAAGTATTTTTCGTATTAAATATGCAAACTGTGAACTTGGCCATGTGCTATAGTCCTGATCATGACTTGAATCTATTTGTTCTACATTTACTTTTATTTTAACTCTGAACTTAATTTGAAGTGATAAAATATAATAAAAAAATGAGGAAAACTAATCTACACACTTTTAAGAAAGTAGACGCTTGTGTTGACGGAAGACAAGTGGAAATATTTGTCAGAGCACCTCTTTATGCTTCAGAAGGTGAGAGAGAATAATTGGATAAGTGCAAAATCCCGAAGTGAAACAACATGCTGGTGCAAAATAAATTTTTTAGGGTGTGCAAATGCAAATAAACTGAGATAGTTGGTTGAAATTTTACAATCCCAGGGGGTGCAGGTGCACACCCTCACTAAGAGGTGGCTCCGCCCCTGCCAACAATCCCAAGACAAGAAGAGTCTACTCATTCATGTTCATCGTAGACATAGAAGTGGAGAAGAAGAAGAACATAAAGTAAAATAATAAAAAGGAGAACTTTTATTAAGAGAAAACAATTGCCACTATTGAATTCCAAGAACAAAAGATGATTTGTTATGATAGCTAGATACTCTATTCATAGTCTATATCGACTTAAACCCTAAGCAATACATCACTAGAATGTTCCACAAGAAACCACGGGCTTTTAGGTCGGAAATAAACTAATAGGTAGCTTGTCTTTGAAGCAGAAGCAGCAAAAGAGTATCCTGGGACTGGGAGGTGGCACGGCCGTGTGGCTGGTGGCACGGGCGTGCCAAGCTTCTGACTTAGGGGAAACATATTTTTGTCTTCAATCTTTGTATTTTTAGCCTGAATCAGCTCTAAATCCTCTTTCTTTTGCTCCAAGACTCAATCTTTCAATTATTCGTTCCTGAAATTAAATAACTTGCAATTGAAGTAAATAGTTATAAAAAGGAAATAATATTAAATAAAATGAAATCAAATCTAAATAAAACAGACTCAAATATTATATTAAAAACACTAATTATTGACTCATCAGTGAGTTAGTCTAATTAACTCCTAACTACCTAACCAACAAACTAACCATAGTTCACCTATCAACTAACTATGGTTTATTCAATATACTCTAATAGATTCCATAATATAAATAAGCCTTCATATATTTGCATTGTTGAATGGGATAATAGTCATTTTAGTCCTTGAATGTGTAAGGAGTAGTCACAGTAGTCCTTCAATGTACCAAAATTTCAAAATAATCCTTAATTGTGCATTTCGTTTTTCAAAATAGTCACCGACATTAAAATACTTCGTTAATATTGTCATATTAGTCTTTCAATATACTTATTATCATATTAGTCATTTATTGTCATTTCAGTCTTTATATGAAAAGAGTTATTGTGAATATTGTAAGATTGTTTTAACGCCAGAGACTATTTTGATTAACAAAGTGCACAATCAGACATTATTTTGAAAATTTGATACATTGAAAGACTATCGTGACTACTCCTTATACATTTAGGGACCAAAATGACTATTACCCCATTGTTGAATCTTTGAGTGTTTGATTGATTCTAAGTTGGTTTGATTGACTTAAAAAAATTCCCTTCACACGTACCATTTGCATTCATACGATGCTAAGCTGAAATAGCGGCAAAAACTTATTGTGTGATAAACATCGAGTTGTTTTTTATGTTATAATATTAAACAGAGATGCACAAACCTCATACATACAAATTATGGCATATTATAAAAACAATAAGGTAAATGTATACCTTGATAGATGGATTGTTTTTGAGGCGATTGAGCAGCGATCTTGACAAAGAAGCTAGGGTTGACAGCCTTATTCTCTCTTCCAATGTTTTTTTTTCCTGTTTGGTATTGAGTTATTTTTACCTAATGGATGGTTAATATATGTAAACACCAAGTATAAAGTAAATATCTTAATTAAAAAAAGTATATAGAGTGCATCTAAATCATGAGAAATAGTCTGATCCATCACGACTCATTAATAAATATCGTTTTCTTAAAAATTTAGTGCAATATATAATTAGAAATTAATAGTTTATAAAATAATTTATTATTTAATTGTTGTTTGAGGTTAATCCATAAAATCCAACCATTTTCCCATTTGGATAACCTTAATCAATTACTAAAATATCAACTATTTACAAATAGCATTTGTTATTATAATAGTATAAGAAACACACACTTTAACAATGCAGAAATTGAGTCTGATAGAAAAAACAAAAACAAAAACATATACGTTAAATATTTACGTTTCTTTTCTTAAAAAAAAAAAATACTTACGTTTCGCATAATGATAATGAATATGGTATCTAATGCAAGAATGGTTTAAACATCAGAAATGTTGTAACAAACTCCCATTAACCCAAAATATCAAAGACTTAATCAAATCATTATGAATTACAATACTCATGTATATATGTCTATGGTTAGTGGTTCTGTCGATGAGTTTTCAATTTTATAAAGTCACATATCCATATAGGTCTAAGAAAAGTAATTACTTATATGTATAACCTATTAAAAAAATAATTATTTTTAGTTAAAAATCAATAAATGTTCTACAATGTTTGACATTTAATTAGTTTAAGTTTTAGCAAACAATTGACTATAAAAACTGATAAATAAAAGTGAAGAATTTCCAATTAGATTAACATGAACAGTTAGCTTAAAAAAAATATGATATGGATTAATTTCTCCACAAAAATGACAACAATGAACAAACGTTTATGATTATACAGTTTATAAGTAATTTAAGAAGATGGGGACGGAGTATCATATGATATTTTAAGCTATCTTTATAGTTATTTTATTTCTATTTTAAGGCAAATAAGATGTCATTTAGAGGAGTTGTCAATGGTTTGAGGAGCATTTTGTATTGTTTTCATTCGAGACGTTACAATTCACTTTTTTAGTAAATCATTCAACTTTGTAGGTGTCTTGAGTCTTTTTAGTGAGAAATCATGTAAACCGACAAAACAAGACATCACGTGAAGAATCAAGGATATGAAAAATTAATATCAATGGTTCTTAGAAGGTTTTTGAAGACAATACAAGTTGGGGAAAATTCTTCCCATGTTCTAAGGCTGTCCATTGTGATGGAATAACGCTAAAAAAGAACGAGAAACTGCAGAATTCACACTTGTCTCTCAGTCCGTACGCCCCTGCTCACGAGACCGGAAAAAAAATGTAGTTTTAGCTTATTTTTCAAGATGGATCGGAGAAATAAACTCAGTTCTCATCTATTAATCATTAAGTAACAATGAACTATAAATAGAGACCCATGCACACTATTTTATTCCTTCATAAAGCTAACGGTACAAGGCATGGGTCAAGCATCAAAGCTTCAAGGCAGATCTCCATCCTCTGCTTGTTCTCACTAGAGTATGTTTTTATATTATTTTGTAATGATGTTTGTTGTCAGGTGCAAATAAATCTCTCTTGATTATGGTTCCAAGATGAACCCCTTCTTATTTGTTGGATTTAATTAAAAAGTTTTTCATTCAGCTTGTGATTTAAGTGTCTGATTATTTATATGTTCTCTAATGCTTTTTCAACGTGAATATTATTCCAAGGTATTTAGAAAAAAGATGTTTGCTTAACATTATAATATTCATGGGAACCATAAAAATAGGAGTTATAATAGGAAATTACTCATGAATTTATTCCCATCTCCATGGGAACTTTATTCCCACCATTTTCTTTGGGAAAATTTTTCTATTCCCAGGAACGTTTTATTCCCGGGAATAAAATTTAGTAAACTTGTAACAAACATAGGCATGTGTATTCCTATCGTTTTATTCCCGGGAATCTACGAAGATAACTTGAAACAAACGCACCCTACTATTTTTATTACTTACGTACGATTTGCTGCACTTACCAATTTTCGTCATCAGAACATAATAATGATAGGAGTATTTACATTTTATATTGTACATATTATTTATAATTACACAAGATGCGGACTGTTGGTAAAAGAAATGGAAAATTACGATGTTTACCGAGATTAAATATTTTTAATTATATATCTCAACATAACATAACAAGACTGAATTTTTTTGTCTCTCAGACAATGCCATATTTTATACTCCCTCCGTCCCAGATTAACTGAGCCACTTGCTCATTTCACACATATTAAGACAAATGTATAAATAAAGGAAAGAGAAAAATGGTTTTAAGTGTTCTTGTTAAGTATTGGTGCAATCTCCACTATCATAAATGCAAAGTGGGATATATGAATTGGGAGTGATGAAAGTAGTATTAATTAAAGTTATAAATAGAAAAAAGTAATTAATGTTGTATTGAAAAGTGAAATAGCTCACTTATTTTGGGACACTTTTTTTTTTTTTGTAAATGACTCAGTTATTATGAGACGGAGAGAGTATTATACACAAAAATATATGGCAATGATTAAAAAATTGAAAAAATTAAGTTCTATGTTTATAATACAGTTTACACATTTCCGTTGAACTAACATATATAAACAAAAGTTAGATTTTTCAATCAATCTCTAGGTGGATTATAGGATTGACAACCCTACTTCTGTTTGACCTGACAATAGTAAATTGCTTAGTTTCTCAATTAAATTCTTTTAATCGAATCTAAGTATGAAGTTATTGTTTTAACTCATTTTAAGGGAATGCCGCAATTGTAACTGTTTTAATTGCGGTGATATAAAAATAAAACTTCCACTGTTATATCACGGGTCATAATTCTATTTTCTTACATCAAAAGATATGCATGTCATAAACTAATGATTAACCGCATTATCAATGGGATCTTCAAACAAAGCATAATCAATGGACGTCCATTTTCAAGAGAAGATACTTCACTAATGGCATGCCAAATATGCGATATTGCAAATCATCTGTATGGGCTGGAATTAAATCGCAAATTGCTACTGTCTTGGAAAATTCGATGTGGGTTGTTGGATCAGGATAGAGTATACACTTTTGGAGGGATAATTGGCTAGGAGAACCATTGGTTGACTTAATGCATCTTGATACTAAATTTCATGCGCAACTTAGAGGTATGGTGTCGGAAGTTATAGACAATGGAACCTTGAGGCTGCCTGCGGCTCTTACAGCTGATGTGGCCATCCAAAATTATGTCAACAACATAATTTTACCAATAAGTCAGCTCCCTGATGTGTTGGTTTGGCGGCATACATCAGATGGGAAACTATCATCGAAGCAGGCTTTTGAATTTATGCGTCCTAGTGCTCCTTCTTTGTCTTGGGCAGAAAATATTTGGAGCACCGCTATTCCTCCCTCGCATTCTTGTATTTACTGGAGGCTACATCATAATAAAATGCCAACGGATGAGAATCTCAGACGTCGCGGTTGCATAGTAGTCTCGATTTGTAGCTTGTGTATGTCAACAGACGAGTCCTCGGAGCATCTTTTTCTTTGGTGTAATTTTACCAATCAGTTTTGGGACTAGATAGGTACAAAAATTAATTGTATTATTGACCGTTCTACTGCTGGTTCTCTTCTCTCTTGTAGACCAGCTAGATGTTTTTCGCAAGTCTCTGATATCTATATTGTTGCGGTCTTGCACACCATCCATTCTATTTGGTGGGCACGAAACTCTTTGCGGTTTTCATATGTGGTGCCTACGTTGCATGCAGCCAAGGTCCGTATACACTCCTTTATAGCAATGTCAGGTAATGTTTCTAAGGGTTTTTGCCTTCCTTCTGACTCTGTGTTGCTGGACTCATTTACGGTTTCACCTCATTGCCGTAAGATTAGAGATATTGTGCCGGTTTTGTGGAAGACTCCCACCGCTCCGTGGTTGAAAGTTAACACGGATGGCTCGGTGATTGGTGGGAATGCTGCTTGTGGGGGGTTGTTTCGTGACCACCGCGGGACGTTCCGTGGTGCTTTTGCTTGTAATATTGGAGTCCAATATGTTTTTTATGCAGAGGTCTTGGCCATTATTATTGCTATTGAGTGTGCTGCCCGTAACGGTTGGAGGAATATTTGGTTGGAGAGTGATTCAACAAGCGCTATCATGATTTTTTCGAATCCTCATTTGGTTCTTGTTTGGCTTCGTAACAGATGGCAAAATGCTCAAAATCTTGGGATTCAGGTGATTGCTTCTCATATTTTTCGTGAAGGTAATAGCTGTGCAGATTATGTTGCGAATATGGGTCACTCTGTGGTTGGTGCGGTTTGGATGGACTCTCTCCCTCGTGCTTTATCGCTAGATTTCTTTCGGGACAGATGCGGTTTACCGAATTACAGATTTCCTTAGTCTGTTTGTGTTTTTTTTCTTCTGTTTTTTATGTTTCAGTTGTTCCTTTCGGAGGGTTTTGGCCTAGTCCCCCCTCCTTTGTAATTATTTTTCCTTTTTTTTTAATAAAATTTCTTTGAGTTAGGCGGCAGAGGATGGCGGTGTCTCGGGATGCCAACCTAGTTGGGATGTCGACGATGTCTCCTGATGCCTGTCCTCGCTCCTTGCTTATCAAAAAAAAAAAACGGCATTAATTCCAACAAAGATAGAAGGGGGATTCAAGGATTTCCTAATCACCGTTACGCATCTGAATCAAACAAACCTAATCTCGTGTTGGGCGGGACAATTAAATCCATGTAACCACTTTCATATTTTATATTTTATTTACTTCTAATAAATTTCGCTAATTTACATTGTACATATTATTTATGATTTCACAAGATGCTGAATGGAAAATTACGATGTTTACCGAGATTAAATATTTTTAATTATATATCTTAGTATAACATAATGAGACCGAATCTTTTTGTCTCTCAGACTATGCCATATTTTATATTATACACAAGAATATATGGCAATGATAAAAAAAAAGGGTTAATATGTGTTTACCCCCTTGTAATATAGGTCATTTCCGGTTTTCCCCCCTGTAAAATATTTTTTTTGAATTTCATCCTTGAAATTTGAAAATATTTTGGTTTTAGACCTTCATTGAAAATTTCACCCCCTGTAATTTGAGCAAATTTAGGTTTACCCCTCTTGTAATTTGAAAAAAATTTGGTTTACCCCCCTGTTCATTTGAGCAAATTTCGGTTTACCCCCTGCCATATCTTTGATTTTGTACTGTCAAAGCTCATGAAGGTCCAAAACCAAAAATCTTCAAATTACGAGGACGAAATCCAAAAAAAATATTTTACAGGGGGTAAAACCGGAAATGGCCTATATTACAGGGGGCTAAACACATATTAACCCTAAAAAAAATTAAGTTCTATGTCTATAATACCGTTTACACATTTCCGTTGAACTCACATATATAAACAAAAGTTAGATTTCTCGTTTGAGCTCATAGTATATAATATTCTGTACACACCCTCGAGTGTATATATATATAAACAAGAATGAGTGATATTCTCATTAGTGGTCACGGATATATATAAATATTATAATAATGTAATATTCAACAGTTAGATACTTAATTGCTAGAGCAAAATTATCAATATAGGTGGTTATGTAATTCTATTTTATTTCATTAATAGAGTTTCAAAAACTCAACCACAAATTTTGCACATGAATGTACCAGAATTATTAACTCAAGTGGTAATTCGATGTAAACATTAATCTCAATATATATACATAATTTATCAATGACTTTTATCATAAGATTTGGATTTGCATTTAGAGTTAAGGAGATTGTAATTATTTTTACTTAACAATTTATTAAACAAAATTTCCTTATCAAAGATAAAAAATTTAAAGTAATTTAATTCATATAGTAATTTTTATGTGTTGTCAGATGTCATCCTTTTGGTGCAAGAATTTTTTACTTCAGGTGTCTTACTGCCAAACTTGAATTCAAATACCATGGTTTTGATTCCTAAGGTGTCAGGAGCCTCTTCCATTGGGAGATTTCCGTCTTGTTGCTTTGCCTAATTTTCCAACTTGAATTTCTTATTGAGCAGCAAAATTTACACTACAAAAATTTGCAACGTGGCTTGGAATACGATTTGTCTTCCTTAGAACTCTGTGTAGGTTTGTAATTTGAAGCCTACACACTTTATCAATGGTGCACTCGTCTTGCACTTGAGTTGGAAAATCTATATACTACTATTAAAATTGTAGCAATATGAATTTCCCATTTTACCTATAGGAGAGGCATTTTTGTAATTTTCTAATTAGTGGAATTTGGTTGTTGCCGCCTCACTATGATATGGGTGCATTTTCCCATTTAGCCCCTTACCAATTTTTTTTAAGGTTAATTAAGTTTTTAGTCCCTATAAATATTCACAGTTTTGTTTTTAGTCCCTATAAAATAAAATCAAACTTTTTAGTCTCTGTGACATTTTCCTTAAGCATTTTAGGGACCAAAAATGTTGATGGAAATTTTTTATAGGGACTAAAAATGTTAATGGAAAAATTTTATAGGGACTAAAAATGCTGATGGAAAATTTTATAAGGACTAAAAAATGTGATTTTATTTTATAGGGACTAAAAAACAAAATTTTGAAATATTTACAGGGACCATTTACTTAATTAACCCTTTTTTAAATTATTTTATAATTTTTAGGGTTAATATGTGTTTACCCCCCTGTAATATAGGTCATTTCCGGTTTTCCCCCCTGTAAAATATTTTTTTTGAATTTCATCCTTGAAATTTGAAAATATTTTGGTTTTAGACCTTCGTTGAAAATTTCACCCCCTGTAATTTGAGCAAATTTAGGTTTACCCCTCTTGTAATTTGAAAAAAATTTGGTTTACCCCCCCTGTTCATTTGAGCAAATTTCGGTTTACCCCCTGCCATATCTTTGATTTTGTACTGTCAAAGCTCATGAAGGTCCAAAACCAAAAATCTTCAAATTACGAGGACGAAATCCAAAAAAAAATATTTTACAGGGGGTAAAACCGGAAATGGCCTATATTACAGGGGGTAAACACATATTAACCCTAATTTTTATATCTTTAATAACTTTTAACTATTTTCCAATTTTTATGTTTATAACTATTTTTCAATTTTTTTCTCCCAAATTCAGTTGCATCTACATTGCCGTTGTGGGAGATTAAGGTATCGTTTGACCCGGCTTTTTTCCAACTACTCTATATTTTTAAGGAGAAGTTAGTTCAAACACAGTATCAATTAAGTACTTACTAAAAAAAGTTATTTTTTTGAATGCAATAAAATTGAATGGAATGAGCTTTGGCCAAAAATTGTTGAATGTTACTTTAAAAAACTACTTCTCGACAATTTATTTCACAAGCACCTTTTTCAACTCACGCAGGGAGCCTTTTCTTTTATTTTTAATATTATATTTCAATATGTTTTTTCTTCCATTAAACTTAATTTTATTTTATTTTTTGAACCGTTCCATTTAATTTTTTAAGGAGGTTCTATTTAATTTTATTATCTTTTTTTCAAAGGAATTTTATGATCTTTTTATCAATTATATATTTAATTTCAATATCGTTTAATCATCACAACCACACAAATATTTTTATTCACGCTGTCATTTAATGATACCAAATATTTTTATTTCCTTTCTTCAACCTCGTGAATATATGCACACACACACACATTAATGTTTAGGTCAATATTTTATGTCTGTATGTCTGGTTTTTTTGTTACACTAATGCATATAATTTTTGTTAGTGTTGCTTGGTTGAGTGCTACCTCACCGATTTTTTTTAACTATTTTCCAATTTTTATATTTTTAAATTTTTTTACTATTTTCCAATTTTTTTATTTTTAACTTTTTTCCAATTTTTTCTCCCAAATTTAGTTGCTTCTACACTGCCGTTGAGGGAGATTAAGATATTGTTTGACCCGGGTTTTTTTCAACTTCTCTACATTTTTAAGGAGAAGTTAGGCCAAATACAATATCAATTAAGTACTTACTAAAAAGGATACATTTTTTTAATACATAAAATTGAATGTAATGAGCTTTGGCCAAAAGTTGTTGAATGCTACTTCAAAAAACTATTTCTCGACAATTTATTTCACAAGCATCTCTCTTCAATTCACGTTAGTAACCTTTTCTTTTATTTTTTAATATTATATTTCAATATGTTTTTTTCTTCCATTTAATTTTTTTTTTGAATCGTTCCGTTTAACTTTTTTTAAGGAGGTTTGCATTTAATTTTATTATCTTTTTTTCAAGGAATTTTATTATCTTTTTATCACTTATATATTTAATTTTAATATCGTTTAAACATCACAACCTCACAAATATTTTTATTCACGCTGTCATTTAATGATACCAAATATTTTTATTTCCTTTCTTCAACCTCGCGAATATATACACACACATATTAACGTTTAGAGTAATATTTTATGTCTGTCTGTCTGGTTTTTTTGTTACGCTATTGCATATAATTTTTGTTAGTGTTGCTTGGTTGAGTGTTACCTCACCGATTTTTTTAACTATTTTCCAATTTTTATATTTATAGAAACTTTTAACTATTTTCCAATTTTTTCTCCCAAATTTAGTTGCTTCTACACTGCCGTTGAGGGAGATTAAGATATCTTTTGATCCGGGTTTTTTTCAACTTCTCTACATTTTTAAGAAGAAGTTAGGCCAAATACAATATCAATTAAGTACTTACTAAAAAAGATACATTTTTTTAATGCATAAAATTGAATGGAATGAGCTTTTGTAACACTCGTACTAGACGTATCTAGAAAGTCTAGCATGTGTATTAGTTTAGTACTGGATACATTAAAATTTACAACAATACAACTACGAATGAATATATATACAACCAAATGCGTTCGTACATAATAATACAACTCAACTTTCTAAAGTATAATAGATGCATCCTTGAATATCCACATCGTCCTGCAGCGGTACAAACGAACACTTGTCGCATCATCCATTCGGCTACTAGCTTGCTAATCCAACTTGTTTATCTGAAACAAATAAGGATTGGGATGAGACATAATGTCTCAGTGAGTTCCCCTGAATCCTAGGCTATAGGCAACCTCAAGGGAAACCTACGTTCACCACGTGTCTAAAATACAACCTAACGGTTGATTATACGTGTGTGGGGACTTGCATACTTAGACGGTCGTGCATACTAGGGCCGTCATAGCCTTATCTCACTTGTTATAGGCTTCACTTCCTATACGTGTCATGGCGGTCAAGGGGAATCTAAAACCGCAATGCCAAGAATACGCTCTACGTATCCAGGCCTAATTCTAACATAATCATGACACGGTTCTAAACCGGACGATTAGGGGAAACCTAAGATCGTCATCGGCATATCTTTCTCTATTTGCTCTAATGCAAAATACGATGTTTCTAACAACGTATCTTATCTTGCTATCATACTAGTTTTGACGATCTACGTCTATGTTCTACTATTCTTGACAATCTACGTCAAGGATCTACTAATTCTTGACGATCTACGTCAAGGCTCTATGACATAACATAAATATGTCTAATAAATATGCACAGTCAGATTCATTCATAAGTTAGCGTTTAACAAACAAGCATTATTTGAGTTCATTTTACGGAAAGCCTCGAGTGGAGTAACCCCGAGCGCAATCCCTATCTATCCGATGGAAACCTATCTAAGGTATAACCAACGGCACTCCTGCAGTGACGTGCGGGATCCTTACGGCTAACCCCGTTTCTCCTAATGGAAACCCCTTGAAC
Source organism: Medicago sativa (assembly GCF_051527215.1). Classification (NCBI taxonomy): domain Eukaryota; kingdom Viridiplantae; phylum Streptophyta; class Magnoliopsida; order Fabales; family Fabaceae; genus Medicago; species Medicago sativa. Next base: position 26,191,250 of record NC_140750.1, read on the forward strand.
CAACCTAGTGTGGACACAAGAGACACGACCACTACATCTTGTTTACTAAGTGACATGCGGGTTCCTTACGGCTAACCCCGTTTCACCTAATGGAAACCCCTTGAGCCAACCTAGTGTGAACACAAGAGACATGGCACCTTTAACTTAAAAGTCTTGGTCTATATATATGCATGAGTATTAAATCTATACGTGCTATTCCTTTTACCTCGGATTCTATACGATCCATCTAAAGGTAAACTATATGCTTGCTTAACTTGCTATGTGAAGAGATATCTAATCAATTCACGTCTTGCCATAGTTGTATGGCACTCTAGGTTCTATACGAAGAGAATACTCTATATCACTTCGCATCTAATCAAGCATAATACTCATGCCTAGCATTCTATTCTTTACTAACTATTCTAGTTCTTGACAAGCTATGTCAAGGCTCTACTTTCATCCCATGCCTAGTTCTTTGCTACCCGAGTAATTCGGCTAATCTCTCTTGAATCACTCTTGCCATTCATGTTAAGATTGCCATGATTTTCATTTCAAGAATCGTTTGATGTTAGGTGCATTGCCTAGATGTTGTTTTGGGGTTATAAAGTTATAAAACGATGAAAGAAAGGCTATGGAATGCACCACCGACCCTAGGATGGACCAACAAGCCAAAGCATGTTGGCCAAGACCAGTGAGCTGCGCTAATAGCTCAGCTGGGGCGTGGCTCATCCTGAAGAATTTCGCTATTAGCGTAGATTTCGCTAATAGCGTAGTTCTTCGGGTATGTGGTACCAAATTTCCAATTTTTGACCCAAAACTCATTCTAATGGTTCCTGCAATGCACCAAAACATCCAGCAACATATATATACCTTATAAAACGTCTTTCATGGCAATATTAACATGTACAAGCCTAGATCAAGGCTAGGGTACTAAAAATCTTTTTTCTCTAAACTTAACTAAAATCATGATTTGCTTGCAATTAAACACATAATCCCAATGGTGGGTTCTATCTAAGAACTCACCTAACATATTCCTTGTGATTCCTCAAGTTCCAAGCTTTCCCAAGTTCAAACCCTAAGCCAAGAATCCTTGCTCAATCCTTTCTCTTTGTTGTTTCTTGTCCTTGAAGCTTCTATGATTCTTGTTTGGTTACCAATTGCATGATTTGGAAAGCCTTGGATGGATTGGAGAGGGAAGGAGGGGCGCATATCTAGAGAGAAGGAGGAGAGAATTCTTTACCCAAAAACCTAGAGAGAGAAGGAAGATGGAAAATGTGATATTTTGGTGCCAAAATCCAATAAATATCCTTTTTCGTGCAATTACCAGAATACCCTTGCCTCAGGCGTGCTAAATCCGATACTGATGCTTAACTTGTATTAAGTTGACATCACATAATAAATATTTCCGTCAACTTACTTTTCGTAAACTTTCTTCCTCTAGCACGCTTGACTGATAATATTCCGATACTGATAAACGGGATACTACAGCTTTGGCCAAAAGTTGTTGAATGCTACTTCAAAAAACTACTTCTCGACAATTTATTTCACAAGCATCTCTCTTCAATTCATGTTGGGAACCTTTTCTTTTATTTTTTAATATTATATTTCAATATGTTTTTTTCATCCATTTAATTTTTTTTTTGAACCGTTCCATTTAACTTTTTTTAAGGAGGTTTGCATTTAATTTTATCACCTTTTTTTTCAAAGGAATTTTATTATCTTTTTATCACTTATATATTTAATTTCAATATCGTTTAATCATCACAACCTCAAAAATATTTTTATTCACGTTGTTATTTAATGATACCAAATTTTTGTATTTTCTTTCTTCAACCTCGCAAATATAGACACACACACATATTAGCGTTTATAGTAATACTTTATGTGTGTCTATTTTTTTGTTACGCTAATGCGTATAATTTTTTTTTGCGTTGCATAATGCGTATGATTATTTTTATAAAATTTTGATTTTAATTAAAAGTAAAATTGTAAATGTCTTTTCTTCAAAAAAAGGTCTAGATGCCTAAAAAAATTATACTTATATATATATATATATATATATATTGCACCTTTATATTGTAACAAGCTCAGTTGGTAAGGACAATTCATAATATATGCAAAGTCCGGGGTTCGAATCCCGGCCACCACAAAAAAAAAAACTATGCATATCTTTTTCTTATTCAAAATAACTAAACATATATGTTTCCATGACACTGACAATGTAACAAATATAATATCATATAATATAAATTCTTATCTTTGTGTAACGAAATTTGTTATAGAGTATAATTGAAATAGAAAAAACCAACTATTTTGATATTATTTATGTTATTATTTCAGGCTCCTTAAATTGTTTCTCCTATTCAAATAATTAACAAGTCATTTATATGATGATACAGATTTGTATTCATGTTACACAAAATAAACGTTATTGAGTAAATATAGTATTTGTAAAATAAAATATCTTTTATTTTTTAACATTTTTAGCCTTCAGAAAATATTTTGAACATTTTTTTATTTATTATGTTAATTCATAATAAATTCAAATTTTTGTCCTAGTGAGTTTAGCTCAGATGATAGGAACAATGCATAAATATATGCCAAGTTCGGGGTTCGAACCCCGGACACCATAAAAAAAAATTAAAGTTTGTACAATATTTTGTCAAACAACATTTAACTTAAAAATAGCTTTAAAACTAACAAAACAAAGAAACCAAACAACTTTACCTTCTTTCTTAAAGACCTTTATTTTAACTTTATTTTGAAGTAACTTTTAGACCATAAAAAACCTTGGCCAAACGGTATCTAAGTTCAGCTGGGAACACTATTTCACTTTCTTCTTCATAAGAGCTCATTTTCTTCCTTTTTTCATGGTTCTAAGACCATGCATGACTTGAGTTGACTCATTTTTATGGCTTGAGGGATTCATTTTTCAACACTGTTTTAGTTTTTGCTTCATCAATAGGTGGTTTTCTTCCCTTTTTCAAGATTCTGCTTTTTAAGGTTTTTTTTTTATTTTTAAATTGTTAGTGGATTATGTACCAGAAATTGTTATGTTGCATGGCTGTAGAAAAATCTTCCTTTGTTATGTGGAGTATAGTAGAGGTCATGATGATTGAATATTAGCTCATGGTAAGGTTTTGACACAATTGTTATTTTAGCTTCTGGTACTGTAGTTGAAAAAATTGATGCATGTGGGTTATTTTAGTTTTTGTGAGTAATCCTAAAGCTGTAACAGTTTTCATATTTGGTTTATTCTTTTTTATATCATTGAGCCGTACGAAAGTTGATTGGTGTAAATTTGTTTTGATCATATCAATGAGGACCAGAAAGTTGATGATACAAAAATTTGTGCATTTAAGATCAGGTTGATTTGATGATACAAAAATTGATCACATAGAAATGTGTTAGCTTTTTTTGATATCAGAATGAACAAAGGGAATAAAATTAAATGATGCATTATTGTATTTCTATATAGGAATTTCAATGTCAAGGGATTATGACTACATTAAGGATCTCAAAAATAATTTGGACATTTGGAAAATAGGATTTGGATTGTTGGATTCTTTGATTGTGACTGGTAGTAATGAGAATCAACATATGAAGTTCATTATTTGTGATGCAAAGGTTAGATTAGTTAGTTAAGATTTGCTGTAATTTCCTTTATGATTTATCAATGTTACTTATTAATTTACAATTTGATTTATTTATATTTTTTGGTTTCTTTCTCGGAATTAGGGTGATCGAGTTCATGTAATAACTCGATATAGAGAATTGGAGCATTGGAAGGCTTTGATCGAGGAAAACAAGACTTATACTTTGTATAATTGTCAAGTGTTTGATAATGACATTGCATTTAATCCTTTTAAGGTTGTTTTTGGTTCTGGTACAAAGGTGCAGAAGTGTGACAAGTTAACAAACGTTCTTACTCATGAATTTCGCTTTAATTCATTTAAGGAAATTCAAGATGGAAAATTCAAAACTGACGTTTTATATGGTATAGTTATGTGCTTTAATTTATTTATGTGTTTTCTTCGATTATAATGTTCTTATAGATGTAAAAAAAAATAAGAAATCATCGGCCTTCTTCATCATTCATATACAAGCATCCCCCTGGTGTGGATAACGAGAGCCGCGACACCTACATCATTTCATTCATATACAAGCATTTAACATAATCATGTTACGTCTAAGTATGTGCTTTCTTATATGTTCTAGACCACTAGGTCGAGGCTTTAATATTTCTTTGCTTACATAGGTTCCTACCCATCCACGTTTAGGAATGACTCACTTAGAGATCTACGTTTTTGCTTAAAACTATGTGCTTCTCGTACATTCCCATTTCTCTTCAAATAAAAGATGTCTAGGGTTGCAAGATACTTGTTCAAGTAATGAGGCTTTTCTCTTGAATATAAAGAAATTTAAGGATGAATTCAAGTGGTTTAATGATGCTCCAAGTAATCAAATCAAAGCGACAAAAGTGAAAGCCTGTGCTTTGTTTGCAAATGGCGAAATGTCCAGAATTTTCCAGACACTTTCGCTATTAGCGAACCTTTCCATACTACCTTCACTATGGGAATCTCTTTGCTCCTGAGAGATTTGACGTCACGGTCTACTATCCTCTCTGGTTCTGGCTGAAATGTCAAGTCCGATTTCAACTCTATAGAGTCTAATTCAATTGGCTGAAAAGGATCCGGAACATACTTCTTCAACTGAGATACATGGAACACATCGTGTAAACCCGACATAGCTGGATGTAAGCCTAATTGATAAGTCGCTGGACCGACGCGCTTGAGTATTTGAAATGGCCCCACATACCTGGGACACAATGTTCCCAACTGTTTAAGAAGCATTTTTTTTCCTTCGTTTTGTCAGCCTATTCACCATTATTTCAAATATTCCGTCAGGTTAGGTATCAAGGATCATATTGAATTAAATTGAATTAAATATGATTTTTTTCTTTTGTAAACAAATTTGAATTTTTCAACGAGATATGAATTAAATATGATTTTTTAAGCGTTAAAAATTTAAAAATTTATATTTAATTCATCACTTGTTAAAAAAATTAATCTTTTGCAATAGAGATTTCTATAACGTACTAAACATGACCACAAAAAATAATACAAAATTTTGAAGAATACACATAATTTTACTTAAATGCAGGGACTAAAAGTTGTGACAGAATTTTTTTAAGGGACCAAAAATCGACGAAAAATTTTATAGGAACTAAAACTTGAAATTTAAAAAATTTATAGGGACCAAAAATATATTTAACACAAATAATTATGATACCAAAGTGACAAAAAAATAGTTAAAAAACTAAAAGAACAATTTAGAAAGAAAAAGTAAATCATTCTAGGACGATTTGATTTATGAAATACTCCAGATCACTCGTTGTGACTGATAATACAATGACAAAACAATGCAAGTAAACAATTTCTAGATTTGTTTTACCCATAATTTTGACGACTAACATCATAAACTTTTTCCTTTAAAAAAAAAAAAAAAAACATCATAAACTTTTTGCTTGTTGAAAACATAGAGAACTATTATATGTGTAACGTCCTAGTAGTAGTACTGGTCGTACTTGAAGACATAGAACTATTATATCAACAAAACAAAAACAATTTGGTCAAATAAGACAAAACAAAAACAAAGAGAACTATTTTACCAAAAACCTAATAAAAAAGAGTAAGAGAACAGGGAACCATATAAAATGTATTCAAATCATATATCGACAACGTGCCAAATAAAATAGTGGAATGTAGGGTTAATCACCACCATACACACCCCTCAAAAAATAATCACACCATACGCAGTTTTTCTAAATTATTTATTGAGTTCGAATCTTTACAATCATTTTTACTTAATTACAAAATATAATGCGCCATTATCAAGGCTTAACTAATTACAACAAGTCAAAGCCCTAAGTACTCCATCATTTATTATCACTCCACATTGAATGTTGTAAATATTTTCTCTAAGCTTGAATCAAAGGGGTCCACAGCTGTCACCTGTCTGCTGACCTTTTATGTAAAATTACTACTCCTTCCGTCCCTTAATACAAACCCTTATTACAGATTTCACAACGGGAGAAATACTAGTAAGATTCATTTTTCAACACTATCTTTAACATTTACTCCCTCCATCTTAAATTATAAGCAAAAATAACTCATTTTCTTTGTCCCAAATTATAAGCAAAAAAGATCAACTTTTATCATATTTAATTATGTTTTTTCAAAAAATTATCTTTTCCAAAGAAAAATTAAATGCAAAGTGCTTTCAATTTGCTCTTTTTTTTTATTTTCTCTATAATCAACTACCAATGAAAATTGTTTTTACATCTGCCTATAATACTTATTTCAAAGATAACACAAAAAACTATGTTACAAACTACTATGTTTTAATTTTTTTAATAAGTGAATTTTTTTTCTTATAATATGGGACGAATGGAGTACTTTTTTATTGGATGAAATCAATGTATACTTCATCCCTTTTCGTGGATTACAGTTTCAAAGTGTAGAACCATAATGATGGAGTAAATCAATAAGAGAGTGTGTATCAAAGAGCGTGTTCAAAAGAGAGTATCGCTAGCATTACTCTTCACAATGATTAAAAATAAAAAGTGTAATTAATATGTTTATTTTGTGTGGGGATGTCATACTAAATTGTCATTATTTGTAGTGTATTCAAATTTGACTTTTTCATATAGGTCATGCTAATTTGTGTGTTTATGGCACAAGTTAAGAAGCTTAAAATAGAAGTCAAAAATTAATTTTATATTGAAAATATTACTCCCTCCGTCCCTTATTAGATGACTTGTTTGAAAATGTACATTTTTGACCTGATATACTTTGATCGTATTTTTATACTAATATACAAAGATAAATAATATCATATAAGATATTGTTGGATTCGTCTCGATGAATATTTTCAAAATATTAAATTTTCATAATTTTTTTAAATAGATAATTAAAGATATTAAAGATAAAAAATATGCATTGGTACGTGTGTCAAATTCAACTAGGTCATCTAATAAGGGACGAAGGGAATACTTTTGAAACTTTTAAGACATTGAATGCACAATTTCGAATAAAAAACTTCTACATTTGACTTCTTCACTTGTGCCCCAATGACACAAGTTAGCATTTCCCTTTTCATATTTCAAGGTGAATTAGTAGTATTAAATAGGATTATGTTTGGAAAAAAAAATAATACAGTTAAAACTCTATAAATTAATAATGTCAGGACCGGAGAAATTTATTAATTTAGAGAGTTATTAATTTATCGATAAATTAATAATTATTAATTTAAAGAGTTTTTAAGTAATTATATTATACATACCAAACAAAAAGGCAAATTAGTCTATGCCTCCTAGAATTATGTTGCAGCGAACCTTGGGGCTCAATGTAAATTAGTAACTACTGTGTTCATATGCATTGGAAATCAATAATGACTTTTGAAGTACAGTAAATATAAACAAGAGGAATAAATGTGTTCAATGTATTCTTGATATATTTTTTTCAGTTTCTATGAATTATTAATTTATGATTTTCATGGGACCAAAAATTATAAAGGGATCTCCCGAAAAATTATTATCTTATTATTTTATCGAGTTTTTCAATTTTTTACATTGGCCCAAGTCGGGACCAGACAAATTTATTATTTTAGAGAGTTTATTAATTTACCGAGTATTAAATTAAAGAGTTTCTACTGTAAATGCATCTAAAAAATTGAAACAAATGTTATATTTAAAGACACAATTTTTTCTCAATGGATGCTTATAATTTGGGAGGTAAGGAGTAATATTTTATGTACAATCTTATTAACGAGTGTTCTAAAAGCGTCGGTTAAAAAACTTATTAACGGAAAATCTATGTTGAGAATAGAAGTCAAACATTTGTCAGTGTAATAAAAACAAAGGTTAAATATGATTTTAATCTTATAAATATACAAACTTTTCATTTTAGTTCATTTAAAAAATTTATTCAACTTTTAGTCGCTAAAAGTTTTTTATTTTTACTTGTCCCTCCTTTTAAGTAATCTCATATGTAGAATTCATATTTTTTAATATATTTTTACACAAAAATTTATACATAGTGTTATGGACCGGCCAAAAGGACTTTTGGCCCATTTGCTTAGGCCCAATACAATCCAAAGCCCAAACGCCACGTTTGGCAACGTTACTTGCGACACACCCCTTCCGCGCGAGGGGGTGCACGGAGCGAGCGAGACCGGTTCAAAAGAGCCACAACGTCTCTCTGCACGTTCCCGCAATAAACTCTCTGGCGGATACACTTCCCACGATTTCGTAACAGCTAGAGACAGGTGTGCCACTACAATGGCTCTGCAGCCCTCCACCTCTATAAATAGGGGACTCACTGGAGTCCCCAAGGTAGAATATATCTCTTCTTCTAAACCTTCACTCTCTAATCTCTACTGACTTAAGCGTCGGAGTGCCTGTAGGTACACACCCCCCATTCGCTCTAAGAAGCATTCTGACGTATTCCACCACCGTCTAAACCACCGCATTCAAAGCACCGGCAGTCATCTTCTGATCAAGTACGATCAGTGGCGCCATCTGTGGGAACATAAGCTCTCCCCGTTTTTATACTCCTAAGAACCAAACCTTTCTAAAAAATTACCATGGCTGCCAACGGTGCCAGCTCCCAAATACGAAGTGAGATACGCTTTCCTTAACGGGATGATATGACGTCCTCACCTTCACCTGTGGGCACACCCAGAGGGGAACCAGTACAGATAGTTCCTCTCCAAGAAAGACCTCTACAGGATCCTCTACGACCTACAGAGACACCTAAAGATACCGCGCCAACTAGTACCCTCGTCAGCAACCTGCTCCGCACGGTTCAACAACAAATGTCGTTAATCAAGGAGCAGAACCGACGCCTGATGGATCTGGAGCAAGCGCGCCCACTAGTCCGGACCAAACAGACTCCTTCCCCAGTACATAGCAGAAGAAGAAGGAGCCCTCGCCAGTCACGTTCCAGATCCCTGAGGCACTCAGTAAGCATCAGATCCCCGAGTTACACCAGGAGATCGACGAGAAGGAGGTCACCCAGACGAACTCCTCCAAGGCGGTCTCCTCCCAAACGATCTCCCCCGAGGAGATCCCCTCCACGACGATCCCCTCCAAGGAGATCTCCACCAAGACGTAACGGGCGCTCTTGGTCATCCTTTAGCTCTGAGGACACTCGTGATGCCTGGAATGATCGTAACGCCTACGGTTCATTCACACGGCGCATCCGAGAAGCTCATATCCCCCGCGGGCTAGAGAAGCCTCCCCAGATGGACTCATACGATGGGACAAATGACCCAGATGAGCACATCGAGAACATTAAGGCAGTTCTCACCTACAGATCGGTGCAGAGCGCCGTGAAATGCAAGCTCTTCGTCACCACTCTGCGACGAGGAGCCGTAACCAGGTTCAAGAACTTAAGAAGAAACTACATCGATTCATGGAGCGACATCTGTTACGAGTTCACAACCCACTTCACTGCGTCAAGGACGCAGCCAAAATCGGTGGCATCACTTGAAGCCATTGTCCAAGGAAAGAGCGAACCTCTCTGAGACTACATCGAGAGGTTCAACAAAGAAGTTGTTCAAGTAAGAGATGCCGACGAAATAATGAAGCGGTACCTAATCGCCAAAAGGCCTGCGCGAAGTCACAGACGTGAAGAAAGCCGTTCGCTTAGATCGCCCAAGGACTCTCAACGAGCTCTTAGCGATCACAAAGATCTACATAGCGTACAAAGAAGAGTTGTACGCGGACAGCCTCAACAAATCCAGGAATGAGGAACCTGCTGCTAAATCCTCCAAAAAGCCCTTCCATGAGAAATAGAAGGAAGGCAAAGCAACTCCTGAAGGCAAACGACCCAACGGTCACTTCACCCCTTTGGTCAGGCCAAGGGAGAAAATCCTCGCCGAGATCGCTGTAGCCGATCTAACAGAAGCTGGCGTCAAGCATCGAAGGCTTCGTCTCAAGAGAGGAAGGGAGTTGACAAAACAAAATATTGTCGATTCCACAAATGTCACGGACACACCATAGATGACTGCATCCATCTGAAGGATGCTATTGAACTCCTCATTCAACGAGGACGACTCAAGCAGTTCATCAAGAACCCAGAGGCGGAAGGAAAAACCGCTGAACTCATTGGTAACGGCACCGAGCCTAGCAAAACGATTGTCATGTTCGTGGAACACCTAGTTGATTTCCCCGACAACGTGGATATCACCCCCTATTCATGCACCTGGGAGCAGTTCCCCTCTACCAACGTCATCACGGGAGGAACGCTAGACATCTCCATGGGAAGCATAAAGAGGAAGTTCGAGGAGCTCATAAGCATCAGAACTACCTGGTGGAGCTTCGAATTCTGCCATTACCTTGCTCGTGCGAGCATCGATGGCCAACATAGATATCCGTCGATTCCTGATTGACACAGGGGCCTCATGCGACATGTACACCAGCCTGTTCAAAACTCTTCAACTGACGGAGAAAAACCTTTCTCCCTATGTTGGAAATGAACTCTACGGCTTCAACAGCTCGTCCACTCAGCCATGGGGCTATGTAGAACTACTGGTCACCTTCGGCGAAAAGGAGCCCAAAAAGACAATAATGATCCCATTATAGGGAGAATCGGGCTTGCCCAACTGGGTGCAGCATGTTCAACCGCTCATCTCACGTTGAAATACCATGCAAAAGAGGGCATTATCGCCTCTCTCAACGGAGACATCGAAACTGCAAGGAGATGTTTCCTCTAGGCTAATAAGTCCCAGAACTCGGTTTCCCAATCGAGCAAGCCTGCTGAAGACAAAGGGAAAGCTGCTGCGAGCTCTCTGGATGCCAACTTGGTTGAACTTTATCCCAGGTTCACCAAGGAAGACCTCAAGGAACAAAAGATGGAAAAGAAGGATCCGCTTAACGCGAAACTTCTTAGACCCATTCCTAACGGTGAATTCGAGCTGGTCCCTTTGGGGAACGACCCCTCGAAAAACTTCAAAGCACAGCTGATCGCCTTTGGTAAGGATCTTCCTAAACTTGTCAAAGCACAGCTGATCGCCTGCCTCAGGGAGAACGCCGACCTATTCGCATGGAGTGCGGCCGACATGCCCGGAATCGACCCTAGCGTCACTTGTCACCAGCTGACAGTAGATCCCGGTGTAAGCGCTGTAGTTCAGCGATGTAGAAAGCAGTCTCTTGAAAAATCAGAGGCTGCAGAAAAAACTGTAAAAGACCTCCTAGAGGCAAATTTTATTTCAGAGGCCAAATACACTATTTCAGAGGCTTTCCAATGTTGTACTTATCAATAAATCAAATGGAAAATGGCATATGTGTGTTGACTATACCGATCTTAATAGGGCGTTCCCTAAAGACTCATATCCTCTTCCTAACATCGATAAACTCGTGGATAATTCCTCCGGCTATAAACTTTTATCCTTCATGGACGCCTATTCCATGTACAACCAAATACCCATGGCCGAAGAAGATAAAATGAAAATAGCCTTCATGACAGAATTAGTGAACTATTACTATAACGTATTGCACTTCAGTCTACCAAATGTGGGGGCTACTTATCAACGTATGATGAACAAAGTCTTTGACAAGGCACTTCTAGGCGACATCCTTGAGGTCTACATGGACGACATGATTGTAAAATCCCAACAAGAGGTTGATCATGCCGCTCATCTCAGAAGCATGTTTGAACAAACTCGGAAATACAACATGCGGCTCAACCCGGAAAAATGCACCTTTAGGGTTCAAGCGGGTAAATTCCTTGGTTTCTACTGAACGAAAAGAGGAAATGAAGCGAATCCAGATAAATGCCGAGCATTTACTGAGCTTCCCACACCCCACTCCAAGAAGTGCATCCAAACACTCAACGGTATGATGACTGCCCTCTCAAGATTCGTGGCTAAGTCCGCTCAACATGCTCTTCCTTTCTTCAAACTCTTGCGAAAGAAAACGAAGTTCAAATGGACAGACGAGTGCGAGAACGCCTTAAAACATCTCAAAGAAACCCTCTCTGCACCACTAGTGCTCTCACGACCCGACCAAGGTGAAGTATTGTACCTATACCTTTCTGTTTCTTCTAACACAGTAAGCGTCGTCCTCATCAGAGAAACAACAGAGCGACAAAAACCAGTCTACTTCACTAGCAAAGCGTTTCTAGGGCCGAAGATGAGGTACCAAAGGATCGAAAAGGTGGCTCTCGCCCTCCTCACAGCAGCTCGAAGATTGAGGTAGTACTTTCTAGCTTATACGGTAATGGCCGGTCGGATGATGAAGTGGTCACTCGAGCTGTCCGAGTTTGACATACACTACGAATCCAGAAAAGCACTGAAGGCGCAGGCGTTCGCGGATTTCCTTGCCGAAATGACATTCCCGATCGAGGACAACACAGAGGAATGAACCGTCTTCGTATCCAACTCCAAAGGAAGCAGAGCAGGGATAATCATAAAAAACAACAAAGGTATCATTGTTGAAATCTTTCTTGGTTTATCTTTTCCCGTAACCAATAACACTACAAAGTACGAAGCCTTCTTAGCTGGTCTGCGAACTACCCAAGTCCTGGGAGCCAAAAAGGTAAAAATCTTTACCGATTCTCAGCTGGTAGCTTCCCAAGTCACAGGAGAATTCCAGGTCAAAGAGGAGCACCTCCAACAGTACGTCCAGCTGGTATTAGAAAAGATGAAAGAATTCAAAACTGTCACGGTAACTCATGTTCCCCGTGAACAAAACACTATGGCAGATATGCTTTCGAAGCTCGCCAGCACACGGACTGCTAGTGGAAATAAGACCGTCATACAAGAAGTTCTCGACAAACCAAGCGTCCACAGACGAGATGCTCAACTCCTCGAAGTTAACACAATTATTGGGATGGAGGATTGGAGAGGACCCATTTCTCGTTACATAGAGAATGGCGAACTTCCTTCCGATCCACATGAAAGGACAAGGCTGAAACGAAGGGCTTGCTCATTCACTTTAGTGGATGGAACATTATACAAAAGGGACACGATTACGTAAACCATGCTGAAAGATGCCCAAGATTACGTAAACCTTTGTGACAAATGTCAGCGACACGGGGACATGCATCTCGCACTTCCCGCTGAGCTAACGCCATTGGTTTTCCCTTGGCCCTTCGCATGGTGGGGCATTGACCTTCTTGGACCATTCCCTCAAGCCCCTGGACAGCTCAAATATCTCGTAGTGGCCATCGACTAGTCGACAAAATGGATTGAGGCTGAACCATTAGCGAAGATCACAGCCAAAAATGTACTTTGATTTTTCAAAAGGAAAATCCTAGCAAGATTCAGAGCACCTGCTTTAGTGATATCCGACAATGAGACTCAATTCACAGACCAAAGGTTCACACAACGAACTTCTCGCTCTCCAAACGAGCAATTAAACGGAAGAGGAAAGTTGTGCCACTCCAAATCCAAAAAATTAAAGGATAAGAGGGATCTACACAACAGATTCTCTTACTCCTCAGTATGTACGCTTACCGCTGCGACATCATTGCTCGGCATGTTAGGTAGAACCCCAGCTCGTGATGGGGATTCACGCCTCAATGCATCGAAATTAGATTGATTTCTTCGTTCATCCGTTGTTCTACGTCCGAAAGCACAACTTTGGACACACATCCAGATAAACTATCTCTTGGATGTGAAATGCTTCTGACAAATACTCCGCGTAACAGTCAGAACCCTCGCCCTCGAACTCTTCATTGCAAAACAACGCAAAGGGTAAAATGTTCCAAACAGAGCAACTAATGCCTGGGAAGAGAAAGGCAAAACTTGATTCAAAACAACAAGTCAAATCAACAAGGCCGCAGGCGGGCATGTAAAACTCTCCAGCCATTAATTCACTTCGTCGAAATAATGACTACCGGGGGGTAGGCCATCCCACCTCAGCTGACTTACATCACTTCAAGCCTCGTTTCTCAAAAAGCGAGCATCAGAATACAGTTAAAAACTAAGAGCATACGAATTGTTACACACGCAAAATGAACAGTTCGCTCTCAACAAATACTTCAAACAGTATAAATAAGCATCACACAACGAGCATTCATATTCAAAACATTATACTTGAAAATAAATCATACATTTTCAGACAAGTGTAATTGAGAATAGACTAATTATATTGCAAAGGTTCTAAAACCACGAAGGGCTCACAATGTCATTACAAGCATGGTTGTTGAAAAAGATATTAATTACAAGGCCTCATTCGCCTAGGCGTCATCAACATGCCCTTCATCTTCCTCCAAGTCTTGGGGAGGCTCGATCAGTCCATCTCTTACATCACGAAGATGGTGAGTTCCCTCAACAATCAGGTCGACGTCAGGGTTCGCCACATTCAGCTGAGCCACTGCACGATCAAAACCAAGCTTGACGTCGTCCAACAAGCTCCCTTCAAGCTCACCAATCATGTCCACAAGCCCAGCACGCTTCAGGACAACCGTGTCTTCGGCTTCATCCTCTCCAGGAAGGTCCGCCTTCTTCAGAGCTTCCTCCAAAGACACCTTCTCCTCAGCCAGCTTCTGGGAAGAAACGGCCGCTTGCTCAAGAGCAGTTCGAGCTTCCGCCAATTGCGTCTCCATAACAGCAAATTGGCAGTCATGCTCCTCAGCAGCTAACCTCTTCCTCCTTGCCTCTTCTTTAAGAGCAACAACCTTAGCGGTCAAAGCGTCCCTCTCCAGAGCCAATGCATCGGCTCGGACTTCACTCTCCAGCGAAGCATTATTCAGGGTTGCAGCAACCTCCAAAGCCTTCATAGTAGCAATAACCCCATTAGTTATCGCTTTACTCCGGCCAGCTGGACCTAAGTCCTGAATAATCTTCAGCTCGAGATCGTCCAAGAAAAGAGTCGACTGAGGGCCGCACAGATCCGATTCAGGCCACACTTTCGGAAGCTGAATGAAGTCTCCCCTCTCAGAACAAACAGGAATCGCCCTGATCGGCGTGATCGGCTCCTTGGAAGGCGTCCCCACCTTCTCCCTTTTTGCAGACTCCTGCACCAGCTCTTCAGGAGGATCCTCACCTTCCAAGTCCACCACAGGACTAGAGGTTGAGCCGGGACCAGAACCGGCTATGAGGTGCTCCAAGGACTGGACATTCTTGCACCGCTTCTTGACAGAGATCTTCTTGCTCGTTGCGTTAACAAGAGCCCCCAAGTCTTTCATTTTTCCTGCAAAACATAGAAAGGGAAAATTCGTCAGATAGGGGGAACAAAACAAGAAAACAAGCAGATAAAATATGAAAAGAGGGTACAAACTACCGAGGCAATCTTTAAAATCCTGTGATGTCAACAACTCGTGGGTATTGATGAGGCGGGGCTCTGTTACTTATGTTTCGTCCGCGTTCGTCAATGGGTTCCCCCGTTTGTCGGTTTTGACCCTCCGTGGGAGAGATTGAACAAACGCCCAAAGATGTTGGCGCACGTCTATCTCCTCCTCCGTGAGACTAGAGGGGGTTTGGCCAAAATGCTTCGGCTCGTAACCAAAGTGGTCCTGAGACCAGCAGAGATGGAAGAAAGGACGGCGCTCCTGAACACCATCATTTGCCGCCCTCAGAAGGGAAGCCAAAGTCACTTTGCTTTTCAGCCTTACCAAAAAGAAGCGTTCTTTGAAACTCCTCACTTTTCCAGCAAAGATCTCAAACATTTTCTGGGTCTGACAGAAAAAACCCAGTCCGCACCCCTGTGTACGGTGAAGACGGAGAAGAAAACGTTCTTAGAGGCAGGAAGTTGAAGATAGTCACACAGCAACTCAAAGGCCCTCATAAAGGCATAGGAGTTAGGATGGATTTGGGAGGGCGGCAACTTGGTCCACCGAAGTACCTCCCGTTGGAAGTCAGAGAAAGGGAGTCTAAAACCCATATCTTTGAAAACCACTTCATACATGGGAAAGGCGTAATTCTCGTACTCCGAACACACCCTATCGGAAGTGCTCGGAAGCACCAGCTCCCAATCCTCTATGTTTCCAATCAAGCCGAAAAGGATCTCTCCCACACCACCTTAGGCAATGACGACTCTGTTTCCAGGGGCTCTTCCCCCAACCAAGAGAAGACAGGCGCAGTAGCTTCCTCGTTCGCCATGGAACCTGAAAAAGGAAAAGGAAAAGTGAATCCAACATTCAGATCCACCCTTCCTTCACCCATCAGGTCTACCACGGTGAGGAAGGGATCAAACAACACCGCTAAAGGTCAAAGAAATAAAATAAAGCGACGGATCTACTACACACATTAGGGAATCCGCTTCGAGGCGAACATGGTTCTAGCTTATGGACTAAACTAAAGCCTGTCGCCAATGTTTTTCTAATACATACAAAAAACAGACAGCAAATCCTAATAACTCCTCACGCACGGTGGAAACCCCCGTAACAAAAGACGGAAACCACTGAGTCGGAGTAACTTCTACCCTAAAGCATGCATTTCTATGGTTGCTAAAAATAGAAACTAAAGAAATCAAAGCACAGAAACAAAGGAAAAAAACGGGTCATTTGAGCATTACCTATTACGATGGATGGTTTGGACTTGAAGTGAGAAGTTGAAAGTTCGGAAAGGCTTCACCTTTGAAGGGACTCTTGGAAAAACTTCTAAGTTTCTGAGAAAAATGAAAATGTAGTAATGTTCCAAACAATGTTTGAACTATTTATACTCGTTTCATAAACCTCTCACAAGTCGCGAGGTCCCAATTCGGTGCAACCCTACACGTACAACTCTCCACTCAAGTAACATGCCTACGGTCCTGATTAAATCAAATCATCAACCCAAGGGTTCTGATCACTCGCAACAGTTCTCTAAACGTCAGGATTGAATCAACAGCACTGATGACATCTTGGAAACACAAACCAAGAACACTGTGCATACTATAGGTACTCAAGTACTACAATAGTCTTTACACGTGTCACTCAGAAACCAAAGGTCATGTCTTCTCCGTTTCTCCCTCGAGACGTGGGCATTAATTGCGGAATGACATTCGACCAAAATTCCTGGCGAGGGAATCTTCTCCTTCCAATCCTGCTCGGTCGGGCACTCAAAGGCCGAACATAACCCATCTCACTTTCGAACAAGATAGTACATAAAAGTGAACCTCCTTTCTACGACCGACCACGAGCGATCAAAATGCCCGCACTTAAGTCATCACTCTTCATCAAGAGCAACGACTTGGGGGGGCTACTGTTCTGGACCGGCCAAAAGGTCCTTTGGCCCATTTACTTAGGCCCAATACAATCCAAAGCCCAAACGCCACGTTTGGCAACGTTACTTGCGACACACCCCTTCCTCGCGAGGGGGGTGCACAGAGCGAGCGAGACCGGTTCAAATGAGCCACAACGTCTCTCTGCACGTTCCCGCAATAAACTCTCTGGCGGTTACACTTCCCATGATTTCGTAACCGCCAGAGACAGGTGTGTCACTACAATGGCTCTGCAGCCCTCCACCTCTATAAATAGGGGACTCACTGCAGTCCCCAAAGTAGAATCTATCTCTTCTTCTAAACCTTCACTCTCTGATCTCTACTGACTTGAGCGTCGGAGTGTTTGCGGGTACACACCCCCCATTCGCTCCAAGAAGCAATCTGACGTATTCCACCACCGTCTAAACCACCGCATTCAAAGCACCGACAGTCACCTTCTGATCAAGTACGATCACATAGTAATCTCTCCAAAAAAATTACCATTTTATAACATTTTTTATATTTTTAGCGATTAAAAATTCATATTTTGTTAAAAAAAATCCTTTTTTTTTGGAGAGATTTTTACAATATTCTATACATTTTTGCACAATGTTTAACCCTAAAAACAATGTTTTCCCATACAAACTTACATCATTTGATGACTTAATCAATGCTCTAAAGGCATTCATTTTGTGGCTTTTAGCATGGGACAAAGGAAAATTTTCCAACCATGGACCAGTTTGATTTTAACCATTTGATCAAATAAAGTGCACATTATTACTTTGTTATTGGAAAATGTTAACTTGGGGCACAAGATAAGAAACCAAAAATAGAAAGAAAATCTTGAAAATTGTGTATTCTTAATTTTAAAAGATTCAAATTTTATCTTTTTAACTTATGCATTTATTGATTATTTTCTTTTTTAGTTTCTTAACTTGTATCTTCCCCAATAATTCTCTCTCCTCCTAGTCTATCTCACCACCACCGATCCACTACCACCAACAACTCTCCTTCGAACAATCAATTTCAACTCAGCGCTAATGATATTGTTGAAAAAAAATAACTTATTACAATGACTCTAATTAGTTGTCGCTATATGCATATTTTCACCAACAAGTTTATTCTTGTAGTGCTTGAGTAACAGGAAACTGCATATCACATTTTCCTTCAATGTCTCTTTGCGATTGCTTTTTGAATTGGCTGCAGAATATTCTAAACCTCAACATTTACTTAACATCCATTTTGACCATTTTTTATGTTTTTTTTGTGGTGGCTTGAGTTTGAAGCCCAGACCTTGCATATTTTATGCATTGTCCATACCGACTGAGCTAAGCTCACGAGGACCCCATTTTTTATGTTTGTTATAAAAGCTTGAGCCCTTAAGTCAAATTGATTATTTACACCATACCAACTTTTAATTATGCAGTTGCTAAGATAACTGCTAATGCATTTCTCTCTGAAAACCTTACAAAAGCATTCACTGGTCCAGCTATCTTTGATTTTGTGGTGTTAAAAGCTTTCAAATTGATTCAGCTCCACAGGAAGACAATGCAACTATATTGCTTCCTTCTTAGAACTCCATGACACCACTGCATTTCCATACATAAACACTATTGTCTGGTTAAAACATCATTAATTATTATTAGAATTTCGATTAACTTTTAGGTACATACCACTTATCAAAATAATCTGCAGAAAAAGTATTTTCTTTTCACTCCCCTAGAAAAAAAATGTATTTTCGTTTAACTATTTTTTTCAAACAAAAAAAGTTAAATATAGCCTGGTTTTTACTTTTAGGGTCATGTTAACTTGTGCCCCAAGGGCACAAGTTAAGAAACTAAAAATGGAATTAAAAAGTAACTTTTGTATTGAAAAGACAAAATTTCAAACTTCTAATATATTGAATGTACAATTTTCAAGAATAAGTTTCTATGTTTAGTTTCTAAACTTGTGCCCCAAGGGCACAAGTTAACATTTCCCTTACTTTTATCAAGTAAATCTTTATACTAACAATTTAGAGTTTTTAGAAATAGCCTATTCTAAAATTTTGTCCTCTAAAGATGTCCACATCATCATAATCCTACTTGGCCTTTGTTCCAAAAATTCCTCCTAATTTTTAATACAAGCTTAATAATTATAAATATTATTAAAAACCGTTTTTTATTTAACATTAAATTGTACATAAAAAAGATAGTTGGTTACAATCAAATAATTATTAATATAAGTATTGTTTAGATTAAAATATATATGTTACATTAAAAAATTGTTACGTTACAATCCAATAATTATTAATACAATTATTGTTTTGATTAAAATTTATATGTTACTTTTAAAAATTGGTACGTTACAATCAAATAATTATTAATATAATTATTGTTTCGATTAAAATTTATATGTTACATTAAAAATTTGTACGTTACAATCAAATAATTATTAATATATTTAGTATTTGATTAACATTTATACGGTACATTAAAAATTTGGTAAGTTACAAAATTATAATATAAATAACTTGAATAAATTATATTTTGAATTTTGGTCCATTATACTATGACAGTAACCTACTAATTAAAAATTTAATTGTAGTAATTAGTTTTTAAGGTTATATAATTAATTTTTATTCGTTACAAAATTATATTACTTAATATTAATAAGATATTATTAAATTTCAAATGTTATGAAGTTAATTTTTTGTAGGTTACATGAAATATAATCTAATCGTTTAATGCACATTTTATAATATTAAAGACGTTGATAATATTAATTTTAAAACGGTCAAATTAATAATTAATAGATATTAACCGTTATGGTACTATTTTTCTATATAAATAGTAGCGCTTTTGGGTACGAGTACACAACAATCACAAAATATAGTTCTTCTTTTACTGTTATCTAATATCTATATTCTAAGTTATTTATATAATTTTTTTCTATTGCAAAGGAAAATGTCTATGAAACACGAGTTCATCTTTGATGTTTCGCCAAGAAAACAATCGTGGACATTGGTTGTGAGGGTTGTTAGTGTTTGGTTTGTTCAAGACTACAAAAATAAAAAACTACCATTTTCCATGGAATTGGTTCTAATGGATCGAAAGGTACTTTTTTCATATCGTTTTTGTTTTTTTTGTTTAAGGTATAGTGTTTTAATCTTTGTTATCTAGGGTGATCGAATTGGTGCGTCTATACAAAGAATATTGATCTACAAGTTCATGGAGCAACTCCAAGAGGAAATGGTGTTCACGATTTCCTCATTTGATGTTGCTTGCAACAGTGGTTCATATCGACCATCAACTGAATTTCACAAAAGTCAAACTATCTAAAACTACTTTGGTCCCAACAAACATGTATTCATTTACATATGCATCTGATGTTTTCAATGATTTTTACAACAACTACTTGGTTGGTAAGTGACTATCCCTTTCTTCGTATCAATTGAATTATTTGATATTGTTTATTTACAATAATACAATAATGACCACTTTGCTTTCTCTCTTACACTCAGATCCGCCGCCCTCCCTCACCCTCCAAATCCTTTACGATGTAGCTACAAATCTTGGTGGTGCGACGAGCTACGCCTCCGCATCGCCGGCTAGACCCCGTTTCTCTCCAGTCTTGGTGAATTCGGGTGCAGAGAATTAGAGATTCGAGAACTGCCGACGGCTTTCCGGTGGTTTTGCGTATGGTTTCCGAAACGTGTTGGTGGTTGGGTTAAACCACCATCTTTTCGTCTGTTACAGCGGGTCCTTTCACCGCGCTACTGCAAGATTGGTACACAGTGGTGTTGTTCAAGTTCCGCTCCAAAACTCGTCGTGGTTGCACCGTTTCTATTTTTCCAGATCCAGTGTTGCTTCGTGTGGGGTTCGATAGGCTCGAAAGGGCTTTTAATGCTTGCTGTGATTTATCCAGGGGGCTTACATGGTTCGTGAACTTTTCCGTGTTGGCGGTAGTATCATACACCATACATAATAAAAACAAAAGTTCCATTGGTATAAGGTTGAATTTGGCCTCGGTTGTGCTTGTATGATCTCTTGTTGTAGGCCAGAAATGGTTGATTTGCTGATCAGTTGGTGCACGTGGATTCGCTACTTACCGTGTTGGCGGTCGAATTCACCCCATTTTCAAGCATTAGTCGGTGGTTATCTACCTACCAATTGACATGGGACTGTATGGACTCGAAAGAGTTGTCAATGCTTGATGTCGTTGTTGCAGGGAGTTGCTGGTACGTGATCCGATTCGTGTTGACGAGTGGTTCATTCGCCAAACTTTAGACCCGCGCTTAATGTTAGAATTGTTTAGGGTTGGATCCACCTTGTGGATTTTTATTTTTATTTTTTCTTTTATTTGCCCGTTAGGGTTGCTGACTGGGTCAGGTTTTATGTCCCCCCAGTTTTTATGTAATTTTTCCTTTTTTTTTAATAATATATATGAGCAATTGGCAACAAATTAGAATAGGGTACCAACTTAGTTGGACACTATTCTTTTTGATGTCATCTTGCTCTTGGCTTATCAAAAAAAAAATTAATTATTTTTGGTGAAAATAGTTTTATTTTTCAATATTTTTTTTTCAACCTTGATTTTTTTCATTCATATATATTTTGTTTTTTAATGATATTTCAATGTTACACATTATTTTTAAACGTTGTATAATTACCTTAAAGGTTGAATTAATATGTTTAATAATTAAGTAACCGTTTAGATCTTTTTTTAATGCTAATAAAACGTTTTGTTTAATATGATTCAAGTATACATTATATTCTTATAATATTAAATTGTAATTTAATCAATATTTTAATTTGTGTTATATATGCAAATGTAATTGGAGTCATGACTAGAGTGAGTGTTGAAAGAGGATATGAAGAGATGGTGGAAAAACTAAAATGAATGTCATTGAACAGGATTCAAATTGCTAAGCTTTATTTTTTGTATGTTTTTTTTTTTTTTTTTAAACATGTATTATGGGTAAGCTTAAATGTACTCTTTAGACAATTTTTATGATAGGATTTAATGGATAAGTTTTCTGAAACAAGTCCCACAACTCCACAGGATGTAAACTCGAAAGATGTTATTGACTCATATTCTTAATCATTTGCACCTCCTAAGAAGAGAACATTGCCAATAAATGAAGATTGCGGGACATCTGACGCAATTGTTCAATTGGTCAAAAAGATTGTGAAGATGGAGAAATAATATTTACAAGTGACTTGGTTACGTTTAAGTTGTTTATCCATTATGTCAATGTTATGTGTCTGTTTTTAATGTAGTAGAATAAAGTCCATGTTATAGACAACGGAATTACGATTTTCAATTGAATAAATCAATATGGTTGCATGTATTGACACTTCAATGAAAAATATTTCAGTTTTCATATTATCAATTTACGATTTACTTATGTCTTAAACTTTACACAAATTCAAAAATAAATATAATAATTAAATTAAGGATTCTATGGAAGAAGTTATGTATTGAACAAGATACACCTTATCTCTCTTAATCCAATTAACCTTTCTAGATTCCTTACTCCCTCCTCACAAAAACAAAAAGAAAAAAAATAAGGATTCAATGGAAGAAGTTATACTTGTGGGAGCCTTAAAGAATGAAATAAATTAAACCAACTGAGGTGGTATTGGAATAGAATACAAAAGATATAATACAAGAACTAAAATGAATGTCATTGAATTGAATTCGAATGAGTGACCTTTATTTGTTTTTATTTTTTATTTTTAATATGGAATAGACTATGGTATTTAATTATAATTTTGATTATTTGTCAATTCATTTTAAGAGATATCGGTTTGAATGTAGTCTCTTCATATATTATGTTGAGGAATTAAATTCTTTGTTTATAATTATCAACTTGATTGTTTAATATGATTGGAAAGTAAAAATCTATTCATTTACTTAAAGCGTTTTATTTGTTTCTTTAGGGATAGGAAAATCAATGTTACAAAATCTTTTTTCATCAACTAGGATCACGTTCAACCCTGAAATTATAGAGACAAATGAACTAAAGAAAATGTATTATTATTTTGGTAGAGAGAATTTTTTGGTCACACTTTACTTATGTCTTTTTTATGCTCCATATCTTGGTCACACATTAACTTCAAAAGGTTCCATATAGATTATGATATTAGATGAGTTCAGTCTTTATAATGAAAAACAATTCTACATTCAATCGAGGGAGTTGACACATATCTTATACCTTTTTATTCTCCGCGTTTAGGTTTGTTGGTTTCAATTAGGAACTTTGAGAAGGAGGGATGGTTCTTTTTGAAAAATGGAAAATAATGATTTGAAAATCAGAATTACGGTAAAGTAAAAGGACATTAATTTAGAGTGTTTTAATTTGTGACCCTTTGATCTCCAATAAAATAAAATTGAGGGAAGATATTAAAGAAAATTGTTTTCTCATTTTCTCTCTCTTCTGAGAAAAATACTATCTTCAATATTTTTTTAGGGACTCTTTCCAATCTTAAATATAAATAAATAATTAATTTTTTTAATCTCAAATCAAATATAACTTACTTTGTCTCTATTTAATGTTGTTTATCCTATGTGGTATTGTAGAAATAATCAGATTCAATAATTCAAGACTTTTGTAACCCAAAAAAAAAAAACCAAGACTTGCTAGAAATGCAATTATTGCTATGATCACAACTCAAGTTTCTCTATCTGGTAGGACAAAGCTAACAAATGGTCCAACTATCTTTGATTTTGTTAGTTTGAAAGCTTTTAAAATGGATACTCATCATCAAAGAACACAAAAATTATTGAGGTTATTTGACAACCACCTATCCATAGTTGGATAAAGTGTAATACTGATGGCATAACTTAAGGCAATCCAAGACCAACAACTTCTGTAGGCATCTACAAAAACAATCATGGAGAGAGTATTGGTTGTTTTGTTTCAAACCTTGCAATTTGTAATGCTCTGTTTACTTAGATTATAGCAGTCATTCTTACAATGGAATGTGCTTACCAGAAAAATTGGCATAGTATTTGGATTGAAAGTAATTCAAAAATGGTTACCTTAGTCATCAAGTAATTCAAATTGTTCCTTGGCATATCAAAAATAGATGGCTTAACTGTCTTACTCCATTGCAATCAATGAATTTCATGATGTCCTATATGTTCAGATAGGAGAACTGTTGCGCAGATAAGTTGGGTACTTTAGGTCTGTCTATCAATGATTTTATTTGGTGGTCTTTCACACATGTTTAGATTACTGAAGATTTAGTTTAGAATATACTTGGTCTTTTATGTTATAGACTGTTTTAACATTTTGAGGGTTTGGTTTGCACACCCTGTAACACCCATACTAGACGTATCTAGAAAGTCTAGCACGTGCGTTGAATTTAGTACTGGATACATTAAAATATACAACAATAAAATTTCGAATGGATATAATTTACAACAATATGCGTTCGTACAAAGATATACTTCTCATCTTTTCTAAGTATCATAAATACGTCCTTGAAAATCCATGTCATCCTGCTGCGGGTACGAACGATTACTTGTTGAAACATCCATTCGGCTACTAGCTTGCCATCCATCCTGTTTATCTGAAACAAATAAGGATTGGGATGAGACATAATGTCACCACGTGTCTACTTTACAACCTGACGGTTGATTATACGTGTGTGGGGACTTGCATACTTAGACGGTAGTGCATACTAGAGCCGTCATAGTCTTATCTTACTTGTTATAGGCTTCACTTCCTATACGTGTCATGGCGGTCGAGGGGAACCTAGAACCGCGTTGCCAAGAATACACTCTATGTATCGAGGCCTAACATAACATAATCATGGCACGATTCTAAACCGGACGATTAGGGGAAACCTAAGATCGTCATCGGTATCATGTTCATAACTTGCTCTTGTCTTGTAGCATCTAATGCTCTTGCTCTTAACTTAATCATAAACATAAACATAAACATAACATAATCATATCGTGCATAACGTATCTAAGTTCATTCATATTGGTTAGCGTTGAACAAACAATTATTATCTTGATTCATTTTACGGATAGTCCCGGGTGGAGTAACCCCGAGATCAATCCCATACATAACCGATGTACGTACATCGGACTCCCTCGGTGTCGTGCGGGTCCCTTGCGGCTTAAACCGTTCCCCTTAGGTCGAGAACCTCCCGTATCCCCCTAGCGTGGATAACAAGAGACACGAGCACCTACGTCTTGTTTACTCAGTGACATGCGGGTCCCTTACGGCTTGAATCGTTCTCATTATGAGAACCCCTTGTATCCCCATGATGTGGATATCAAGAGACATGTCACCTACACTTATTAGTCATGGTCTTGTCGTATACATAAGTTAAACATGTACATACTTGATTGTTTACCTCGGAACCTTAATCGAACCGATTTGTGGTAAACTCTTACTTGTTCATATACATACTTATTCATGGTGGAGAGATTAACTATCCTATCCACATCTTAACATACTTGTTCTATCATTCTTAATCATGTGCGAATATAATATAATTCGCGTCTTAACATCCTAGGATTTCTTGATACACTTGCTAGTTCTCGACTACTATGTTGAGGCTCTAGTTTTCCCTTGCTTAATGGATAATTTGCTACCCAATTCATAACATGTTTCACTCGTATGCCATGCCTTGCTAACATGCATAATACTTGCCTCTTTATCATAAAAAATCTTGCTTCATTTAATCATCACTTGGGACCTTGGTTTGAGGGGTTTACATTTATAAAAGACTGCACAAAAGATCTGGAACGGAAAAACAACGAATCTGCCTGAACGAGCAAGCAGTACCAGAAAGTACCACTTGCTCGCCATTGCGAGCTCCTTTACTCGCAGTTGCGAGTTCACTTACTCGCCGTTGCGAGTTGGTGGCGAGCAGCACTCCAGGGAGAGTGTTTTGCTTGCCTTGGCGAGCTGTTTACTCGCCGTGGCGAGTTATGACAGTCCAGACCTGCATAAATGGTGTTTTTGACCCAAAAACCTCAACCAAGTGTCTCTAATCATGTTATGACCCTTAGAGGTCATAGGAAACATTGTAAAACATTTTCTTGGCAATTATTAGCAATTATAGCAAGCATAGCAAAAAGGGGCAACTAAACCTACACATTAAACCCTAAAATTTCCATGTGGTTCATATTAATTTTATCATGGCATAAACATACTCCCAAAAAGGGTGGGAAAACTATCTATGGAACTCACCTAGCAAGCTTCTTGAGACATTTCCAAGCTTCCAAGCATCAAAGCCCTAACTTGATTTTCTTGCACTCTTAACCCATACCATTCAAACTTATCATACTATTCTTGCAACCCAAGACTCCTTTTCAAGCTCCAAACCATGATCCTAACATCACCCTCAAAACACATAATCAAACCTTAACATCAAAAGGAATTCTTTGTGAGGAAGAATAAAATATCAATCCATTCAACTTAATATTCTTACCTTGATCATGTAGAAACCATTCCTTGTACCAATTTAGAATCCATCTTCACCACACACCAAACCCTAGTTTTCCAATCACTTCTTCAAGAGGAGAAAATAGAAGAATCAAACACAATACACACTTTAGCTCTTCAACCCATCATCTATTCACCTTCTTTAATCATAAAGGAACCACTTCAAGCACAACTTCATGTTTAAACTCCCAAACTACCAAAACCCTAACTTCTTGAAGGAGAGGAGAAGTAGAGTAATTAAACAAAATTCAAGCTTTCCTTAACTTAAGAGATCTTGAGGAAACATAATCCAAAAACTTGCCATGAGAGGATGAAGATTTGGGAAGATTTGGTAGAGAGAAGAGAGGAAGAGGGCGTGTGGGAGAAAAGAGAAAGAAGAGAGAAGTTGCTTCCCAACTTAGAAAGAGAAAGAAATGAGAGAAATGAGATATTTTTGCCCAAAAATCATTTAAATATCCATTCCACGCGAATTTACCATTTTACCCTTGGCTCAAGCGTGTTAAAAACGACTCTGATACTTTTCCTGTAAAAAGCTGACATGTCATAAAATATTTCCAATAACTTACTTTCCATGAATTAAATTCATCTGACACGGTCAACGGTAATATACCGATACTGTCAGGCGGGATATTACACACCCCCCTCCTTTTTTTTATCCTACTTTTCATTTTAACACATCTATAGTGTGTCCTTCATAGGCCTTCAATTTATAAAGTAATGTTATTTATCCTAAAATATATTTTAATTCATGTAAGTTTATTTTTAATGACTTTTACATTCTCATGAAAGAAAGTTTTAATAGATGAACTTTTGCGAATGTTGTATTATTTATGAAACCCAAAATAATAATTGATACAACTAAATTTTTGAATTTAGGTATTTTTGTTTATAATTGAGATCTGAGAGAGTATTGAAATTAAGTATTTTTTTTTTATTAAGAGTGGAAAATTAAAACATGGGTAATCATATCCATTTGATAAATGGATATATTCAATGACTGATAAACCAAATCTAATATGAACTCTTACTAATTTCCCTTAAAAAAATGAACTTTTACTAATTGGTTAATTTTTTGGGAGTATATTAATTATTTATAGTGTTTTTATCTTTTAGGCTTAATTGTACTTTTGTTAAATATTTTATCCCTTTCACAAAAATAATCATCTCTTTATAAAATTTAACATTTTTTATCTCAATAAATGATGATTTATTGTTTCAATTTTAAATATAAAGATAAAATACCACATGAAGCCGAAATTATAGATGAAAAGAAACAAAAACAATAATATTTAAAAAATATGTTAATATGTAAAACCTGTTAAATAATTTTAAATAAAATGTATCTCGTGCTTGGCACGGGGCGTTACACTAGTAAAAAACAAAAGAAAGACGATTGAGACCATATCTAGGCTCAATTTGACAGGTAGCTATTCATCACTAAATGATTGTGTTGTGAATTATTACAAATGTTATATAGGAGTGGATCATAGCTCAATAGTTGCGGGTGTTGGGTCAAGAGAGTATGAGTACTCCATTATATCGGACTATAAAACACATGAGAATTTAACATTACATTTAACCAAAATTTTTGAAGCATTAGATACATGGATCGTTTCATTTATGTGTTGTTTAACATCTACTTTTTCATTCGATATGAGATTCTAATTCACACTTATTATACCAACACTCTCTCAAGTACGAGTCAATCTTGGCATCCCCCCAAAGAATATCATCACATTGAATAAAGAGGGAAAATAAATTTTCATTAAATTTATAGTCTTATAAAAATACGATGTCAAACAATTTTCTTATTGTCCAAATAATTTTTCTACGCTATTATTTTCGGACTATCAAAGTTGAAAAATCCGAATGAGATACCATAAGAAATACAATAAAGTTCATACTGCTGCAGAGGAGGCACATAAAATAAAAGGAAATCAGTTTGAACAATAAAGTTCAGATGGACTCAAAGACATAAGAATTTCTAAGATATAAAAGTTTATAAGAAATTCTCGAAGTGTTTATGCGCTATTAATTTTGACAGAGTAAGGGCACATGTAAAAATTCAAGGTGTCTTATTTTTCTTCAAGTCTTCAAGTCCTTATATAGGCAAAGTCTTGAGAGAGTTGGAAAGTGCCCGTGCATAAAATGAGTTCTTGAGAAGCTTGAATTCAAAGGCATTAGAATGTTTTTTGATTTGGTTAATGTCATTCAAAGCTCATTCGAAATTCTTTTGCTTCAATTGGAATTATGATCTATTTCATTCCCTTGTCCTTAAATTTCTTTGTTTGTTTCTGCACGTGATCAGTAGAAGACAAATTGTACTACTCAGAGTCTGATAGTATCATTTCTTCAGAAGATGACAAAACTGGTTAGAGTCTTATGATTCTGACGCGGCATCAGAGGCTTGACACCTTCAAAATCTTCAATCATTGAGATGCTTCCTACCTTCATATTCTTGACTACTTCAAAGTCTGTTCCAAATCGTCAGCTTCTCACTTGTTTCAGATGCTCTTATATGTGCTCATAATCTCATTCTTTTAGAACCCGAACTTAATTTAACGGTTTGAATTTAATTCTAAGGTCCTACCCACTTGAACACATATTAACATATTCAATTGTTCTTTCATATTTTGTCATCATCAAAACTTCAAAGACATTGTACAAAACACATGTTGGTTCAATGGTTACCACTTACACTTAAACTCAACACAAGGTTGATATTTATTTTCTCTTATTTGTGTTGAACCAATTTTGATCAAGTCAACTCACTATCTTAGTTGCAAGAACATAGAGAACTCTAAACATCTAGTTGAAGGGGGAGGAGATTGTCTCCTGTGAGATTTCTATCCAGTGGAATCTCCTCCACTCATGTTATGTTTATTAAATGCAGGTCCAATTATCCAAAAAAAGGTAAACGGTGTGGATCAGCACTAGACAGCCTGCAGTGGATTTCTCAATGGAGAGGATCCCTGCCCAGTTGAAGGTGTTGACGTTGACAGCAATTTCAAAACATTGATTCACTATAGACCACATGGGACACTTACTGGCCAAGAAATGTTATTTGAACAACTATTTATATACAACTTATTGGACAACTAAAGATGTTTTTGATTTTGTATTAATATCCACATTGTTTTGTATATATTTGGTTGTCGCATAAGTTGTCCTAAATAGTAGTTTCAATAATATAACTCTACAATCCTATTGGCGGTAACTTTGTATAACATAGTAGTTTTGCTATAAATCAAATGATTTCGGTTAAAATTAATATGAAATACAACAAAGTATGATTAGATGAACCTTTCAAAAAAAAAAAATGATTAGATGAAAACACTCATGGAGAAGTGATATCACTGATGTGAAATTTTGGCTTGTAGAGGTGCAAGTCGGCATAGGATTCTTGAGCCACAAACTCCCTCGTCCAAGTTTCTTTTGGAGTTTAGTGGATAAATTAAATATTTTTTTTCTTCTATTTACCCTCTACTGACAAATCTCTAGACCAAATATTCACGGTAAGGTACAACTAAAATGTTACGTGTATCTATTGACTTAGTGGTCCAAAAATTCTTTTTTTTTTTGAGGGATCCAAGAATTCTTGTTCTATTCTAATTGACTTATTTTAATTCTTCTAGACTTGTTTTCTAGCCTTTGATGATCATGTGATAGTGTTCCTTGCAAAAGAGAACAATGATATGATCGATGATACTCATTAATTTGATTTTTTCGAACCTTGCCAAAGTAGATTCACCCATTATTGGTCATAATCAATTAAGTGCACTCGTTTTGTCATTGATTTCTTATTAAGGCATTGACTAAGGGACAAAATATGAGATTATGTTTTGTTCACACGCAAATGAAATTTTATTGGGAAATGTTAACTTGTGCCCTTAAGGCATAAGTTTAGAAACCAAATGTAGAAATAATGTATTGGAATGCGTGCATTAATTTTAATCTTTAATGTTTTAATAAATTGAATGCACAAAGTTTAAGGGAATATTTCTTTTTTTGGATTTCTTAACATGTGCCCTAAGGGCACAAGTTAACACTACCCAATTTTATTACTCCCTCCGTCCCATATTACTTGACCTATTTAGAATATTTGCACTATTCATGTAGCATGCTTTGACTCTATTTTTATACTAATATATAAAAACAAAATATAGCATATAAGATGTTGTTAGATTCGTCTCGATTAATATTTTCAAAATATCAAATTTTCGTAATTTTTTCTACTAGATTATTAAAGAAATTTAAGTTTAAAATTGTGCATTGGCATACGTGACAGAGTCAACTAGGTCAAGTAATATGGGACGGAGGGAGTACATGTTAATCATTGTCTATGCTATGACATGAAAGTTAGGAAGATTGTCTATCATCTGAGACTAATCTAAGTCTTTGTGTTTTTCCTTAAAAAAAAAAAAAAAAAGTATTTGTTTTGTTTGTAAAACAAAAAAATCTAAATCTTTGTTGGGCAACTTTGTATAACTACGACATCCTAATCTCAATATCTTTTAAACTAATTGTATCTTGTCACTTGTAAGACATAGACGAGTCAAAAAAAAAAATTGCAATGTATAGATCCCTTATACTATAGTATTTTCAATATGTCATTCACTACTAGGAAAAGCAAAATTTGGGAGGGAAATTAGTGACGGAAAAAATAAATTTCCTCACAAATTCCTTGGTCACAAAATTTAGTGACGGAATTAAAGAGGGATTTCATGTTTTCCCTCACTAAATTTTCCTCACTAATTTTTGTTTTTTTAATAGTAATTGTGAACTTAGCTCAATTGGTAACAATGTATAATATATGTAAGGTTTGGGGGTTCAAACCCCGACCACCACCAAAAAATAATATTTTCAATATAATACTTCTATTTTTATTTTTTAATCGATACTTTAAGTGCACTATTAATATTTTTTTAAATATTTCTTAATTTTTTTGTCAAAGTAAATATACCATATATATTTTGTTTTAGTTACATACTAAAGTCAAATATTTTGTTTATAGTGGGCTAGTTCATTTGCTCTGCCTTTAAATAGGTCTTTGTAAATGAATGATAGGATCAAACTCTTCAAATTAATCGATCATCGAGTCAAATATTAAATATTTTGAAAAAATGTATTTTTTCCCCCACTATAATCATTGCTTTATTTTAATTTATATAATATTTTTCTTTGTTTTTGTTCCATGCATGATGCATGTAATATCTTGTTTGTGTCCAATTAGTCCCTGTAAAATAGAGACATAAAGAAAATAATGTATGAAAAATTATTGCAAATATAATGAAGGAGAATTAAAATGAAGAAAATATAAATTAAAGATAACATTTTTTAAAATGTGTTAATTTTAACTCAATTCTACATTATCAATTTTAAAGGTGAGAGATATGTCTTACTTTTATAAATACATTTTCAAGTCATGTCTCATTCAATTGAGATTCTGAACGTACATCTGTGACTAAACATTTGGAGCGTATTTCGAATGAACCACTAGTAGAACAATAGGTAATCCAAAAAATCTAAAATAACTTTGGATATCATCTTAAAATTTGAGTTGAGCATAACACACAACTGACTTTTTAGGTTTTAAAAGTTAGGTTTGGTCCCTTAACTATAAAACCGACTAATTTGGTCACTTTACTTATGCAAGTTAATGTAACTTGGTCCATTAACCTATGAAAATATATTATCATATTCATCTATTGAGGTAGAGCTAAAGTATGAACAACAACTAAGTTGCATTTACTTACACAAATTAAGAGACCAA
The DNA here is from genome assembly GCF_051527215.1 of Medicago sativa. Taxonomy (NCBI): domain Eukaryota; kingdom Viridiplantae; phylum Streptophyta; class Magnoliopsida; order Fabales; family Fabaceae; genus Medicago; species Medicago sativa. Next base: position 26,223,644 of record NC_140750.1, read on the forward strand.
ATTGCATTAACTTACATAAGTTAAGGGATCAAATTGATCAATTTTAAGGTTAAGAAACCAAATTGACTGATTTAAAAGTTAATGAACCAAACTGAATTTATAAAGTAAGTCAAGAAACCAACGTTGTATTTAAGTCTATGACCATTTAGGTTATATTCCATTTAATATAGGACTTCAGAAAAAATTGAAGATAAATCACACAAAATGAAATAAAATATGTCATCTACCACACATAAAAAGTTATTGTGTGAAAAAAAAAATATATCAATCAAGTCTTCTCTATTTTGAATTGAAGCATTGTCCCTCACCATAATTTTTTCAGACAATAAAAAACAAAAATCAATCAATAATTTTTAAAAGAAATGATATTTGTACAACCATTTTTTTGACAACTTTTAGAATAACTCTCTCTCTTTCTCTCTCTATTTTTTTGCCTAATAAAAATGGTTGTACAAATATCATTTTCTCAATTTTTAGTGGTACATATTTTTGGGTTGTGGAAAAAAAAATGATAGAAACGACTATATTATCCATTAAATTGGAAAGAAAAACTAGCTGGAGAGATCCATAGCAAATCCTAATGTAAAATTTGTGTTTTATATGATCAAATTAGCCAACCAATAATCTACACACGTATATCTGCTTTTCTTCCGTTGTTAAATAGGGAAACGGTACCTAAAGTCACTCTCAATAACAACGTTTTTGTAACATCCTATGCCATATTTAAACCAAACAAAAATTCCGAATTTATACATAAAAAGGAAGAGCCAAGACCAATAATGGAGTTATATATGAAAATCCATAAATTCGTTGGTTGTTATCACCACGAAGAACACGTTGATACTAGCTTCTATTTAATTTCCTTTATATGTTCCATCCGGCTTGACACTCAATCCAATTATCATATGAGGGGAAACGCCACCAACTTATACTCCATCATATATTTTTAGGAGGAATCATCATTCGGTTGGTGCCATTGCTTTTTGCAGGGGAAATAATTTGCTCCAAGATAAGTATGTGGGAATAATGTGGGGTTTTGCATAGTTATAATAAAAAATCTAGTTGCTTCACTTCAAAATCATCTTGGAAGTGTTACGTATAGGTTTAGCTCAGTTACTAGGGACATTGTATTATATATGTATGATTTGGGTTTGAACCCAAACACGCCACTTATACACTTTTTTTTTTTTTTGAAAGAAAGAAATATGCTTATAGCATTTCATTAATAATAAGAGATTCAATACAATCGGGTATGTTAAAATAAACAATGGGACTAGCTAGAAACGTGGCTTCTCCTGCAAGCACATGAGCAACAGCATTTGCTTGTCGCTTAGCAAACTCCACCTTAGAGCTGGTAAAAGAAGAGCTGAAAAGAGATCGACAAGAAGAAATAATGCACCCAAATTCAGAAATGTCGTCTCGAGTAGAATGAAAAGCGTCACGAGTAATCTTGGAGTCAGTTTCAAAATCAACATTGTCAAATTGCATATCACTCAACCATTGCATAGCACTATGTAACCCCAATGCTTCACCAACATCAACTGAGTAAATACATGGAAAACTAACAACTTTTACCAAGACAAACGTACCTTCAGAATCCCGAACACAAATGCCAATTCCAGATCGGTTAAGACTAGATGAGAATGCAGCATCGATGTTACACTTATACCTTCCTGACAAAGGATGTTGCCAACAATTGGAAACCACTGGTGCCGTACTGCTACCTGTATCCAAATTTACAGCCGAATGCTCCCCACCATGAGGCTGTTGCGCTTGCTGTTGAGTTGCGGGAGCAGCTACGCTAGAGCTGTTTGCAATATGCCAATCGTCGACCAAATTATTTGCACGCTCAACAACCGTGGCACTTACCTCTGTGACATCATCCCAAACTTTTAGATTACGATGCTTCCAAAGGCTCCATAATGTTGCTGCCAACCGTTGGTTTTGTTCAGCAGACAATGTATCCAATAACAAAAAGATAGTTTCAGCTGCCGAAGTAGTAGATTGAATAGCATGTTGAATGGCTCCCAAAATACCTGTCATGTGCCAAACTTGGACAGAAAAAAGGACAATAAAAAATTAAGTGAGCAAGATCCTCATGGTTCGAGTTACAACTAACACAATGTGTGGGGCATTGGACTCCTTTGTCAAGGAGACGAACACGAGTCGGCAGGCAGCCCCGACACATGCGCCATACTAAATTTGTTACTTTAAGAGGAACCTTAAGCTGCCAAATTCCTGACCAAGAACCCGAACGACGGAGATGAGAAGAATCAATGAGCTCGTCCACACAGAGCCGATAAGCACTACACACAGAATAACGACCATTCTTTTCCGCTTTCCAGATTAAACGGTCATCTTGGACTTGAGCAATAAGTGGCGTGTTAAGAATCTTAGCAACTAGATCAACACTAAAAACCTGGCGAACTACCTCTTCGTTCCAGCTCTTGTTATTAATGGTAACATTCTGAACAAAATGAGCTCATATAATACTTCCATCAATACACTCCCCATTAGATAACCAAGGGTCATTCAAAATAGAAATAGAAGAGCCAGAACCAATACTCCATCGAGCACCTCCACGAACGATAAATCGGGCGCGTAGAATGTTGCGCCACACATAGCTAGGATTGTGGCCAAGTTGGGCCGTGAGATAGGTATCAGAGGGAAAATATCGTGCTTTAAAAATACGAGCAACAAGAGAGTTAGGTTCCGTAAGAAACTTCCAACCTTGTTTACCCAACATAGCCAAGTTGAAAGCGGAGAGATCCTTAAAACCCATTCCCCCATGAACCTTGTGTACTGACAACTTCTCCCAACTCATCCAGTTAATACCACGTTGGGTAGTTCTACCATGACGCCACCAGAAGGAATTCATCATTTTTTTTGATAGTATTAATTAACGTAATTGGTAACTGTAAAATGCTCATAACATACGAAGGAATGGCCTGCAAGATAGATTTAATCATAACCTCACGTCCTACCTTAGATAAGCATTTGCTACTCCAGGAATTAATTTTCTGCCAAACTCGATCTTTGATATAAGCAAAAGTTGCATTTCGATCCCTACCAACCATAGATGGTAAACACAAATATTCGCCGGTTCCCAATACTGCCTGAACCCCAAGAATGTTAGTAAGAGTTTGTTTGAGAGGGTCAGGAACATTTCGACTACAATAAATCTCAGACTTAGGCAAACTAATGGCCTGGCCATAAGCTGATTCATATATAGAGAGAATATTCTTCATAACATTTGCTTGGCCCTCATCATCTCTGAAAAAGAGGAAACAATCATCCACAAATAGAGGATGGGAGACAGGGGTCGCCCCTCGACAAACTTTGGTTCCTGTAATAACACCTTTTACCACTTATACACTTTTAAAAAGTGAGTTTTTGGTAATTAAAAAAAAACACCCTAGAAGTAAAATTTGAAGACACGACTACCATATTATCTTATTAGTGGGAGCGACATGATAACACATCTGAATGGTATGAAGTCAAAACGGTATGCATTTTTTATGTCAGAAGACCATCCAATTAAGATTAGACTGTCAAAAATTTAAGTTGACTTTGTAATACTTATTATCAAGTCTTGCATCTAAGCTTGAAATATGAATTATCTAATCGTAATCGGATGATCTCGGATCTTTTGATTGCAAGGTTGCATGAAGTTTTAATTATATGCAATCTGGATCTAGCAATGACATATGTGTTAGTTTAAAATGTTATTTAATGATGGAATATCGAATAGAATAAGTTTCCACTAAATATCGAATAGAACAAAACCTTGTTCTTTTTGTTGTTGTAGGGATATAGTGCTTAGTCGATCGATCGGTCTTTTGCTCGGCAATTAGAGTACATGTAAGTTAAATTGCATTGCTAAAAATAATTCCTTTTTTCTTCAAAAATAAAATTAGTTATTGAGTTCCTTAAAGATGGGTTTCAATTCAAATTGGGGGATGGTAACTCTAGTTTTTGGTATAGCCCTTGGCTAGATATGGAACCTCTATGTACTCATGTGCCTTACGTTCATTACCATGATATGAACTGGAGTATCAAGGATGTTGTTGATGGGAATGATTGGAAACTTTATCGCCTATATTCCATACTTACCACCAACATTATTAATAAGATTAAATTGGCTCCTCATTTCTTATGCATGACATTCTTGATGTGTGGGTGTGGACCAACTGCACATCTGGCGTATACTTTATTCAAGAAGGCTACCAATGGTTAATGGGAGCTCGTACTTCATTGCTCGGGGAAGAAAGTTGGAATTGGATTTGGCGCCTTTGTGTTCCTTCAAATATTCGGTTCTTCTTATGGCAATTGTGTTACGACTCTGTTCCCTTCAGGTCCGTTTTATTGCCTCATAGTCTTATCTCTTATAATGTATGCTCTATTTTTAATCAAGGTAGTGAAGATATGTTACATGCTTTGTGTCCCTGCCCGCGTGCCAAGGACGTGTGGGGAAAGAAGAGAAAAACAAAGCAATGCCATCGGGTCTGGATTTATCGCGTCGTTTCAGTCGTCCTTTTGTCTCCATAAGTTGGTCTCTTCTCCAGATTGAGATAATTTGTGTACTTGGATGAAATAATTTATTTCAAATATTGGCCTCATTGGTCCCATTATCATGTGGAAGATTTGATGTTCTCGCAACAAATGTATCTTTGAGGATATCAAGCATTCTATCCAAGAAATTGACACTAAAGTGCTATTATCTCTGCATCATATATTGAAAGCATTTGCTTATCCTATCTCTCACAGTGTTCAACAGCATGCGGTTAGCCTGCATTTTATCTTGTGTATATTCGATAGGTAAAAGAAGGTTTAAAGTTGTAGGATTCTCTAAGTCCATGACTGGGAGGTGCTAAGTTTGATGGATACTGAGAGTTTTTGACAGAAGCCACAGTTCGACAGGCGTTGGAAGTTGTCGACAAAAAGGTGGAAACTGACGGGCAGTTAATTTAATAAAGAAGTTGGTTTCAAGTAGTTTCAAGTGTCCAGATAAGTGGAGAGCATGCAGGTCTCGTCGAAGGCATACAGTTTTTAGCAGTTTAAATCTTTGCAGTTATTTCTTCTATGTATACATAGTAGTTTGTCATTAGGAAAAAATGTCGCAAATCACTTATAGAATTCTAGCACTAGAAGTACGAGCGTCCAGAGAAAAGAATCATACAGAATATATGTAATCTAATTTGTCGAGCCACGTTTATATTAATGCAATGCAATTTACCTTTTCTTTAAGTTTTTGCATTTAAACTTTTAAAGTCTTTTACTTGCATTTTATTTACTTGTCTCTGTCGAAAGGCAGTTATCTTCATACAAAAACAGTTTTCTTCATTTTGTTCAAAAAGCAACCTATGAATATGATGAACATTCATGTATTTTCTAGAAAAAGATTGCATAACATGTCATACGATTTCTGGTTTGATCCTACTTGTAATAATCAAATTTAGTCCTATTGTTTACCAAAAATACTGGTAAACAAATTGACACGCTCGGTGGGACCCTATTTGTGCAATTTTTAAAAGAGACTTCCAAAACTTTTAAATTTTTTCTAAGTATTCTTGTGAAAATATTTCTAGAAAATTATAACTGCTTTTAGTAAACTTTTTCTGGGAAAAATACTTGTTTGTGCATGCATTTATGAAGTGGTAAAGCCTTGAAAGAAATGGCTCGACCCACCAATAGTGGTACTTTGGAATCACCATAATCATCATAGTCTTCTTCACAAGCACAATCCACACAGGCATCTGCCCTTACAGTGGGTGTCAATGTGTCAACTACCATGGAGGCAACCATGGCAAAACCAGTTTTGACAGAAATGAGAGTAACTGCTTCCCAACTGTTTCGACAACTGTTTTTGCAATGACACAACCACACACAGGCATCTGCCCTTACAGTGGGTGTCAATGTGTCAACTACCATGGAGGCAACCATGGCAAATCCAGTTTTGACAGAAATGAGAGTAACTGCTTCCCAACTGTTTCGACAACTGTTTTTGCAATGACACAACCAGAAATGAGGAATTTTGTGCCACCATTCACTACTAGTATTCATGTGTCTACTACAGTTCATATGTCTCCGTACTACCAAGTTAGGGCTAGATTAGATGATAGGTTTATAGCCATGCAAAACCTCACTATACCCATGACCACAAGGGAACAACCTTATGGATTGCCAACATTATTGATGGCAAGTTTGCATAACAATGCATCTACATTTGTAGATCATGCAAATCCATTCACACCATATAATGAAAATAGTCCTTCGAGTTCTAGCGTTCTTAGTCGAAATGCTCCACCAGCCTTAACTACAAAATCCATGATTTCCTTAAGGCAACAAATGGATGAGAGTAATCATGAGATGGTTAACATGTTAACACAACAAATTGGACAACATTGGACTCAGATGGAAAGGTTATTTCATAAACAATTCTACATGGGTCAATCTAAGATAAGTCTAAAAGAATTGGCCAGTGTTAAGAGAAAGACACTTGAATCCATTGATGATTATCTGAATAGATTCATATTATTAAAGACTAGATGTTTCACTCAAGTTTCTGAACATGAGTTAGTCGAAATGACTGTTGGTGGTCTAGATTATTCTATTAGGAAGAAGGTAGACACTAAACAATTGAGAGATATGGCCCAATTGGCTGATAAAATTTGACAGGTCGAGAGACTAAAGGCTGAAAAAGCAAGAACTCATAAATATCATAAAAGAGAAAAGGTTGCTTATGTTGAAACCAATGATAGTGACCAAGAATTTGACATAGCCTTTAAAGATGTCGAAGATTGTGAGGTTAATCTTACTGAATTAAAACATGGGCCTCCTTACACATGTAAATTGTTAAGGCCATTTGATAGGAAGAATCCTATCGAGACAAAAATGAAAAATATGTTCCTAAAACCTACACATTTGATGTACAAAATGCGATAAGATTTTTTATCTCTTAGTTGCTGGTGAGCAAGTGGTAGTGCCAAAGGGCCTAAAAATTTCACCACTAGAGCAACGCAAGAAGAGAGGTTTTTGTAAATTTTATAATTTTCTGGGACATGAAACCTCACAATGTGTTCTTTACAGGAATTTGGTTCAGAGAGCTTTGAATGAAGGCAGACTGAAATTTGGAGACAAATCAAAGCCTCAGATACAAGTGGATGTTGATCCTCTGAAAGTTGTTCTCATACACCCCTCATACTATCGACATTCGAATCCACTAGTCTCTCTAAATATGATTTAGCTCCTCTGATCTTCTATATCCTCTCCATCCACTAGATCGTCATAACACAAAGGTATCAATGAGTTATTGGTATACTCGTGATCATATCCGTTAACTTTCTTATAATACTCTTTTTTTTAGCTTCTTATTCAATTGGAGTTATTTGGGCTTCCAGTTGGAAACATACCGCTTGTTAAATAAGGAACACATTTAGGAGTTAGTGAGAAAATAAATCATAGGCACAAACGAATTGCCATGAAACGTTCAAAATAGTTGTTTTCTAATGAATACCCTACCGGAGCATGTTGTTATTATATTTATAAATTTTAAAATTATACCCTTACAATGTAGATAGTTTAATCATTCTATAATAGTTTAATTACTATATTGCAAATACAAATTTGTAATTGAAAGACTTTAAAAAACTGGAAGTTACTTTATAAAAAAGTTCAAAAAGTCTCTTTTATAAAAGTTATTTTAAGAACATGCATATTTTCATCTCTTATTATTATCATTATTGTAATAGTTATTATATTTTTAATAAAGACATGTAATTATCAAGTTTAACTCCGATAAGGACAATACCTTGAATTTTCATGAAGTATGATTAACGACTTCAAAAGTAAAAATATGTTATAGATTGACATCGGTGATTTTGACCGACAATAACTTCAATATTCTATAAAGTATGGTAACAACTTCGAATATGGTAAGGTGTTATAGATTGTCATCAGTCACACAAAGTTGTCATATTGTTAATTGGATTATTGAAGCATATGATTTTATCCTCCCATAATTGAATAAAATAAACAAATATTTAATAAGCAAAAGTTAAAAAAAATAAAAATAATAAGGAGCTTTATTTTGCTCAGTCAACATGTTTTGCTGTTGAATGTTTACTCAACATATTAAATTATATATATATATATATATATATATATATATATATATATATATATATATATATATATATATATATAATACAATTATACACAATTTACAATTACTTTGTTTGTTATGCCAACAAAAAAAAACTGTAAGAAAAGAATCATACTGCTTAGCAACATGTGTTAGTCCTGACTATTCATTGCATCAAAGCAGGTTCATCCTTTTAGACTAGACATGCATTGTTATAACATCCTTTTTGACTTGAAGTTGAACCAAGGTTAAGATCAAGCATGTTGCTTGGAGCATTGGTTTTGGAGTTACTAGCACCATTTAAGAACTGTTGTTTGAACTGAGATAAAAGTGTTTGATTCTCTTCACTTAGAAGTTCAGCTTTCTTCCTCAACTTTTCATTCTCTTTCATTAAGCGACAGTTTTTCTTGTACAACTCTCTGTTTGATTTTTCCATCACAATGAAAAATAAAACAATTAAGACAACTTAAAAATTATTTGGTATTAGGACATATATTATCAGAAAAAATATAAATATAAATATTCTTCACATCGTGAAAAAGATAAGCATGATAAAAAAAACAAGGAAATGATATCATTAAAAAATTATATATTATAATGAAGAAGCTTCTTATAATAATTTATTCAAATACAAACGGGCTAAAAAAACCATATTAATAATGAAATAGGTATGATTTGGTTTGTTTAATTGTATTTGGACAAGTTTATTGTTTTATTTTTGGTACACTCTGCCTTCGATAGTTTTTATTAATATACTTATCTGGATTCTTAAAAAAAAAAAACTACCCTTAGTTTTAAATAAAATAATATAATACTAATGTATAACTTTTACTTAGTCAATATCACAAGGAGTATTTCGTAAAAAATAAAATAAAAATTATCCCAAGATTAAAAAGAAAATTATACCAATGGGCTGCATCAGTGGTGTACGATTTGAGAGTTAAGATTGAGTTCATTTCTAGGTCTTAGGTTTGAATCATTGAGATTATAATAAGACTTTGATAGTATAGAGTAGGATTGTTCTCCAAAAGAAAATTATACCAATGGGCTGCATCAGTGGTGTACGATTTGAGAGTTAAGATTGAGTTCATTTCTAGGTCTTAGGTTTGAATCATTGAGATTATAATAAGACTTTGATAGTATAGAGTAGGATTGTTCTCCAAATTAGTCAATTATTGGTCGAATACCTTGAAAAAAGAACTTTAACTTATTCATATGGGGAAGAAAGTAAGATTGTGTTTAATAAATTTATTTCCAATATTATTGAGAGGTTTCTCTTAATTTCACGTCTTATATTCTCCGTAATAATGAGAATATCATGTTTAACCATATGCACAAAGTGTTTGCAGTTACGTAAAAAATTAGAGTTGATAAATCTTATAATTCATTTCCTCACTCACAGTGTTGATACCAATAGTTTCTTTAAGTTATTTCATGTTTGAGTCCCCACTTCCAGACGCATCAACAAATTCTTCTATATAAATTGCATTGTCCTATTTTAACATTTGCAAACGATCCATCTTTATTATCAGCGGTCTACCATTTTGATGAATGGCCTTATTCAGCCCACCTAGACATAATTGGGCTTTTCATTGTGGGCCGAGTCTAGTCAAGCACCTAGAAATGGACAAGCTTTGGATTGAATAATCTAGTACCTTGATTTTTTTCTAAATCGATAAGAAATGTATATTTGCATCCTATTTTGGTCCAAGATTTCCATAATATTTTCTCTTTAAACTTCATTATTTTACCTCTTAGGGCTATCATGTCCAACTTGTGTTAAAATTAATTATCTCGATTGTTTTATCTATCAAGTGGATCCTATTTTGTTTCCGTATGTACTGTTTTATAATTTGTTCCTTTTTTTTATGCCATGCACCACCTTATTATCACGTACATGGATTTCACACCATAATATGCTAGATTATGGTGTTGTCACGTACATGTAAAACCTCATTCATGATATTTCCTTCTATAACTTCCTCATTTTTCTCTTGCATTAACGCAAATTCCAAATTCGAATTTCCCTCACTTAATAACACAAACCTAGATCCCACAGTTTGTAGTGCACCACTAGAAATTCCACACAGCGAAATACTTCCTTTGTCCATTCTTCCATCTTCCCTCTCTTTCATTCTTGGACGAAACACTTTTTGCTCCATCTTTCAAGGTTCATCAACAATATTATTTTCCCCCTCCAATATCATTCATGTCCACACCATTCATCTCCTCTTCTTGAGTAATTCACCTATTTGAACATCCTTCTTTATAATGTCACAATTTGACACAAGTGAGAAATAACAAATGAAGTCGTTCATACTCCACGTGATAATGTCCACCCTTGATCGAAAATTTGTCAAACAAAAATTTTTGTGGTTGGTGGTTGTTTTGTGGTTGTATTTATTGCGCTCTCGGGGAAACTATATGCGTAGCTTTGATAAAAACTATTAAAAAAGTAGTCAAATAAATGAGTAAGTGAAATAAGGGGATGAGAGAGATGGCACAGTGAATGGGTAACACTCTCTGTGTAAAAAAAATAGAGATAAAAAATGATATAGTGGAGTCCGTGAGGGTGAAGAGGACCTCGGAGGGAGGAGAGATTGATGAATGATCGAAATAAATTTATGCATACGTTTATCATAAGTGATGAAAATGACTGATGAAGAATAATAGTTTCTTTCATGATAATGACTATTGTGGTTCTAAAAATATCTAGAAAAATATTTAAGATTAAAGAAATTATCAAACATCTTAATTACTTTTCATCGTGTGAAAAACCTTCTTACCTGGTTTGATAAACATGTCCCAATTTAACTCTTCAATTTCTCAATAGGTGTTCATGACCTATTATCTTCACAATCAACAAAACGATATATATATTTTATTTTTATTGTACAATATATATTATCTGATCAATCTAATCTTATGATTATTTTATATATTTTGTCTGAAAATCTCTACAAATAAACATTGATTGAATTCATATTTGACTACAGTATACTCTTAGTTGATCAATGATGAAAACACATAATTTTATCTTGATATTTTTTTGTGTGCAGAAATCATTATCTATTCTGTTGGAATTAAACCATCCAGAGATAGAAATCAATGTATATAAATAAATTATAAGTGCAATTAAATTCTTCTTTTACTATATTTGATAAAAAAAAAAATTGTTGAGTTGCAGTTGGTGCAGCAAAAGAATCCAAAACAAAAATTGGGATAAATGGTTGGGAAGACTAGGAAGTTGGGGAAGTGGAGGAGATAAAGAAGGTGGAAAGGGAGGATGATAACAAGGAGAAGCTGAACACAATGGAGGTGTAAGAGTAAAGGGAAGTGGAAAAGACAACTAAAGTGGAAGAGAAAATGGAAGTGGGAATGTGAATGGAAGTGGATTCAATAGTGAAAATTGGAGAACTTGGGGACGCTGGGGAGGTTGGGGAGGTTTCTTTTCCCACAAAAATGGTACATTGTGAAGTGTGTATTTGAAACCACTTTTCTTGATCAAATTTTTGCGAAATGATAAGTTTTAATATTGTTTGTAGCCGCTTTTCTTGATCAAATTTCCGTGGAAGTAGGTGTTTTTTTACCGCAAAAAGTGAAGCTTCAGTATCTAGTATCTATCGAAATGAGCAAATCCGCGGCGTAAATTGTGAAATTCATTGTTAAACCGAACATAAACTCTTAGTCATGTTTCATCAAATACTGAGAGAACGAAGTTGATTGTAAATAACAATAATATTGAAAGAATGATTTATCCACCAATATTTTCATTAAGTGTGGGTGTAAAAACAAAAACTAATTTACTACATTGTTGAGTGTGTATTTAAAATTAAAACTGCTTTACTTGATCAAATTTCTACGAAATGAGAAGGTTTAATACCTAGCTTCTACATAAAGGAGAAAATTCAATGTGGAGATAGTAAAAAGCCACCGTTAAATAAATCAAATGTATGATCTCAATCATATTTCATTAAATACTGAGATAACAAAGTTGCTTGTAATTATATTAAGTGTGGGTGTAAAAAAAATTACTCCAATTTACATTGTGTGTTTGGAGCAGTTTTTCTTGAAAACAAAATCGCAAAAACGTGCATTCTTTCACCGCAATATGAGAAGCTTCAATACCTAGGTTTTACCCAAATGAAAACATTTGCCACAAAAATGGAAAAAGACATTGCTAAACCAAATGTATGCACTCGATTATAATTAACTAAATACTAAGAGAACGGAGTTGATTGTAATACAATGTTTATGTTTGATATTTTTATGATAACGATATTAAGAGAACATTTTATTCATTAATTTTTGTTTAAGTGTGTCGAAAATATATCTTAAAAAACAAAGTGAAATAATATATTGTTTAGTGTTATTATCTATCAGAGTAATATTAGAAGTGCTCATAACTAAGAATGAAATGTTTAGACCTTAATATTGTTAATTGGCTTATTGAAACATATGATTTTATCCTCACAAAATAGAATAAAATAAACAAATATTTAATTAGCAAAAGTCAAAAAAAAATAAAAAAATAGGAAGCTTTATTTTGCTCGGTCAACATTTTTTGTTGTTGAATGTTTAGTCAACATATTAAATTATATATATATATATATATATATATATATATATATATATATATATATAATACAATTATACACAATTTACAATTACTTTGTTTGTTATGCCAACAAAAAAAACTGTAAGAAAACAATCATACTGCTTAGCAACATGTGTTAGTCCTGACTATTCATTGCAACAAAGCAGTTCATCCTTTTAGACTAGACATGCATTGTTATAACATATATGAGTCAATGTCAACGAAATTGCATCTTTTTATTGTACAATGATTTAAAAATAAATTAAAATATGTGTATCGAAATAGAGTAAACAAATCATAAACTAGTATAATTTTTAAAAAATAATAATAATCGAATATACACTGCACAAAAAACTTAAAAACATAGTCATTTTAAGATAAAGATAAAAAAAAAATTATTCCATTATTGAAGATAGTCTAACATCATTACAACCACAATGTTCAGAAATTCATATCTAAAACAGATTGAAACAACTACATTGCTCACAATTTGATTTTTTTTCAAGATATAAAAAATCCCCTAGTAATTGGGTCATGATGATGATGATGCCTCATATATCTAATTGTTGGATGAAGGATTTTGACTTGAAGCTGAACCAAGGCTAAGACCAAGGTTAAGATCAAGCATGTTGCGTGGAGCATTGGTTTTGGAGTTACAAGCACCATTTGAGAACTTTTGTTTGAGCTGAGCTAAAAGTGTTTGTTTCTCTTCACTTAGAAGTTCAGCTTTCTTCCTCAACTTTTCATTCTCTTTCATTAAGCGACAGTTTTTCTTGTACAACTCTCTGTTTGATTTTTCCATCACAATGAAAAATAAAACAACTAAGACAATTTGAAAATAACTTGGTATTTGGACATATATATAAGAAAAAAATATAAATATAAATATTCTTCACATCGTGAAAAAGATAAGCATGATAAAAAAAAAAAACAAGGAAATGTTATCATTAAAAGAATATATATTATATGAAGAAGCTTCTTATAATAATTTAGTCAAATACAAACGGGCTAAAAAAACATATTAATAATGAAATTGGTATGATTTGGTTTGTTTAGTTGTATTTGGATAAGTTTATTGTTTTATTTTTTGTACACTCTGCCTTCGATAGTTTTTATTAATATATTTATCCGGATTCTTAAAAAAAAAACGGAGACTACCCTTAGTTTTAAATAAAATAATATAATACAAATGTATAACTTTTACTTAGTCAATATCACAAGGAGTTTTTCGTAAAAAAAAAAAAAAAACTATCGCATGATTAAAAAGAAAATTATACCAATGGGTTGCCTCAGTGGTGTACGATTTGAGAGTTAAGATTGAGCTCATTTCTAGGTCTTAGGTTCGAATCATTGAGGTTATAATAAGACTTTTATAGTATACAGTAGGATTGTTCTCCAAATTAGTCAATTACTGGTAGAATACCTTAAAAAAAGAACTTTGACTTATTCATATAGGGAAGAAAATAAGATTGTGTTTAACAAATTTACTTCCAATATTATTGAGAAGGGTTTCCTTAATTTCACATCTTATATTTTCCGTAATAATGAGAATATCATGCTTAACCATATCCACAAAGTGTTTGCAGTTACGTAAAAAATTAGAGTTGATAAATCTTATAATTCATTTCCTCACTCACAGTGTTGATACCAATAGTTTCTTTAAGTTATTTCATGTTTGAGTCCCCACTTCCAAACGCATCAACAAATTTTTCTATATAAATTGCACTGTCATATTTTAACATTTTGCAAAAGATCCATTGTTACTCTCAGCGGTCTACCATTTTGATGAATGGCCTTATTCAGCCCACCTGGACATGAATTGGGCTTTTCATTGTGGGTCAAGTCTAGTCAAGCACCTAGGAATGAACAAACTTTGACTTTGGATTGAATAATCTAGTACCTTGATTTTTACTAAATTGATGAGAAATGTATTTTCGCATTCTATTTTGTTCCAAGATTTCCATAATATTCTCTCTTTAAACTTCATCATTTTACCTCTTAGGCCTAGCATGTGCAACTTGTGTTAAAATTAATTCTCTCAATTGTTTTCTCTATCAAGTGGTGTAATATCCCGCTTGTCAGTATCGGTATATTACCAGTCGATCGTGCCAGAGGATTAAAGTTTAAGGAAAGTAAGCGTAATGGAAGTATTTATTATGAGATGCCAGCTTAATACGGATAAAGTATCAGTGTCGGATTTAACACGTTTAAAGGCAAAGGCATAATGGTAATTTCACGGAAAAGGATATTTATATGTTTTTGGTGGAAAATATCTCATTTTTCCCTTATCATTCTCTCCCTAGGATGGCAAGCTTTCTCTTCCTTCTCTCCTCTTCTCTCACGCCACT
Source organism: Medicago sativa (assembly GCF_051527215.1). Taxonomy (NCBI): domain Eukaryota; kingdom Viridiplantae; phylum Streptophyta; class Magnoliopsida; order Fabales; family Fabaceae; genus Medicago; species Medicago sativa. Next base: position 26,238,732 of record NC_140750.1, read on the forward strand.
CTATCTTCTCCTCTCCACCAAACCTTCCAAACTTCTTTCTCCTTCCATGTCAAGATTTCACCCTTTCCCTCTCATGTCACCATAAGTTTGTGTAAGCTTGGCTTTAGGTTGAATCCCTTATTTTCTCTCATGAAGTTCATTCCATCTTTTCTTCTTTGGAGCAAGAATTCTTCCGAGTTTGTTATAAGTGAACCAAGCATGGATTGTTAACAACATAGCAAGCAAGAACAACTATGATTTGGTAATGAAGCTTTGAGATTATTTTGGGAATCTAGGGTTTGTTAATTGGTAAAGTGGGAGCTTGTTTAGGTTATGGTTTCTTTGAAATCAAGAACCATAGAGAAAGAAGTAATATGGAGGTGGGATGGCAAGAGCTAAGGACTCAAGAGGATCAAGCTAGGGTTTTGGAAGATGAAAAGTGGAAGTGATGCTTGGAAGCTTGGGAAACAAGTTCATATCTTGTTTTAGGTGAGTTCCTTAGTTAGTTATCCACCCTTGGGATTATGTGTTTTACTTGTGTAAGATAACTATGATTTCTAGGGTTTTTACATAAGAGTTTAGTTACCCCTTTTTATGCCATGCTTGCTAACCATGTGAATACTTGCTATAAAGATGTTTTGAGGCTTTTGGGTCAAAAACACCATTTTTACAAGTGCTGGACTGTCACAACTCGCCACAGCGAGCTGGTAGCTCGCGAGGCGAGCTGGAAGTCAGAACAGGGGGTCTTGCTCGCCCCCAACTCGCCACTGCGAGTGGTTACTCGCCACCAACTCGCCACCAGCTCACCATGGCGAGCTGACAACACCAAAGTGTGCTATTGACAACACCAAAGTAGAGCCTTGACATAGCTTGTCAAGAACTAGAGTAGTTAGAAAGAAATAGAATGCTATGCATTAGAGATATGTTTGATAAGACGTGAGGTGATAAAGAGTATTATCTTCGCATAGAAGCAAAGTACCATACGAGTATGGCAAGACGTGAATCGATTGATATCTATTCACTAAGTAAGTAAGCAAGCATATAAGTTTACCTCTAGTGGGATCGTTTAAGGATCCGAGGTAAAATAGATAGTATGAATAGGTTTAACCTTCATACATGCATAAGACTAAGATTTTAATAAGAGTGTCATGTCTCTTGTAATCCTTCCTAGGTTGGATTCAAGGGGTTCCCCAAGGGGAATGGTTAAGCCGAAAGGGAGCCGCATGTCACTAAGTTAAGGTGTCGTGTCTTTTGTATTCCTTCCAAGGTCGGATATAAAAGGTTCTCCAAGGGGAACGAGGTAAGCCGTAAGGGACCCGCACGTCACTAAGGGAGTCCGGTGCGCTCTTGCTAAGCATTTCACCGGTAGTAAGGGATTAACTTCCGGGGTAACTCCACCCGGGACTAATCCGTAAAATGAACTCAGATAATGTTGTTTGTTACACGCTAACATAATCAATGAAGCTGACTATGCATATTTATTATACATGTATATGTACTTTATAGAGCCTTGACGTAGATCGTCAAGAACAAGTAGAGACTTGGCATAGATCGTCAAGAAGTAGTAAGATAGCAAGAATCACTTTTGTGATAAGAGATGATATGTTGTAGATGTTATACCCTAATTTTGGACCTAAAAATACTAATCAATTCTTCCTTTCTTGCATTTCAAGTCATTTGATATGTCTCTGATTAATTGCATCTTTCTCTGCATTTTATTTCAATATTGTTTGCAAAATTCACATGCAAGGGTATTTTAGTCATTTCCTATGGCAAATTTCTCTTAGTCTTTCAAAATTTTGTTTGAGTCCTTTCAAGTAGTTTGAATAAGTCCTTATTTCAATTCTATGTCAAAATCCATTTCAAAAATTGCATTAGAAGTCATTTTGAGTCAGTTTTGCCCCTAGGGGCATTTTAGTCTTTTCAAGTGTCAAAGCTCTGTTTAAACCCTTAAAATTGTCTCTGGGTCTGTTAATTTTGTGTGTATAAGTTCTTGCTTTGATTTCTTGTTAAAAATCCATTTTAAAATTTGCATCTGAGTCATTTTCAGTCGTTTTAGCCCTAGGGGCATTTTGGTCATTTCACACGAAATTTTGGCAGAGAGAGGTTACTTTAAAGTACCTCATTTAGGCCATTGGTTCGTTTTAGTCCGTTTTGTCAAATTTTAATCGTTTCACTTTACGTTTAGTCAAATTACCATTTTTATTCCAATTTTATTTTTAGTTTTTTTTTTTAAGTCCAAAACTTCCAAAAAATTGCATCCAAGTCCTTTTTCTAAATTTCAAGTTTTATTTTTAAGTCTTTGGTCTATTTCGAAATTTTATTGTTTTTAAGTTTTTATTTGCAGATTAGTCCTTAACATTTTTGCAGGTCAGTCCTTGAAGTTCTCAAAATTGCACAAAGGTCCTTTTGTCAAAAATCCAGCAAGGCCGAATCAGTTAGAGTCCAGTCCAGGTGTCACAAGTCCATTGGTCAAGGCAATGCACATGTCAGCTATAAAAAGATCCAATCATCACAAGTTCCATTCAGAAGGGAACACATCATCAGAATCACAGAAACAACAAACAAATTTCTCTCTCTTGGCAGTTAGATCAAAATCTCAGAATTCTTCAAGAACACGAAGAACACACTCAAACCCTAACTTTCCAGTAACAAAAATTTCAATCAATTGCAATGAATTCGAGGCAGTTCTCAGAGATTCACTGAGGAATCTTCATCATTGAACCCAGCCACTGCAATTCAAGCTCCAATTCAAAGAATTCGAGCGATCACAGTTCGAAGAAGAGAGAAGAAGAGAAGTTGAAGCAAGATCAAACCAGTTCGAAGAAGGAGAGGATCAAAACACCGATTTATTTTCGGTTTCAATTCTCATCGAAAGAACCAGAAGCTCATTCAAGGATCTTTTGTTTGAAACTCCAATCAAATCCAGGTATATTCGAAGAAAACCTTCTCGTTTGTTCATAATCATCATCGAAGGTTTAAAATCAAAGATAAACGGTGAATCGAAGTGAAAATCCTGAAAAGCTTTTGAAAAATTCAAAGTCGAAACCCTAATTTCAGAAATCACGAGGATTCACCGTTTGTTTTCCAAATCAGAGTGTATAATCGTCATCAGTGAAGGAAATAGGACGAATTAGGGTTTAGTTTCAAAAAAAATTAGGAAAAGAATTGAAAACCCTAAAATCGTAAAGTTGCGAAACCAAACCTGTTCGAATCAGTGTAGAATGAAATGTTTTGAACAATTTCCTTCAAGAAACATCCAGATCGAAACGTTTCGAGCAATTTTCTTCAAAAAGTATCAAGATCGAAACGGTTTGAACAAAGAATCAACGAAATCGAAACGTTTTGTGTACAAACTACACTGATTCATGGTTTATTCATGACTTACGGTTTGGATCAATGAGTATTGTGAGAAGAAACCACGAAAGAAGCCATGAGAGAACGAGAGAATCTGAGAAGAAGAAAGAGGAATTAGGTTTTAGAATGATTTGGACCGGTTTCACTTGCTTTTATACAGGTGTGAACCGGATTGGTTCATGTGAACCGGTCTGGTTCACCCCTGGATACTTTGTCAGCCGTTGATCTTGCTATGTGATTAGATGTGTGGTCCTGATTTGCTCTTGTTGTGTGTCTCTCTTAGCTTATGATGCATCATGCGTTCCCAGCCCTTAGATTCAGGTTTGTGATGGACTTGGATCAATCCAACGCCTCTGAGGCATCTGGATAATCCAAGATCCATCAAGACCTTGGGCCTGGGTCGTTTCTTTGTGTTCCCCTGGATTTTGGCTTGTTTTCTTGCTATTTGTCACGCAGTCTTGTATTTTTTACACCCTCACCATGCCTAAAATTCTTTGGAAAATTTTATAAAAAATTTTGTGAATGTTTCTTTCCATTTTTGCAACCTTTGTATGATTTTTTGTACTGAAAATGGATAAAAAAAAATAATAAATAATAATGTGTTGTGTTTTGCTTTATTTCTTGAGTTTTATGACAAAAAACTAGTGAAAATGTGCATCAATTTTGATTCCAATCCTTGATACATGCTTGAGATTTGTGATGTGTGAATTGGTGATGGATTTGTCACTGTTTGGATGAGTTTCTTGCTGAGTGTGAATATGTGTGACTAGTTACTTGTTTTACAAGGCAAATTAGTGCTTGTTTGAGAAAAAATAAAGTGTTAAACGCATCTAGAGATGAGTCATGATCTTGCAAGTAGAGTAGAAACTTCTAATTCCCACACTTTTGCTGCATTAAAACTCACTTTAAAATGGTCATAATGTGGAAGTTATAGGTCATGTGCATCTTGAAGTATTGTGATTAATTTCTAATATGCTTTAGCACTTTATCTTTGTGTTTTTGCCTTTGTTTAGTATCTTCTTGCCTTATTATTACTTCATTATACTTGGTACTACTAACTCCTTTCATTTCATGTTTCACATATTTCATAAGCATCTCCATTTCATCCCATATTCATCTCTATTTCCCTTGCAATTTAAATTTTTACCAAGATTTAGAATGTAACCCTTAGGAATTTTGTAATATTTTCCCTTATACCTTTTAAATTCTTGCAAGACCATAGAATGTATCTAGGCCAATGATGTAATAAGGACAATGGACTCTAATGATGTACACCGACACAAGCACCGACACATGCACACACACCACTTTAGGAATGTAGCTAGAATATGCATGTTTAGATGTATGTTCAGGATTGTATGTTTAGATGAATGCTTAGGGTTTACGCTTAGAAAAATCAATTTCCAAAAAATATGAACAAACATCATTCAAACTATTTTCAAAATAAACCTTGGGATCAAAATCCCATTGTATTTTCCTTTTTCATTTTTCTTAATCAAATTTCAATGAAAATAATCATACTTGACCTCTTTTGCAAAATGACTAATTCAACCCCACTTTTTTACAATCCCATGCCCTTGAGGCCTCTTTCTATTCTTCAAACTCCATTTTCAAACTTAAAACCAACCAACAAAAACGAAAACATTTTTTGGAAGAGAACTACGGTGGATTTGATCCCTTAAACGAGTACGTAGGCAAGGAACAAAATTCCTTCAATTCAACTAAAATAAAAATCCAAAAACATTCTCCTCCCTCCAATTCTTCACTTAGAAACTCTTAGGCTTAATATTTTCTTTCAAAATAGCATTTAAAAATAAAGCGCGCGCGTAGAAATTAAAGACGGTTCCTATAGGATACTATAGTCGTTATGGGTGCCTAACACCTTCCCGTAGCGAAAACAACTCCCGGACCTCGATTCTCAAGGGTTTTGCTTACTTTTTCCCTTCCCAAGAAAAAAATAAGATATCACCGGTTTAAAAGGTTCGAACGTAATCAATGTTTGACACCCGAAAACCAAGATAAAACAGCTGGCGACTTCACTAGGGAGATTCGAGAGTTACGCCTAGTCTTTATTTCCACGCTTGCGCTCTTTTTTTACTTGTTTCTTTTACTTGCTTTCCTATGTGAATAAATGTTTAATTTCTTGCAAACGTGTGGGGTGAGAATATCAAAAGTCCTGCACCCGGGCTGAGTGAACTTAGGATTTAGGAGGGATATAATCGGCAATTCATTCCGGGGGTTGCCTCGTGTTTTGGATTATGCGATCAATCCCACATAGCTGAGGCATTTTGGGGGTGATGTTGTCGGCGCGTGTTGTCGCGTTTAGGCACTTTACTTCTAATTGTTCTATGATGCTATGAATCATAGATAACCAAACCCATCCATGGCCATTTTCTAGGACGTAGTGCGGAGGCTAAACCGAGTGTTGTCTCGAGTTTTAGTCGTCACGCGATACTACACTCAAGTTAGACCTTCCACGGATAATCATGGAACGAGTGTTATCTCGTGACACCATGATATACGTCGGAGAGGTTGCAACTTGGGAACCTTTTTTAGAACCCGGTTACTATTATCCTAAAGCCCTAGATTCACCGGACACCGTGTCCACCCATGACTCCTCGACTTTGAACTTCAACCCACCATGTTTTCTCCGAACTTGAACATAATCATGCATCCATGCATACATGCATACATGCATAAACTTTTTCCATGCATTGTTATCGAAGGGCTTAGACAAGTTGAATTTGTAAACATTGTAGGAATGAAGAAGACTAAGTCCTACAAGTTCAAGGAAGTGGATTTGGCTAGTTTGAGAGATTTGGCACTCAAGATCGAGGATCCGACTGGTTTCCGACGTCGTTACGGGGCTTTACTTTCTATTCTCCAGACTAATGTGGATGAGAAGCTTGTGCACACTCTAGTGAAATTCTATGATCCGGAGTATCGGTGCTTTACTTTCCCCGACTTTCAGTTGATGCCTACTCTAGAGGCTTATTCTTCCCTGATGGGTTTATCTATTGCCAAGGGGGTACCTTTCTCAGGACCTGAAAATCCTCCTACTCCATTGGTTATTGCTAAAGATCTCTATCTCAAGACCACCGATGTCTCCAAGAATCTTATCACTAAGGCACGTATCCGAGGGTTCGCTTCAGAGTACCTTCTTGGGAAAGCCAACCTCAATACCACTTGTCAGGACACTCTCGAGGCTATTCTTGCACTTCTCATCTATGGGCTTATTCTCTTTCCGAATCTTGATGGCTTCGTGGACATGAATGCAATTATGATCTTCCACTCCAAGAATCCGGTTCCTACTTTGCTAGCTGACACATACCATGCTATTCACGATCGTTCCGACAAAGGTCGTGGATACATTCTTTGTTGTGTGCCTCTCCTCTATAGGTGGTTTATTTCGCACCTTCTGCAGTCTTTCCACGACGATCCGGGGAATTGGTCTATTTCACAAAGGATTATGGCTCTCACTCCTAATGAAGTGGTTTGGCTCACTCCCGCTTCTAGGGTTAAGGAAATCATCCTTGGTGGTGGAAAGTTTCTTAATGTACCTCTTCTTGGTACCCGGGGTGGAATCAACTATAATCCGGAGCTTGCTTTGCGACAATTCGGTTTCCCGATGAAAGATAAACCCATCAATCTTGCTACGGCTCCTTACTTCTTTCACTATTCCAATGCTCCCACCGGCATAAAAGAGGATTTCATGGAAGCTTGGTCTAAGCTTCGGAAGAAAGAGGTGAAGCATATGGGTGTAAGGTCCGGTATTGCTCATGAGGCCTATACACAGTGGGTCATAAACCAAGCTGAGGAGATTGGTATGCCTTACCCCTCTATGAGATATGTGTCTGCATCTATTCCTACCATGCCTTTGCCTCTACTCCCACCTACCCAGGAGATGTATCAGGAGCATCTAGCTATGGAAAGTCGGGAGAAGCATCAGTGGAGGGCTAGATACTATGAGGCTGAGAATTTGATCATGACTTTGAACGGAAAGGATGAGCAGCAGACTCATGAGGTCCTGACACTGAAGAAAGAGTTAGCTAAGGCTAGGAGAGAGATTGAAGAGAAGGATATGTTGCTTATGAGAGACTCTAAGAGGGCTAGGGGTGCCCGTGACTTCTATGCACGATACTGCAGCTATGAGTCTGAGTCTGAGGATGATGCTTCCACTTCCTATGCTTGAGGATTTCTTTTTTCCTGTTGTTATTTCCATGTGTTTATGTCAGAATTGTCTTGTAAAACTATATGTTGGTTGTTTGTTTCCCGTTCATGTTAACTGTTGTTTAGTAATGTTTACAAGCGTATAATTTGTCTAAAAACCCTTCGATAACACAAAAAGAGTCTTTTTGCATATGCATTAACGCATTTCATGGATTCATTGGTCACAAAAAGCTTCTCTCGTGCTTATTGCCTCCTGGTTTTGTCCGCCGCAGTCTGAAAAGTGGCTCGTGTTCGCAAAGTCTACCAACCAGATAGAATTCATCAAACAAGATTTCACAAGAGAAGAATGATGGCTAACTTTGAAGAAGAAAATGCTCAACTCCGTGCCAAATTGGCTGCTATGAAAGAAGACTTGGCTAAGGCTCATGACGCTATGTCCGCTATGATGGCTGCACAGGAACAGCCAGCCACATCTATTCCAGCTGCTACTGAAACAATTCCATCTATCCCACTGTCTACTGTGGCTACCGATGCTCGGTTTGTTATGCCCAATGGCCGTCCCTATGGCCTCCCAGCTTACTACTCTCCTAATACTGCTGCTGGTGTCTCTGGTTTTGCTGGTCAAGGACAGATTCCTGTATCCACTGCTATGCCTCAAGTAACCACTGTTGTTACCGACCCTATTGTACACACTGTGCAACAGGTGATTGATGTCGATACTCCGCGTGGACAAGATCCCGCAATGGAACCTATGAAAAGACAGTTGAGGGAGTTGGCTGGAGAACTCCGTGAGGTCAAGGCTAGCCGGGGAAGCAATGGTGCTCCTGCTAAAGCTCGTGATCTATGCTTGGTATCCCGATTTGAGGTTCCTAAGAAATTCAAAGAGCCAGAATTTGACAAATACAACGGAACTTCATGTCCACACAACCATGTCATCCGGTATGTCCGAAAGATGGCTAACTACGCAGATAATGATGCACTGATGATCCATTGCTTCCAGAGTAGCTTGACAGATGATGCGGCAGATTGGTACACTAGTTTGAGCAAAGACAACATCCATACTTTTGAGGAACTCGCTGCTGCTTTTTAAGGTCAATATGAATTCAATACCCGTCTGAAGCCAAATAGGGACTCTCTTAAAGCCCTATCTCAGAAATCAGATGAAACCTTCCGTGAATATGCTCAGAGATGGAGAGGGGCAGCTGCCCGTGTTTCTCCCCGGCTTGATGAGGAAGAATTAACACAGACATTCCTGAAGACTCTGAAGAAGGAATATAAGGAGAGAATGATAGTCTCTGCTCCGAACAACTTCTCTGATATGGTTACAATGGGAACTCGTCTAGAGGAGGCTGTCCGAGAGGGTATTATTGTCCTTGAGAAGGGTGAATCTTCAGCCAGTGCACCGAAGAAGTATGGTAATGGCCATCATAAGAGGAAAGAATCTGAAATAGGGATGGTGTCCGGCAACCCATCTGCAGCTGCTACACAATTACCTCTGCCTTATCAATACATGCAATACTCTCAACATCCTTTCTTCCCGCCATTCTATCAACAGTATCCTCTGCCACCGGGTCAACCACCAGTGCCCGTCAATGCCATTGCACAACAAGTACAACAACAGCCTCCTGCTCAACAGCAACAGCAGCAACAACAGGGTCCCCGACCCAAACCTTCTTTTCCACCAATACCAATGCGGTATGGTGAGCTGCTCCCAACCCTACTTGCTAAGGGACACTGCATGTGAATTCCCAGGTTCCGTCAGGACCTAACATGTGAATTCCATCAGGGTGCTCAAGGCCATGATGTTGAAGGTTGCTTTGCTCTGAAGTATATTGTGAAAGATCTAATAGAGAAAGGAAGGTTGACCTTTGAGAATAGTGTTCCTCATGTTCTTGACAATCCGCTTCCAAACCATGCTGCTGTTAATATGATTGAGGTCTTCGAAGGAATCCCCGCTCCTCAAGAGGATCCCAAGTTGGATGTCCGCAATGTTGCTACTCCCTTGGTACCGCTACATGTCAAACTTTGCCGAGCTTCTTTGTTCAATCATGATCATGCTTCTTGTTCAGAATGTCTTCGAAACCCTATGGGCTGTTGTGTGGTGCAAGATGATATTCAGAGCCTGATGGATGACAAACACTTGATTGCCAGTGATGTATGTGTGATTGTGCCAGGCTTGACCGTTGAGGGTGCAGAACCCCGGAGGGCTGGTACTGCTATGGCTTCACTGAAAGACGCCCAGAAGGCTGTTCAAGCAGGGCAAGCTGCTGGCTGGGGCAAAATAATTCAGATTTTGGAAAACAAGCGCAAAGAAGGCCTTGGATTCTCCCCAACATCGGGTGTTTCAACAGGAACTTTCTACAGTGCTGGGTTTATCAATGCTATTGCTGAAGATACTGCTGAGAGTAGTTATGTGCCTACATTTGTTGTACCAGGAGGCACTGTGAGAAATTGGGAAGCCATTGATGTTCCTTTAGTCATGCATGCTTCCATGTAATGTGTCTTGTTGCTCATGTTTTTTGTTTTCAAAATAACAATCCTTTCGCTCTGCCCAAGGCGAAAGTGATACCATTGTAAGGGCATGTTTGTTTTGGCATTGCCGTTATCAGTAAAAGTTGTCGTCTTTCTCACGACTCTTTGTTTTTTTTTACTTTTTAGTGCCTTTTTCTTGGAAATAATGGTAATGCCAGAAAAAACCAAAACATCTGTATTTTCTTATTAATTTCAAAGATCTGCATGAAAAACATTTTTCTAAAATCATCCCAATCATATTATGCAGATTGAACCATAATAAACCCGTTGAACACAGTGACCCTATGGTTCCTCCAAATTTTGAATTCCCTGTATATGAAGCTGAAAATGAGGAAGATAATGAAGAGATACCGTATGAGATCACTCGACTGCTTGAACAAGAAAGAAGAGCCATTCAGCCTCACCAGGAAGAGATTGAGCTTATCAACCTGGGTACTGAAGAGAACAAGCGAGAGATCAAGATTGGTGCAGCGCTTGAGCCAGAAGTGAAAAAGAAGATCACTCAGCTTCTCTATGATTATCCAGATGTCTTTGCATGGTCCTATGAAGATATGCCGGGTCTAGATCCCAAGATCGTGGAACATCGGATACCGACAAGGCCTGAATGTCCTCCTGTCAAACAGAAATTGAGAAGGTCTCGTCCAGACATGGCTCTTAAGATCAAGGCTGAGGTGCAAAAGCAAATTGATGCGGGTTTCCTCATGACAGCTGAATACCCTGAGTGGATTGCCAACATCGTACCGGTACCAAAGAAAGATGGGAAAGTCCGAATGTGTGTTGATTACAGAGATTTGAACAAAGTCAGTCCAAAAGATAACTTCCCATTGCCTCATATTGATGTGCTTGTTGACAGTACTGCTCAATCCAAGGTGTTCTCCTTTATGGATGGTTTCTCTGGTTATAATCAGATACGAATGTCACCTGAAGATAGAGAAAAGACGTCTTTCATTACTCCATGGGGAACATTCTGTTATAAAGTGATGTCGTTCGGCTTGATAAACGCTGGTGCTACCTATCAAAGAGGTATGACAACTCTGTTTCATGATATGATTCACAAAGAGATTGAAGTATATGTTGATGATATGATTGTGAAGTCAAGTGATGAAGAGCAGCATGTGGTGTATTTGAAAAAGATGTTTGAAAGACTGAGAAAGTACAAGCTGCGGTTGAATCCTAACAAGTGTACATTCGGTGTAAGATCTGGAAAGTTGCTAGGCTTCATTGTCAGTCAAAGAGGCATTGAAGTTGATCCTGACAAAGTCCGAGCCATCAGAGAGATGCCGGCCCCTCAAACTGAAAAGCAAGTCAGAGGTTTCCTCGGACGTCTGAATTACATTTCAAGATTTATATCTCACATGACCACTACTTGTGGACCAATTTTCAAATTGCTCAGAAAGAATCAGCCTGTTGTATGGAATGATGAGTGTCAGGAAGCTTTTGATAGCATTAAAGAATACCTGTTAGAGCCACCTATCCTTGTCCCACCAGTGGAAGGAAGGCCTTTGATTATGTATCTATCAGTGTTAGATGATTCAGTGGGTTGTGTTCTCGGTCAGCAAGATGAGACTGGTAAGAAAGAGCATGCTATCTACTATCTGAGCAAGAAGTTCACCGACTGTGAGACTCGGTATACAATGCTTGAAAAGACCTGTTGTGCTTTAGCTTGGGCTGCCAAACGCCTGCGTCATTATATGGTGAATCATACAACTTGGTTGATATCCCGAATGGATCCAATCAAGTACATCTTTGAAAAGCCTGCTGTTACTGGAAAGATTGCGCGTTGGCAAATGTTGTTGTCTGAATATGATATTGTGTACAAAGCTCAGAAAGCGATCAAAGGAAGCATCCTTGTTGACCATCTTGCTTGTCAACCTCTTGATGATTACCAGCCAATTAAATTTGACTTCCCTGATGAAGAGATTATGTATCTGAAAGCAAAAGACTGTGAAGAACCACTGATCAATGAAGGGCCGGACCCCAATAGCAAGTGGGGATTGGTGTTTGATGGTGCTGTTAATGCCTATGGTAAAGGAATCGGGGCCATCATTGTAACTCCGCAGGGGCACCACATTCCCTTCACCGCTCGAATAACTTTTGAATGCACAAACAACATAGCTGAATATGAAGCATGCATCTTGGGCATCGAAGAAGCCCTTGATCTGAGAATTAAGCACCTTGACATCTATGGAGATTCTGCGCTTGTTATTAATCAGATAAAGGGTGAATGGGAGACTCATCATGAGAAGCTGATCCCATACCGTGACTATGCAAGACGTCTGTTGACATACTTTACCAAGGTTGAGCTGCATCACATACCTCGGGATGAAAATCAGATGGCTGATGCTCTTGCCACCTTGTCTTCCATGTTTCGTGTCAATCACTGGAACGACGTGCCCGTAATCAAAGTACAGCGTCTTGATAGACCCGCTCATGTGTTTACTGTTGAAAATGTGCCAGATCAGGCTGATGAAGATGCGAATGATAAAAGGCCATGGTATTACAACATCAAACAATTCTTGCAGAATCATGAATATCCACCTGGCGCTTCCAACAGGGATAAAAAGACATTGAGACGATGGGCTAGCAAATTCCTTCTGGACGGAGAAATCCTATACAAGAGGAACTATGACATGGTCTTGTTGAGATGTGTTGATAAACAAGAAGCTGAGAAGCTGATGCATGATGTACATGATGGTACTTTTGGGACCCATACTTCGGGCCATGCCATGTCAAGGAAACTGTTAAGAGCCGGCTATTACTGGATAACTATGGAGCGTGATTGCCACAAACATGCTAAAAGATGCCACAAATGTCAAGTTTATGCTGATAAGATTCATGTGCCTCCACATGCTCTCAATGTTATATCTTCCCCATGGCCTTTCTCTATGTGGGGCATTGACATGATCGGAAGAATTGAGCCAAAAGCTTCCAACGGACATCGTTTCATCCTAGTGGCAATTGACTATTTCACCAAATGGGTTGAAGCTGCTTCCTATGCAAATGTGACCAAGCAAGTGGTTGTCAAGTTTATCAAGAATAACATCATCTGTCGATATGGTGTTCCCAACAAAATTATCACTGACAATGGTTCCAATCTGAACAATAGCATGATGCAGGCTTTATGCGAAGAATTCAAAATTGAACATCACAACTCTTCTCCTTATAGACCTCAGATGAATGGTGCAGTTGAGGCCGCTAACAAGAACATCAAGAAGATTGTTCAGAAGATGGTCACTACTTACAAAGACTGGCATGAAATGCTACCGTTTGCCTTGCATGGTTACCGTACTACAGTGCGTAGTTCAACCGGGGCAACTCCTTTTTCTCTTGTGTATGGTATGGAAGCTGTCCTCCCTCTGGAAGTGGAGATTCCATCTCTTCGAGTGATCATGAAAGCAAAATTAACTGAGGCTGAATGGTGTCAAAGTCGGTACGACCAATTGAACCTGATTGAAGAGAAACGTATGGATGCCATGACTCATGGACAGTTGTATCAAGTGCGGATGAAGAATGCTTTTGACAAGAAAGTCCGACCTCGAGAATTCAAGGAAGGCGAACTTGTACTGAAAAGAAGAATAAGTCAGCAACCCGACCCAAGGGGCAAGTGGACACCTAACTATGAAGGTCCTTATGTTGTCAAGAAGGCTTTCTCTGGTGGTGCTTTGATTCTTACACACATGGATGGTGTTGAGCTTCCAAATCCTGTTAATGCCGATATAGTCAAGAAATACTTTGTCTAGAAAGAAAAGAACAGCGTGGTAGGTCGAAAACCCGAAAGGGCGGCCTAGGCAAAAATGCGCTTCCCGGTGGATCGAAAACCCGAAAGGGCGATCCAGGTAAAAGTTAGGGACAAAAAAATGAATATGAAAAAGCTCGCTGAGATTGTACGCAACTCAGGCAAGAATGAGCGCCTCGATGAGCCGAAAACCCGAAAGGGCGGTTCATGCAAAAATGAGGTTGATAAAAGACAAGTAACTATATCTGCCAAGTCACCATCACCCCTTGGGGCATCTGCAACTGTCAACGATCGTCTTCATCAGAGGCTTCTACACTTGTGAATTCAAAATTTCTATGAAATGTAGCGGTCATCGTGTTCAATGTATCACCAACCAATAAAATTACCATTCTCCAAGCTTTGTAAATCCGTGAGGTCATGCCTTTGGCTGACTTTCACTCTTCTACATCAATTTGAGCCTGTGCTATTGTTTGAAACTCTATTTGTCTTTCTACTTTCAATGCTATATACAAAATAATTTCTTTCTATCTGATAATTTCAATGTATGAAACAAACATTTTTGAAGAATAAAACATCTTTTTCTGTCTATTTTGAAAGCAAACCTGAGCAATAAGGTACATTTCAATGAAACATGCATGAATGAATGAGTGTCAATGTCTATTTCAATACATGTTACAAGCAGGTTACTCCCCATGATGATCTGTGGTCAATGGCAAGAATGAAAAAACAGAATGAAAATGAAAAATGAAAAATACAAATGAAAAGCTCGCTAAGTTGAAAACCCGAAAGGGCGGCTTAGGCAAAAATGAGCACCCCGCTGATTGACAACCTATGAAGGCAATTCAGGCAAAAATGGGGCAATGAAAAGAATTTATTCCCCGGTGAATCGAAAACCCGAAAGGGCGGTTCAGGCAAAAGTGGGGTTTTGAAAATGAAAAATGAAATATTAAAAAGCATTGACCACAGATGCGAACATCCAATGTGTACCCAGCACTGACACGCCTAGCAACGGCGACCTGTATTCAAGAACCTTCCAAGGGTCCCTCCTCTACAAGTTTTATTGCCCTCAGCCATGGTTTTGATACGTCTCTCAACGACGGTCTCTCCAAAGAGGTTTTCCCCTGTAAATATGTTGCAGCACGAGCCACTACGTGCCCAACCTTCCAATGTTTTGTCTGTCTTTGTGAAATTTCTCTGTCGAGTTTCAAACCAATCATGCATTTCAAGCATTCATACATGCATAGTCATGCATTTTATGTGCTCATACATCCAATAATCTTGTTATGCCATACATACATGTTGCATATCCAACTCTCAACTGTCAAATCCAAATTGCAACTGTCAAACTCAATTTCAATCACAATTTCAATTCCAACTGTCAAATTCAATTCAATTTCAATTGTCAAAATTCGATGCAATCTCAACTTTCCAATCTCAATTTCAATTTCAAATTCAATCTTAATTCGAAGCAATCTCAATTTCAATTTCAACTGTCAAATTCGAAGCAATCTCAATTTCAATTTCAATGATAATCTCCAATTTCAATCCAATCTCAATGTCAATGTCAATGTCAGTTCCCAATTCAATTCCAATCCAATTTCAATGTCAATTGCAACTCTCCAATCCAATGTCTATGCCTATGTCTCTGCTCAATCTCAATTCTCAATCTCTCTGCTAACTTTCAATTCAATTCAATTTACTCTCAATTTGCTTTTGGGCCAACAAAAATGGTCCTGTCTATTTTCAAACCAAGTCAATGACAATTTACCCTCAATTGGTATCTTGTTAAGCCAGACTTTCAATTCATATCTTGTTACTGGTCAAGTGCCAGGTTCGATCCAAAAAGGAACCACTTGTACCTGCTTGCATACCTATACTTCCGGACAAACGACAAGTTCGATCTGAAGAACAGTTTGTACCCAGCATATGCTTTGTATCGGTCAAACGGCAAGTTCAATCTAAAAGAACAGTTTGCACCTTCCCACATGACGTGGTGATAATCCAACAAGCAAGTTCGATCCAAAGAACAAGTTGTATCTACCCTTTTGTCTATACCTCCAGCCAAACGGCCAGTTCAATCCCAAGAACAGTTTGTGTCTGCCTATCTGTTTGTATCTTCAATCAAGTGTCAAGTTCGATCCAAAGAACAGCTCGTATCTGCCCGTATGTCTATGTTTCCGGTCAAGTGCCAAGTTTGATCCCAAGAACAACTTGTACCTATCTCTTGTTTTGTATTCCTTGGTCAAGTGGCTAGTTCGACCCAAAGAACAACTTGTACCTTGTTTTCTACTCCCTGGTTTGTCTACCTTGTCAATGTCCACCTAAATCCCCAGTGACATGACAGGTTCCATAGACTCCAGTTGTTTGTCTTGCATTCATAATCAAAGTATTGCATGGCATTCATATCCTTGAAACTCTGAAAGCGTATTTTTATGTCCAAAAGCAGTACAAATGTTAATATTTAAGTATCTTCGTCCCGTCAACTCTAAGACTTCGTCTCTTGACTCTCCGGACAAAGAAACTTAAATAGGGGCAGCTGTTATACCCTAATTTTGGACCTAAAAATACTAATCAATTCTTCCTTTCTTGCATTTCAAGTCATTTGATATGTCTCTGATTAATTGCATCTTTCTCTGCATTTTATTTCAATATTGTTTGCAAAATTCACATGCAAGGGTAT
The DNA here is from genome assembly GCF_051527215.1 of Medicago sativa. Taxonomy (NCBI): domain Eukaryota; kingdom Viridiplantae; phylum Streptophyta; class Magnoliopsida; order Fabales; family Fabaceae; genus Medicago; species Medicago sativa. The sequence continues at coordinate 26,255,186 of NC_140750.1, forward strand.
TTTAGTCATTTCCTATGGCAAATTTCTCTTAGTCTTTCAAAATTTTGTTTGAGTCCTTTCAAGTAGTTTGAATAAGTCCTTATTTCAATTCTATGTCAAAATCCATTTCAAAAATTGCATTAGAAGTCATTTTGAGTCAGTTTTGCCCCTAGGGGCATTTTAGTCTTTTCAAGTGTCAAAGCTCTGTTTAAACCCTTAAAATTGTCTCTGGGTCTGTTAATTTTGTGTGTATAAGTTCTTGCTTTGATTTCTTGTTAAAAATCCATTTTAAAATTTGCATCTGAGTCATTTTCAGTCGTTTTAGCCCTAGGGGCATTTTGGTCATTTCACACGAAATTTTGGCAGAGAGAGGTTACTTTAAAGTACCTCATTTAGGCCATTGGTTCGTTTTAGTCCGTTTTGTCAAATTTTAATCGTTTCACTTTACGTTTAGTCAAATTACCATTTTTATTCCAATTTTATTTTTAGTTTTTTTTTTTTAAGTCCAAAACTTCCAAAAAATTGCATCCAAGTCCTTTTTCTAAATTTCAAGTTTTATTTTTAAGTCTTTGGTCTATTTCAAAATTTTATTGTTTTTAAGTTTTTATTTGCAGATTAGTCCTTAACATTTTTGCAGGTCAGTCCTTGAAGTTCTCAAAATTGCACAAAGGTCCTTTTGTCAAAAATCCAGCAAGGCCGAATCAGTTAGAGTCCAGTCCAGGTGTCACAAGTCCATTGGTCAAGGCAATACACATGTCAGCTATAAAAAGATCCAATCATCACAAGTTCCATTCAGAAGGGAACACATCATCAGAATCACAGAAACAACAAACAAATTTCTCTCTCTTGGCAGTTAGATCAAAATCTCAGAATTCTTCAAGAACACGAAGAACACACTCAAACCCTAACTTTCCAGTAACAAAAATTTCAATCAATTGCAATGAATTCGAGGCAGTTCTCAGAGATTCACTGAGGAATCTTCATCATTGAACCCAGCCACTGCAATTCAAGCTCCAATTCAAAGAATTCGAGCGATCACAGTTCGAAGAAGAGAGAAGAAGAGAAGTTGAAGCAAGATCAAACCAGTTCGAAGAAGGAGAGGATCAAAACACCGATTTATTTTCGGTTTCAATTCTCATCGAAAGAACCAGAAGCTCATTCAAGGATCTTTTGTTTGAAACTCCAATCAAATCCAGGTATATTCGAAGAAAACCTTCTCGTTTGTTCATAATCATCATCGAAGGTTTAAAATCAAAGATAAACGGTGAATCGAAGTGAAAATCCTGAAAAGCTTTTGAAAAATTCAAAGTTGAAACCCTAATTTCAGAAATCACGAGGATTCACCGTTTGTTTTCCAAATCAGAGTGTATAATCGTCATCAGTGAAGGAAATAGGACGAATTAGGGTTTAGTTTCAAAAAAAATTAGGAAAAGAATTGAAAACCCTAAAATCGTAAAGTTGCGAAACCAAACCTGTTCGAATCAGTGTAGAATGAAATGTTTTGAACAATTTCCTTCAAGAAACATCCAGATCGAAACGTTTCGAGCAATTTTCTTCAAAAAGTATCAAGATCGAAACGGTTTGAACAAAGAATCAACGAAATCGAAACGTTTTGTGTACAAACTACACTGATTCATGGTTTATTCATGACTTACGGTTTGGATCCATGAGTATTGTGAGAAGAAACCACGAAAGAAGCCATGAGAGAACGAGAGAATCTGAGAAGAAGAAAGAGGAATTAGGTTTTAGAATGATTTGGACCGGTTTCACTTGCTTTTATACAGGTGTGAACCGGATTGGTTCATGTGAACCGGTCTGGTTCACCCCTGGATACTTTGTCAGCCGTTGATCTTGCTATGTGATTAGATGTGTGGTCCTGATTTGCTCTTGTTGTGTGTCTCTCTTAGCTTATGATGCACCATGCGTTCCCAGCCCTTAGATTCAGGTTTGTGATGGACTTGGATCAATCCAACGCCTCTGAGGCATCTGGATAATCCAAGATCCATCAAGACCTTGGGCCTGGGTCGTTTCTTTGTGTTCCCCTGGATTTTGGCTTGTTTTCTTGCTATTTGTCACGCAGTCTTGTATTTTTTACACCCTCACCATGCCTAAAATTCTTTGGAAAATTTTATAAAAAATTTTGTGAATGTTTCTTTTCATTTTTGCAACCTTTGTATGATTTTTTGTACTGAAAATGGATAAAAAAAATAATAAATAATAATGTGTTGTGTTTTGCTTTATTTCTTGAGTTTTATGACAAAAAACTAGTGAAAATGTGCATCAATTTTGATTCCAATCCTTGATACATGCTTGAGATTTGTGATGTGTGAATTGGTGATGGATTTGTCACTGTTTGGATGAGTTTCTTGCTGAGTGTGAATATGTGTGACTAGTTACTTGTTTTACAAGGCAAATTAGTGCTTGTTTGAGAAAAAATAAAGTGTTAAACGCATCTAGAGATGAGTCATGATCTTGCAAGTAGAGTAGAAACTTCTAATTCCCACACTTTTGCTGCATTAAAACTCACTTTAAAATGGTCATAATGTGGAAGTTATAGGTCATGTGCATCTTGAAGTATTGTGATTAATTTCTAATATGCTTTAGCACTTTATCTTTGTGTTTTTGCCTTTGTTTAGTATCTTCTTGCCTTATTATTACTTCATTATACTTGGTACTACTAACTCCTTTCATTTCATGTTTCACATATTTCATAAGCATCTCCATTTCATCCCATATTCATCTCTATTTCCCTTGCAATTTAAATTTTTACCAAGATTTAGAATGTAACCCTTAGGAATTTTGTAATATTTTCCCTTATACCTTTTAAATTCTTGCAAGACCATAGAATGTATCTAGGCCAATGATGTAATAAGGACAATGGACTCTAATGATGTACACCGACACAAGCACCGACACATGCACACACACCACTTTAGGAATGTAGCTAGAATATGCATGTTTAGATGTATGTTCAGGATTGTATGTTTACATGAATGCTTAGGGTTTACGCTTAGAAAAATCAATTTCCAAAAAATATGAACAAACATCATTCAAACTATTTTCAAAATAAACCTTGGGATCAAAATCCCATTGTATTTTCCTTTTTCATTTTTCTTAATCAAATTTCAATGAAAATAATCATACTTGACCTCTTTTGCAAAATGACTAATTCAACCCCACTTTTTTACAATCCCATGCCCTTGAGGCCTCTTTCTATTCTTCAAACTCCATTTTCAAACTTAAAATCAACCAACAAAAACGAAAACATTTTTTGGAAGAGAACTACGGTGGATTTGATCCCTTAAACGGGTACGTAGGCAAGGAACAAAATTCCTTCAATTCAACTAAAATAAAAATCCAAAAACATTCTCCTCCCTCCAATTCTTCACTTAGAAACTCTTAGGCTTAATATTTTCTTTCAAAATAGCATTTAAAAATAAAGCGCGCGCGTAGAAATTAAAGACGGTTCCTATAGGATACTATAGTCGTTATGGGTGCCTAACACCTTCCCGTAGCGAAAACAACTCCCGGACCTCGATTCTCAAGGGTTTTGCTTACTTTTTCCCTTCCCAAGAAAAAAATAAGATATCACCGGTTTAAAAGGTTCGAACGTAATCAATGTTTGACACCCGAAAACCAAGATAAAACAGTAGATGCAACATATTAAGCAAGTAGAAGCAAGTAAAGAAAGATATGCCGGTGACGATCTTAGGTTTCCCCTAATCGTCCGGTTTAGAATCGTGTCATGATAGAAGTATATGAGAGCCTTGATGCATAGAGCGTATCTTGGCATTGCGGTTTTAGATTCCCCTTGACCGCCATGGCACGTATAGAAGAGAAGCCTATAACAAGTTAAGAAGAGCCTATGACGGCCAAGTATGCACGACCGTCTAGGAAAGCAAGTCCCCACACACGTATAATCAACCGGCAGGTTGTACTGTAGACACGTGGTGACCGTAGGTTTCCCCCGAGGTTACTTATAGCCTAGGATTAGGTGGAACTCACTGAGACATTATGTCTCATCCCAATCCTTATTTGTTTCAGATATCAGGATGGATTAGCAAGCTAGTAGCCGGATGGATGTTTCAGCAAGTGTTCGTTCGTACCAGCTGCAACATGATATGGATATTCAAGGAAGCCTTTATCATATTTTAGAAAAGTTGAGTTGTATTCTATTGTACGAACGCATTTGTTGTATACGATATTTATTCGAAGTTTTTATGTTGTAAATTTTTAATGTATCCAATACTAAACTAATACACATGCTAGACTTTCTAGATACGTCTAGTATGGGTATTACAAGTGGGTCCTATTTTGTTTTCGTATGTACTGTTTTATAATTTGTTCCATTTTTTGATGCCATGCAGCACCTTATTGTCACATACATTGATTTCGCACCATAATATGCTAGATTATGGTGCTGTCACATACATGTAACACCTCATTCACGATATTTTCTTCTATAACTTCCTTATTATTCTCCTGCATTAACGCAAATTTCAAATTCGAATTTCCCTCACTTAATGACACAAACCTAGATCCCACAGTTTGTAGTGCACCACTAGAAATTCCACTCAGCGAAATACTTCCTTTGTCCATTCTTCCATCTTCCCTCTCTTTCATTCTTCTCGGACGAAACGCTTTTTGCCCAATCTTCCAAGGTTCATGAACAATATTATTTTCCCCCTCCAATATCATTCATGTCCACACCATTCATCTACTCTTCTTTAGTAATTCACCTATTTGACATCCTTCTTTATAATGTCACAATTTGACACAAGTGAGACATAACAAATGAAGACATTCATACTCCACGTGATAATGCCCACCCTTGATCGAAAAGTTGTCAAACAAAGGTTTTTGTGGTTGGTGGTTGTTTTGTGGTTGTATTTATTGCACTCTCGGCGAAACTACAGACTAGGTTTGATAAAAACTATTAAAAAAGTAGTCAAATAAATGAGTAAGTGAAATAAGGGGATGAGAAAGATGGCATAGTGAATGAGTAACACTCTTTGTGTAAAAAAATAGAGAGAAAAAATGATATAGTGGAGTAGGTCCGTGAGGGTGAAGAGGACCTCGGAGGGAGGAGAGATTGATGAATGGTCGAAATAAATTTATGCATACATTTATCATAAGTGATGAAAATGACTGATGGAGAATAATAGTTTCTTTCATGATAATGACTATTGTGGTTCTAAAAATATCTAGAAAAATATTTAAGATTAAAGAAATTATCAAACATCTTAATTACTTGTCATCGTGTGAAAAACCTTCTTACCTGATTAGATAAACATGTCCCAATTTAACTCTTCAATTTCTCAATAGGTGTTCATGACCTATTATCTTCACAATCAACCAAACGATATATATATATATATATATATTATTTTTATTGTACAATATATATTATCTGATCAATCTAATCTTATGATTATTTTATATATTTTGTCTGAAAATCTCTACAAATAAACATTGATTGAATTCATATTTGACTACAGTATACTCTTAGTTGATCAATGATGAAAACACATAATTTTATCTTGATATTTTTTTGTGTGCAGAAATCATTATCTATGCCGTTGGAATTAAACCATCCAGAGATAGAAATCAATGTATATAAATAAATTATAAGTGCAATTAAATTCTTCTTTTACTATATTTGATAAAAAAAAAAAATTGTTGAGTTGCAGTTGGTGCAGCAAAAGAATCCAAAACAAAAATTGGGATAAATGGTTGGGAAGACTAGGAAGTTGGGGAAGTGGAGGAGATAAAGAAGGTGGAAAGGGAGGATGATAACAAGGAGAAGCTGAACACAATGGAGGTGTAAGAGTAAAGGGAAGTGGAAAAGACAACTAAAGTGGAAGAGAAAATGGAAGTGGGAATGTGAATGGAAGTGGATTCAATAGTGAAAATTGGAGAACTTGGGGACGCTAGGGAGGTTGGGGAGGTTTCTTTTCCCACAAAAATGGTACATTGTGAAGTGTGTATTTGAAACCGCTTTTCTTGATCAAATTTTTGCGAAATGATAGGTTTTAATATTGTTTGGAGCCGCTTTTCTTGGTCAAATTTCCGTGGAAGTAGGTGTTTTTTTACCGCAAAAAGTGAAGCTTCAGTATCTAGTATCTATCGAAATGAGCAAATCCGCGGCGTAAATTGTGAAATTCATTGTTAAACCGAACATAAACTCTTAGTCATGTTTCATCAAATACTGAGAGAACGGGGTTGATTGTAAATAACAATAATATTGAAAGAATGATTTATCCACCGATATTTTCATTAAGTGTGGGTGTAAAAACAAAAAATAATTTACTACATTGTTGAGTGTGTATTTAAAACTGCTTTACTTGATCAAATTTCTACGAAATGAGAAGGTTTAATACCTAGCTTCTACATAAAGGAGAAAATTCAATGTGGAGATAGTAAAAAGCCACCGTTAAATAAATCAAATGTATGATCTCAATCATATTTCATTAAATACTGAGATAACAAAGTTGCTTGTAATTATATTAAGTGTGGGTGTAAAAAAATTACTCCAATTTACATTGTGTGTTTGGAGCTGTTTTTCTTGAAAACAAAATCGCAAAAACGTGCATTCTTTCACCGCAATATGAGAAGCTTCAATACCTAGGTTTTACCCAAATGAAAACATTTGCCACAAAAATGGAAAAAGACATTGCTAAACCAAATGTATGCACTCGATTATAATTAACTAAATACTAAGAGAACGGAGTTGATTGTAATACAATGTTTATGTTTGATATTTTTATGATAATGATATTAAGAGAACATTTTATTCATTAATTTTTGTTTAAGTGTGTCGAAAATATATCTTAAAAAGCAAAGTGAAATAATATATTGTTTAGTGTTATTATCTATCAGAGTAATATTAGAAGTGCTCATAACTAAGAATGAAATGTTTAGACCTTAATATTGTTAATTGGCTTATTGAAACATATGATTTTATCCTCACAAAATAGAATAAAATAAACAAATATTTAATTAGCAAAAGTCAAAAAAAAAAAAAAAAATAGGAAGCTTTATTTTGCTCGGTCAACATTTTTTGTTGTTGAATGTTTAGTCAACATATTAAATTATATATATATATATATATATATATATATATAATACAATCTTTATACTAACAATTTAGAGTTCTTAGAAATAGCCTATTTCAAAATTCTCTCCTCTAAAGATGTCCACCTCAACAAAATCCTACTTGGCATTAGTTCCAAAAATTTCTTCTTATTTTTAATACAAGCTTAATAACTATAATTATTATTAAAAACCGTTTTTTATTTAAATTAAATTCTACATAAAATACATAGTTGGTTACAAACAAATAATTATTAATACAATTATTGTTCCGATTAAAATTTAGGGTTAATTATGTTTCTAGTCCCTATAAAATAGCGACCTTGTAAGTTTAGTCCCTACTTAATTTTAATAGCATTTTTAGTCCCTAATTTTATTTTTCTGCACTGAGTATTAGTCCCTACTCAATTCAAATTTGTTTAATTTATGCTTAAACTCTTAAATTTTTGAACAATTTTTTGCAGACATGTTTAGAACATTACTAAAAGTTCGTCCGCAAAAAATTATTGCAAAATTTGATTTCTACATCCAGATTTTATTACTTTTTATCTTTAACTTTTGTCGTTTTAAAAAATTCATATTTAATTCATTTCATGTCAGAAAATTCTAAATTTTAGTAAACGAACCTTTCATAGTGTTCTAATCTTGTCTCAAAAATTTAAGAGTTTAAGGATAATCTAGTAGATGAATAAAGGAATTCTTATTTGACTACAGTATACTCTTAGTTGATCAATGATGAAAACACATCATTTTATCTTGATATTTTTTTGTGTGTAGAAATCATTATCTATGTTGTTGGAGTTAAACCATCCAGAGATGATATAAATAAATTATAAGTGCAATTACATTCTTCTTTTACTATATTTGATAAAAAAAATGTTTGTTGACTTGCAGTTGGTGCAACAAAAGAATCCAAAACAAAAACTAAGATAAATGGTTGGGAAGACTAGAGCTGTCAATTTGGTATGGCTTGGAATTTTCAGCCCCAGCCCACATGTAAAGGGGGTTTAAAAAGAACAACAGAAAATTGGCCCCCTTTGACATAGGCCCCAATAGTGTTAAGCCCTAAAAAATATACATCAGCCCACAAGCCCCATCTTTTTTCAGTTTTTTTTTTTGGAAAATGCTGTTCGGTCAACAACAGAGGTCAACGCCGGAGCTCCGGCTGACCGCGGTGGTTCCGGCGGCGGAGCTCCGGCGACCCACGGTGGCGCACCAGAAATTTTCCGGCGAAAAGTGGTGGTTGACGGCGGCCGGCGCGGTGGCTGCCGGAGCTCCGGTGGTGGTCGGTGCGGTGGTTGCCGGAGCTCCGGCGGTGGTTGATTTTTAAATTAATAAAAAAATATAAAATCTTTATATATATTATTTGTTTTTTTATAAATATTTTTATCATAGTAGTTTTTTTTTTTTGCAAAGATAAAGTTTATAGTTAATGGGCCTTGAAGCCTTTGTCACTAAGCCCACAAAAAAAATTAATTTTAGTGGGCTGGGGCCAAACAAATTTATTTTAAGAAGGGGGCCAACAAAAATGGGGCTTAATGTGGGCTTTTTAAGTGGGGCTTTGCATTTTGGGGCTCTATTGACACCTCTAGGGAAGACTGGGGAAGTTGGGGAAGTGGAGGAGATAAAGAAGGTGGAAAGGGAAGAGGAGAACAAGGAGAAAGTGAACACAATGAAGGTGTAAGAGAAAAGGGAAGTGGAAAAGACAACGAAAGTGGAAGAGAAAATGGAAGTGGGAAAGTGAATGGAAGTGGATTCAATAGTGAAAATTGGAGAACTTGGGGAGGTTGGGGAGGTTTCTTTTCCCACAAAAATGATGGGCGTAGGTGACGTCCACAAAGACCAGACACATGCACATGTTTATTTTTATTTTTTTTTGACAAAACATGCACATGTTTATTGTATCTCATTTCTATGTAAAATAATACCAGAGAATCTATCTTACTTAGGGATGTCAATGGGTACCCATGGGTACGGATAGTATGATACCCGTGTCCGTCCCGTTGGATAAATATCATATCCGTGTCCGCCCCGTACCCTCGTGGGTACCCACTATGCGGGTACCCGCGGATATTGAAGTATCCATGGGTATTCATGGGTACCCATGAATTTTTGAATTTATTTATTTTTTGGTACAAATAATAACTTTTTTTTAACTACCAAAAACTTCAACTTTTAAACATCCATACATAATTCATTCAAAATTCCATAAATCATACATAATCCATAGAAAATTCATAAATCATACACAATCCATAGGATATGTTTCATGATGTGAATGAAGTGGGAACCGTGAACTTAATAAGATGAATTAAAAATAAAAATAGGTTATTAATGAGGAATCTTATGTGGGCGGAAAAATTTTCTTCAATAAGGTAACAACTTTAAGTAATAAGATAAGATATATAAGGATATTTTAGTAATTTACTTAATTTATTATCGAGTATGGGTACTCGTGGGTATATGTACAATCAAGTTTGTATCCGTATCCATATAATAATGGGTAGTCAAATATCCATTTATTATACCCGTGGATACTCGTTTAGCTACCTGCCCCGTGCCCGTGACGGATTTTACCCTAGGATACCCGTGGGCATGGGTATTTTTGCCACCCCTAATCTTACTCCATGTCTAGTCTATACTTTAATGAATTGTGTTGAACCTTTTAAAATCATTTTTGTTACACACGACCTTAGTTAAATTACAGTTTTATTTAAAACTCATTTTAGCAATATGTTTCTGCTCTCCATACCGGGTATTATTTACCACCTCTTTAGTTGAATATTTTTCTGGTCTGTCTTGGTGAGAAACTAGAGTTGGTAGTTATCAAAGAACTCTGCTTTGATTTTTTTTATATACAAAAAAAGTTATGTGAGTTAGGCTCCAAAGACTTATTTGGGCTCGAACAAGTCTCAAGGCTCAGCGAAAACTAACAAAAATATGTACATATCAGTCGTCTAAGAAATTCTCACACTTATGGTGGGGCTTGAACCCATTACCTTATGGGTAAATTATTTATTTGTCGGTCTTTGCTAATTTTTCAAAAGTCTAAAAAATGTGATTTTTAATTTAAAACTTTCATTTTTGGTTTCTTTAACCAATACCTCGGAGACACAGGCTAGCATGATATCCTTAGATTGTACCACTTATACTTTCACAGTTAAATGGATAAAAAAAAAAAACTACAATTTCATGTTACAGTATTTTGTTCAATGTGTTGCTTTAATTTCAATAATTATTTAAGTCATGTTATTTAAATCGATAGTGATTAATTTACTGGAAAATTCAAATGAGTGCATTTAAAAAAAAAAGGAAAATAAAGAGATATTGAAAAGAAAGAAAAAAAGTGATTGCTATAACTCAATATAAAACAGTATGCATTTTTTATGTCTGAAGACCATTCCATTAAGATTAGACGGTCGAGAATTTAAGTAGACATTGGAATACTTATTATAAGTCTTACATATGAGCTTGAAATATGAACTATCTAATAATAATCGGATGATCTCGGATCTTTTGATTGCAAAGTTGCATGAAGTTTTAATTATATGCAATCTGGATCCAGCAATAGCAGTGTCATATGTGTTAGTTTAAAATGTTATTTAATGATGGAATATCGAATAGATTAAGTTCCACTAGAATAAGTTAAATTGCATTGCTAATAATAATTCCCTTTTTTCTTCAAAAATAAAATTAGTTCTCTTTTTTATCAAACAATTATGTTGACACTCAGGTTTTGTTTCTGAGCTGTATTTTTAATAATTTTGTACATCAAAACATATATCTTACATGTTTTTATTAATCAATGTTAGTCTAATTAACTTTACTCAAAAACATATTAGAAGATTTTGTGTTTATATAAAAATTTACGTAGATGATTTATATGATAAAATTTGGATCCAAATATTTGTTTTGTAATATAGGTATAAAATTTGGATCCAAATATTTGTTTTGTAATATAGGTATTTAGTAAAAAAGTTATTGTTGCTCAATAGCTTTTTATCGAAAATCTATGTTACAAAACTCATTGTTGGAGTTGAAGTTTATATCATAAAGATCTTCTCTATTAATTTTCATGTAAATTGAAAATTTATTGATATGTTATTGAGATACATTAAGATTAACGTTGGAAGTTATAAGCACTTAAAACATTGATTTTTTTATGTACGAAAGACATTGATTTTGACGAACCAGACACATCAAATATTTCAAATATAGTTAAAAGTTGGTCCCGATGCAATCTCTACTTCTAATATTTTGATGATAACAAAATAAGATAACAATATAATCTCTAACATTTTTTTTGTAAAAAAGAAATCTCTGACATTTTCTTAACTGCACAAGTATACCGTGACAACGACTCATACATCTAAAAAAAATTATCAACAGTTGTATTCTCAAGATTTATAAAAGGAATTTGAAAATTGCTATTGACACATATGATAGGGCTGAAAACACATGTAAAAGACGAAAATGCCCCTGCGACAATTAACTACCGAAGTAAGGAACAGGCTGTAGTTAACTACCGAAGTTCCTTCGGCAGTTAACTGCCGACGAAATAAGGGGAGAAAAAAAAAAAAAAAAAACCTCGGCACTTAAGTGCCGAGGATCTCAAAAGTGCCTAAGTGCCTAAAGGTCACAACCTACTATTATAACTTGGCAGTTTTGAGCTCCTCAACAATTGTAATTGTCAAATTCACATGTTATAAAACGTGTATGTCAACTTTTACGTGCAGGTGTATGTGTAAAGCACTTCAATAAATGATGTATGTGGTCAATATTGTAGACCACATACATCATTTATTGAATGAATCTAAAAAGTAGAAATTTGTTTATAATAGTGACCAGAAGAAGTATGTTGCAAGGTTTATCTTTTATATCTTTACTAATTAAAAAGGAGATAATGCTGATTAATGGATTAATTATCTCCGGTTATCGAGAATCTACTAACAACTTAACTACTATATACACATTCGTCAAGAGAAAAGCAAAAAAGCTTATCTAACAACCATTCAATTCAGAGAAGAAAGCTTAAATTTAAATTTTTGATGATGAGTTGCCTACTTGTGTCATACACATATGCAACCTAAATTTGATAGATATAGAAATAGTAAAGGTTCAAAGAACATAGAATAAAATATAAATGAACAAACAAATGACTATCCAAAGGGTAGAAGGTCAATTCAAGAAATTCAAGTGGAAGGGTCAATTCCATTATGAGGAGTGCTAGCAACACTCTCTATCCAGCACTCACTCTTTTATTGGGTAAAATCAATGTATGTCTCACCACTTTATATGAGTTCCATTTCCAAAGTGTAGGTCATGCATTGATTTCACCCAATAAAAGAGTGAGTGTTAGAAAGAGTGCTCAAAAGAGAGTGTTGCTAGCATTCCTCTTCCATTGTATTAATTTGGCAGTTTTGAGATCCTCGGCACTTAAGTGCCGAGGTTTTTTTTTTTTCTTTTTTCGTCGGCAGTTAATTGCCGAAGGAACTTCGGTAGTTAACTGCAGCCGGTTCCTTATTTCGGTAGTTAACTGCCGCATGGGCATTTTCGTCTTTTACATGTGTTTTTCAGCCCTATCATATGTGTCAACAGCAATTTTCAAGGAATTTCTCCCTTACAAACGAAGTTGATGATTTGACGGATATTGAAGGAAAAAAAACCATATTGAAATCAATCATGAAATAACACACGTTCTAAAAAGTCATTAAAATCATATTAGAATAAATCACAAAAGAACACACGTTTTGAACTTAATTGGTTTATCATTTCTTGTTGAGAGTTATCATTTGAGAAAACTGTGTTAGTCAAACACAAACTAATTTTGTAATACACCAAGTAGTGACATATTTATTCCTATAAGGTAGTTGTTTTGTATACAAAAGAGTATAATAGACTTTTATTGGTTTAGTGAGTATCTAAGATAGTTAGTAAATCAAAGAAAGAGGGCTTGTGACTAGGTCGGGTATAGTGGATTATATTTATTGTGAGCTATGGTGAAATCTCTCACAGTTGTGAATTGTGCAGGTTGTAGGTTCGAATCCTGCTTTACCGAATTTTTATGGCCGACCCCACTTAGTGGGATAAAGCTTGGTTGTTGTTGTATGGTGAAATCTCTCACGAGTAAGTGTACTATAGATAACAACTAGATTGGATTATGAACTAGCATATTAGCATAAAATAATTGTGTGTTTCAAATTTATTTTATGATAATAGGTATTTTATGTCAAAAGAAAGAAAAGTTTTGGAATGAGTTTTATATTCAATACAATACAAATATCTCTTTTTTGTGTTTTCTTCCACCTTCACGTAGTTATGAACATGTCGAAACAATTTTCGACAATCATTTTAAAATACCCTCAATTATTTTATTTTCTTAAACCTTAAAGGAATGGATAAGGATGCAATTGAGATGACAAACGGGTTTGGTTATAGCCAGTGGCGGAGCCAGGAATTTTATAGAGCCTGGGCAAAAAGTTTATCGCAAATTCATATGTGACATAATATATATAAATAGTCATAAATCGAAATAAAATAGGTTCGTCATTTTTTCAACAAAAGTACAATTTTAAATAAGAAAGATGAAATATAACATGTCAATAGCGTGCTAAATAAAATTAGGAGGTAAATGCCATTTCCGCGACCTCTTCCGAGTGAATGTTCGAATAATTTTAAGTAGGAAAAATGGCATTGGGCTGGACTTTTACAAAGCAAGCAGCAGTAGAGCCTGGGCTACAGCCCAGCCTAGCTGGGTGGTGCCTGCGCCACTGGTTATAGCATGTTGGTGATTGTGGTTGGTAGTTGTTTTGACTTTTGTGAATTCGAGCCTTGTGGAATTCAAATGGGAGGCAAACTTTCCTAAGAGTTTTAACGCTATTGCATGTTCGAGACTGGATTCGAGCCAGGACCTTGGTTAAGATAGAAGAGACTCGTGTCATCTCATCTAAGCAATCTTAGATGGTGATGAAGAATAATATGTTCTTTCATGATAATGACCACTGTGGTTCTAAAAAAATCTAGAACTATATTTAAGATTAAATAAATTATCAAACATCTTAATTATTTGTCATCGTGTGAAAAAACCTTCTAACCTTGTTTGATAAACATGTCCCAATTTAACCCTTCAATTTCTCAAAAGGTGTTGGTGACTTATTATTCTCGCAATCATCCAAATGATATATATTTTATTTTTACTGTACAATGTATATTATCTAATCTATCGAATTTTATGATTATTTTATATATTTTGTTTTATAATCTCTATAAATAGACATTGATTGTATTCATATTTGACTACAATATATTGTTAGTTCATCAATGACGAAAACGCATCATTTTATCTTGATATTCTTTCTGTCTGTAGAAATTATTATCTCTGTTGTGGCAATTAAATCATCCAAAGATGGGAATCAATGTATATAAATAAATTTATGTTCAATTACATTCTTCTTTTATTATATTTGATAAAAATTGTTTGTTGACTTGCAGTTGGTGCAACAAAAGAATCCAAAACAAAAATTGGGATAAATGGTTGGGAAGACTGGGGAAGCTGGGGAAGTGGAGGAGACAAAGAAGGTGGGAAGGGAGGAGGAGGAGGTGAACACAATGGAGGTGGAAGAATTAAGGGAAGTGGAAGATATAAGGGAAGTGGAGAAGACGACGAAAGTGGAAGAGAAAATGGAAATGGAAGAGAGAACGGAAGTGGATTCAATACTGAAAAATGGAGAACTTGGGGACGCTGGGGAGGATGGGGAGGTTTCCTTTCCCACAAAAATGGTGGGTGTAGGTGACGACCATGAAGACCAGACACATGAACTTGTTTATTGAGTAAACCATCAAATTGGTTCATGTCTTTGTAATTTATTATCAAATTAGTTTCTGATTCTGTTAATATTTTATTGTATCACATGCCAATATAAAATAATAGCATGGAATCTATCTTACTACATACCTAGTCTATAATATAATGAACATATTTTCCTAAATTGATGTATCACTGATATCCTTAGATCGTATCACTCATACTATCAGGTTAAATGGATAAAAGTACCATTGTTTCATGTTATCATATATTGTTCAGTTTGTTTCTTTAACTTCAATCATTAATTATGTCATGTTATTTAACTCAATAGTGATTAAATAATTAGAAAATTCTAATGAGTACTTTAAAAAAAAAGAGGGGGAATAAAGAGATATTGAAAAAATAAAAAAAATGATTACTATAATTCAATACAAAACAAGTCAAGAGCCAAAAGAAAAACCAACATCATCGATAGCCAAAAGAAATACTTGGAAAAATAACCAAAATAAGAGGGTAACTATTAGGAGCAAAAATAACCAAAATAAGATATGTCGAGCTAATAACTTCTCAAAAACCCTAATATAAGAGCTCGTCGTAAACCTCTTTATCTACACAAACACAACAAAGGTTTCAGAACTCACTCATATTCTTCAAAGAGGGGAATTTAATTTGTTCTGTCAATTTTTCGACACAAATAACCTAGTCTTCTGGTGTTTTAGAATGTGTTGGGAAACATAAGAAATAGTGTTTGAATTGTGTTGAACATTTTAAAATATTTTGTTTCACACGAGCTTAGTAGAATTATAGTCTTATTTACAACTCATTTAAGCACATATTAAGTTATTTATTAAATCATTTAACTTTGCAAGTATTATTGACTTTGCCTCTCCATGCATTGTGACTATTGAGACATTGTCTCTCCATACCGAGTATTATTTACCTGCTGCTCCATTCTGAGTATTCTCTACCTGCCTCTTCAGATTTAGCATTCTTCTTAAACTACATCTCTAGGCACCAACTACCTCAACACTTTCTGGCCTTACTCTTGTTGAGAAACTTGAGTGTTGAACCATCTCTTCAGACATACCTTTAAAAAAAAGGTTGGTTTGCCGATACCAGATGAATTACAACATTGAGTTTGTATCTGAGTGATACAAAGTCGGAGTTTGGAGGTGTTATTCTCTTTAAAGGATTTACATTATATTCCTATATCAAAGCAAGTGTACAACGACAACTTGTGTAATTCGTATCAAGATCTAATGACTCTCCCTCTAGAGGATTTACATTGATGTTCTAGATAAACTTCATGGTTTATTTTGTTTGTTGTTGGACACTGTCCATGATCACAATCATTTCGATACAGTTGATTTTTCATTGAGCTATGGTCATTTGATATTTGTCCTTTGACAATTTTGATCGTTTGACTGATATAATCATTTCAATACCATTAACTCTTTGATTTTTTTTTTTATACAAAAAAGTTATGTGAGTTGAGCTCCAAAGGCTCATAAGGGTTTGGAACCACCTAAGAAGTCCTCACGCTGGCCGTAGGAGTTGAACCCGCGACATTGAGTTGAGTCAACTCCTAGCCAACTTAGGCAAATTGGCAACAGCTCTGCTTTCATCATACAAAGTATATGCTATAGGCTATATGCTAAAAGCTGGCAATTTCAACTTAGCAAATAGAGCCTAAGAAACAATTGATTTAGACGAAAAATATGTAACCTCATTTGCTTACGGTAGAAAGCATTTCTAGGGTTTAATGAGCCTAATCATTCTCCAATCTCCACCCTACATGTTCTGTCCAGTGAGAATGGATCCACATGAGCTAAGAATTACATATAGCTATCAAACATGCCATTATGTTCACTAAAATGGCTAATGAACATCCACATCAAGTTTGACTGAAATAAAACTGAAAATTACAACAATCCATGAACTAAATTATTTGTCGGTCTTTGCTGCACAAGCCACCACATGAGATTTGAATTTCTCCAGCTCTGCCAAAACCTCATCCTCTGGTCTGTAGAGCAAATCACTCATGCGCCATATCTGCAAAAACGAATTTAAATGAATCAACCAAAATAGTTTGTTACAACAGGAAGGAAAAAAAAATTCATAATGGAAAATGTAAACAGGTTGTTGAACACACTTCAGAGTCTATTCATCTCAAGTTAACATAGTTTTTCAAAACAGTAATCAACTTGTGGGAAAAATGATTCTTTTATATAAAAACACTCGAGCATCAAAGTGTATTCAAAAGTGTCAAAAGTGTCAAATGGTGTATTTAGCTATTCAGTTTGGTCATGCATTTGACCTGCTGTTAAACAAGTTCTAATATGCATGTTTGGATTTGTTGGAGCATTATTCACATTAAGAAAAAGAGGGAAAAGTGACAACACGGATGTTCCAATACGCAGAGTGCATTTACTATAATACAAATTACTGCTCTCCCTCGGTTCAAGCACTAAAGCTGCTCTCCACTATGAGTGCTCCAACTAACATGACTAGAAATACCAGGAAGTGCTTGGTGCCATGAATGAAAAGCACAAGGAGTATTATATATACCCTGTCTTTCAAGAGTTGAGACCTTATCCATTTGGAGATAGACACAAAAAAGTAGATAGTGGATCCCACCATCATTAAATTTTTAAAATATTTTTCCAAATTTGTGTCTCTCTAAATCGAGCTCTCCATTTCTTGAGAAATGGAGAGGATCCTAACACAAGATTATCAGACAGAATAATGGGTAAGATTTTGATATTGAGATTTGGTCTATCTCTATGTAATACAAATACTCTGACACTTAAGACATTATCCTGAAACTGCATCAAACAAATTTGGCAATCCCATATGTATGCTTGTGCAGTTTCAACAAGCAGGCAATAACAATTTCAATTGTATAAAAGTGGGATAATTACTAAATATACTTAGAGGATGGAAAATCATTTAACATACCTGCAATGTTCCCCCTCCACCAGTACTTTCACAATCATCAGACACACTAACAAGTGTCCATGGATCATGTGCATTCCAGTGAAAGTCAACAACTTTGTCTCTGCATATAAACAAAAAAAAAGATCGTATTTAAAATGAAATAACAAGGTCAGGCAAGGAGAAGCAGTAAACATTTTGACAGACACATTTAGTACAAACAAGAAAACCAGTCTAACAAATCCAGTATTTTGACATTTAATAACATATCAAACAAGAAAACCAGTCTAACAAATCCAATATTTAACATATGGGATGAATGATTCAGAAGGAAAAAACAGTCGAATGAAAGCAACCTGAGGATGACACAAAATGCTATTCAAGAAAACCACTAGGTCGATGCTATCTTTAAGAGATAAGTTCTACTGGAAATCATCAATTGGTATCACAAGCTTGAGACAGTACATATTGAATGTACAGTTTCTAGGAAGACTGTGTTTGGAAAAAATCAAATACAGATATTGAAAAGACAAAATACCATTTTAACCAATAGTAATTGATGCTCAGAACTTCATATGAAGTTGACATCAAAATGTGGTGGAGAATTACAGATTAATACGTTAAAATAGAATCAAACAACTTAAAAGAAACAGAAATCCAACAGGTGTAAGAAAACTATAGAGTTGGTATCAAAACTATGAGAGGAACATAAATAACATCAGGTTAAGAGTCAGAAAATTATATTTAATTGGCATTTCATGTGGAGAATTACAGATGAATATGTTAAAGATGGAGAATCAAACAACTTAAAAAACAGAAACCCAACAGGTGTAAGAAAATTTGAGCAAAATCAGATGAGGAACATAAATAAGTTAAAATCAGAAAATTATATTTAATTGGTCTGGCTAAAAAGTAATTTTAAATAATCAAGTAAAGAGTAATAAGTCAGCTACAGATCTAGATGGTTGAAATAATTAACACTAAAGTAAAATTAAGTTTACGATAGAGAGAGAGAGAGAGACAGTAGGTTCGTACCTATGACCAGCATGTTGGAAAAACAACCCTGGAGGAGAATTTATTGTTTTTCCAGCTCGCTCTATCTTCTTGCCAACCTGACCACAACAAAAGCAGAAGACATTGACACCTTGCAATAAAACATAACTGGTGTGGGAAGATAGCAGCAAAATACTATCCAATTAAAACTGTACCTTCTCATAATCCCAAATGTTCAAGAGACCATCTTCTGCTGAACTTCCAAATACAGATGATTTGTCTGGAGACCACTGAATTATACAAAGTGTTATTAGCATATGATGTGACATAATTATAATATATAAAATGCCTGAAGACGTGGAAAAGCATGGAATAAATAAGTCACCTGAACACAAAGGACAGCAGCCTTATGAGCCTCAAATTTGTGGATAGGAGACCCAACCCCATTAGAAGTGAGATTGCGACGATCAAACATGCGAACAGAATTATCTGCCGACCTGAATTGATAATGTGGCAAGTCAAACACAGACATGATATGATAGAACCAAACAAATATTGAAATCAAACTGGACTGAGGGAGATAACTCCTACAATCAGACTGTAACTAATAAACCAACAAATGCAAAAATGGAAAAAGTTAAGAAAAAATTTGGATCATTACAACAGAAAGATAACTCCTACACCCCTAATAAACTCCCTCTGATTCCAGAATCAATTCCCACCCACTTCCCTTATGCTAAGTTTCCCATTCTGTAATATTACAGCCATTTTACAGCAAGTATTTTCAATATTTCCTCTCCTATCCTGCTAACATACGTGGATCCAACACGATACTTCATCATCTTGCTCAAAATGATATGAATCAGCACACGAGTTGAAACTGAATTAAACAACGGATTAGTGAAAATAAGACATAAAACCGGCAAACATACCCAGTAAGAATCAGATTATCATCATGGGGATTCCAGTCAACACAGTGAAGATCAGCATCGTGAGCTTTTTCAACCTGTCACCAAATTCACATCAGATATGAAAAATAATAAAAATTTATAATACAATGACACATTACTATGTTACACTATAAAAAAAGGGGGTTATGTATGTAAATATCTAAAATGATAATTAAACATTTTCCCAGTTGATAAAACATCAGTGTTGAGCACTCCTATTCCAATGAGTTCGTGAATAAACTTAAAAAAAGTGTGTTTGCTTCATGCTTCAAAATTTGTACTTCTTATAAATTTAAATACATTTTTGAAGTGTAAAACATATACCTTCCAAAAAGCATGCCTTAAAATCCATACATGTATAAAACCAGTAAAAATTAAAGTCATGTCTCACTATACGGTGTCACCTACTACATGAATAGAACATGCCAAAATGTCCCAAGTAAATGAAGTCCAATGATAGCATAATTAAATCTTAATATTTTTTAATGGTTTAGCCTATTGTTTTTCGGGTCTCCCTCAACCACAAGTCAAATTTATTTATTAATAGTGCCAAATCAGACCACAGAAGTGAAGCAAAGCAGAGCAGCATTATGCTGCTAAGGAAAACAAATTGAAATACATGGTTTAAGAAAAAAGCATATACCTTAACCACAGGACTAGAGCCAACACGTGCATCCCATAATATGAGACAAGAATCATCTCCAACACTACAGAACTCCTGCGCACTTCAGGATGATAATATTTATGTCAGGAAGATATGGTTGAGCCATAAAATATAGTATTAATCCATGTTGCTATTAGAGTGCAGATAGGCAAGATTCCTTGAATAAAATTTGAAAACATAGAATATTTTTTGTTGAGCTCTCCCCTTTCAAAACATACTTGAAAAAGAAGTAGCTAAGTCATTGATAAAGGATAATATGGAGTTGAATGAACAGAAAGAATAGCGACTAGAGAGTGACCTAGATTTCACCCAAAGTTCATAAGGTGAACAACAAAATGAGAATAGCCACTTTAATAAGGAAAAAGCACATGAATACTACACTGCTTAGCAGGGTAAGCAAATTACCTAGAAGGGCAAAAAGCCACGTCTTCAACAGTATCCTCATGCCCAGAGTATATACCTCTTGGTCCGACAGTAGGGCTATCAGCAGTTTTGGTAATGGATCCACCAGACTTGTTGGAGTCTGTAGCAGCAGATGTTATATGGTCTTCAATACTCCACAACACGACTGTTTTGTCTTTTCCTGAAATGCAACTCAGTTTTTTCAGATACAGAGTAACCAACACAATGAATGAACAAGGATTTCAGATACAGAGTAACCAACACAATGAACAATGAATAAAAAAGAAACATGTTTACCAACCTCCAGAAAGCACATAGGGATGAGTAGGGCACATTGCAAGAGCAAACTCTGCATTATCTTGGTGTCCAGTCAATATCTGCAAAAGAAGCTCGGTGAATATACCAAGAAGCATCAACCATGACAAATAACATAACAAAAATAGAACAAGCAATAAAATTGAAATAAGTTTTTTTAAAACAGGATGATTCAGGGGAAATAATGAAGTCCACATAATTCAAATTGGAGGGACCGATTTGATAATGTCCATCCCAATTTCAAAGTTTTTGAACCCCCAAGCCCTGTTCTACCCCATTGTTCAGTTCAATAGAGCTACACCCTCATGAAACAGAAAAGTTTAATAAATTAAACGATCTAACAAAACTGCAGTGTAATCTGGCCGAATCACAATTCACAAAAACTTTGATCTCATGTACAAAAGGAACATGGATCTGCTTCATTCTGTGATTTTGATCTCATGTACAAATTGGATTGAACTTTCCTAGATTGAAAATGTTATGGACTATTAGTGCACACTGCAAAGTCAAATAGACGTACCAGATCTGGACGAGAGTTTGTAGCTCCAAGGACAGCATGACGGTTAGGTTGACTCTCAACATCCCAAATGAGAACCTGATATTCGAAGAGTCATAAATAAGGAACGAAATAGCCAGGAAACAAACCATTTCTAAAGAATAAAAACAATGGCAAGGAAAACTGTAAAGTTCTTACATCAGGGCTGTCTGTGTGAGTGGCCACAATCTTAGAATTTTGTGGCAATTCCCTAATTCTGTTCACCTGCAGTTCAAAGCATAAAGATCAGATCAGCAAACAACCCTACTCATATCAAAAGCATAATGACATTCAATTCACGCCAATATATAAACCATTAATTACAGGCATATATAAATGAACAAAATCTCGCAGAAATCTCTAAAACGAATCCAAGGCATGTCAAGGAACAAGATATTAGCAGTGTTGCCAAATATCGGACATGGTGGCGCATTTTTGCCTGCCAATTTCGTAAAGGATGGCGGTGCCATGGCACCATACTCAGATATGGCGGCGCCACATGTCAGCCGATATTGCGGGCGTTTGGATTTCCGCCATCGACATGACTGGTTATTATTCATTTATCTTTGAATAATTGTGGGTTTTTGCATCTCCGCCGTAAACAACACTGGTTATTATTCATTCATATTTGAATAAACATCAGATGCATCCAATTTTCAGAATGTCAATATGAAATTTATACCTCGCCTGGATGTATGATAGTCTTGTACTTCTTGACAAATGGAGAGCGAGCCTCTTCATTAAACTGAAAAATAAACAAACAAATTAGTTCATTAATTGAATTTCAAACTATGTAGACCCCAAGCCTCCAGATTGAAGGTGTGTCCCGTGTACGACATGTGTTGGTGCCCAACACCAACACGTGAGGTGCACCAACGTGGCACACCAACACGTGATCTACACCAACACACGTCACCAACACGTGAGGTTAGTCAAGTTAAATTAAAACATTCCATTTTATCAAATTATTACTGGTGTTTATGTGTCAATGACGTGTCCAGTGTCTATGCTTCATAGATCTTAAACAACAAACTAAAACTACTAAAAGGTAAGAAATATCACAATAACATAATAAATAAATCACCTGAGAAATGTGCTCAGCAGCTGCAACCCTAGTCTTCACAACCTCACAATTCGCAATCACCAAAGTATTCGGAACACTTCCATCAGTCTAATCAAAAACCAAAAACCAAAAAATCAAAATGGGTTTTCCCTCTCATTCCATTAACAACATCAACAAACACAGATCACATTAAAACCCATTTCAACAACAAAAATCAATCAAAAAAAATCAATCTTTTTAACTAAAACCCATTTCAACAACAATAAAACCAACCAAAAAAGTTCAATCTTTTAACACTAAAACCCATTTCAACAACAAAAAGATTCGATCTTTTCACCTGCTCCGAAAGATAAAGCCTCTGACGATTCTTGTAAGTAGCCTGTTCAAGCTGAGGACCCCACCTATCAAAAATCACAAAACATAATCACAACATTAATCAATCAAATCAACCCAAAATTTCACAACCAAAACCAAAAAAACAAAAACCCTAAAAAATCATTACAACAAAAAGTCAAAAACCAAACCTCAACTACATGGATCAAATCACACTATCACAAACCATAATTCAATCCAACCACACTATCACAAACCATAATTCCAACCCATCAAACATAATTACAACATTATTCAATCAAATCAAACCTAAAATTTTCACAAAAACAAAAACCCTAGAAAAACACTACAACAACAACTAAACCCTAAAATATTTTACCATAAACCATAATTCAATCCAACTCATTAAACATCATTACAACATTATTCAATCAAATCAAACCAAAAAAAACTTCAAACAAAAACCCTAGACAAAGAAAAACAAACCATAAAATTCTTCAATCAACATCAAACCCAAAATTTTCCAAACAAAAACCCTAAAAAAAACACAACATTTCAAAATCACAACACAATTCCATCAAATAAAACCAAAAATTTAACAAAATCAAAAACCCTAACCGGCAAGAGAGAGAAGGCCAAACGAGGTTATGATTAGCGAGCCAATCATAAAGAACAGGAACAAGAGATTTCCATTGAGTGTACTTCTCATCAACAGAAGCTTGTTGCTGCTGCTGCTGATGAAGCTGTTGCTGTTGCTTTTCCTTCTTCGATTCTTTCGGTGTCTTCACTTGTGATGGTTCTTCCCTCTTGTCTTCCTTAGGTTTAGGTTTGCGTCCTCTTGTCTCCTTCTTCTTCACTGCGCCGGTTGATGGTGGTGTCTCCATTTCTCTCACACTCTCTCTGTGCTACTCTCTTTCTCTCTCTTCTTTCTTTCTCTCTCTAAACACTTCAAATTTCACAATGGCTCTCACAATGTTGTGAAGTATATTTATATTATGTGTTGGTGTAAGAAAAAGAATAAAAAAAATGATTTAGGTTGAGTGTGTGTTTGGAGCCGTTTTTCTTGATCAAATTTCCGCGAAAGCCGGTGGTTTTTTACCGCGAAATGAGAAGCTTCGATATTTGTTTCTACCGAAATTGGAAAATCCGCGGCCGAAATTGTGAGAGTCACCGTTAAACTCTTAGTCGTATTTCAACGAATACCGAGAGAACAGAGTAGATTGCAAATAACAACAATATTGAGAGAATAATTTATCCACCAATATTTGCATTAAGTGTGGGTGTAAAAAAGTAAAAAAAAAATTACTACATTGATGAAAGTGTATTTGAAACCGATTTTTTTGATCAAATTTCTTCGAAATGAGAAGCTTTAATATTTAAAATGTATTTGATTTAGCGAAATTTGTGGTGGAGATAGTAAAAAGTTGCCACTAAATCAAATGTATGCTCTCAATCATATTTCGCTAAATACAAGATAACAAAGTTGCTTGTTATTGTGTTAAGTGTGGGTGTAAAAAAATTTACTCCAATTTACATTTAAGTGTGTGTTTGGAACCACTGTTCTTGATTAATTTTTGTGAAAGTGTGTGTTCTTTTACTGTGAAATGAGAAGTTTCAAATATCTAGCTTTTACCGAAAGCAGAAAATCCGCAGCGGAAATTGTAAAGGTCACCGCTAAACCGAAGGTAAGGTCATTCGTATTTCAATAAATATCGAAAGAACAACGTTGATTGTATATGATGTTTACTTTGATGCTTTTATGATAATAATATTGAGAGAATAATGTATCCACTAACATTTGCTAAGTGTGTAGAAAATGTGTGTCTGGAAGCTTTTCTTAATAAATTTCTGCGAAAGTGTGCATTTTTTTAGCTCGAAATGAGAAGCTTCAATACATACCTTCTATTGAAACGAGAATATCCGTTGTGGAAATGGTAAAAGCCACCACCGCTGAACAAAACGAATGCTACATCATATTTTGTTAAATAATGAGAGAATAGAGTTAATTATAATGCGAGTTTTTAAAGAGTTATAAATATGATGTTTATCTTTGATGTTTTTATGTTAACAATATTGAGAGAATAATTTATCCACCAATATTTTCACCTAAGTGTGTAGTAAATGTGTGTTTGGAACAATTTAAAAAAATGCAAAAACGGGCTTTCTTTCATTGCAAATATTAAGAGAACGGCGTTGATTGTAATACAATGTTTATCTTTGATGTAAGAGAACATTTTATTCATTAATGTTTGTTTAAGTGTGTCGAAAATATATCTTAAAAACAAAGTGAAATAATAGTTTGTTTGGTGTTATTATCTATCAGAGTAATATTAGAAGTGTTCATAACTAGGAATGAAATGGTCTTAAAGATTGTGTAACAATCTTCTCTTATCTTCTTAAAGATAGTCTAACGGGTCAGTCTAGGGATAGATTGTTGTTAGGTTATGATGTAGAAATTAAAGTTCATTTAAAATCTTCAGTTGTTACAGACTCGCCTAAGAGATTAGGATGTTGTAGCCTTAGAAAAGTGTTATGAGTCAAGGGATTGATCAGAACTATTTTGTTAATTTGTCGTAAAAATAGAATAACAATTGAAAAAAAATATGCGTAATTTACTCTTAACAGTGAGAGACAATGGATTCGAAAGACATGGTCATATTTCCTATAAATCTATTACCAACTTTCATAATTAATCTATTTTTTGTTTATGATTTTAAAACCAAACCATTATCCTGTGCAACTAATGCACACTTTCGTGTTTAATTCGATTAGCGTAGTTGTGCAATGGCAAGTGTACCAGTTGTTTTCATCAAGTAATAAAGTTAGTAAGTAGAGTATCAAATCCACAGGGATTGTCCTTTCGTCCGAACAATTCTCGTTACTTATTTTTGTAAGTTAACGGTATAAAAGTGAGTTGCAACTTTTATCAGTTTGCAACAGAGCAAATTTACCTGTTTTTGGTTGCAAAAAAGTAAGCAGCGGTTGAGATTCTTCGAATCCCCTCTGTATATTTATTGTTGGATAATATATAATCTAAATGTCGCGTTTATATATCTCTTGGTGACTATAGAAGTGATAAGGTCGTTGGGAGTTTCCTAAATAGGTAGAGCACCACCTGACCCATTGGGTTTTAGCCACTAGTACCTAATTAGGCCTTTTCCTCCGATGACTAACTGCACATGTTGATCGCACGACGATCCTTACGTGTGAGGTCTTGTTAATTCAAAGGTAATTGAAACATAAACTTAAATTGGCTTTCCAGTGTTTCCCAAGGCAATGAACGCCAAGGTTCCCTTAGGTCTGCCCATCTATGAATCTTAGGACACTCATAGCACACTCTCTCTAAGCTTACTTAGTAGTTCTACAAACGGACAGCCCTAATCTATGCCTACCTTACTAAGGGTTTCAAGCGAATGGTCTTACTAGGTTATAACTTTAAGTCAGACAGCTAGGTGCTTGTTTCCCTAATTACTAACCAGTTAATTTCTAGCTTCGGTAATGCACCACACGACCAAAACGGTTCTAGGCCTAGCCACTGGGTACCTACGTCTAGGGTCAATAATTCCTATGGTGTCTTTGGCTAATTAATAATTACTTACTTCCTAGACAGATAGTTAACGATAAAATGATATAAATATCAAGATATAAGCATCCAGTTAGTGAAAACAATATTAGGTCCTGTCATAGCCTAAGTACCTAATCTATGGTTACACCTCTCGCAAAAATAAAGACTATAATCTAATAAAACTCTACAGTGGACAAAAGCATAAATAAAATAAATAAACGACAAATTATATTAAATAAATATCCAACAAAAATATACAGAGGTTCATCATATAACTCTAACCTAAAAAGATTTAGTTACACATGGTAACTAAAAACAAGATACTAAAGTTAAAAACATGCCCTAGAAAATTAAGGACAAGATAAAAACTCTCCTGAAGCTCCAAAGTTGCCTTTCTCTTGAACTGCTCCAGTTCTGAACGAAAAATTCTGAATGAGGAAGGCTAGTATCTATAGTGAGAGTTTCTACCTGGGTTTGGGCTAAAGGTGCGGGCTTTAGTCATTTCGGAAGCAGGAAAAGACAGTTGCGCCCTAACTTTTTGCGTGCACGGGGCACATTGCAAATGCATGGGCCGCATAGTGCAAATATTTTGCATGCACGGGCGCATAGGAAATGCCTTAGGCGCATGGATTTGATTTTCATGCCCTAGGCGCATTATGCCTCTCTTCCGGGCCCAATCTTCGATTTTCTGTCGTTTTTTAGATATGCGTCTTCAAATAACTTGCCTAGGTACTTTGGGAACATAATTCCTCTCACTTGTAAGTCTTATGAGGCCTCTTGAATCTTCATTCTTGTCTATTGAATCTTCACAATTCTTCGGTTGTTCTTGATTTGCCGATTTGCATGATTTCTTCGTGAATTACTTCAAAAACCCCCTCAAATTGCTATGTTTTGGGAAAACTAGAATTACAGACTCAAATATAGAAAACATTACAAAAGTCCTGAAGTCATAGGCAATCGTTCTAATACTCCTCTTTTTGCTGTTATTTCCTGCTAGAAACTACTGAAAAACATGCTAAGAATAACGTAAGATGACATGTCATCAGCAGTCCCCTCCCATCCTAATACATTCTTAATAATGTCTTTGCCGAGTAGAAAATGAGACAGTCCAAGTGGAGACAAATCTTATACATTTTACTACTTCGATTTATTTTTAGTATACATGTTACAAGTCTATTAGTAACTAAGTACCCCCGCAATACATTAGATGATGGATTCCTGGGAGGAGGAGAGTCCAATGTTACAAGGAGGCATTATGCGTTTTAGTTTGGATTGACTTTTGGATATACAAATTACAGTTTTGTGAAAAATCTATTAAAATTATTATTATAAAGACACGAAAAAATCACAGGTTTGATGCAAAGTATAACATATAATATACTAAAAATTAATGATTAAAAATGAAAATAGTCAATATGTTTAGAACACGTTAAATAGTGAAAAAGTAGATTAAAATCCTTTAATTTTATATCGTAAAACTCATGTTCCTGATGAAACTCTACACCATACAAATTCTGGTATCCCTAGTATACAAAAATTATCATGTTGTTATTCTTGTGTGTGGTTCAGGGTCGCATTTAGTTCCTATTGAATGCTAAAAATTTAAATGTTTTACAACTTTTATCTTCATGACTAAAATGAACACAAATTGATCATGATATATATGTTGCAAGTAGCAACCTAATAAGTATCCATTTTAAAGTGTCAATTAAGTTTTGAAATTTTATATATTTTTATTATTCATCCATGGCTTGGAACATGCGTCGCTAGGTCCCATTTCTCGGCATAAACTTTTAGATACTTATATTTTTGTTATTATTAATAGACCTTTTGATATTACAACTCGTTCCCACCAAATTAACAATTGATCACATAGAAAGCAAAGCTCCATTTTTACTCACAGAATCAGATATGTTAAGTTGTACGGTAAAGGTAATAATTATATTTTATCTTACATATTGAATCATATAACTAGAAATAAATTGTGTCGTAAGTCACGTGTTTCATCAAATATTAACAATTTGTATAGGCGAACATTGGTACGGATTCTTCAAAGCGCACACACATCAAGACTATAATTGACAGACGTTATGCAGTAAAAGGTAGACACCTAGTTTTCAAACCTACTAATCTAGTAAGCTTGTTCTATTAATAAAACCAAGGTTATTAATTCATTTGTACTAATCCTAGAATTTAATGTTATTGTAAGGCGAGACCCTTATTGTGGGAGACCAAAACATGGAGTAAACAATTTCTTTTATTTAAAAAATGTTTGAAGGATCGTTATCTTGTAAACTTTTATGTTTTACATTTTTTTACTATATCTATGTGGTTTTAAGTCTGATATTTGGTAACCTGATCCGAGAGAAGAAATTGAAATGAACTTCAAATATGTATGTGAAGAAACACAAACAACAATTGACGTTTTACGTAAGTCTATGGAGAAGATGAAGGGTCAGTACAAACATGTATGCATTTAATTCACGTTTTCTTAGTAATTATTAGTTATTAATGACGGAGGTTTAAAAACTAAATACAATACGTTATTTTCTAATTATGTATTCTGCAACCCATAGTTTATAACCTGTAAATGTATTCAGGTAAGAAAAAATAAAGAGAAACTTATTGAAATATATATAATCATCAGTTTAAATAATCTCGTTTTCTTTTTCATTTCTTACTTAAAATATTCATATGTTTAATATTTTTATTTGCACATTAGTTTTGTGATAAGTTGTTGAATTGTATCTTTACTGTTTTCTCCTTTTCTCTATTGTATTATCAAATCAACAACTTTCCCGAATACAAAAATTGGTTTGTAACCACTCAATGCTTGTTAATACCTATGAGTTTGCAACATTTTGTTACAATGTGTATTTTTGGTCTATTTATACATTTGTTAAATTATTTTACTCTGAACTTTTCACTCTTCTTTATCAACACAACCTCCATTTTCTCCAAATATTTTCAAGGATGTATATTTTTGGTGAATTTACCTTTGGTATGAAGAATAATTTGTTATTTATTGATAATGCCTATTATAATTCTATAAATAGCAAGAAATATATTTAAGACTAAAGAAATTATCAAACATCTTAATCACTTGTAGGTTATCATTGCATTAAAAATTGTCTTACCTCATTTGATATACATGTGCCAATTTAACCATTCAATAACTCATAGGTGCTGATAAAATATTATCCTTACAATAAACCAAATGATATATATTGTTATTTTTTATTGTACAATATATATTATTTATTCATTTTCTTTTCATTCTTATTTTATATATTTTGTTCAACGATGAAAACCATATTTGACCATAATATACTCTTAGTTGACCATAATATACTCTTAGTTGATCAAAGATGAAAACCAATCAATTTATTTTAATGTTATTTCATTGTGCACTTATTTTTATCTTTGTTGTTGAAATTAAGTCATCCAATGATGGAAATGAATGTATGTAAATATAAATGGTTCACATAATTGCTTTCTTCTTTTATTATACTTGATAAATTATTTCTTGATTTACAGTTGGTGTAACAAACGAAACCAAAAATTGGGATATATGGTTGGGGATTCTGGGGAATCGAAACCATTCAAATGAAAGAATTGTGATATTGCTAATAGGGAGGTAATCACATTCAATTCAACAATATATATTATGCGGTTGTAACTTTGTATTTTGGGTGGATTTATTAGTTCATAGTTATTCATATGATGCTTAAATTTCTAGTATTGATGTTATCGGATTATATTTCATTTTAACAGTTACAATTTTGTCATGTTTCAGTTTTTTGTTTAACAACGGAAATTGAAATTTGTGAACCCTAACCATCTTAAATTGCGATCTTTAATTTGATTAATAACATTTTCTAGCTTGAGGTTTTGTATAATGTCTGAAATGGGGCGTGTTTTTTCTTGTTACGGTCTCATTTTAATTTATACTTATAAACATGTTTGCAGCTGCATGGATAAGCTACTTTGGTCTATTCAAAAAATGGGGTGTGTTATTCATAAAATGGGGTGTTTTTTTTGTTGTTACGGTGTGGTTTCTCTCAATCGGAGCTTTAATTTTTTTGTCGAGACTGTCAAATGCTTACAAACAGAGCTCTACAGTGACCTATTTCACCAACCGTATCAACACTCTTAGAGGTCGATCTCAGCCCACCGAAGCCGCCGCCGCCGCTGAACCTGGACCATTAAACCTTCTCGGTGTTCATGATGGGGCTATCACTCTAAGATATCAGTTTCCCACCGATATTGAAAAGCACACATCGATTCAAGCTATCTCGCTATCCACTCGCAACTTGGTCCTTGTTTCTATCATGCACTTTATCGTGGTTGGAAGTAAAGAGAAATTAAAAACAGTTGCTATCGGTTTCGTTATTCTAAACATGATTGCAACTACGATTATGGCCTATCTTGCTTTGTATGTAAAATGGGTCGCTGGAATAGTTGCTTTGGAATAGTTTTTAACGGTTGTAGCAATTATTTTCTGGTTCAGATTTATTATATAGTACAACCAAAACCCTCCAATCATCTCAATCACTAATTGGGTGAATGTTCTTCGTGGCCGAGGCCGAGGCCAATGCCAAGTTGAAAGGGATGTTGAGATGCTCACAAGGGGGTAGTAGAATCAATCAAAATTTAGGTTTTGGTCTTTACTTCACTAGAGTTTAGGTTCTGTCTTTATTTTATGCATCAATCAAAATCAAATGTAATATTTCTCATTCAAATGAAAGAATTGTGATATTGCTAGTATTGTTTTGTTTCACCTTTGTCTATTTTTTATTGTTGTGATTTATTTATTCTTTGGCAATTTATATGTGTCCTTATCAAATTATCACATGTTTGTGTGTGTTTAACTATAATCTATCACGTGTTTAATTGTTAAAGGGATGCACAAATACTTGTAGCTATGAGCAATGAATTTTAGCGCGAGACTTTGTCAATGGCTTTAGGTTATGTTGTTTAAGATTATGAAAATATCTAATTTAGACGTGGTCAGTCAAAAGTATAGATATTGTTGATTAAGGGTTATAGAACTTATGAACAATTAAGTGGTTGTGGATTATGTGTTTTCTTATACTTTCATGAATTTGTTGGTGAATTAAGTTTAATTTCGTGCTTCAATTATTGTGGTTATTTTGAGTATGTGAAAAGTTGTGAAAACTTCTTGTTGTATGAGAATTTGTGTTTGATTACGATAAGTTGGTGTTTTTGAGTTTTAAGCTTAATTGAATGAAATTCTTGAAGTTGATGATAAATGATGTTAAATTCATGTTCTATCTTTTTGCTATGACATTGGATATGTGAAAAATGGTGAAATCATGTTCAAAAGCTATGTTTGATTATGTTATATTTAGACTATAATTGACAGACGTTATGCAGTAAGAGATAGACACTTAGTTTTCAAACCTACTAATATGAAAGTTTGTATTGTTAATAAAATCAAGGTTATTAATTCATGTGTACTAATCATAGACTTTGGTATTATAGTAACGCGAGACCCTTATTGCGGGATACCAAAACATGGAGTAAGTAATTTCTTTTAAAAGCTCTGAAGAAATTGAAATGGACATCAAATAAGTATGTGAAGAAACACAAACGGCAGTTGAAGTTTTACGTAAGTCTATGAAAAAGATTAAGGGTCAGTACAAACATGTATGCATTTAATTCATGTTTTCTTGGTAATTATTAGTTATTAATGACAGAGGTTTAAAAATTAAATACAATGCATTATTTTCTAATTATGTATTTTGTAACCTATAGTTTATAACCTGTAAATGTATTCAGGTAAGAAAAAATAAAGAAAAACTTATTGAAATATATATAATCATCAGTTCAAATAATCTCGTTTTTCTTTTTCATTTCTTACTTAAAATATTCATATGTTTAATATTTTTATTTAAACATTAGTTTATGATTAGTTGTTCAATTGTATTTTTACTGTTTTCTCTTTTTCTCTATTGTATTATCAAATCAACAAATTTTCCGAATACGAAAACTAGTTTGTAAACACTCAATACTTGTTAATACATATGGGTTTGCAACATTGTGTTACAATGTGTATTTTTTTGTCTATTTATACATTTGTTAAATTATTTTACTTTCAACTTTTCAATCTTCTTTATCACACGCAACCTCCATTTTTCTCCAAATATTTTCAAGGATGCGTATTTACCTTTAGTGTGAAGCATAATTTGTTCTTTATTTTTTTTTTGAGAGAAATAATTTGTTCTTTATTGATAATGCCTATTTTGATTATATAAATAACAATAAATATATTTAAGAGTAAACAAATTATCAAACATCTTAATCACTTATAGGTTATCACTACGTTAAAAATCTTCTTACCTCATTTGATATATATGTGCCAATTTAACCATTCGATGGCTCAATAGATGCTGATAAAATATTATCCTTACAATGAGTGAAATGATATATAGTATTATTTTTTATTGTACAATATATATTATCTAATCATGTTCTTTTCATTCTTATTTTATTTATTTAGTTCAATGATCATTATAAATAGATGTTGGTTGTATCAATATTTGACTATAATATACTCTTTAGTTGATCAAAGATGAAAACCAATCAATTTATTTTAATGTTCTTTCATTGTGCATTTATATTTATCTTTGTTGCTGAAATTAAGTCAGGTAATGATGAGAACAAATGTATGTAAACATAAATAGTTCACTTAATTGCTTTCTTCTTTTATTGTACTTAATAAAAAAATTATTTGTTGATTTACAGTTGGTGTAACAAAAGAATTTAAACAAAAAATTAGGATAGATAATTGGGGATTCTGGAAAGGAGACAAAGAAGATGGACACAGTGGAGGTGCCCAGGGAAAAGGTGAACAAAATGGACATGGAAGAGACAACCAAAGTGAAAGAGACAACCAAAGTGGACGAAGTGGTGGAGGCTGGAGAAGTTGGGGAGATTGGGGACGTTGGCGTGGGTGGGGACCTGGTATAGGCGGCATGAATGGAGGGCGTTGGAGACACCAATGAAAACCAATCGCATGCATGTATATTGTATCCCATATGTAAAGTAAAAGCATGAATTTTATCTTACTTCTTGTCTAGTCCATAATAGAATAAACATACATCCCTAAATACTGTAGCAGCAATCTACTTTTAGTTTATTATTATTTTAATTGTTTATTATTTATTTGTTTATTTGATGTGTTTGAATTGTTGGGTATTTTGGTAATTTGAGAGTGAGGTGTATTTTATTAATTTAGAAGTGGAAGGTAATTTAGGGACGTTAGTATAAACTTTGAGTAATTAGTTCTCGTAAGCTTAGCTCAGTTGGTTAGGACAATGCATAATATATGCAAGGTCGGGGGGTTCGAACCTTGGCCACCACAAAAAAAAAAAAAAAAACCTTTGAGGAATTAAGATGATAGAATTGTATGAGTAAAAGAGAGGTTTAATGAAGTAAATGTGTAGTGCTATTTGTACGAGGGAGAATAGTGATTAAGTCCAACAACAGTTAAGTGAACAAACCCAATTCATGTGGATATATAAGAGTGATAGTCTTCACAATTTAGGGTTAGAAAGTCATTTGATAAGTTTTGGAGAAAGAGGCAAAAAGAGAGAATATAGACAAGAGAGAAGAAAAATGGACCTAAGGAGAAAGAAAGGGAAATCTTGAAGAACAAAAGGGAAAAATGTGATTAAAATTTGTAGGAGGCTAACTTATTGGATTAAGAGGTAAGAGAGAAGGTTATTTTCTTATACTTTCATGAATTTGTTTGTGAATGAAGTTTAATTTCATGCTCCAATTATTGTAGTTATTTTGAGTATGTGAAAACATGTTGTTGTTGTATGAGAATCCATGTTTGATTATGATAAGTTGATGTTTTCGAGTTTTAAGCTTGATTGAATGAAATTCACGAAGTTGATGATGAATGATGTTAAATTCATGTTCTATCTTCTTGCTATGACATTGGGTATGTGAAAAGTGGTGAAATCATGTTATGTTAAAAACTATGTTTGATTATGTGTTGTTTTGATAAATAAATGATAGGTTATCAAAGCTTCCTTAGGATTGAATTGTTTATGTGGTTTTAGAGACGAGATGGAATGAGTTGTGAAACTTGAACATGAGTTAGAATGAAATAGAGTTTTCCCAAATGAAATAATGTTGCGATGTTTGAACCAGTGTGATTCTAGATGTATGGATAACATGTATGAATGATGAGGATGTATGTGAACATGAAACTTGGCTTATGTGAATATTAAAAATAGACGAACTTAGTGAATTGATGAACTATGACATGTTGACTCGTAATTGGTTATATGGTTAAGATAACATGATTACGTTGATGTGGTAAACACGACGATGTGGTTATGGTGATGATGATGCTATAAAGAAGATGTTGGTGTGTAATTGATTGAGTCGTTTGAATGTTGTGCATTGTCGAGTCACGGTGAAATATTCATGCATTCATAGTCTTGTAATCTTGATGATGTGAATCGCGATGATGTGAGAATAATTTGGCAACATAATTCCGAATTATCCAATAATCTTGATGATGTGGGATCAATCAATAATATAACTCCAACATCCAAAAATGGTACCACATGCATATAAAGTTGTATAGAGCATTGCATGCATATGAGTCTATGTGGAAGTCATATATTTGACTATTTGAATCTATGTGAAATATGTGTACATGATTATGTGTGTCCGTGTGATAATTGTGACGATGGTGATGAATTATGAATGCTATGTATTCGACTTGGTGATAAAGTGACGATGTGAATACTTGTTATATCCTTGTGGTGATGATTTGAGAGTTGTTGTATTTATTTAATTGATTGATTGAATGAGATTACATGTGATTATAGTATTGCTAGGAAATGAATATGTGTATTTATATGATGTGTGATCCTAAATACTATGCACGAGTTCGTATCTTCTTTATGTTGAACGTATATCTTACCCTACAGTGGCTTTTTGGTCACCTAAATCCTCATGGTGTAGACGTGCAAGTTGAGGACGCTTAGTCGGCATGAGTATCCGAGGACGGCTTGTGGCCTACTCGCCTTTTTATGCTTTGATTTTGGAGTCGTGTCTAGTAGGCTCTGATTAGGATGTTCGGGGATTTTATATATGTTTCAGATTTATGTTTGAGGAACCATTGAGTTCACATTGATGATGTATATGAGATTTTGAGATTATGATTTTATGTTGTTTTGAGATGTTATTTCCGCTGCGACTGTTTATATACATGATGATCTAGACATGTTTTGGATTAATGAAGTAGCAACACCTTGAAGTTATATGAATAAATGTTGTATTTATGATTTAATATTTTAAGAGGGGTTCAAGGGTATTGCATGTTACACTTTAAGCTGTGAGCCATTTTTTTCTTCTTAATATGTTATCAATATTGCTTAATATGTTTGTCGATGATTAATTATATTATTGTTTAGTCAGCTAACTCAGGTTCGATAACAAGGAAAATTTATTGGTGGTCATGGAATTTCAATTAGGCAGTTTACTAAGTATGCAAATTTTGATTTTACAAGATCTTTTAATTGGTGAAAGATGATGAAGATTTGAGTTTTTTATTTGGGGATTTTATATTCTCGGAGTTTATGTTTAGGTTGATTGATAAGAGAAAAGTAGAAGATAATTTTTTGATGAATTATTTCTGTAATTTTTTTTATGAAGTAATGAGTTTTTGGATGACTTCTTTGGATATAATTGAAATTTTATTTTATTTAAAATATATTTTGGTCATTTTGATGTGTAACTAGACTTTTGTAGGGTGTGACTAGAAATTTTCTAGTAATTTTAATAAGATACTGTTCTATTCTGCCCAAAACTTAACACATTGCTGTTAGTTTTGAAATGGCCTTGTATTTTTTGGCCATTACTTTTGCCAC
Source organism: Medicago sativa (assembly GCF_051527215.1). Lineage (NCBI taxonomy): Eukaryota > Viridiplantae > Streptophyta > Magnoliopsida > Fabales > Fabaceae > Medicago > Medicago sativa. The sequence goes on from NC_140750.1 coordinate 26,291,732, forward strand.
CCTATCAGTTTCTCGCGCGTCCTATTCAGATTCTAAAATCCAAAATATTTCAACGCATTTTTGAAGGTTTTTATGGGGTGTTTATGCCGTTTGGATTCTATAATCCGAACTGCATAGAACACCCGAGAAACTCATAGGGTAGCAAAAGAAGCAGTCGTATATTCTAGGCCTAACTTTAAAATTCAGTTTAGGCCTTAGTAGAAGAATTTTTCACCAAGTGGATGAATATCTTCATTTTCTTTGGATGGCAGTAAACTTTCTGTTTCCATGCTACTAGGTTACGTAGTTCTTACACAATTATAAGCAAAAAATTATTTACAAAATGTGCAGCATGAGAAGTTAAAATGTATTCAATTTACATAAAGATCTAGACATTAACTAATTAACCATATTTCATTCCCTCCTCCTCTAAATACAAGTATGTGTATTGATAGTTTGAACATTACACAACTCTCTCTACTAGTTTCATTAAAGGTCTTAGCAAAGGACAATTTTTTTTCAGTTATATTCTAATATCAAAGCTAGATTAATTCACATTACTTCTTCTCTTCACAAAGTTAGTACTAATCAGATATAATTTTGCAGGTTAGCAAAAAAAAAACATGTCATACTATATTTACATCTTGCTTCTATTCTCTTATCAAACTTCAAATGCCTCTATCACAGTTGTGACTTGTGAACTCTCAGATGAACATATTGAGAGAGAGCAATATGCACAGAGAAGATTCGATGGCTGAATCGGGACTTGGTTGTTACCTTAACGAATCTCCGTGTTCACTGACACTACCGCCGGAAAGCTTTCGAATTATATGCCATAACCGTTTGCTTCTTCCGGTTCTTAGAGGACCTGAATATGAATGTCTTCTAAATGATCCAGATGCTTGCCTTTCAAATCTTGCCGATGAGCTGAATATTTCTGATGTTGACAAGCCATTTTCGATATCAACTCCAAAATCATAGTTGGAGGCTGCGAAATGGTTTTGGAAATTATCTGGTAGTTGTTCAGTAACAGTATAGAAATCAGAAGATGAACCGTCCTTGTTAGAACTTGTTGAACCGGCTTCTTTTGCTTCATCACATTCATTACACACGAGTTTCAAAGCCTGAACAACCTCGCCCATGAAAGGACGATCCGAAACCTCTGGCTGTACACACATTGAAGCAATGGCTGCAACTTTAGCTACACTATCAAAAGGCACATTACTTCCTAGAGATGGATCAATTATTACTTCGAGTCCTTCTCTGCTTGTTAGGAGTGGACGAGCCCATGCAACAAGATTCTCTTGACCAGGCGGTTGTGAAAAGTCCACTGGTTTTCTTCCTGTCAAAAGCTCAAGAAGGACAACACCATAGCTGTATACATCACTCTTCACGAGAAGATGTCCTGTCATTGCGTACTCAGGAGCCACATAACTGAATTAATTTTTCAAACATGAAAGAAATTACCATGTCAGTAAAAAGGGTAATATAATAAAATTCTAATACTACCTATAATATTACATAGGCAAATGTTAACATGTGCCTCAATGGCATATGTTAGGGAATTTAAAATAGAAATAATTCTTTTAAAAGTTGTGCATTCAACTTTTCAAAGTCAAACTTTTGTTCTTTCTATGAAAAATTTCTAATTTTGGATTCTTTAACTTGTGCCCTTAGGGCACAAGATAACAAGACCCATTATACCAAGAAAATCAACAAAATTTATTATGTGTCTTTTTCCTATAATATCCGCAACTATCTATTATCTTATTCCACCTATTTATCTCATTGCAATAAAAGATAAGAGTATGATTGATAAAACAATAGTTAATCTTGCATTGAACTTTGAAAACTACAAATAAATAGAAACAAAATTCGTTTGCAAAAACGACAGATATTTCAGATAAGAAAATTGTGTACCCGAAAGTTCCCATGACACGGGTAGATATGTGTCTGTTATCCTCATCAGCTGCCGTTCGAGCCAATCCAAAGTCAGATACTTTGGGTGTAAAATCATTTTCCAATAATATATTGCTAGATTTGAAGTCCCTATGTATGACATGTGGACTTGAATCTTCATGCAGATAAGCGAGACCACGAGCAGCACCAAGTGCTATCTTTATTCGAGCACTCCAATCAAGTGGACTTTTTTCCCTGTCAACTCCTACCAGCAAACCAAATAGAAGAAAATAATTTAATTTTGATACACTTTTTACAGCATCAACAAATCACAATCAATCATATGTGTGACTTTAGAAGTAATTATTATTATAGTAAAACATTTTTAACGATCTAGCGATTATGATTGATTGACAGTGTAAAATATCTTCACATTGACAATGTATATGAATTAAATCCATAAACACTCATTATTTTGAAGAACTAAGCAATTGACACGGCACATGAGGCTGAAGCAAGAAAATTTAAGTACCATGTAAATGGGATTCCACACTGCCATTTGGAATGAGTTCATAAACTAGACATCGGAAGCTGAGTTCTGTACATATACCGATCAACTTCACCAAATTTCTATGGTGAAGACGGCTAAGCATCTCAACTTCAGATAAGAATTCACGATCACCATGATGATCCTCCCTCTTTAGAACTTTGAAGGCTACTTTTGACCCATCTTCAAGGTTACCGCTATAAACGAGACCAAAACCTCCTTCTCCAAGTATTCTAGAAGGGTGAAAATTATCAGTTGCTTTCTCTATTTCGTTCATACTAAAAGTCTTAGCAGATCCTGCGTAAGCAGCAATGCTAGATCGAAATGACGTTGAAGCTGAAGCAACTGCACCTCCATTTGATGGTCCAGCAGTACCTGTTAATCACATATTTGGTTATTAATAAAAATGCGATAAATGATAAACAAATTAAATTGTCACAACAGATTATAAGACATTACCCCTTGAGTTACCTGGTGTTTTGTTAAGAGATGGCGGATAAACCCGTGGGGTTGATGTTGGTTGAGACTCAGGAACATGATCTCTGAACTTAATTAATGCAAAAACAGCGGCAGAGCATAAAACAATTGCTAGAAGAGATGAAAGAGCAATAATGGCTATAATGCCCTTGCTAAGTCCACTTTTATGCGGCCTCTTCTGTATGTCAACCCCAAGAGGCTTTATTGTCCTACCATTGTTGCCATTATTTGTATACGGGCCACCATCTATCATGTTAACGCTTGAAGGTGGTAATGGAGGAGATGGAGGTAAGCCTGCATATTTAGAGGACCCTATAAACTTTTTATCCGAAAAAGTCATGAAGAGAACACAAGGAAATTGAGAATTTACATAAATATACCTGGATAGCTTATATATAGCACTTCATAATCACCGAAGTAAGAAGATTTTATAACAACTTTTTTGTGCCAAAATCTATCCGAAGTTAAAAAGGCGGTAGTGTTGTCAAATGTTTCCCCAAGTGGCACCAAATCTATAAGGGCATCAGTTTTATCTGGCTGATCAGTTGCTGCATTGGCTCCCATAATACGGACTTGACTTTGTTTCATGAAAACACCGCTGGATATTTCAGAAGCAAGCTCCGAAACCAAAGGGAAGAAGGTATACAGTGGAACATTGAGGCGAAGACCAACTCTCATGGGCCAGACACACATGCAGGGCACCCCGGGTGGAGAATTTGTATAAGGCTCCGAGCAAACAAATGATAAACAATCTAAAGAATGAAAGTATGTACTTCAGTATGATGAATCATACATTCAGAAAAATCCAACTTTACATATTCAATTTGAGTTTGCGATCTCGTGTGAGAGAACTTCTTGATCTACATTCTACAGTCCTCTTATAAATATTGTACTGTTATGAAAAATTTGTATCAGATATTTCTCAAAAAGAATATTCAAGTGTGCTAACCTTCATTGGGAGGTGGGGGTGGCAATGCTTGAACTCGAGGCAATATTGGCTTCTTAGGGCTCTTAGAAAGAGACCGCTGAGGAGATATTTTAGGAGGATGAAATGGAACTTGCAACAAACACAATTAGTAGATGCAAACAGATAAGTAGATGATGACAAAAAGATAAATTTATTTTAAAGTATTTGTAATAAATTTGGAATTGTAACCTTTCTTACTTTTTGTTGAGTGGGGGAAAGTCTTGAATGATGGAGAAGGAGAAGGTGAAACCTGGCTCACTGGTGATTGAATAGGGAAGGTAAACGGAGAATCTGCAGAACCTAAACAATGAAAATCCTCAGTAATTAAACCCTTCATTTACCTATCACTATCATAGAAGAAACATCTTAAAAATTTCCAAGGCACCTCTGTTCATTGGTGCAGGAGCAGTATGTCTTCGTCTACTTGTAGGAAGAAACGAGGGAGAAATTGGTTTATCTATATAAAATAACCAAACAAAAATTAATATGTATACAATCAACTGCAGTGAAAAAAAAAACTTAAATTGTGACAGGATTTAATTGGATGAGCTAAGAGCCAAACCTTGGTGTTTGGAAGTTGGAGGAGCAACGAAATATGATGATGCAGGAGCTGGACTGGTTATCGTGTTCCGTGTATGCTGATGCTTATGAAATGTGGTAGAAGGTGAAGATGCAGGAGAGTGATCTTCTTTGTTGAAAGGAGGTTTAGGAGGTGAAATCAATGGCTCAGGAGCATGATGAAATGGCCTTGCTTTATTTGCAGGAGCTACAGCAGATATAACATAAATAAATCACACAGACTCATTTGGACAGTCAATTATTGAACATGATAAAAAAATAGTTCTGCATATGGTAATTTTGAACACGTTAACAGTAAATTTCGGAAAGAATTCAAGCATGATGTCTATTTGGTAGCTCAACTGGTTTGAGTTAAGGGAAAAGGAGTAAATATAAATCTAACAAACTAACTAAAAAAATTATGTCTATTTAGTACGCTTTTACAAGAGTTGGTTTCGACATGATATTAGTCCATGATTATGTGCTCGTGACTATGTTAAGAATGTGCATCTCATCAAAAGTAGTTTAAAGTTACCATATATATACCTTGAGCAGGGGAATGAACTATAGCTGGTGGTGACTTGGGTGTTCTGTACAATGGCGCAGAAACAGGTTCTCCACCGTTTTTCCCATTGAAGCTTCTGGATGGTGTTAATGGGGGAGAGATGACAGGTGCTGCACCACGTAATTAGGAATTAAGGAATGATTTCACAAAAGCATTACCACATGATTAGGAATTAAGGATTTCACAATAGGTCAATAGCATTGTTTCTTCAGTTTTTGCCTTCCAAATTTCTGAATGTTTATTGTCTTTCTGGATTATCAACAGCAATAGTAATTCAAAGTTTCAATTCAAACCAGTAAGAAAGTATCCAATCATGCATAAGATTGTGTTTTAAACTTCCATCATTTGCAGTGTAGAGAGACAATAAATGTGGAAATGAAGAAATTAAATGATGTAACAGAAAGTAACTGTTAATAAAAAGCAATACAAGAACAAAATCAATTCTCAAAATATGCACCTGGTACTTCATTTGGAGGTGCTGCTGGTATGACTGGGTGGATCAATGGTGGATCTACCGGAAATGTACTTATTGGTGCTGCAAGAGTACAATAAAAGATATAACAATGAGACAAATACACATAAAAAGTCTGATAAAATTGGATATTGTATCCTTCTCCTTTCTTTCATTAAACTAAGTGGTTCATGAGTTTCAGTGAAGGTTGAATCGGCCGGACCCGAGTTCGAACCTTGATTGGAACAATCATTGGCCATGTTTTACTTACTTCCCTACCGAACTCCAGATTACCAAGGCTTTTTTCCCCGAGGAACTCGAGGGTTAAGGTCATAAATAAGTAATAAGATTAACTAGGTGAAATGGATGGAGTTATTTTTGGTGAAATAAGGTGGCCTAATGGTTGGTTATATTCCTTTTTCAATGATTGGCATGAAATAACTTGCGTGCTTTAATGAAAAGTAGGAATTTTAGAGATGACTTGACAATATTACACAACATACGTGGTATTACTGGTTCTGGAGTGTGAGTGTGTCCCTTATGCACAGTTGTATTATGAACATTAGGTGGAAAACTTCCATTTTGAGAGGGTTGACTGACTGGCGAAATTTTTGGAAAATTAGTCGGAGGATCTGCAACCGGTGCTGTTCAAAATGACGTAAAATGCATGTTTAGCGTCGATATCAACAAGAAATTAGGACCTAAAGGAAAAAATTTATAACCATGAATTAGAATTACCTTGTGAAACTGGTTCCAATGTGTGACTGATACTGGAATTCCTTCTATGGACAGTTGGAGGCAAACTTCTAGGTTCAGTTGACTGATTCACCGGCAAATGTTTCGGTATATTGAACACAGGAGCTGTGTTTAACATGCATTAAAATATAGTAATTTTTTTTGTCAATAACAACTGGAAGTTGGAGAAGAGAAAAGGAAATTTCAGAAGACAAGCATTAAAATTTTGTCACATGCCTGGTGAAATTGGCTGCGGAGGAGGCAAACTTCCATTATTAGTTGAATGGCTAATTGGTGAAACTTTAGGCTCATTGGTAGAAGGTGTTGCAACTGGGGCTGTTCCAATATTTCAAGAGAAGAGCATATTTTTCGGTTAATAACAACGGGAAGGTGGAGATGATGAAATGGAAAACAATTCTGTATATAATATAAATGAGTAAACAGACAAACCGTCATTTTAATCCCTAAATGTGCAAGAGGCTATCGCCATAATCTCTGAATGTTTCTGAATTACAATAACATACATAAGTGGACCAAATTGACTACATGTGTTTGGCAAGGCCAAAACTCTAGCTAATAGTAGATAGCTTTAGCACATAAGCTCGTATGATCAAAGTAGATATTTTTGGTAAGTTTTTTCTCTCGCAAACTTAAAGCGTGTTTTCAAAAGTTTATTGTGTGTTTTGCAATGCCACTTCAAGTAGCGTTTGATCTTATAGTGTATCGTATTTTCTCTCACTTTTATCATCAATATCTTAATTGAAAACATTTAAATATGAATTTAAAATATCTTTTTTCCATTTTTTATTTCTGAGATAGATGAACAACTGATTTTACTAAACACCTCAAATTCGATCAGCTAGCTAATCCGCTATTATCGACTATCAGCTAGTTTATCCACTATCAACTAGCTAGCTTATCTGCCATCCGTTACTTTTGAGTGAACCAGGCTAATATAAGACACATTCAAGGACCAAACTAACTAACAATAAAAGAAACGTTTGAGGACCAAACTGACTAACGAATGATGTATTTTAGTATCTTTTGTAATTTTGATACATTCAGAGACTATTGTGACATCACCACATTTAAGAACCAAACTCTTTCCTCAATTATCATTACATGACAAACTTTAATCACATACCTGGTGAAGTTTTAGGCAAATTTCCAGGAGGCGTTGCAACAGGAGCTGTTCAAGAAGCAATAGAAGACAAGAATCTTGGTCAATATCAATATGAACTATGAAGGTTCCCTCAATAAAAGAAACTGTCCAATCATGTACCTGGAGCTTTCCTTTGAGGTGGAATTGGTCGCATAGGTGGTGGAAAAATCCTTTCAGCAGTTGATGGGGCTGGAACAGCCTTATCCGGTGGCGATAACGGTTTGGTGCTTTGACTAGGACTAGGTGATATGGATGATTCACTTCCTTTAGTCTTCTGAGGAGGTGGAGCTGATGTAGGAGGTTGTAATGCAACTGGAGGATGCAAGAAAGATCCTGGATGATGAAAAGCCAATTTTTTGTGTCAGATGATACCGTCGTAAATAATTTTAATCGTTCATTAAAGAGGTCTGTTAGATATACAATAGTTTATATTTAAGCATATTAGCGTCTGGACTCGATTTACAACTTTAAAATAATATTCAGAAAATCATTTCACAATTCTACAGATCCCAATGTGGCCTAATGGACTAAGCTAGTTGAATTACCGTTTGGATGCAAGTTGAGACAGTGTCTCACATTTAAGGACCAAAATGACTCGTCACTCATTTTAATCACATACCTGGTGAAACTGGCTCTAGGTTGTGACTCTTGCTTCCATGATGAATTGGTTGGCTTATAGGTGAAGTTTTAGGCAAATTTGCAGGAGGTATTGCAACAGGAGCTGTTCAAGAAGCATTACAAGAGAAAAATCTCGGTCATTATCAATATGAACGTTCTACCAATTAAACAAACTTTTCAGTAATGTACCTTGAGCAATTGGTGTGGATATAGGAGGCCTAACAACAGGTGCTTTCCTTTGAGGTGGAATTGGCTGCATGAGTGGAGGAAAGTTTCTTTCAGCAGTTGATGGTGCTGGAACGGCTTTATATGGTGGCGGTAATGATTTGACGCTTGGACTAGGAGGTGGTGATGCAAGTGAAGGCTGCAAGAAAGACCCTGGACGATGAAAATCCAAATTTCCATAAGATGATCCTATCGTGGCCTAATAGATGTTATGATTCATGTTTGGGAGATCCGAAAGTGATTCTGAAGACTTAAAATTGATTTTAATATGCTTGGAAGTTCTCAATTAAAATTGATTTTACCTATAAATGTTTTGTTCAATTCACTGTTACGTGAACTTATCTAAACAAGACCATTTTACCTTAAAATCACATTTAACTAAAATCAATTCTACAAAACTAATTCAATCAAAATCAATTTTAGCCACTATAGAACCAAACACATAGTCCCTGAATGATGACATGGAAAACAATTCTGCAAGAACTGTAATTAAGTAAACAGTCATTTTAATTCCTAAAATGTGTGAGGCACTTTCCTTAGTCCCAGAATTTATTGAAATTTCGACGCCGTATCGGAACGTATCGATAGATATCTGACAGGATACGAGACAAAAAAATGATATATTGGTGCTTCATAGGCCATTTGTTAGTAATTATATGGGCCAAGTTGGCTAATAGAAGACACATTCAAGAACCAAACTAGGTAATAATGAAAGGAACATTTGACGAACAAACTAATTAACGAAAGACGCGTTTATGTATGTTTTTGTAATTTTGATACATTGAACAACTATTGTGACAAGGCCTCGAACATGTAAGGACCATAAGTTCTCTTTACTTATTTTTAATCCCATACCTGGTGAAATTGGCTCTGGGTTGTGACTCTTACTTTCATTCCTGTTATCAACGTTCGGAGGCAAACTTCCACGCTTAATCGGTTGACTGACAGGTGAAGTTTTAGGCAAATTTCCAGTAGGTGTTGCAACAGGAGCTGCTCAAGAAGCAATAAAAGAGAGGAATCTTGGTCAGTAATCAATATGAAAGTTCCCTCAATAAAAGAATCTTTTCACTTTTCAGTATTGTACCTGGAGCAGTTGGTGTCGATATAGGAGGACTAACAGTTGGTGTCTTAATTAGAGGTGGAATTGGTTGCATGGATGGTGGCAAATTTCTTTCAGCAGTTGATGGTGCCAGAACAGAATTATTTGGCGGTGATATCAATTTGGTGCTTGGACTAGGACTAGGTGATATGGATGATTCAATTCCTTTAATCTTTTGAGGAGGTGGAGCTGATATAGAAGGTGGCAATGCAACTGGAGGTTGCAATAAAGTCCCTGGATGATGAAAATTCAATTATTTTGTTAGACTATCCCAATGCGGACCTGATTAGATTATTTGAAATTATCTACTGTCATAAGCACTTGTGAGACTGTTCGGAAGAGCTTTTGGAAATATCTTATGACATGCGCACAAACTGTTTTTAGCTTATTTCCATAAGCTCTCTAGGATAGCTTATGAAAACACTTAATAGCTTATACGAAAACAATTTGACTCTATTTTACCTTTTGTCATAGAAATAGCTTTAAATAAGCTCTTATATGCTATAAGCGGTTAATTAAGTTATCTTATCCAAACAGGGCCTAAGGAAGTTAAATTACCATTTGGATGTAAAAGATTAGGTGCTTCACTAGAGGAAGGATCCGTAGGCAATGTTGCTGGAGACGGCGATATAACAGATCCTGGAAGAACAACGAACAGAAGTGAATATTCGAAGTTCGAAAGTGCATAATTCAATATCACTGATTGATATTAGGTTTACCATCTAGATCTGAAGGGCTTGATGCAGTGCTTCTCCATGACTGTCCATTATGGATAGGACCAGGTGCTTCTCCTTCAGGATGAACACCAGGAAGAAATGCTGGAGATGGGGATATAATAGACCCTTAAAGAAAAAATTATCAATCAGAAATCCAAATATCAATGGGATAAAATGCAAAATTTATTGAAAATTTTATATCTACAAGATCAAACTTATGAAATCAAATGACATGGACTGATCAATCTGACTAACTTATGGGATCATATCAACATTATATTACGCAAAATTGAACAATTCCGAATCTTGGTATATTCTAGTATATCTAAATAAAGGATCTATATAGTCCAATTGAGAGCAAAATTGGAAAGAATTTATAGATTTTCTACAAATACAAATTCAAATATTATAGACTACTAGATTCTTAAGGTACAACACTAGCCTACTTTAATATTGATTCAATGAGGGGTAAGAAATCAAACCACATGCATAAAGAATCCTAACTAAAAAAGCCTCTTTGGTCTTCTAAAAATTATGAGAATTACAATCTTCTTATACCAGTAAAAACCTATAAGCACTAATTTCTAATTTTCTATACATAGCATAGAATAATTCTTCATACAAAGCAATTCTTATATATTAACAAATCAGCATTTATCAGCTAAATATGTTATAATTAAGCAGTTGATCTTGATCTTATTAGTGTAAAATTTAAACCAATAAATTAATTGCAAATTAAGCAATCATGTTTAAAAGAGTTGTGAAGGTTAATTAAGTACCTACCTTCAGATCCTTGAGCTTCAACAACAAAACCAAAAACACAAATCAGAATCAATGGCAAAACCACCCTCATCTTCAAATCAATCTCAAAAGACTAACAAAGTAATAAATAGGTGAATATATTAAAAATTTAGAACTAGTTGATAACTTGAAGCAAAAACAAGTTAAATTGAAGAACTTCCACATATAGTAGTAACACCAAAACTATATGAAAGAAGATTATAGAACAAGCAAGAAGATATTTTAGTGGTATGAGAAATTAGAAGTGTATGTTGAGAATATGAGTTCAAGAATTGGTAGAAACAAAGGTTTGTGACTTCCATAGGAGAGGTAAGAAAATTTAACTGTTTAGTTTTGAACACTAGAGTTGGTAGTTAGATCAAGGTTAAAATTGTTGTAGTGGAATGAAAATTATGAAGGTTGTGTGTTACACAATTCAGTAACACTTGAAGGAAACTCTAGAATGGAGAAAGTGAATTAACAGACCTCTTCTCTTTCTCAGAGAGAGAGAGAGGGAGAGAGGCAGTTGGAGTGGGACAGAGAGCCTTTAGGAACAGAACAGTGTATTTTCTATTGAGATTATATATTATATAATATATATATATATATATATATATATATATATATATATATATATATATATATATATATATATATATATATGGGATTTGCTACAATAGACCCACCCTTTTTTATGAAGGTCTATTTTAGCAAGCAGCACCTTTTCCTTTGTACAAAAATACCCCTTTATTTGTTTCTTGGAAAAGGCAAAACTGAAGGACAAAGTTGTAATTTATTATTAAATCTTATTTTTTATTTTAAACTAGTTACAAACCCGTGCTTCGCACGGGGTGAATTGCCTTTTTTCGAAAAAATTTGTTATAAAGGAATAGATTATTACAGGCAAACACAAATTTCTTAATATACTTAAAAGTAAACTGATTTGAAACATAGATATTACAGGCATATAAGAATATTGCATTTACCTTCAAATTGTTTATTTATCAGAATTTTATGGTTTTATATGATACAAAGAGTAATCTGGTATGAAGAGTGGATACTAATATAAACACAGAGTTTAGTAGATACTAATATAAACATAGTTATTTAGTAGATACTAATATAAACATAGTTATTTATAAGTACAACAAAGTGGATATTTACATGCATCATATTTGAGCACAACACACTTATTGTAGTAAGTTTTGATGTCAAACTTAATATATTACACCTAACCAAAAGCAGCCATGGCTGATGCAAAATCAAAAGCCATTATGCGAAGGATATAACAATATAGACCGCAGATCAAATAACTTCGCAAGATACAATGGCATATCTTCCAAAAAATACCCAAGGATGAAACTGGTCACTCCGTTTTAATTTCTTTGCCCAACTTGGCGGAAGAAAACTGTGTCAAGTTACAATCGGTAGATGCGATACTGTTACGATATTTTTCATCAGAAGAACGCTTTGCGGGGGTGCAGCTTCCAAACTGTTTCGAATCATTATCAGCACAAACAAAGAAAGATTGCTGTTGCAATGGGAATAAGGAAAAATCATACACAAAATAATTTCTAAGTGTCATTGAAGTAATAGTTTTCATATAGTGGTGTTGCTAAGATCATCAACAATGTGAATAATTAGTATCGAACATATAGGTGTAGGATAGGTTAGCAAACTTGTATCCTTAACATGACCACAGTAGAATTTTGACAAAAGTGAATAACTGCAATTTAGAAACTTTTGTAAATATAACTTGTATCCTCTATTATTGCTAATACGCAATATCCTTTAAGAATATAATGAAAACATCAATAAAATTGCAACCAAGATGATTGATGTTATGAAAGTTGGATCTAATGCTAATTGAACAATTTCCAGATAATAAGTTGCATCCTTTTCTAAAGTGTACAATTTTCTTTGGAAGATAAAGTAGGTAATGTCAACAGTCGATGAGAAGATCCATGAGACCATGACTGATATTCGGACACATTTATGATTTGGCATAAGCATATCAGTACATCAATAGCTAAATTTCTCATCAACAATTTAGATCATTTACTTTACCCTCCAAAGTGAATAGTTCACTTCCAAGGAGTTAAATCTGTATGATTAAGATCCTCACTTACATCCTTGGATAAGAGCCGCTCTGGTCCATGGCAGTTCAACTATCAAACTGCTTACATTCTTAACGTCACTAAATAAATCACATCCATTCACAACATGAGGAGCTAAAATTTAAATCTCATTTGAGAGAGATATCTGCATTATGTGTGTGGCATGTCTCGAGTAAGATTACATTCAGCAAGGAAACCTATGGAAGGCAAAATTAAAATAACATTAACTTTATTTCAATAATAACATGCATATCCTTAATTTGATTGGGGACATACTTTATTTGTATAATTTATTTCAAAAATAAAAATATTCCATTAACTAAATTGAAGTATTTATCTATCCAAAAAATAAATAAATTGAAGTATTTATGAGAATGTGAATCGCCCTAGGAGGTTGAGGGTTGAGAAAGAAAGATCAATATTACATCTGATAGAAAAGGAAGCAAAAAAGTCCCCATGAGCTTAGCTCATTTGGTAAGGGATAATGCACAATATGTGCAGGGGCCGGGGTTCGAACCCCGGACACCCCACATATTCATCTTACTGCAAAATAAGATGCATAGCCACAAAAAAAAAAAAAACAAAATATAATGGAATTGAAGTCATGTAATTATCATAAAACAATCTCTTAATATTCATTATTAAGTGAAATGATTAAATCCTTTATATTATTTTATAGAAGTATTTCCCTTTTTTATTTCCGTTGGTGTTAAGCATGTGCACAGTGCAAAACAGGTCAAGTTTGAACCTTGAATAATAGTAATAAATTAATACTTTAAAGATTGCAAGGCACTGCTGTCTTACCTCAACCTGTTGTTGCAGTGAGTGCACATAGTTTATTATCTCATCTAGCATTACTGCTTTGCCATTTATCTAATAAGAAAAGAAACCGAAGACATCAGAAAAATTAACAAATAAAGACAAAACTAAAAGAGATAGCAAATTAAGGAATCCTGGAAATGAGTCGGTATTTTGGGTTTTAAAAACACATCAAGGAGGAGTATATGCTATATCTGCGCCAAGGCCGCAAAAATATCTTGCGCATTAACAAACCTCACTCCAAAAAAAAAAAAACCAGAAATAAATATGTTGAAAATGTTGTAGGAGAATGCCACTAAATAGATTTTCCTGAATGTTGCTGGAAGAAAAAAAAAATTAGCAAATAATGGTAGTGTAAACGTGAGAAATGCGTAGAGATAACATACAAATCAATGAGTGGAAGCTCAGTCAGGTATGTGACTGGTCGAATAAATATGTTATGCTGCAGGAACCTGCAATAAGTACCACATTATAGATCAAATCAACATGACCCGTAATTTAGTAAAATCTTTTCTTAGTATAGGACGGAATGAAAATCAAATAAAGGAAACAGGATGAGGGGCGTATGAAAGAAGATACTTACAATCTACCAAGGTTTATCAAGGAACCAAATGAACTTGGCAGATCTCCAGCAAAATTATTATAAGAAAGGTCCCTGATGAAAAGAATAAATCATCCTATGTGAGTTGAAAGACTAAGATCTGTAAACAATAATTGAACACCTAAACTTTGATGCCTCACTTTTTCCTGATTCAGTCTAATTTCATTATGTAGTCTAATTGGAGTGCTTCTCACCAGCTGACAGAGCATTTCTTTTCTTATCCAAAACAGCATCCTTTTTTGGCTTCTGAATTCTAAACTATCCCATGTATTTCCGACAAAAAATGACGATTATGTGGGCTATTCTATCTGGCTATTCTAAGGATTCTTAACACAAACACAGTTAATGAATTAACCTTCAGAATCCTATCACTTGAAAGAAGCCAACAACGTTGACACAACGAAATACATAAAAGTATGAACCACAATTGTGCTACCAGTTGTAACCATCTAGAACAATAGTGTGTGTGTGTGTGTGTGTGTGTGTGTGTGTGTGTGTGTGTGTGTGTGTCACAGTTTCTAAAGCTAAATTAAAAATCTGCATAGTAAACTAACATAAGCAAAGAGCTGCTATATTGTTTGATTCTAATTAGCAACAGTTCTTATTTTGAAAAATTGAAAAGCCCATCCCTTATGCTTAATTAGGATAACAATGAAACTAATTGAATATAAGTTCTATGATTGCTCAGAAAGTGATTGAGCACACAGATTTGACAGAGGCCACTTGAATGAAATATCATCAAAGTGGAATTACTAAGACCGATGAGAGGTAGTTTTAGTCAAACTCGTAATTCTTTTCAAAAAATATAAACAAAGTTGTTGTATTCTTTATAATTCATTTCATAATCCAAACCTATAATTGTTTACCTGCAGATGACATTGGGTAATATGAAGGAATGACATGGATCATGAAACTCTCATTCTGGAGCAAACTCCCTGACACGAACATATTTTAACAAATCTTTCTCATAACCTGCCAAGTGAAAGACACAACCAGAACTATCACTTGGTTCACCAAGAAGAAATATAGGAGACCAACAGCCAATAAATATAAATCCTTCACTCAGACTACTAAGGCAATGCATGCAAGCTAGGTTTGATTCTGATAATAAAAATTGTGCTTACCTGACCAGTAAGAAGAGGAGTATCGGCTGCAAGTTTTGATGCAACAGGCCTCGGTGTACGTACAGGCCAACTCTGAAAATTGGTACACCATGTATATTAAGTTATAATGAAGGATAAGGAAGACCAATACTTCAATCAAGCAACTAAAAAAGGGGTGGCCACAAACCTGAGGCATGGTGAACTTCTTTTTGACACCTTGAAACTCAAGTTCCAACACAATGCAAAACTTTCCTCTCTTACCATGCTCAAGGCCACCAAGAAAAGCCACAATTTTTTTCATTAAAACGGGAAATATCTAAAGAAAATGATTAACAAAGTAAGATAAATTGACATTTGAAGTATGAGAAAAATATAAAAAGTTACTTTACAAAAAGAAAGAAAGTGGCTCAAGAGTGTTAGCACAAGCACTAAACCTTTCAATGAGAACTGTTATTACTCAAAAAAGTTGATGTCATGGCTGAAAATGCATCTGCTTCAAGTCTTCCCACAACAGAGAGGTAATCGTTTTTTCCCTTTAATATTTTCTACAAATCCAAAAGTATAACTTAGACCTGAACATGTGATATAATAAATTTGTGAAGGATAATTGACAGTTAACCTTAAAAATTTCATAAGCAAAGAGCTGGATGACTCTATAAGTTATGGCCCTAATACGTAGCGATGCAAACCTATGGTACGTTACCCTTCAAGTAACCTCGAATGCCTTCTTCATTCCCTATCATTGTTATTGCCTGCATATCTTTTTTGACAAAATATATATGTAATGTTTTGACAAATCATCAGATCCAAATCCATCTAATATGGGCAATAAATATCGAGTCAGATAGAAAGTTTCCAGCATGAGTTCAAATTTCCTATACACTTCAATCAACCAGTCAATAAGAATTGATCTCATCTTAGCATTTATATCTGGCTGTGAAACCATGTAATCATGCACACGAACATCATCCTGTGTCATTCATCAAAGTCAAAATATTAGAGAATGTAAAAAAAGTAGAGATATATATAGAGAAGAAACACAAAACAAAGCATAGAACATTACTTCAGAGAGTTTGTAATACTTGTAGATGTCATCAATATACTCAGTTGCAGTCAATTCATTATCCTTATAAGATGAATCAATGTTCTCAACCAAATCCTTGGGCACAACTCTACAAGTAGCCTGTGTTTGACAAATTATGTTCATTCTTATTCTTAGTCTACATTGCTTCTGAGCATGTTCCACCCTTGCTGCAGGAACAATGTTCTACAACAACAAAAAGAGTTCCATCAAAACAAATTTAGTGATACAATGTACTAAGGAAACACAACCTTTGAAAATGGAACAAAGTAAACATGATAACAGCAACAACAAATGTACCTTGTTCTTCTCGGCTGCGGCTTGAGCAAGAGCCTCTAACTGAGCCCTGCAACAACAATAAAAACAAATAAAATCAGGCAAATTATAAAGATATACAACATGTGGTAATGATTTAATTTCAATTATAAAGTTATGGAATCAGCACCTTGTGAGGCGTTTGGTGACATTAGCATTAGCACCAAGATCTGCCGGGTTGATCACAAGATTTTGGATATCTTGAAGTACTTTTCTGTTTCTTCCTTCAACCCCCATATTCCTTTGCTTATTCTCACCTAATTCCATTAACAAAAAGCATAAATCAGACATTATTTCACTGATCAAAAATTATAAATCACACCATAGCAGAAAAATGTACAACAAAGGTACCACCCGTGGATTCACTAAACATTTTCCAGATTATTACATAAACCCTAATACTTAACTAAACCACCCTCAGATTTCATTTCAAAATCTATGAAAATTTGATAGACCCATATACACAGAACAAATTAATCACAAAAAATTCAACGTGAGATGGAACTATACTTGTATACAATTCTTTATACAATTCTTGTATAAGGAACTATACTGTATTTGTGTAATAACCAGAAAATCAAATAAGCTCAAACTCTTATAGTTTTTGGATTCAGTGCAGGAAAAAAATTATGATACCTGTAAATGGCTTTTAAGATGTTCCAAAGTGAGTCCTGGAATCTCCATCACCCTCATCAAACGCTTTGGTGTTGCCTCTGCCACATATGCATAGTATGAAAAATACATTAAAAATTTAGATTCATCAACCAAATTCATTAAAAATCAATCAAACTTTCAAGTCTACACAAAGAAAACTTATCATCAACAAACCCAGAAAATCACTAATTTAAACCTGACCAACATACACATAAAACTTATCACCTGTTCAGCCCACAAATAAAAAACTTTTCATATCATAAATTGGTAACACAAAGTAATTTATAGCTGAAAAATTGATTTATTATATGCTTACATAGAAAAAAGTAATTTACCTTCAATTATGATTCTGCTAGCAGAAACTTTTACCCTTGCCAATTCCCACTCTAGTGTCCTCTCTCCTCCTGAAAATTTATGCTAAAACCATGTTACTGTATAGATAAACCAGTAGATACAAAAGTCATGCAAAAGTTAGTCCAAAATGCAAGTGGTCATAACATTATTAGCATATGCCTACTTGCAACTCAGAAATCTGTCACTGGATAACACCTCTTTTCTTTTTCACTGTGCATTTCAACATTTCTTTATCAAGACAATCTATTGAAATAAACAATTACAACATCAATATTTTGAGCCTACCATTTTTACATTCAATTTAAATATAAATTTACATAGAACATACCTTATGGGATGAAATTATCATAGATTAAAATCTAGAAGTGTCCTGGAAAAAAAATCAGTAAACAACTTAAAAACTAAAACTAATTAACTGAAAATAAATTAAAAAAATTGTAGCTAAACCTGTTTTTGATCAAAGATTAACAACAATTAAAATCAACAACTATCTTCTCCAGCCCTCTTCATACCTACACAATCAAAATCACAAGATCAAATAAAAAACATCAATTAAATCAACAACATTAACAACATAATTAACAATTTCATTAACAATAACAAAAACACAGAAACCCAATTAAACAAAACTCACCATAAATCAGAATTGAGTGTGTGAAATAACAAAAACACAAAAACCCAATCAAACAAAACTCACCATAAATCAGAATTGAGTGGGTGAAATGAAGAATTAGAACTTGTTAGATCATTAGATTAGGCTGAAGATTACAAAATCATATTTGCATGTGTGAAATTTGATGGAAAGGAGAGAAGAGAAGTGAGGCCGTGTTTGAGAAGAGAGAAGGAGAAGAACACGTTTTTGTTTTTTTAGAGAGAGAAGGGAAAGAAATCTGTTTTGTAGTGAGAGAAAGTTGGTGGAGAAATGAGAGAAAGAAGGAAATTTAGCATATATATAGGGGAACACTCCCCCAATTACTAAATGACGAAAATACCCCTTCTGAGGGCAAAATTGTAAAATCAACGGACATTTATTTTCTTATTTAGTTTAGTAGATAGATTAAATCTAAAGATTTTATAGTTCTGTGTGTCTTTCTGTTTGTTAACTCATTTAAGCCATCTTCATCATTCCTCCTTGCTGTGTGGTTCACATCGTAGAACTCTCAAACCCATCTCTGCCAATCACCGAACTGATATACAACAATGTCCCCTGATCTGAATCTCACGACGTCGTCTCGCCTCTGCCGCCTAGTAGACGGCACCCACCTTCTCTTTCCACCGATTACAACCCCGTCGCCGTGATTCCTTCCTCTGCGCCTCATGGGATGTCACCGTCAATCTAGATACCGTTGATCGTACTCTGCAAATCTGGGATTGGTTCCAGCATGATTCTTCCATTTCATAAAATAAAAAATAAAAAATCATGATTCATTATTCCAGAACGTGATACATGATTCTTTCATATAATTGGTATAATTAGTATTACAACTTGATTTTTACTTTTCTTTTGATGAATCAAGTCGGAAACGTGAAAGAAGAGGTGGAGAACAATGATAACAAAAATTGACAGGAACAAGAAATAGACACGCAAAACTAGAAAACTTTTAAGTTTAATTTACAATAAAAAATAACATTTAATGGCAAATTACAATTTTGTCTTTCAAGTTTGTCTTTTCCAAGTGATAAATAAAGGGGTATTTTTGTACAAAGGAAAAGGTGCAGCTTGCTAAAATAGACCTTCATAGAAAAGGGTGGGTCTATTGTAGCAAATCCCTATATATATATATATATATATATATATATATATATATATATATATATATATATATATATATATATATATATATATCGTATAATATACTATGTGTATAAAATATACATCTGGTGTAATTAATAAGTTACATAAATTAAGAGTTTTTATTTTTATTTTTATAACTTACTAACTTTTTTTCCTTCTTATAAGTAGTTTAGTGGTTAGAATTTACGTTTTTCAAAGTAAATAAATAAGTGGGGTGTCCGGGGTTCGAACCCGATCCCTTCATATAATAATGCATGTCCCTATCAATTGAACTATGTTCACGGGAACATAACTTACTAACTTTTATTCATTGAAAACAATAGAATACTTATATTAACACGAACAACGAACATGACATTGACACATATGCATTGACCTTTGTAACAAAATGAGGAAATAGAAATATTGGTTGTAACCACATATGTCGATAGCGTGTTTATGTTTTCTTTTTTGAAGAACCTAAATTAGCCTACCTAAATTGAAATTGGAGATAATCGAACCTGAGATCTTGAGGATGAGTACACTTACAGATCTCAAGCTAATATCAACAAGACAATCCAAATAGGTTGAAAGTGTGTTTATGTTGAACATGAACACATGTATGGTATGAAGTGTCGGTAAAAATGAGTGGAGGCAAATATATTATATAATATATGTTGTAAGAAAGAAAATAGGGTTGTACTAGTAAATACTCCTTCCGGTCACTATTATAAGTCAAATTTGACTTTTTAGGTTCAAATATATTATATAATATATGTTGTAAGAAAGAAAATAGGGTTGTACTAGTAAATACTCCTTCCGGTCACTATTATAAGTCAAATTTGACTTTTTAGGTTCATTCAATAAATGATGTATGTAATTTATATATAGACTACATACATCATTTATTGAATGAATGAATCTAAAAAGTGAAATTTTACTTATAACAACGACCGGATGGAATAGTTTATTAAGTTTAAGTGGGAAGAATTAGACTTATGAGTTGGTGTCAATGAGGGGATAATTACCAAACTTTGTTTAATTTCAGTTTAATGGAAGTTGCCTAGTTGCTTTTCAACTTTTCTTTTTGGCAGGTCTTGTTGGCCATCTTAAGAAAATGATTTATAGGTAACACACAAGGTGTGCCACATGTCAAGATCTTGACTCTGATACCTCATCAGTCATTCCACATGAGCTCATATTGTTTACTCCCTTCGTTCCTTTTTAAGTGTCACTTTTGGAGAAATTTTTTGTTCCTATTTAACTGTCACTTTCAAAGTTCAATGCAACAATAAATGTTGTTTTACCAACATTACCCTTAGTTATTTATTGTGGAGAGAGAAATATATGAAATAAGATATTAAATGACTAAGGCTATTATAGTAAAAGTATAGATTATTGTATAAGAAAAAGTAACATTTATTGAGTGTCTTGGTTTGTGTAAAATGTTAAAAAGTGACACTTAAAAAGGAACGGAGGTAGTAATGGTTAATTGGCTTGTGCGGCACATAATAATAAATGTATCATCAAATAAGTTAGTTACTATAAATATTAATAGGGTCTACATTAGTTAGTTTAGGAAAAAAGCAAAGGATCCAATACAACCCTATAATAGGGTGTACAAAAACCATTATTATTTCAATAGAAATGAAATAATTTGAAGGGACTGATTCATCCTCATTTCACATATTGAAGCGGGAGAAATATTAAATTAAATTTTAAAAAAGTGATATAAATGTCATATGGTTAAGTGTACTATGATGCATAAGTGGAAAAATTGGCGCCAAGTACATTACATTATAGTGAATCTACATTAACTAACAAGACAAGACAATATATAATTATAATCTGATTGACAAGTAGTTTGAGTCTTTTAAATATATGTTTTACATAGAAAAAGTGCCTCATTGTTTATAAATAGAAATTAAATATAGTTTATAAACAATATTCACACTCGTTAATTCAGCAAACTTTTGTTTCAAATGACAAAACCGTGAGTTTCACATAAGATTTAAAGTGAGCAATACATCAAAAATGTATTATCATGAACTTGAGATCGAAACATTATTTTAAACATGATAGAAATAAAACTATCATGTTTAAGAGTCTAATTATATTACTATCGATCGATTCAGTTAGTATAGGTATTCACTCAATTTTACACAAATTCCGTGAGAATTTCATTGATAAATAGTATAATATTTTTTTTTGACAAAAATATGTGATAAATATAATATGTTTTTAAGTTTTGGGATTTTTATCAAACTGACGTGTTTCAATGTATGATGAGAAGTCAAACAATAGCACAGGTCCCATATTAAGCGATTAATAGCGGTTGATATTATTGCACCATCCAATAGCCTTTTTTAGGTTGATTATTACCTAACTATTAACTCGTAGATTTTATCTAACATTGCAATTATACCGTTGCTTAACTTGGTGGATTATACCATACCAGTCAAACAAAAACAAACTTGGTGATTATTTGGGGATTTTGACAGTTATTTTTACACAATATATTGTGTGAGAAGAGGTTAAAGTTATATATATCCAAAAATTTCAGCTGAATTTAGTTTTAAGGCAACTACTTTTATAGTTATTGCAGAAAATTTTACATTCATAAAATTTGAACCGTTAAAAAAATTGATAATATGACTCTATCTTGTAAAAATAGTTTGAGTTCGATTTTTGAATTCATTCATTTTGAATGTAACTCAATCCAAGTAAAAAAGAAAATCAGGTTTCTTGCTTCCATTTTGTTGATTAGTCACCTTGAGATTCAAAGAGTTTAAGTAGTGAAGATATTTTGAAGCGTCTACTAGGATTAAAGATCCTAATTACGATGAGTTTAAATTTCACATTATCACTATCACCATCACATGTCTCCTATTTTAATTAAATGAACTCAAATAACAAACTAATCATTATGAAGAATTTGAATTCAAATCTTAGTTAGAACAATTTTTGACTAAATTATATCTACTTTTCGATCAAACTTTAGATTACTAAAACCACTCTTTTGAAAAAGTAATGGTTAATATAAAAGATAAATACATCTTATAATGTTTAAATAAGACAATTTTTCATTTTCAAAACTTTTTTGTAAAGGGGAAAAAGACACTTGAGAAGGAAATGAAAATTAAGAAAATAAAGGAATAAGATATAAAATGAAATAAGACAAAAAACATCACCATTACATTGAGAATGATGCTTTATAGCACCACTATTTCATGTTGTAGTTGTGTGGGTTGGATAAGATAGAAATACATATTTCTTTGCATATCAATTTGGACCGTCATCACATTCCTATGGGCATGAGAGCCCTCCAAAGAAGGCTCTAAGCCCTCCAGAGAGGCCTGGGCGCCCTCCGGAAGGGCCTGGGCGCCCTCCAGAAGGATTCCTGAGCCCTGGCGCGCCCCCTGAAGGGCGCCGCCTCATTAAGCTTCTAGAACCCTCTAGAAACCGCCCAACAACCCCAAGATTACACAAATACCCCTGTTGCTTGGGAACCAAGCAACCAAAGCCCAAGCCCATAGCAGGCTATAAATACCACTCTTGAGAGCTTTCTCAAGGCATCCAATCATCAGTCTAAAACCCTAGTGCACGATTCTTAGCCCTAGAATCCTTGCCGTACTTTTGCAAGTACAGTTGGCGCCGTCTGCGGGGAAAGGTAAAACTAACCTTGACCACATTCCTGGATCGCAAACCGTGATTCAGAAACCCTTAAACGAGACCTCTAAGTCGTAAAGCTCCTTTGCGATTTAGAAACCCTAACCCTTTTTCGACCAACCTAAATCGCACCTCACGTACGATTCAGAGAAAAGCCTCTCATCATGGCAACAACCGAAGAATTAGAATCCATGCGAACCCAACTCGCTCAGCTGAAAGACCACAACGATGCCCTTCAGGCCTCGATGGAGACCATGCAACAAAAGCAACTGGAGGAAAGAGAAGACTCACACCAGGGCGAGCTAGATGACCCTGAACCACAACCATTATCCGCTGAAATTTGGGACGCACCGGTTCCAGAGGGCTTCAAGCCGCCCCACCTATCCACCTTCGACGGAAAGAACGACCCCATGGAGCACGTCACGGCCTTCAATACTCGCATGGCGGTTGTCGGGGCTCCCGATTCTTTGAAGTGCAAATTACTAGCAGGTACTTTCACTGACGCCGCCTTACGCTGGTACATGAATCTCCCACAGTTCTCCATCCTCAGCTACCAGGACATGACCAGGAAACTCACACAACAGTTCTCCGCCAGTCGACATCGCAAGGTCCCAGCAACTAGCCTCTTCAATGTACGACAAGGGCATAATGAATCCCTCAGAGACTACCTGGCCAGATTCAACGATACAACCATCAAGGTAATCAACCCCAACCAGGAAGTGTTCGTAGGAGCTTTCCAAAACGGACTGAGGGCAGGGCAGTTCAACGAATCTCTAGCCCAGAAACCGGCGGATTCCATGGAAGAAGTTATAGCCAGGGCAGAATGCTACATCAAGGGCGAGGAGAGCAACGCAGAAAAGAAGGCCAGAGACGCCAAGGAGCGCGCAAGCAATCCAGAACGGCGACCTTATCAACCAGCAGCTGGCAGAGATCGCGCCCCCTACAGAAGGCCGGAGAGGCGACCGTTCAACCCATATTCTCAAAGGGACTTCACACCCTTGAATACTAGACCAGAGCGGATCATGAAGGAGGTCTTAGAAGCAAGACTGATCCCAGAGCCCTTGCCAGCCCGAAGCCCCGTCATGGGAAGAGATGAAGATAAATGGTGCAAATATCATAAGGTACGAGGACACGACACAGACTCATGCATTCATCTTCGCCAAGAAATCGAGCGACTAATACAAAGTGGGAAGCTAAGAGGTTATGTGAGGGACAGTAGGGGCGAGAATAAACAAAAAACGGATAATAAGAAGGAGGAAGTGAACGACGAAAAAAGACACGCCATAAACACTATCTCAGGTGGCTTCGCCGGAGGGGGGGAGTCAAGTTCGTCACGAAAGAAATATGTGAGGCAGGTAATGCTATGCCAGGAATATGAAGAAACGGATCAGAAACACGAACCAGAGGTATCATTCGCGCCCAAAGATTTTCGAGATGTGATACCCCACGACGACGACCCCATGGTCATCACTTTACAAATCTTCAAGTGGGACGTGAAGCGGGTGTTGATAGACCCAGGAAGCTCTGCGGATATTCTTTACTACGACACATTTGATCGAATGGGACTAGACCCAGAGCAGCTGCAACCTTTCAGGGGAACTCTGGCGGGCTTCACAGGCGAGCAGGTTCATGTGAGAGGATACATCACCTTAAAGACAACTTTCGGAAGCGGATCGCACGCCAAAACCATTCGAGTTAGGTACCTCGTCGTAAACTCGCCTAGCTCTTACAACATCATCATTGGTCGCCCTGCCTTCAACCTGTTGGGCGGATTCTTGTCCACAAAGTATCTAGTAATGAAATACCCTCTTGACTCTGGAAAAATTGGAACTATTCGAGGCGATCAAAAACTCGCCAGGGAGTGCTATCATAACAGTTTGCGTTTGCAAAAGACCAGAAAGAAGTCAAGCAACGAAGTAAGGCACGAAGTCAACATGATCGATCTAGACCCCAGAGAAGGCTTCCAGCAAGAGCGCCTTGAACCCACTGAAGAGTTAAAAGAGGTCTCCATCGGACCGGAAGCCCACCATACAACAAAAATTGGCACGTCACTACCCCCTGAAGAGGAGATCGCCCTGGTCAAGCTACTAAAGAAGAATCTAGATCTCTTCGCCTGGCATCCATCAGAAATGCCAGGGATGGACCCCGACATTGCCTGCCACCACCTATCTATCAAGGCTGGCGTGAAACCGGTAGTACAGCGGAAAAGGAAGATGGGCGAGGAAAGAAGAAAGGCAGTTAATGAGGAAGTGAAAAAGCTAGTTGAAGCCCACTTTATCAGCGAAATAAAATACCCCACGTGGTTAGCCAACACTGTACTTGTCAAGAAAGCAAATGGGAAGTGGCGAATGTGCGTGGACTACACTGATTTGAACATGGCGTGCCCCAAAGATCCTTATCCTCTCCCTAACATCGACCACCTGATCGACAACGCCTCAGGTTACAAAACTCTAAGTTTCATGGATGCCTATTCAGGTTACAATCAAATACGGATGGACCCTCTGGACGCTCCAAAAACGGCCTTTATGACAAGCACAAAGAATTATCACTACGAAGTCATGTCGTTTGGTCTGAAGAACGCAGGCGCCACCTTCCAGCGATCTATAGACACCGCGTTCTCCGCACAGATAGGACGGAATCTGGAGGTATACATTGACGACCTAGTCGCAAAGACGAAGGAGGGATACAGTCACTCTGAAGATCTGGAGGAGATATTGAGCCAGGTTCGAAGATATAGGATTCGTCTGAACCCATCAAAATGTTCTTTCGGGGTGCAGGCGGGAAAATTCTTAGGTTTCCTCTTAACAAGACGAGGCATCGAGGCAAACCCTGACAAATGCCAGGCGATCATCAACATGAGAAGCCCCACCAACATCAAGGAAGTGCAACAACTCACAGGCAGGCTCGCCGCTCTCTCTCGTTTCTTGTCCTGCGCCGGCGACAAGGCCTTCTCTTTCTTCGCCTCCATTAAGAAAAAGGAGAAATTCGAATGGACTCCAGAATGTGAGGACGCTTTCCAGCAAATAAAGAAGTTCTTATCCAGTCCGCCCATCCTTCAGCGACCAACCCAGAACGCCATTCTTTTCCTGTACCTGGCGATATCTGACAACGCCATGAGCACAGTTTTGGTCGAAGATTCAGCAACAGGAGAGAAGCCGATTTATTTCGTCAGCAGGGTGTTCAGAGGAGCAGAGCTGCGATATCAGAAGATAGAACGTCTCGCCCTTGCTGTCGTCATAACGGCCAGAAAGCTTCGCCCCTACTTCCAAAGTCACAGAGTCGTCGTCAAATCAGACTACCCAATTAGGCATGTGCTGGGAAAACCTGACTTAGCCGGAAGAATGGTGGCTTGGTCCATCGAGCTTTCAGAGTATGACGTCCAGTTCGTACCAAGAGGGAGTATTAAATCCCAGGTGTTGGCAGACTTTGTAGTAGAGCTCGCCTCCCCAGCAGAGGAGCAACCCCCCTTCGTATGGCTCTTATCTGTAGATGGTTCATCCAACCTAAAAGGCAGTGGCGCGGGTGTTATCTTGGAGGGTCCGGACGGCGTCCTCATCGAGCAATCCCTCAGATTTGAATTTAAGGCAAGCAACAATCAGGCCGAGTATGAAGCTTTAATAGCCGGCATGACCCTCGCCCTAGAAATGGGCGCCGAAAATTTAAGAGCCAAGAGTGACTCCCAACTCGTAACAAGCCAGATCACAGGTGAATACCAGACAAAGGACACGCAGCTAGCCAAATACCTGACCAAGGTGCAGAGTCTCGCCAAGAAACTTCACTTCTTCGAAGCCGTTTATGTGCCACGGGAGCAGAATTCCAGAGCAGATTTGCTGGCAAAACTCGCCAGCACTAAGCGACCAGGCAACAACAGGACAGTTATCCAGGAAGTAGTCACAACACCTAGCACGAAGGTGGACGAAGTGCTTCAGGTCAACGAGAACACAGGAGGATGGATGGAGCCATTGCTTAGATATTTGACGGGGTCATTCACACCAACCGATGACGAGGAAGAACAGATAATCAGAAGACGAGCGTCCAAATTTACTTTGGTTTCTGGGAAACTCTACAAAAGAGGCCGCACGACTCCCTTGCTGCGATGCTTAGGAGAAGGCGAGACGCATTTGGTCCTTTTGGAAGTACACGAGGGCGTTTGCGGCAGTCATATAGGCGGGCGGGCTCTAGCCGCCAAACTCCTCCGCGCCGGATACTATTGGCCCACCATGCTTCAGGATAGCTCGAATTTCGTGAAGAAATGTGACAAATGCCAAAGATTTTCTGACAAGAAGCATGTCCCAGCTCAGGAGTTGACCTCTGTATACTCACCATGGCCATTTCACAAATGGGCGGTCGATATCGTTGGACCCTTTCCTCTCGCCCCAGGGCAGCTGAAATTTCTCATAGTCGGAGTGGATTACTTCACCAAATGGATCGAGGCAGAGGCAGTCTCTAAGATAACTGCGGAAAGGGTAAAGAAGTTCTACTGGAAGAAGATCATCTGTCGTTTCGGCCTACCTAAGTGCATAGTATCAGATAATGGAACTCAGTTCGCAAGCTCAACGGTGTTGGACTTCTGCAAGAACCTAGGGATACAGACAAAATTCGTCTCGGTAATTCATCCGCAAGCCAACGGACAAGCTGAATCGGCCAACAAAGTTATCCTTAGCGGGATCAAAAAGAAATTAGAAGCCGCCAAAGGTTTGTGGGCAGAACAACTCCATGAGGTACTATGGTCCTACCACACTACCCCTCATTCTACAACCAAGGAAACACCGTTCACTATGGTCTACGGCACCGACGCCATGATACCTGTCGAAATCGACACCCCCACATGGAGGCGAGATACGTTTTCAGAAGAAGCTAATGAAGTAGGTATGGCGGTAAGCATGGACGTCATTGATGAGGTCAGGGAGCAAGCACACATCAGGGAATTCGCAGCCAAGCAGAGAGCAGCTAGACGATATAACTCCAGAGTGATGCCCAGGGAGATGAAAGAGGGCGACCTAGTCCTCAAGCAGGTCGTCGCCCCAACCAGAATAGGCAAACTATTCCCAAACTGGGAAGGACCTTACAGAATCAGGGAAAAGTACGCTCACGGGGCGTATAAGTTGGAAGAATTGAATGGAGACGCCGTACCTCGCACTTGGAATGTGGCCAATCTGCGTCACTATTATAGCTAGATTCCTTTTCTTTTGCATTATTAATTCTATTAAATAAGGATGATGTAAAGATCACCACTGCAACTCTTATCTTTTGACTTTATCAATAATACAGGGTCAGGGTGGCACTCTTTTCCCCTGCAAGGGCAGGGGTTTTTAACGAGGCGCCCTTTCCTTTTTTCTTATCTATGACTCTATCCGCATTTTTTCTATCATGCAAACAGAATACGCCTGGCATTTTTTCCCAGATAAGGGCTCTGGCGGCTTCAACGCAATTACTCGACTAACCTTTCATCAGAGTTGAAAGCATAAAATACAAAGTCCTCCTTCAGAGTAGGAGGCGCCTTCCATCAGAGTTGGAAGTGAAAAGTCTTCCCCCAGAGCGGGAAGCCAAAAGTCCTCCTTCAGAGTAGGAGGCGCCTTCCATCAGAGTTGGAAGTGAAAAGTCTTCCCCCAGAGCGGGAAGCCCAAAGTCCTCCTTCAGAGTAGGAGACGCCTTCCATCAGAGTTGGAAGTGAAAGTCTTCCCCCAGAGCGGGAAGCCCAAAGTCCTCCTTCAGAGTAGGAGGCGCCTTCCATCAGAGTTGGAAGTGAAAGTCTTCCCCCAGAGCGGGAAGCCCAAAGTCCTCCTTCAGAGTAGGAGGCGCCTTCCATCAGAGTTGGAAGTGAAAGTCTTCCCCCAGAGCGGGAAGCCCAAAGTCCTCCTTCAGAGTAGGAGGCGCCTTCCATCAGAGTTGGAAGTAAAAGTCTTCCCCCAGAGCGGGAAGCCCAAAGTCCTCCTTCAGAGTAGGAGGCGCCTTCCATCAGAGTTGGAAGTGAAAGTCTTCCCCCAGAGCGGGAAGCCCAAAGTCCTCCTTCAGAGTAGGAGGCGCCTTCCATCAGAGTTGGAAGTGTAAACATCTTCCCTAAGAGTGGGAAGCAAAACATCCCTTCAGAATAAAAGATGAAAGAGTAAACGCCGGGCAACGAAATGCTTATAACGACATTTTAGGGCGACGAAATTTAAAAAGTAACGCAAATCACCAAAAGCTCTCGCTTTTTTGAAGAAACAACTCCTGAAGAACCATTCGACATATAAAAACAATCGCAGCATAGAGAGTCATAAACATTTACGGAATATCAAGCCATAAAGGAGTACCACATCTGACATAAAGAAAGCGTTCACAAATTGTCAAGCAACCAAAAGTGTTTAAAAGGGCGCTCTAAGAAGCCGCCAATATCAAGTTACAGACCAAGAAACATAGTTTAAATAAAAAACAAATAAAAAAGAGCAAGAACTATTCATCGTCCACCAACTCGCCGTTCGCAATAATCTTGAATGGATCAAGCTCATCAACTTTGGCCTCTGGGTTAAAAAGAAGCACCTGATCCTTGGCACGCATAAAGCCATCCTCAAAATATATCGCCAGAGCCCGCCGTCCTTCATCTACCGCCAACTCTGACTTTTCTAGTGCAGCCTTCGCCGCGTCCCTCTCTGCCTCTGCGGCCTCCTTAGCCTGCTTCATTTCTTCTAAGGCGGACTCGGCGGCTGCTTTATCTTTCAACGCATCCCTGAGACGGCTTTCTAGTCCAGAAGACTTGTGTTTCCACTTCTCCACATCTTCTGTAGCATCAGTATGCTTCTTCTCCACCAGGTCATACTTGCTCTCCAGGCAATGGCTCAACAGCATAGTCCTCAACGCCGCAGTCTGGATGTCCGCCACCAGGTCGCTACACTTAGCTTTCACTCCGGCTTCCACGTCCACCTTAGTGAAGGGTACCTGTTCCTTCACATACCTGCAAGATCCTCAAACAGTAAGGTCACTAGAGTTCAAAAGCCTAACGGCCAAAAGGAATCAACGCCTAAGAAAACAAAAATAAATATTATACCGGCGGATGTCGAATCCGGAATGCCAAAAGGAGTCCATCACGTCGTCGTTCAAAGAAGTCCCTCCGATTTCTTTTCCCGAAGGCGGGCGACTGCTGCTCGGCTTCGATCCTCTTCCCGTCCTCGCCTTCTTAGATGACGGCGAGGCCGCCGAAATAGGAGCATTTCCTCCACCAACAGCTTCGAGGTCATCTACCTCGATCACGCCAGAGTCGCCTTTGCCGGTTTCTTTCCTCTTCAGCCTCCTCAACGAAACGCCTGATGGACTGCTGGACACATAGCCATCAGGATTCTTACTCCTATCCAGATCAGCCAAGTACTTCTTCATCTCGGCACCAGTCAGGGGCAACATCTCGCCTGCACAAAGTGGAACAAACTCTGGTGAATAAACAAAACAAAGTGACGAAACAGGACGAATACAAAACTTTTAGAGGACACTCACGCAAATAAGCCGCCATGCGGACGCCGTCGCCCTCCCTATTTAACAAGTCATGGATATTTGTCAAGGGAACCTTCTCCAGGAACTGAGTTAGCTCATATTCGTAGGGCGACATTGCATCCAAGTCATACCCTCTAACCGCCAGAGGGGCACTGGTCCACCGAAGAGGGAACTTTGGTTCGCCTTTTACCAGAACTGAAGCCGTCGAACACCCCGGCGCCCCCTGCACTCTAACAAAAGTATCCCGCCATTCCTTCTTAAAATTACACGCATAAGGGGGGAAGAGCCTCTTTCCAGAGTGAGCAGAAATGGCTATCCAGGTCCCTTTATTGACGTCTTTTGTACCATAAAAGCAAAAAAAGACGGCGACAGAAGGCTCAAGACCTAGCGACTTGCAGAGAATTTCAAAACCCCGAATGAACGCCCAGCTATTTGGGAATATCTGTGTGGGCGCCACGTTCAGGAACTTCAAAACGTCCATCTCGAAGGGTGTGAAAGGGATTTTCACGCCGAATTCCTCTAAAACGGCAGTATAGACAAAGTAAGACTCGTCCCCCTCGCCCGCCATCTCCTGGTCGCACACGCGTTCATCTGGGTCACAGGACAACAACACCACATCCTCTTCCCGACCAGTGGCAGAAATATCGAATTTACTTCGAAACGAATCCATAGCAGTCACATCAACGTAAAGGGAATCTTCCAACAACACTTCCTCCGCAAACAAAGACATCCCTATTAGCCTAGAAGGTAACCTCTTTCCCTCCACGCGAGAAGTCCCCTGAAGTGGACGAATTTCCCAGCACTCGTCCTCCTTAGCTGCCCCTGAAGTGGCAGACAGAAACACACAGTCACTATCACGACCTGAACTATCACTTGACTCGCTCGAAAGGTCACTAAACAATTCCTCCCCGAATAACCCATCGTAATAAGCATCCCAGTTGATAACCCCATCAGCACCAGTAGCGTGCCTCAGACACGCTTTCCTCAGATTTTCTTTTTCAATCGGATCACTGGGTTGGATCAGTTTCCCCTCACCGTCGCACTCTCTAATTAAAACCATATCCTATGCTAAACGTTGTCGCTTTAAACGTAAAAATACAGAAAAGGGAAAAATGAAGGGAATAGTCAAAGTACCTGCGAGAGCGTAGAAGGCAGACCCTCGATGCTATAAAACCAACGAGCGAAAAGAGTAGAGAACCGGAGAAGAAGGCAGCAAAAAACGTCGGGAGAATAGGAAGTGGAGAAATGAAAACCCAGAAAAATCGCTTTTAAAGGAAAGCCAAAAGGTCGCCTCGGGAAGCGTGTCGGGCACAGTTAAGATCACGACACGTGGCGGTCATCGACGATTAATGGAATACCAAAGGTCCGTGAATACACCAAAAACGCCCCGGGAAACTCGCCACGAACAAGGAACGTACGAGATCGCCTAATGGCGACCACCTTCAAAGCAAAACATACAGCAAATCCGGATCATCAATCATCTCGCCTTGTCCCAAGACTCGTGCTTGGGGGGCATATAGAATACGGGCACGCAGAACATAAACCCTCAGATTCCGTCAAATCATTCCACGACAGACTCAGTGC
This sequence comes from Medicago sativa, assembly GCF_051527215.1. Lineage (NCBI taxonomy): Eukaryota > Viridiplantae > Streptophyta > Magnoliopsida > Fabales > Fabaceae > Medicago > Medicago sativa. Next base: position 26,324,042 of record NC_140750.1, read on the forward strand.
AGCGCTCCAAAGTTCAAGACCTATATCTACCCTTGGGGTATCCGTGACATCCGTAAACCGCCCCGGAGAAATCCTTTGAAATAGTCCGACGGCATAGCGAGATTTCACGAAACCGTCATCACTTCGCCTTGTCCCAAGACTCGTGCTTGGGGGGCTGTGGACCGTCATCATATTCCTAGATGAATCAAATGGTCCCAGAAAGACTCTTCGCATGACGTCATCACTTCGCCTTGTCCCAAGACTCGTGCTTGGGGGGCTGTGGACCGTCATCACATTCCTAAGGGCATGAGAGCCCTCCAAAGAAGGCTCTAAGCCCTCCAGAGAGGCCTGGGCGCCCTCCGGAAGGGCCTGGGCGCCCTCCAGAAGGATTCCTGAGCCCTGGCGCGCCCCCTGAAGGGCGCCGCCTCATTAAGCTTCTAGAACCCTCTAGAAACCGCCCAACAACCCCAAGATTACACAAATACCCCTGTTGCTTGGGAACCAAGCAACCAAAGCCCAAGCCCATAGCAGGCTATAAATACCACTCTTGAGAGCTTTCTCAAGGCATCCAATCATCAGTCTAAAACCCTAGTGCACGATTCTTAGCCCTAGAATCCTTACCGTACTTTTGCAAGTACACAATTGATGACTATTCAATGAATCCGAAAAATAAATTTTTGTCTATATTTTTATCTCTTTTGATGGGATGCGTCAAGTTTATGCAATACTGCAACATATAAGTGAAACATGAGAAGCCCAACATCAAGTTATTCAGATGACTTCTTCTCCTCAAAAAAGTAATTTAATATCATGTGACCCATTGAATCACATATTAGATATTAAACTGATAAAAATAGATCTTACGGTTGATAACAAAGAAAGTGTATAGTTATATTTAATCATTTCAATGTTCTTAAATGATTACTGAAGGCTACCTATTAGTTTATGAATGATGTATGTCTTTGTCCTTCATATGTAGGAATTAGAAAAGTTGCACAAAAATGGAATGAATGACACATACAAAATGGCAGAGAGAGGGGCCATAAATAGGAAGAAATTAGGTCCTTAAGGAAGGGTATGGTCAGTATAATGAGTGCCTGAGTGGTATTTTTCTTGGATTGTAGTAAGGGCAATGGTGGTGGAGTAGTATGCAATTTTTGCTGTCCACATGCTACACCATTGCAACACATATTATTAAAGGCTTGAATTGAACCAGGTTGGTAGGGTCCATATACAAACTCCAATTTTACACTATTTTTTTAAGGAAAAGTTGTGTCACCAAACATTAATTTATGAGTGGAATTTAGTGCCTTCATATGGTATCTAACTGACAAGGGTAACCGTCCTTGTTCAGGAACAACACTTCTCAAATACAACTCATTTGCAGCTACTGAATCAAAATTTGAAAATGGGGATGACAGGATTTTTTTATGTTTAGTACAGCATATTATAGTACTATAACTCAATTGAATATGCTGCCAATAAAAACAAACTCAAGTAAGTAAATATTTTAAGATTTACGTTGACAAATGTTCAAATAACACTTATTAAAAGAACCTAAAAGAGAAATTTTATGTTGAAAAAAGATCTTTTTATACTTTTTCAAGGTTGATCACACAATTTTTAATAAATACTATTTTTTTCGAAGTTTTTGTTAACGTTTTTCATATTTTAAAATCCAAAATGCCCCCCATTTTTTTTACTTATTTGATATCCTTAAAAAGAAAATTTGCTTCTCATTTCTCATAAGTAAAAGGCAAAATTATACGATTAGTCCCTTAACTTAATTTTAGGTAACACTTTCGTCCTTTATCTTTTTTTTGTAACGATTTAGTCCTTTCTGTTATAAAATGACAATATTTTATCATTTTTTATGAGATTTTTTCAATGAAATTTGATTTTCTAGGCTTGTATGATGAAGATTTGCGTTTGTCTATGAGTTTGATGAATTTTTTTTTGGAGTTTTTGATTATTTTTTTCATAAAAAGGATAACTACGTTGTTATTTTATAACATAACTAGTATTGATACCCGTGCTATAGCACGGGTAGCGCGGCTTCGCCGCGCTGTATGGCCGCGGCTCCGCCGCGTGTCGCGTATCGACTGTGCTTGATATAGTATTTGTTTTTGTCCATAGTGAAAATATGTAAAATATTTAAATCATAATAATGTATATGTTGATCGGTAGTAATGAAAAATTGTAAAATAATTAAATTTTAATATGAACAAATATATATTAAATTTTAGTATTGACGATATTAAAAAAACTAATAAATAAAAATAATCATAGTTTTTATTTTACTAATATGTTTTAATGTGAAAAATACTAATAAGCATCCCGTGAAAAATCATAACTAATGTATTATATAATATTGTTATAGTAAAATATATTTCATAAATAAGCATATTGTAACATATTCCCGTAAAAAAATACAATGGAATGTGTCATTGTTAATATATAGTCAATACACTCATATATATTTTATCGATATATTTTTATTAATATATAGTCAATACATCAACATATACTTTATTAATATATTAATAAAACTTAGACAAAACTTAGGCAGTTCCTTCAAAAAAAATTAAAACTCAGGCATTCGCGGTGTGTAAATAGAGATATTAAAAAAATACTAATTTTTTTTAAATATTAAAAATACTAATTACAACTGATAACTCGTTATAGTTACTAAAATGGGTCCCGTGTTACAATTGTACACTCGAACGGGTTTTTTATTGATACATTTTAAAAAATGGAAAAAATTGAAGTATGATTAATCATACTATATTATAATTTATTTGTTTGTTTTAGTATTGACGATATTAAAAAAAATGTAAATACATTTCACAATAAACATGTACTAACATATTCCCGTATAAAAACATATAATGAGATATATTTTTATTAATATATAGTTCATACACTCACATATATTTATCAATATATACTTCTCATTAGATTGTAGAAATAAGAATATAATAATATATTCCCGTAAAACAAACATATACTCACATATATAGTTTTATTAATATATAGTTCATAAACCCACATATATTTTTTTAATATATTAATAAAACTTAGATAGTCACGATGTTTAAATAGAGATATTAAAAAAATACTAATTAAAACTGATCACTCGTTGTAGCTGTTAAAATGAGTCTCGTATTATAATTGTACGCTCTATTTGAATTTATAAATAAATATATACTAACATATTCCCGTAAAGAAATATAGTGAGATATATTTTTGTTAATATATAGTGCATATACTCATTTGTATTCTATCAATATATAGTTTCCATTAAATTTCAGAAATAAGAATATATTAATATATTCCCATAAAAGAAACATATACTCATATATATTTTTATTAATATATAGTCAATACACCACCACCTTTTATTTCTTATTCTTCTTTAATTTTATATTTTTGGTTTTATAATTACATAAAATTACAATTATCGATTATAATTAAATTAAAATAAAGAAAAACTGAAAAAATATTTAAAAAATTTATTTAAATAATTTTTTGGGATCCATTTCACTAAAAAGAAGATTAAAACTTCACTTAGTTTGCTAATAGAAAGATATAATAAGAAGAAAATAATGAAAAACTTGGTATTTTTTTCTGTGCCCAAATGAAATGAACCAAGTCTCTATTTATAGAGAAAAAAAAATCATGAATTTTGATATAATTTGTTTTTTTTAAAATTATTTTTCGACAAAATAATTGATTTACAATTATAAAAAAAAATTAAAAACCGACCAACCAATCGAAACATTACACGTGTCCACCTATGTCCAGCTTTTTTGCTTTCTCTCTCCGGGCTCTGTTCTTCACTTGCGCCTGTCGGCGAGTGAGCTACACGCGCCAGTTTTGCTCGAATCATAACGCGACACGTGGCAGTTGCTTCCTTTCAAAGGGCAATGAAATTCCAAATATACCCTTAATTAGTATAAAAAACAACTGTGAAAATTAATAGAGTTAGGGACAGTTAGGTAATTGTGCTAGTATTGTGTTTTGTTATATTGAGAGTAGAAGGACTAAATCGTTACAAAAAAAAGATAAAGGACGAAAGTGTTACCTAAAATTAAGTTAATGGACTAATTGTGTAATTTTGCCTAAGTAAAATTTTAAAGTTAAAATGATTTTTCTTAATTTATATTATATAAAATAAAATCTGTTTCTCATTTTTCATAATTTCTTAAATAAATAATTATATTTCAACTTTGATTCTAAAAATTAGATATTACCTAATAAGAGGAGAGTAATGAGAGCAACAAAGTCACATATATCGGAAGGGTTAGTCTCTCACATCAAGCGACAAATTAATATTCAAATTCTAAGTAGGGAGGTGTCCACATTTAGTTTTCGTCAATGCATCAAATAATAACCTATATATAAAGAAAATACATAAATTACTCCGGAGTATATAGATGAGATCACTCACATGTCTTACAGTTGGACTAATGGTTTCAACTCTCAAGTTCGAGTCTAGGGCATAAAATATTGTAGGATTATAACATCTGAACAAAACAACTTTCAACTTCCTTTCAAGAAAAAAAAAACTTCCCTTCAAGAAAAAACATCTTTCAACTTTGTGAACTCACCCGACCGAGATTAACCATTTATTTTTAAGTAGCTTATTGAATAGAAATTCACCGAGAAGATGTGGGGTGTCGGAGTTTGAACAACGACCCTTACATATATTATGCAATATCCATATCAAACGAGTTAAGCTCATGACGTACTGAGGTTAACCATTTTAAAACCCAGCAAAATTTTAAGATCAAAACTCAATTTTAACGGACAGATCTTAATTATAGTTCAATTGATGCTCATTGTCCCCTCCCCTCCTCTCTAGTGTTAAAATGTTTTTCCAATTTTGAAATATATGATAGTGAAATTCCAAACATATTCACAACCACCAACATCAAATCCCTTAAGAATCAAAATGATATTAATGTCAAGGACATGAATTCTATGCTGTCTAATCTACACAAAATATGTTACAAGATCAGAATACACAAAAGGGCAAATCCGTCATATAAGCCAAGATAGCTGGGATGGGATCTTGTTCAATATTTTTCATATAAATTGAAGAGCATATATTCCTAAAATTCAAAAATCAAAATTAAGGAAAACGTCACGTGGTATATATATGTGGAATTAGATATGCCAAAAGGAGTATATAATTATAAACCACGTGTATGCACTAAATATGGTCCACTTAATCTTAGAAAACTAGTTGTTCTTCTTAATTTTCAAGCTCCAACCCCACATAATACTTCCAAATTACGATCCGAAGATAAAAAAGAACAAATTTAAAGAAACGTTTTTTCTTTTCTTTTCAAAGAGTCTAGTAATCATAAATTCACTATTGAAGTGAATAAGTGAAAAATTTAAGGTTTAAACACTGAATATAATGGCGCAACCAACCCAACAAAACAAACATCAAAATCTAAGAGTAGTCACACCTGAGCATCTAAACGATTTAGTAGATTTTTTTTAATTTTTATTTTAAGTTGAAATAAAAAAAATCATTCTTTATAACAGAAAAGTAATAAAATCACTCCAAATTTGTTAATTGAATGTGACATTGAATTACTCCAAAGGCTTCCTTCACATCCCTTCATTTTCTTGCTACTTACTCCATCCTATATTACTCCTTTTGACCTATTCTTTTCTTTATCATTTTGCACTAGCTATCCATTATTACTTTGTTTCATGGCATCACCCTAGAGAGCTCAACCCCATGAACTTTTTCCTTTGAGAAAACAATCATGTTACCAAGGGAAGAGGGGGACCAATATAAAAGAGTTGCATCTAATGATTCAAACCATGTGCAAAGATGAAATGAGTTGTTAAACTTTGTTCTTTACTGTAGAATTTTTATTTTTAAGTACAAAGCTTTAGGATCTTCTCTTTTGTTAAGGCTGTAAGACACATGCTCTTGAAGTACATTCCGCATGCTAGTTAGTTGGCTCCTTCTTATACAAGCTTTATTTATTTATTTGTTTGTTTTTTCCTTTTTTATTATTTTGGTCAAGACACCTTACAAATTAAGCTGTATATTAAGAAACCTCTCTATAGAATCAGTGACAATTTATTTTTAAAAAGACTGAAATGAATTTATAGTCTTTTTTTTTTAAAAAAAAATCATTGCTTTTCATTCACTATTAATACTCCAAAAAGGTAATCCACTATCACAAGTTTACAAAGGAGGTTCATGGTAGTTGAATTAGATGGATGGCTCATAACATAGTTCTAATACTCCACAAAAAGTTTTCCATGTTGAGAGTTTCTTGATTGCGTGCATTGACTTAAAATAGCCAACGGATTACCTTACAAGAAGAAGGGGATAAAAAGACCATACATTGAACTTCGCCGAAGTTGAGTTGGGTCTAAGCTCTACAAAATCTACTTATAATGTGAGGATTGTCCGCCATGTACAAACACATTTTCAGACTTAATTCAACGTGAGACTCTTTGACACAACCATCATGCCTAATATTGGATATTTGAAGCATGACGAACATGTTCTGATAGCGAGAGACTCAATAACAGATGGCTCAATTGTTGGATCATGAGGATAGTCCAATGATCATCTACATTAGATGAAGAGCACCATACATGTGAGATGGACACCACATCTTAATCTACAGTAGCGGAGTCAGAAATTTTGAATAGTGAGGGCAATATTTATATATAAATTTCTAACATTAAATATATTTAAAATATCATAATAATTTTTGTGTGGATTTTCTCTATTCTAAAATGAAAAAAGAATAAAATAAGTGTTTCAAATATATATTGACTAGAACTTTTTTTTTATAGAAAAAAGGACTTTTATAATTGTTATTATTATTTCAAATAATAAATAAATCAAATTTAGGTATATAACATTATAGAAGTACTGCTTTCGAAAAACGAAGTTAAATAAAAGAAAGAAAGAGTAGGAAAACACATAGGGGAGAGATGCATGTATTATTAATAAGAGGAATGATATTTTGACAACCAATTTTACACAACTTTTCGTGACAACCTTTTTGCTCTCTTCTTATTGGACAATAATAATAGGGAGATAAAAAGAAAGAGAGAAAATAAAAGTACAATAAAAGTATAAGATAGAGTTATCATAAAAGTTGTTTAAAAATGGTTGTACAAATATCAATTCTCTATTCATAATATGTCATCTAGTTATCATATTCTAACATCATATTTATAATACTATTTGTATATGTGATGTAGTGTTATATAGGATGGATACGAGAAACTCAAAATTAGTGGGGGCACTGGCCTGCAGAAGAGCCAGTGGCTCCGCCACTGTTAATCTAAAACCTTAAGGCATCGAGTTTATGAGTCATTTCACTTATATGTTGTTCAACCTCAAATGAAAGTTTTTTTTTCATCCACATACACTTGCACTGTCGTTGTCACGTGAACGTATAAAACACACCGCCTGATCAACATTCTCAAGAACACTTTTGACACAAGGAACTAGTCAAACCCTTTGTCGAACCATTGGCTCTAATACAATTGTTGGTTCATAAGAGGAGTTCGGAAGATCATCCACATTGAGTCAAGAGCAAGCACACAAGTGAGAGAGACACCACATCTTTACCTAAAACATCAAGGAATAAAATTTATGGATCCTCTCACCTATATGTTGTTCAACCTTCACATTTTTTTTTTTTTGGTTACTTCAACCTTCACATTTCAAAGTAATGTCAGACTTCAAACTAATATTTACTACAAATATATCTTACACACACATGATATATATATATAATACAATCATAGGATTTGGTTAGACCCAAACACAGCCCCTATAAAATTACTTTTTCAAATAAATATTATTCATCACTTATAAACATATTTTCAAATCTTATCTCATTTAATGTAACATTTTTAAGAAATTTGATGTAACATTTTCCACAAAATGAGGAGATATATTTAATTTTGAGAGTTTTGGCCTCAACTGGGGGTTGGGTTAGGAACATGCTAGCTAACAAAGTTGTTTCTTGAGAGTGGCAAATTTGGCAGCCAAGGGAAGCTTAACATGAATTCGCATCTCTTATATTTATGCAAGACATTGGTTAAGTAAATCATTATTACTGTAGTCAAATTTTTTAGGTTTAGGAGACGATGAAAATGATAGCATCAAATGTTGCTAACTACAACTATAGTAGTGCATTTCAAGTAACTACAAAAACTCAGGGAATGATGAAACATAATTTAAAAATGAATTAGTTCTTCTCTACTCATTTACACTCTGTTTGGTAGGATAGAAATAGGGAAGAGAGAGTAAAGGAAGAGAGAAGTTGAAGAGAGATGGTGAACTTCTCTTGTTTGGTAGGGAAGAGAAATAGGGGAGAGAGACTAAAAAGCCATGGGTCCCACACAAAATTCTTTCTCCCCATAGCTGACGAGAAATAGAAGGAGAGATGGGATGCTTTTTCATATTCCTATTATACCCCTCATTTCTCTTTTCATTCAATTAATTTTTTATGCCTTTGTTATACTCCCTCAGTTTCAAAATGGGTGTCGTTTTAGGTGTTTACACACATATTAAGAAATGCAATGATTAAAAGAAAGAGAATGGTTATTTTACCAAATTATCCTTATTAACTATTGGTTAGTTTTAAAAGTAATACTTTGGAAGTAGTGTGCAGAGTATTAATTGGAGGGTACAATTGAAAAGAAAAAGTTATTATTGCATTGGAAACTGAAAGTGACATTCATTTTGAAACAAATTTTTTTGGTTAAAGCGACACTCATTTTGAAACGGATGGAGTACTTTATTGTACTGTAATTTTTTTCCAACGACAACTGTGCTTCGTTCATTCCTTAAAAAAAGCTTTATTTCATATGAAGTGGCTGTTTTCTAGTATAAATATAGAGTGTGTTTGCTATTTCACAAGTGTACTGCTGTTTATTATTTCACAAAACATTTACGAAATATTACAATTTTTTTTGTAAATACTATTATTTTTATTGATAGAAAAAATACTTAAATTTATTATATAAAAAATATATGTTTCATTTAAAATAAGTAGTTAAATTAATTAATTGAATTTAAACAAAAGAATCAAATTAGTTTGAATGGAAATGTTATTTTAACATAGGGACATTATAGTACTTTTAAATATAAACAACACTTCTCTCTTCTCTATTTCTCTCATTTCTCTTTTATACCAAACAATCCATCAAATCTACTATATTTCTCATCTTTTTCTCTCTTTTCAAACTCTCTCTTACCTACTTCTCTCTTCACAACTTCTCTTCTACACCAAACACACATCTATACATAGATATCATAGTTGGTTTAGTTTTCTAAAGTTGTCTAACACCAAAAGAAATTAAAAAGTAAAAAAATCTCAAGTTGGAGTCGAAAAAAATAAGCTCAACTCAGTTGTGAGCTGCCATAAAAAATGGGCTTTGCCTATTATACTTGGAAATTGCTGTTAAGCCCCCCACATTGCTACAGACACCCTAAAATTCCGAAAATGCTCATATCCACAATCATGGGTAGTTGCGTTCCAATGCTCTTGGAAGTTATGTTCTGATACTTCTAGCTCTATTAACAGGAACTAACTTTGTCTTCTTTTTGATCTTTGGCAATGGTTGTGTTAAGAAAAACAAACAAAATTCAAAATTCATATGCTTAGTCAAATAGAAAACAAAATTGGAACATCAAATGTATATGATTCTTGTTTTTATCTTCAACTACAATGGAACAAATGAATAAAGAGGTACGCGACCTCTGAGTGAGGATTCCATTTCTGAACAATTAGTGTAGCTAGAAACAATTCTTGATTTTATGATTGCATTTTTTTTTTCCCATTTTTCTTGTGGCTGATTCTGTTTTTCAGACGCTGCTGAATATGAAGCATGTGATTTTTTTTTTGTAAAACTAGTTTTAGTATGATATGATAATTTGAAAATTGTGATTTAAGGATCAGCTGTAATTAAGTTCATATTATTTGTGATTTTGTGATTTTGTTCCGTAAATATATTGTTAGCAATCTGCAGTCTCTAATGAATAGCATCAGGAAAGTAAGTTGCAAGGAAAATAAAGTTCAATCCACCTACTATTTAATTTTCTTTTATTTGTTTCATTATAATTATTACTTATCATAATCGAGTAAACCATCAAATTAGTCCCTGAATTTTCACGCGTCGGCCAACTTAGTCCCTCAATTATACGAAATTTCTAATTAGTCCCTGAATTTGTCAAACGTCGATCAAAAAGGTCCCTCCGTCAAAGTGCTCCGTTAGCCATGCTGACATGTCGCCCTGCATGCTGTGTTGTCTTGTACGCGTGGCAAGAAGGAAGCCACGTGTTCAGGGACTAATTTGATTGATTTGGAAAAAGTTCATTTTTCACTTTTCAGTTTATTTTTTTTCCTGCTTTTCCCATTTTGCCCCTGCATTACATATTCCTCCTTCTTCACATTTCAGTCAGAACCATCAAAAACATCATTGACCCTTCTCCTTCCCGCTAAAAATTTCTCCATTCTCACCCCTCCAAAATCATCATCATCTCCGGCGATTCTGACGTTGGTAATGAAGAGGAAAATGTTGGTGCTTCTGATGAAGATTTACGGTGGCTGGTTTTGTGACCACCAGGTGCTTGATAAGATGGAAAAGCTTTGTCGCAAACACTGCACTTGTGGTTCAACTTCACTGGTGATGGCGGCGACTGCAACGGTTGTTGTTCCTGTGAAGATGATGATTCAATTTGGTGATGAGATTCAGAGATGTTGATTTTTTCATTGGTGTTGCTTTGTGAGAGCATGATTTTTTCGTTAGTAGCTCCTGTTGGAGAAGAATTCAAAGCTTGCAACTCTAAAACCATTAAGCAATAATCAATTGATTAATTGAGGTTAAGTATGTTTGGTTGAGGATAGAAAATGAGTTGTGTTGGTTGGGTAGTGTTGTTGTGTTGTGTGTTGAGTGATGAATGAATATGAATGAGTTGGATGAATGACTTTTTCAAAGTCAAATCAAAACTAGTTATGTTAATGCCTATGCTTTGCTTTACTTGCTACTACGTGATACGTCTGCGCTACCTTTCCTTTTTCTCTCTCTTTCTAGGTGTATCATGTCATGAGTGATGTATGTGTGAACTACTACTAGCAGTAAATTTGTGTGTTATGTAATTTCAAGGATCTATTTGATATATGATTAAAAAATTCAGGGACTTATTTGATGGTTTTTAATATTAAGTAGGGATGTATTTGAAGGTTACATTTCTGAATCATCTTCAACCTCTTTTCATCACCATTAAACTTGGACATAGCTTGAGGAGTTTCATTGGCAGCAGGATTAGGCACTGTCTTGGCCTTTTTTACCTGTGTTATGCCTTTAGAATTGATATTTTTTAATCTTTTAGGTCTCCCCTGAAATAATATGAACACAATAATGCATAAGAAAATATTTTACCTGAGTCATATCAGATAATGTAACACAATTTTGCACAGTTTTGCACATAATTCTGCATAGTTTTACACACAAATTTTGCGCAGTTTTACACACGAATTTTGCACCATTTACATACAAATTCTGCACAATTTTGCACGTAGATAATCATCAAAATCTGCACATTTTTATGCATAATTCTGCCCAGTTTTGCATACAATTTCTGCACATTTTTATGCATAATTCTGCGCAGTTTTGCACAATTTTACATTTATTTTGCCCATTGATAGGTGTGATTCCTTCTTCATAATATTTCTTATAAGTATCTTTATGGTAATACCTTTGCACATAGTTGACAGGGTCGTCAACCTTTTTATGAATTGCCGAGACTGCATGCCGGCATGGTATTCCAACTAATTCCCAGAAATTGCATGAGCATGAATGTTTTTCCAGATCAACAGTGAAGCTATCAGTCATATTAACATGAGTCACTTGAAAGGATAATCTACCAGCATAATGCCTCAAAATTGGGTTGCTTTTGCCTATGTAATTTCTCAGACTTATGACTTATGACCTATGCCTTTTGCCTATATAATATTTCAGTTTCAATTTGTGTGTTCTGTAATTTCAAGGATCTGTTTGATATATGATTAAAAAATTCAAGGACTTATTTGATGGTTTTTAATATTACTTAGGGATGTATTTGAAGGTTACATTTCTGAATCATCTTCAACCTCTTTTCATCACCATTAAAGTTGGAGCTTGAAGACGAAGCTCGACTTTAATAACAGTTTTTTCCCATATCCCCATTTAATTAGAATGTAGATTGCATATTGTTTAATTAGGGTTCCAATTTTATACAATTGGGGAAGACAGATACGTTGGGGAAGAAAAGAGCTGTTTGGGAAGAAGCCAAAAAAATTTCTGCAAATCAATCAATTTAGTCCTTCAAAATGTTTGTTATTTTCGGCCAAATTAGTCCCTGCCTACGTGGCGTATGACATGTGAGAGGTTAACGGCCACGTCAGCCCGTTAACCCTCCGTTTGGACTGAAGGACGAAATTGATTGACAATTTACAAATTCAGGGATTAATTAGAAATTTCGTATAATTGAGGGACTAAGTTGGCCGACGCGTGAAAATTCAGGGACTAAGTTGAGTATTTACTCTATCATAATCCTTACCAGATTGCGAACTAACATGATAATATGAAGCATAAGAAAAGGGGATCACTTCCCCATATGGTATAACTTGACTATATCGGATCAGGCACAGTGATGCCCTATGTTGAAAAATGCCTATGAAGTCCGGATACTCCAAAATGGTGCCGTACCCGTGTCGGATACGTATCAGATACCGATACTCCGCGGATACTCCGGATACCGTATCCTAGAAGTATCAGAATTAATTATTTTAATTTAAAATATATATTATATCGGATACTTATAAGATACTCGACGGATACACACAGATACTTATAAGATATTTCACAGAGACGTATCCAAAAAAATAAAGTGTATAAAAATGAGATTGTGTTGTGAAAATTTAAGATACGAATCACATTATTTTTTGATTAACAAATTAAATATTATGATTTTGATGGATGAAAGTAACGAGAGAGGGAAGATTTAATCAATCAATATTAAACAAACTTTGTTTTGAGTTCTTTTATTGATACATTTGTTGATATCCTAACATATGAATGAAAATAGAATATGATTATACAAAAACTTTACATTTTTTATTTTGATCAGATGTATTTTATTTTATTTTTTGTAAATTGTGACTTTTATGATTATATAGTATGAGTAATCAATGTTTTTTTAAGTATTACACGCATATAAGTTTTAATATTAATATTTTGTTAACGTATCTTAGCCGTATCGTATCCTAAATTTTAAAATTTTCGCGTATCCGCGTACCCGTATCGTATTGTACCCGTATCGTACTACGTATCCGGGCTTCATAGAAAAATGCTTGTAGAAAAATATTTAATCAAATTGAAAATTGGAACCACGTTTTTGAAACAGTGAATCATATCAAATCATAAGATTACGAATAACAACTTAATAGCTTCAAATATGTCATAATAATAATGTTCAATTCAATAATTGAGAGCTAGAAAATGTGGGGGAAGAAATGTACACCACCAGCCTCACAAAACAAAATACGCAAATGTTAACTTGTGCCCTCAAGGGCACATTTTAAGGAACTTATTATAGAAATATATGTATCAAAAGTTGTGATGTCAACTTCTAAAAAGTTAAAATATTATATATTTCAATGCAAAATTGCTCTTTTTGAGTTTCTTAACATGTGCCCTTAGGGCACAAGTTAACATGACCCAAAAAAATAAAAAGCCATACATCATAAGTCAAAGTTAGGAAAGATCAGTTATAAAGCACGAACACCTTTAGGACTAGGCGTGTTGCGGTGTCTGACACACGTCAGTGTCCGATACTCTTATGATACTCGTATGATACGTGTCGGACAACCAAAACCGATGTTCAAAATAAAATTCTTTTTTCTATACTTTGATGCTCCAAAACCTATACAACACTCATATGAGCCGTATCGGACAACTCAGTCAAAAGTCTGAAACATTTGTGATTCCCAACATCCTTGTGTCATTTCTTTGTGGTGGGTGTTGTTGCACATATTAGGCCTTTACGGGGTTCTCATTCTTATCGCGGTTGGTTGCAGTTCTTATTCATAGTGCACTATTCACTCTTGAAATTTTTCAGAGCAACATCTATGAATTTCTTTCTAGTGTTGGGTACGCATGAATTCACGTGGAATTCGTAAGAACTGCCGAACCACACGTTTCAAAGAAGGAATAACGGTGCTTAGTTGAAGAAAAATGTTTAAACAATAGAAAATTAATAAATAAACGGCGAAATGGATAAAGACACCGCTAGCTATTTATTTATTAATTGCTACACAAGCTGAGTGTTCTCAAACCTATACAGGTCTCAATCTATTTGCTTGGTTTTATAGACAGCTTTCTTATATAGTTCTCTAAAATCTTCCGATGTGGGACTTAGCCTTTTTTCTCATTCAACAGCTTTGTCCATTTATGCTACTAGCTGCCTGTCAACTTTGATGTTTTGATGTTTTTTTTTCTTTCTTTTGGATGTGTAAATATTTTTAACATTGGTATTGCGAATCGAAGCGTACCGAAAGCTGTATACCCCTATACGTACCGAATTCTTCACACGTCGCGTACCGCGAACCCGTACCCGTACCGCCTACCAACGCAAATTGCAAATTGTGTGACTATGTCCGAGACAATAAACACTTCATCATGTTTATTCCAAAGGAGTATTTCTTTAGACTTTTGATCCTTTTCTTCTTGGTCATCCATTTCGAGCGCTACTAGGATCTCATCCTTCAAAACATTATCAACTTTGTTTGTTGTTAGGAAGAACATTTTTGTTGCTATGTTTTGAAGTGATTCCCTTCAAGTCGAAACAGTTTGTACTAGTCAAGAATAGTTAAACCTGAGTTAGTAATTTTTTTGGTGGACATGTCAGAAAAGAAATGTCTTAAAATTGATGAAACCAAAGTTAAAATCCTTCAAAAGTATTGCAGCCACCGATGAGGTTATTGGACTGAGTCGTTGACTAGATTGCTCTTTTAAAGACGTTTTATAGAACTACCGAAAATTTTGCAAGCAAACTATTATTCACAACGTCCCTAGGATAAAACAACTCAACTACACCCTCAAATATGTTGCTTAAATATGGTATTATGATCACTCTAATACGGTCCTAGGACCACTCTTAAACGGAAGGGATAATGGTTACTAAGACAACTCCAATTATTGAAAGGACAATGATATTGTGACCACTTTAAATATCAAAAGGACACATTTATCAAAAGAGACAAAAAAACCCACTCTAAGTATCAAAGAGACAATGATATTATGATGAATTTTGCTCTTCACCCAGCAAATTTCGCTCGCGCCCTGCAGCCATGCCCAAAATGCCCCCGCGGCAGTTAACTTGCGCAAGCGTAAATTAATGCGCAAGTTAAGTTACGTGGCGCAAGTTAAGTGGCGCAAGGCTACTTTTTTTAATTTATTTACTATTTTCAAATTATGTTATTAACTATTTTCAAATTATGTTATTAACTTTATTCTAAATTAATTTATTAACTTTATTGGAAATTAATTGCTACTTTTTTTTAATTTATTTACTATTTTCAAAATTATGTTATTAAATTTATTCTAAATTAATTTATTAACTTTATTCTAAATTATTTTGTTTACATTAATCTAAATTATTGATTCGATATTATTCTTTAAATAAATACAAATATAAATAAAGGTAAATACAAAATTAGAAACTAAAAGCAAATATAAAATAAATGAACAAAATTGAGGCATATAATAATATCTCATTTTATTAATAATTCATACAATAATTTTGAACTTATTCACTAAATCTACTTATTTTATCCTTCTTGGGGTAAAAAGTGAACAATCTTCGTGGGGTAAAAAGTGAACAATCTTCGTGGGGTAAAATAGTGAGCAACCTTCTTGGGGAAAATACATCATCAATCCTTGGACTAAATTTAAATCTGGTTTTTTTTACCACAATAAGTTCTTTTTACCCACGGTAAAAAGTTTCTGCGGTTAAAAAAGCAGGTTTAAAATTATCACAAGAGTCGATCACTTCCCCAAGTCGGCTACTCACTACTTTACCCCGACGAAAATTGATCACTTTTTACCCCAAAGAGAATATTGAAAAAAAAAAAGAAAGAAGAGAAATAGAGGGAGAGAGTGAGGAGGGGGAGAAAGTAATATAGTGTGAGGAATTAGGGAAGTATGGAGAGGTATTTATAGGTAGAAATGAGAGCCTAGGTTGTAACTACCATAAATGTGGTAAAAAAAATGTGTAAATGTTGTAAAAAACGTGTAGATTGAAGGTTGAAAATGTGACCACCGTCCACAAAAACGTGTGTTCTTGAGGACAGACCACCGGCCAACGTGCGTGAATTAACTCGCGCATAGGCCAGTGGTGGGTGACTTAAGTCACGCATTGATTACAACGTGCGTTAGTTAAGTCACGCTGCGTGACTTAACTAACGCAAGGGTATATTCGGAAGGCTTGCAGGGCGCGAGCAAAATGTGTAGGGTGAAGTGCAAATTTCTATTATGATAACTTTAAATATCAAAATAACATAACACACTCTAATATCAAAATGAAATAACTAGCAGATATGTGTAAACTAAACGATGCAAGACTTCATAATATTTCAAGTCACACTACTATACTCTACTATCCAATTTTGATCTCTATAAATTTTATTTTATTTTCAATTCACACGCTATTGTGTTCCAACAACACATAAATTAATCGTTAAAAGATAAGTATGATGAGTCAGACTTAAGACAATGATATATCTAGTTAAGTTCTAAGGAGAAACACTTGTGTGGACCAGGACCAAGAATTTTGGTTTGGTCACACACACAAGTTTTTTTCTTCTCTCTCTTCTCTTCTCTCTTCTCCATTTTCTCTCTCTTCTCTCTTATCTTTTTTCTCTTTGTGTGACCAAAGACCACTTGTGTGGATCAGGACCACAGAAGATTTTCTCTCCTAAATGGTATCATTACATGCATACAAAAAGTCCAAATCAATCGTTTAGTCTACAGTATTGCAAATTAACAATATTCAATTAACATTGTTGCAGTCAGGTTTGACGTCGGCAAGGAAATCACGACGAAATTAACAATGCTCAAAATCACCATCCCTTTATAATTTTTTTTTACTAATAGATAGCTACAATGTGGTCCATAAATTAGTTTAAAATTATAAATATATAATGATATGGTGGCTATTCAGGTGAATATGTTTGATTAAAAAACATAGTAAAATAATGTTAAAACCACAGGCTGGTTGAAATATGGTCCATTAACTAAAATTATATATGTATTGATTTCAAATCTTTAATATTTATTTACCTAAAGAAACAAATGAAGATGATTCATCGAATGCTAATTAGGCACATAATGGACCCACCAACCGTCCACCCTACAATTTTGTCATGCATCACAATCGATTATAGTCCCAATTTCTCACTTAATTCATTTCTTTGATTTGTATATAGGGTGTTTGATCAAAATCAAACAATTTATAGTTATAGTTAAACTATGTATGTATGTTGACTAAATCGAATAGTTGAGATGTGAGTTGTTTGATTTTGATCAAACAACCTCCCATCCATGATTGTAAAAAATACAATTGTGTTAAATTTAGATCATGTGTCACATTCTTTTGGCGATTAGTTTTTCTTTTTAAATTATGTCACCTTGATTGGTGTTCCTAGATAAACTCAATTTGAAGATCTAACCAAGTGTTTGGTTTTTCTTATAATCATTGTTTGGATGATAAATTTGGTTTGGATGATATATTTATGATTTTTAATCAAGGACTCTAACTTATTGACACCCAAATAATGAACTTTTTTTTTGGAGAGAAATAATGAACTTGTTAGATTTGTTGTTTTATAGCTATAATAATTCAAAACTTTTAATGGCTTAATTTAAGTGTTGAATTTTTTTTTTTGGTTACAATTTAAGTGTTGAATATGAAAATGGTATTTTAATTTAGTTTAGATGTTACTATAATTTAGTCCAAATGCGACTCTTTTGTGGAATATACCATTTAATTACACTTTTTGGAATTATAAAAATCATAGTACCAAATCAATGTTGGCCAACATCAACGAAAGAAAATTTGATTGGTTCTAGTAAACTCTATCTATAAATATGATTGTGACTCAAATTTGTATCAATCCCATTAAATCTCGATTCTTCGTGGCAACAACCATGACCACAATTGAAAATTTTCACACAACTCTATTTAATTTGTTTATTTTTTGTAGTAGCATAACATCAATCAATAAGTTAACACATGACACAATGATGAGTTCACTTCATACATTACACCAACGTTACGTTATTAAAATGTTCCTTATCACGTCACGTTAATAATGCTACGGTAATAAATTACTATAAAAAGAAAAAACATGCACTTGTTCAACCCCTCCCTCCTTACGTTTGATCAAAAAGAAACAGCTTATAATAAAATAAGCAAAACGTTAACGTCATTTTAAACCCCACTTCACAAACATTTTTTATATATAAAGAAAAAAACTTACAACATTAACCAAACATCACCATTAATTTCTCAGTTACAGAGAAAAACCTTATCTGAACCAAAGAAAATTTATATTAAATTTGTCTTTGAATACAAGTTATTTTTTTATCACTATGGGTGAAGAAGATTCTGTATCAATATATGATATAATTGTAAGTTGGTTTACTCCTTCGTGTATATTCTTAATCGTTAACCTTGTCATAGGTACCATAGCTATTACTTCTCATTTTGCCACTAAAAAAAAACGGCAACTCGACTCGCCGCCGCAACTTGTCCGTTCATCGTCGTTTCTTGGACGAGTCACATCCTTTGGACTCAGTTGCTGTAAATTTGAACCAGCATCAGCAGCAGCAACAATAACAACGCCTGAAGAAACCCAGGTCGAACTGGTTCAGAACCAAGACTTGACCCGAGTCAACAGGACAGTATCATCTACCCTGTTGGACCGGGTCAAGTCAATCGACCTGGGCCTCAATAAAACAGAAATGAATGGAGACCCAGGTGATTCTACACCGTTGATCCGAGCTCCGTCCTTGTTAGAACGGCTGATGTCGGGGAATTTTCGTCGATTAGATTCGGTAAAGGTGGTGGAGAAGGAGAAGAAACCTGAATCAGAACTGGAACTCAAACCTGAAAGGAAGTTTGTGAGAGGAAGGGCAGAAGAGGAAGAAGTTGATGCAAAGGCTGATGATTTTATAAAAAGGTTTAAGCAACAACTTAGGTTGGAAAGGCTTGATTCTATTTTACGTTATAGAGACATACTTCATCGAAACTGAAGAGAATAACATTCAAGAGAGAAAAAAGAAGAAGAACAAGAAGAAGAAGATGGTGTCTTTAGTAAAAGATGTTATATATGGTTTGTTGTTTGTAAAGATGTTATATGTTGCCAGGTTTTAATTAGTTTAGTGTTATTGAAATACTGTTTAGTTTTGGAACTGATTATGATTCATTATATCATACAATTAGTTTAGTAATTTCATTCATCCTTGTTTTGTTCACATCCCAAAAATAAATTTAAGAGGTAATTGGAACAAACAGATATACAAGTGAGTACTGAGTTGAATAAACTCGTCTGAATATATGATGACCTACGTGTCAGCTTACAAGTCAAAGCATAAGGAGCATCATATGCCGTCTTGGTTGGGAATATTCGAGAAACATTTGTGGGGACCATGACCAAGAATTTTGGTTTGGTTTTTCTCCTTCTCTCTCTTCTCTTCTTTCTTCTACATGTTCTCTCTCTTCTCTCTTCTCTCTTTGTGTGTGACCAAACCAAAATTCTTGGTCTTGGTCCACACAAGATTTTCTCGGAATATTCAGTCCAAAGGAATTAGGATGTGTAGAAAAATATTTGTACCATCACAATCCAAAAATAAATATCACAGAGAGATGTTTGTTTCATATATTCCAAATTTATTGCACAAATGTGAGATTGAAAATCCTTCATTTCTACCATTGTTTTAAAGTTTTCATAAATTATTTATACGAGTGTGTTTGTTTTAAATTATTTGAGAATAAAATGATAAAAATATGTGTTCTTATGTTTTTGTAACAAGTTTATTTAATTTTTTTTTTGTTAAGGTATATGTACTTTTTATTCCTGAGAATATAATTAACAATGATTTTCCACTTTATATTCTCACGTTAAAGGGTGAGAATCTTTTATTCCCTTGACAATAAGAATGTAATGTCCTGCAAACACAATTTAGTTGGTAGCTACAAGGACAATATTATGTAGAGGTTAAAGTTCGATTATGAACTCTCCACATTTAAAATGTGTGAGCTTTAATCATTTGTCTACTTGACCAAAAAAGAAAAAGATGTAATCACCTATAATTTCTCACTTTCACATTATTTTAACTTCTTTAAAAAAAACTTAAATGTTTTATTTTAAATTTTAATTAAATATATTTTAAAAATATTTCCGGAAAATTACATTACTTACCAAACACTTTAATATGAATAATTCATTCCTCTGGGTTAACACTCCGGTTCCCAAGGGAAAAGGATAATGATAACCGAAATTTGATCAATCAGGTGAGTAAAATCTAACCAATAATTATTTCACCCAATAATCGAACTCAGGCTCTTCTAAAAATAATGTTCTGAGGAATAATAATATTCCAAGGATTCTAAAATCAATCCTTAAAATCAATCACACCCACACCCTTAGATACATATCATTTAATTATACTTTAGGAGGCAAACTGTTGGAACAACACTTTTGGCTTAAAGAAAGTCTGTAGACATAAATCTGGAGATTATACGGTTTTTCGAATTTTAAATTGTTTTTCTATATTCTCGGATGCTTGTACATCGGGACCCATATTCACACTCAATAATATATCATGGGTTCAAATAACACATCTGTTTGGCTTAACGCCAAGAATAGTTTGTGCTCAAGGAAGTTGATGACGTGGTCATTGCGTGAAGTGAGAAAAAAAAAATGAAAAAGATTCTTATGAAAATATAGGAATGTGGCTAGTGGAAGCTTGTGTAGTGATTTTAGTAATTATAGATAGATAGATTGTGGCAGATAGGACTCATGCTTTGTTAATTGGAAAAATGTTCCTACGTCAAAGATTCTAGAAAACACCACAAAAATAACCTCATCGGCAATTTTAACTGACGGTAGTTAACTGCCGATGGAAATTGGGATTAAGTTTGTCATTTCATGATGTTTCTTAACTTTGTTTGCAGCAATTTTCTGTTAATTGTAGACATAAATCAATCGTCAATCAATACAACTACATTTTACTACAATTTATCCCTTCTTAATTTAGTTGACTTTGCTTTCTAATATTTTTTGGGTGAAAAAAAAACTCAGTGATAGACTACTTTCCTCAACACAATCGACTAAAGAAAAAGGGATCATTGTTGTTGAGTAATACTAATCCATCATTTGACTAAAATAAATTCAATTCGCAGTCAATAATAATAGATTACACTATAGTATGGTGAGTAACTATCTCACTGAGATTCAAGACGATATCAGTGCAAGTGCTATGTGAAAGGTTTTTGCTAAGTATGGACGCATTCAAGCAGTAGTTATCCCGACAAAGAGAAAAAAATGCAGATGCAGATTCGATTTTCCTAGATTTAGAGGTTAGAGATCTAAGATTGTTTACGGTCAAACTAGATAGTATAATAATTTGAGCCAAGAAAATCAGCTTTAAGTTACCATGGTTTCAGAAAATTGGGTACGGTGGGATAGAAAATTAAAGTAATCGGAAGAGTTTTGAAGTGTACGTTAAGAATGGCGAAAAGAATGCAGATGAAGAGAAAAATAATTCATTCAGAAAGCAAGGGAGGGAAATCATATGTTACGATTGCAAAAGAATCTCTAAACAAAACATGGAGAGTAGAATGAATGCAAAGAAGAGTCAGGTGTTCGCTCATTCAACAAAATGTATGTCGGCAAGCTCTTGTGGGTTAGCGTGTTGAAGAGAACGTCCTAGTTCAAGTTCTTGTAGAAGACACAATTGATTGTGCTCAGGATATGAGTTGATGAGGAAGATGACATAACACATTTGGAATGCAAAGGGACACAATCGTGGCTGTAAATCACATTGAGACTACAGATAATCTTCGACCAAAAAAAAAGACTACAGATGATCTGTTATTTGTTGCAACCTTGCTAGTTATCATTAGTCCTGGCTTGGCCATCTACGATATCACATTGACTCGTAGATTTTGAGCATTATTTAAGTTTTGTAACCATTGTCAGAGTCCTCGTGTTCAGCCAGTTCAGGGGATCATTGTGGTAGCAACTGTTCACGTTTTCCAGATTATTTGGCATATAAAAAATGAGTTATTTCACTAAAATAAAAAGTACATAATGTATCGATTTATTTCTCTCATTTATCCATTTAATCTCTCTAGTTGGGAAACTTTCTAAAGAGACCATGATTTCTTTACTCATGAATCATCCATCCTTATAATTTTCTCAGTTGATATTTCATCCTAGAATAGATCCTCCCACTAGAAGGATTGATTGGACTCCTCTATCCCAGAATTGGTTGAAATGCAAGACAGATGATCCCAGAATTGGTTAAAAGGGTTGATTGGATTCCTCTTTCTCTCTTGTGTGGGTTTGGCCTTTGTCCCCCCACTTTGTTTTTGATTATTTATCTTGAATATTATTCATAAGGTGTGATGCAAATGATTGGTAGAGTTTATAGTGCCAACCTAATTAGGACCATTCTCCCTATAGTGATGTCTTTACATACCTTAGTTAATATAAATGCAGAGACAGCCTCATCAGCATACGATATCTCAGTTCAAAACTAATTATAAATGAAACAGCTTAAAAAATTGACTTAATGAAAGACCTGTAATAAATTCTGGTTCTATGTTCAAACCTAGATGCCAGAATACTCTAAAAATGCAGATTAATTATGAAAGCCGAAAACATTTTCTATTTCTAGTCTCATTTTTTAATTATGAAAATGTTACATTGTTTTCAAACTGTTTCATGTGTTCAAATGTTAACACAGGAAACAGTAAAAACAACATTTTCAAGTTGGCATTTTATCCATGTAGAACTTTTCTTCACACAAAACTCTTAAGCACCCTTAACTAACTTAAAAGATTAATAAATGCTATTATGCTAGTACAATATTGAAGCAAATAAACCTTTTTCATTTTTTGCCTCTATACGCACACAGTGCATTGAACATAATTTAACTGAAAATACACATAGGACCATGCCCTAATATATGTTTAATGGCTAAAAGTAGTGTTCAAACATTAAATACCAAGTTTATCAGCCATTCCTTTCAAAATCCAGCAAAATAGCTGATTCTTTTCTAGCCACCAGTCCAAAGTTTTTTTTATAAATAGTCAAAATCAAGCAGCTGGAACCTTTTTCCCATCTTCTATAAAGAAAATTGCTCTTTCTGGAACCTGAAGAAGGAAGATAGATTTCCAAATCACATAAAAGTTCTCTAGTCTTGGGATAAAAACACAATTTTCATTTATAAAGAACCTGTGGCATGATGCATAATATAAAGAGAGCTAGGAAATTAACCTCAACCTGCTGAAGACTGCTAGCTTCTCATATCAATTAGAAATAGACCATGGAAGATAGAACACAACCTCACCACCTCTTAGTTATAGATCTATATTTTTCTAGGTTTACTACTAACTAGATTATACTTGTATCTTGTCTACGCTAGTGTTTTAAACAGCGGTCATTCTCCTAGGCAGATTTTGAACAAGCCTTTATTTTTTGTAATTGTGATGGACAACACTGCTCTACGCATAAGCATTGGATGTGTTTCTTGTGGTGGGTAATATTTTTAATGATTATTTTTGTAATCATAATGTTTTTAATGGCTCCTTTCAGCACTTATATCCTAGGTTAATGAAGTGTTTCATAAATCCCTTAGGCTGGTGTCAAAGACAGATTGCCTATTTAAATAACATGTTTTTGTAGATGAAATTTTATAACCCAAATAAAAATCCACCAGTATCTCTTCCACAAATGAATATGCAAATTAGAACAGAAATTGTATTACTGAAAAAGAATAACACTCACGTCAGGCCATGTATCTGTAATGAATTCCACGACGTCATAAGATATATCCCCTTGTACATCAATTTGCTCTTTCTCAGTTGGGCCCTGACACCAATAAAAGAAATAGTATAAGTGATTATATCCAACTATTAAGCAACTATGCATGTCCATTACGTAGAAGCCAATAAACCTTGACAACGGAGGCTCCTGTAGCAAACTTTTTCCCGAGTTTCTTTGAAGCATCACTGAGCTTGACGCCTGAAATGCAATAAAAGTGTCGAGTTAAATACCAATGACGTTTATGTAATGATAACTCAAAGCTATCGTTGCTGCATTATAAAAACCTATGGACAAATGTACTCCAAAATTAAAGCCACATACGTAACGGACAGGTGGTTGTTTCCCGGTACGCATTGGGTACTTATGGATACGTATCCGGTACGTTCCAAAAATATTATTCAACAAGGAAAAAAAACTAAATATTTAAATATGGGAACATGAGGATGCCGTTTGGGTATGTACAAACCTGTACCCCCAGCCCAATAAATGTGAAAACATTGTATAAAAAAAATAAAACAGGTTTTCCGCCCCATTCTTCTGTCGATAATGTTGATACTTTTGTGTAAAATAAATGTCGATACTTTCTTTATTACCTTATGGATTCTTTTCCTACTTCCTACCATACAAATACCCAGTTTTTTGCTATGTAAATATCCCCTCCCCTAATTTCAGTTTCAAGTGACAGAGTAGCAATTCAGTACCAATTCTAGTTTCTTATTCAGGTAATTCAAGT
This sequence comes from Medicago sativa, assembly GCF_051527215.1. NCBI lineage: Eukaryota > Viridiplantae > Streptophyta > Magnoliopsida > Fabales > Fabaceae > Medicago > Medicago sativa. The sequence goes on from NC_140750.1 coordinate 26,348,918, forward strand.
TCTTTTTCCTCAAAAATCTAATTTCTTATTTATATTACCATAGCCTAGTTTTTTTGGAAAACCCCGTACTCCAACATATCTAGAATTGTGCAATGTAGAGAAAGAGATACAATAAAAAAATGGAATGAGATTAGTGGCTGATATTTGGTAGAACCTCGTATAATCTATTTCATTGCATCAAATACCTTGATCCTCCCTCATCCCAAATAAAAAAATAAATATCAATTGCTAAATATGGGATGAAAACACTTAGTGTTAACAATCTCTTATCATTCCATTTCATTTCAAAACACTGGAAATTTTTTTATTTCTTTCAATCCTCCGGTTTCATTCTATTCTACATATAATCATTAAATATCCAAAAAAAAAAAAAAAAAAGTAAGAGAAAGAAAAATACAACTCACCGAAAAGTTCCAAGCCTTTCACGGTGGTGATAGATTTTCGTTTGTTACGTACGACCTTCTCAATAATAACCTCTTGCTTGTCCTGAAAAGAAAACATTGCATCTGATCACATCAATCAAATGATGGTAATTGTAATCGTAAACATTTAATATCAAATGAAGATTGCATTCAAGAATTCCAAAACATACCTTTTTCTTTACCTTCCCACCTGGAAGACGCTTGACCTCTTCTGGCTTCCCTGCTAAAATATCAAAATAGGGAATTGAATAATAACCAATAGGCAAGCAACACGTTACAATAATAAAAAGAAAAGGAGGGAAACAGCATTCAGGTCACAACCACAAAAAAAGAAATCAGAAATGCTATTTGAAAATCAATTTGAGACAACAAAATTTGACAACTTTTCAAATGGTTAACACAGTTCAATAAGTTGTTAATAGGTATATAAAGATTGGATAACTGCTTAACCATCTACTGAACTTAATTAACCATAAATTTAAACACTAGTAACCACAACTCCATGCATTCCAACTACTTGTAGGTTTGAAAACTTGAAATCAAGGTTAATCACATTTCATTGGTCATTAACCCTCGGGTTAACAGGGGAAAGAGACCTGGCAATCCAGAGTTCGGTCGGTCGGTAAGTAAAGTATGACCAATGATTCAATCTTGAGTTCTCTCAAACAATTTTTCCTTAATTAGGTTTCTTAAAAATCGTGGTTGGGCCTAACACAACCCCACAAAACCGGATTGTGTGGTGAGGATTGCCCCCACTTATAAACACATTGTCAGGCCATGTCCTATCCGATGTGATACTCTTAACAAGGTTAATCACGTTTAAATTTGTGGCTAATAAAGCTCAGTAAATAATTCATAAGTTGGGACACCTTATATACTTATCAACCAAATAAAACACTTTATCAACCAAGCATATGAACTGCTTTAACCATTTAAAAAGTTATCGAATTATATCGTCTCAAATTGATGTTCAAATAACATTTCAGAAGCAAACAAAATCCAATGCAAAACAAAAACTCAAAATCATGGTTACACTCACAAATTAAGTCACAAATTAACAAAACCATTCTTCATCATCAACATTCAATTACAAAATAAAAATAAAAAACAAACCTGATGAAGCAGCACCAGCACTAGCACTAGAAGCAGCAGAAGAAATACCAGTTCCTTGTAACTTATCAGCGACTTTACCAACTTCTTTCTCATTCACCTCTACAAAAAAACAATAATTAATTAATTAATAGAATAAATCACAATAAAAAAAAGGATCAATCAAATTAAGAAGAATAAGAATAAGATGATACCGTTAAGAAGATTAGGGTATAAATCAGGTACGTTTTGGATCAACCAGGGTTTACATTTCTCAAAATCGGATCCGCCGAATTCGCAATATTCAGGAGGTAAACTGCATACTTGGCAGTATAATACACGAACCGGTTGGGGTTTCTCTGCCATTGTTATTATGCAGTGATATGTTAACTTGTTTTGGCTTTTGAGAATGGAGGAGAGAATAAAAACGATTCCTTTTCGAAACGCTGGTTTTTTAAGAAAGACGGTGTCGTTAGAAGATGGTTGGATTTTGAGGAATTGTGTCAATACGATGTCGTTTTGGCTAGACCAAATAATATTTTGTTTTTGGCTTAAATAAGAAAAACGTCCCTGTAAGTTCGCGTGTTTTTGGTTTTAGTCCCTGTAAGTTTTTTTGTTGCGAAACAACCCTTGTATTTTCATAACTTTTTGAAATTCGTCCCTGCCGTCACCATCCGTTAAAAAAACGCACATGTGGCTAACGGAGGCTGACGTGGCGACCTGTGACATGGCGAAATTGGTTGATGTGTCCATCCATGTGGCCAGTCACCAAGTTTCAGGGACCAAATCCAAAAACGAAAATTACGAGAGGGACCAAATCCAAAAACGAAAATTACGAGAGGGACTAAATCCAAAAAAGATGGTAATCACGAAAAATTCAAATTAAAAACCAATTTCTCTTCCATCTTCTTCCTCATTCCTCACTTCCAGCTTCTTCTTTATCTTCCTCCTTCTTCACCAACATTCTTTAAAAAAAATCCAGAAAAAAAAACCATAATCAATTAAGCATAAATTTAAACATTCAAACTCTAATCAAATACCTGAACATAAATCCAATCCAAACCAATCCTAATCCATCATTGTTCCCAATTCCAGGAATTAAAACCAAGAAAAAAAATATGCATATTCTTAATCCAATATACGATGAAGAAAAGCCCAAAAAAATAGAAGAGAAAAGGAACACCGCATGGTAAAGAGGTAGGCGATGATGATGAGGTGAAAAAGGGAATTGATGTAGGTTCTTAATCTTCTTAAAATATGGCATATACTGGTGATGTCCACCTCAATCAACTTCCACCACGCTCCATCAAGGGGGACAATGTTTGTATCCGAATTTCGCAGCAGGAGTGTGAGTTAGGGATTGAACCATTTGTCCAAATATGGCCGGAAAAAACCCCTACCCGCGGTGGAGGAAGAAAAGGGTCGACAAAAAAGTGGTTCCTTTCGTGAAATTAGTTGGACCAATGGAAAGCCCTAGTCGAGATGATAAGGAAAATGGTCTTACTTTTTCCGATCAGTGCACTTGGTGGACAGAACGACGCCGAGAATGGGTCAGCGGCGGTGGTGGTTTTAAGAGAGAAGAAGGACGCCTGAGAAGAAGAAGGAGTTTTTTTTTTTTTGGTTTTTTAATCCAACGGTAGTCTTTTTTTAATCCAATGGTTGTTGTTGTTGGATCATTGTAAGATAAAATAGTCCTTCATAATCTAATGGTAGCTTTTTTTTAAAAAGATCAAACGGTTAAAATTTAAAAAATTAATGAAGTCTATGGTGGACCACTCTTATGGTGGGTTTACCATAGACATTTGAGGTTAAACTTGACGGTCAAGGATTTATTTGGTAAACGGAGGAAAATGTGAGGGACTAAAATGCCATTTTTATTAATTGTGGGACCAAAATGAAAACAAGAAATTAAATAAGGGATCAAATGATGTAATAAGCCAAAACTATATATGCATTTAATTTCTAGAAAATCAAATATAGAAGAGTTAGCAATGGATGATGAAGACATTCTTAGGCGTGTGATTACAAAAACGAGGAAGATGAAGAAGTAGAAAGATAAAGAAGAAGCTGGAAGTGAGGAATGAGGAAGAAGATGGAAGAGAAATGAGTTTTTAATTTGAATTTTTCGTGATTACCGTCTTTTTTTGGATTTAGTCCCTCTTGTAATTTTCGTTTTTGGATTTGGTCCCTCTCGTAATTTTCGTTTTTGGATTTGGTCCCTGAAACTTGGTGACTGGCCACATGGATGGACACATCAACCAATTTCACCACGTCACAGGTCGCCACGTCAGCCTCCGTTAGCCACATGTGCGTTTTTTTAACGGATGGTGACGGCAGGGACGAATTTCAAAAAGTTATGAAAATACAAGGGTTGTTTCGCAACAAAAAAACTTACAGGGACTAAAACCAAAAACACGCGAACTTACAGGGACGTTTTTCTTATTTAAGCCTTTGTTCTTTTAGCACAAATAATATGTTACACCAAATGATAGACAAATAGCTATGAAGCCCCGATACGGATACGGGTACGATACGATACGGGTACGCGGATACGGGAATTTTTTTAAATTTAGGATACGATACGGTTAGGATACGTTAACAAAAACTTATAATAAAACTTATATGTATGTAAAATACTTGAAGAAAATTAACATTGATTACTCTTCATTATTGTATTATTATAAAAATTTCAATTTTTTAAAAATAATACATGTGATCAAAATAAATTTTTTTGAAAGTTTTCTTATAAACCATATTACATTTTCATATGTTGGGATATTGAGAGAAACATCATTAAAAGAACTCAGCACAAATTTTATCTAATATTGATTAACTGAATCACATCTCTCGCTACGTTCATCCACAAGAAGTATAATTTCAAGTGTTTCATTGAGAAACAATTTTATTGATGCATATCTAAAATTGAGTCATATACATCTATAATGAATTTTTACAACATTGTCTCACTTTTTTACTCTTCATCTTTTTCTAGGATACGTGTCTGTGAAGTATCTTAGAAGTATCCTTGTGTATCTGTGGAGTATCACATAAGTATCTGATAAAATATTTATTAAAAATTAAAATAATTAATTCCGATACTTCGTGGATACGTATCCGCGAGTATCCGTGGAGTATCGTCCGGTACGGGTACGTCTCTGTTTTGGAGTATCCGGGCTTCAGACAAATAGTCATCAAAATATTAACAAAACAACAACACTTTATTTACAAGGACTATAAGGATTGACATGACCGTAAATATATTAAGGGATTGGTCTCATGTCACAATGTTAACGGAACATTTTAATAATTTGAGATATTTTAGAATTTCGGTATATTAAATGACTAATGTGAATTACAAGACGAAAATTATTATTTACCCTAAATAATTATAAGATGGTAGGATTTTTATTTTATTTTTTCAGTATTTTGCAATCACATAGTATTATCAAAAACTTCCAAGACCATTAAATTATGTCATACTAATTATTTTTCATATGTTTAGGCAAGCTACCTTAGCAAATAATATATGTAGACCGGGTTGCAAAACTTAGTGTTACTAGCGATCTATAACCTAAAATCGATTCAAAGTTGATAAGACAGTGAAAAACATTAAAGACTAGATATCTTGAATAAACATTAAACATAATCAAAATGTAGTAAAAGAGAAGAACATTATAGATTACATGGTTCAAAAAGTTCCATAGAGATTCATCATTCAACCCTAATATGAAGAGCTTAGTTATTGATGGTAATAATAGACAAAATCAAACTCTCTCAAAAAAAAAAAAAAGACAAAATCAAAGAGAATGAAAATTATACATGCAAAAAGTGAATACCACATGATTTCAAACAAAATTTCCCATAGTTGTGTGAACTTTATTATCTTCATTGTGCTTCCGTAATTTCTATCGCATGTCTTTTGATTAGATCAATCCAATGACCTATACCAAAAAGACTACGACAAATTATAAAGTTGTCTGGTTAGGAAATTACAAGACTCGCAATGATTCAATTCAAAACACTACATACTCTTTCCTAAACTATGAGTAACTCACTCTAAATCGTCTATATTAAAATCTTAAAATAAATGATAAAACACTCGATAAAACACTAAAATACATGCTATGGTGGAGAGTCATTAGTTTTTCCCTTATTTTTGTCCATAGTGGTTATTGACAAAGCTAACTTCTTCTTCAGCTGAACAAGAATCAATTTGATGATTTTCAAAACAGAGGTTACACTGCATCACTTTTTCATCTTCTTCTTTTTCATGCTTTTTATCTGTTGAGAAATTTTTTGCCAGTTGCTCTCATAATTTTGGTGAGAAGTTTATTTTGATCTAAGATTGCATCAATGATATCTAGTTTGAGCAATCTTGCTTTCCGTTGTGAGTTCCCCTAGTTGTATTCAACTTTTTGATGGTTCAGGGCCATGGATTCTATGTTCTTGATAGCATTAACAACATTCTTTGACCATAAAGACCCTCTCACTGTTGCATCTAGAAAGGGTTTGATGTTGTTGTAATTCATTCATGAAGATGTGAATTTGGGTTGTATCATCAAAACCATGATTAAAACATTTTCTCAAAATAGCTTTAAAGTGCTCCCAAGTTTCACAAAGAGTTCAACTACTCTTTGTGATAATACAATTATTGCATCTTGTCTTTTGCTTTGTGGATAAATTTGGTTGATGCACTTGTCTTTCATTGAGTTTGGCTTATTTTAGATTCTTCATTGTCGAGTTGAAGAGAAGATTGCCGACATGATCTTTTACCTCGCATACAAAGCAGAACAACACAATAACAAACCCGTCAAGAGCAGAGGGTAAGAGAATTCAAAGAATATATCAAACAAATATTTAAAAAATAAAATAAGATAAAATAAATAAATAAAAATATAATTTTTTTAAATATTCACAAAATTAAAAGTAGTTACAAAACTTTTTTTTTTTTGACAAAAAGTAGTTACAAAACTTAAAAGGGTTGTTGAGTAACATATTATAAAAGGGTTGAAACTATTTATGGTAAAGTTGTGTTGAGATTAAGCTTCATCAGTTAGTTTTCTAATACCTTTTATTGATCGATTATATACTCCTCTTATTTCAGTCAGGGCCGGCCCATAGCCCGTCGGGGCTGGACGACGACACCGGGCCTCAAATTTTTGGGGGCCCATATATTTTTTTTATATGTAAGGTCCTATAGTAAGTGTTATATAGAGGTAAAAGCGAGCACTAGACAAACTGGTAAGAAAGCTTCAGTGGTAGAGCATTGTGTATTTGACCTTACAGCCAGGGGTTCAAGTCCTGCCGGCGTCTTTTTTTATATTTAATTTCCTTCACAATGCCTCAATGCCTCTTTTTCGTGGGGCCCAATTTGACCTTACAGCAAGGGGTTCAAGTCCTGCCGGCGTCTTTTTTTATATTTAATTTCCTTCACAATGCCTCAATGCCTCTTTTTCGTGGGGCCCAAATATATTTAATTTTAATCACTTTTTTGCCCAAACTAATTCCTTTTGCTTAATTAAAAAAGAAAACCCTTTATTTAATCTGTCACAACCACAATTAGAAGTTAGAAACTCAGAAGCCACCACACCCACCCACCCATATCCTTTTGGATGTTATTATAATTTACTTTAAAAAATTATTATTTTTTCCTATTTTTATTAGGGGCCAATTTATAAGATTAAAACGGGGCCAACGAATTGTTTAAGACGGTCCTGATTTCAGTTATACATTCATTTATCTCTCTATATACATCTCGTTGTCTCACAAATAACGGAAGATCCATTTATTCTCTATCTTTCGACGTCTCACTCACTTAGCTAATAGAATAGTTTTACATTCTGATAGTGCGTGTGATTGCACTTCCTAGAAAGAAAGTCTAAGTCAAGCACTTCCTAATTTAGGAAAAATAAATTTCGGGTTGCACGTCAGAAAAGCATTAAATGTAGAAATAGATACATCGATATCATATAACAAAATATAATTTATTTATAACCAGTCAGATCAAATATTTACCTTAGATTTCTAACCAATACACCTAATCCCAATACAAAGAGATTAACTACACAGGATTTTAACTACAAGAAGGATGTAAACAATATGCATCAGACTATGCTTTATGGCCTCAAACAAGGCAGTAGAAAGTGGTAGGATAAATTGACATCTCTCTTATTACAAGAAGGATATAAACAATATGCATAAGACCACTCTCTCTTCACCCTCAAGCAAGATAGTGAATTCACAACTTTGTTGGTGTATGTTGATAATGTGATTCTAGCATGAACTTCACTCCACGAGTTCACTAGAATCAAAACCATTTTGGATACGAGCTTCAGGTTAAAGATTTGGGGGTACGTAAATGTTGGAAATTTAGGTTTTAATAGAAAAATAGATTTCATAAAACATGTTCAACAATTATGAATCAATAGCGGAAGCAAACAAGACATTGAACATGATTATGATCGGATCTACGACATGTTTGATTTATCAAGGATATTAAGAATTAGGGTATTATGAATACCTGGAGATGAAGCTTTGATGACAGCCCTCTCGACAACAACGATAAAGAGAGGAGGTGATCTGAAACCAAACATCAACGTCAACACGGTTAGCGGCGGCTAATTTGGTTCTTCCTCAACCGGTACCTTTATGCCTCAAGTTCTCTTCAGATGGGGAGAAAAGAGAGTATTGCCGCGTACGGTATATTGGGGACCATAGCCTCTTTTATATTGGATGGCCATTAGGGTTTCCCATTATTCCGTTAATGGGCCATCCAGACATCCACTCATGGAGTCCATATCAACTAATTAAATATTATTTAATTATCCAATTAGAAATCTAATAGCCTTATTACTTAATTTGATCACTAATCAACTAAGGCCCACAAATGATAAATAGCTAATATAATTATTGTTACGATATTTGCCCACATAATATTATTGGAATATAATAAATAATAAAATATTCCAACAATCTCCCACTTGGGCTACATATCTTAATAATTATATCAGAATTCTTTAGGCGCGCATCCGAATGCTATTTATCTTTAGATTTCAACTTTACAATCTGGTCCACCTCATACATTAATAATGGGACCACCGCGGCTGTCGCCACTGACATATAACGTGACGGAACCCCGACGACCACCATATCAATGCACTTGATGACATAGATTGATATGGATGAGTGGCATGGAAATTTCATGTAATGTGATCTCTAAATCATGCCTATTTCCAACTGATCCAACTGAAAACTTTAGTGAGATCAAAAACTGAAGTTTGCAAATTCAATATTTGCACAAAATGATACATAAATGGTTATAATAAATATAACCTCATGAACTTTATTTCTGCAGAAAATCATAGCATAAAGTTTGTATCAATACCAAAACAAAAGTATAGAACATAAAATTAAAGAGACTCCCACTAATCCAAGACATCCTTAATGACAACAACCATATGAAAGACCTTATGTGTCATGTCTTTGATTAGTGGATCAGCTAGCATAAAATTTGTCTCAACTTGTTCTATCTTTCAACAACAATAATCTATAAGGCAATAAACTTTATGAAAGTTGTTGAATAACTCTATGACTAAATTATGTCACTATATATCTTGAGTGGTCTTTCATTACCTTTTACTATATGCAACCAAGTGACATAAATACTTACAGTCATTTCTTGAGTTAGGATGTGTGTTATATACTGACATCCAAAAGTCAGAGTCTGACACACAAATGATCTCCAAATTGTCAGATCTCTGACGTGAGCATAAGCTCTCTTGTTCTCTTTAATAATCCTTAAGGTTGCTTTTCAACAATTCAAACTTTGAATTGCTCAAGTATCTGCAAACAATCTGATTATATATGCTATTTCCAAATGCATATAAATAAGATCATACATAAAAAATCCTATAGTCAAAGCGTAGGAAAATACTTAATTTTATAATTTTTCTAATTGGCAATATTTGAGACTGAAAGTTTCTCTCAGTGAATGTCACATATAATTTATTATGTCAATTTATTTTCAACTTTATTGATATAAACCTTTTGTGACATCTGAAGGATACTTTGAGAATAATCTCTAAGTATCTAAAACTTAATACAAAAGAAGTGTCCCCAAGATCTTTCATCGCTAAGCTTTCATTAGAGATATTCTTGGTTTCACATAACTAATATATCAATGTTGACTAAACAAAATATAATTGACACATTAAACTTGAACTATAAATTTACTCCCACTGAGCTTAATAAAACCACAATTCTCCATAATGTTATCTTAAAACCAAATGAGACAATTACTTTATGAGAATTTGTGGTAATACTAAAGAGACAAATTTCTTAACTTATAAGTGGATTTCATGAATTTGCAAACCATCTATTTTGTATCAATTGACACAAGTTTGATTCAGTTGCACCATATTGCATCATTAATGTCACCATTAAGAAACACTATATTGAAATCCATCTTGTGTAGCTCCAAAATTATAGTAAGCAAACTAGTATCATGACTGTCCTAATAGAGTCATTCAATTAAACTAAATAGAATTTCTCTTTTCAGTCAATTCTTAATGACACTAGAATCCCTAGTTCTTGAGGGTGTTGAGTTTGATCTATATGAAATAATTTCTTAACTTAATTGAGAGGAAGAACAATATTGTCCTTATGAGGATCCAAAAATACTATAATAGTAACTACATGAATTGGTTTAGAACTAATTCTTCCTCATTCAATTTTGTTCGATTACCATATCTCTCCCCCAAAATCAATATCCTCAAGAAAATTTAACAATTTCTGTCTCAAAATTTCCTTAATTTGTGGGACGAAAAATTTATAGTATTCAAAACCTTAAACAATATAGAATGTCACAATCATAACTGAATCGACTCTAATAATTGAACTTAAAAGACACATTGAATCATCATTTGAAAATAAAACTCAAAATATCTTGATTTATTCAAAGAGAAATTAAAACAAAAATTAATTCAAATAATGATTCACCAAATTGTCTTTTAAATACAAAAATAAGCTAGTAACGACAATCTAAAAATAGTTCAAAGATGAATAAAATAATCTTTATCGACTATGTCCATTCTAAATTGATATATCTTTCAACATCATTGGACATAAATCAGTCAAGACTACCTTTCTTTATTTGCCCTTATCTTTTGAGGTATTTTTCTGAATGAGCACCATTTTATTTTCTCTTGCTTATGAATTGATCATTTAAATGATCGCTTCAACCTTTTCTTATTTGCACACTTTATGAATTGATCATTTAAATGATCATTTCTAACTGTAACAGTTATAAACTTAATTGTGCAAATAAAATACTATATACTGAATTCTCGAACAAGTCATATGATAGTCGAAATTACTGAATTTTCGAACAAGTCATGTGATAGTCGAAATTATAGTGCCTTAGCAAGATTAAATATTTACATAATGTGCTCCTAACATTTTCTTTGCCTAATAATCTTAATGAAATACTCACTCTCCAACGAGAGCTTGTCTTTCTCTATATTGCTTTTGAAAGCACCTTAATTTAAGCAAAGAAAATATGACAAAAATTTTGTCATCTTAAATAACACCTCTAATACATATGATATTTTAGCTTTATGATCTCACGTGACCTATGAGATTTGGTGTATACTCACTTGTCAAACTTAATTCTCACATTATAGTTGCTGAATTTGTGAGAGAATGTGAGTTTCACCAACCTTATCTAAGGTCTAGATCCAAGAACAATATTAATATTATTCTTTAATTCCTAAAAGAACTTTTAAGAGTTAAAGTTTAACTCAAATTAACAGATACATAAACTATATTAGTTTAAAGAGAACAAGAGTAGCAAAAGCACTCACTAAAATACCTAGTGCACCATTAATATCAACTCTTTAAACAATAATATCAATTGCTAGTGGTATTTTACAGGAATGATCAAACAATGACAATTTACTTTAACAAAGAATAAATTCTTATAATTGTCATATGTTTATCATAATATATGTGAATGTAAACTCTTAAATATTTAAATAAGTTTACACTAACACAGCATCATCACACATGTCAGTAAAATATTAAAGAAACGTGCTTCTTTATTTGTAAATAAAAGACCTTAACAAGATACCAAGCGCACCATTAAAACACAATCTTTGGATTGCTAAGAATTAATTGCAAGCGGTACTCTCAATGCGATGTTCAAATATTGGTAATAAGTCCTGTCAGATAATGGGTGCCTTTTGACATCCTCATTACCCACATGGAAAATTAAAAAATTACCACATATTTAACATCACAAGTTGTAAATTAAAAGACCAAAAAACAAGATACCAAAGCACACCATTAAAACACAATCTTTTGACTGCTAAGAATTAACTGCAAACGGTAATCTCAATGCAATGATCAAATATGGTAATAAGTCCTGTCAGATAATGGGTGCCTTTTGACATCCTCATTATCCACATGGAAAAACTTAATAATTACCGCATATTTACCATCGCAGGTATGTAATTATCCGGCCAAGTTGTGCCTTCCTTTTGGCCGACTAAAACAGCTCGCATGAACAATTCCATACTACATCTTTTGTAATTCCAATTGAATCAAATCTACGCAACAGAGGTTACTTTTGCAACTTGTTGTTTCAACCAAAACAACTAGAATTACTAGACAATTCAATAAATGAATTTAAATAGGAATGGTCTTAATTTTACAATGCAAATGGGAAATGTCTTAAATTTACAAGGCACTACCGACATAATGTAGGCCGAATTAGTTCATTATGTTGCTAAGTAACCATAAGGTCACTCGACAACCCTTAAGTGTGAAGACAAATTCACAATAATTGAAAAGAAGATGCAAGTCCCAAAAAACAACACCAACGTGTGTATGACAATGCATTTACAAACATAAAAGCGACAACAAACATAGCATGAAATATGTCCTAAATGCATGATTGGAAGAAAAAAAAATAATATTATTGTAGAAACTTAATAACAATAAACTCAAATATCACAATCATGCTATAAACCAAATATTCAATTTAAAATCAAAAGAAAATTGAATCTTATATACACCAAAAAAAATATTCATGCCACAATTGATTCACATATATCAACGATTCTTTAAATAAAATAAGGAATAACTCTAGAGTAGACTCAATTATTTCGTAAATAAGGAAACAAACTTTATATGTTTATAAACAAACAAACAAAACTAGAATTATTATTTCCAAAACTATAAAGAACCAAATTCTTACCTTATGTACAAAAAAAAAAAAAAAAAAAATGTTCATAATATTTTGAGATGCGTTGCTAAACACTATTCAAAAGAGGCAATAAATTTCCATCAATAATATATGATAACCAAAATATATATAACCTCTTTATTTGCCAATTTCTCAAAATTCAACTTTAAAATGAATCAATCTTGACTTTAAACGGCAATCAGAATATTAAAGCAATAGTTGAAAATTATGCCCAATTAAAATATTCTATTTTCAAAACAAATCAAATCATCCAAATTAAAATCCTTATTTGTTATAACAATGGTCAAATATGTATAACAACATGACAACTATATATACTTTCAGATCAAGAAAAAAAATTATCATCTGAAATATGATCCGAAAAGGAAAGGTATTCGATGATGATGTAACAAAAAAAAAAGGGATAAGTCAAGTGTTTCAATAAAATAGGAAAGTATTAAAATACAATCCAAAAAATAAAGGAAATAACTCCACTAATATATGGATCAAATAATAGCGATCCGATATAATTGTTATATTCCAAACCAAATTGATAATTTTAGAGAGAGAAAAACAACTGACAAAGTATATTTGGAAACAAAATCAAATATACATAGAATTGTTTTAAATCAGACTTAATTGATTTAATATCGGTCAAATTAAATAAATCAATATCATGGAACAAATGGAAAATTTGCCCAGAAACTCTACTCCACAAAAAAAAAAAAAAATTACCAAACAAATCCTTTAACCAATTTTAATTAAGGTTGGAAAGGAAAAAGAAAAACAACTTTAACATCAATACAATATTGAATATCAGTGTGCTTCTAATTGTTTTTATATCCAAAACAACATAAATTTGTGAACAACACAAAAGAATCGTTCCATGGGGTTGTAGCAAGCAACCAAGTAAAACAACAACTAATTAATCAAAACGACATCATAGAGAAGGGTTTTGAAGTCACACGATTTTATACCCCTAAATCAATCTAGTAATTTCTGATAGAAAATAGAATAGATATCCAAATTGGTCAAATAATGTCCACAGATTTGGAGAAATTAACCGTAAGCCAAAAGATCCAAAGTGAGATTTATACAAAACTGAATCCTTTAATACAAAGGCATCGATGAAATACAGAAACAAATAGGCATCGAGAAAACAAATGGGCATCGATATCAAAGAACAGAATATATCACGCCACAAAACAAAATTGAACCTAAACATGGATCACGTATATAAATTGAATATATTAACATCCCAATAGATCAAACATGAAGTGGCTCTGATACCACTTGTTGGAAATTTAGGTTTTAATAGAAAAATAGATTTCATAAAACATGTTCAACAATTATGAATCAATAGCGGAAGCAAACAAGACATTGAACATGATTATGATCGGATCTACGACATGTTTGATTTATCAAGGATATTAAGAATTAGGGTATTATGAATACCTGGAGATGAAGCTTTGATGACAGCCCTCTCGACAACAACGATAAAGAGAGGAGGTGATCTGAAACCAAACATCAACGTCAACACGGTTAGCGGCGGCTAATTTGGTTCTTCCTCAACCGGTACCTTTATGCCTCAAGTTCTCTTCAGATGGGGAGAAAAGAGAGTATTGCCGCGTACGGTATATTGGGGACCATAGCCTCTTTTATATTGGATGGCCATTAGGGTTTCCCATTATTCCGTTAATGGGCCATCCAGACATCCACTCATGGAGTCCATATCAACTAATTAAATATTATTTAATTATCCAATTAGAAATCTAATAGCCTTATTACTTAATTTGATCACTAATCAACTAAGGCCCACAAATGATAAATAGCTAATATAATTATTGTTACGATATTTGCCCACATAATATTATTGGAATATAATAAATAATAAAATATTCCAACAGTAAATACTTTCTAGTTTAGATTTACTACAAACATCTGGAGTTCTTGGTTCTAAAGCTACTAGCCCACCTCTTAGCACTTCCATAAATAATAAAGTTGCATTATGATTCTAGCAAACCTCTTGAAGATTTTCTAGACTCATTGGTAAACTGCTATACTTGAACACCAGCAGGCCAGACATTATACAGTTGCTACTCAACAGTTGAGCCAGTTTTTACACTCACCAACAACCACACATTATAATGCAGCTTGTATAGAGTGATACATTACTTTAAACACAATCATGGATGTGGCATTTTGTTCCCTAAGAAGTCAGATTTGCGGATACTAGGCTATAAATAAGTGAAGGAAGATGAATAGAAGATAAGTTGTTGAATCAAATTGATTTATCGTAAGAATTAACCTAGAAACACATCATAAAATCAAGAAAGAATATTGAAAACACTTAGAAAAGTGGATTAGACAAGAAGATGAATATGAAAATGATTTATAGTCACTTTCATGAGAAAGATAACAACAAAAGATGACCGTTACAAGAGATTTGAAAATCTATTGATGAAATCCACAATGGTTGAACGAAAAAAATCCTTTGACAGAATTCTTTACCTCCATAAGACAAATATCGATTTAATTAAATTTTCAATTTTGCATTTATTAAAGAATTTACAATTTTTTCTTTGAATCCATTGATTTTCATGGAACGTCTCTCATTTTCATATGGCTACACATATTATTTTGGTCAAAGTCAAATAAGTCTTGCAAATACAAATAAAATAGTCATTTATCAAGATCAATGAATAAAATATGTTAGTGGGAAACAAGCATGTGATTCTCAACATTAATTAAGATTTAAGGTTCCCCAACACGTTCTAAAGGGGATCAAGACACTGAGGAAGAGAGGAAGAGTGTAAAAAACACAAAAATGGAAGATGTTCCTCGAGTGAAGCTTGGTAGCCAAGGCCTAGAGGTAAGTATCCTTCACTATCATCCATATGAATAATATATATGATTTGTTAATTTTGTGTTATACTATAGTATACTATTCCTCTATTACAGAAGATGTTGGCATCTCATTGATAAAATATGCATTCACCAAAGGAATCACATTCTTTGACACAGCAAATGTTTATGGACCCAATGGTGTCAATGAAATCATTGTCGGAAAGGTTCACTCTTCACTCTTAAAGTTAATATATTTAGTCAACTTTCTAATAGAAATAGATCTATTCTTTCTTTGCCATTTACATGTTTTTTGTAATTGTAAATACAAGTTTTTTTATCCTATAAAAAATTGCATTGCTTTTATTTAATTTTTTTATGTTAAGAAACAGGATTTAAATAAATAGAAATTTTGAAAAAAGATAAAAAAAAAATGTAAGGTAAGATATGTTAAGATAGTAATTTTTTTTCAATCGTAATATTACTTTTAGTGTGTATAACTTTTTATAAAATCATCCGATCTGATTTTGTTATTTAGATATTTGTTGAGATATTTATAGAAAATCATCTATGAGATATCACTAAATTATTTAAAAAAAAATAATATCATTAAACGAATGTGTAAAAATAAATTTATATTGTTTATGTATAGTTTTTAAACTTTCATAGTAAACTTCTGTATAGAATAAAATCAAATCATACTAAATATTTTTTTGGTTCTACAAATTATGCTAACTTACATGACATTTGATCTCTCAGGCATTGAAAGACTTACCACGAGATCAAATTCAAATAGCCACAAAGTTTGGGATTGAGAAAATGGAACCAAATAATGTCATAGTAAATGGTACACCTGAATATGTTCAATCGTGTTGTGAAGCTAGCCTCCAACGTCTCGGGGTGGAATACATTGATCTCTATTATCAGCATCGCGTTGACACCACAATACCCATTGAAGACACAGTGAGTATAATTTACCACAAAAAATATCTTCAATCTGGTTCTTAGCAAAGTTTAGTTTAAATAGCAGTTACGGTTGCAATGGCATTGCGATCTTTGATATTTGGAGAATTGCACTTAAATGTGGTTAATGCACTCTCTATCGCATACGGGCTGCATTCTCGGCAACTACAAAAATTTATTATGTCACAGTCTAGTCGAGAATGCAGTCGCGGACTGATGGCGATTTTCGCAAGTGTACGAAATCGTTCAAGTAGTAAAGTTAAAACGGTAAAATCGAGTATCGAACTCGAGGATTGCGTTATACTATTGAATTGTATTTCAGAATTAATTGAACAAAAAGGTACGAGATTTGTTTTTAGTGCAATAATGAAAATAACGGAAAATAAAGTGATTAAGATTAATGGGAGAAAGATGTTAGGGATGAGTTTCGCTAGATGACCATGAAAAACTAATAACTTAGTCTAAACTATTGAATCGACTCATATGATTGTTACCGAATTATCTAATTTATTCTTTCCCTAATTCCTTAGTGACAAAATCTTTAATCCTAAAATAATCCCTAATTCCTTAGTGAATTTGAAGATTAGGGTTAAACATTAACGAACAAGAATTCTCTTAATGATTCCAAGGGTTTGTATCTATTCCTAGATTACAAAGGCAAGGATCTCTTATTTCAAAGCGTTTATCAATTCCACTTCCGTATCACAAAATAAACCATGAATAAATTTAAAGGCGGCCGACACAATAAAAAGCATTAAAAACGGAAATAAGAGAAACAATCATATGAATTTCAATCAATAAAATAAACTAGGTCATAATAAACATGTTCATCTAGGTTTACTCATCCCCGACAAAGGAGGGTTTAGTTACACATAATCAAGCAATAAACAATAAAAGAAGAATTACAAGGTGAATTCATGTATAAACCTTGTTAAAACTCCTTTAATGATGTTCCAAGTCGCTCCAAATCGCTCTCCTATGTGTTTCTATGCCTTTTGATCTCCAAAAAATCGTCTCTTTAAGTCTGAGACCGAGTTCCTTTAAATAGACACAGGCAAAATCGGCTACCGATGGCATCCAATCGGTAACCAATTGCCCACTTAAGCCCAAAATATGTGATCCAGAAAAGGCAGAATCGGTAGCCGATGCAAAGCCATCGGTAGACGATTTTTCCAGTGTTGAAAGATGGAAATTCAGCAACAAAATCGGTGGTTGATTGGAAATATCGGTGACCGATTTCTGACTTCCTCAAACTTGTGTTTTTCCTCCTTTGTGGCTTCTAGCTTCCAGAATTACATCAAAAATGGTCCAAACATTACATAAAAAGTGCTTAACAAACTAGGATGACAGGGTGTCATCACAACCCCAAACTTGAACTATTCCTTGTCCTCAAGGAATTTACTTGCAACAGTGACAAACGACAGTAAAATAACAGGTACCTGATGAAATGATAGTACCCAAAAATTCAATCTCCCTCTAGCTAAA
Organism: Medicago sativa; assembly: GCF_051527215.1. Taxonomy (NCBI): domain Eukaryota; kingdom Viridiplantae; phylum Streptophyta; class Magnoliopsida; order Fabales; family Fabaceae; genus Medicago; species Medicago sativa. The sequence goes on from NC_140750.1 coordinate 26,366,963, forward strand.
GATGAGCTAGTTTGACTTGTTCGCATCCACCAATTCACAACTCCACGCAAAAATTATGAAATAGGGTTCTACCAGTCGACATGCAGGTCTACATATTACCATACGCTTGAAAAGTTTCTAAACATCAATCAAAGTCAAAGTCATTACACACTTTTGAGGTCTTTAGGGTTATAACGGGGCTTAGGTAAAAGGTGGGATATATTTGGATAAGTAGGCTACACAAAATTTGAGTTAGGCATTCCTACAAGTGATAAACAAAATTCAATCCCCCAATTCCCCTTTGAAATAACGATTCTAGGTACCTAGAGAACATTTTCAAAACTTGGGACACTTCGAGTTTGAAGTTTACTCGGATATAGCAATGTGTGTCCCTTTTTTCAATTTCATTCTTCTTTTTTTTTTTTTCTCATTTTTTTTTCAAACTTTTTGATACACCATTTTGTGTGTATTTTTCATTCCTTTTCTTTCTTTCTTGTTCTCTAGTACGCCACCCCAAACTTATTAGGTTGAAAATTCCAAAGGCAACCCCAAACTTATCATTTAGCAACATTCTACATAGCCTAACTCAAAAATAAAATTTCGGATTAATCATCCTAAAAGGCTCTAGGCTTCATTTGTAGTTTGTCACCGAACAAAAAGTTCTAAACCTACCGGCTCAAATTGGCTTAAAATGGATAAAGCAAAAGTAAACAAAATAGGGTAGGCTTCAAAAAGGCTCACAGGACCAAGCACCTTTGCCTCAGTGTGTAAATGACAAAGACCAATCAACAGTAGAGAAACAATGCAAGTTCTAGAAATGTAGTTGCATGGAAATCTAATATAACATATAAGTAAATTGGAAAACAAAGTTTGGCAATGAACCTTATGGCTGAGATTTCTGGGAGTTGTGACTACCTAGCAACGCCGTACACTTCGCCTTTGAAAAACCAAGTCACTCCTCCTTTTTGAACTTTCAGAATATCATTTCATCAAATCACTGTTACTAAACTGGAATAGGTCACATGAAACAAACAAATTCATTAATAATAAACAAGTTCAAGAACAAGTACAAATAAGGGACACTACTCAAGTTCAAATCAAAATACAACTGAAACAAAGTACTGGATCAAATAACAAAAACAGAAAAAAATCTAGAAAATTGCTTACTGACGTGGGTTGCCTCCCACGAAGCGCTTTTTTAATGTCATTAGCTTGACGCATCAACCACTGTTAAGGTGGCATATATGATACAAAGAACACATCATCCTTCTTCTTCCTTTTGTTGGATAAGAACTCCATGAACTTGAGCAATAGATGATGTTGCTTCCATATCATTTTCAAGTGGACAACAATGAACAAGGCATAAATGGCATCTAGGACTTCATCAATCTCTTCCTTTTTCCCTGCCTTGTTGCTAAAAAAAATTGGAGAAATGTTTTGTTGAGGAATTTCTGGTTGGACATCTAAATCTCTCCAAAGTTGAGACTTTTGAGTTTCCTTACCAACTAGATCAGCCTCAATATTTATTGATTCCCCCTCATCTTCTTTCTTTTCCACAACAATGAATTTATCTCCAATCTCCAGCTTCTCAAGCTCAACCACTTGCTCAAATAACCTCTCACATTGACTCTCAAATGTTTCAATCGAAACATGATTATCAGTCATGAATTCAATCAAAACATCGTTGATATGAAATTTCTCGTCATATGAATCTAGGGGAAGAATTTGAGTAGGTAAAATTTGCTCCCATTTGATATTTTTCATGAAAATCGTATTTTCTTCTACTTCCATGACCAACAGATCTTCTTTCGGCATTGGGACATAATAATCAAAAGTGTCACTCATATGTCCTTCTCTACAAAAATCAAATCTATGAGGAATAAACCGAAGGAGATCTTTTTCGAATGTATCTCTCATGATTTATCCCTCAAGTATACGACATTGTGCGGTTAGAAGACAAGTTTCAGTTTCATCCCGTAGTTGTAAAAGAAGACAATCATCAAACTCTTCCATACTCTACGGACGATAAATATCTCAACAAAGAAAAATAATACTAACACACGACATTAGAAAATCAAAAAAAATAAAATAAAACAAAAATTTTATTGCAGAGCAAAAAATTTCAATTAAGCAAAAAATAAATTCAACAGCGATTTAGCAATCCCCGGCAACGGCGCCAAAAACTTGATGGCAATTTTCGCAAGTGTACGAAATCGTTCAAGTAGTAAAGTTAAAACGGTAAAACCGAGTATCGAACTCGAGGATTGCGTTATACTATTGAATTGTATTTCAGAATTAATTGAACAAAAAGGTACGAGATTTGTTTTTAGTGCAATAATGAAAATAACGGAAAATAAAGTGATTAAGATTAATGGGAGAAAGATGTTAGGGATGAGTTTCGCTAGATGACCATGAAAAACTAATAACTTAGTCTAAACTATTGAATCGACTCATATGATTGTTACCGAATTATCTAATTTATTCTTGCCCTAATTCCTTAGTGACAAAATCTTTAATCCTAAAATAATCCCTAATTCCTTAGTGAATTTGAAGATTAGGGTTAAGCATTAACGAACAAGAATTCTCTTAATGATTCCAAGGGTTTGTATCTATTCCTAGATTACAAAGGCAAGGATCTCTTATTTCAAAGCGTTTATCAATTCCACTTCCGTATCACAAAATAAACCATGAATCAATTTAAAGGCGGCCGACACAATAAAAAGCATTAAAAACGGAAATAAGAGAAACAATCATATGAATTTCGATCAATAAAATAAACTAGGTCATAATAAACATGTTCATCTAGGTCTACTCATCCCCAACAAAGGAGGGTTTAATTTAGTTACACATAATCAAGCAATAAACAATAAAAGAAGAATTACAAGGTGAATTCATGAATAAACCTTGTTAAAACTCCTTCAATGATGTTCCAAGTCGCTCCAAATCGCTCTCCTATGTGTTTCTATGCCTTTTGATCTCCAAAAAATCGTCCCTTTAAGTCTGAGACCGAGTTCCTTTAAATAGACACAGGCAAAATCGGCTACCGATGGCATCCAATCGGTAATCGATTGCCCACTTAAGCCCAAAATATGCGATCCAGAAAAGGCAGAATCGGTAGCCGATGCAAAGCCATCGGTAGCCGATTTTTCCAGTGTTGAAAGATGGAAATTCAGCAGCAAAATCGGTGGTTGATTGGAAATATCGGTGACCGATTTCTGACTTCCTCAAACTTGTGTTTCTCCTCTTTTGTGGCTTCTAGCTTCCAGAATTACATCAAAAATGGTCCAAACATTACATAAAAAGTGCTTAACAAACTAGGATGACAGGGTGTCATCACGGACGTTTATTTAAAACCTTGAATTGTAGCTATGTCATTGATTTGCTTGCAATATTCGATTTTCTTTGAATCATAGATGGGAGAGCTTAAAAAGTTGGTGCAAGAGGGAAAGATAAAGTACATAGGATTATCTGAAGCTAGTCTTGAGACAATTAGGAGGGCACATGTTGTTCATCCTATTACTGCTGTTCAAATGGAGTGGTCCCTTTGGACACGTGAAATTGAGCAAGATATTGTTCCACTTTGCAGGTACTTGTTTAGGATGTGTTGCATTCTATATAGCACGGATACGGACACGTACATCGGACACGACATGGACACTGACACTCCGATACCGCTAATAATTTGAGAAAATCACATAATTTAGTGTAATTATAAGTGTCGGTGTCATGTTGGTGTCGGACACGACACATGTTTGACACCGGGACACGTCTAATCCAAAGAGTGTCCGTGCTTCATACTTGCATTTGCTTGCATGATTTTCTATCCTATATTAAAACATTGAATTTAGTCTCCAAAATTGCATGATCAGAGTAACTTTAATGACTAAATTGATTAATTAAAAGAACTAATGTGATAGAGTTTTCAATTTTATGGGTGGTTTTGGAACTTGGTTACTTCATAATTTTAAAGACTAAATTGGTGATTGACTGAACTTAGTTCGGTGGCTCTAAATTGGTGATTCACTCGACTTCAAGACGTTAGTGAGGGATGTCACTTTTTATAAACATTCTTCGATCTTGTATCTTTCTAATGTAGAACTTAGCTTTTTCTCAATATTATATATCCTTAATCATATGACTCTTGCAAAAACAATTTTAGGGAACTTGGAATTGGAATTGTACCATACAGTCCTCTTGGCCGCGGATTTTTCGCAGGCAAGGCTGTCACAGAAAGCATACCTTCAAATAGTTTTCTGGTATGGACTTGATTCTTTTGTTTCTGATGCATAGTTGTTTGGCTTTTCTCACTGTTCACCATTCACCAACTTCTCTTTTCACCAGGTTTCCCATCCAAGGTTGCAAGGGGAGAATCTTGACAAGAACAAGATCTTATATTCTAGGATAGAAAAATTGGCATACAAGCATAAATGTTCAACTTCACAACTTGCTCTTGCTTGGATTCTTCATCAAGGAGACTATGTTGTACCAATCCCTGGTAATCTTATTTGCTAGAATAAATGGTAATTTCTTTAGTGTCTAAGTTCAACATAGGCCCAAGTTGTCAGAATATTGGGAGATCAAACTAACGAGATTTTTGGATCATGATTTAACTGGTTGAACCATATGATTAGACGGTAAATAAATAAATAAACAAATATTACAAATGTATTTGATAAAATAAAAGTTGAACGAACTACGGTTGAAGTTCAACCTAGTTCTATAAAGTTGTGAAACAACCATAGTTGAACAAATTGTTAGACTCATCAGTTCTCGATTTCAATCAATTGAACTAGTCGATTGAGTTCGATTTTCTCAACACTTGGAGGTAGACTAATACAAATTTCTAATCTTAGGAATTTTATATTGTTTTTCACATTATTAACCTCATAAGTGCAATTTGACCATTCACAATGTCATGCAATATATAACCTTTAATTATAACTTTTTTTTGGAAGCAAATAACATTTGTAGAACCTCTAATATGCATTGTAGGAACAACCAAGACGAAAAATGTTGATGGTAATGTGGGTTCATTTCATGTGAAGCTTAGTAAAGATGATTTGAGGGAGATTGCAGATGCAATACCAATATCTGAGGTGGCAGGGGATCGGATTACTGATATTTATGTCAAATGCTCATGGAAATTTGCTAACACTCCACCAAAATCATAGCTAAATAATACAAGTTATGTAACTTCACAAAAAAATTGGGATGCACCATTCAGTCATAGTTGTATTGTAGCATTATCCAATTAATCTTCGATAAGTTATGTATGTCCTGTTGAATTTTAATTAAGTAATTTCCTGTTTTGAATAAATCCTTATTATTAGGGAGCAGTTATTTGAGTTGTTTAATTTGTATTTTGTTTCAGTTAGTATGCTCCACGTTTTAGGATGTGGTAGTGGGTGGTTATTTTAATTCCTATGTAAAAGGCTACATATGCCTGTACTGTACTCAGTTTTTTCAATCAATTGAGTTTTTCCTTTCTCACATTTTTGTTACAATTATCTGTGAGTGTTTCTACATTTGGTATCAGGAGCCTACCCTGGGCCTGATAGAGATTGAAGCAGCAGCTTTTTTGCCGTAGCAAATGGCATCTGAAAATAGCAACTTTGTGCAACCGGCAATTCCACGCTTTGATGGTCACCACGACCATTGGGCTATGTTGATGGAGAATTTTTTGCGATCAAAAGAGTATTGGCCATTAGTTGAAGATGGCATCACAAGTTATCCAGAAGGAACAGTGTTGACAGCCGCTCAGGAGAAGCAACGGGAAGAACAAAAATTGAAGGACTTGAAGGTGAAAAATTACTTATTCCAGGCTATTGATCGTACAGTCTTGGAAACTATTCTTCAGAAAGACACCAGCAAGCAAATTTGGGACTCGATGAAACTCAAATATCAAGGGACAGCAAAAGTGAAGCGTGCACAACTTCAAGCCCTTCGAAGAGATTTTGAGGTTCTTCATATGAAGATGGGAGAGTCGGTCAGTGACTATTTTGCAAGGACAATGGCAATTGCAAACAATATGCGGATCCATGGCGAGAAACTACAAGATGTTACTATCGTTGAAAAAATTCTCCGATCAATGACTGCAAAATTTGATTATGTAGTTTGTTCGATTGAAGAATCACATGACATTGATAAACTTTCCATTGATGAACTGCAAAGTTCGTTGCTGGTTCGTGAGCAAAGAATTAATAATCACGAGTCTGCAAGTGAAGAGAAAGCTTTGAAAGCCTCCACCAATGGTCCAGTTGATTTTGAAGGTGTTGGACGTGGTCAAGGAAGAGGCAGAGGCAGAGGCAGATTCAATTCTTATTCTAGAGGCAGAGCACGTGGTCAAGGATCAAGGTTTGACAAATCCCACATTGAATGCTTCAATTGCCATCACTATGGCCATTACAGGTCAGAGTGTCCTAATTTCTTTAGAGGTCAGGGAGAAAAATCAAATTATGCTATGATAGAAGAAGAAGAAGAAGAAGAAGAAGAAGAAGAAACAACCTTATTGATGGCATGCCATAACAAGGAAGAAAAATATAATAATATGTGGTACTTAGACTCAGGTTGCAGTAACCATATGTGTGGCAATAAGTCTTTATTCTCTGAGTTGGATGAGTCATTTAGAGATGTTGTGAAGTTTGGAGACAACTCAACTGTTGATGTCATGGGAAAAGGAAATGTCAATGTCCATTTGAAAAATGATGTTGTTGAAAAAATTTGTAATGTATTCTATGTTCCAGAACTGAAAAGTAACTTGATTAGCTTGGGCCAACTTCAGGAGAAGGGGTATGAGATCACAATTAAAAGTGGAACATGCATTATCAAAGACACAAATAGAGGAGTGATATCTTGTGTTCACATGACGGGAAATAGAATGTTTCCAATCATTGTAGGTGATGGTGCAGATTTTCAGACTTGCTTCGCTGCAAAGGTGAAAGACATTGCTTGGTTGTGGCACCTTCGATATGGACATCTCAATTTTAATGGGCTGAAGACTTTGCTGCAAAAAGGAATGGTAACAGGGCTTCCTCAAATCACTACTCCCTCACAAGTTTGTGAAGATTGTGTTATTGGCAAACAGCAACGTGATTCCTTTCCAAAGGGAAAAGCATGGAGAGCTAAACAACCTCTAGAGTTGGTTCACTCAGACCTTTGTGGACCTATAAGTCCAACTTCAAATGGAAACAAGAGGTACTTTATTAGCTTTATTGATGATTATAGTAGGAGAACATGGGTTTACTTCTTGCCGGAAAAGTCAGAAGCTTTTTCTGCCTTTAAAAGCTTCAAAGCTTTGGTTGAGAATGAGGCTGGTAGAGCAATTAAGGTGTTGCGGACGGATCGTGGTGGAGAATTCAACTCACAAGAATTTTCTAACTTTTGTGAGATGAACGGTATCCGAAGACAATTAACTGCAGCTTATACACCACAACAGAATGGGGTTTGTGAAAGAAAGAATCACACAATTCTAAACATGGTCCGAAGTATGTTGTCTAGAAAAGCCATTCCAAAATGTTTTTGGCCTGAGGCTGTTAATTGGAGCATCCACATATTGAATAGAAGTCCAACATTAGCAGTGAAGAACATGACACCTGAAGAAGCTTGGAAAGGAAACAAACCAGCAGTGGATTACTTCAAAGTTTTTGGTTGTATAGCCTTTGCCCATGTTCCTGATGAAAAGAGGAAGAAGCTTGATGCTAAAGCCGACAAATGTATATTTCTTGGTGTAAGCGAGCATTCAAAAGCTTATCGGTTGTACAACCCGGTCACACAAAAAATAATAATTAGTCGAGATGTGGTATTTGATGAAAGCAAAACATGGAAGTGGAGTGTTAATAGCACCGGAGAGTACATTTCAGTAACTGATGATGAAGTTGAAGAAGAAAAACATGATCAGCCTTCAAGTTCTATTATCACAGGTTCATCATCTGCTCCCTCACCAAATTCACAGCCTTCAAGTTCTATTATCACAGATTCACCATCTGCTCCCTCACCAAGTTCACAAGTAGAAGTGGAAGATGCAGTTTCAAATGAGTCTAGATTCCAACGGACAAGAACAAGGCCAGCATGGATGCAAGATTATGTGATTAGTGGAGTTAATCAAATTGATGATCAAATTTCTCATTTTGCATTATTTTCAGACCATGATCCTATTGCTTTTCATGATGCCATCAAAGAGTCGAAGTGGCAGAAGGCCATGGATGAGGAGATTGAATCAATAGAGAAAAACAATACATGGGAATTAACAAATCTTCCAAAGGGGCAGAAATCTATTGGAGTAAAGTGGGTGTATAAGACAAAGCTCAATGCAGATGGTAAGGTGGATAAATACAAGGCTCGACTAGTAGTTAAAGGCTATAAGCAAGAATATGGGGTTGATTATAAAGAGGTATTTGCTCCGGTGGCTAGACTTGACACAATTAGATTGGTTATTTCAGTTGCAGCTCAAAATTTGTGGTCTATTTATCAATTTGATGTTAAGTCAGCTTTTTTACATGGTGAATTACAAGAAGATGTCTATGTTGAGCAACCATTGGGATATGAGAAGCAAGGGAATGAGAAGAAAGTTTACAAGTTAAAGAAGGCACTATATGGACTAAAACAAGCACCACGAGCTTGGTATAGTCGTATAGAGTCTTATTTCATTAGAGCGGGCTTTCATAAGTGTCCATATGAGCACACTCTTTTCATTAAGCTTGCAGATGGTGAGAAAATGCTTGTAGTATGCTTATATGTTGATGACTTGATCTTCACGGGTAATGATAAAGTCATGATTGATGCATTTAAAGCTTCTATGATGACTGAATTTGATATGACAGATTTGGGTCTGATGTACTATTTTCTTGGCCTTGAGGTAGTACAATCAATTGCTGGTATTTTTATGTCACAAAAGAAGTACGTTTTGGAGATTTTGAGCAGGTTCCAAATGGAGGATTGCAATGCAGTCTGCACTCCTACTTCTGCAGATTTGAAGCTAAAAAGGGATCTTAATGGGAAGAAGGTAGATTCCACTCTCTTTAAGCAAATTGTAGGAAGTTTGATGTATCTAACTTCAACCAGGCCTGATATAATGCACGCTGTCAGCCTTATCAGTCGGTATATGGAGAATCCAACAGAGTTACACCTCCTAGCAGCTAAAAGAATTTTCAGGTACTTGAAAGGAACTATTAATTTTGGAGTGTTTTATAGAAAGGGAGAGCAAAAGGGTTTGTTTGGCTTCAGCGACAGTGACTATGCTGGAGATGAAGATGACAGGAAAAGCACATCCGGATATGTCTTCATGATGGGCTCAGGTGCAATTTCATGGTCATCCAAAAAACAACCAATAGTTACTTTGTCCACTACTGAAGCTGAATTTATTGCAGCTACATCATGTGCTTGCCAAGCCATTTGGTTGAGAAGGTTAATTAGAGAGCTTGGATACAATGAAGAAGAGCCCACACCAGTATTTTGTGATAATGTCTCTACCATTAAGCTGTCAAAAAATTCTGTTCTACACGGGAGGAGCAAACATATAGATGTTAGATTTCACTTCTTGCGTGATCTGTGCAAGGATGGTGTTATTGATGTTATCTACTGCAGGAGTGAGGAACAGATTGCAGATATAATGACAAAACCGCTCAAGACTGCAGTGTTTGAGAAGCTTCGTAGCATGTTAGGAGTTTGTTCAAGAAAGGAGGTTGTTCATGATGCTTGAAAGTTGGTTGATGAAATGCTCTCTGCTGTAAACTGATGTCTGCTGTAGGACATTCAGTTTAAGGGAGGAAATGTTGAATTTTAATTAAGTAATTTCCTGTTTTGAATAAATCCTTATTATTAGGGAGCAGTTATTTGAGTTGTTTAATTTGTATTTTGTTTCAGTTAGTATGCTCCACGTTTTAGGATGTGGTAGTGGGTGGTTATTTTAATTCCTATGTAAAAGGCTACATATGCCTGTACTGTACTCAGTTTTTTCAATCAATTGAGTTTTTCCTTTCTCACATTTTTGTTACAATTATCTGTGAGTGTTTCTACATGTCCATCATTCTCCTATAATACTCAATAATTTTACAACTTATAGTGATATGTGTTTTTTATAACCAGAAAATAAAAGTGATTCTAATATCTCATTCATGAATCAAGATGTTAGTAATAATGACATCAGTGGAAAATTGTGTAACAGATTAAAATGATCATACATTGGTAGAATACAATACCTTGTATTATGTCAATTGATTCTTTTATTTTTATCAAAAAAACTTGTATTATGTAGGTGGATTTTCTTCTCTCTGTATATTTGGTGAGGAGCTACTTTTTTTTTTTTTTTTTTAATAAAACGAGATATTAATTAAATAAAACGAGATATTTGGTATAAAACGCTGGTTGTGAAGAAAGACGGTGTGGTTAGAACATGGTTGGATTTTGAGGAATTGTGTCAATAAGATGTCGTTTTGGCTAGACCAAATTACAATTTTAGTCTCTTAACTTAATTTTAATTTTCGACAATAGTTTGTTGCTTTTATATTTTTTTCATTTTAATTTTGTTCTTTTGATCTATTTGTATGTGAGTTTTCAAGCTTCAAACTTATGATTTTATTTTTATAATATTTTAATTTTCAACCTGTTCAAAAAAAAAATATTTTAATTTTCAAATTTATGGTCTTCATCTATGTTTGCATAAGAATATTAGATTTGAAACTTGAAAATCCATATAAAAAAAGGACAAAATTAGAATTAAAACAGATAAATGACTAAGTTGTTACCTAAAATTAAGCTAAGGGACTAAAAGTGTAATTTTGCCTATTATGTTTGATAAAATAGTGGGCAAATAGTCATTAATGTGTAACGAGTAGCTATATTAATCTTTTAAAGTATTAGGGTGCGTTTGAATTGCAAAACAATATGTGCTTTGATAGAACATCACAAGATAATTGTACCAAAAAAAAAAAGAAAAGAACATCACAAGAAAAAACGACACAACACAGGACAAACTTTTATGGTACTGAATAATTTTCTATATTATACGATTTTTGGTGGATAAAAACTATTTTTGTATTTTAAATAACTTGTATGTGGAACAAAAAGTTGTGACGTGGTTTAGTGAGGGACAAAATGTTTAGTTTTTGTTCTGTCCCTAACCTCCAGTTTGTCCTGTCCCTTAAACCGTTTCAATCATCAAACGCTATACTCAAGTAATAAAGTAGTAAGTTATCGCCTCCACATGAATTGTCGTTCAACTCCGTAATTAGATGAATTTATTTGAAAGTAAAGAATTAAGAAAAGATAAAATTGGTTGCAAGGTCTTAATTGTTCTGTCCAATACGAGATTAGATTTTGTGATTCAGAAGTTTAACGGTGATTAAAGATTCCTTGAATCCCCTTTCTTCTTTGTTGGAATCAACTCAGTTGATTATTATTTTATGAACTGCCTTTTTTTTTATTTAAGAAAGTAGAACATGACCAGGTGATGAATCAGTGGAAGTTTAATTTCAATATCGCCGCAATTCAATCAGTTACAATTGTGGCGTTCCCGTAAGATGAGTCATAGTCCTAAATTCATACTTAGATTCAATTAAAAGAATTTAATTTAGAAATTAATCAATTTACTACTGTCGGGGTCAAACATAATTAGGGTTGTCAATTCTATTATGCTCCATCTAAGAAGTGAGACAGACATATACAAATTAAATCTGACTTTAGAATCCTAAATTTAATAAAAAAAACTTTATGGATTGAATCCAACAAATAAGAATGGGTTCATCGTGGAACCATAATCAAAGAGGTTTAGTTGCTCAGGGCAACCAACATCATTTCAAAACAATAGAAAAACATACCCTAGTGAGAATAAGAGGAGGGTGTAGATCATATGCCTTAAAGCTCTGATGTTTGATCCTTGCATTGTACGACTAACTTTCTGAATGGATAAAAGAGTGTGCAAGGGTCTCTATTTATAGTACATCATTACTTAGAGGTTAAGAGAGAAAAAAATAAATAGGGTTTTCAACTAAAACAACTTGAAAAAAAAAAAACAATCAGCACTCCCTGCTGCACACCATGCACATATCATATGAACTGGGGTGCAAGGGCGCATGAGGTAGTAGCCAAGTCTTCCTCATGGGACGGGGCGCATGGCCTGGGCACATGTGCACTTCTGGCTGCCCCTCATGTGCGAAGTTTGCTGCTTTCGTCCATTTTTCGAGCGTTCTACTGTCTTACAATGCCTTGGAACTTGAAATGAATTTCCTTCACTTTGTATTGTCTTCAAAGACCTTTGAAGAACCATTGATCTTCAATCTTCATATCCTCGATGCTTTACGTGATGTGTTGTTTTGCCGATTTACATGGTTTTTCACTAAAGAGACTCAAAACACCTATGGAGTTGCATGGTTTAAGATAAAGCCGAATTACAATGACTCGAATGAAAACAATACAAAAAGTTCCTCAAACCATTGACAACTCCTTTAAATGACTTTTAATTTGTCTTCAAATGCAAATAAAATAACTAAAAACATAACCTAAAATATCATATGATGTTCCTTCATCAAAAGTGTAATAAGATATTCTCATAGTGATAATGATGTATTTGACCCTTCGACCTGAAACCACTATGTACTCTAGATGTAGAGATGTCAAAACGGGCCGGGCCGTACGGGCCGGCCCGTTTAGCCCAATTAATTATAGGGCTTAGGCCTTAAATATTGAGCCCGAATTTTAATAGGGCTTTTTAGCCCGGCCCTAAAAAGCCCGGTACCCGTTAGGGCTAGCCCGAACGGGTCGCGGGTAGCCCGTTAGCCCGCATAACAAAAAAAATCCGATAAATTATATATATTTTTCAAATAATTCTTTACTTAGTTGATTATCAAAGTAAAAAAAATAAAAGTGAAAATTCAATGAATTAACACATATAAATGTAATATAAAATTATATTTACTCGTTTCATTATTTATAATTTTAAAGATCGAATATATAAATATCTATAACCATAACGTATCTAATTTATTTAAAATTGTTTTTCTCGCCGTTTTAGTTTACGACTAGTGTACGAAAATTTTTACAATTTATTTTTGTGCTAGACATTATTTAAACATATTAAAAATATTATTTATAAAAAATTTTATAGGAGTATTTTATAGTACTTTTCTTTTATATAAAAAAAATGTAATTTTTAATACGGGCCAGCCCGTTAGCCCGCGACCCGTGTAGGGCAGGGCTTGGGTAGTATATTTCAAGCCCATTTTCCAACAGGGCTTTTTGGCCGGACCCGATAAAACCCGAAGCCCGTTAGGGCCGGCCTGTTTAGGGCCGGGCCACCCGTTTTGACAGCTTTATCTAGATGTAGTAGTCAAGTACTTTATCGCCGCTCAAACGTTGTCTGTAACAGGATGCCTATTCAGTCGGTTGATATGTACTTCACGAATCATGTTCAGGGACATAAGTGATCTAGATGAAATTTGTCCCTCATACATAATATGATGAATATCTATGGACCCAATATTGAACTAGATAAGGGTGACACGGTCTATACATTGTGTTCAATATGGAGACAAGGGCAAAAGGGTAATTACATATATCGACATCTAAGTTCTTTATATATAAATATATGAAATAAATTATACTTATATAATAAATCAAGGAAATTACTATGAAATACTTACGGGTCACATGTTGGTTGGTTTGAGTTGGATTTGACCAAATCCATAACCTGAACCATATATGGTACTTCAATTTGGGTGACGTAAAACAACCATTTGTTACATCATTAGGTCGTTTGGGCAAATCCAGTAATTTCTGGATTGGGTTGGGTAGTGAGTTGTCCTAATTATTTTTGTGTTTTTTAATATTAAAGGACTAAATGATAAGTTTGTCATTTTTTTTTCATAAAAATTACTCAACTTTTTATTTTCTTTAAAAAAATTGTGTAACGTATTTTCACTATATTTTTAGAATAATATATAAAATAATAAATGATAATATCAAATAATAAATTTCATCATAAAATATTTGTAACACACTAGTGCATGACATAAAACTACAATAGAATCAAAATAAGCAAAAAGTGCAACATCCATTTTGAATATTTGACTTGATTTATGACCAAAACCTTTGGTATTTTCCTTCTTTCCTATAAGAAAATAAAAAATATTGGCATTAACCTTTGGTATTTTCCTTCTTTCCTATAAGAAAATAAAAAATATTGGCATTATGGGTTGGTGAGTTTCTTGAGTCTAGGTTTGGTTTTTCCAGAAACCCAATTTTTATGGGTTTTTCAATTTTTGAAACCATATCCACCCAATTATCCGATCTAACCCACCTTAATGAGATTTTTTTTTCTTCCTATGGGTTTGACTAGATTTTCCGGATTAATCCAAACCTTGTACACCCGTAAAAATACTTATATAATATATATAAAATATGTTTATTTTTGGTCAAAAGGAAGTTATTTTTGGTTAATATATACTTATATAATATTTATAATATATATTTCATGGATAAAGTAGCCTTAATGAAATATGTTTATTTATTTTTGGTCAAACAAGAAGTTATTAATAAATTGATTAAATCTACAAAATCAAACGCTAATTTAAGAATAATTAATATTTTTTGAAAAGAAGAATAATTAATAATTTTTTTAAGGTAGAAGAATAATTAATATTATTAATAAGGTCCTTTAGATTATTTATAATTGTGATAAGTTGGTCCTTTAAGTTTTTTCGTACCACTTAGATCCTTTAAAAAAAATTCATATCACTTAGATCTTTCTGTATTAATTAAATATAATCAGATTTAATTAAGTTGCATGCACCATATCTCTTCCATTTAATCCCGTGTGAAATATTTTTAAAGTTTATACACACAAGTTAGAGGTATAAATTGAGCTGAGCACATCAATTTTATATCTTTCAAACAATGGCGACTAATTTTATGATTTCAACTCTCGTAGGTTTGCTATACCTATCCATCACAGTATTCATCACACATGGAGAAGTCCCAATCCCCAAAGATCTAGCCCTAAAGCTTAGTCGTAACCCACAAATCCTTTCTCAAGCCTCAACCGATTATGGCCACATTATTCATGAAAGCCCCTTTGCAGTTTTGGAACCAACATCAATCAGTGATATTACTAACTTGATAAACTACTCAAACTCTCTTCCTCACCCTTTTACCATATCCGTTAGAGGACAAGGCCATTCGGTTCTTGGACAAGCCATGACACAAAATGGCATTGTTGTGAATATGACTCAACTCAATGGGTATAGAAATGGATCTGGAATTGTAGTGTCTGATTGTGATGTGAAAAATCCATTAGGTTGTTATGTTGATGTGGGTGGAGAACAATTGTGGATTGATGTTTTGAATGCTACACTAAAGCATGGACTCACACCTCTCTCTTGGACTGATTACTTGTATTTGACCGTTGGTGGCACTCTCTCTAATGCTGGAATTGGTGGTCAAACTTTTAGATTTGGACCACAAATCTCCAATGTTCTTGAATTGGATGTTATCACAGGTATGACTCGTTCAGTTTCTCTTTTATCGATTTCCTACATACTAGAAAATATTCTAACAACATTAGATATGAACATATCTCTTACGTGAAATTCAAACATTGTTTTATCACATGGTAAAAATCTAACCCCTTTTTCTTAAACCAAATTTTGATGTTAACTCATTAATTTTGTTTTAAGATTAAATATGTCTTTGGTCTCGAGGCGGAAAGGAGGGGAGGCATGTCGGTGTCATGGTCAAACAAATAATAAATGATGCAAATATTATTTTATCTTTTTTATTTAATTTTTTTGACAAATATATTTTATTTAATTTCATTTAGCTTTATTTTTATATTTCCTTATTTTTATATTTCATTTTATGATATTTGTTTTTGTATTTTTACTTTATCTTTAGTATGGTTAATTAAAGTTATATTCTTTTTGTTTTGTCAATTTCATATCTTATTTTAAATTATGACTCTTTTAATTATTTTTTATAACAAGATTTTTTTTATAAAATTTAATAATTAAATTCATATATTGTGTCAAAATAATGTCTAAGAAAAATATTATTGACTCATTTTTATAGAGAAACGAGAGAATACATAGAGAATACATGATAAACGCAATTCATTCACCAATTTAAATTTAAAGTAGTTAGAAATATAGTACTGCAACAAATAATAGTATTTTTAGTACAATCCTTAAAAAAAAAAAAAATATTGTTAGTACAAATCAATTTACATGGATCAACCGGAGCCATTTCTTTGTAACTAATTAACTGTATTCTTTCAATTTACATGGTGCCCTGTGTTGTTTTTTTAGGGCAAGGAAATATCGTGTCATGTTCACCAGAGAAGAACTCAGAGGTATTTTATGCCGTTCTTGGAGGACTAGGTCAATTTGGAGTGATAACCAGAGCAAGAATACCTCTTGGACCTGCACCAACTAGGGCAAGTATTATCATCTCTTTTTCGTTCACACACAAAAGGTTATTAATTATCAACAACAAATCATTGTTTGATTGTTTGCAGGTAAAGTGGTTGCGTCTAATTTACAATGACTTTACCGCATTTTCCACAGACCAAGAACATTTAATCTCATTCAATAAAAGAAATGACACCAATGGAGCGGATTATGTTGAAGGCATGCTTCTATTGAACAATCCACCATTGATTCTTTCCTTTTATCCACCTTCTGATCAACCAAGGATAACATCTCTAGTTACTCAATACGGTATCACCTATGTCCTAGAGCTTGTCAAATATTATGACACAAATTCTCAAGCAAATATCACGGAGGTAATTTCTAACATATTTTGGTTCTTATCTTTTTTATTGTCCCTTTAATTTTTGTTTATTACCACTAAGGATCTTGGTGAAAATAGTCTTTGATAATTCGAAGTTCAGGTAAGAGGTAAATAGAACCATATATAAGATTGTTCCAGATAAGATTTGAATTAGGGTTCTCCTAATGACCTAATCTATTTAATTGAAACTTGTTAACAACTTAAGCTCAATCGTTTGCTTTATAGTTAATTTAACTATAATAAATATTAATTTAACTTAATTAAGTGTCTTATTGTTTATTGAACAGGAAGTTGATAATTTGGTCAAAGGGTTAAAGTTTGTTCCATCGTTTATGTTCCAAAAAGATGTAACATACGAGGAATTTTTGGACAGAGTTCATACAGAAGAGTTAATTCTTAGATCAAAAGGACTTTGGGATGTTCCTCATCCTTGGTTGAATATGTTCATACCAAAATCTAGAATCTCAGATTTTAATGAAGGTGTTTTCAAGGGTATAATTCTGAAGCAAAATATTTCTGCTGGAATTGTCCTAGTCTACCCCATGAACCGCAACAAGTAAGTTTGTTATGAGATTTATCTAAATTTTAAGATACTAATTAATAAGTTATATATGAGTTATACAATATTAGAAAAAGTTGAATCACAACAAAAAATTAGAGATGTCAAAATTGAAGACTAATTTTACTTTTTCTCTAATATTTGACATATGCATTGAAAATTTGCAGGTGGGATGATAGGATGTCAGCAATTACACCAGATGAAGATGTATTCTACACTTTAGGTCTTTTGCATGCTGCAAAAGGATTGGATGAAGTGAAAGCATTTCAAGCTCAAAACCATCAAATATTACAATTTTGTAATGATGCTGGTATTAAGATTAAGGAATATCTTACAGGAAACAAAACACATCAAGAATGGGTTCAACACTTTGGCACTAAATGGAAACTGTTTGAAGAGAGAAAAGCTAAATTTGATCCCAAGAGAATATTGTCACCTGGGCAAGGGATTTTTCAGTAGACAAAGAGCTAGATTTTAATTTTCCCATCTAAATAAATAAAAGTGGTTTTTATTTATTTATATATAAGATAGAAGATAAATAAACATCTATATCCTATAAAAAAAATAGATATCTATATCATTATTGTTTTTTTGGGGATGGGTAACTCACTTGCTTGGGCTAAGGGATTAAAAGAGTTAAAGTTTAATGTTTAACATAACAATTAACATACTATCTCCAAATAAATTTGAAAGTAACCTAAAACTCATTTGCATTCAAATTCTAACTAAACAGCTTGAAAAAAAAACCATAGATCAAACAACACAAAAGCCACTTTCAATCAAACCATAACCTCAATCCATCACACGATGTCTTCTTTTGCCGATTTACATGTTTTTTCACTAAAAAGACTCAAAACACCCATGGAGTTACATGCTTTAGGATAAAGCCGAATTACAACGACTCGAATGAAAACAATACAAAAGTTCCTCAAGCCATTGACAATTCCTCTAAATTACTTCTCATTTTCCTTCAAATGCAAAGAAAATAAATAAAAACATAGCCTAAAATATCATATAATGTTTCATCATCAAAAGTGTTATAAGATATTTTCATAGTGATAATAGTGTATTCCACCCCTCGATCTGAAACCACTATGTACTTTAGATGTAGGAGCGAGTCGAGTACTTTATTATTGCTCAAACATTGTATGTAACATGATGCCTATAAAGTCGTTTGATATGTACTTCACGAATCATGTTGAGGGAGATGAGTGACTTATATGAAATTTGTCCCTCCTACATAACATGATGAATATCTACGAACCCAATATTGAACTAGACAAAGATGACACGGTCTATACCTTGTGTTCAATATAGACACAAGGGCAAAATGGTAATTACTTATAATGACATCTAATACTTTACATATAAATATATAAAATAAACTATTACTCATATAATAAATCAAGGAAATTACTATGAAATACTTAGGGGTGTATGTGGGTCGGTTTGACTTGGATTTGGCCAAATCCAAAATCTAAACCATATAGGGTACTTCGGTTTGGGTGAGGTAAATTAACCATCAATTACATCATTGGGTCGTTTGTGTAAACCCACTAATTTTGGAATTGGGTTGGGTAGTGAGTTGCCCTAATTATTTTTATGTTTTTTAATATTAAAGGACTAAATGATAAGTTTGTCATATTTTCTTTCATAAAAATTGTTCAACTTTTTATTTTCTAAAAAAAATAGTGCAACGTATTTTCACTATTTTTTTAGCATGAGAAATGATAATGTCAAATAATAAATTTCATCATAAAATATTCGCAACAAACTAAAGGTGCATGACATAAAGCTACATTAGAATCAAAATTTAAAAAAAAGTCCAACATCCTAATTTATAACTCTAGCATGTTTTGATTTCAAGTTTTGAAAATTTGACTTGATTTATGACCAAAACCTTCGGTATTCTCATTCTTTCCTATGAAAATAATAATTTTTTTTTTGGCATTAATGGTTAGTGAGTTTCTTGGGTATAGGTTTGGTTTTTCCTGAAACCCGTTTTTCATGGGTTTTTCAATTTTTGAAACCATGCATATCCACCCAATTAACCGATCCAACCCACCTTTATGAGTTTTTTTGGATGGGTTTGACTAGATTTTTTCGAATTGATCCAAACCTTGTACACCCTTAAAAATACTTATATAATCTATACTATATATAAAGAAAACTACCCCTTTCAACACTTTTGGGTTGGATTTTTCTTTCCAAAAATGCCCTCAATTTTCAATACAAATAACACATGTAACAAATAGATAAGAATAAATTTAAATATTAAAAAAATGTAACACGATATGAATATATATATATATACACACACACGTGTATATATATATTTGTTAAGGAAAGATAATCTATAACATAACAATAATAGTAATAATAAGATATGATTTGAATTTATTTTAAGAAGGTATGATTTGAATTAACCATGAATTATTGTTGGTTTGAAGATAAGGAAGGATTTTGTTGAAGTTGGAAGATTGAGAAATCAACGAAGAGAGAGAATCTCACTTGGAAGTTGGAAAGATGTCACGTGAGCTATTTAATTGAGCTTCTAATCATAGCCATCTGTTTTGATCCAAAGGCTGATATTTATTCCTACCATTTTCATATAAACATATCATTCTCACATGATATCCCCTATATATATATATATATATATATATATATATATATATATATATATATATATATATATATATATATATATATTAGGCAGAAGACTACATACAAGGGTCAAAGAGGATCCTAGATTGGGTATTCCTGATATAATCAACAGGACACATAGAAAGTGGAATGTGGGTGTATGCCCTAGCAAAGCATACAGAGCTAGGAGTCATGCAAAAGAACTAGTTGATGGATCTTTTAGGGAACAATACACTAGGATGTATGACTATTGTCATGAACTTCTGAGATCAAATGAAGGATCTACTATTAGGGTGACAACTATACCATTTCAAGGGACTGAAGGTGATTTGAGCAACCCTAATGCAGTATTTTTCCCTCACTTTCAAAGGGTTTATGTATGTTTTAAAGCCTGTAAAGAAAATTTCATGAAGTGCAGACCCATAATTGGCCTTGATGGATGCTTTCTCAAAAGGTACTATGGTGGTCAACTGTTGGCTGCCATTGAGAGGGATCCTAATGATCAAATGCTACCAATTGCATTTGCAATTGTAGAAGGTGAGACTAAAGAATCATGGAAATGGTTCTTAGAACTGTTGATTAATGATTTGGGTGGCACTAGATTGTTCAAGACATATTCAATTATAGGTGACTAGCAAAAGGTAAAGTTTTTTTCTATTCTTCTACACTTCTTAATTTATTGCAGATTTACATTTAATACTAACTCAAGTTTGATCTTACAACAGGGTCTTTTACCAGCTATTGATGAATTAGCATATGGAATTGAACAAAGGTTTTGTGTCAGGCATCTGTATAACAATTTCAGAAAGAAGTACCCAGGGATGAAACTGAAGTAGTTGATGTGGAGAGCAGCAAATGCCACATATGCTAATGCATTTGAAAGAGAGATGAGGGAGATCAAATCCATCTCAGAAGGAGCTTTTGAATATCTAATGAACATTCCACCTAGACATTGGTGCAAAGTAATTAGATGTAAATAGGACATTTATAGCCACAACAAGTCAACCTGTAAACTTCCATCACCACCTCCACCACCAACTACAAGTGCAAATGGTAGTACATCTACTCAGCAGGGAACTGCTGCTTCAGTTCCAACTCAGCAGGGAACTACTACTTCAGTTCCAACTCAGCAGACAACAACACAGTCAGATCCATCTCAGGTCACTGCACCAACTCAGACAGCTCCTACTAATCAAGGTACTACCCACTTAGCTCCAAGAAGGCAAAGGGCTGCAACAACTCATCAGCCTAGTGTCCCAACTCAAAATCCATCTCAGCAGCTTAGTGCATCAACTCAAAATCCTTCTCAGCAGCCCAATGCATCAATTCAACCACCAAAGATTAAGAAGAGAAAGACCAAGGAGAGGGTTGTATCATCTCAAGCTCCTGCTGTGAAGAAACCAAGACAGAAAGCAAGGAAAGATGGTGTGGCCTCTACACAGCCTATGTAACTTTGATGTTTTACCAAGCACATAAAATTTATCTTTTTGTAACTGTAATGTCTAGAACATCTATCCATCATGTTATGCCCTTTTGGTTAAGTACTGTTGGTTATGCATATTTGGTGTAATGTCTAGAACATCTAATTTAGATTATGCCCTTTTGTTTAAGTAATTCTGGTTATGTAATGTTGATGTAATGTCTAGAACATCTAATGTGCTTTTGGTGTCATATTCTGGACAAATGGTGTAGTGGCTAAGACCATATTTTTTTGTTAAGTACTAGTGATATCAACTATATTTTGCTTCTCAATTTTGTGTCATTATATAGTTTGGCAGGTTAAGTACTTACTAATGATATCCAAATTTGCTTCAAATTTGATATCATTATCGCATTGCAATATAATTTTCAACAATGGTATAAACCATATTGTTATATTATATAGTAACCTTCAATTCTTTTACCAAATTACATCATTTTCATTACTCTTCATAAAGAATACAAATCATTACATAAACCAGTGACAATAACAACACTTTAACATAGCTGCAAACTAACAACATAACATAGCTGCAAACTAAACAAGAAAACTACAATAAGAACCTAAACCAGTGACAATCCCTAACAACACTTTAAATTTGATACTAATTCACTAACAATTATGACCTATTTGCATAGTATAAATGTCCCTAATACCAAACAGGTCCCAAAGGAAACAAAGCCAAAAACAAGTGACAACTTTAACCAATTTTTTGTCTTTGCTAAATCCATCTTCAACTTCCTGTTCTTCCTCTTTCTTTTCTCACTCTTCAGCTTCAGTTCCAATCCCTCCTCTTTGGACTTAGTACGAAAATTTTCATCCTCTACCAACTTAAAGAACCCACACCCTTTTTCAAATGAATTCCTGTAATTATTGCAACCCCAGAATTTCTTACCACAATTCGGATTTGAATTATCAGTCACTGTTCTTATTACTGGAAAATCTCCACACTTACATTCCATTCTTGTTCTTCTCCTAAGACTGGACCCAGTTGAAACAAAACCTTCATCATGTACCCAAACCTGTGACTGTGTTTTGGAACCTTGTTTTGACATGTTCTGGATGCACACCAACGAAGAAGATGAAAGAGAAGAAGAGAAGAAGATGGAAATGGAGAGATAGGCGCGAGAGAGAAGGAGAAGAAGGGGAAATTGTGTTTTTGGAACCCTAATTTTTGTTCCCCACAATTTTATCCCTCATATATACTGCTGAGTCATACCTGCTTACTCATCTCAGTTTTTTTACACCTGGCACGCCTACATGTACAAAACTAACGTTTTTTTGGAAAAATCTGACGGAAAGGACTACATTAGTTAACGACAGGTGAGTTAAGGGACTTATTTGACAGACTTTAAACTTATGGGACCAAATTGAATAAAAGAATTAAGTTAAGGGACCGGCAGATCAATTTAGCCTATTTTTTTCTTTATGATTTAAAAAGTGTAACAAACTAAATGAGTATATTTATACTTCATTTTTTAATATCTTAATTATACCCTTAAACAACTTTTTGTATAATAAAGATTGTTGTTAGTGTTATTGAAATAAATAATCATGTTTAATTTGGTTTGTTATAACTACAAAGCAACAAACATTTATTTTTTTAGTTTTAATCAAAATCAAAATTTCATAAAAAAAACATAGTTCATAATTTTCAAATTTTAGCGCTGTGTAAAGAGCGGAAAGACGGACACGTGAGGGCCCGCCTTTTCGCTAGTAAATATAATATTTCTTATTTTTTTCTTCATCATTATTTCTGTAATTTTAATTTAAATAAATAAAGTAGTGGAAAACTATTGTCAAACATTGAATTTTTTTCTTGACATGAGAAGCTGTAAGCCGTCTATCAATGATTCAATTGCTTGACATGATTAGTTGATCCAATTTTTATCGTAGACATCTTTTTGAGTTGTAAGTATTGTCCTCTCTCTTCTTGTTTAATCCGAGTTACTTTATCAGATACAATTTTTACTGGTTATAGTTTATTCTTTATGTTTAAACCTTCTTATGAAGAAGAGTGTTCCTTATTTGAAAAATAAACAAGTTATAGGTGGTTCTTTTAGTTTAAGCCAGTAAAAATTAGATAATCTGTTATAATCCAGCTAAACATTTTTGTGTATAAAAACAAGTCTTGCTTTTGTTTTTGTTTCTAGTTTCGGCGGCATGAAAACTCTGAGAACGTACATTTGACACATTCCAACTATATATGACATGATAGTGAAGAAATCTTCTAAAGACTTGTGACAACTCAGTTCTGTAGTATTGTATATTTGTATAAAGTATATTTGATAGAATTATGGACGCACTATTTTTACAAATGATGATGATAAAGTAAGAAACAAAACGAACAATATGCACTAAACTGTAATCTATTTGAGAATATCCCCACAGAGCTTCTCGATGTATTCTGCAGCTTGCTTATATAAGTAGCCCCTAGACGTAGGTGACGTTGCACCAAACTGGGTTAAGAAATAACTTGTGCCTTTTACCTTATATCTTTATTAGAAAGTTTTTATTTGTTATTTGTGTTGTCCCAATGTCTTGACATCTTACTTGAAATTTCACTTGTCTTGACATCGTGATCAACATCTTTACTACGTGCTAGAATTTCAGAAATCATTACCTTGAAGTGTTGGTTGAAATGCGTCCATATTGGCCTAAGCTTTCCATACAGATCCAATGATAGCATACTCTAATGTATGGCACGAAAGAGCGATGGTGGTGATTTTAGATGTTTACTTTGCAACCTTTGGTGGTCTTAGATCTTAAAGGGTTTTAGTGGTGGAGATTTTGTTTTTTAAGATTGGGGTGTTGGTCATAAAGTATTGTGAGTGATGATGAGGGGTGGCATAATCGTATGACAATTTGTGGTGGTGTGATTTTATTGGATGCCAGTTGTTAGTAACTAATATCTCGTTTTATTTTGGTTATCAATTGGATTTTGTGGTGACCTCAGACATGGGCCTATCTTCGTCGCTGCTTACTCATTTGGTTGTTTCTATGTTGGTTTGTGGCTTGATTTTGGTGGTTTGTTTTTGAGTTGTTTTTTGAGCTGGTTCTGTTTGCGCTACTGTTCCTCTTGTTAACTACCTTGAAATTTGTCTTCTAGATACTAGTGGGCCTAATACTTTTGCTTCGAGATCGGAAGTTAGTGTCTAGTTTGAAATTTTTAGGATGGTTAAGGTGTCTTCTTCACGGTCCAGGTATTGAGGGGTGTCTTAGTGATTGTTTCTGGAGTTTGGTGGACCAATCACTTTTGATTTGAGATCGAGAGTCAGTTTCTTGACTCATGTTTTTTGGCGTGTTTTGGTGTTTTCTCCGACAGATTGAGGATTGATCAGTGGTTGAATTCGAATTATTAGTGCAAAAACTTGGCTCAGTTGTGGTGATGAGGTGAGGTGTAGTTTGTGGTGATGAGAAGGTAAAGTGTTGTTGTTTGGGATTTCAACGGGTGTGTTGGTTTTTTGGAGTGGCTTTGGTGCGAGTAGCGTGCGATAGGTGTTTGGATTTTGTTTATGTGGTCATTCACGATGGAGTGATAGGTTTTGGCTCAACTTTTGGTTTACGCTGGTTTGTAGGGGTTTAGCTTGGTTAGGGTGTTGATTTGGTTATAGAGGTTTGTTTTTTATTGGTGTTTAAGATGTACAGTGTATACATTTCCTTTTGGGTGTTCCTCTTATATACGACGCTTTTTGCTTGTACTTTATGTCTTTACGGTCCCTGTTCGTCTTATGCAGGTACTTAGTTATTAATAAATTTTGCCGTTAAAAAATATAATATATTGATGAATTTAGGAAAGCTCATTGATGATGAGAATTATTAGTAGTTAGCTTCAAAACAACTTAGTTTTTTTAGAGTTTTAGACTTTTTAGAGTTATGCAGCTAAACTTCTGTCACACAAAAAAGAACCTTTTTATTGTAATATGAGGGTAGAGCTATTGTTTTTAAATTGCAACACTCATTATCGATATATTAAAAAATTTGAAAATACCAGCAACAAGAAAAAATAAAGAAAACTCTATTAGTTTGCCCTCTAACATACAACACTCTAAAATTGGTATTTGTAATCAAAAGTTTCCTACATTGTGCGATAATATCTTCAAATTCTTTGAGGTGAGTGGAGGTAGATTGAATGGCATCAGCAAGGATCTTGTTGTCTCTTTCAAACTGAACAGCTTAAAATCCGGATGAGACTGCCAAGATATTCGCCTCAAGCAGTTCCATAGCTTAAGCTTCTAAAATAGACACCGAAAATGGTGAAAACGCATACTTTCCCAATAAGAATTTACAATTAAAGCTTGACATTACTTTTAATATCATATCAGAATTAATAATAAAATTCATATTTGAGACTATTTTATCTGTATTAAAATAGAAATTATATGAACACTATTTTTCTAACACTATCTCTAACATTCAACTATAGTATTGAAAGATAGCTGTGGAGCATACTCGCATGAGGAAATCATGAAGAAAAAATAACAACGGATAGTTTGAAATCATATACAATGGTTTATGTGTGTTCCATAAGCTTTTGCGGCTAATGTACCTAACAAGTCCTGTGTGAATTCATATTTGAGACTCTTACATAACTATTATTAGGTATGTTGGAGGGTGTGGTCTTGGGTGAGGGGAGGGATGGAGGGTGGAGGGTGAAGGTGGCTTCTCGGTGAATTCATGCTATAAGATACTTGAGAGGTTGTTTTTGATTGAAGATAATATTCCGGAGAGTGAGGAGAGGGTGTTTGCACTTATTTGGAAATGCCAAGCTCCGTCGAAGGTTTTGGCTTTCGCTTGGATGCTACTTGATATATAGAATTCCGACAGGGATGAATTTAGCTTTTAGAGGAGTGTTGAATGAGGAGGCATCGATGAGTTGTGTGTTTTGCGGGAGTGAGGAGGAAACAACGTTACACCTTTTCTTGCATTGTGAGGTGGTTATGAGAATTTGGCAAAGGATGATGTGTTGGTTAGAGTTTCACTTAATTCCTAATACCCCTACATCTTTTTCTTCATTTTGAATGTTGGTTAAATGAAGCTTCTTCTAAGAAATTAAGAAGAGGGTTTTGTTTGATTTAGCTTGCATCTAATTGGGTGATACGGAAGCAAAGGAATAAGATTATATTCAATAACGGTGTGGTTGATTTTAGATGCTTTCATCGAGAAGATCAAGGTTCTAAATTGGTATTGGAGTATAATTAAGCTAAAAAATGCGACGTGTTTATATTATGGGTGTGGTTGGAACCCTCGGGTGTGCTTACTTAGATGGTTTTTTTGGGTGTTTTATATAGGGGGCTGTTACGGCTACTGTTTGGCTTTTTGGTTCTCAAATATATACAATTTTTCAAAAACCAAACTAAACTCAAGATAACGCTAACATTAATTGATATGTAAATTATAAAACTGGTCCAATCCATCCATAATAAAGAATAATAATTAAAATTGAAATTAAGAATTAAAACTATATAAGCACTATGCAATAATAATAAATAAAGTAAACTAGGGTAAGGCTAAAAATAATTGCTAACGATGCATGAATTATGTTTGGAACTACTATATTCATATCTACGCAAATCTCTTTCCGATTAATATTGGCCACTTCTGCAATCATGACGAGCCAAAAGATCTCAACGAAGATACCAGCAATCGGCGAAATAAGAGTAACTTCTAAAAATGATATTCCAAATGTGTAAGTCAGTGCGAATAAGATCAGAATGATGGTGCTGTTAACTTGGTGGTTTATTGTAGTAACAAACAGGAACAATTGAAACAATAATACAAAAACAGTGAGAAAGACTATCACCACTGTTTCATGTTTTGCAACAAATTGACCACCATATGAGGTATAATTCTTGAATATCGCAAAGAAGAGTAATAGAAAGCATAATAATGTTGAGATTACAACTACTTTCAGAAACCTCTTCTTGTCATTAGCGTTCCACCTGTATATATATTTACATAACTTCATGAGATTACATACATATTTGATGAGTGTTTTATTTAAACCGAAAGAAATTAAAAATTAATAAGGGATTGAGTACCTGTTGAAGTTAAGTACATCAAAGGAATTAGATTCTTCCATCGCAATCACGTGATCTTCCATTCTTTTTTATTTAGGGTTACGGTGAATATTGGTTGAGGACTTGGATGCTTAAATAGTTGCATGGTTTAACTAACATCACACGATAAGTGTGATCGTAAATTTTGGAGAACTTTGTTGTTCTTTAATGAATCATTATCTCTTTTGTTTTTTATATTCAAATTTTAATAAAAAAAATTATTATCTCTCGGATAAAACGATTGGACGAATCAACATTTTAGTTTTTTTTTTTGGTATATAAAATAAGTTTATTTTTTCCTTCAAAAAAAAATAAGTTTATTTTTGGTCAAAGAGAAGTTATTTTTCGTTTGTATATATTTATATAATATTTATAATATTTTTTTTTTGTGGTGGTCGGGATTCGAACCAGAACCTTGCATATATTATGCATTGTCCTTACCAACTGAGCTAAGCTCACGTGGACATATTTATAATATATATTTCTTGAATAAAAGTGGCCTTAATGAAATATGTTTATTTATTTTGGTCAAAAAAGAAACTATTAATAAATTGATTAAATCTAAAAAATCAAACGCTAATTTAAGAATAATTAATTTTTTTAAAAGAAGAATAATTAAAATTTTATTAAGGAAGAAGAATAATTAATATTGTTAAGAAGGTAAGTTATTTAATTGTAACATGTTGGTCTTTAAGTTTTTTCGCACAATTCAGGTGCTTTAAGTTAATTGCAACAAGTAGCTCCTTTATAAATATTTTTCTGTATCACTTGGCTCAATCTTATTTACTAAAGCTTAACCCGTAAAGCTAACCCTAAACCTAATTTTTTCCCCCCATTTTTTCATCCACTTTTCTAAGCCATTGGATCTTGCGCATTTAGGCGCCATTCAATTTTAGCCATTGATCATATTATATTTATCTCTTCTATTTTCCGAAACAACTATTTCGTATTTATCTCTTCTATTTTCCGAAACAACTATTTCATATTTATCTCTAATTATAATTTTGGTCATATCCGAAATTTGTTATCAATTCACTTAAATCCGAAATTTGTTTTCCTATAGTTTTGGCCATCCGAATCCTTATTTATTAATTAACCTGACAAATTTCCCTTTCAAAAAAAAAAAATTAACCTAACAAATTTCATTCGTATCCTCCTTTTTTTTTTTTAAACAAATATTTTCTACACTTTTACGATTGCAATTTAACATAACAAATTCCATCTAAAAAAATGCATCGCACAAATTTTATTCTTATCCTCTTGCCTTTTTTTTTTATGAAGCAAATATTTTGGTTATATATACGAAGCCCTAAACCTGTTTCTCTCAATCTTATATCTTATATCTTATATATATAATAAAGTTTAACCCCTAAAGCTATTTCTAACCCTAATATTTTCCCCCATTTCTCCCTCCACTTTTTTGAACCATTGGATCTTACACATTTAGGCGCCATTCAATTTTAGTCATTGGTCATCTTACTTAATTAATGCCAGCCGAATTCTGTTATCAAGTTTGCTATAATTTTGGCCAGACGAATTTTGTTACGAAGTTTGCTATAATTTTCCCATATTTCCATCTCTTTAGTTGTGAAGCAACGTATCACACGATCCATAAAAGTAGAACTATATTTGCTTGCATTCACTAAACTATACCAATATCACTAAAACTATATTTGCTTGAGGTTCACCTCTTCGAATCTCTTCTCCCGATTCTGCCAACTTCGGATTCATGAAATTGCTCCGTCATCATTTTCAGGTCAGGTTTCAATTCTTCTTATCTTAAGCTAATAATATTCCTTATGGCCAACACTTACACTCCGCTCTTATAGCTGTTACTAGAGGAAAGAGAGATTTTAAGATGAAAGCTAGAGTAGCTCATATTTGGTGTATACCAACAAAGAAAATAATTAAAAATATCAAATAAATTGATTGCCTTCTCATAAGGTAATATTATGCTATGAAATTTCATATTGTGTTCTATATTTAATATGATATGATGTTCATATCAGAGACACTTATGTTTTCGTGGTATTTAGGTTTTTCAATAGTGATGCATCAACATTTTGTTTTTTGTAAGTTGTAACCATCCTGTCGTATGCTTCATTATCCATAGGTTAAGTGCACTTTAGTTGGATTCTACATAATTATTTTTTGATGGATTGAGATGAGACTTATTTTGGAATAGCTTCTTTTTGTGATTTTAAACAATGGATTCATGCTCAACAACTTTTTTTTGTGAGATTGTATATATTTTCAGCATAAGTGGTGAACTAATATTCGGGGATTCAAAATACTTATATGTTGCTCTAATTTCCCTGCCGTACGTTATTTTCATTCATACTCTTGATGGTTTAGCAGATACATGGATGACAAACAACAATTGCATCAGTATTAGGAGGTGAGAATTCGTACTCATTCGAGAAGAAATTGTTTTCGTTCAGAGCAGTTTGCCAAAGATGTTCAGGAGTTTTGGGAAAATTATTCATCAGTAGCAGTCTACGAGTATGTCTTGAATGGAGCAGCCAAATCCCACGCCCAGTTTTGTATCAATCTCTGTTATTGTTTCCTAGCAGTAATTGGCACTATTGTGATTCTGTGTTTGTTATTTTTAGAGATATTGAGGTCCTGTTTTTGTTATTTTAAGAGTAGACATGTTTTTGTGGAGAGAGCTGGAATGAAGTGTCACATTTTTTTCCCTGCATCTTTTAACATGTCAGTCTATTCTTTATCGAATAAATTAATTAGTTTGGGGATCGTCATGTTGTCAGTCTCTCTTAATTGGTCTGCATATTGGATCTTTACAGTATTTTGAAGTTTTCCATTTGTAGTGCTTTGGATTGTTTTGTATATAGCCCTAGATTATGAGGTTGTGGAAGGCAATTGGTTTAGTATTTTTAAGTCATCCAAAGGAATATTTTGTAGGGTTTAGATGTGAATTTGTTGAGGCTTCGTTAATAGTAAGTTGATCGAGTTATATTCATAGTATGATGCCTTCTCTAAGCTTACTATGATACTATTATTCATTTTTAAAATTGCTTTGCGTGTCACTATAAGTCATTGAGGATTTGATATCATGTAAATAATAAAGTAAATCCTAACACATTCCACATAAGAATGAAGATATTGGTTACAGTTGGAATCTTATAAGTCATTGAGGCATGTTGATCTTATTGGTTACAGGTGTTGGAATGATTAACGAGTAACAACTTGCAAATTTACTTTTAAGTTTCAAGTTTTGTAAACCCTACCATGTTCTTGAATATCTTATTTGAAGTGATGGAAAATGATTAAGTTTTGTAAACTATTCAATATAAGTTTCTTTAGGTATCGCGCTTAAAATTTGTGGCTGCATCATTCTAAATAGCAATTTTCTAAAATATATTAATGTCTCTCTTTGTTCAAGCCTCAAACTCTAACGATGTCAATTTAATATGAATTGTGTAATACATCATAATCATCATGTGAACTATTCAATTCCCCTAAAAAAAAATATATATTCAATTACATTTTAGTTATCCGGTAAAACTTATTCATGACTTTTTTTGGTTGGTTTGACCCGTGCATCATGTTCTAGTTAAGTTAATTAAATGCAACAAGTTAGTCCTTTAAGGTTTTTCTGTATCAATTAGGTCATTTAAGTTATTTAACTGTAACAATTTGGAGGATTTCATATATTAAAAATATAAGTTATTCGGTGTTTAAAAGTTACAATTAAATAATTTAAAGACCTAAGTGGTGTTGAAAATATTTAAAGACTAACTTTTTACAATTAAATAACTTAAATGACGTAAGTGATGCAAAAAAACTTAAATGACCAACTTATTATAATTAAATAACTTAAAGAACTTGTGGTATAATTTTGCCCATGGTATATATATATAAAACTAAATCTTTCAAAAAAAAAAAACTAAATATAATAAGATTTGTCCACGTGAGCTTAGCTCAGTGGTATGGACAATGCATAATATATACAAGGTTGGGGTTCAAACCCCGACCACCACAAAAAAAAAAAAATAATCAGATTTGAGAGGTTAAAGGCGAATAATTATGTTGCATGCACTGTATCTCTTCCATTTAATCCCGTGTGAAATATTTTAAATTTTATATCTCATTATATATATATATATATATATATATATATATATATATATATATTCTTTTCTCACAAGTTAATTAGAGGTACAAATTGAGTTGAGCACATTAATTTTATCTCTCTCTCAAACAATGGCGACAAATTTTATGATTTCAGCTCTTAGTGCTTTGCTATACTTGATCGTACCTGACCAGAATGTGGCTTCTGGTGCTTTCTTTAATGCGGTGTGTCATACCCCAAATTTTGACCACTTTTCTTGGTTTTTTTAAATTTTTATTCGTGTTTTAAGGCCGTTTATTTTTGTCGTCTCAGACGGAATTTCGGCAGAAAGGTATTTTAAATACCTCATTTTGTTTACCGAAGGGGACTGTAACACCCTATTTCTATTAAGCGGTAAAACGCGCAAATACATCAGAAATATTCTAGAAATAGATGCTACGTCTCAAAACAAACCCAACAATATCATGCATATATATAATATCTCAACGATCACAGCGGAATTCAAATCATAAACTTCAACATATTCATGCCATGGTCAATAAATCCTCAAATGAAAATACTTCAAATCCGACAAGTGGACAATAACAACAACATAGCAACAGAATCCAAAACAACAAATAGACGCTAAGCCTAATCAGAGCCTAGATACTACGACACTGATACGACAACGGAGAAAGCTCCCGTCGTCCGAACATCCAACAAGCAAACTCACCAAGCGTCTAGTCCTGCACAACGTCTACCCATCCATACAGACAGGTAGGCGGTCGAAACCACTGGGGGTAAGTATTACATTAATCATAATCAAACTATAATAGACTGATGTATAATTGTAAAAGAGTTCACAAGTATTTGCATGCATGTTCAACATCAATCATTCAATCATACAAGCAATACAAGTATACACTTACCACCCATCATTAACAATCTCAAAAACAATCATCTGACAATTCAATTTATGCAATGCGCCTAGACTTGACACATATATGCATGTGGTACCAAATCAACAACAATGGATGCAACAAAAACATCCAAGTAAGAGTACACCTCCTCTTACTATGTAAAAGTACACCTTCTTTTACATTTCAACAACAACAACAACATGATATGATGCATGGACATATAGCAATGACTCGATAATGCACAACTCCAACATAACAACTATCAAAACAATGTAAAAGTACACCTCCTTTTACATTTCAACAACTCAACAACATTGCATTATCAAGAATCATGCCCATACATTCAACAATCATAGCTCACATAAGGTTCATCCACATTCATCATTATCAATTTACAATTCGTTTCCATTTACATCACATAAATCAGGTAAAATGGAATAACACAACAATTTATGATAAGCATCATTCTCAACCTTCCACAATCATTCAAACATAATTATTTAATCATATGTGACCATTCACAAAAGATTCATAAGACTTTAGTCCTTCAAGATTCATTTCTACTAAGTTCGTCTCCAAAAGTCACCTTTTAAAAATAATAGAATTTATGAACCAAAACCAACTCTACAAGCTCAATTGCCTATGCCATGTATTCTCACAAGTCGCTTATAGGTGCAGTAGAGGATACATAAGCATTTCATCGGCCAAAAACGACGAATTCAAGAAAAACTCAAAGTTCGTCTCACTTTTCCACTCTTTACAAAATTTTCCATTTTCAAAGCAAAACAAGTTAGATCCATCACCTCATAGATTAGATAGTATTAAACACCTTAATTG
This sequence comes from Medicago sativa, assembly GCF_051527215.1. Taxonomy (NCBI): domain Eukaryota; kingdom Viridiplantae; phylum Streptophyta; class Magnoliopsida; order Fabales; family Fabaceae; genus Medicago; species Medicago sativa. The sequence goes on from NC_140750.1 coordinate 26,400,291, forward strand.
AACTCATAAAACATAAGTTTGAAGTTTGGAAACAATCCAAAGGGGTTTGGGTCGACTTAGAAATAGTTATGCGGATTTTTCATAAAATTTTCTCTAAGACCTCCTTGGAGTATTTTGCTCTTAACTCAAAAACAAAGAATCATTTTCAAGTCAAACCAAAGCCATTGGAAAGCTAACAAAATTATCTACAACTTTCATGTTTACACCGAAAGCCAATTCAAAACAGAAACGAGGGAAAAAGACGCGAGAACGCGAAACAGGGGATGCTGCCACTGTGCAGCTCGCCGTGGCGAGTGAGCTCACCGAAAACACCTCCTGCTTGCCTCCAACTCGCCTCCCACTCGCTGTGGCGAGTTGGGACAGTCCTGTTACGAGAAAAACTCACTTTTTCACCCCAAAACCCCAATTTTGACTTCCCAAAGCTCAAATTTGATCCCAAAGTTTGTTTAAACATTTCTAAACATGAAAAGACACTCAAAATCATGTAAAACTTGCATCAAAACATCCTTACAACAAAAATCATCATTTGACCCATTTTTCATCAAACTTCAAACAAAACAACACAAAGTCATATCAAACTCTCCAATTATGATTACCCAATGTTTTAATCATCAACAACAACATCCCTCAACAACAACAACCGCTAAACATCATGAATTTACCACTAATTCAACAACTACAACATAATTCATCAACTATTTCACTCAAGAACATGTTATATGTATATAAACCCATTTTGTCATGCAAATTCAACAACAACAACACAATTATCATTCAATTCACATACCCAAACATTGCCTCACAACATAAGCACGAATTTCACCATTAATTTCACAAATAATCAATTATTCAAATAAGCACTTATGTAAGAAGTTAGGGTAGAAGCTACAACTAAGTGATTATGAGTAAAGACTAACCCCCTTACCTCTAACACCAAGAATCCTTAATTCAAGCTTCAATTTAGCTCCTAGATGGTGAATCTCCCTCTTGCCTCTAACCCTTGTTCTTGCTCCTCTCTCTAGTTTCTATCTCTTCTCCTCTCCAATGAAATGAAATGAAATGAAATGAAAATGTTGTAACCCTATCTCTTCTCACCAACATTAGTTTATAAAGGCTCACTTAATGGGCTTATCTCACAACCTTAATGGGCCTAACCCATTTCTAATTCAACCTCAAAAATGTTACTACTCACTTACCGGTAAAATACAACACTAACGGTCACTTAACGGTAATTAAAATAATTACTACACCCTCTCTAGTAACTAGGTAAAATAATAACTTCCACTAAACACTAAAAATAACTTTCTGCAAAATTACAAAATTGCCACTGCCCTCAAAATGACCAAAATGCCCCTAAGTCCAAAATGACTAAAATACCCTTCTACACCGAATTCTACGAATCCCGACCAAAAATACACACAGAGCAAATAATCACATAAGAGCACTTATAACACACATAAATAAATAATAAAATAAAACTAGCGAAAATCGGGCTGTTACAACTCTCCCCCACTAAAAAGAATTTTCGCCCTCGAAAATTACCTGAAGGAAACAACTCCGGGTACGCCACCCTCATCCTACTCTCTGATTCCCAAGTGGCACTCTCACCGGTTGGTCCAACCCAAATCACTTTAACCAAAACGATCTCCTTGCCACGCAGACGCTTCACTTCACGATCTTCAATCCTAACCGGCCAAGTCTCAACGGTCAAATTATCCCTTACTTCCAAATCATCCACTTGAATCACATGAGACGCATCATACACATACTTCCTCAACTGAGACACATGAAACACATCATGAAGATTCGACAAAGATGGCGGTAACGCAATCCGATACGCTACAGCCCCAACCTTCTCAACAATCTCAAAAGGTCCAACAAAACGAGGAGTCAACTTCCGACACTTCAAAGCACGTCCAACACCAGTTACAGGATTCACTCTCAAAAACACATGATCTCCAACCTGAAACTCAAGGTCTTTCCTCCTCTTATCATGATAACTCTTCTGCCTACTCTGAGACGCTCTCATCTTCTCTTGAATCATCTTAACCTTCTTGGTCGTCTCTTGCACAACTTCCGGACCTAACAAGGCACTTTCTCCTGACTCATACCAACACAAAGGAGTTCTACACCTCCGACCATACAAAGCCTCAAATGGTGCCATTCCGATACTAGAATGAAAACTGTTGTTGTAAGTGAACTCAATCAACGGTAAACATTCAATCCAACTGACACCTTGCTCCAACACACAAGCTCTCAACAAATCTTCCAAACTCTGAATAGTCCTCTCCGTCTGACCATCAGTCTGGGGATGATACGCGGAACTCAACCTCAACTTAGTTCCCAAAGCATCTTGCAAACTCTCCCAAAACTTAGAAGTAAACCTCGGATCCCGATCCGACACAATACTAGAAGGAACACCGTGCAATCTAACAATCTGCTCAATGTAGACCTCAGCCAACTTAGCCACAGGCATACCGGTCTTAATAGGAATAAAATGTGCCGACATCGTCAACCGATCAACAATCACCCAAATCGAATCAAAACCCTTAACAGTCTTCGGCAACGCTCCAACAAAGTCCATTGATATACTATCCCACTTCCACTCTGGCACAAACAACGGTTGCATCAAACCTGACGGCTTCTGATGTTCAATCTTAGACTTCTGACACACCAAACAAGCATACACAAACTCTGCGATCTCTTTCTTCATTCCAGGCCACCAAAACAACCTCTTCAGATCCTGATACATCTTAGTCGCTCCTGGATGAATACTCAAACTACTTCTGCGACCTTCTTCCAAAATCTGCCTCTTAAGCTCAAGAACTCTCGGTACACAAACACGATCACGAAACATCAAAACACCGTTCTCACCCAATCTGAAGTCCCCACCTTTACCTTGATTAACCAACACTACTCGATCTACAAGTTCCAAATCTTCCTTCTGACCGTCCTTAATCTCTTCCAAAATATTACTTGTCAACTTCAACATCCCCAACCTCACACCATCCGGTGTCAATTCACTAACCAAACTCAAATCTCGGAACTGCTCAATCAACTCCAACTCTTTTACCATCAAAGCAGACATATGCAACGACTTCCTACTCAAAGCATCAGCAACAACATTGGCCTTTCCAGGATGATAGCTCAACTGGAAATCAAAATCCTTAAGATACTCCATCCATCTCCTCTGCCTCATATTCAACTCCTTCTGGTCAAACAAATACTTCAAACTCTTATGATCACTGAACACTTCAAACTTAGAACCATACAGATAATGCCTCCAAATTTTCAACACATACACAACGGCCGCCAATTCCAAATCATGAGTCGGATAATTCTTCTCATGCACTTTCAACTGCCTTGAAGCATAAGCCACCACCTGACGATTCTGCATAAGCACACCACCAAGACCCATCTTAGAAGCATCACAATACACAACAAAAGATTCCTTCGGATTCGGCAAAATCAACACTGGAGCTGAAGTCAACCTCTTCTTCAACTCTTGGAAACTCTTCTCACACTTAGCGTCCCAAACATAAGCTTGTCCTTTCCGAGTCAACTGCGTCAATGGCAACGCCAACTTAGAGAATCCTTCAATGAACCTCCGATAATAACCTGCCAATCCAAGAAAGCTTCTAACTTCAAAAACAAACTTAGGTGATTCCCATTGCAACACTGCATCAACCTTCGACGGATCCACCGCAATGCCACCTTTAGAAATCACATGACCAAGGAAACTCACTTCCCGCAACCAAAACTCACACTTTGACAACTTAGCAAACAACTTATTCTCCTTCAAAACTCCCAACACCATCCTCAAATGCTCGGCATGCTCTTCTTCAGACTTAGAATACACCAAAATGTCATCGATAAACACCACCACAAAACGATCCAGAAAAGGATGAAATATTCTATTCATATATTCCATGAAGACACCTGGCGCATTAGATACTCCAAATGGCATCACAGAATACTCATAGTGCCCATACCTCGTTCTGAACGCAGTTTTGGATATATCTTCCGCCTTCACTCTAATCTGATGATATCCTGATCTCAAATCAATTTTGCTGAACACTTTCGCACCAACCAACTGATCCATCAAGTCATCAATCCTCGGAAGCGGATATCGATTCTTGATTGTCACCTTGTTCAACTGCCGATAATCCACACACAACTTCATGCTTCCATCTTTCTTCTTAACCAACAACACAGGAGCTCCCCACGGCGAAACACTTGGCCTGATAAACTGTTTCTCCAACAACTCTTCCAACTGCTTCTTCAACTCTCCCAACTCTGATGCAGACATCCGATACGGCGCAATCGAAATAGGACTCGTTCCAGGCACCAAATCAATTGCAAACTCAACTTCCCTCTCCGGCGGTAACTCGTTAATGTCGTCCGGAAAAACTTCTGGAAACTCTTGCACTACCGGCAAATCACCAACTCCTTTCTCACTACTCTCCTTCAAGGAAGCAAACATCATGAATACACAAGCTTCACCATCCAAAGACTTCTTCACTTGCTCCGCGGTCAAGAACCTTCTACCTTCCTCAGCTACCTGTTTACGTTGGATTTTCGTAAACAACCGCTGGTTTACAAATGGTAACTTGCAAGATCAACCAGTAAATCTTAGGACATATTGTGTTTGTTCTTGTTGTTAGAAATTCTGTATCTCTGGTGTCGAAAATATAAGAAATATGATAAAAACAATCGAATTCAATCCACTTGAACTCAATCGAACTTAATAAAGTAAAGTGCAAGAACACTTAAAGAAAAAAAGGTAAATTGTATTGATTAAACAAAAGTTGGTACACAGATTCATACATTGCAACTTGTGACTCGTTTCTCGCTTCCATACGGATACTTTGAGTGTAAGTTTGTATGATGGAATTGTGACCCGTTTTTCCTATGAAAAACTACTATTTATACTAAGTCTAGAAATAACTACACTTCTTTGAAATTCAAACTACAACTGCCACAAGTCGACAGTTTTGCTTATTTGAAAACAAACTTAAAATACAAACTGACTTAAAGAATAACTGTTGATAACCACCTTCGAAAACTGCTCTGTCGAAGTCTTCTACCATCTTCGAACCTAAATTTGCTTTCAATACAACACTCTGTTCGAATCTTCTTTAAATCTAGGTCAACTATACTCTGACCACATTTATTACAGCTAGTAAAATATATTGGCTAACAAATTGCCCCCCAGAAACGCCATTTTCGATTTCACCGAAGAAGAAAAAGACGTTTTTGAAAAAAAAAATAACTAACATTCTCCATCGAAATGAATGATGTCAGTATTTAATTCAAAACTAATTCAAATTTCCTTTAAATACTGACCCCACAATCTTAGTTAGTGGGCCACGTTCTCTAATATTGGAAAAGACGCCATTTTTAATGGTAAAACTGTCAAAATAAGATCTTGACATGTGTCATGATCAAAGGTCCATATAAAAACAAACTCACCTTTACTCTTCCCACTTTTCACCATTTCATTTTCACTTTCACTGTTCCTCTTCTCCGCCAAAATTCTCTCAAAGAAAAAGCTTCGAATTTTCTGCAACTCCTATCTTTAAACACGAAATCTTCACTATTCATCAACTTCTCACCAAAACATTGAAACAATGACAAACGCAGCAGGAACTTCTCATGTGAATCGCGAAGAACCCATTGATTTCACTGAAGAAATAGCCAAATGCTGCTCCTGCTTTTGTGAACGAACCAGAGATCAATGAAGCTGAAAAAGCTATCTGGAAAACCCAGGTAATCATCCCTTGTACTGATACTCCACATGCATTCTTAGGCCCCATTTCTCTAGAACCTGAAACTCCAGAAATTAACTCTCTTTTTCCATGTATTGAAACTCAACCTCCTTTAATTTTCACAAAAGGTCCTTTTGACCTAAGTTTTGTAAAATCCAAAATTAGGACTGAACCAAAACCTTCTCCAGAATACATTGCTTGGTTAGACAAAGTTCAAAAACAAAAGGGACAATTCTGGAAGGAGAAAGGGATTTTTGATCTCATCCAAATATCTCGATATGGTCCAAAATACCATAATGAATTGATATTTGCTGCTTTACATTTTTGGAACCCATCGAACAACAGCCTTCACTTGAAATGTGGAATGCTCACTCCTACCCTTTTAGATGTGGCCGGCCTTACTAGCTTAAAACCAACTGGATACACCTTTAATCCAGATGTTACCACCTCTCAATACTCAGTAAATTTCGATAGCCCTGCCTATGGTTTGTTTATAGCTAACAACCATGATACCAAATGTGCTGAAGTATCTGCAGATGAACATGTAGCTTTCTTGACCTACTGGTTATCTATGCATGTTTTTTGCTCAAGGTCAGTACAAGTCCCTAAGAAATTCATGTGTCTAGCTAATCAGTTACATGAAGGAACAGATATCTGTTTAAGCAAACTGATTCTAGGTTCTTTGTATGAAACCCTTAACCATACAACTAATAATCTTAGAGATTATCCCCGAACTGGTGGGAATTTAGTTGTATCAGGACCCATATGGTTGTTCCAACTATGGCTTTTAGCCATTTTTGGATCAAAACTTGCTTCGATCCTACCTTCCTCTTACACATCAGCATACTCAGAAAGGACCACTGAAGGTATAGGCTTAGCTATGTTTCACCCTGATGGGAACAAATCTTCGCAACAACTTTTTGAGAATGCTTACAAAACCTTGCTTGATTGTCCCATTTTCACCCCTATAATGGCACCATTTACCACTAGGAAATATGGACCTAACTGGTTCAAAGAGGATTTTCCCACTACTTCGAAAACAGCCAACAAAACAGAAATCAATGCTATATGGGAAGCTTATTTGACCCCTACCTATCTATCTAGCAGACTTACACCTGGTAGCCCTTATGGAGTATATGGTTACCAACCTAACCATGTAGCTAGACAGTTTGGTATGGTTCAATCGAAACCTAGCTCTTTGTTCAAAAGTATAAGTGAATGGAAAATTCCTCTGATCGAACCTGTGTGGAAATCCATAATTCAAGCCAAGAGAACAACTGTGTTCGAGCCTACATATTTCTCAACATCATTTGCATGCTCTGAAACATTCTTTCGATGGTGGCGAAATTATTACATACGCCAATCCAATCGAGGGAATCCTGATGAATTGCTGCCTCAACTGACCAGTACTTTTCACACTTTGCAGAACAAAGACAAGAAGACTAGAGGTACGCACATTAAAGAAATTCAGCAATTTCAAAGATATTATCAAACAGCATATAACCCTTTACATCCAAGGAGGACAGTATATTATGCTGCTCAGACCTTGAGAGACAAAATTCGAGAAAAAATTCCAGAAACAATTTTTCCCCCTGGAACACCCAATAAATATCTTTATGTTTTAGAAAAGAAAATGAGACTAACAAAATTTCCATCTTGTAATCTTGCTTTGGCCTTTAGGCCACCATACCCAAAATGGTTACTTTATAATTTCAAAATCCCACAGAATAATTTAGTAACCTATGCTAAATGCAATTTATATCAATATAGTGGTGAACTTGGCTATGAATTATCCCAAGTTCGAATCGAAACTCCCAGTATCATGGGTATGATTTTTTCCTTTACTAAAATATATTAATACTATTTTTAGAAAAAATAGTACTTATCTGTATAATCACATATTTCAGCTTTGCCTTTAACTCCAGGAGAAACAAAGCTCGATGATGCCAGCACCCAGAACACTTCAAAAAGCAAGTCCTCAGGTTACAAAGTTAAGTAACCATTGGCCATCGGAATAACTGTTCCCAAACTAAAGAAGTTGAATCGAAGAAATCTGAGGCTGCATCGAAGGAACCTCCTAAATCAAAGGAACCCAAAGTGAAAACAACTTCATCGAAAAGACCTACTAGATCGAAGAACAAGAAAGAACAAGCAACTGTCGATCTCTCTGATGATGATGACGAGGTGGAGATAACTAAAGAACAGATCGAAGCTTCCAAAGTAACACTTCCCAAAGTCAATACTGAAGGAAGAAGGAAAAGAAAACAAGAACAAATATCACTTGTCCAAGAAAAGGAAGTCGAAGTGGAAGCTTCTGAAGGTTCTCCCACCATCTCACCATCTAAACCATTCAAACGTCTTCGAAAGAATTCTCACTCTAGTGCTCATTCACATGTTGGTGATAATGGTTCGAAGGTATTTTATCAAAACCATATTTTATACGAAATATTTCTAAGTGTCTTGTTTTAAGCATTTATCTTATTCTTTTTAGGGTATCGAACAAGAACAAGCTAATCCATCACAACATGGGCAAGACCTTCCTTCTTCGAAGACCACTTCACCAATTGCTGAAGACAAAGAAGATGAGCATGATGATGCTAGCAGTCCAGAAGGTCTTAAAGTGAATCTTTCTCAACAACAACAAACAGAAACACCCACTGATGACTTGGTAAATGATGAATCACTCAACAATGATCAATCTTATTCTGCACCCACCCTTGGAGATAATGTATCAAACTTTGCTACTGAAGATACAAAAATCACTACTCGACAAGATGCTCCTGGTGATGCAGAGATGATTGCTCAACAAGATACTCCTATGATCGATCTGGAAGAAATCGATCGATTGGCCAAAGATGATCCTTTCAACGCTTTTGCCTTGATAGCTAAGAGTAATACTCTTTTCTCAACTAGCACTGGCCAAACTTCTGATTCATCCTAGGGAAATCCCTCTGAGACTTCAAAGAACAACTTGCTAGCATAATTTCAAAAGAAGATCATCGAAGCCAACTTGCTAGAGTTGATTGAAAAGGATGCTGGAGCTCTTGCTGAAATCAGGAGTTTATTTGAAAAGCTTGGTGCTCTCCCAACTGGTTGGAAATTTTGAAACCTGTTTAACTATCTTGAACCAATGTTGGAGAGTGCTAATCAAAACTTCCAGAAGAGGAAAACTGATCAAGCTCAAATGGAAGAGAAGAAAGCGTATCATGATCAAATTGTGATCGAACTGTCATCCTTCCAAGAGAAATTTAAAACTCTTCAGCAAGAAAGAAACAATGCGAAGCAGCAAGTGGTTGACATCGATGCCAAGATTAAAGAGCTGGAAGCTCAGAAAGCTGAAATTTTGGCTAAGGATGAAGCCAGAAATCAAGAAGCCAATGAAGCTGTTAACAAATTCAAGCTCTCCAAGGAACTAGAGTCTATCATTGCTCAACTTGCAAGTGACAACCATGCTCTCGATACTCAACTGGCTGAATACAAGAGCCAAATCGAGAAACTCATCTCATCATTTGAGATTTAGTTCTGTTTCTATTTTATTCTCTAAGACTTTTATTTTATTTCAGCCTTATCGAATATCTTGGTCTGTAATGTCTTTATAACAATTTATGGACCATTTTCTGTTTCGAATGACAATTTCTTTTCAATCATCGAAATTCCTTTCTTATTTTCTTATATCGAATTCAAATTTTATTTAAATCCAAATAAGATTGGAACAATTTCCAAGACATTTTAATGATGAGGAAACAAAAAAGTAACTTTTTTGTTTAACCCAACAAGTTAAACTTGTCTAGGAAGTTGAAAAGAAATAAAACAAATAAATGACCTTTTAACACAGATTAATCCTTTTAAAAGAAAACCTTTAAAACTTCCCTCAGATTACAAAGTTAAGTAACCATTGGCCATCAGAATAACTGTTCCCACGTGTCATCATCTTCAAAGCAAGAAGAACCGTCTGATTGAATCACTTCTTTCAACTTCCCTCCCCTATAAATATGATTTTCCTTTTATAAAAATCACTCTTTTCTTTGTTTCGTCTGAAAAATCCTTCTAACTCAAAGCTTTCTTTCCCAAATCATCATGACCACCATTGATAATCTGAGTGATGATCTTTTAGTCAAGATTGCTGCAAAGATTGCTGCTCAAAGCAGGAAAGATCTTTTCGCCTTTCGCCATACCAGTAGCAGGCATTGGCGTGTCAGTGAGGATTCTGAAGTTTCTAGGGCTTTTGGAAATGATGTCCTCTACTTCCTTTACGACCCCAATGAATGGTACAACAATGCTATGGTGGCTCATTCTAAGTTTGCTTTTAAACTTAGACTCTGGAATCATGGCAACGCCATGTTCTGTATTCTTCGAAGCACTCAACACATGTTGGATGCTAATCCAAACATTGAAGAAATGAAACGCCTCCTCACTACTGCTATCAACGCCACTGGCTCTCTGAGTGCAAGGTACTACCGTCTTCTCATCAATGCACTCTCCATGCCTATGCCAGAAAACATCCTCGAAGACTTCGAAGATCTTGCATGGACACATCGATTGGCAGAATTTCGAAGCGACATTTTGGGAGGGACTTCAACTTATCGATTTTGCTGTCCTTGGTGGAATAGGCCCATGCCTATTTGGCTTACTAGGCGTCGTTTTTGCAACAACTACCACAACTGTGCAGGAGATGGGAGAATTGGAGGCTGGTATGCACTTCTACCTGGGCCAGATCATGAATACTACTTGGTCAATGCTTGCTTCAGGTGTCGTCTCGATACGGAAATTCGCTGGTTTCTCGATCGTTTTGGGATTGTAACTGAATGGTGAAAACCATCTTTAAATGCTTTTTAGTCTTTAAGTATTTTATGTTTTCTTTTGTAATGGTTTTTCCATTTTAAGCATTTCGATGTAACCTGCCCATCAGTTGGCATTTTTAAATTAATGCCAAGTTTTTATTTCGAATCAAATTACTCTTGTGTAATTTTAATTTCTTGTAACATCGGTTTATATTTTTTCAAATATTTACCGTTTATGCGTAGAATTCTCTGATCTTCTTGTAGTTCTTCGATCTCATACGCATTATTCGAAAAAACTCTTAGAATTTTCCATGGTCCTTCCCAACTAGGAGACCATTTTCCTAAACATCGATCCTTTTTGTCCATAGGCAAGATAACTTTCCAAACTAAGTCCCCTTGCAGGAATAATTTCGATTTAACTCTTTTGTTATAGGCTTTTGCTATTCTTTCTTTTTGCTTTGTAAGCACTTCTAAAGCCATTAATCTTTCTTCATCAATATCTACTAATTCATCCAACATCATATCCAAATATTGATTTGTTGGAATTTCGATTTGTCTTTGAATTCGAGTAGATTGAAGTAAGATTTCTGTTGGCAATACAACATCATGGCCAAATGTTAATCGAAAAGGAGTAGTATTTATAGATTCTTTAGGAGAAGTTCGAGCTGCCCATAAAGCTTCATAAAGAAACTCATGCCATTCTTTGGGTTTTTTCTTTTGGCTAGCTTTTCTTTTGATTATAGTAATCAAATTCTTATTTGCTGCTTCTACCTGACCATTTGCCTGAGCATAATATGGTGTTGAAGTCAACAATTTATATCCTATTTCTTCAGCAAATTTTACCATCTTTCGACCAGTAAATACAGATCCTTGATCTGTAGTAATAGTTTCTGGTATGCCAAATCTATAAATAATAAATTTTTGAATGAAGTTTATAACTTCATCTTGAGTAACATCTTTTAGTGGAACAGCTTCTATCCATTTAGTGAAATAATCTATTCCAACCAAAATATATTTGTAGCCTTTGGATGACTTAGGTTTGATTTCCCCAATTACATCTAAAGCCAATCCTCTGAATGGCCAAGGTTTCACTATTGAATGTAATTCACTAGCTGGTACTTTTTGAATTCCAGCATGTTCTTGACATTCTTCACAACCTTTAGCAAAATTTATGCAATCTTTTAACATGGTTGGCCAATAAACACCTTGTTGAAACAAAAGCCATTTTATTTTATGGCCTGCTTGATGTGTACCACAAGCACCACTATGAGTATTCGATACAGCCAAATATGCTTCTGCTTCACTAAGGCATTTAAGTAAAACTCCTTCTGGAGTCTTTTTAAATAATTCATTGCCTATTATCACATAACTCAAGGCTCTATATTTGACTTTTCTACAAGTTGTGCCATCTGGATTTTCCAAAAAATTGACTATGGGTTTTCGCCAATCATTATCATCCAAATTGTTAATGACCAAAATTTCAGAAAATTTTGCACTCTGAAGGTATCCTTGAGATGCTTCCATGCCCCCAAGTTTTGGTCTTAACAATTTGTTAGGCATAATGTCTATCGAATTACGCTTTGTTTTAATTTCAATAACCTCTTGCTCTTGTTCCTTCGAAAGTTTGTATCCAGAAGCTAATTGAGCTAAATCATTAGCTTCTTGATTTTCTGCTCTAGGAACATGTTGAACTTCAATTTGAACAAAATGTTTAAGTAATGCATTAACTATAGTGTAATACATTATCAAAGTTTCTTTGAGGCATTTATATTCTTTTGTTATTTGCTTTATTACTAATTCAGAATCACCTCTAATAATTAAACATTTTGCCCCCAGTTCGAGCAAAATCTCTAAACCATTTATTAAGGCTTCATATTCTGCCTCATTATTCGAACAATATTGGCTAATTCGAAATTTATATTTGATTACTTCATTTGTTGGTGAAACAATAACTATACCTATTCCAGAACCATTTTTATGACTAGACCCGTCGAAATACAATGTCCATGGAAATGTTTCGATGCCCCCAGTCACAGGTTCTTCAATGGAATGATCAGCAATAAAATCAGCCACTATTTGGCCTTTCACAGTTTTCAAAGATTGATAAGTTAAAGAATATTCTGTGAGTGCCAAAGCCCATTTACCAACTCTACTATGCAGAATAGGTTTAGATAACATGTGCTTAATAATATCGAAATGGGAATAAACATTAACATCAAAAGGTCTTATATAATGCTTAAGTTTCACACATGAGAAATACAAACAAAGACATAATTTTTCACTAGGATGATATCTTGTTTCAACATCACTTAAAACTCTACTAAGATAATAAATGGCTCTTTCTACACCATTTTCATCCTCTTGTGCTAACATACTCCCTATAGTTCTTTCAGATGATGCTATATATAACTTCATCTTTTTGTCTTTCAACAAAGGTGAAAGAATAGGAGGATTAGATAAATATGACTTTATGTCTTCAAATGCCTTTTGGTGTTCAGGCTCCCATCTAAAAATTTCCTCTTTCTTTAATCGAAGTAATGACGAGAATGCTTGTGCTCTGCCACTTAGATTAGATATAAATCTTCTGAGGAAATTTATTTTGCCTAATAAAGACTGCAACTCTTTTTTTGTAGAGGGTGCTTTAGCCTCCATTATAGCTTTAGTCTTATTTTGATTGATTTCGATGCCCTTTTTATGGACAACAAATCCTAAAAAATCACCTGCACAAACACCAAACGCACATTTTAATGGATTCATTTTTAATCCATATTGTCTCATCCTTTCGAATGATAAACGTAAATGTTCTAAGTGTTTGTTTTCAGAAGATGATTTCACAACAATATCATCAATGTAAATTTGCATAAAATCTTCAATTAAATCATGAAACATTGAATTCATTGCTCTTTGATATGTAGCACCAGCATTTTTAAGACCAAATGGCATTACTATCCACTCATAACATCCTAATGCCCCTGGGCATCGAAATGCTGTTTTAGAAACATCTTCTTCAGCAATAAATATTTGATTATAACCTGAATAACCATCAAGCATACTCAAATATTCGAAACCTGCTGCAGAATCTACCAACATTTCTGCTACTGGCATAGGATATTCATCTTTAGGAGTAGCGAGATTTAAATCTCTAAAATCAATACAAACTCTTATACTTCCATTTTTCTTTTTAACAGGAACTACATTAGCTAACCAATCAACATACCTTGCAGGTCTGATGAAGCCACATTTGAGGAGTCTTTCGATCTCTTCTTTTATTTTTGGTAGAATCTCTGGTGCAAACCTTCTTGGAATTTGCTTCACTGGTTTCTTGTCTGTCTTGATTGGCAATTGCAACTCTACAACCTTTCTACTCAAACCAGGCATTTCATGATAATCCCAAGCAAAGCAATCCTTGTAATTTTTCAAAAGCGCCACAATTCGATCTCTGAAGCTCTTAGGAATCTTTGAACTTATGTATGTTGGTCTTTTTACAGAACCATCTCCTATATCCACTTCTTCAAGAGGATCTTGGGCCTTCATTTTTATTGTAGATTCCATTGGATCTTCTTCAAAACCCAAAGGTTCATCATCGTAAATACAGTCTAATTTTTGATCATCAACGAGGTCATCAGAATTATTTTCTACTGAAGTATCGAAGACCTCTTCTTCTTTGGCTGTTTCAGCCAAATCGAAGTTTTTCTCGGCTACATAAGCCGTAATCTTTTCCCATATGCTGGGCTCAACCATTGATCAATTATTGATATCCCACCCAGTTGGTGAGATTCCATTTGCTGAATATCCTTGGTCATCAGTAACCCTCTTGTACGAAGTACTTCTTGTCTTCAGCAAATCTGTTTCCTTTACAGGTATCTTCTCATGGCAATCTTCATTGTTCACCACTACGAAGTCATCGTCGAATGCAGTTTTCCAACGAAAACCCCATTCTGGTGCAAGTTTTACAAAGAATTTTTCTTCTTTAGTCATAGAACTTGATGCATCATTTTCCATGAATGGTGCAATATATTGAAGCTGTTTGTCAAAGTTCTTTTTGTTGATATCTTGATTATCAACTTCAGCTTTGAAATAATAACTCTGATCAGCCTCAATATTCTCTACCAAACCATCTTTCCTCCAAATCACAATCCTTTGATGCATTGTAGAAGGAACTGCACCTACAGCATGGATCCATTCCCTCCCTAATAATGCATTGAAATTGGCTTTAGAAGGAACTACCAAAAACACAGTTGCTCTGGTTATGCTTCCTACTACCAATTCTAGTTCGATAGCACCAAGAGATTGTCCAGTAGATCCCTCATAATTAGTTAGCACTACATTATGTGGTTTCAAATCACATTCATAAATACCAAGTTTCCTTAGAAAAGATTGTGGTAGGAGATTAACAGTAGCACCACCATCTACTAACACTTTGTTAATTCCAACACCATTTAATTTAGCTTGAATAAACAAAGGCTTTAAATGAAGCTTCATGCTATCATCAGGTTTTTCGAACACTGCATGTTGATCTTCGATGCAGCCATTGTTCATAACATAATAACACAGAGGCCTATGACGAGCCATTTCCTCAGTGAAATCACATTCATCATCATGATTGGCCTTCGAAGATACATCATATGCATATTCAATTGGTAGTACAGAAACCACACATATAATGTCAAGACTTGGTTCAGAATCTGAAAAAGTAGAAGTTAGAATATCATCATCCCCTTTGGGGATGTTTAAAGCAGAAGATAATGGAGGGAAAATTCTTTCAGTAGCTGGTTTTTTAACCATTTCGAAAACTATTGGTTGTTTTCCCTTACTTTTGTCATCATTAGTGACATCTTTCAAAACTCCTTCCTTTTTCTGGCGTTGAAAACGGCGCCATTGAGTTCTAGTCATAGGATTCTTACCTTTATAGTTATTTTTGTAAGCATACTTGTTAGGATTAGAACTCTCTGGTTGGTCTGGAACTTTGACAGCTCTTTTTACCCATTTTGTTGGTGGTGCTGGAGGCGCAGAATGACCAGTTTTCTTGCCCCCAGAGAAAACCCAAGTATCAATAGGAGACTTCGATGAAGGAACGAACGTCTTCTTATGGTTCTTCACTTGATACTTCTCTGAAGTTTTCATCTTGTAAGGAACGCCTCTTTTGTTAAAGCCAAATTTAGAACGGTTCTCGAACCACCCTCCTTTATGTTTTGTTTGAGGTTGATATCCTTCAACTGATTTCGCAGCTTCTTTATCGAACACTGCACTGCATCGAGGACAAAGCATAGCATTGGTGTTAGATATTTTACATCGGTTTAAAAAATCAACCAAATCTTCTTCAGCCTTTGGATATGCTTTCTCCATTTCCTTGGCCAATTGATCTTCAGTAACCACTGGCTCTTCAATTTGATGGTCCTCAGTAACCATTTCTGCATCAATATTCTCTGAAATTTCCACCATATTGATAGAAATACCAGCAAACATGGATTCTGCCACATTGGCAGAAACATCAGCAAACATGGACTCTGCCTTTTTCATAGGATCTCCATCCACTTGCTGTTTTGATTTCTCTCCAAATTTCAGTCTCCCTTCATCAAGAGCTTTTTGTACAGAATCCCTGAAACGAGTACATCGAGATAGGTTATGACCTAAAAAACCATGGAATTTACAAAATCCTCTTTTCTTCCTTTGTTCCAAAGGAGGCAACTTCATATTAGGTGGCACTAATATTATTCCATCATTAACTAAAAGATCAAAAATTTCTTCACTTTTAGTAATATCAAAAGTATAAGTTTTAGAAGGATATTTGTCACTCTTGGGATCTTCAGGATTTTTTCCATTGGATGGCCTCAACATTTTACAAGCATATGGAGGTCCATCTTTTAATTCTGCTAGGTTTATATCATTGTCTTCAACGATATCTAAACCCCAATCGAATTCGGGTTCACTATCTCCTGTTTCTATATAGGCAATTTTTTCCTTTTTAGGAAATTTGTTATGAGTTCTAGTTTTTTCAGCTTTAAGTCTTTCAACTTGTCGAACTCTGTCTGCCAATTGGGCCATGTCTCTTAAGTACTGGGTATCTAATTTCTTTCGAACAGAATAATCGAGGCCACCAGCAGCCATTTCGACCAATTCATATTCTGGGACAGAAGTAAAACATCTAGCCTTAAGGAGACGAAACCTATTGAGATAATCATCGATTGACTCATGACTTTTACGTCGAACACTGGCCAATTCTTTCAAACTAATCTTAGATTGACCCATGTAAAATTGTTCATGAAAGGCTTTTTCTAATTGGTTCCAACTATAAATTGAATGAGGAGGTAAAGTTGTAAACCAAGTAAAAGCATTTTTTGTCAAAGAACTTGGGAAATATTTCATTCTCAAATTTTCATTTTCTGCAATATTTCCCGCTTCCATGAGAAACCTAGCAATGTGTTCGACAGTAGATTCATTAGTTTCTCCAGCAAATTTGGTAAACTTTGGAATTTTCCAATTTCTAGGCAATTCAGCGTCTAAAACATACTCAGACAAAGGAGACACAAAATTTGGTCTATGTAAACCCATATTAAAACCATTTTGGGCTAACAAAGCCTCGACAATACCCGCTATATTATTCTGACCATCGAAATTGTTTCGACGGGCTTGTAAAACCACTTGATCGGCATCTTGGTTTCTATTAACCAAAATGGGTTGTCTTTCAGGTTCTGCCTGAACTTGTGGTTGTACTACTTGTGGTTGGACAATATTTTCATGATTTCGAACCACTGGTTCATCAGCAATTATTTCAATTGCCCTCAAATTTCGATTTTGAGGCAATTGGGTATTTTGGATTGGTGGAGCGCCAAAGAAATTAGCAATTCTTTCCATTTGATCAGACAACCTTTGATAACTAGTGCTGGTGTCTCGAATTAAAGGATTTATGACAGTACCAATTTGTTGGGTCATCATATTAACCATATCATGATTAGTTTCTTCCATAGTTTGCCTAATGGCAGCCATAGAAGCATTGGTTAAATTTTGTTGGGGACTTCTATATGTGGTAGATACCCCAGGACCAAAAAGTTGTGGTAATGAAACATTTAAATTTTCTGAAAACATATTACCACTAGTTTGTAAGCCTTGCATCAATGATGATGGCATACCATATGGCATTGATCTATGATCCCAAACTCCTTGAATAGAAGTATTATTTGGATAATCATGGGAAGTTTGGGTAACCATCGAAGGCATGGCTTGAGAAATTACTGTGGCCATCGAAGGCATGGCCTGAGACGATGTTTGAGTGGCTGTATTACTAGTTGGAACAGCCTGTGATGTTCTAACATTCCCTGGGGATGGAACATCATCTTCAACCGTCACTTGATCCACATCTTCATTTGAAGATGTTGGATTTGTTTTCTTTTGGTTGTTAGCGCGTGTCATATTAAAAAGCAATTTCTTGTTTCTTAATTGCATACACAACAAAACAAACCAGAATTAAAAGAAACTCTAACAAAAACTATAAACAAAAAGCACAAACGGTCCCACTGGGCGTGCCAATTTGTTTACGTTGGATTTTCGTAAACAACCGCTGGTTTACAAATGGTAACTTGCAAGATCAACCAGTAAATCTTAGGACATATTGTGTTTGTTCTTGTTGTTAGAAATTCTGTATCTCTGGTGTCGAAAATATAAGAAATATGATAAAAACAATCGAATTCAATCCACTTGAACTCAATCGAACTTAATAAAGTAAAGTGCAAGAACACTTAAAGAAAAAAAGGTAAATTGTATTGATTAAACAAAAGTTGGTACACAGATTCATACATTGCAACTTGTGACTCGTTTCTCGCTTCCATACGGATACTTTGAGTGTAAGTTTGTATGATGGAATTGTGACCCGTTTTTCCTATGAAAAACTACTATTTATACTAAGTCTAGAAATAACTACACTTCTTTGAAATTCAAACTACAACTGCCACAAGTCGACAGTTTTGCTTATTTGAAAACAAACTTAAAATACAAACTGACTTAAAGAATAACTGTTGATAACCACCTTCGAAAACTGCTCTGTCGAAGTCTTCTACCATCTTCGAACCTAAATTTGCTTTCAATACAACACTCTGTTCGAATCTTCTTTAAATCTAGGTCAACTATACTTTGACCACATTTATTACAGCTAGTAAAATATATTGGCTAACACTACCGTCTTAGAAAACGTTACACTCTTGGTCAAACAATTAATGTTAACACCAAAAGTCAACATCCAATCCATACCAAAAATAACGTCCATATGCTTCAACGGAAGACACACAAGATCCAACTCAAAATCAACATTGCCAAAACTAACAGGACACTTAGCACACACTAAAGAAGTAGTCACCGATCCACTAGCTGGGGTATCGATAACCATCCCTCGAGACAACGGAGTCACAACCAAACCCGAACGCTCAACACAACTAGCCGCGATAAAAGAATGAGTAGCACCAGTATCAATAATTGCAATCAAAGGAGTACTATTGATAAAACACATACCTCGGATGAGATTATCCGGATGCTCCACCTCTTCCGCATTCAATGCAAACACCTTGCCCGCAGCCTTCTTCGGTTTGGTACACTTGGTGCTGATATGCCCCTTCTCACCACAATTGTAGCAAGTGATCTCCTTCTCCACAAAAGTACAATCATAAGCCTTGTGACCCGCCTTTCCACACTTGTAACAACTATCACCCTTCTTGCAATCATTAGCAAAATGACCCAAAGTGCCACACTTGAAGCACCTCACCTTAGCAACATTCACCTTAGAACCTCCACCACCTTCTCTCTTCTTGCCTTTGTCTTTGTTATACGGCTTCCCAAATCCATGCCCCTTTCCTTTCTTCTCATTCTGAGCCTTGTAGTGATTAACCTTAGCTCTTCCAGCATCATCAAACATGCGACACTTATGCACCAAAGTGTCAAAATCACGAATCTCCTGAACACACATATACTGGTAGATGTCGGGCCTCAAGCCGCTCTCGAACTTCACACACTTGGAAACCATAGCATCCTCCGCATTGATGTACGGACAAAACCTCGAAAGTTCCTCAAACTTTGCCGCATACTCAGCCACCGAACGGTTCTCTTGCTTCAAGTTCAAGAATTCTACTTCCTTCTTAGTCCTCAAATCCTCAGGAAAGTACTTCCTCAAAAACTCAGTCTTGAACCTAGCCCAAGTCACAGCTCCACCAGCCTCAAGCCTCCCCTTAGCATTGGTCCACCAATACTCAGCTTCTTCTGCAAGCATATGAGTAGCCATCCTGACCTTCTGGTCCTCACTAGTCACCATAGCACGAAAGATCCTCTCCATGGCTTGCATCCATGTCTGAGCTCCATCCGGGTCATACCTACCCTTGAACGTCGGCGGACTGTTTCGCAAGAAACGATCAAGCCTTCGCTCCTCAGCCTCTCCAGGATCACGATGACCAACCGCCGCCTGCTCGTTAGCCTGAGCCATCGAGGCCAAAGCCTGCGCAATCGCTCCATCATCTCTACCACCAGCCATCTTACTTCTACACAAAACCAACCAACAGATAAGAACAACAGCACAACAACACAAGAACAAGTACCGAAGGTAACTCATTACCATTCGCATACTAACAGGGCAATTCAACAAACACTAATCTACTAGTCTAGACAAGACTGACCACGGCTCTGATACCAACTTGTAACACCCTATTTCTATTAAGCGGTAAAACGCGCGAATACATCAGAAATATTCTAGAAATAGATGCTACGTCTCAAAACAAACCCAACAATATCATGCATATATATAATATCTCAACGATCACAGCGGAATTCAAATCATAAACTTCAACATATTCATGCCATGGTCAATAAATCCTCAAATGAAAATACTTCAAATCCGACAAGTGGACAATAACAACAACATAGCAACAGAATCCAAAACAACAAATAGACGCTAAGCCTAATCAGAGCCTAGATACTACGACACTGACACGACAACGGAGAAAGCTCCCGTCGTCCGAACATCCAACAAGCAAACTCACCAAGTGTCTAGTCCTGCACAACGTCTACCCATCCATACAGACAGGTAGGCGGTCGAAACCACTGGGGGTAAGTATTACATTAATCATAATCAAACTATAATAGACTGATGTATAATTGTAAAAGAGTTCACAAGTATTTGCATGCATGTTCAACATCAATCATTCAATCATACAAGCAATACAAGTATACACTTACCACCCATCATTAACAATCTCAAAAACAATCATCTGACAATTCAATTTATGCAATGCGCCTAGACTTGACACATATATGCATGTGGTACCAAATCAACAACAATGGATGCAACAAAAACATCCAAGTAAGAGTACACCTCCTCTTACTATGTAAAAGTACATCTCCTTTTACATTTCAACAACAACAACAACATGATATGATGCATGGACATATAGCAATGACTCGATAATGCACAACTCCAACATAACAACTATCAAAACAATGTAAAAGTACACCTCCTTTTACATTTCAACAACTCAACAACATTGCATTATCAAGAATCATGCCCATACATTCAACAATCATAGCTCACATAAGGTTCATCCACATTCATCATTATCAATTTACAATTCGTTTCCATTTACATCACATAAATCAAGTAAAATGGAATAACACAACAATTTATGATAAGCATCATTCTCAACCTTCCACAATCATTCAAACATAATTATTTAATCATATGTGACCATTCACAAAAGATTCATAAGACTTTAGTCCTTCAAGATTCATTTCTACTAAGTTCGTCTCCAAAAGTCACCTTTTAAAAATAATAGAATTTATGAACCAAAACCAACTCTACAAGCTCAATTGCCCATGTCATGTATTCTCACAAGTCGCTTATAGGTGCAGTAGAGGATACATAAGCATTTCATCGGCCAAAAACGACGAATTCAAGAAAAACTCAAAGTTCGTCTCACTTTTCCACTCTTTACAAAATTTTCCATTTTCAAAGCAAAACAAGTTAGATCCATCACCTCATAGATTAGATAGTATTAAACACCTTAATTGAACTCATAAAACATAAGTTTGAAGTTTGGAAACAATCCAAAGGGGTTTGGGTCGACTTAGAAATAGTTATGCGGATTTTTCGTAAAATTTTCTCTAAGACCTCCTTGGAGTATTTTGCTCTTAACTCAAAAACAAAGAATCATTTTCAAGTCAAACCAAAGCCATTGGAAAGCTAACAAAATTATCTACAACTTTCATGTTTACACCGAAAGCCAATTCAAAACAGAAACGAGGGAAAAAGACGCGAGAACGCGAAACAGGGGATGCTGCCACTGTGCAGCTCGCCGTGGCGAGTAAATCTACTCGCGAGGCGAGTGAGCTCACCGAAAACACCTCTTGCTCGCCTCCAACTCGCCTCCCACTCGCTGTGGCGAGTTGGGACAGTCCTGTTACGAGAAAAACTCACTTTTTCACCCCAAAACCCCAATTTTGACTTCCCAAAGCTCAAATTTGATCCCAAAGTTTGTTTAAACATTTCTAAACATGAAAAGACACTCAAAATCATGTAAAACTTGCATCAAAACATCCTTACAACAAAAATCATCATTTGACCCATTTTTCATCAAACTTCAAACAAAACAACACAAAGTCATATCAAACTCTCCAATTATGATTACCCAATGTTTTAATCATCAACAACAACATCCCTCAACAACAACAACCGCTAAACATCATGAATTTACCACTAATTCAACAACTACAACATAATTCATCAACTATTTCACTCAAGAACATGTTATATGTATATAAACCCATTTTGTCATGCAAATTCAACAACAACAACACAATTATCATTCAATTCACATACCCAAACATTGCCTCACAACATAAGCACGAATTTCACCATTAATTTCACAAATAATCAATTATTCAAATAAGCACTTATGTAAGAAGTTAGGGTAGATGCTACAACTAAGTGATTATGAGTAAAGACTAACCCCCTTACCTCTAACACCAAGAATCCTTAATTCAAGCTTCAATTTAGCTCCTAGATGGTGAATCTCCCTCTTGCCTCTAACCCTTGTTCTTGCTCCTCTCTCTAGTTTCTATCTCTTCTCCTCTCCAATGAAATGAAATGAAAATGTTGTAACCCTATCTCTTCTCACCAACATTAGTTTATAAAGGCTCACTTAATGGGCTTATCTCACAACCTTAATGGGCCTAACCCATTTCTAATTCAACCTCAAAAATGTTACTACTCACTTACCGGTAAAATACAACACTAACGGTCACTTAACGGTAATTAAAATAATTACTACACCCTCTCTAGTAACTAGGTAAAATAATAACTTCCACTAAACACTAAAAATAACTTTCTGCAAAATTACAAAATTGCCACTGCCCTCAAAATGACCAAAATGCCCCTAAGTCCAAAATGACTAAAATACCCTTCTACACCGAATTCTACGAATCCCGACCAAAAATACACACAGAGCAAATAATCACATAAGAACACTTATAACACACATAAATAAATAATAAAATAAAACTAGCGAAAATCGGGCTGTTACAGGGACATTTTTACATTTTATTAAATTCATTTATTTCATCTTTATTATTTTGAATTCTTAATATCTAAATTCCTTTTTATTCTATGTACTTTATTTTATCTATTTCCTTCTACTTTTTTATCCATTAATGTCACGGTTTTGTTAGTTTCTTTTTAGAGTTTCCTTTTTATTTTAAGGTCCAAGAAGAGTCCAATAGTCCAGTTCTCCTCCAATTGATCCATCTGTCCAGAAGTGGTGCCCAAGTAAGGGCATTTTTGTCTTATATTTTTCAGTCTTACCCTATTTTGTCACTATTTAAGCAGCAATGATTGGCACAGAAAAGGGGGCTGCACAAAAATTTCACAAAAATACTTTTCTAAAACGGCAGGGAGAGAAAGGGAATCAATACTCTCTTTTCTCTCTAAAAATCCCCAAGAACATTGCAGCCCCAACTAGCTCACAAAATCTCGTAAAACCAATGGCAGAGAAATTTTGATCCAAACAACAACACTGTTTCTTTCCTTTCACTACAATCATTCACGAAAATAACAATTCAACATCCAATAACCCATTTCAGTTCATACACAAACCATTCACAAAGCCATAAACAACTTTTCGGCAGTCTCAAACAAAAAAACAAAAATTCCTTTCAGCAACTAATTTTTTCATATTCAAATTCATTTTCCAGCAACTAACATCCCGACAATAACATTCATAAACCTCCATTTACAGCAACAACAACACAAGCCACGTTTAAAAATCAGCAGGGATTCAAGTATCAAAGGCACAAGCATCGAATCCTAGAAGAACCACAACGATCGACCTAACACATGAGTTCGTGCTGCTGTTTTTGAATCCAAAACCAAAACAGATCCGAAGCTAGAGAAGGAAGCAAAAGAAGAAGAATAAGGTATCACATTCATGTCTGTTATGCATAGATCTAGGTTTACTTCCAACTTGTTTTTTTTTAAAAAAAAATCAATTTCAAAGAATGAAGAAAGGAGAAGAAAAGGGAACAGATCGTGAAAAGATTTGACAAAAAATGAACATTGAAACTTTCTTTTGTTAAAGTTTAGTGTAGCTGCTGGACCGGTTCGGTTGAACCGACCCAGGTCCTGAACCGGTCCAGCTTCTTTGATCTGACCCGCTCCAATCTGCTAAGCCCAATTGCTTGTTTTCTTATTTATCTTCTGTTGCTGTTTACACCCCCAGCACTGCTTGCTCCACCTCCTATCTTCATTTTAAAACTTTTCCTTCACGCATTCTTTTTCCTTGCATTTTTATTTGGATTTCAAAACTTTTTTTACTTTAGCATGTTTAAATTCATTTATATCTTCATGCATTTATTTGATGTGTTATCATTCACACCATGCATTCTTCTATCTTGTTCATTTAATGACTATATTTTCATATCATACAGTTTAAACTTATTTTTGTCACTTTGTTCCAAATATCTTAAATACTGTAATCTCCATGTTTGTTTTATGTGTTGCTTTAATATTTTAAAAACATTACTCTATGCATTTTAAATGTTTTTTTTACCCCATAATATCTTGTGTTGATTTGGCTTTAATACTTTAATTTCTACTTCATGCATTTCTTTAAAACTTCATCATCATGCTTTCCATTTGATAAGTCATCCTAGTATGTGATATCTTTAAGCTTTTTATTAGCTTGTTTGCTTTAATTTGCTTTTTATTATCTTGTTTGCTTTAATTCTAGTATGCTTTTTATTCTTGCAATTTCTTCAAATCCCATGATATTTAGTGTGTATTTAGGCATCGATGTAATTTATTTTGTTCTTTTTTCATTTCCTTTAGATTGGATCTAGGATGGTATGTAATAGCGTAGTAATTGCACACACCGACACGAGCACCGACACTACACTACTTTATTTATTGCTTTACGCTCGCTTTATTTTTCGCATCGTTACGCTAGCTTACCGTTAAGTTAGAAAAAGCTTTTTATCTCAAAAATCAAATATGTCAAACTTCAAACATTTTCTTAATAAACCTTGGATCCAAATCCAAGTTGTTTTTCCTTTTGCTTTTTCTTAATCAAATTCCTAATGAATCTTAAATAAACTTAGACTAAATTTCACAAATAAAATGAAACAACCTCACTTCCATTTTATTCTTCTATACCTTGAGGTCTCACAACCCTTCTTAAAACCATTTTCAAAAACAATTTAAAATCAACATAACCCACCAAAAAATATTTTTGAGAGAGAACTACGGCGATTTTGATCCCTTTTAAGGGTACGTAGGCAAGGGTTTATTCCTTCCAAATCGATCAAATAAAAATAACAAAAGCTCACACTTCTTCTCCCTCCATTCTTTCACTTAGACTTTAATCAAGAAATTTTCAAATAAAAATAATCTAGCACAAAATAGAGTTAGAAAGAGGTTCCCACGGAGTACCGTGGACGATGCGGGTGCCTAACACCTTCCCCAATTGTAACCAACCCCCGGATCCAAAAAGGGTTTTAAATTCATCTTTTCCCTTCCCACGAATAAAGATCGAAAAGTCCAAACGATTGAAGGTTTAAAACCAATCAATGGATTGACACCCGAAAATCATGGTCTACACGGTGGTTCACAGTGGTGAGAATACTTCAGTGAGCGTTGGACCGAATAGGGGTGTGTACCTGCAAACACTCTGACGCTTAAGTCAGTAGAGGTTCAGAATGGGGCGTTTGAGAGTGATATAGATTCTTTCTTGGAGGCTGCGAGGAGCCTCCTATTTATAAAGGTGGGTGAATGCAGAGCCGTTTTAGTGGCACACGTGTGACATGCTGTTACGAAATCGGGGGAACTGTAACCGCTGATGAGATATTCGCGGGAACGTGGGAAAGAGACGTTACAGTTCGTTTGAACAGATCTCAGTTGCTCCGAGCACCCCCCCCCTCGCAGAGAAGGCGTACGTTGCGAGTAAATAGCCAAATGTGGCATTTGAGCTTGGTTTGTTATTGGGCCTAGGTCTTTGATCGGTCCAGAACACTAGCCCTCCAAGTTGTGGCTCTTGATAAAAGTGATGACTTAAGATTAAGCGGGGGAACTAACCGCGGAGGTCTCCTGAGTGTTTGAATGATATCTTAAGGAGATAGTTTGTTGCGATCTTAAGTAAGCCAGTTTGGTAAGAGTATTTAGGGCAATATGCGCAGAGAGCCTTAACAGTCCTCTAAGGGATGCCGCGCCAATTCTACCATAAGCGAACAAACTGATCGGAATAGGTGAGCGTAGCTCGGGACTTGACGTCGCTAACCTTTCTCAAGTGTTCCCCACTTGGTGCTGGACTCGTTATCTAGTAACATGTGTTCGACATCTCTATGTTCACCCATGCAGTTCAGAAGTGGAAAAGATTCCCTCGTCAAAGAGTTGGTTATTTGTCATTCAGTCATTAATGCCAATGTCTCGAAGGTGAGATTGAGGGGGACATGACCTTTGGTTCCTTACTGCCATGTGTAAAGGCTATGATAGTACTTGAGTACCTAGGACCTTGATGGCGTCCTGGTTTAAGCTTCCAAGACGTTATTAAAACCGTTGATTTAATCCTGACCATTGGATGCGTTGATTGAGATGATCTGGATCGTTGTTTCGTTTCATTAATGAAGAGTTGCATGTGAAGGACTGCATCAGATCGTGTTCGCATGTTTTCTGAAAGGTTGTGAAGGAAGTATAAATAAGTTCAAACATATGTTTGGAACACTTTACATTTCTTCGTATTTTAGCAACTCTTAAGTTTTCAGATTTTCTTTGGGATTTCTAGTGCATTTTCGTCCTTCAACTCTTCATCAACCAACCTCGTCTTTCTCCTTCAACATAGGTTAGTTGCTTCTTCATTCTCTTTCTATTTTTATGATTTGATTATTGTAGTTTTTGTTGTTTAAAATTTGTAATATGAATGAGTAGTTTTCTATGATGCCCGGATACGTAGTGCGATACGGGTACGATACGATACGGGTACGCGGATACGCGAAATTTTTAAAATTTAGGATATGATATGGCTAAGATACGTTAACAAAATATTTATAATAAAATTTATATGCGTGTAAAATACTTAAAAAAAAACATTGATTACTCATACTATATAATCATAAAAGTCACAATTTACAAAAAAATAAAATACATATGATCAAAATAAAAAATGTAAAGTTTTTGTATAAATCATATTCTATTTTCATTCATATGTTAGGATATCAACAAATGTATCAATAAAAGAACTCAAAACAAAGTTTGTTTAATGTTGATTGATTAAATCTCCCCTCTCTCGTTACTTTCATCCACCAAAATCATAATATTTAATTTGTTAATCGAAAAATAATTATAGTGATTCGTATCTTAAATTTTCACAACACAATCTCATTTTTATACACTTCATTTTTTTTTTTGGATACGTCTCTGTGAAGTATTTTATAAGTATCTGTGTGTATCCGTCGAGTATCTTATAAGTATCCGATAAAATATATATTTTAAATTAAAATAATTAATTCCAATACTTCTGGGATACGGTATCCGGAGTATCCGCGGAGTATCGGTATCCGATACATATCCGACACGGGTACGGCACCATTTTGGAGTATCCGGGCTTCATAGGTAGTTTTAGGGTTACTCCGTTCTGGTGGTTTCCACTATGTACGAGGAGTATTAGGACTTAGAGTCTGTTTGGATGTTGTGTTTTTGAGTCTTTTGAAGGGAAGGAACCACTGGCGATCAGTTTTATCCTTTTTAAGGTTTTCATTTGTCACCATTAGGTGGTGGTTGGCAATGATCCTCTTTCGTCCTTCCCGTTTTAGGGTCAAGGGTTTCTTGTAGCCATGACAAATCTGACGAGTGAAGGAAGAGTGTGTTTGATCGTTTTGGATTCACCCTTTCCGTGCTTTCCTTACACGTTTGGTTCATGGCAGGTAACCCTAATAGGATCGAGGCTGTTCCACATGACATTTCCTGGATCGGGAAAGAGCCCCTGGATGCGATATCTTTGTTCTTTTCCAATGGTGCGATGGAAATCCCGCATCTTTTTGTTGGAAGGAAAGAAGACTGGGAAGTGAACTTCCTGAGCACCTCGGACCGGATATGCTCAAAGTATGTTGCCAACCGTATTCCTATGTATGAGACGGTTTTCAAAGAGATGGGGGTTCAGGCTCCCGTTCTCGCCGTTTTTCATCAGTTTGCTCCGGTGGTTGGAACTATATCCCTCGCAGTTGCATCCGAATTCTTACCTCTTCGTCAAAGCCTTTGACTTGTATGCCAATATCTGCGCGTTTCTCCCTCCAAAGACCTGTTTTTTCGTATTTTTTCGGTTCTGCGGGAGACATGGAGAAAATGTGGGCGAAAGTGGGTCACTTTTTGCCAAGATAAGAGGTTGTTTGAAGCCTTTGAAGGAGGAGCATATAACTTTGAGGAGCGGTTCATTCTGGTGCGACCGTAAACTGAAGTTGCGTTGAGCAACGTTCTAAAAACTATGGAGAGGCCTCATGCGATGGGAGGTGTGGTCTCCAGTCGGGTCCTGCGCTTCAACTTTTTCTGGTATCTAGACCACTTCGAGTATAAGTCCAAATTCTATGAGTGTAAATATGCTCTTCTATCGAGCCGAGAGAAACTAGGATACGATAGGATCCAAGAATTTGTTGGGTCATTCCACCTTGCTGTGGTGGTCGACGAGGAGGGTAATCGTCAATTGGATTCGCTTGGGAATCCGATTACCGTTCCTCACATGATTGATACTCAGAGTTTAGTGCTTTCTCCTAGCCCGATGGAATTTCTTGGTAGATAGCTCGTTTATTTGTCCTTTTAGTTCTGTTTTATCACCTTGGATATCTGCTGATGTCTTATTCTGTATGAATTTTATGAATCTTTATGAATGCATGCATGCATGGTTATGCGACAAAAACGGTGAAAGCATAGTCTAAGGTTTAAGTCCATGATGATGGAGTCAAGGGTAAGAGTACCACCACAAGGTAGGGACTATGGTTTCATTTGTACCTGTATCACGGGTTCTACCAAGTTCCAAAAGTCATTGACTTCTTCTGGATATTATCGGCTGACAGGACCGACTCCTGGTCCAACAATATTCGCAAGAAAGTCTCATTTGAGTGTAGTTTCATGTGTTAACTAATTTCAAGACTGCTATTGATTAGTCACCGCACTACACCCTAAAAGGCCAAGATGGGTAAAAGGTAACTCTAAAGGTCCTCATCTTCACGGGACACTCATATTGAAAAGTAATAACGCCGACACGACTGCTCGTGATGACAGAGTACTACCTTTATGAGGCCTCCACTGAGCGGGGTTATATCACATGTACACAAAGCTCAAGACTGCTCTTGGTATGACACTATGATTATACCACCATCCTATCTTATTTATTTCACTCAAGTCCGGGTAGGGGACTTATCTCACCACTCACGAAATTTAAACAAATAAACAAGTATTGTCATGTATGTAAGCAAATAAAATAATAACACAAAAACAAATAAAATAAGTTAGGCTAAACCCTCTTAGGGGATTGGTCCCCAGTGAATTCGCCATTTCTGTCGCGGTGATTTCGGAGATCAAGCTATTGATTAACGTTGATTCACAAATTTTAATTCACCACCAAGCTTTTATTTTTTCCAAGGAAGAGGGGAAAAGATCGAATAAACCCACAATTTTTAGAGATTAAAGGTTCGGATGTTGGTTATGTAAAGGGAAGGTTTTAGCACCCTAAACGTCTATAGTACTCTATATTTTTTTTTGAAATGTAAATATATTTATTAGAATACTAATTCATTGAGATATACATGTAAGAGTTCTGATGGCACTTCCTCAATTCATATTTTATTTGGATTCAAATGAGAAATGTGGGCCATCTGATGAGCTGCCTTATTACATGCTCTAGAGATAAACCAGAATTGACACATGTCAAACTTGGATTGAAAGGATTGGATTTCCTTTATAATCATCCCTAGATAAGATCTATCTACCTTATTCTTCGTATTCACTAGTTGCATCACTTTCTCATTGTCTCCTTCAAAAATAACATTCCTAAACCCACATTGTAACACCCCGTTTTTCCAACTTAAAAATTTCATAATTAAAAATCAGAGTAATTCAACTTTAACGGAATGCTACACTTCTTAAAAATTCATAAACTGAATAAATAGCAATTTATTCTTCAAAATCATTTAACATAAGTAATTCAAAACTTCGAAGCGGAATTAGTTCATTCAACATAAAAAGTCTTTAGCACGCAGGCCTCATCATAAAAATCTCAAGTCTTGTTCAACATTTATTCATAAAAATTCATAAGTAATACGTAAGGAATAGAAATAGAAGACATAATCCCATCCCGTTACGTATCAGAGCACCTAAGACACACTTGTGAGGAGTCCACTCACGACCGCAACTAATTCTTGTTACCTGCAAGTTACTCATACGAAGAGCAACATTTCCAAGCAGAGGGGTGAGATTTCTCAAACAATAATATTAAGTATATAAATCATATAAAGTACATTCAACAATTTAAACATCTTATAATTCATTAATCATATCTAACAACTTAAACTTCCTTAACTAGTGTCATTAATCTTCTTATATTGGTCGTAAAACTATCTTAATACTAATCATAAACATCTTCATATATTATCAATTACTAATCTTAACATCATCATATAACATCAAATAATAGTCTCCAACAATCATCACATAACATCAATATTAATCACAAACGTCACCACATTTCATCAAACATTATTTATAAGCATCAACACCTAATATCAAATATAATCATAAGCATCATCATGTAATTTCATGTAAGTATTATTATCAAAACATATCATTACCGAAAACAACTTCATAATCAAATTCGTAATCAACTTCATATATCAACATAATTATAACTCACGTAACATCTTATCATAAATCATTCGTCTTCATTCATCATAACACTTCATTAATAACTTATCAACTTGACATCTTAACAACTTGACATCTCAACATCTTAACAACTTCGACTCGACTATGCAACTTCCACTTCTCAAATCATCTTAAATCATCTTGATATGCAAATGCATGTGGTACCAATCCAGGGCATTAAGCCCCCATCTCTAAGGTCATAAAGGACCTGTCGGGCATTGAGCCCCCATCTCTGAGGTCATAAAGGACCTGTCGGGCATTAAGCCCCCATCTCTGACTATGCAACGACACAACTCTAATGCAACGACATAACTTTCGTACAACTTAGACAACTTCATGAACATCTATGACATCCTAACATCTTGACAACATAACATCTTAACAACTTGATGACTTCATAACGACTTGACGACTTAACAACTCTTATCATCTTAACGTCTTAACATCTTAGCATCTTGACAACATATGGATCACATAAATAATTCATGTCATATCATAATATAACAATATCAAATGATAATAAACAACATCTTAAAACATCATATTCATCAATCATAAACAACTTCATATAACATCGTATTTAAACATCAACAATAATTCACTATGTATCTTTGTAAAAACATAATAAATTATTCACAACATATTTTCATGTCAAATCAAAGCTACTGGAAAGATATCACAAATATCAACAAATTTCATGTTTACAACAAAGATCAATTCAAAACAGAAACATATGAACAAAACGCAAAAACATGAAACAGAGAATGTTGTCACCGTACAATTTTGCTAAGACTTCCCTGTAGTATTTTCATCATAACTCAAAGATCAAACATCATTTTCACGTAAAACCAAAGCCACTAGAAAGCTAACAAAATTATCTAAAACTTTCATGTTTACGCCTAAGACCAATTCTCTACCGATCAATACCAGTTTTCATTTTAAATTCGGAAAAGTTGTGCTGAAAGTCCATAAAAATTCATTGTGACCTACGTGCAGTAATTTGACCATAACTCAAGTTCTATAAATTGTTTTGACGTGAGACCAACGGCATTAGAAAGCTAACATCCATACCTACAACTTTCGTGTTTACACCTAAGAGCAATTCCGCACCGATCAATACCAGTTTTAATATCAAAATTCGGGCAGAATGCAGATTTTCTTCAAGTTTCACATAATCTCATGGTGCTAACCTCAAAACTGATTCTAATTATCATCCTAATGATTATCTAAGGTTTGTACACAATTTCTACATCAATTCAACAAGTTTTCATCATCTAATCATCAAATCTCTCTCAAAACCCTAATTCTCAAATTCTCACAAACTCTCCCCAACTTATTAGATGTAATCTAATGATTTAACCACTTAATATTAATGCAAGATAGTCTCACCCTCACCTTAGATTAATTCCAGAATCAGCAGCAGCGTTCTTCTTTCCTAAGGTATTCTCCTCTTCTCTTGACTTTTCTCTTCTCTTCTCTTCTTTCTTGTTCTCCTCTTTTCCAAAAAGCGGTTTTTAAGGTAAACTCTTTCTAACCTAAGCTTCTCTATTTATAATACTAAAATATTCTTCCCAAATCTATTTAGGCCCAACAACTTATTCTTCTTTCTATTCTAACCTCCAAATCCACTCACACTAATAATCCTCATATTCTAATAAATAATATTTCTCTACTAAATATATAATAATACACCAAATAACAAATATATATCTATAACAATTAACAAATATATTATGTTAGTAAATACCAACATATAACATAACAAAATATCACTCAACAAAATATATTAACTAAATTATAAAAAGACATCTAATCTCAACAAATCATATATCCCTCATATACATCATATAAATATATAAATATATTCTAAAACTAATTAAAATAATTAAATAAAAAGGAGGCGTTACACACATTCCATGGCCAAACGAACAGAATGGAGGAGAGCAAAGGCTTCGGCTGAAGTAACATCCTCTGAGCCAGGAACTTGCCAAGCAGCTGCGGCCATGACTAGCCCTTCATTATCGCGAATCAAAGCTCCTAAGCCCCACCATCCCTGAATCTGAAGATTGGAATCACAGTTGGCCTTTACCGTTCCACTGTCTGGCTTTCTCCAACGCATGTTAGGCTGGTTCTGAGGGCGAGACGATATAGATTCAGAAGATGAAGGTATATGCTTCGTTGGGGAAGTGGCGTGAAGGTTGGCGTTGAGATATTCTTTTCTATAGGAATCTCTTGCCTATGTACCCGCAATATTTTGTTTTGCTTTATTTACATTAATATCTTCAATGGATTTATTCCACCATCTCTTTTGATCTCCTTACCACCATTATGGAAAAAGGATCCACTGTCATAACTACCTGGAAACGCTTGACTGACATCTTTGAGGATAATTTAAACTCACGTGCAGTTGCTCTTGAGCAAGATTTCTCATCCACTCGCATGGAGGATTTTCGTGATGTTTCTGCCTATTGTCAACGTCTCAAGCAACTTTCTGATCAGTTGAAACGTTGGAGCACCTATCAGCAATCACTGTCTGGTCCTTCAACTGGTGTCTGGTCTTTTTGACCCGTATCGCGGGGTTGCCACCTTAATCCTCCAAAGCAATCCACTACCATCATTCTTTAAGGTGCGATCCATGCTTACCTCTGAGGAATTAGGCTTTGCAAAAATGCACAACACTAGTTCTCACACTGCCTTGCACCCTGCAGCTCAAAGGAACTCCGATGACTCCTCTCAGCAGCGCTCAAATCATCGTCAGAACAACTGCTCTGGATCCGGCTGCAACCTCAACAATCAGAATCGCTCTGGAGTGCGTGGATAACATGGTGGTTCAACCTCTGATGGCCCATTTGGACCCGCGACAACAGCTTCTTCTCTGCCTTCTTAGCCCTGGCAGCAGGAGTATCCACCCCGGTCTCCTTGGGGCTGGACCCCACCTCATTGGGGTGTGCCTCCTTGCCCTTATCCTATATCATAGTTTGACGATATAATATAAGGGGAATCGTATGTTCGTGCATTTCATAGTTACATGGACACCAGAGAGGAGTCACGAGGTGCACACCGGCATGGTGGCACGGGGTGCGTTTTAAAACCACCTTATCCCAATGTGGATCGTTGAGTCTGATAGATGAGTTGATACTCATCTCCTTAGTGGTGCTGCCATAACCCTCTGCAGAGCGGTGATAATTCCGGTATCATTTGCATGTGATGTCCTATGATAGGCTTCACACTCATGTAGAGTCTGCATTTTTAGGCTAAATGTGCATTGTGATAGTTATATGTGGAATGTTTATTTTAAATCCATTTACCATGCCTACAATGTTATGCATGTTGTATTTATGTAATTATGTTGTTTTTAGATCATGAACCTCTACATTAATCTGTGGATCGGACCTTACCCCATATCCAAATAGGGAGTCATTAAGTGGGAATGGTGGAGGCTTTGGAGCAGTAGTGGTTTGACAGTCAGGCTTGATGCCATCAATAGGTCTCAACACCAAATCATTCAAATTAGAGTTAAGGATCAGCTTAGATTTCTGCTTGGAGAGTATTATATGTATTTGCTCTACACCTATTTGAGCACTGTTGTAAATGATACTATCATGAGAAATGAATACACGTACACTATTATATATATTATAAAGTGTATGAATTAAATTTGTAAACTCTCTTCGCATGAAATTATTTTATCAAATATAGTATTGGATTCAGATCGTCAATTTGTAAAATGTTTTCGAAAGAAAAAAATGTTTTGAAATTATCAAATCGTAACTGAATTAGTTAACATATTTCATTAACCTGAACGGGCTATTCCAGTTGTCACAGGTTACAGTAACTTCCTAATTCTTACACATAATGCACTCTCACCAGTAGCCTACTTCACCAGCAATTAGAAACTTTTCATTAATGGAAATCCACACATTAATATGCTGGAATACCGTTTTAAATATCTAAATCTACCTGTATTATGTGTTAAATCAAAGTAATTTAATTGGCATACAAAACTATGATCAACTTATGTCAAGAATACAAAACAAACGTACATAACGATATGAGCAATGCTATATCTCTAGAAAAATAACATCAAGAATTCTTCAAGAATAAAGAATAGCCAATCGCAATGCACTATTTGCCACAATTCAAGGAGGTGTAGCTGAAAAATAGGAAGTGAACAAATTAATCATCCAATTAAAATTTGCCAACTGTGCCTTGAAAAATTCTTGAAGCTATTTTTCTTGAGAAGTAGCATAAGTAGCATTTTCCTAACGATATTGCCTCGTCCAATAATTAGCTTAACCTTTCCTTATTTTTTGAAAATTTGTTTTCTTTTTTTGATAGGATGATAAATTGTGTTCCTTGCTAGCGAAATTGACTTGATGATTTTGTTGTAGCAGTATTTTCTTTGCACAATTGCTGGCGAAAAAATATCATCAAATAGGGCATTTGGTCTAGTGGTATGATTCTCGCTTAGGGTGCGAGAGGTCCCGAGTTCAATTCTCGGAATGCCCCTTTATTGATGTTTTATTTTTTACAAATAAACTGCTACAAAAAAAAAACCACTTCAAGGGTACTATTAGAACCAAATATAATCAAACACTCAGATGAACAATATATTGTTTCTGTCACACACTTATGTGGTTCGGTTCATAATGTTAACCTCCAATCTTTCACCATTTTTATGTTAATTCATACATTCTCACTAACGAAAATTGAAACTGTTTTTTCACAAATTACGTTGACAAGCTTATGAATAACACATAAAAGCTTATTTATTTGCTTAAATTGTTTTGCAAAAGCTCAAAAATAAACCATCCAAACTGTAGCTAACTAGCACATGATCTTTTTGTAAGGCCTTTTTGTACAATGAATTCAAATTAAGGAATAATGTTCGGATGATTTTGCCTTTGAACCTGTACACATATGATAGTAGCTCAAATTATTTTATTTTCAGCTCTGTACTTGTTATCCTAAGTTACAATTATACATTACCATGGAGTCTACGTCCATGCTACTATCATATTATGGTCAAATCATATAGGTGTCTAGTATCACATAGTGATATCCATATTCCATAATTATACAAAGGTAGTTGATTTTAATTTTCAGGCACTGCATACTATACCAGTCTTGCTGCAACTTTAACACTCATAAGTGTATCAGTGTATGTCACTGATAAAATGTACATTTCTATCTTGTGTGCTAAATTGTCTCTGGGTATGCTTGAATTGAAGGTAATTGTAGAGAAGGCTGAAAGTAGTGAAGATTAATAGAAGATTTAGAAATTTTTGTACCCTTGAAGTGGTTGTAGATAGTTATAAGGACTATAACTGTATTTAACCTAACCTTATTGAAAAGGTATTTTCAGTAAAAGGACGAGGGGTGCATGCATGCAATGAACCGCAGAAGTCTTCTTACCAACCGGGCTACTTAGTGCATGAAAAGGTATTTTGTTCGATGTCTTTATCTACCGACCGGGCTACTTAGTGCATGTTTGAAGTTACGGAAAGTTTGAAGAAATTATGGCGATACTTGATTTCATTGAAGGTCTAAAGTGTAACTTTTGCAAAAATCATACCGTAATTTGGCCAAATTCAACTTCACATTTATAAAGTCGGGGAACGGAAAGTTCTTGCTAATAACTGTGTCACTAATAATCAATTTACAATTGTTTCATGAGATTTGAAATTCGTCTTTTAAGTTACAAAGTCAAATTTTTACTGTTGAAGTAACAACAACTCATGGATACCGTCAATTCAAACATGTAAAAAATTCCTAAATCTGACATGTGACTGTTCCTCCACACGAACATTGGCCCAACTTTTAATTACATATGAATAGAAGGCAACAATTATATATAGGTATTTTTTTTTTTTTTTTTACGTTTATCAGCACGGTAAGTCATCGGGATTAGAAGGCATAATTGAAAAGTAAAATGACTCAATTGTTTTGGGATAATACTTTTGTACAAAAGAATCACTTATTAGAGACTTGTATTCTCACAAATATTTGAGAATGTTAAACTAATAGAAGACTTCTAACCTAGGTTCAACTCAATATCAACTGGATTTGAATATCACTACACACGCACACACAAATAACATTGATAAAAGAAATTGTCGTGAGCTTGTAAAAATACCCAATTAAATAAAGACATTCATCTCTAAATCATATCTAAAGTGTTTAACTACTCATAGTAATTGAATACAAATACCAAAGAGAAAAGAAAAAGTAACATACATCAGAACAAGTGGAAGAGAGAATTGGAAAACACCATCTTTTGCTGTCATACTTCTTTGCCTCTAAACCGTCAAGTTTTTAAATGAATATTTCTGGATAAAAATAGGCAATTTTTGAACTGAGCCATGCATGACTCAAAAATAGAAAAAGTCATTTTTCTGAAAGAACGCTCCCAAAATGTTGAAAAGTCACTTCCTGGGACATCATTGAGTACTTTCACCACCATGAAGTTTTATTGGTATATGAATGAACATGTCAATGACACGACTAATACTGCAAATTAAATCTCTATAGGTAAGTTGATGTGAATTTTCTTGTGCAATTCATTATGATTTCATTATCGTCTCTATAAATATATCAATTTTTCGTTTTAGTCCCTCTAAAATTTTCCTTCAACTTTTAGTCCCTATAAAATTTTCAATCACTACTTTTAGTCCCTATTTATAAGTAAATATTTGTATTTTTTAATGAAATTATGCAAAAATGTGTAAATTATTGTAAAATAATTTCCCAAAAAAATTAGAATTTATTAACAAAACACAAATTAAATATGAATTTTTAACCTAAAAAATATAAAAATTCATATAAAATTCATGTTTTGTTAAAAAATTCTAATTTTTTTGGGAGAGATTCTTATAATATTATGAATTATTCTGCAAAATTTTATTCAAAAATATGAATTCTGCATATGAGTTTACTTTAAAGGAGAGACTAAAAGTGAAGATGAAATTTTTTTTAGGGACTAAAAGTTGAAAGAAATTTTTAGAGGGACTAAAACAAAAAGTTGACATATTTATAGGGACCAAAAACATACCCTTAAATAAATCACACACAATTGAACTTCTCTCATTCTAATGAATTAAACATGACTCTTATAGTCATGCATTTAAATCACAAACAACAACACCAACTATATGCATGAACCACAAATATTTCTTGCAAAAAATGCATATCTCCCTGATTCTTCATATATTAAATATGATTTTTTACGTGACCAAAAAAAAAAGATTTTTTAAGTCATGAATGTGATGCTAGAATGAGTATGATATATATATCAGTAATCGAAAGTGATTGTAAATTTTAACCTGAATTATGTTGATGTATATACAAAGTGTTTTCCCCCTTGCTTGTACATAGTTTTCCTTTTTTCTATATATTTTTTTGGTAGTGTTTTCTTTTTTTTTCTATATGAATATATATTATGAGTGGGCGGCAGGGGATGAGAGGGGATCAGAGTTTCTTGAGGGTGCTAACGTAGTCGAGATGTATACGCTTCTCTTTGATGTTCTTCTCACTCTGGGTCACCAAAAAAAAATTATTATATAATAATAACTATTTTTTTTTTAAAACAATAACATAAAATTTGTAACGTTTTATTATTTTATGAATTTTTATATAAATTACAACAATTATTACTTTGAAATTAGACGATTTACATCAACAATGTTAATTATTGATTCGGTCTTTTATCTATCTTTAACTATTCTTTTGTATTTTATTTTTTTTTCCTTTTATTTCTTCTTTTTACATGCATGTGTAAGATAAAAGACAATTTTACAACTGAACGGGTACAATTTCCTTTTTTATTTTTATTTTGAATAAACGGTTATAATTCCTTTTATTTCTTCTTTTTACATACATACATAAAATAAAAGACAATTTTACAAATGAATGGGTACAAAAATTGTTATTTTGTAAAAATATTAACATATACTATTATGAAAACTAGCATCTCTAAATATTTATATATCTTATTCAACATCCATTATCTTTAATCAAATACTTATTATTTTTAGATATTTTTCCTTTTGATTCTTAATAAATTGTATTTTTTTTCCCTGTTATTATGAGTTTACTATATTAAATACTTTATGTATACTCAATATTCAATAGATATATGTAAATTTATATATCTATATTTATTTTACTTTCGACAACACCATTAACATATATAAACCAGTTAAACGTCCTTGTGAGCTTAGCTCAGTTGGTAGGGACAATGCATAAAATATGCAAGGTCCGGGGTTCAAACCCCGGCCACCACCAAAAAAACCAGTTAAACACAATATAAAAGTGGCAAAAGTACAAAGTCAACTTACGGTAAAATGAGAGTACAAACCTAATGGTATGTTAAAAAATCCAACATGGAAGACTAGAATGGAAACATAGCTAGCGACTTTCATTTGGCACAATGAAACATAATGAACCACTTAAACAAATATAGACTCGAGGTTCATACATAACACGTCCTGGATTTGCATAATTAACGCCTTCACGTCCTGGATTGCACTTATGAGTATTGAATCCCACAAAATACTCTTTTCAAGAAATCTCATTAGTGGAAGTTGAGCATCACCTCCTGCAAGAGCAATAGAGCCTCTAAAATGTATTTTTCCAATTTGATATGTCATTAAACTATGCATATTTTTCTTTAATAATTATAATCTTTCTTTACATATTTTTTTCAAGAACCTCATAAAATATACACATAAACGGATTTATACAAAGAAACTTAAACACATACACGGATTTTAAATTATTATTTTTTGCCCAGTCATGCTTTGGATTCAAAATACCATAAACGTATTCAGTTACAAATAGATACACATAAACGGTGACAAGGTGATTGTTAATTGATGAGAATTATAATGAAATTGGGATAAACGTTCATCATCGATATCATATACACATTACAATGACGTGTACCTTAAAAAATGATGAAGTTGATTTGGGGCAAAAGAATTAACTAAGATATTCTAACATAAACAAAGGTCAATCTTTAATCTTGATATCAAAGAAGCTGAGTGTTAAGAGAACTTAGAAGAGTTAACTAACAATTTGTGAGAACTGAGAAGAAGGAAGTTTCTTTGTGTATGTTGAATTTATACAAGTGCACGATAGTTAAATTTTAAAATGCATTAATTAATAGCTTGTTAATTATTGTTAATTACTCCACCTCATTGTAATTTTTTATGTGAGGTAATTTTATTAAATTTATTCTTTATATAATTTTTTATGACATATAGTTGATGATTTTTTTTTTTTTTACTTAAATGGTATTTAAGATATTTGATATGTCTAGAAATAGAGCTTATAAATGACACAATTGCGGTGATTGTGTTGCAGTGAATCGACACAGCAAAAGATGAACGCATGTGTGGTTGAGAGTTTGTTCAACGGTGGAGGACAACAATGCCTACAAAGCAGGTACCCGCTCTGATGCCCAAGTCAGTGTTTGCTTGAGAGAGAAGAAAGCGTAAAGTGTGATTCTTTGATCGTACCTGGTTCTGGAATAGGTGTCATGCTTATATTGATAGTTTGAATGAAACCAGTCCCGCGTATTCTGGCGTGGGATGCAGATAATGCTTGGATGTCAATATAAAGGTTCGTCCTAAGTTTGAGTTTGTTTGCAGTTGATGTTGGTCTATATGGATAATTAGTTTGTAAGCTAGAGGGGGGTGAATAGTTTTTGAAAAGTTTTTCCGGAGTTTAATAAAAAGTGAGTTGAACAAAACCGACTATTGGAATCATGCACGAACAATCACAACAATATACAAAAAACAAATCTATGAGCAATAAGATTTAATCTAGAATTGAGAGATTCACGATACAAATCTTATAAACAATCAAACTTCAATAAACCTTGAACAATGTACAAAACTTATAGACAATTTCAAACCAAATCTATATGAACAAAATTACTAAGCTATCAATTGAAAATACAATACATGTGAAATTGAAGAATTGAATAGATTTTGCAATCAATTGATCTAAGCAAATTATTTGAAACCTAATTCAATGAATTAGATTATTTTTCAATGAAAAACAACTTAGATTAACACTAGCAATTATCCTAACAATTATTCAATTAATCACATGCAATAGTAGAAAAAGTAAAGAGGATAGGGAATATTTTTATAGTAGTTCGCTCTTTCTCGTCCTCGCTAGAGCTACGTTTACTCTTCTTGATGAAGTACGTATTCACCAAGGTCATCCACTAAGTAACAAATGTTGATTACAATGTGTTTACAAGAGTTCCTTGAAATTAAACCTAATTCTTCAACCCTTATTTAAACACTCCCCCAAACTTCAAATAACCTTTGAATTTGGTGCTCCTTGAATCTTCGAATCCTTGAATACCCGTGCACCCGTTCAAACTCTTCACTCGAGTCTTCGATGCTACGTCTGGTAAGCGAATTCCCTTCGACTTCAAGAACAGTTAGAAATACCCCCGAGTCCTTTGGAGGTGGAATGAGATTATTCACTTCACTTTGGAACCATGATTAAGCCCAACCAATTTCCTAGAAAGAACCAACTTACAATCCCTACTATCACCCTAGCAAATCAATGTGACTCAATGTACAAAGTGATTCTAAGAAAAAGTGTTTGATCTTGAAGAATGTATGAACAATGGGTTTTTGAGGCCTAGAGAGAATCGATGCAAATTATTCAATAAATTGAATTGAAAGTTGTGAGGAGGAGATTGTATATAATGAGGGGTTATAAGAGTGAAATTTTGCATGAAAACAACTTGGTGAATCGATTCACTAACTGAATGAATCGATTTAGACAGCACAAAAACAAGTTAGAGACACATGAAGGATGATATGATTCAGTGCATATGTGCATCGATTCAGCTAAGCCCAGGATGAAGATTGATACAATTCATTTCAAACATGAATCGATTCAAGCTATGTCAGAGAGTTTTATGAAATGATTCAGACATATATGATACGATTCATGCATTTTCTTTGAAATAAATCAGAGTGAATCGATTCACACAAAGTCGGAGACTTTTGTGATGCGATTCAGATATGTATGAATCGATTCATGCAGTAACATATGGAATTTTTGACAG
Organism: Medicago sativa; assembly: GCF_051527215.1. Lineage (NCBI taxonomy): Eukaryota > Viridiplantae > Streptophyta > Magnoliopsida > Fabales > Fabaceae > Medicago > Medicago sativa. The sequence goes on from NC_140750.1 coordinate 26,442,360, forward strand.
ATATGCAAAGAAAAGCAAGACTTGAGACACAAGTATGCTTGGGTGCTTTAATATATTAGAAAACCTCAACTTAAAGCATAAAATGATAAACAAGCTAACATCATCAAAAACTAGCTAGAGGCTTCAGTTGAATGCACATATTACTTTGTATATGCGCCTATAGAGTCAGTGTATTAATTTTGTTGTACCTTTTTTATTGCGCCATTGTAGGGCCGAGGTCTGGTCTAGAACATTTGCCCCATAGCCCTTATCATCTTTACGACGTATGGAGCTTGTTACGGGTTTGAAATTTAGTGGTCACTCTCGATACTTAGGAGATGCCTTCCTATCGGGATAGCGTTATAAGGACGTTTGTCGGGGAGTGTCTGAGTAGCAGTTGAAATTTTTTGAGTAAGGGTAGATCCTACATTTATTTCTGACCGGTCCAATTGACCCATTTATCAGATGTTTTGACGTGTCTCCCACGATTCTGTAGATTAAGGTGACACACTGGATAACGTTTGAGTGTGGTTATGTTCTCGAAGTGTGATCTAAGGCATGGAACCTTGATTTTTTGCCTTCAATCAAATCGAGACGTTGATTTCAATACCTTTGGATAGTTATATAAATGGGAGTTTGGCAAACTTGAAATGTTTTTGACCTCTCACCTCCCTTATATATTTCTAGTTCATTGATCTTTGGAGATCTTCATGTTTGTTCACTTACGTCTATGACTTAAATTGGAGCACATAATATAAATTTAAATTGGCGTGCGTAATTTGGCGAGCGCAGTTTTAATTTAAATTGGCACACGTAATTTAAATTTAACCAAATAATAATTGAAGACAATGCATATGTTGATATAATATTTTTTAAGTATCGCATATACAAAATGACGCGAACAATAATTGAAGATAATTAAAAATAACAGTTACATTATTTGCATAATACCACAGTGGTAATGCAACATGAGAAGCATAAGAGGACAACACAAATATATCCTGAGGCCCTCCATGAAAGGGAGGCGCATCAGGTAATTGCTCTGGGGCTGCCTGAACTGCAAGGTCATCCTCTTCTGGTTGAGGCACAACATCCTCACCCTACTGATCATCGCCACCATCAACCACATCCATAACTGTTGGGAGTCATAACCACCATTTGTGGCATCGTGTAGCTGATAATGATAATTCATGTAATGGGTCGGGTCATCCACCTGTGACTGTGTAGGTTGAGAACTTCCTTCACCATCATTGCGATTTGACCTCCGACCTCTTCCCCACTTTGGGATATGAGCGTTTACCCATTCCCGCCTGACGCTACCAGTCATGGCAAGCCTAACAGATATGATCCTAGATGGGTCAAGTTGCTGCTCCTGCTCCTCATCAGACATATCTACACATAATTTTAAAAAATTAACATCATTGAAAAAAATATTAACAAAATGAACATCATAAACTAACTAAAAAAATAATCTAATATCATCATTAAATTAACAAAATTAGCATTCTAAAATCGACATCAAAATTAACAAAAATATACATTCATCAACATCATCATATACATTGATAAAAAAATACAAGAATTCTCACAATTCTAATATCATGGACTTCTACACTATCAAAATCTAAAACAACTAACATCAACATTCCCATTTAGGCATTTTAACAAACACTTTGAGTGCAAAGTATGAAACTTGTTATCATTATGTTAATTTGACACCATTCAAAACCACATTGTACTTAAAAATCATTCAAACAACATTCACAGCAACTACATTCATATATAACATCATAATCTACACATGCAATCTACCAAAAGTTTAATTTCAACATCAATCCTAACCACATGTACTCTACTAAAATTAACAAAAATGAACCTACACAAACTAACATTATCATTAAAAATGATCAACACTACTCTTGTTGTTTTGTTGAGATGAATTGCTTGATTTTCGACAAAATGGAATTGGAGAGGTTTTTGGTATAATTTTGTGTAACTGATTTTCTGATGGAACGGATGAAAATTAACTGCCGAAGAAACTTCGGTAGTTAACTACCCATGGAACTAACCGATGACAGTTAACTACCGAGGGATTAAACCAGTCTTTTCAGATGTTTCTTAGCTTTCCTTTCAAGTGGCAACAACAAAATTCATGCTTCTATGGCTATCATTCTTTATTTGCATCTATATTATTTTTACTCCACTTCAAAGTAAGAGTGTATTTTATTTTTTTAGGAGTGTTAATCGAACAACTATTTTTGTTGACAACTTTTGGGACAACCTAAATATACAAAGAAATAAATATGAGTATTGACACAAATATCAAAACAATAAAAAGAAAATGTAAAAACATAATGTGAGTATGAGAAAGAAAATTATCATAAAATGATTGTTCAAATATCATTTCTTAATTTTTTTTTTTATCAATATAGTTATTTAACTTCGTCTGAAAAAGTTAAAGAAGTGTAACATTCACCAATGTGGTTTGTAGATACTCTAACTAGACAACATTGATACTTTTTCATTGAAGTAATGACTAGTCTAAATTTCAAAATATAAAATTGGATAAAGAAAAATTGTAAGATACATATTATTCTAACAAAATTTATTTAAACATATATATTAATATTAAAAGTTGTATATTTATTTCATATATATAATATTAATAAAAAAACTAAAATAATTTGCATCTTTAACCTAAGGTATTGGATAAGCCGCATGTTACACTTATAAAGAATATATATCTACATATTCTTAATTCTTTTTTTTTTTGAAGAGGCTAAAATAAGATATATTACTACGACATTTGGCCCTCCTAGCACAAGGAATGCTTAGGAAGAAACACCAAGAAATACAAAGAGAGTATCAGGAATATTTACAAAGCACCACCACTTGCAAAAAAAGAAAAAACATAGAAAGAAACCAAAATTAGCCTACACCGAGAATGGTAAACGGATTGAGCCACCAACCATGATAATTGAAAGGAAGAGAAATGGTCTTCACCTTCAACCACCTAAAAGTGACCGCCTTAATCTTGTCCACCACCTGAGGAATAGGACTTTCTAAAGTATTAAAAATTCTGTTGTTTCTTTCTTTCCATATTTCCCACGTTGTTGCAAACCAAATAACCTGTAATATCGATTGCCTTGACTTAGCAAGACCGCCAAAATGACTAAATTGAATAAAATGATCTGCCACATTTGCAGGCATAACCGCAGAAACACCAACCCACCGATAAATATAGTTCCAAACTGAGCCAAATAAATTACAATGTAAAAATAAGTGAGAAGATGTTTCGACCAAACCGCAACCTCCTACACAAGATTGAGCATCAACATCAATGATTTGTCGACGAAAAAGATTGTCCTTGGTCAATAGTCTATCACGAAACAAACGCCATGCAAATAACACCACCTTCAAAGGAACGTCCTTATGCCAAAAGACAGGAACCTGAACCTCAGAGCCAATATGAAACTGATCATTCAAATACTTATAAGCACTACGAACTGTGTAATTGGAAGATGAATCGAACCTCCACAACCATCTGCCATTCCTAGTTACCTGCAAATTAATATTATCAAGTAATAACCTAAGTTCCCCTACCAACTCCTCCTCCCAAGCGAACAACCTACGTCTCCAAATCCACGCTCCACCATCTATCCCCCACCCTAAAGTACACATCACTGACACTGACGCCTCCTTCAACATTGACAAATCAAATAATCTCCTAAATCTGTCCCTAAATGACACACCTCCCACCCAAGCATCAGTCCAAAACAGAGTCTTAGTACCGTCACCAACAACGCGACTAATATGACTATCAAACCAAACATCCTCACGCAACAGACATATGTCCCTCCACCACAGGGAACCATCACGGCCCCCTTGACATAAACGACCATCCTCCACACCGTAACGCGCCGACAACACCCCATACCACAAACTATTCCTATCCACCAGCAACCTCCAACACCACTTCCCTAGTAAAGCAGTGTTAAACTCCTTAATTCTCCTTACCCCCAAACCTCCAACCTCCTGACTCCGACAAATAGACTGCCAATCAATCCAAATAATTTTCCTGTGGTCTACACTCCCCCCCCCCCCCCCCCCCCCAAAAAAAAATTATTAAAAAATAGATTCAATAGAGGAGATGATACCTGATGGAGCCTTGAAAAAAGAAAGAGCATATACAGGCAAAGATGACAGGACAGACTTCAGCAAAACCAGACGCCCTCCCAAAGACAAATACCTCGACTTCCAACCCGACAGTCTAGAATTAATACGAGCAATGAGAGGGTCCCAAAACGACAAACGACGAGCGTTACCCCAATTGGCATACCAAGATACATGAACGGAATAGACCCAACCTTACAATTTAAGACTACCGCTGCCTCAGACAACCAGGAACCTGGAACATTCACCCCTACCAACATACTTTTAGAAAAATTCACTTTTAACCCAGACAGTTCTTCAAAAAGCAAAAGAATAGCTCGCAGAGATCGAATGTTAGCCCACGATTTTTCTCCTAAAATTAACGTGTCGTCGGCAAATTGCAAGTGCGACACTACCATGTTATCATGCCTTCCCACTTTGTAACCATTAAAAAGATTGTTAGCAATTAAAGATTCCACCAAGATATTAAACCCCTCAGCAGCGAGAAAAAACAAAAAAGGCGAAAGAGGATCACCTTGCCTCAACCCCCTCTCCAATGAGAATTCATCTGTTGGAGACCCATTTACTAAGACTGAAGCTTTAGCGGTCCCAACACATTCTTTTATCCACTTACGCCACAAAGTCGGAAACCCCATCTTCAACATAACATCCTTCAAATAATTCCAGTCAATAGAATCATAGGCTTTTTCGAAATCAACCTTAAAAAGAATCAACTCCTTCTTACATTTTTTTGCTTCATCAACAACCTCATTAGCCACCAAAATCCCATCAAGAATTTGTCTACCTTTAATAAAGGCTGAATGTGAGTCAGAAATAACAGAGCCAATTACCAAACGCAGCCTATTTGCAAGCACATTCGCCAATATTTTATATAAACTACCAACCAACGATATCGGGCGAAAATCATTAAGGCTTTGAGGATTGTCGACCTTAGGAATAAGCGCAATAAAAGTACTATTTATCCCCTTCGTCAGCTTTCCATTCCTATGAAATTCAACCAAAAATCGCATCACATCTTCCTTTAACAAATCCCAAAACTCCTTGATAAAACCGAAAGTGATTCCATCTGGCCCCGGACATTTAAAATTATCACAATCCCACACAGCATCCCTTACCTCATCAAGCGAAAAAGGCTTAATCAAATCCGCCCCATCTCGACGCGATAACAAACGAAACTGTAATCCATCCATACTAGGCCGACTTACACTACGGGATTTATAATGGGAAGAAAAATGAGATAGAACCGCGGCACGGACATTATCAACCCCTTCAACCAACACACCATCAACAAAGAAAAACGGAATGGCATTTCTACGCCTACGACTAGACATGATCCCATGAAAGAACTTTGTATTCGCATCTCCTTCTCGGAGCCATTGCAGACGCGACTGTTGCCAACAAATACTAGCATTGACCCTTGAAAGAGAGAACAACTCCTCAGAAAAACCATGCAACTCCTCTATCTCACCATCTGACAATACCGAATTCTCACCCTGAAGCTCAAGAGATGAAATTCGATCCTTTAAATCTGAAATACGAGACAGAATATTTTTTGCATGACGCTGATGCCACTCCTTTAAAGATAATTTAATCAGTTTCAATTTTTCCTTCAGAACATAACCGCCCCAACCTTCTAGCTGGAAAGAATTCCACTTCTCTGTGACAAAAGAATTATAGCCTGAGAAATTCTCCCAACATTTTAACATACGCACCGGCCGAGGTCCCCAATTTTCATCATCAATACAAAGCTGCAACGGACAATGATCAGACAAACCTCTAGCTGAGGCCACCTGAAAACAATTAGGCCACGTCAGACATCATCTTTCCGGTAACAAAAAGCGATCAAGACGGCTCATAGACTTCCCGTCCCCCCTGAACCACGTGTATCTACGGCCCCGAAGAGGTAAATCCACCAAACAGGAATCAACAATAAACTGATTAAAATTCACGCTAACAAATGGTGGCACACCAATCCCCACACTTCTACTTTCCTCCACATAACGAACAACATTGAAATCCCCACAAACACATACATTTTGATCATGCAGAGAAGCCAACCGAGCTGCCAAATTTTGCCAAAGTACTTGTTGTCGGTTAGAGTCACAAGGGGCATAAACATTAAAAATAGTAAACTCATCTCCTGACTTCACGAATCGACCTTGTATCCCTAACACGTGCTCAAAGAATATAGTAGACCACACCTCAACCTTTAATTCTAACATACATATATAAGAAAATAGACCCATTGAACTTTAATAATTGTATATTTATTTTCATATTCATAAATCAAATATTATTGCATAAATTTTACAGAAAATATTTATCTCAAATTTCAAATTAAATACTCCTTTATTTTGATTTTCATATGTTGAAGTTCTATCAGCACTCAACAATTGCATTATTTAAAAAGCGCACATTCACACATGTGTAGCTGCGTTATTATTTAAAAATATAAAATTCTCCATCTAATAATAGATTGGAAATTGAATCCTACACCTTTTGTCTATTGGAAAATCCCTTGTCCAGGCGCCAATATTCTTTTGGGATCAAATTTAGCTTTTCTATCTTCAAAAAGTTTCCATTTGGGTCCAAAGTGTTCAATCCATTCTTGATGTGTTTTATTTCCCGTAGTATATTCTTTAATCTTAATACCAGTATCATTACAAAATTGTAATATCTCATGGTTTTGAGCTTGAAATGCTTTCACCTCATCCAAATCATTTGCAGAATGCAAAAGAGCTACAATGTAGAACACGTCTTCATCTGGTGTAACTGTTGATGGTGTAACTGTTGACATCCTATCATCCCACCTGTGAATTTTCAATGCATATATTGAATATATTTAACCCTCACATAAGTATATGATTAGAGATAAACAAATAAATAAATTTATAGCCTTCAATTTTGACATATCTTAATACTTAGTAATGAAGTTAAATAAAAATTTTATGTTTTTCCTCTCTTATTTTATGTTGATAATTAAAATTTAAATAAGACTAATATGTAATTTATTGGTATCATCAAAATTTAAATAATTTAGTAACAAACTTACTTGTTTCTGTTCAAGGGGTAGACTAAAACCAATACGGCCGTAAGATTTTGCTTAAGAATAATGGCCTTGATCACACCTTCATTAAAATCTGAGATTCTAGACTTTGGTATAAACATGTTTAACCAAGGATGAGGAACATCCCAAAGGCCTTTTGATCTAAGAAATAACTCATCTGTATGAATTCTGTTTAGAAATTCCTCGTATGTCACATCTTTTTGGAACATAAATGTAGGGACAAACTTCAACCCTCGGACCAAGTTGTCAACTTCCTATTCAATAAATAAGAACATAAATTCTTTCAAAAAAAAAAAAATAACATAAATAATTAAGTTAAACATAAACATTGATTTCTAAATATAATAAAAAAGGTTAAGCATAGTTCTATCTCTTTTTTGTAGATATACAAAATGACAGAACCATTATAAACACTCACACATAAGTGGAGATGTTTGGGGTTCGAATTCCAATCATAACGTTCGGCCAAAAAAAATTGTCATTAATTTTTACCAATTCAACTAAAACTTATGGACAAACATAATTTTATCTCTAATTTAATCTCTAAAGTATATAAATATTTATAGACTAAAAATAAATAAATATTATATACGCCACAATATACGTAGTTGCTACAAAGTATACAATATGGGTTTTCATATACTTTATAGACTAAAGTTACATATTTTAAAGATTAATTGGATGGTTTGTTAAAATATGTTTGAAATTACCTCCTTAACACGTGCTTGAGAATTTGTGTCATAATATTTGACAAGCTCTAGGACATATGTGATGCCATAGGGATGTTATCCTTGGTTGATCAGAAGGTGGAATGAAAGATCCAATGGTGGCTTGTTCAATAAAAGCATGCCTTGAACATAATTTGCTCCATTTGTGTCATTTATTTTATCGAACGAGATTAGATGTTCTTGGTCTTTTGAAAATGTGGAAAAATCATTGTAAATTAGACGCAGCCAAATCACCTGCAAAACAAAAATAATCAAACAAAGCATTGTTGAAGTTAATGATGACATCTCATAAAAAATATATAGTCAGAATATGAGTCAAAAAAAATAGAGTCATTTTTTTCAAGGAAAAATACGAGTCATTTATGCACCCAAAAAATACGAGTCATTTTTTTCAAGGAAAAATAATGAAAATTTTCATTTTCATTCAACTAGCAGAATTATATTGCAATGAAACATCCACAAAGAATATTGATAGTTCTAAACATAAATATCTTCACAAAAGGAAGATTAAAATACTTGCCCTAGTCGGTGCAGGTAGAAGAGTTATTCTTGCTCTTGTTATCACTCCAAATTGACCTAACCCTCCAAGAACAGCAAAAAATACCTCTGAGTTCTTCTCTGACGAACAAGTTACAAACTCGCCTTCCCCTATAAAAACACGACGAAACAAACCGTATTAATGGAAATCACTTTAGAACAAATTTAATTTGGTCAAAGCAATGGAAAAATTAGGTACACTACTAAAAAAAAAGTGAGCACTGACATATTTATTTATTTTTTGGGTAAAAGATAATAATACTTACATACTCATCATACACTCCATTCGATTCCTTTGATAAAAGATATAAGTGAACAAATATTATATATTTGATCAAATATATCATCAACTTTTGTTAATAAACAAGATGATGTGACTGGTGGGAGTATTATTTTATTTTAGGGTTAAATATGCATATGGTGTCTTTAAATATCAAACCATTTGGCTTTAATTCTTACAAAAATATATTTTTTGCTTTTGATTTTTGTTGTTTTGTTTGAGTTACTTAAATCACGTACTCCCTCCGGTCACTTTTATAAGCAAAAAACACTTTTTTAGGTACATTGAATAATTGATGTATCTAACATATAAATGTGACTAGATACGTTAACTATTCAATGTACCTAAAAAAGTGTTTTTTGCTTATAAATGTGACCGGAGGGAGTATCATGTAGTATATTTGATTATAGTCTTTCAGTGTAAAGACTAAAATGAATATTATAGGAATGTGAATAGATATTGGATAGATAGACGAAATGGCAAAGCCATTATAAACTCTCACACACAAGTGGAGGTACCGGGGTTCGAACCCCGTTCATGGCATCCGGCCTAACAATTTCGGCATTTGGAATGCGAATAGATTTTACAAGTAAAGTAAACACACCGGCATTTGGAATGCGAATAGATTTTACAAGTAAAGTAAACACACAAGTGGAGGTACCGGGGTTCGAACCCCGTTCATGGCATCCGGCCTAACAATTTCGGCATTTGGAATGCGAATAGATTTTACAAGTAAAGTAAACACACACAAAAAAGTAAACACACAAAAAAAAAAATTATTCAATATTTGTGAGGATTAAAAAAACAATCAACGTACTAAAATCAAAACAATTACGTTTGTGAGGATTAAAAAAAAAATCAACGTACTAAAATCAAAACAATTGATATTTACGTGGAACGTTGCATATTTAAGCTTTTATTTTATTTGACATGCACATATTTTATAGAGAAATTCTTACATCAAATCAACTCTTACCTAAGAGATCATTCTTACACCCAACCAATTAAAATCAAACATCTCATTATAATAATAAAAATAATTAATATCATAATTTTTTCTTATTATTTTTAATATTTCTCTCTCATTTTTCCACTTTCCTTAACCAACAAAAACCACGCACCACCATTTATGTTTCCATTTCCTTAATTAAAATCACATTTTTTTTAAAGTTAATAACATGTATCATATTTTTATTGGTTGGGTGTAAGAATAATCTCTTAGGTAAGAGTTCATGCAAGAATATCTCTATTTTATAACGTGAAAAGATATTAAATAATTTATACCTGTAATAACATCCAATTCAAGAACATTGGAGATTTGTGGTCCAAATCTAAAAGTTTGGCCACCAATTCCAGCATTAGAAAGAGTGCCACCAACAGTTAAATACAAGTAACCAGTCCAAGAGAGAGGTGTGAGTCCATGCTTAAGTGTAGCATTCAAAACATCAATCCACAATTGTTCTCCACCCACATCAACATAACAACCTAATGGATTTTTCACATCACAATCAGACACTACAATTCCACTCTCATTTCTAGACACTCTTAAGTTGCGTCATATTCACAACAATTCCATTTTGTGCCATTGCTTGTCCAAGAACCGAATGGCCTTGTCCTCTAACGGATATGGTAAAAGGGTGAGGAAGAGAGTTTGAATAGTTTATCAAGTTGGCAATATCACTAAATGATGTTGGTTCCAAAACGGCAAAGGGACTTTCATGAATAATGTGGCCATAATCGGTTGAGGCTTGAGAAAAGTGTGGTAAGAACCTTGGTTCACTAGTACTTTCCTCTTGGTTTAAGAGAGGTGTTCTTTCTATTGTCATAATAGACTTTGATCTTTTTAGTGGTTTTAGAATTGGTGATTCTAGTTTTACTAATGGTGCAAATAGTTCATCTATTTGTATCTTTTCTTTTCCACTAAATTCTACACTATAATGAGAGTTACTTAGTGCATAATTCATCTTATAACTTATACTAAAAGGATGATTTCCTGGTCTCATAAGATCTTGATCTTTGAGTTTATAATGAATTACTAAAGATCTGTTCAGATCTATATCATTTAGGCTTAACCTATTTGTAAATTTATGTCGAATTTTATTTTTCCACCTATTAAATTTCCTTCACCTTTGGTTATTAGTGAATGCTTTTTATTCATCCTAGCATCTTCTATAAGAAGTTCTAGTTCTGAGTTTATTCCTTTCATAAAAGTGCTTTTTATGATTATTTGGATAGTTGATATATGAATATACCCTATCTTCTGTCTTTTTTCTAACGATAAGTGTTTTAACCTTTCGTTTATTTGTTCTTTATCAATCATAGATATTACAACAGATCCATCTGTTGATTCCATTGGCACGAAAACTTCTCCTACCATCATTCCATATTTTAAAATGTTTTTTCTAGATAGTTTTTCTTTTATTAAAGAAAAAAATACTTTTTTGTTTGAAGTTTTCTTCTGGTTTTAAGGTAAAATCTACCTTTTCTATATGATCTATTGATACATCTGCCATAAAACCAGATGAATTTTCTTTTATCATGCTAAATTCCATTGCAAAATACTAAAAATTGTAAATATAAAATTATACCTGACTTCTGGCTAGAATTTTTGATGATTCTGATCTTTCGACCTTCTGGATTTTGAAATAATCTTTCGATTATTGATATTGAAAACTTTAAAAATCTTTCGATTTGGTAATGACAACCTCAAATCCTGCGAAGTCCTTTCCCAACAATGTTTCTCATAAACTAAATGGTACTTACTTCATCGATTTTAGTTGTGTTTTACAAGTGAGCATCGAGGCTCTAATTTATAGGCAGATGAGACTCACAAGTTGGTCACATGTCTCTATCTTGCCAGCTAAAAAGAAAAGCAAACAAAACACGCAAAGGAAAAAGTAAAAACATTATCGCAAAAGGTGATAAGATTCCTTATCTAAATGGACCCCATCTGACTCAGATGATAAGGTTCCATTATTACATCATGATATCTACATGACGCGTGTCTAGGCTTTCTCTGTAGCCTTATCACTAGCTTCTGAAGTTGTAGGTATTTTGTTTTCTTCTGCCGACACTTTGTCTTTTGCACACCATTTACAGATATGCCCTTTGTAGGTTGAGAAGTATTGGCAACACTCCTGTTGCACTTCATCTGGGATCCGGTAGAGACCATTTTCGAATCCTGAGAATAATTCTTCGAATTGAAATGTTTGTTTGAGGTGCTCTGTAGAGACTTTTTTCTTTGAATCACAGACCATGAAACAATAGTCTGAGACATATAAAACCTTGTAATTGATAATGGATGACCCATATTTAATTAGGTAATCATAGAAACACTTCATTTGTTGAATGAATGAGATTAATGTCCATCCAACACTTGTTGCATTTGGTTCTAGATAGGTTTTGTTTGAAATGCCTATCTTTATGATTGTTCTTGGCCTTACAACCATCTGATTGTTTTCTTCTTTGAACCATGGGTATGTTTGTTCGAATTGGAGAAATATTTCTCTTCCTTTAGCAAGGAAATCATTAAATCTTTTTGTTGTATCACCAATCTCTTTTGGAAGATCAGCGAGTTCTTGAAACCTACAACCTTCTTTTTCCTCAAGATATACAGTCTTGAGCATCCCATAGTCATAGAATTCTTTAAGCAATTCCTTGGATATTCCTAGAACTGTATTAACTTTTACCCCATGTTTGGTATTAGCTAGATAAAAACATTCAAGTGTCAGTTCTTCTTTGAAGTTTGCTAGCCATCTCCATTTTCCCATGAAGTCATCAATGGTCTTTGGCTTATTCTTCTCTTTTTGGAGATTTATAATAGAGCCTACTGAAACCTTCTTTTTAGATTTCATTTTTGATGGTTGACCAATATCTTTTGCTATGGCCATTTCCTTGTAGGAAGCCTTATAAGCTTCTTTTGATTCTTCCATGGTTGGATAAGCTTTATGTCTGACATTTTTGCTATTGATGTGAAGAGTTGCAATTGCCCAATTGCTGTAGATGCCCTTCATTGGGCCGTCAAAGATGACATACACCTTTTTCCCTAGTTGTTCGTTGATTGGATCGACGACAACGTTTAGTTGGTCTGAACCATTTTTTGGCTCTTCATTTTCTTCTTCGACTTTGTCTGCCCATGACTTCCTTGTATCTTCTTCTGGCATAGAACCTGCTGAAGATGTTGATGAAAAACTTTGTTGTTCATTCAAAGTCTTTTTTGTTGGATCTTCTTTTGTTGTTGTTGAAGTTTCAATATTTATGATCTTGGTTAAACTTTCGATCATTTTAATCATCTCCCCCCTCTCTGAAGAGAGCTGTTTCAGCTTTTGGCTATGAATTTCAATTTGTTCATCCTTTTGTTTTAGGCTATTTTGGAGAACCTTTAGAGCTTGCTCCATTCTCTTGTCAAAGTATCTGCAAAACAATTATTTTCTGATTTTATTATTTGAATATAAGGATAGAATTGTTGGATGCTCATTTGCCATCGAACAAGTCTTCCCTGTTTATGATCAACTTTTAAATTGTAGCGCCAAAATCTGCTAGCATAAGTTGAATCAGTTCTTAATAAAAATCTTGATAGAATTAAATCCATTCTCCATTATTCTAAAACTTTTAAACAAGAAAGGGTTTCTTTCTCATTAATATGATATCTTGTTTCAGCATCTTTAAAAGAACCTGAAACATACTTGCATAAAACAAGTTCTTTATCCTTAATTCGGATGTTATTGCTTGAATAATCAAGTTTTGTATCAGTCGAAGCTGATTTTATATCTGATCGCCCATTAGGGATATCTGATTTTAACTATGGGGTTGCGCCCACAATGGTATAGGATTGTTGTGGGGTTTCATCCTCAACATATCCACTGAGATTTAATCCCAGTTTTTGTTTACCATTAGGTAGAGCTCTCATAACTCCTGCCCAAGTAAACTGATTTGCATCAACATTTACAACCAAAAAATCATTTTCTGTTGGGTTGTATAGTTGTGGTAAAACTTTTAGTTTTTCTTTTAAAGATTTTACAGCCTCAGTATCTTTTTGTGTCCATGACCATGACACTTTTTCAGATATTTTCTTCTGTAATTTTTTTTTATCATTTGCTAAATCTTGGAGAAATCCTTCATTAGCAATGTAGTTTAGACATCCCAAAAATCTTTGGATTTGTTTTCTATCTGCTAATTGATCAGGAAAAAGTAGAATTTTTTCTTGAACATGTGGTGATAAATCGAGTTTTCCTCCTTCTCTTATAATCAGACCAAGGAATTCGATTTATTGTTTCAAAAGTATTGACTTTTTCTTGGATAAAACAATACCTCTATCTTTTATTTTGTTTAAAACAGTTGTGACATCTTTGATATGTTGTTCTTTACTTCCCTTAGTGAAAATAAGAATGTCATCAATGTATACAAAACAAATATGGTCAAGACCTTTAAGAGTATTGTCCATAAACCTTTGATATATTGATGGTGCTTGTTTTAAACCAAATGGTAAAACATTCCATTCAAAATGTCCTTCTGGACAACTAAAAGCTGTTAAAGGTTTTGTTTCTTCTGATAACCTTAACTGCCAATATCCAGATTTTGCATCTAGAGATGAAAACCAATTACATCCTCTTATTTTTTCAAAAATGTAATCTTTTCTTGGTAACTTATAAGAATCACTTATGGTTGCATCATTAAGTTTCTTATAATTGATTATCATTCGAGCCTTACCTCTTTTTATCTTATTGTGTTTTCTAACATAAAAAGCTGGTGCTGAATGTGGACTGATAGAAACTCTTATTAGACATTTCTCTAATAATTCTGCTATCTCTTTATTAAATTCTTTTTTATCATCAGATGAATAGGGGATTTTGTATAGAACTTTAACTTCCTTCTTAGGATCCTTAAGCTTTATAACAATTAAATCCGGTATTTTATTTACTACAGAATCTAATGGATTTTCAGAACAAACTTGGTCTAAGTGATGTCCTAAATTTTGTTCAACTGTTAAATAAAACTTTCTTTTATCCCATATACATCTAAGTACGTTAAGATTTTCTTTTATTGCCTTTAAAATTTCATTTTTTGTTATAATATTTGTTGTAACAAATTCACTTTCTTCTGGATTATTTACATTAAACCATTTTAATGTTATAGTATCAAGTTCTTGAATAAAAGGATTATATAACTTTAAAAAGTTATTTCCTATTATCAAATCTATTCCAGAATCATGTTCATAAATTGATCTTACATAAAAATACTTATGTTCGATTTTTATGAAGGTATTTTTTTAAAACAAACCATACCTTATGTTTTGTTTTATCAGCAATTATTATTTCTTTTGGTTTTTTAAACTAATCCATTTTTTGGATATAGATTTCCTTCCAAAACATAGAGTTGCATCAGTATCGATGTAACCCATGATTTTCTTTTTATTCAAGATAACTTGAATAAATGTTGAATTAGGATTTCCATCTTTTAGGATCTTCCTACTCATTCTTCAAATTCTTCTTCAGTAGTATATTCAAAAATACTACTTTCATCAGAGTCTATATCTGATTCTATTGGTTCGAAACCTACATGCCAAATTAATTTTAAAGTTTCTTTTTTAGAATCTTTCTTCTTGGGACATTCATTTGCATAATGTCCTTCTTCATGACATAACCAACATGTACACGTTTTCTTGCCTTTAGGACATGAATTTTTTTTAGGATATTTTTTCTTTCTCCTAAAATATTTTTGTTTGTTAAATTTCTTAGGAAATTTCTTTTTCCTTCTATATTCTGATCGGTCAATCTTTCTGAAGATCTTTCTTTTTCTTCTTCTAGATTTTTTACAACCATAGTTGACTACTTTATCTTGTAGTTTGTCACAACAGAGGTTTATTTTTGCTTCTCTTTTAGCAATTTTGTTCATACATTGTTCAGACACCCATTGTCTTATTGTAGTTATTCTAGCTCCTAGGGTATTTTCCATTCCCATAATATTATTAAGTTTATCTTGAAAAACTTCTTCTACTTTTCTGTTGGTGGAAGTTTATTGTAAAATAATCCAAGAAGATTATATTCAGTTCTTTTGTTTTTGTGTATTGAATAGTAATATTTTCGAAATTCACAAATGAATGGTTCTATTTGACACATATCACAAATTCTCAAATTAAAGATTTTATGAATGTTAGTTGCTTCAAGATCACTTTGTCCATCGTTAGAATCGAATCCAAGAAATTCTTTTCTTAGTTCTCCAAACACATAGGTAGTTACTTCTGAATTCTTTTCAGGTAATTCTGGGTCTGGATCTTCTGAAAGAAAATTCCAAACACTTCCTGTAGTTTTAGTTTTGAGGTAATTAAAGATATCTTTTGATCCAAAAGCTTTTAATTGTGGATCTGTTTGAATGGTTACCATATTATCACGGTACCATGTTCTTAATTCTTTTGCTGCGTCTGCGCTGCAATCCAAGTCTAAGACATCTAAATCTTTATGACGGTTTAATACTGGAATATATTCTGATGGTATATTTGCATATTTCCTTTCATTTATTTTTTCTTGGATAATTTGTTGATCAATAAATTCTTCTTTATCGTCACGGCGTCCTCTTTTACGTCCTTGTTCTGATGATTCCGGGTTATCAGTTTTAACAAGTCCTACTTGTGGTTCGTCTTCGAAACTATCAAATGAATTATCTGAATCGAAATCATAGATAAATTTATTTTCATCCTATAGTTCTTCGGTATTTTTACCTTTTTCACTAATGTCTAGAGTGGCCATTAGGGTTTGTAACTCTTGTAGCTGGTTAGCTATTTCTTCTTTTGTCTCGTCCATTATGGAATTGGAGCAACAAAATGAAGTTCTTGTTTTGGTTCTTCAGATTTTTCTATCATATCTCCCCCCTCTTTCTTGATGAAAGATTGTAATTCTTCTAGGGTTAGACACTTATCTCTTATAGGTAAGGGTTTTAATAGATCGATTAAATCATCCATTTTTAGACAATTTTTCATCTTATAATTTTTGATTTTCTTCTAAATTAGATAGCTTTTCTTCAAGTTTTTCTTTGAACTCATTTTTTTGTAGAACTTCTACTATCTCATCTAGTCGTTTTTGGAGTATTATTAGATTTTCAAAAATGTCTTGTATATTTTCACTTAATCCTTTATTAGCCATTAGTTAGTTTTTGTAACTTTTGACTCAAAAGATTTGCTAGATTTTCATACTCCCAGTATGTAAAATAGTTGTCTTCAATTATTAAAAACGAGAATGATGTCTCTCTACACCATCTAATTTGATTCTTTACTTTCTTTATATCATTGTATTTAGGTTCCAAAATAAATGGTTGTGGTATTATTTTTCCAAATGGATTTATAAGACCTTCCATAATTTATTTGCTAAAAAATCATTTTTCTTTTGGCTTTTTTAAGTCGGTTTTTAGCTAACTGATTTAAAAGGTTCGACTTTTTTAGAAAAGTCGTTTTGATGACCGCACCGTAGAATTGCCTTTTATGGTCGGTCTTGGATTATTTTTGTTTCTGAGAGACGGGTACTACTTATACTTTATCACTTAGCGTAAATTTAGTATCACTTGTACTTATCTCATCTTATTTAACATAAAATTCATTTTTTTGTATTCTGAAGAAAGAAAGAAAGGAAGAAAGAAAAAAAAAAAAATTCCTTTCCTGATCTTAAATGACATTAGTGGTAGAACAGTTTTCCTTTTCCATTGTTGCTCCTCAGTCAATTTCACAAGCACTATTGGTCTAGTGTGACTCCATGGTTATTGGGGAATGGAACACTGTTTGATGTAAAAAAGAGTATCTAGTAAGTAGCACCCACAACAATAGGATTTGTCTTGACATGGGCTTAACACTTGAGACCTTTGGGTGTTTCTTTTTGGAGAATAAAAAATCTAGGGATAATAACAAAAAAAAAAAAAAAAAAGGAAGCAGCGTTTAATTATAACAATGCCTCTTATTGTCAAGATAATTAATAACATCTTTTGTTTGGTAAAAACAAAACCTTCTGATTTTGTCAAAACATAAACTAAACTTTGATGTAATGAAATGCTCTAGTGTCTAATCAATGTTTTGGACATTATGCATCTTATTTTGCATCATATGCTTTATATTCAATGTTACTATTGCTAGCTCTTGGATATTTCGCACATATAAGATCGTGAAAGATGTGGTTATTATCACCCATACCAATTCAAACAATAAAAGATATTGCTACAAGAGCAATGCTATATCTCTAGAAAAATAACATCAAGAATTCTTCAAGAATAAAGAGTAGTCAATCACAATGCACTATTTGCCACAATTCAAGGAGGTGTGGCTGAAAAATAGGAAGTGGACAAATAAATCATCCAATTAAAATTTGCCAACTGTGTCTTGAAAAATTCTTGAAGCTATTTTTCTTGAGAAGTAGCATTTTCCTTGCTACAAATGTACGTAGCCCTCTTTGTACAACAAAGCCACAATTTATAACCACAAGAAAACCTGTTATATTTTTAAGGTTTAATTGTAATTATTGTTTCAATTTTCCTCCCCTCACAGAGTTGATCCCATAATTTTAAAATCCATCATTTTTGCTCTTGTGTTTGGACTAAAAAGTTGTGATATCACATATTTAAAATGATATGACATGAACTTTGATGATGTAAAATGATCAACACTCATGAAATTACAAGAAAATCTTTAATAAATTTCAATTTCAACTTTAGAAATTATTCATTTTCGTTGTTTAATTGACGAAATATTAATAACAAATTTATCTAGATGGTGACATGATCAATATTGCACATGTGTTTTGATGATGTGAAATGATCGACACTCATATTTTAATCGGTGGCTTAATCCCTTTCACTATTTAGGCATAAAGCATGGGTTTGTAACTTTTCTAGTTGTTTTGTAAGCTTGTTTTGACATTGTATTCGTTTCTAAAAAAAATTGTGTTCTGGTCTGGCACGCCGTGTATTAGGCATATCGCTTTTGTTATGTTAATATATTCATTCTATTTTGATTTGTTAAAATTAATAATGATTAACTAATGAGTTAAATTGTAGTTTTAGTTCTCATATTTTAAAGCTCATAATTTTGGCTTTTTCTCAGATATTTTTTACTCAAAAATAGTGATGTGAGATGATCATCATGTGATATTTTAAGAAATTCTCTAAAATTTTCAGTTTCAACTAATTATCCTTTTTTATAATTTAATTAATTTTTTAAGCTAAACTAAGAGAATCTACAAGTTTGAAAATGTTCCAAAGGCATCACAATTAGATTGACACCTTAAATAACAAGATATACATGCATACTGATAAACATATAATAAAAAAGGAAAAATTTAATGCTAAAAAAAGGGGACCAAACCTTACCCAAAAAAGAAAACAAAAAGGAAAAAACGGAGAGAAAACACAAAAGAGAAACCAAAAAAAAGACCTATGAAGGAACCGAACCAAAACACAAGAAAAACAACAAAATATATGGAATAGATAATATTTTTTCCTATAACAAGTCGACTTTAGTTTTCTCTCTAAGTCCTATCTTCCGTTTTCTTCATCGAAGGGGTAGTTTTAAGTCAATTTTCGACCTAAAATCGTCCCTCTTCATCTTTTTTCTCTCTATTTCAATGAAAATAAGTGATTTTCACATAAATTTATGTTTTTTCCTTCGTGATTTCATCGTCTCAGTGTGTCGTTGTGTTGTTTGTCGTCTTGTGCGACATTATTTGACTTTTTTTCTTGTTGCGGTGTTAATTTGGTTCGTATTGAAAGATTGGTTATTCAAACAATGATTTGGGCATCAACGTTGCAAATTTGTAGTCATGTGTATTTCAGTCACTTTAATTTTATCATATTATTATTTTTATGCATTTTGTTGTTGTATGTTACTAACTTGAATGCTGTGAGTTTATTAATATATTCATCATTTACGTTTTTAGCGATGTTGAATGGTGTATTTTATCGATACGAATAAAAGAATATCATTTTAATTTGTAGAAAAAAAAACAACAAAATATGAAAAATTTAAAAACTAAAACTATCTGCAAAGAATTCATTCCTAACTAAGGCAAGAAGAGAATGGAAAGGAATTAACCAAATCATTTTGTGTTTCTATGAAAGAAATTACCTCAAGAGTGTTCTGAAGAGCGAGTAAAGAAGCCTAAAGAAGCGTTCATACAAAAATATATAAAACAAGCATCAATCATATACAAAATGAGAGACATTGTGGTAACAAGGTGACAAAATACATCAATCAAGACAGCATACATCAATCAATTATATAAAACAATGAATAGAGAGTAAAGAAGCGTTCATACAAAAATATATAAAACAAGCATCAATCAATTATATACAAAATGAGAGACATTGTGGTAACAAGGTGACAAAATATACTCTTCATACTTACTCGACATTTACAAAATACATCAATCAAGACAACATACATCAATACCTCAAAAAAAGAAAAAAACAGAGACAACATACATCAATCAATTTTAATGGGAGACAAGAGTAACAAATGAAACATCGTGCTAAAGGTTTGGAAAGATTACACTCATAATGCTAATATACTAAAAGGAAAATGTTTGGTTCATACTCCTTTAAAAAAAAGAGGTGTTATTTAAACAATTATTTGTGTGATAATTTTAATAACAACTATAAATGTGTATAGAAAAGTATGTATTGACACGGAAATCAAAACAATAAAGATATAAGGTATAAACATAATATGAATATGAGAAAGAAAGTTATCATAAAATATTTGTACAAAAATCATTTCTCTTAAAAAAAAAGATAGATATAAAATAAAATAAAGTTTTGAATGAGTGTACGAGAATATGAGATGTTTAAATATAATGGTTGATGATAAAAACAAGCATGAAGAAAATTCTAGATGAGTTGTGCTATCTGAACAACCATTTTAAAAATAACTTTTGGGACAACCATAAATTTACAAAGAAAATGAGGTATTGACACGACAACCAAAACAATAGAGAAAAAAAGTAAAAATATCATACAAGTATGAAAGAGAAAGTTGTCACAAAAATTGTCAAAAAATGGTTGTTCAAATATCATTTCTCATCTAGATTTAGGAAAAAGGAACAGAGACATTGCTTGTTATATTAATTATTATTTAATTAATCAGAATCAATATATATATATATATATATATATATATATATATATATATATATATATATTAGGTTCAGAAGAATTATTGGAAGAATTTTTTAGAGAGAAAGAAGAGATTCTTTCTTTGATTTTTCCTAGAGATTCTTCTACTTTGCACAAGTTAAATAGAAATCGGATTTGGTATTTGGATATATATATATATATATATATATATATATATATATATATATATATATATATTATAGAGTTAAATATGTTTTTGCTCCATACAAATATACCAACTTTTCGTTTTAGTTTCTCTAAAAAAATTCTTCAACTTTTAGTCTCCAGAAGTTTTTCATATTCACTTTTGGTCTCTCCGTTTAAGTATACTCATATGTAGAACTCATATTCTTGAATAAAAATTTGCAGAAAAGTTTATACTATTATAGTAATCCCTAAAAACAAATTAGAGTTTTTTAATAAAACATGAATTAAATATGAATTTTTATATTTTTGGTGATTAAAAATTCATATTTAATTCATGTTTTGTTAAAAAAAATATTTTTTTTTGGAGAGATATTTACAATATTATACACATTTCTGCATAATTTCATTAAGAAAAATACAGATGCAACACATGAGTTGACTTAAAAATTGGACAAAAAGTGGTGATTGAAAATTTTATTGGGACTAAAAGTCAAAGGAAAATTTTTGAGGGACTAAAACGAAAAAGTTGGTATATTTATAGGGACCAAAACATATTTAACTCTATATTATATTATTATAGAATATGATCCATTGTTATTTAACACTCATTGTTGGTGAATAGTTTGGTTGAGCTATATTTCTAAATTGACTGTGATGGGTTGTATCATTAGATTGAGGTCAATGAGAGGTCTTTGCCATCAATTGTTTAGCTATTTAAATGGTGTCGTCTTAGACAGTTAAGAATGTGAAGAAAACCTAGACGGTAAAGAGGATAGTCACCCTCTCGTACCTGCTCTTTGTCACCGACTATTTCTTTAACCATTCTTGGTTTAATATTAAACACAATACAAAGAAGACCATGAACACAAAAGTTTTATGAATTTATCATGGTAGATTCAAATTCAATTTCCATTAAACAGTATAAGGATGATAAATATGCATCAATTATATTACCCACTCAACATTCCAAATACTCAAAATTCTGACGCCAATATCTTTTGGGCAAAATCCGAACAAAACCAAAAACAATTCTCAAGCCTTTGATCCCATCGGCTACAAATATTGGGATTATGTCCATGCTTGGACACACATATTTGAAGGTGAGAAAAACACAAGAAGAGGGGGTTGAATTGTGTTAGCTTTTTCATCGTTTTCTCCTAAGCTGAAATTACTGAATAAAAGCAGATAGAGTTCCACTTCAGAAGTAATGTTCAGGATCTAAATGCAACGGATAAAACAGAGAGAGAGAGAGAGAGAGAGAGAGAGAGAGAGAGAGAAGAAAGTCACAAAGCAATTATACAGGTTCCTTCCACAAACCGGAAGTAGTCTTGTCCCCCTTGCACTTCCAAGGAGAGTTCACTAAAAAATGTAATATCTGATTACAACTACTCACTGCTAAAACTAGCAAGCGACTTCAAACTACTCAAGCACAACTGCAAGAGATTTCCTATGCTCCTGAACACAATCAGGAGATTTCTATTCAAACAGAATTACAAAGAAAAATGTTTGAGGTTGAACACTTGATATACAATCAGTGGTGTTCACAATACAAATCAGATACATACTCTTAAGACTCTAGAATTTCTAAGATATGAAAGTTGTTAAGAAATTCTAAGTGAACTTTTGATGCAGAACAATTTTGACAGAGTTTTGACACTTGTAAATTGTTGTTAAGTCCTCCTTTATTCCCTAACTCTTTACTCCTTTATATAGAGGTGTGAAAGAGACGTTGTAAAATTGCCAGCACATCAAAAAAGAGTCGTTTGAAGCTTTGATCAATCACCAATGATCTTTTGCCTGATATGGTTATTGTCCTATGGATGATCAATTTCAAATCCATTCAAAGTATGAAGGAACATCGTTGCAGGCAAAGCTGTTATTCTTGTCCTGTAGAAGAGACAAAAACAGAGTAGTGGAGGTAGTGGTTGTACACTTCGTACAATTGTACTTTGTTAACGTTCTTCGAAGAACAAGCATCCAATGCCTTCAAATCCTTTCAAAATAGTTATTGCTTCACTCTCCTGGTCTTCTGCAATGCTAGGCGTGATTAAATCCTTTGAACAACCTTTGAAGCTTTAAGTCTCTCATTTTCTGATGAACTTCGGCTTCTGGTGATGTTGCTTCTGATGAGGTGCATCTAATGATGACGTCAACACTTCAAGACCCCTTGACTTCAGGAGCACTTTTCTTCAGATGCTTCAAGTTTCATTCTCGTTGATTCCTTTGCTCTCCTCTGTTCCTTCAGAACCTTATAAGATACCAAAATTTTGTCTATGGTCCTGTACACTTGAACAAATATTAGCATATCCAATTGACAATTTTTAATACCTTGTTATCATCAAAACTCTCAAGGGTATTGTTAAACACATTTTGTTCCAACAATCTCCCCCTTTTTGATGATGACAAACATTAGTATTTAAAAATGTTCAATTGTTGTTAATCTAATTAACAAGTTGACTTTAAGGGTATGAGGTTTGTAAGCTCCCCTGAGTCCAATAGTACTTTAAGGTGAGGTTTGTAAGCTCCCCCTTAGTTCTATCCATGTTAATTAAATTTATCGTTAAAAACGTGATAAAACTCAGAATAATCTCACATTAATAGACTAAGAGATAAGAAGAAGGTCTTATTTATTTAACTTGATTAAAATTAAATTAATGGGGCTCAGAGCCTATAAATACTATACATCTACTCCCCCTTTTGTCATCAACAAAAAGTATAAAATAAAGACAAAAAGAAAGAGATGAGAAAAACAGTGAGAAATTCTATTAAACACAGAGTTCAGAAGCACAAAAAAATGGTTCAGAAGCAAAAACATATTTCAGAATCAGAAGCATGCAAAAAAAAAAACAAAGAAAATAAACAAGCTAAGGTGTGCAACTAAGGTTTGACTTGTTTTTGGAACATCTCCATCATCTCTTTGAGCATCTTGTTTGTAGTCTCTGCTTGCTGCTTCACTTCCTCTTTGAAGGCTTCATTGCTTCTGATCAGATTTTCTTCTCTAATCCTTGCTTCTTTCCTTAACTGCTTGTTTTCTTTTTCCAGTATAGAATTCCTTTGCACCAATTCCAACTCTGTAAAGGCGACTTGAAATTTATCTTGGTTAACCATGAGAGATCCAGCTCCTTAGGATGAACACAAGAAGGAATGACATCAAAAGCATTCCTGCCTGTTATGCACAGTTGAGTCTACTCTTGAGTTCTGCTGACTCTTAACCAATCCTGGAAGTTGTTTTGTGCAATATCCTGAGCATCAAGAGATGATCTTTGAAGTTCAGACATGACAAAATTAACTTTTTCTCTCAATCTCCTCCATTGCTTCTTATAGCTTTCTTCATGAACCAAGTTATTTCTTGCTGCAATTAACTTGTTCAGCTCCTGAAAAATGTTCTCACACACATCTGCTAATATAGTAGAATCTAGAAACAGGGTGGGTGGAGAAGGGCCATTTGTAGTTCTGGCAGGAGTACAAGCTAGAATGGCTTGGTTTGAAGATGAAGGTAGGTTAGGTTCAGCAAAAACAGTATTGGTCTCAGATGGTAGATCAGGTTCAGTTTGAGATTCAAGTTGATCAACAAAGACTTATTCAGGAACATGTTGTTCAAGAACAGATTGTTCAGGAACAGATTGTCTTTTCTTGGCCAAATTTCTTAATGTAATGCCGAAGGATATGTTTGAGTTAGTTGCATTGAGATGATATGGAAGTTGTTCAAGGTGAATGATAATATCTGTGTAGGTTATTGAGTCCATTTTTAACTTTGGTGCTTGTTGTTGGGGGCTTTCTAAAGTGACTTCCTCAGAAGCTACTTCAGAGGCTCTTTCTAGATTAGGCTCAAAACCTGGTAGATCTCCTGAACAATGATTAATCAATTCATCCAGAACAGTTGAGTCAGAAGTTTGAGTAGTTGGTTTGGGATGAGATGATGATGATTCATGATTAATAGACTCAGGTACTGCTGGTTCAGTTACACCCTCTGCATCAGCATGAATAGATTGAAGAGGCTGAATGAATGATGGTTGAAAAGGGTGATCAGCAGGTAACCTAGCACAAACATCAATTCTCATTTGGGAAATTTCACCTATACTTTGCAGTATTTGTGGATACACAGACACAAATTCCTCATTAGCAGACTTTTTCTGGTGTTTGATAGATGATGAAAGGCCTTTGTTTATTGTTGAATAGATTTGGCTTAAGGGAACATCATCTAAGTCTGAGGAGGTTGAGATAGAGGTTGAGTGTGAGGCTGAGGTCGAACTAGATTCTATTTCTATAATATTAGCAGTGTGAAGAGAATCAATATTACCTGGAGAAGCTTCTGAAGCATCTGCTTCTGTCCTGTCATCCTCTCTTTGGACTTCCTCTTGACCACCAGCTAGCACCAACTTCCAGCTTCAATTGCTACCATCTCTTGTACTTCTTCAGTAGCTTTGATTACTTCTTGAGCAATTGCACCAGCATCTTTTCTTACAATGCTCGAAGCAGGAACTTCAATCTCTTTTGCAAGTTCCAAAGCCTTCTGAAGTGTAGCAGCATCTTCAGCCTTCTTTCTCTTAACCTCTATGGTTAGTAGATCAGTAGTAGCTTCAATCTGCTCTTCTTCTTCTTCCATCACATAGTCTGCTACCTTTAGTTTCCTGACAGCATGCTTTCTTTTCTTCTTAGAAATTGAAGGTTGAGCAGGCAGAGATTGTGAGGATTCAGCTGTTTTGCCACTCCTTGTCCTCTTGTGAAGAACTTCAGCAGGTTCTAAGTCTTGGGCTTCTTCTTAAATGCATGGCACAACAGGACCAATATCTTGCTTCTGAGAGTCTCTCTTTTCCTTCTTAGCTCTCTTGGGAAGTGATTCAGGATCTTCTTCGATATACTCAGCTTCAGTGATTGTTCTCTTCTTGGATTTCCTTCTTTTAGCTACAGGCAGAGCACCACCATACATAGTGTCAGGAATGTCACTGAGCTTGATTGTCTTTCCTGTTTTCTCATAGTGATCCAGAATGAAGTTGACTCTTACTTCTAAAGGATCTTCCTTGCATATAGGAGGAAAGCCATTCATCAGGTTAGATACAGCTGATGACTCCTTCAGATCAGTGCTGAGTTCAGTGTATTGTTCTTTTGTGATCAGGTTCATGTGCATAAAAGTACTGCAATTGATCACTTTGCCTATTACTGTGCCTAGTTGTGCATCAGTAAAGATATTGATCTCCTTGAGAGTGTTCAGAAGCCCTCCTTGACGAAGAATTTCTCAAATAAGTCTTCCATAGGGAATCCAGCATCTTTTGATTGTCTGACTTTCCCTAAGAGTCTTAATCATGTGCCTGAAGATGTACTTAGTGATGAGTCATAATTTAGTCTATTTTAATGCATTATTTAGTTTAGTTTTATTAAGATTTGATTTTATTTTATTGCATATTTATTTCCTTTTTAAATCTTTTACTACAAATTGTTTTTTATTTTCTTTTAGGAACGAATATATGGTGGAAGGTGTCTTGGAGCAAAAGAAAGAGGACTGGAGCAAATACAGTGCGAAAATACGAAAATATGGAGACAAAAATATATCTCCACAAGTCTGAAGCTTGGCACGGCCCGTGCCAACATGTGGCACGGCCGTGCCACCCTCCAAAGTCTCTTCTGGTGCTTTTTCTTCGGGCCCAAGTTACTTTGTTGTAGTTTTACTGATTAGCCCTTATAGTTGCTTAGATTTTAAGTCAATTGTAAAGCTATAAATAGAGTAGCACTCCATCATAAACATTCATCTTTTGTTCTTGGAATAAAAGTTCACTTTATTGTTTTTATATTCTTCTTCTCCTTCTTCTCTATGTATACAATGAACATTAGTGAGTAGACTCTTCTTTGTCTTGGGATTGTTGGGTAAGTCTAATGACATAATCCTAACGAACCAAGCTTTAACCCTAATTCTATGTAATCGTAATTTCTAATTTAGATTCACCGTTTTAACATGGATTAACCATTATCAAACTGTAGAAGCGAAAGTGGAGGGTTTGATAATTGTTAATCCATCATCCCAAACATCAATTCATAAAGCGAGAGCGGAGCTTTGATGTTGGAACAAGTGAATCTAGACAATAATTGCAAAGGCAGCGAAATAGTCTTTGCAATTATTGAGACACAAATAGTTTCAATCCTTATAAGCATCTTCTAGAAATCAAGTCTGCGAAATAGGCTTGGTTACTAGAAGTAAACTCTCACCGAACTTTCATCGGAAAGGTGAGGGGCTAAAGGGAAACCGGTCTTTAGAAATTAAGGTGTAAACCATGGAATTAGAAGTTAAAGTCTTGTCTAGTGAAAGATTTGTTATTATGACGAACCAACGATCCCAAGACTCTTTATTATTATTGTTATTTACCTTTAGCAATTAAACCTCCTTTTATAATATTTCTTCTCTTCTAATCATTCTCTAAAAGTTAATTGAATTCAGAACTCCCTAGCGGAACGATACTCTCTCTTACTACTATTACTTCGATAGACCGTGCACTTGCGGTTTGGCCTATCAGGTTTTTGGCGCCGTTGCCGGGGAGTTGCTGCAATTTGATTAACTTTTTTTTTTACGATTAGACTAAAAAAAAAATCTTTTTCATTATTTTATTTTATTGTTTTTCTTTTTATATTTCTTTCTTAAATATATATATATATATATATATATATATATATATATCCATAAATAAAATAAAAAATCTAATAAAAAGGGAAAGAATATTTTATTATTTTTTATTTTTCTCTTTCCTTCTTTCTTTTTCTATTTCTTCTTTTCCCTTTAACTTCTTGGGAAACATAAAATAATAAAGATATGGCTGAGGAAGGCACTCTCAAAGAGTATGCAATCCCATCTTCAAATGAATCATACGATGCTATTGTGTACCCAACGGTTGAGGACAATTTTGAAATAGAACATGCACTTATTCAGTTAGTGCAGCAAAATTAATTTTCCGGATCACCCACTGAGGATCCGAATTTTCATATTTTAATTTTTTTAAGACTCAGTGGAACCTTGAATGCAAACCAAGAGGCCGTAAGGCTGCACCTCTTTCCTTTTTCCTTAGGGGGTAGAGCTAGTGCTTGGTTTCATTCATTGGAAATTGGTTCTATCTTTTCATGGCAACAAATGAGGCAAGTTTTTCTTGCCCGATTTTTTCCCTATTTTAAAACCGTCCAATTAAGGATTCAAATCACACAATTCACTCAAAAAGATGGTGAATCTCTTTACGATGCGTGTGAGCGTTTCAAAGAAATGCTTAGACTTTGTCCCCATCATGGTTTAAAGAATTGGCTTATTATTCACATTTTTTATAATGGTCTTTTGTATACCACAAAAATTTATGTTGATGCAGCTGCAGGTGGAGATTTAATGAACAAGAATTACACAGAAGCATACGCCTTGATTGAAGACATGGCTCAAAATCATTACAAGTGGACCGACGAGAGAGCCATCACTAGATCTTCACCCTCCAAAAAGGAGGCAGGTATGTATGAAGTCTCTAACTATGATCACCTTGCCGTTAAGATTGATGCATTAACCTAAAAATTTCAAAAAATAAATGTTAGTGCCATCTCTTCTTCTTCTTCTGCATCTCCTTTTTGTAAAATTTGTGGTGTATTTGGCCATATTGGCATTGATTGCCAACTAGGTAGTGTTGTTAGAAGTCCTGAGCAAGTAAGCTATGCTCAATATAATCAAGGGTTTAGAAACAACCAATTTTTTTTTAAACCCCTCAAAAAAAATTTGGACAACAAACACCACCACCCAGTTATGCAAACAACCAAAGAGTCCCTCAAAAATCCAGCTTGGAACTTTTTTTAGAAAATTATTTGATAAATCAATCCGAGCAGCTCCAAGAGCTTAAAAATCAAACTGAATTTTTGAAGGACTCTCTTGCCAAACTTACATAGAAAGAAGACTCCATTTCTACTCACCAAATATTGCTAGAGACTCAAATCTCTCAAGTAGCCCAACAAGCGGCTGCTTCCTCTCCTACCTCTAAAGTCCTTCTAGGCCAAACCGAAACCAACCCCAAAGACCGTATAAGTGTTATTACCCTTAGGGATGGTAAACAATTAGAGGACCCCGTTGTAAAAGTTAAGAACAATGAAGGAGAGATAGGGAGTGATGAGCCTCAAGGTGAGAAATCCATAGGAGAGAATGAAAAGCCATTCGTTTCACCATCTCATGAGCCTACAATTCCCTTAACACAAGGTTTTGTTAAATCAAAGTTAGATGACCAGTTTAGGAATTTTATTGAAATACTTCCAAACAAATTGCCACCTAAACTTAAGAATCTAGAAAGTTTTTCCATACCTTGTGTCATAGGATCTGAAAACTTTGAGAAAACCATGTGTGATTTGGGAGAGAATGTCAGTTTGATGTCATTATCCCTTTCTGAAAGATTGGGTATAGGATAGTTAAACAACTTTCTAACCGTCAAGCTAATGACTCTAAACGAGCGCTTCGTGGGAGGCAACCCATGACTTTTATTGCTTTCATTTTGTTTGTTTTGTGTTGTTTAAATTTGTTTTGTAGGTACTTGTCCAAGATGATGCAAAGAAAAAGAAAAAAAGAAAAAAAAATTGAAAAAAAAAAATTTAGAAAAAAAAAAAGTTGTGCCCAAGTCAGAAGCTAGGCACGGCCGTGCCTAAGATTTTTTTTTTTTTAAAAAATAATAATAAATAAAAAAACATTTAAAAAAAAATTAGGGAAGAAGATTGTTTGCTCGGATGATGATGCAGGGAGGAAGAAATCAACACTCCGCAACCATGGCATCCTTTTTAAAGATGACAAGCAAAGGAGTAGGTATAAATCTCTTATCTCTAAATTTATTTCTGCTTGTATATATCATGATGTTAATGTTATGGATATAGGAAAGAGGTAGGGATGATGAGGACTGATGAACTATTTATGTTGTGGGATATGCTTTATAACCACCATTTTATCATTTACTATTATTTGCTTGATTATCTTGTTTCAATTGATACAAAGAAACCGGATGATATAGGTGATATAGTGGTAGGTGGAATCATCACTTTTAATGCTAGGAAGTTTGGGGTGAGTGTGAATCAAGGGACCAAGAGGATAGAGGGAATTATTATATAGACTTATATACTATCACTACTTTGTCCTTCCTTAGAACTCATGACCCTACTCACAATTACCAATATGAATGGAGAATTATTAGAGCTTATTGTTTGATTATTCTACCCAATCCGGACATCTCTAATCCGAAGGTGGTGGAAAATTTGCTTTATGTTGGTACTAACCCACAGGTACAAGATGATGGTGATGATGGTGGTGATGAAGCGGAGGTAGGTGCAAACTTGCACCATGAACAAGAAGTCGGTGGAAGCTATAATGATGAACGGAGGGCATGGATGCAAACCAAAGTTCAAAGAACAAGCACCGACCTACAAAGACAAGGTGTTAAGAAACAATGTCAAAAAGGGGCAATCGAATAAATGAATAAAACAATCAAATGCTCTGAAACATGATCCAACACCTTCACCTCCAAAGTTCACCTTGTGGACCTCAATAAAATTGTGAACCTTCTTCTTCTTCTTCTTCTTCTTCTTCTTCTTCTTCTTCTTCTTCTTCTTCTTCTTCTTCTTCTTCTTCTTCTTCTTCTTCTTCTTCTTTCTCTTTTGCAAGTTCCAAAGCCTTCTGAAGTGTAGCAGCATCTTCAGCCTTCTTTCTCTTAACCTCTATGGTTAGTAGATTAGTAGTAGCTTCAATCTGCTCTTCTTCTTCCATCACATAGTCTGCTACCTTTAGTTTCCTGACAGCATGCTTTCTTTTCTTCTTAGGAATTGAAGGTTGAGCAGGCAGAGATTGTGAGGATTCAGCTGTTTTGCCACTCCTTGTCCTCTTGTGAAGAACTTCAGCAGGTTCTAAGCCCTGGGCTTCTTCTTAAATGCATGGCACAGCAGGACCAATATCTTGCTTCTGAGAGTCTCTCTTTTCCTTCTTAGCTCTCTTGGGAAGTGATTCAGGATCTTCTTCGATATCCTCAGCTTCAGTGATTGTTCTCTTCTTGGATTTCCTTCTTTTAGCTACTGGCAGAGCACCACCATACATAGTGTCAGGAATGTCACTGAGCTTGATTGTCTTTCCTGTTTTCTCATAGTGATCCAGAATGAAGTTGACTCTTACTTCTAAAGGATCTTCCTTGCATATAGGAGGAAAGCCATTCATCAGGTCAGATACAGTTGATGACTCCTTTAGATCAGTGCTGAGTTCAGTGTATTGTTCTTTTGTGATCAGGTTCATGTGCATAAAAGTACTGCAATTGATCACTTTGCCTATTACTGTTATACCCTAATTTTGGACCTAAAAATACTAATCAATCTTTCCTTTCTTGCATTTCAAGTTATTTGAACTATCTCTGATCAATTGCATCTTTCTCTGCACTTCATTTCAATTTCATTTGCAAAATTCACATGTAAGGGCATTTTAGTCATTTCCTATGTCAAAGTTTCTTTCAATCTTTTAAAAATTTGCTTGAGTCCTTTCAAAAAGTTTGAATAAGTCTCTGTTTCATTCTATGTCAAAACCCATTCCAAAAGTTGCATTTGAAGTCATTTTAGGTCAGTTTTGCCCCTAGGGGCATTTTGGTCATTTCAAGTGTCAAGTCACTGTTTAAATCCTAAAAATTGTCTCTGAGTCTTTCAATTTTGCTTGTATAAGTCTTTGTTTCATTTCTCTGTTAAAAATCCATTTTAAAATTTCATCTGAGTCATTTTTAGTCGTTTTAGCCCCCAGGGGCATTTTGGTCATTTCACACGAAATTTCGGCAGAGAGGTACTTTAAAGTACCTCATTTAGGCCATTGGTTCATTTCAGTCCGTTTTGTCAATTTTAGACGTTCCACTTTACGTTATTTTCCAATTACCAATTTTAATTCATTTTATTTTATTTTTTTAGTCCTAAAGTTTCTAATATTTGCACTTTAGTCCATTTTTTGTCCAAGTCATTAGGTCTGTACAGGTGTCAGTTCCTTATTGGTCCATTTGTCCAAGAGTTTGTTACAAGGTCCAGTGCCACGTGGCAGTATGCTATTGGTCCAGAAGCTACACTTGGCAGCCTATAAAGGGCTCCAATCATTGCAGTGCCATTCAGATGCTAACAACTCAGCAAAAAATCAGAAACAGATTCCACATTTCTCTCTCTCCTTCACGCAGATCAAACACCAAAAAAATTCAGAAAACCTCAAGAACAAGATGAAGATTCATCTTCATCCTCAACCCTAACCGCACCAAAACCACCACAAAATCCTCAGAATCAATTCAATTTCACATCAATTTTCACTAATTCAACCATAACAAAATCCATTTCAGCAAGCATTTCATAAAAAAAAAACAGATTCCAGATTCGACGAATCCTAACCGAATTCGATTGAACATCACGGAGGTTCGACGAAATTCGCAGAGGCTCTCAGAATCATCATCATCGAGCAAGAACCGCACCAGTTCTGCAATTCAAAGTGCGAATTCGTCACGAAGTGTGACAAACTCCAGCACCGATCACAGAGGCGCATGTAGATTAGAGAAGAGGAGGAACTCGAAGCTTGGAGCGAACCAGAGAAGAAGAAAGATCGAATTCGAATTCAGTTGCAACACTAAATCCAGCAAAGTCTCAGAATCACAGAATCAACGCAACAAGATTGCAAGTTCAACGAACTCGCAACCTAACAAGAACAACACGCATCAGAAAAGCCCAGGAGTTCAAAGATCCAAACAGATCCAGAGGTAACTAATCATTCCATTTCCGTACATGTTTGCTTAGATCAAGACAAATACGCAGTTGATTTCAAAGATCCGAGTGCAAAACTGAAAATAGGAGGAGAAGAGAAGCAGATTCCATAAAATTTTTTAAGAAAAAGAGCAAGTTAAGCCTTCCGACGCGGTGGCGCCGCCGCCGGAAACCGGCCGGCCGCCGCGTCGGAATTTCTGTCTTCTTCTTCTCCGTCCAAGCATTTCTAGAGAGAAGGGAGAGTAAGTTTGTTTAGAGAGAGAAAGGGAACTCTCAAATGAGGGTTTGGGAAGAGATTTCCCTTATATACTCCCTGCTCGCTCCTACGCGCGCGCGTGCGTTGTATTCCCCTGCTCCCTCGCCCTTATGACCGTTGATCTTGCTGCCTGATCTTGTGTACAGTCCAGATCTGTGCTTGTTTAAGCCTATCACATGCTGTGTGGTTTTTCACCGTTGGATCTAGGGTTTGCTAGATCTGGATCAATCCAATGGCTCCTGAGGCATCTGGATGGTCCAGATCCAGCATTAGCGTTGGGCCTGGGCCTATTGTTGCTTTTGATTTCGTATTCTTTCATTTTTTTGCTATTTTCACACTGTGTTTTGATTTTTACACCACTGCCTTGCCTAAAATCCTTTAAAAAATTCCTAAATCATTTTCTATGTGTTCTTGATATTTTCTTTAACATTTTTGTGGTATTTTTTTGTGCTAAAGCCTGTGAAAAATATTTGAAGTATTTTTTCTCTTATTTTTGTTAGAATTATTAATTTTCTTGCACTTTTTAGTCCAAAAAACCTTTAAAAAATTCCTAAAAAATTCATGTAGATTTCTTGATATTTTGGTAGTATTTTGTGATAATTTTCACATGTTAAAATTGGTTAAAAAATTAGGTGTCAATTTTCTTGCTATTTTTGTCATATTTTGTGCTAAAAATAAGTGGAACTTTGCTTGATTTTAATCCAAATGGCTTGATGAATGTTGGTGACCTATACTACTTGACTTCATAGGGTTGTAGCTACTGTTTGTGTTTAATTTTGTTGCATAATTGTGAATTTTGGTAGGTTACTTAGCTTACAAGTCATTAAGTAGTTAAATAATGTAAATATGCTCCAAATTTGTTTTAAAATGTCAAGTAAATCATGTAGCCTTAATTCCCATTCCAAAACTTGTTTCTAAACCTTTAAAATGTAATTGGAATGTGAGAATTATAGGTCACTTGGTTCTTGCATTTTATGAACAAACTTTAGCCATGTTTGCACTTATTTTCTATCTTTTATATTCTAGTATTTCTTTTACTTCACTTCTTTGATATTGTCATGTCCTACTAACTCCTTTCATTTCATGTTTCATATTCATCATAAGCATCTCTATTTCATCCCATATTCATCTCTATTTCCTTCTTGCAATTTAATTTGTATCAAAATTAGAGTGTAAACACTTAGGAAATTTTGTAATATTCTTCTTATGCTTTTAATTTCTTGGCAAAGAGGCCATAGAATGTATCTAGGGTATGATGTAAAGGACAATGGACTCTAATGATGTACACCGACACAAGCACCGACACATGCACACACACCACTTTAGGTAAATAGCTAGAATATGCATGTTTAGATGTATGTTTAGGATTGTATGTTTAGATGAATGCCTAGGATTCATGCTTAGAAAAAATCAATTTTTCAAACAAATGTGAACAACTTCACTCAAACCATTTTTCAAATAAACCTTGGGATCCAACATCCCATTGATTTTTCCTTTTATTTTCTTAATCAAAAATCCAATGAAAATAATCATGTTTAGACCATATTTTGCAAATGACTAATTCAACCTCACAATTTCCTAATCTCATGCCCTTGAGGCCTCTTTCTATTCTTCAAACTCCATTTTCAAACTTAAAATCAACCAACAAAAACAAAAACATTTTTTGAGAGAGAACTACGGTGGATTTGATCCCTTAAACGGGTACGTAGGCAAGGAACAAAATTCCTTCAATTCAACTAAAATAAAAATCCAAAAACATCCTTCTCCCTCCAATTCTTCACATAGAACATTCTTAGGTGTAAATAACATTTCAAAATAGCATTTAAAAATAAAGCGCACGCGTAGAAATTAAAGACGGTTCCTATAGGTTACTATAGTCGTTATGGGTGCCTAACACCTTCCCGTAGCGAAAACAACTCCCGGACCTCGATTCTCAAGGGTTTTGCTTACTTTTTCCCTTCCCAAGAAAAAATAAGATATCACCGGTTAAAAAGGTTCAAACGTAATCAATGTTTGACACCCGAAAACCAAGATAAAACAGCTGGCGACTTCACTGGGGAGATTCGAGAGTTACGCCTAGTCTTTATTTCCACGCTTGCGCTTGTATTTTTACTTATTGCTTCCTTTACTTGCTTTCCTATGTGATTAAATGTTTAATTTCTTGCAAACGTGTGGGGTGAGAATATCAAAAGTCCTGCACCCGGGCTGAGTGAACTTAGGATTTAGGAGGGATATAATCGACAATTCATTCCGGGGGTTGCCTCGTGTTTTGGATTATGCGATCAATCCCACATAGCTGAGGCATTTTGGGGGTGATGTTGTCGGCGCGTGTCGTCGCGTTTAGGCACTTTGCTTCTAATTGTTCTATGACGCTATGAACCGTAGATAACCAAACCCATCCATGGCCATTTTCTAGGACGTAGTGCGGAGGCTAAACCGAGTGTCGTCTCGAGTTTTAGTCGTCACGCGATACTACACTCAAGCTAGACCTTCTTACGTATAATCATGGCGCGAGTGTTGTCTCGTGGCACCATGAGATACGTCGGAGAGGTTGCAACTTGGGGACCTTTTTAGAACCCGGTTACTATTATCCTAAAACCATAGTTTCACCGGACACCGTGTCCACCCATGACTCCTCGACTTTGAACTTCAAACCCACCATGTTTTCTCCGAACTTGAACATAATCATGCATTCATGCATACATGCATACATGCATAAACTTTTTTCCATGCATTTATCGGAGGACTTAGACAAGTCATCTTTTGAACATCACGGATGTGAACGCCAAGTGATACCATCTCAACTAAACTTTTAGTTTTGCTCAAGATTTTCAAATAAAACCGTGTTTTTCCGTGATGTTCACAACCACTTTGAAGAAGTCCTCTGACAAAAAAGAGTCTTTTCGCATTTGCATATCATGCATCATATGCATCATTCATCGGTCACAGATGGCTTCCCGTCCTCATTGTCTCCTGGTTTTGTCCGCCACAGTCTGAAAAGTGGCTCGTGCTCGCCAAGTTTACCAACCAGATAGAGTTCATCAGACAAGATTGTACAAGAGAAGAAACATGGCTAACCTTGAGGAAGAGAATGCCAGCCCCTCGGGCCAGCCCATTGAAGAGTTTAATCTGGACGAAATTCTGAGGCTTATCAAAAAGAGTGACTACAAGATTGTTGACCAGCTGCTGCAGACTCCATCAAAGATATCCATCTTGTCTCTGCTCCTGAGCTCAGAAACTCACAGGAAAGTGTTGATGAAGATACTGGAGCAAGCTTATGTTGATCATGAAGTCTCGGTGGATCAGTTTGGTGGGATAGTGAGTAATATTACTGCTTGCAATAACTTGGGATTCGGTGATGAACTCCCCGAAGCAGGGAAACATCACAACTTGGCTCTACATATCTCGGTGCACTGTGGGTCTGATATGATATCTAACGTTTTGGTGGACACTGGATCATCGTTGAATGTAATACCTGAGTCCACACTGAGGCAATTAAGTCATCATGGAATTTCCCTGAGGGGTAGCAGCTATCTGGTTAAGGCTTTCGATGGATCCCGCAAAGATGTTCTCGGGGAAGTAGACTTGCCAATCACCATTGGTCCTGAGACGTTTCAGATTACTTTCCAAGTTATGGACATCAATGCTTCCTACAGTTGTCTCCTCGGAAGACCATGGATCCATGACGCTGGAGCAGTCACATCCACTTTGCATCAGAAGCTTAAGTTCATGAGGAATGGTAAGATTGTCACTGTGCATGGTGAGGAAGCATATCTAGTTAGCCAAGTATCATCGTTCTCTTGTGTTGAAGCAGGGTCCGCTGAAGGGACATCGTTTCAAGGCTTGACTGTTGAGGGTGCAGAGCCCCGGAGGGCTGGTGCTAGCATGGCCTCACTGAAAGATGCCCAGAAGGCTGTTCAAGCAGGGCAAGCTGCTGGCTGGGGCAAGGTGATTCAGATCTTGGAAAACAAGCGTAAAGAAGGCCTTGGATTCTCCCCGACATCTGCTGTTTCAAAGGGAACTTTCTACAGTGCTGGGTTCATCAATGCTATTACTGAAAATGCTGCTGGAGGTGGTTACGTGCCTACTTTTGTTATACCAGGAGGCACTGTGAGAAATTGGGAAGCCATTGATGTTCCTTTAGTCATGCATGCTTC
This sequence comes from Medicago sativa, assembly GCF_051527215.1. NCBI lineage: Eukaryota > Viridiplantae > Streptophyta > Magnoliopsida > Fabales > Fabaceae > Medicago > Medicago sativa. Next base: position 26,479,573 of record NC_140750.1, read on the forward strand.
CATGTAATGTGTCTTGTTGCTCATGTTTTCTTCGTTTTCAAAATAACAATCCTTTCGCTCTGCCCAAGGCGAAAATGATATCTTTGTAAGGGCGTGTTTGTTTCGGCATTGCCGTTAATCAATAAAAAGTTGTCGTCTTTCTCACGACTCTTTGTTTTTTTTACTTTTAGTGCCTTTTTCTTGGAAATAATGGTAATGCCAGAAAAAACCAAAACATCTGTATTTTTTCTTATTAATTTCAAAAATCTGCATAGAAAACATTTTTCTAAAAAATCATCCCAATCATATTATGCAGATTGAACCATAACAAACCCGTTGAACACAGTGACCCTATGGTTCCTCCAAATTTTGAATTCCCTGTATATGAAGCTGAAGATGAGGATAATGACTATGAAGAGATACCGTATGAGATCACTCGACTGCTCGAGCAAGAAAGAAGAGCCATTCAGCCTCACCAGGAAGAGATTGAGCTTATCAACCTGGGTACTGAAGAGAACAAGCGAGAGATCAAGATTGGTGCTGCACTTGAGCCAGAAGTGAAAAAGAAGATCATTCAACTCCTCCATGATTATCCAGATGTCTTTGCATGGTCCTATGAAGATATGCCGGGTCTAGATCCCAAGATTGTGGAACATCGGATACCGACAAGACCTGAATGTCCTCCTGTCAAACAGAAATTGAGAAGGTCTCGTCCAGACATGGCTCTTAAGATCAAGGCTGAGGTGCAGAAGCAAATTGATGCGGGTTTCCTCATGACAGCTGAATATCCTGAGTGGATTGCCAACATCGTGCCAGTACCAAAGAAAGATGGGAAAGTTCGAATGTGTGTTGATTACAGAGATCTGAATAAAGCTAGTCCAAAAGATAACTTCCCATTGCCTCATATTGATGTGCTTGTTGACAGTACTGCTCAATCCAAAGTGTTCTCTTTCATGGATGGTTTCTCTGGTTATAATCAGATACGAATGTCTCCTGAAGATAGAGAAAAGACGTCCTTCATCACTCCGTGGGGAACGTTCTGTTATAAAGTGATGCCGTTCGGCTTGATAAATGCTGGTGCTACCTATCAAAGGGGTATGACCACTCTGTTTCATGATATGATTCACAAAGAGATTGAAGTATATGTTGATGATATGATTGTAAAGTCAAGTGATGAAGAGCAGCATGTTGTGTATTTGAAAAAGATGTTTGAAAGACTAAGAAAGTACAAGCTGCGGTTGAATCCTAACAAGTGCACATTCGGTGTACGATCTGGAAAGTTGCTAGGCTTCATTGTCAGTCAAAGAGGCATTGAAGTTGATCCTGACAAAGTCCGAGCCATCAGAGAGATGCCGGCCCCTCAAACTGAGAAGCAAGTCAGAGGTTTCCTCGGACGTCTGAACTATATTTCAAGATTCATATCTCACATGACTACTACTTGTGGACCAATTTTCAAATTGCTCAGAAAGAATCAGCCTGTTGTATGGAATGATGAATGTCAGGAAGCTTTTGATAGCATTAAAGAATACCTGTTAGAGCCACCTATCCTTGTCCCACCAGTGGAAGGAAGGCCTTTGATCATGTATCTGTCAGTGTTAGACGATTCAGTGGGCTGTGTTCTCGGTCAACAAGATGAGACTGGCAAGAAAGAGCATGCTATCTACTATCTGAGCAAGAAGTTCACCGACTGTGAGACCCGGTATACAATGCTTGAAAAGACATGTTGTGCCCTAGCCTGGGCTGCCAAACGCCTGCGTCATTATATGGTGAATCATACAACTTGGTTGATATCCCGAATGGATCCAATCAAGTACATCTTTGAAAAGCCCGCTGTTACTGGAAAGATTGCACGTTGGCAAATGTTGTTGTCTGAATATGATATTGTGTACAAAGCTCAGAAAGCAATCAAAGGAAGCGTCCTTGCTGAGCATCTTGCTTGTCAACCTCTTGATGATTACCAGCCGATTAAGTTTGATTTCCCTGATGAGGAGATTATGTATCTGAAGGCAAAAGACTGTGAAGAACCACTGATCAATGAAGGGCCGGATCCCAACAGCAAATGGGGATTGGTGTTTGATGGTGCTGTTAATGCTTATGGTAAAGGAATTGGAGCCATCATTGTAACTCCGCAAGGGCATCACATTCCTTTCACTGCTCGAATAACTTTTGAATGCACAAACAACATAGCTGAATATGAAGCGTGCATCTTGGGCATTGAAGAAGCCCTTGACCTGAGAATCAAACACCTTGACATCTATGGAGATTCTGCACTTGTCATCAATCAGATAAAGGGTGAATGGGAGACTCATCATGAGAAGCTGATCCCATACCGTGACTATGCAAGACGTCTGTTGACATACTTTACCAAGGTTGAGCTGCACCATATCCCTCGGGATGAAAATCAGATGGCCGATGCTCTTGCTACTTTGTCTTCCATGTTTCGTGTCAATCATTGGAATGACATGCCCGTAATCAAAGTGCAACGTCTCGATAGACCCGCTCATGTGTTTACCATTGAAAATATGCCAGATCAAGCTGATAAGGATGTGAATGACAAAAAGCCTTGGTATTACAACATCAAGCAATTCTTGCAGAATCGTGAATATCCATCCGGTGCTTCCAACAGGGATAAAAAGACTCTGAGACGATGGGCTAGTAGATTCCTTCTGGACGGAGAAATCCTGTACAAGAGGAACTATGACATGGTCTTGTTAAGATGTGTTGACAAACAAGAAGCTGAGAAATTGATGCATGATGTACATGATGGTACCTTTGGGACCCATGCTTCGGGTCATACCATGTCAAGAAAATTGTTAAGAGCCGGCTATTACTGGATAACTATGGAACGTGATTGCCACAAACATGCCAAGAGATGCCACAAATGCCAAATTTATGCTGACAAGATTCATGTGCCTCCACATGCTCTCAATGTTATATCTTCCCCATGGCCTTTCTCTATGTGGGGCATTGACATGATCGGAAGAATTGAACCAAAAGCTTCCAACGGACATCGTTTCATTCTGGTGGCGATTGACTATTTCACCAAGTGGGTTGAAGCTGCCTCCTACGCCAATGTGACCAAGCAAGTGGTTGTCAAGTTTATCAAGAATAACATCATCTGTCGATATGGTGTTCCCAACAAAATTATCACTGACAATGGTTCCAATCTGAACAATAGTATGATGCAAGCTTTATGTGAAGAATTCAAAATTGAACATCACAACTCTTCTCCTTATAGACCTCAGATGAATGGTGCAGTTGAGGCCGCTAATAAGAACATCAAGAAGATTGTTCAGAAGATGGTCACTACTTACAAAGACTGGCATGAAATGTTACCTTTTGCCTTGCATGGTTACCGTACTACGGTGCGCAGTTCAACCGGGGCAACTCCTTTCTCTCTTGTATATGGCATGGAAGCAGTTCTCCCTCTGGAAGTGGAGATTCCATCTCTTCGAGTGATCATGGAAGCAAAGTTGACTGAGGCTGAATGGTGTCAAAGTCGGTACGATCAATTGAATCTGATTGAAGAGAAACGTATGGATGCTATGACTCATGGACAGTTGTATCAAGTGCGAATGAAGAATGCTTTTGACAAGAAAGTCCGACCTCGAGAATTCAAGGAAGGCGAACTTGTATTGAAAAGAAGGATAGGTCAGCAACCCGACCCAAGGGGCAAGTGGACACCTAACTATGAAGGTCCTTATGTTGTCAAGAAGGCTTTCTCTGGTGGTGCTTTGATTCTTACACACATGGATGGTGTTGAACTCCCAAATCCTGTTAACGCCGATATAGTCAAGAAATACTTTGTCTAGAAAGAAAAGAACAGCGTGGTAGGTCGAAAACCCGAAAGGGCGGCCTAGGCAAAAATGCGCTTTCCGGTGGATCGAAAACCCGAAAGGGCGATCCAGGCAAAAGTTAGGGACAAAAAAAATGAATATGAAAGAGCTCGCTGAGATTGTACGCAACTCAGGCAAGAATGAGCGCCTCGATGAGCCGAAAACCCGAAAGGGCGGTTCATGCAAAAATGAGGTTAACAATAAAAGACAAGTAACTATATCTGGCAAATCACCATCACCCCTTGGGGCATCTGCAACTGTCAATGATCGTCTTCATCAGAGGTTTCTGTACTTGTGAATTCAAAATTTCTATGAAATGTAGCGGTCATCGTGTTCAATGTATCACCAACCAATAAAATTACCATTTTCCAAGCTTTGTAAATCCGTGAAGTCATGCCTTTGGCTGACTTTCACTCTTCTACATCAATTTGAGCCTTTCTATTTGTTTGAAACTCTATTTTTCTTCCTATTTTCAATGCTATATACAAAACATTTTCTTTCTATTTTGATAATGTCAATGTCTGAAACAAACATCTTTGAAAACTAAAACATCTTTTTCTGTCTATTTTGAAAGCAAACCTGAGCAACAGGGTACATTTCAATGAAACATGCATGAATAAATGAATGTCAATGTCTATTTCAATACATGTTACAAGCAGGTTACTCCCCAGGATGATCTGTGGTCAATGGCAAGAATGAAAAAACAGAATGAAAATGAAAAAATGAAAAATGAAAATGAAAAGCTCGCTAAGTTGAAAACCCGAAAGGGCGGCTTAGGCAAAAATGAGCACCCCGCTGATTGACAACCTATGAAGGCAATTCAGGCAAAAATGGGGGCAATGAAAAGAATATTTTACTCCCCGGTGAATCGAAAACCCGAAAGGGCGGTTCAGGCAAAAGTGGGGTTTGAAAATGAAAAGTGAAAAGAATATAAAAGCATTGACCACAGATGCGAACATCCAATGATTACCCAGCACTGACACGCCTAGCAACGGCGACCTGTATCCAAGAACCTTCCAAGGGTCCTCCTTTACAAGTTTTATTGCCCTCAGCCATAGTTTCGATACGTCTCCCAACGACGGTCTCTCCAAAAGAGGTTTTCCCCTGTGAATATGTTGCAGCACGAGCCATTACGTGCCCAATCTTCCAATGTTTCGTCTGCCTTTGTGAAACTTCTCTGTCAAACTGCCAATCAATCATGCATTTCAAGCATTCATACATGCATAATCATGCATTTTATGTGCTCATACATCCAATAATCTTGCTATACCATACATACATGTTGCATATCCAACTGTCAACTGTCAAAATTCAATTTCAATCTCAATTTCAAACCATGCCAACTGTCAAATTCGAAGCAATTTCCAAATTCAATGTCAAACTGTCAAATTCGAAGCAATTTCCAATCTCCAATTACCAATCTCCAATTACCAATCTCCAATTCCAATTCCAATGCCAATTTCCAATTCCAATGTCGATTCCAATGACAATCTCCAATGACAATCTCCAATGTCAAGGTCAAATTCCAATTTCAATCCAATCCAAATGTCAATGTCAAATGTCAATGTCAAATGTCAATGTCAAATGTCAATGTCAATGTCAATGTCAATGTCAATCTCCAATGTCAATGACAATATCCAATGTCAATTTCCAATCCAATTCCAATCCAATTTCAATGTCAATTGCAACTCTCCAAATCCAATGTCAATGTCTATGTCTCAATCCAATTCCAATTTCCAATGTCTATGTCTATGTCTCTGTTCAATCTCAACTTTCAATCTCAACTTTCAATGTCAATTTTCAATTCAAACCAGTGTCAATCTACTCTCAATTTACTCTTGGGCCAACAAAAATGGTCAGGTCCATTTCCAAATCAAGTCAATAACAATTTACCCTCAATTGGTATCTTGTTAAGCCAGACTTTCAATTGGTATCTTGTTACTGGTCAAGTGCCAGGTTCGATCCAAAAAAGAACCACTTGTACCTGCTTATATACCTATGCTTCCGGACAAACGGCAAGTTCGATTTGAAGAACAGTTTGTACCCAGCTCATGCCTTGTTATCAGTCAGACGGCAAGTTCAATCTGAGGAACAGTTTGTACCCAGCTTATGCTTTGTTATCGGTCAAACGACAAGTTCGATCTAAGAGAACAGTCTGTACTCTCCCACATGATGTGGTGATAATCCAACAAGCAAGTTCGATCCAAAGAAACAGCTTGTATCAACCCTTTTTTGTCTATGTCTCCAGCCAAACAGCCAGTTCAATCCAAAAGAGCAGTTTGTGTCTGTCTATCTGTTTGTATTTTCAACCAAGTGTCAAGTTCGATCCAAAGAACAACTTGTATCTGCCTATATGTCTATGTTTCCGGTCAAGTGCCAAGTTCAATCCCAAGAACAGCTTGCACCTATCTCTTGTTTTGTATTCCTTGGTCAAGTGACAAGTTCGACCCAAAAGAACAACTTGTACCTATCTTTTCTACTCCCTGGTTTGTCTACCCTGTCAATGTCCACCTGAATCCCCAGTGACATGATAGGTTCCATAGACTCCAGTCGTTCGTCTTGCATTCATAATCAAATATTGCATAGCATTCATAATTTTGAAAATCTGAAAATGTATTTTTACGTCCAAAAACAGTGCAAATGTTAATATTTAAGTATCTTCGTCCCGTCAACTCTAAGACTTCGTCTCATGACTCTCCGGACAAAGAAACTTAAATAGGGGCAGCTGTTATACCCTAATTTTGGACCTAAAAATACTAATCAATCTTTCCTTTCTTGCATTTCAAGTTATTTGAACTATCTCTGATCAATTGCATCTTTCTCTGCACTTCATTTCAATTTCATTTGCAAAATTCACATGTAAGGGCATTTTAGTCATTTCCTATGTCAAAGTTTCTTTCAATCTTTTAAAAATTTGCTTGAGTCCTTTCAAAAAGTTTGAACAAGTCTCTGTTTCATTCTATGTCAAAACCCATTCCAAAAGTTGCATTTGAAGTCATTTTAGGTCAGTTTTGCCCCTAGGGGCATTTTGGTCATTTCAAGTGTCAAGTCACTGTTTAAATCCTAAAAATTGTCTCTGAGTCTTTCAATTTTGCTTGTATAAGTCTTTGTCTCATTTCTCTGTTAAAAATCCATTTTAAAATTTCATCTGAGTCATTTTTAGTCGTTTTAGCCCCCAGGGGCATTTTGGTCATTTCACACGAAATTTCGGCAGAGAGGTACTTTAAAGTACCTCATTTAGGCCATTGGTTCATTTCAGTCCGTTTTGTCAATTTTAGACGTTCCACTTTACGTTATTTTCCAATTACCAATTTTAATTCATTTTATTTTATTTTTTTAGTCCTAAAGTTTCTAATATTTGCACTTTAGTCCATTTTTTGTCCAAGTCATTAGGTCTGTACAGGTGTCAGTTCCTTATTGGTCCATTTGTCCAAGAGTTTGTTACAAGGTCCAGTGCCACGTGGCAGTATGCTATTGGTCCAGAAGCTACACTTGGCAGCCTATAAAGGGCTCCAATCATTGCAGTGCCATTCAGATGCTAACAACTCAGCAAAAAATCAGAAACAGATTCCACATTTCTCTCTCTCCTTCACGCAGATCAAACACCAAAAAAATTCAGAAAACCTCAAGAACAAGATGAAGATTCATCTTCATCCTCAACCCTAACCGCACCAAAACCACCACAAAATCCTCAGAATCAATTCAATTTCACATCAATTTTCACTAATTCAACCATAACAAAATCCATTTCAGCAAGCATTTCATAAAAAAAAAACAGATTCCATATTCGACGAATCCTAACCGAATTCGATTGAACATCACGGAGGTTCGACGAAATTCGCAGAGGCTCTCAGAATCATCATCATCGAGCAAGAACCGCACCAGTTCTGCAATTCAAAGTGCGAATTCGTCACGAAGTGTGACAAACTCCAGCACCGATCACAGAGGCGCATGTAGATTAGAGAAGAGGAGGAACTCGAAGCTTGGAGCGAACCAGAGAAGAAGAAAGATCGAATTCGAATTCAGTTGCAACACTAAATCCAGCAAAGTCTCAGAATCACAGAATCAACGCAACAAGATTGCAAGTTCAACGAACTCGCAACCTAACAAGAACAACACGCATCAGAAAAGCTCAGGAGTTCAAAGATCCAAACAGATCCAGAGGTAACTAATCATTCCATTTCCGTACATGTTTGCTTAGATCTAGACAAATACGCAGTTGATTTCAAAGATCCGAGTGCAAAACTGAAAAGAGGAGGAGAAGAGAAGCAGATTCCATAAAAAATTTTAAGAAAAAGAGCAAGTTAAGCCTTCCGACGCGGTGGCGCCGCCGCCGGAAACCGGTCGGCCGCTGCGTCGGAATTTCTGTCTTCTTCTTCTCCGTCCAAGCATTTCTAGAGAGAAGGGAGAGTAAGTTTGTTTAGAGAGAGAAAGGGAACTCTCAAATGAGGGTTTGGGAAGAGATTTCCCTTATATACTCCCTGCTCGCTCCTACGCGCGCGCGTGCGTTGTATTCCCCTGCTCCCTCGCCCTTATGACCGTTGATCTTGCTGCCTGATCTTGTGTACAGTCCAGATCTGTGCTTGTTTAAGCCTATCACATGCTGTGTGGTTTTTCACCGTTGGATCTAGGGTTTGCTAGATCTGGATCAATCCAATGGCTCCTGAGGCATCTGGATGGTCCAGATCCAGCATTAGCGTTGGGCCTGGGCCTATTGTTGCTTTTGATTTCGTATTCTTTCATTTTTTTGCTATTTTCACACTGTGTTTTGATTTTTACACCACTGCCTTGCCTAAAATCCTTTAAAAAATTCCTAAATCATTTTCTATGTGTTCTTGATATTTTCTTTAACATTTTTGTGGTATTTTTTTGTGCTAAAGCCTGTGAAAAATATTTGAAGTATTTTTTCTCTTATTTTTGTTAGAATTATTAATTTTCTTGCACTTTTTAGTCCAAAAAACCTTTAAAAAATTCCTAAAAAATTCATGTAGATTTCTTGATATTTTGGTAGTATTTTGTGATAATTTTCACATGTTAAAATTGGTTAAAAAATTAGGTGTCAATTTTCTTGCTATTTTTGTCATATTTTGTGCTAAAAATAAGTGGAACTTTGCTTGATTTTAATCCAAATGGCTTGATGAATGTTGGTGACCTATACTACTTGACTTCATAGGGTTGTAGCTACTGTTTGTGTTTAATTTTGTTGCATAATTGTGAATTTTGGTAGGTTACTTAGCTTACAAGTCATTAAGTAGTTAAATAATGTAAATATGCTCCAAATTTGTTTTAAAATGTCAAGTAAATCATGTAGCCTTAATTCCCATTCCAAAACTTGTTTCTAAACCTTTAAAATGTAATTGGAATGTGAGAATTATAGGTCACTTGGTTCTTGCATTTTATGAACAAACTTTAGCCATGTTTGCACTTATTTTCTATCTTTTATATTCTAGTATTTCTTTTACTTCACTTCTTTGATATTGTCATGTCCTACTAACTCCTTTCATTTCATGTTTCATATTCATCATAAGCATCTCTATTTCATCCCATATTCATCTCTATTTCCTTCTTGCAATTTAATTTGTATCAAAATTAGAGTGTAAACACTTAGGAAATTTTGTAATATTCTTCTTATGCTTTTAATTTCTTGGCAAAGAGGCCATAGAATGTATCTAGGGTATGATGTAAAGGACAATGGACTCTAATGATGTACACCGACACAAGCACCGACACATGCACACACACCACTTTAGGTAAATAGCTAGAATATGCATGTTTAGATGTATGTTTAGGATTGTATGTTTAGATGAATGCCTAGGATTCATGCTTAGAAAAAATCAATTTTTCAAACAAATGTGAACAACTTCACTCAAACCATTTTTCAAATAAACCTTGGGATCCAACATCCCATTGATTTTTCCTTTTATTTTCTTAATCAAAAATCCAATGAAAATAATCATGTTTAGACCATATTTTGCAAATGACTAATTCAACCTCACAATTTCCTAATCTCATGCCCTTGAGGCCTCTTTCTATTCTTCAAACTCCATTTTCAAACTTAAAATCAACCAACAAAAACAAAAACATTTTTTGAGAGAGAACTACGGTGGATTTGATCCCTTAAACGGGTACGTAGGCAAGGAACAAAATTCCTTCAATTCAACTAAAATAAAAATCCAAAAACATCTTTCTCCCTCCAATTCTTCACATAGAACATTCTTAGGTGTAAATAACATTTCAAAATAGCATTTAAAAATAAAGCGCACGCGTAGAAATTAAAGACGGTTCCTATAGGTTACTATAGTCGTTATGGGTGCCTAACACCTTCCCGTAGCGAAAACAACTCCCGGACCTCGATTCTCAAGGGTTTTGCTTACTTTTTCCCTTCCCAAGAAAAAATAAGATATCACCGGTTAAAAAGGTTCAAACGTAATCAATGTTTGACACCCGAAAACCAAGATAAAACAATTACTGTGCCTAGTTGTGCATCAGTAAAGATATTGATCTCCTTGAGAGTGTTCAGAAGCCCTCCTTGACGAAGAATTTCTCAAATAAGTCTTCCATAGGGAATCCAACATCTTTTGATTGTCTGACTTTCCCTAAGAGTCTTAATCATGTGCCTGAAGATGTACTTAGTGATGAGTCATAATTTAATCTATTTTAATGCATTATTTAGTTTAGTTTTATTAAGATTTGATTTTATTTTATTGCATATTTATTTCCTTTTTAAATCTTTTACTACAAATTGCTTTTTATTTTATTTTAGGAATGAATATATGGTGGAAGGTGTCTTAGAGCAAAAGAAAGAGGACTGGAGCAAATACAGTGCGAAAATACGAAAATATGGAGACAAAAATATATCTCCACAAGTCAGAAGCTTGGCACGGCCCGTGCCAACATGTGGCACGGCCGTGCCACCCTCCAAAGTCTCTTATGCTGCTTTTTCTTCGGGCCCAAGTTACTCTGTTGTAGTTTTACTGATTAGCCCTTATAGTTGCTTAGATTTTAAGTCAATTGTAAAGCTATAAATAGAGTAGCACTCCATCATAGACATTCATCTTTTGTTCTTGGAATAAAAGTTCACTTTATTGTTTTTATATTCTTCTTCTCCTTCTTCTCTATGTCTACAATGAACATTAGTGAGTAGACTCTTCTTTGTCTTGGGATTGTTGGGTAAGTCTAATGACATAATCCTAACGAACCAAGCTTTAACCCTAATTCTATGTAACCGTAATTTCTAATTTAGATTCACCGTTTTAACATGGATTGATCATTATCAAACTGTAGAAGCGAAAGTGGAGGGTTTGATAATTGTTAATCCATCATCCCAAACATCAATTCATAAAGCGAGAGCGGAGCTTTGATGTTGGAACAAGTGAATCTAGAAAATAATTGCAAAGGCAGCGAAATAGTCTTTGCAATTATTGAGACACAAGTAGTTTCAATCCTTATAAGCATCTTCTAGAAATCAAGTCAGCGAAATAGGCTTGGTTACTAGAAGTAAACTCTCACCGGACTTTCATCGGAAAGGTGAGGGGCTAAAGGGAAACCGGTCTTTAGAAATTAAGGTGTAAACCATGGAATTAGAAGTTAAAGTCTTGTCTAGTGAAAGATTTGTTATTATGACGAATCAACGATCCCAAGGCTCTTTATTATTATTGTTATTTACCTTTAGCAATTAAACCTTCTTTTATAATATTTCTTCTCTTCTAATCATTCTCTAAAAGTTAATTGAATTCACAACTCCCTAGCGGAACGATACTCTCTCTTACTACTATTACTTTGATAGACCGTGCACTTGCGGTTTGGCCTATCACTTAGGTACATTTGCCTTCTCCTTGGTCATGAAGAAGTGCAGAAACACTCTATGATCCAGTGAGGGTTGATCTCCACCACCACCTTTTGGTAGAAGATTCTCATTTTGGATCTTCAGGAGCAGCTTATGTTCCATGCTCAAATCACTGTACTTTCCCTTCTTAGTACTGTTGAACATGGTTTATTCACTCTTTCAATCCATAGACTAGTTTTGTTGTTGTCTAAGCCACTGACAAACCTTCCTTCAGATGCTCTTTTAATCACCCAAGCAATCACTTCTTTTGAAATAAACACCGGAATACCCATGATGCTTGATCTTATTTCTGTGCAGGTGAAGGGTTCCAAACCCATTTCTTCTCTTGTTTTACCCTTTAGACTGGGGTCTATCAGAACTTTCTCATCCATTTCCAACTGAGCAGCTTTACGATCGTAGACTTGTGCTCTAACCTAGAAGTGCCTTACCAGGTTCATGTATGTTGGACCATTCAACATGGTGAAGTAACCATCAAGATCATGAGCATGATAGTATGCTTTGAGCTCGCAACCATGATGAGCAAGAGAGATGAAATCAATAGGATTTTTAACCTGAACATTCAGTTCCCATTCTTCTAATGACATTGTTCTTCCCCTGATTTCATAAGCAGGTTTTTCTTGCATGGATGATTCTGGTACTGAACTTGAAGATGCCATTGATGTTGAAGAGAGTTTTAGGGTTCTAAGGTTTTGATTGAAAAAGATGAATTTTTCGCAAAGAATAAGTCACAAACAGAAAGTGTAGGTTGTGAAGTGAGTAATGTGTGTTTTTGTCTAAGTATTTTTAGTAAAACGTTTGCAATTCAGAAGGGGACAAACAAACACAACATTAATGACATAACGGGCGCGAGATAGTACATTCAAAGCTTAAAATCATCATTGCCCGCTTACGTTATACACCAAGACACTTAAGCCACGTCAGAGTTTTTCAGAGTAACTACCAAGTTAGTGGGACAGGTGCTACCAAAAAGTAACTTCCAACGTTTCCACTAACTCTGCTATTTAGGAGCAAAGAGTTCAGCTTCTGAAGTTAAGGTGCTGACATCATCTTCAGAAGCACATTTTCCTCAGAATCTCAGTTAAGAGCTTTTGATGGACTATAGCTTATGAACAACTTCAGAACCTAACTTCTTATTCAAAAGCAAGCAAATTTAATCAGACACAAAGTGCATGTTCAAATTTTTCTTTATAAAATCAAATCTTTCCATAGTTAAAGGTTTAGTAAATATATCAGCCCATTGATGTTCAGTATCAATGAATAGTATATCTAAAATTCCTTTTTGAACATAGTCTCTAATAAAGTGGTGTTTGATTTCAATGTGCTTTGCTCTTGAATGTAGAATAGGACTCTTTGACAAACAAATAGCAGCATTTATCTGATAGTCTTCCAACTGATGTTTCATCCAAAGTAGTTGTGTATAACAACTTGCAGCTGAGATGTATTCTGCTTCTGCTGTAGACATAACAATAGTTGCTTGTCTTTTACTAGCCCAGGATATCAGATTCTCTCCCAGGAACTAGCAGTTGCCACTGGTTGACTTTCTTTCAATCCTGTCACCAGCATAGTCAGCAAAATCCAACCGACTGATAATCTAGGGATTTCCTATAGAGGAGTCCAAGATTAGTTGTTCCTTTCAAATACCTGAAGATTCTCTTAACAACAGTTAAATGAGATTCTCTAGGATTTGACTGGAATCTTGCACACAAGCATACACTGAATAAAATATTTGGCCTACATGCAGTGAGGTATAACAAAGAACCAATCATACCTCTATACAGCTTCTAGTCAACTTTTGTTCCAGTATCTTCTTTGCTTAAGGTGCAGGTTGGATGCAATCGAGTGTTCATCACTTTACAATCTTCAAGCTTGAACTTCTTCAGAAGCTCCTTTGTATACTTTGTTTGATGAACATATACTCCTTCTTTGCTTTGATTGATTTGAATTCCAAGGAAGAACTTTAACTCTCCCATCATGCTCATTTCAAATTCATCCTGCATTAACTTAGAAAATTCATTGCAAAGAGATGCATTAGTAGAACCAAATATTATATTATCAACATATATCTGCACAACAAGAATGTCTTTCTCAAGAGTCCTTCTAAAGAGTGTTGTGTCAAGCTGACCTCTTTTAAAATCATTTTTAATCAAGAAATTACTTAGTCTATCATACCAAGCTCTGGGAGCTTGTTTTAAGCCATATAGTGATTTCTTAAGTTTATAAACATGGTCAGGATGCATAAGATCCTCTAAACCAAGAGTTTGCTTGACAAACACTTCTTCTGATATCACTCCATTGAGAAATGCACTTTTTACATCCATTTGATATAATATTATGCCATGATTTACTGCATAGGATAGAAGTAACCTGATTGCTTCCAATCTTGCAACTGGACCAAATGTTTCAGTATAATCAATGTCTTCTTGTTGACTGCATCCTTGAGCAACAAGTCTAGCTTTGTTTCTGACTACTTCTCCTTGTTCATTCAACTTGTTTCTGAATACCCATTTTGTTCCAATAATGTTCTTCTGCTGAGGTTTGGGTACCAGATCCCACACATCATTTCTTTGAAACTGATTGAGCTCTTCATGCATAACTATTATCCATCCATCATATGATAGTGCTTCATCAACTGTAGCGGGTTCAATCACTGATAACAATCCTATCATAGACTCTTCTTGTCTGAAGTATGATCTTGTTTTTCTAGGACTATCTTTGTTCCCAATGATTTGATCCTCAAGATGTGAAGACTTATACTTGAATGTGTTCTTGGATTGATTAGCTTGCTGAGAGCCATCTTGAGCTTCATCAGAAGCTACTTCCATCCTGAGCTTATGGAGTGGGTTCATCTTCTGGACTATCTTCAGATTCAACATTTTGATCAGGTTCTGGAGTGTCTTCAGGAACCTGTATATCTGCAAAACTTTCACCTTGCTCTGGAGTTTCATTTCCAGGTTCTTTATCATCAAATTTAACGTGCATTGATTCTTCAACATAGAGTGTCTCTGAATTATACACTTTGTATGCCTTTGACCTCTCAGAGTAACCTAAAAAGATTCCTCTTTGGGCCTTGGCATCAAATTTCTTTAGGTAGAGCTTGTTATTTAGAATGTAACAGGTACATCCAAATTGATGAAAGTAAGATATATTGGGTCTTCTTCCCTTAAGGAGTTCATATGCTGTTTTCTCCATGATAGGTCTGATATAGATTCTATTTTGGACATAACATGTTGTATTCACTGCTTCTGCCCAGAAATGTTTAGCCAAATTATTTTCATGAATCATGGTTCTTGCCATTTCTTGTAAAGTTCTATTCTTTCTCTCTACAATCCCATTTTGTTGTGGAGTTCTAGGAGAAGAGAATTCATGGATAATCCCATGTTTTTCACAAAAATTTTCAAATGGCTCATTTTCAAATTCTCCATCATGATCACTTCTGACTTTTAAAATTTTCATTTCTTTTTTAAACTGTATTTGAGTGCAGAAGTTACTGAATACATCATATGCATTATCCTTACTTCTCAGGAATTTTACCCAAGTCCATCTGCTGTAATCATCAACAATGACTAATCAATATTTACTTCCATATAAGGATGCAATGCTAACTGGTCCAAATAAATCAATATGAAGTAATTCTAAGGGTCTGGATGTTGAAACAATGTCTTTTGTTTTAAAAGATGATTTCACAATCTTCCCTTTCTGACATACACCACAAAGTGCATCTGAATGATAGTCAATGTCTGGTAGGTTTTTGACAAGTTGTAACTTACTAAGCTTAGAGATTAATCTCCAGTTAGCATGTCTCAACCTTATGTGCCACATCCATTTCTTATCATTCATTGATAGAAGACAGATTACCTTCTGATCAACCAGTTCAGAGAAGTTAATTTTATAGACATTCTCTATCTTTTTTCCCTTGAATACTATGGACTTGTTATCTTTGTTGATTACTGTGCAGTTGGTCTTTTCAAACATCACATCATAACCATTGTCACAAAACTGATTGATACTCAAAAGGTTATGTTCAAGACCATTTACCAACCACACATTATTAATTGAGATAGAGGAGTTACCAATAGTTCCTGTACCAATGATCTTGCCAGATTGGTTGCCTCCAAACTTCACATTTCCTCCTTCTTTCATTGTAAGGGTGAGGACCATAGACTTCTCTTATGTCATATGTCTTGAGCAACCGCTGTCTAGGTACCATGACTTTTGCTTTTCCTTTGCTCTTAGGCATATCTGCAGTATTGACAATTTTAGATTTAGGTACCCATTGTTTTATGGGTCCTTTGAGGTTAGTACTGGAGGTTTTACTTTTCACTTCTTGTACCTTGTGATGTAAGTTTGACAGCTTCTATTTAATCACCACCTTGGGTTTAACACCTTTTGGTTTTGATTCACCAGAAGCAATAACTGTCTTGTTCTCCTGAAACTCAGACTTTAAGATATCAGACTCTGATTTCAACAGACACTGAGGAACAGGTTCTGATCTCTTCAGAATCTTGATCTTTGAGTTCTTAGAATCAGTGTTTGTCTTTGCTTTAGGCTTAGTGTTCTTTGACTTTGAAATTTTTTTAGTCTTAGAGCAAGAAGCTTCAGGTTCTGACTGAACTACAGTTTCAACGTTAGCACCTTCAGGTACAAAGAAGGTTTTCAATCCTTCCTTGATGCATTCACAACATGCTTGAAGACTGATTTCATTAGGTTTCCTGATACATGGTTAGCAAGTGTACTAACTTATATCGAAGTAATAAAATTTATAAGATTCGTATCCACAGGGACTGTTTCGACTTCTACTCGGGAATGTCATTATTATTAAGGATGTTGTAAAATGGGGGGTGCACTGAGGCAAATTGGTTTTGATTGCAAATGTAAATAAAAATGGTTCAGGTAAAATTGGTTTGAGAGATGATATGGAGAGATGATTAGGTCAATCGATTCATCTATTCATCACTCATTAGCAACTTGTTTCCTAAGTTTACGAATGCTATAAAGTTCAAGACAAATTAACAAAATAGCTTAGGTCAATCCCTTGATCATAAGCCCTCTTTTCTTATTATAATTCCCTAATCCCTTAGGTGAACCTATAATCATCAAAGGTTTTGAGTCCGTTAATTCAATTATCACAACCTAACAACGCTCCATCCCTAGATTGTCCGTTAGATTGAACAGTATAAATATGTCAGAGTTACACGCTAGGGTCAGTAGTCATATATACTCTAAAATTAGTTATATTGGGTCAGAATCATAAAAGCATTAAGAACAATTTATACTGAATAAACTAGAATGGCATTCATAAAGATTAAGAGTTACAGGTTACATAAACATGAGCTAGAACAGAATCATCTCTTGACCTAATCACAAAGGATCTAGCTACTCATGGCTAAAGAATAAATAAATAATATGAAAGAAGGATTCATTACATGAAATTGGTAACCAGATATGAGTTTTGATGGTCTCCAACCTTCTCTCCAGATCTCTAGCTCCAAAAGTCAGTTTCTTTTTCCAAAATTTCCAACCACTGGCTCAGAACACAACTTGGCTTTTATAATAAAAATCTGACTCACGCCAAAATCGTAGTACGATCCTCCAAATTGTAGTACGATTGCCTCATAAATATCAAACCTGAATCGAAGCGCCATCAAAATCGTAGCACGATGTACGAAAATCGTAGCACGATGTAAGGAAATCGTACTACGAAATTTTAGGAGACAAAATGTCACAAAACTGCTCACAAATCGTACTACGATGCTTCATATCGTAGCACGATTTTCCTCTTGCTCCAGCATATAAAATCAATCCTTTTGTAGCTTCTAACTCATGCAGAATCACCTGAACTCGACTAAAATTACATAAAAACTGTAACAAAAGTGTTATATGACCTAGTGTCATCACAACCCCAAACTTGCATCGTTACTTGTCCTCAAGGAACTTACTTTAAAAATGAACTTTAACAGTAAAATAGCACCTACCTCATCAATGGTAAATCAAAAGTTCATCTTCTAGTCATCATTAGTGGGCTAACTTGCTTGGCATAACATTCATTCCACAACTTCACGCAACATCATTGAAAAGGTTCACACAGTCGACACACTAACCACTATATTGCCAAACCTTGAAAAGCTTCTAAACATCGATCAAAGTTACATTACAATACACACTTTTAAGGACTTTCAGGGTGTAACGGGGCTAAGGTCACAGGTGGGATTATTTGGGAAGTAGGCTTAAAATAACAAATTGGAGTTAAGCATTTCCTACTTACTTTGGCAATTTGGAACACCACAACCTTAAATAATTTGCTTAAATTTGAGAACTAGAGAACACAACAGAAGTTCCGGATCACTCAATTTACAAGTCTTTGTCTCAATTTATTTCATAACTATATACACACATTATTTTGAGTTGATTTTTTTTTTTGTATCAATTTGATTGAATTTTTTTTTCTCCTTTATTTTTCATTTTTTTCCTTTATATATATTTACTCATGTTCTCTATATCCCTCACCCCAAACTTAAAATGTTGCTATCCCATGAGCAACCCCAAACTTAGACTTTTGCAAACACACAATAAGTGCCTAACTCCAAAAATTGGGTTAAAATCCTAAGGTCTCTAGGCTTGTAATATGGTTTGTCACCGAAACAACGGGATCTAACCTATTGGCTCAAAATTGGCTTAAAAATAGGAAAAATTCAATGCAACGGGTAGGCTTCAAAGGCTCAAGGTACAAGCACTTTGCCTTAGTGCGTAAGTAACGTAACCAATTGACATAAAGAAAATTTGCAAGTCCCAGAAATAGTATCAGCATGGAACACTCATATTTACGAAAATTGAAAAACAAGATTTGGCTTTGGAACTTACTAGCTGAGGTTTATGGAAGTTGTCAAAATTCACACTGCCGTACACTTCAACAAAGGAACCTCATGCAAGCTCTACCTCCTTGAACTTTTGAATAACCATTGATGAACAAATGCTACTAGACTGGTAAAATTCAAGGGAAAAAAAGCAAATCCATTAATAACAAACAAATGCAGATGCAATTACAAAACATAGGGGAATTTAGAACTCACAACACTAGCAGCAGTTACACACATATTTTTTTTCGCTTTTTTTTTTTTTTGAAAAGAAATACCAGCCAAATAAACGAAATTAGAAAATATGATGGGTTGCCTCTCATCAAGCGCATTCTTTTACGTCATTAAGCTTGACGCCTCTGTTGGAACAAAATGTGTTTAACAATGAACCTTAAAGAGTTTTGATGATAATAAGGTATTAGAAATTGTAAATTGGACCAGCTAATATTTGTTCAAGTGTACAGGACCATAATTAAAAAGTTACATCATTTATTGGTTCTGAATGAGCAAATAAAGAGCAAAAGGAATCAACAAAATTAAAGCTTAGTGCTCCTGAAGGCAACTCGCTCCTGAAGAGAAAAAGCGCTCCTGAAGTAAAGCCGCTCCTGAAGTTAGTAAAGTGCTTCTGAAGAATAGTGCTCCTGAAGACAAGAGGTCCAGAAGCCACATCATCAGAAGCTGCATTATCAGAAGCTGCATCATCAGAAGCTGCATCATCAGAAGCTGCCTCATCAGAAGTCATTTCACCAGAAGTTGAAGATCAACTGGATTTGCAAAGATTCAAGGATTGAAGAATCATCACTGCAAAAGCTGTCTATTGGATTCGAAAACACAACAAAAGATTAGTGGAATCTTGCAACGGTCATTTCAAAGGTGTTTGAAGACATGTGCTTGCAATTTTGGACGAAAGCGTTGACATTGTACATTTGTACGAACTGTACAACCACCTTCTCCACTACTCTGTTTTGTGTCCACGCTACAAGACAAGAAAACAGCTCCAGAATACGGCTTCGCCTGCATAGATGTTCCTTTGGATAAGGAATGGATTTCAAATTAGTTCTTCATAGGACAACAACCAAATCAGGCAAAAGATCATTGGTGAAAGATCAAGCTTCAACAACGACTCTTTGATGTGCTGGCAATTTCACAACGTCTCTTTCACACCTCTATATAAAGGAGTGAAGACTTAGAGAATTGGTAATGCTAAACGAAAGACTCACAACATTATTACAAGTGCCAAACCTCTGCTGAAATTGTTCTGCATTCACTTAGAATTTCTGTGTCTCAAAGTTTCATTTTAGAAATTCTTAAGTTATTGAGTCTATATCTGATTTGTATTGTGAGCACCTCTGATTGTATATCAAGTGTTCAACCTTAAACAATTTTCTGTGTAATTTTGTTTAGTTAGAAGTCTCTTGCAGTTGTGCTTGAGCAGGGAAGTCTCTTGATTGTGTTCTTGAGCATAGGAAGACTCTTGCAAAGTGTGCTTGAGCAAAGGAAGTCTCTTGCAGGTGTGCTTGAGCAATTGTAATCAGATATTACTCTTAGTGAAATCTCCTTGGAAGTGCAAGGGGGACAGGACTACTTCCGGGTTGTGGAAGGAACCAGTATAATTGCTTTGTGTCGTTCTTCTTCTCTCTCTGTTTCATTCCGCTACGTGTAGATTCTGATTATCACTTCAGAAGCTGTTTCACTTAGCTTCTGATCAGTGTGTTCAGTTTTAGGAGAAACGAAGAATTTTTCAAAACACAATTCAACCCCCCTTCTTGTGTTTTTCTCACCTTCAATTGGTATCTAGAGCCTTGGTTCTGTTGATAACACCTAACAGTGTAACAGTCCAAGATCAAAGAAAAACATGTCTGACGAATCTGTTTCTGGAAATGGATCTGGCAATAACAACAAAAGTGTTGCATATGATTACAATTATGACAAGAAATCCAGTGTTGGAAAGATTCCAAAGTTCAACGGAGATCCTGAAGAATTTTCTTGGTGGAAAACCAACTTCTATAGTTATATCTTGAGCTTAGATGAAGAACTATGGGATATTCTAGAAGATGGTGTTAGTGGCTTAGACCTTGATGAAGAAGGAGCTGTTGTGGATAGAAAGAAACATACTCCTGAGTTGAGGAAACTCTACAAGAAGCATCACATTATCAGGGGAGCTCTTGTCACTGCCATACCTAAAGCAGAGTACATGAAGATGAGTGACAAATCCACTGCTAAAGCTATGTTTGCTTCTCTCTGTTCTAACTACGAAAGCAGCAAGAAGGTCAAAGAAGCTAAAGCTCTCATGCTTGTACATCAGTACAAGTTATTCAAGACGAAGGATGATGAAACTATTGAGGAGATGTACTCAAGGTTTCAAACCTTAGTCTCTGGGCTACAAATTCTAAAGAAGAGCTATGTTGCTTCTGACCATGTGAGCAAGATACTTAAAAGCTTGCCTGCAAGATGGAGACCAAAGGTGACTGCCATTGAGGAAGCTAAAGATTTAAACACTTTAAGTGTCGAAGATCTTGTTAGTTCTCTCCAAGTTCATGAGTTAAGTCTTAATGAACATGAGTCTACTAAGAAGAGTAAATCAATAGCTCTTCCATCCAAAGGCAAGTCATCAAAAGCTCTCAAAGTGGTTGAATCTGAAGAGGAAGAACAATCAAGTTCAGATTCTGAACCAGATGCTGCTGAAATGGCCATGGTCTCCAACAGACTTCAGTATCTGGCCAAGAAGAACATAAAGTTTCTAGCAAGAAGGAATAACTCCAGAAGCTCAAGGAAAGAAGATCAGAAGGGATGCTTCAACTGTAAGAAGCCTGGACACTTTATTGCTGAATGTCCTGATCTTCAAAAGGAGAAGTCAAAGAACAAGTCAAAGAAGTCTACGTTCAAACCAAGTAAATTCAAGAAGCAGATCAAGCAGAGTTTAATGGCAACCTGGGATGATTTGGGAAGTGAATTTGGATCTGATAAAGAGGAAGCTGATGAAGATGCAAAGGCAGCAGTTGGGTTAGTTGCCACAGCAACTTCAGAAGCTGGATCAGAATCAGATTCTGAAGATGAAAATGAGGTATATTCTAAGATTCCCATAGATGAACTTGTTGAGTCACTTAAAGAACTTCTTACACATTTTGAAGTAAGAACCAATGAGTTGAAGGATTTAAAAGAAAAATATGTTGATTTGGTAAAACAGCAAAAATCAACTCTATTGGATCTGAAAGCTTCTGAACAAAGACTTAGGGGCTTTGACTTCATGTGTAAAACTTATGAAGATCAGCTCAGGTTCTTATGTCAGAAGCTACAAGAAAAGTGTAATGAAAAACCTTTAAGCAACCATGAAATTGCTCTTGAAGATCATGAAAAACCTTTCTATGAAATTGGTTTTGACAGAAGCAGAGTGGCTTCTATGATTTATAGCATTTACAAGAACAATGGCAGAGGAATTGGTTTTCCAGAAGTTAAACTTGAGAAAACCAATCTCAAATCTTGTTGTGAATGCATCAAGGAAGGTCTGAAAACCTTCTTTGTACCTGAAGGTGCTGAGTTGGAAACTGTTGTTCAATCAGAACCTGAAGCTTCTGGCTCTAAGGCTAAGATTACTTCAAAGCCAAAGAACTCTAAGGAAAAGGCTATGATCAAATCTGAATCCAAGACTTCAAAGATCAGGATCCTAAAGGTGAAACCAAAATCTGAGGTTCTGAAGTCTAAGTTTCAGAAGAAGACAGTTACTGCTTCTGAAGTATCAAAACCTAAGGTGATGGTTAATCAGAAGCAATCCAACTCACAGCACAAGGTACAGGAAGTGAAGAGTAAAACCTCAAGTACTAACCTTTCAGGACCCATAGGACAATGGGTACCTAAATCTGAAAATCTCAATGATACAGGTATGTCTAAGAGCAGCACCAAAGCAAAAATCATGGTACCTAGACAGCGGTTGCTCAGGAGAAAAGTCTAGCTTCCTCAGCCTAACAATGAAGGAAGGAGGAAGTGTGAAATTTGGAGGCAACCAAACTGGCAAGATCATAGGTACAGGAACTATTGGTAATTCCTCTACCTCAATTAATAATGTATGGTTGGTAGATGGTCTTGAACATAACCTTTTGAGCATTAGTCAATTTTGTGATAATGGTTATGATGTGCTTTTTGAGAAAACCAACTGTATTGTAATCAACAAGGAAGACAAATCCATTGTGTTCAAGGGAATGAGAGTTGATAATGTCTACAAAATCAATTTTTCTGAACTGACTGATCAGAAAGTGATTTGCCTTCTATCAGTGAATGATAAGAAATGGATGTGGTACAAAAGGTTGGGACATGCTAACTGGAGATTAATCTCTAAACTTAGTAAGTTACAACTTGTCAAAGGGCTACCAGACATTGACTATCATTCAAATGCACTCTGTGGTGCATGTCAGAGAGGGAAAATTGTGAAATCATCTTCTAAAACCAAAGACATTGTTTCAACCTCCAGACCCTTGGAACTACTTCATATTGATCTATTTGGACCAGTTAGTATTGCATCCTTATATGGAAGTAGATATGGATTACTCATTGTTGATGATTATAGCAGATGGACTTGGGTGAAATTCATAAAGAGTAAAGATGTTGCTTGTGATGTATTCAGTAGTTTCTGCACTCAAATTCAATCTGAAAAAGAATCAAAGATTTTGAAAGTCAGAAGTGATCATGGTGGAGAATTTGAAAATGAGCCATTTGAAGCTTTTTGTGAAAAACATGGAATTGTCCATGAATTCTCTTCTCCTAGAACTCCACAACAAAATGGGGTTGTAGAGAGAAAGAATAGAACTTTACAAGAAATGGCCAGAACCATGATCCATGAAAACAATTTACCAAAACATTTCTGGGCAGAAGCAGTGAATACAGCATGTTATGTCCAGAACAGGATCTATATTAGACCTATTTTGGAGAAAACAGCTTATGAACTCTTTAAAGGAAGGAAACTCAATATCTCTTACTTTCATCAATTTGGATGTACATGTTACATTCTGAATAACAAGCTCTACCTAAAGAAATTTGATGCCAAGGCCCAAAGAGGAATCTTCCTAGGTTACTTTGAAAGGTCAAAGGCATACAGAGTGTATAATTCAGAGACACTCTGTGTTGAAGAATCTATGCACGTTAAATTTGATGACAAAGAGCTTGAAGATAAAACTTCAAAGCAAGGTGAAAGTTCTGCAGAGATACAGGTTCCTGAAGTTACTCCAGAACCAGATCAGATAGCTGAATCTGAAGATAGTCCAGAAGCTGAACCCACATCAGAAGCGTAAGATGAAGCTGCTTCTGATGA
Source organism: Medicago sativa (assembly GCF_051527215.1). NCBI lineage: Eukaryota > Viridiplantae > Streptophyta > Magnoliopsida > Fabales > Fabaceae > Medicago > Medicago sativa. Next base: position 26,503,387 of record NC_140750.1, read on the forward strand.
AGCACAAGATGGCTCACATCAAGCAGATCCTCCAATAAACACCTTCAAGCACAAGTCTTCACCCCCTGAGAAATTAATCATTGGAAACAAAGATAGTCCAAGAAGAACAAGATCATACTTCAGAAAAGAAGAATCAATGATTGGACTGATCTCAATGATTGAACCTACAACAGTTGATGAAGCACTTTCAGATGATGGATGGATCTTAGCTATGCAAGAAGAGTTGAATCAATTTCAAAGAAATGATGTGTGGGATCTGGTACCCAAACCTCACCACAAGAACATTATTGGAACAAAATGGGTATTCAGAAACAAGTTGAATAAGCAAGGAGAAGTAACAAGAAACGAAGCAAGACTTGTTGCACAAGGGTATAGTCAACAAGAAGGCATTGATTACACTGAAACATTTGCTCCAGTTGCAAGATTGGAAGCAATCAGGTTACTTCTGTCTTATGCAGTTAATCATGGCATAATATTATATCAGATGGATGTCAAGAGTGCTTTTCTTAATGGTGTCATTGAAGAAGAAGTGTATGTTAAGAAACCTCCTGGATTTGAGGATATCAAATATCCTGACCATGTTTTTAAACTGAAGAAATCACTATATGGCTTGAAACAAGCTCCCAGAGCTTGGTATGATAGGCTAAGTAATTTCTTAATCAAAAATTATTTTAAAAGAGGACAGGTTGATACAACACTCTTCAGAAGGACCCTTGGGAAAGATATTCTTGTTGTGCAAATATATGTTGATGATATAATATTTGGTTCTACTAATGCATCTCTTTGCAAGGAATTTTCTAAGTTAATACAGGATGAATTTGAAATGAGCATGATGGGAGAGCTGAAGTTCTTCCTGGGCATTCAAATTAACCAATGCAAAGATGGAGTCTATGTTCATCAATCAAAGTATACAAAGGAGCTTCTGAAGAAGTTCAAGCTTGAAGATTGTAAAGTGATGAAAACTCCAATGCACCCTACATGCACCTTAAGCAAAGAAGATGAAGGAGCTAAAGTAGATCAGAAGCTGTACAGAGGTATGATTGGTTCTTTGTTATACCTCACTGCATCTAGGCCAGATATTTTATTCAATGTATGCTTGTGTGCAAGATTCCAATCAGATCCTAGAGAATCTCATATGACTGCTGTCAAGAGAATCTTCAGGTATTTGAAAGGAACAACAAATCTTGGACTCCTTTATAGGAAATCCTTAGATTATAAGCTAATTGGATTATGTGATGCTGATTATGCTGGTGATAGGATTGAAAGAAAGTCAACCAGTGGCAATTGTCAATTTCTGGGTGATAATCTTATATCCTGGGCTAGCAAAATACAAACAACTATTGCTATGTCTACAGCAGAAGCAGAATACATTTCAGCTGCAAGTTGTTGTACACAACTACTTTGGATGAAACATCAGTTGGAAGATTATCAGATAACTGCTAACAGTATTCCCATTTATTGTGATAATACTGCTGCTATTTGTTTGTCTAAAAATCCAATTTTGCATTCAAGAGCTAAGCACATTGAAATCAAACACCATTTTATCAGAGATTATGTTCAAAAAGGAATTTTAGATATACAATTCATTGATACTGAAAATCAATGGGCTGATATATTTACTAAGCCTTTAACTGTTGAAAGATTTGATTTTATAAAGAAAAATTTGAACATGCACTTTGTATCTGATTAAATGCTTGCTTGCTCCTGAATAGGGTTTTAGGTTCTGAAGTCAGTTCAGAAGCGGTAGTCCATCAGAAGCTCTTTATTGAGGTTCTGAGGAAAACTCGCTTCTGATGATGACGTCAGCATCTGAAGTCCAGAAGCTGGATTTTATGCTTCTGAATAGTAGAGTTATTGGAAACGTTGGGAGTTACTTTTTGTGGTAACTTCTGGCCCACTAACTTGGTAGTTACTCTGAGAACGTACGACGTGGCTTATCTGCATTGGTGTATAACTAAAAAGGGCAATGATGATTTAATAGCTTTGAAAAGTACTCTCACACGCCCCCAATTTTGTCATTAATATTATGTTTGTTTGTCTTTTTTGAATTGCAATCGTTTTACTTTTAACACCTTGTCAATTCACACACTACTCACTCACAACAAACACATTTGCTCTCAAACCTCATGCGAATTAAGCGCAAAAACCCTAGAACCCTAAATTCTTCTTCAATCTTCATCAAATGGCATCATCAAGCTCGCATCAAGAAGTTTCAGAATCTTCTGCACGTATGATCCCTGAATATGACTACAGAGGAAGAAGCATGAAATTGGAAGAATGGGATTTAAAGGTTCAGATAGAGAATCCAGTGGATTTTGAATCACTAGCTTTTCATAAGTGTTGGATCAGAAGCTACTATGAAGAGCAAGGACTTCTGAAATACTTCAAGATGTTGAATGGACCAGCATATGAAGCATTGGTTAGGCACTTCTGGGTAAGAGCCAAAGTTTATAACAAAGCAGCATCTCTAGCCGAAGAAAGTCAAATGGTTTTGATTTATCCAGAACTGGAAGGGAAGACAAGAGAATAAATGGGACTTGAGCCATTTACAGAAGATGAAATCAGGTCAAGCATCTGTGGTATTCCAGTGAGAATTACACAATGGCAGATAGAAGCTGTACTTGGTCTAAAAGCTTCTGGATATTACTCTGGAATTGATCTTTCAAGTCCTGCTGAAGAACGCATTTGGAAAGAAAAAGCTAATTTGGTTATATAAAATTCCAAAAGGGAAAGGAAATATGCTAAATTGGGCATGGAAACTAAGATGCTTCTGAAGATTCAGAATGAGAACTTACTACCATGTGGTGGATGTGAAAAACCCAATTTGGCACAGAAAGTCTTTCTCCAGCACTTCATCAAGAAGGAAAAGGTGAACGTGCCAAAATACATGTTCAAGTACTTGATAGAATCTCTGAAACAGAGTCAACTGCTGAGTAAACCCTGGGTTCCTTATGGAAGGCTCTTATCAGAGATATTCTATCAAGGAGGTGTCTTGGACAGTCTAAGCAGTGCTCAAGCCTTCATTGATAAGATGATTGACACTAAGACTGGGAAGTTCATCAATGCTCATACACTTTTGCATATGAAGCTAATCAGTGAGGTCACCAAACTTCAAACTGATTTGAGTGAATCCCATGTCAGGTCTGATCTTATGAGGGATTTTCCACCTATCTGCAAGAAGGATCCTCTTGATGTGCAGATGTACTACATCAAGGAGCACTTTGAGGCAACCAACGAAAGAATCAGATTGGAAGACGTACCCGAGGAAATGTATGGTGGTGCTCTGCCACGAGCCAGAGGCAGAAAGTCAAAAAGGAAGATGACTGCAGAAGAGTACCTAGAAGTTGAAAAATCTGCGAAGAAGGCTAAAGTCACTTCTGATAAGCTTAAAATTTGTGGTTCTGGAATGCCATCAATTGAAAAAGCTATTGAAGACATGGACTCAAGTTTGATGCTGGATATTGGTATTGCTCTTGATCAACCTGCAATACCAAAGAAGAAAAGGAAGCAAGCAGTAAGGAGGACCAAAGATTTTCCTCTTATTACCAAGAAAGCTGAAGCTGCTACTACTGTGTCAGAAGCTATTGAAAAAGCTGTGGAGATTGCTTCTGAACTTCAAGAGAGGGTAATGACAGAAGCATCACAACTTCTTAAAATTCCTGGCACTGCTGAAGATTATCAAAAGAAGTCAGCTGATTGTTCAGAACCTTCTACAACAGGTAATGTCTCCACACACTCAGAACCTGTAGTACATGAGATATCCAGTGACTCTCCCTCATCCTCTTCAAAATCCTCATCATCATCATCTTCTGATTCTGATGATGATAAACCCATAAGTCTTCTGTTTCGTAAGCCAGTAAAAAGCCATTCAACATCAACCAAGACCAACAAAAAGCCCTCTCAGTCAAGCACTTATAAGCCAGTTGGTCACATAATCAATCAGAAATTAGGAGAAATGGCTGAGCAGAGAGATAGAGTCATCGATACCATTCTCCGCCATCACCCTCAACCTCTTAACATTCAACCACTCCACATGATTGTACCAGAAAATGTTGAGTCTACCTCACAAAAAGCCGCTGAGACAACCCCAGAAGCAGCTGCTTCTGATAAAGTTGTTTCAGAAGAACCACCACAACAACAACCACAACCAGAAAAAGCCCCTTCACCCCCTCAACCTGAACCTAAAACAATCAACCATTCCTGAACACATTGTTCCTGAACAACCAGTTACTGAATCAATTCTTGAACCTGAACCTGAACCTGCTGCTCCTGAATATCATGTTCCTAAGCCAACCTCTTCTTCCACAAATTCTTTACGTGTACAAGCTGTCAAAATCACCCACTACACTGGTGTGTGTGATATGGACACTGATTCTGAGAATGATCAAGATGATCATTCCTCTGATATGATTATCGACAACTATGCTAACCAACCTTCAACTAGCCAACCATTAACCACAAACGACCAATCAACATCAAGTCAAGCCATTGTACCCATAGCTCCTCCAAGACCCTCAAAACAACCTTCACCACCCACCATTTTTCTAGATTCTCATGTACTGCAAGATGTGTGGGAAGATATTACTTCTGAAGTACACAGGCTAATTAAAGGAAGAAGTGACTTGGGTCACAAGATCAGCTATCAGAAGCAATGGAGGAGGATTAAGGAGAGAGTCATCAATTTGATCTCAACTCTGCATGATTCTTGTCTACAAGCTCAGGAGGAGGCCAAGCAGAAGTTGGAAGATTGGATCAATGGGATTGTTGAGGATGTGGATGACATAGAAATCCTTGGTACTTGGGTGAAGAATCCTCTGAGCATAAGAGGAAGGGACCCTGAAGATTTCCTTCCTAACTATATTCATCCCAAGGATTTGGATTTAACTTTCCTCTCCAAGATCAACCTAAAGAATACTGCACCTAACCTGGCTCAGGAGAACACGGTACTAAAGGAAAGGAACAGATAGGGGTGGGAACAGGCCAGGCCGTCCGACAAGGGCCTATGGCCTAGCCTATTTAAAGCCTAGCTCGGCCCAGCTCGTTTAATAAAAAGGCCAGGCTCAAGCTTTTTATAAAGCCTATTTACATAAATAGGCTAGGCTAAGGCTTACAAAAAAGCCTACTAAGCTCGTCGGGCCGGCCTATTAAGCTTTTAATATATAATATGCATTTCATTATTGATAATGTTGATGCTTTATTTTTATAAACTCAAGCTTTCATTTGATTTGGCTATTTAGTAGCAGATATATAGCCCTTCGTAAGTATTTGTTATTTAGTAGAAGTCATATTTGTGTGTTTTAGGCCTTCATAAGTTTTGGCCTATTTAGTGGTAGGCTTATAGATGTTCCTAGGCCTTAGTGTAAAATTGGCTTTTAAATAGGCTTTCAGGCTTCATCAGGCCTTTAAAAAGGCCAGGCCAGGCCTCAAAAATAAGCCTATGACGGGTAATAGGCCAGGCTCAGGCCTATAATTTTTGAAGTAGGCCAGGCTTAGGCCTTACAAAGCCCGGCTCGGCCTAGCCCATTTCCACCCCTAGGAACAGAGAATTAGAGCAGAAGCTACAAGAGCAAGATCAGAAGCTGCTGAGAATTGAAGCTGAAATGGAACAAGCCAGAATCAGGGAAGAAAAGAACATATCAGAGATGAACCAGAGATATGCTGATATTCAAGAGACTCTGAAGCAGATCTTAGAAAGCCAATCCAAACCCTTAGTTGCACACCTGTAGCTTTTGTTTTAACTTACTAGGCTTCTGATATATTCTGATTTATTTCTGCTTCTGATGAAGTCTTTGCTTCTGATATTCTATGCTTCTGAACTTTTCTCACTTCTGAATATTATGATTGTTTATAAGTATTTGCTCTGATAATATTGTTTGCTATGCTCTGTTTATGCTATTTTTGAAGATGGTCAATATGCTTTAAGTTATATAGATATTTATTATGCTCTGAACCTTTTATCTTATGTTTTTCTTATCTCTTCTTTTTGTTAATTTCTTTTTGCTAATGACAAAAGGGGGAGTATATGTGATAGTATTTAAAGGCTCTGAGCCCCTTTAATGATATTTGAAATTTTTTTTTTGAAAAACTTCTATCTTTTTGTTTTACCTAAAGAGGGGTGTATCAAAAAGGGGGAGTATCAAATTTCAAGTAAAAATTAATTGAACCACTCTTCTCATCTATAACTCATTTCTTTTTAAGCTCTGATACTATTGTGCGCAAAATGAATTTAATTAACTTGGATAGAACTTAGGGGGAGCTTACAAACCTCACCTTAAAGACTATCAGACTCAGGGGGAGTTTGAGCTTACAAACCTCAGATTCTGAGCTTACAAAACTCAGAACCCCAAAGTCAACTTGTTAATTAGATTAACAACAATTGATCAATTTTAAATACTATTGTTTGTCATCATCAAAAAGGGGGAGATTGTTGGAACAAAATGTGTTTAACAATGAACCTTAAAGAGTTTTGATGATAACAAGGTATTAGAAATTGTAAATTGGACCAGCTAATATTTGTTCAAGTGTACATGACCATAATTAAAAAGTTACATCATTTATTGGTTCTGAATGAGAAAATAAAGAGCAAAAGGAATCAACAAAATTGAAGCTTAGTGCTCCTGAAGGCAACTCGCTCCTGAAGAGAAAAAGCGCTCCTGAAGTAAAGCCGCTCCTGAAGTTAGTAAAGTGCTTCTGAAGAATAGTGCTCCTGAAGACAAGAGGTCCAGAAGCCACATCATCAGAAGCTGCGTTATCAGAAGCTGCATCATCAGAAGCTGCCTCATTAGAAGTCATTTCACCAGAAACTGAAGATCAACTGGATTTGCAAAGATTCAAGGATTGAAGAATCATCACTGCAAAAGTTGTCTATTGGATTCGAAAACACAACAAAAAATTAGTGGAATCTTGCAACGGTCATTCCAAAGGTGTTTGAAGACATGTGCTTGCAATTTTGGACGAAAGGGTTGACATTGTACTTTTGTACGAACTGTACAACCACCTTCTCCACTACTCTGTTTTGTGTCCACGCTACAAGACAAGAAAACAGCTCCAGAATACGGCTTCGCCTGCATAGATGTTCCTTTGGATAAGGAATGGATTTCAAATTAGTTCTTCATAGGACAATAACCAAATCAGGCAAAAGATCATTGGTGAAAGATCAAGCTTCAACAACGACTCTTTGATGTGCTGGCAATTTCACAACGCCTCTTTCACACCTCTATATAAAGGAGTGAAGACTTAGAGAATTGGTAATGCTGAACGAAAGACTCACAACATTATTACAAGTGCCAAACCTCTGCTGAAATTGTTCTGCATTCACTTAGAATTTCTGTGTCTCAAAGTTTCATTTTAGAAATTCTTAAGTTATTGAGTCTGTATCTGATTTGTATTGTGAGCACCTCTAATTGTATATCAAGTGTTCAACCTTAAACAATTTTCTGTGTAATTTTGTTTAGTTAGAAGTCTCTTGCAGTTGTGCTTGAGCAGGGAAGTCTCTTGATTGTGTTCTTGAGCATAGGAAGACTCTTGCAAAGTGTGCTTGAGCAAAGGAAGTCTCTTGCAGGTGTGCTTGAGCAATTGTAATCAGATATTACGCTTAGTGAAATCTCCTTGGAAGTGCAAGGGGGACTGGACTACTTCCGGATTGTGGAAGGAACCAATATAATTGCTTTGTGTCGTTCTTCTTCTCTTTCTCTCTGTTTCATTCCACTGCGTGTAGATTCTGATTATCACTTCAGAAGTTGTTTCACTTAGCTTCTGATCAGTGTGTTCAGTTTTAGGAGAAACGAAGAATTTTTCAAAACACAATTCAACACCCCTTCTTGTGTTTTTCTCACCTTCAGCCTCAGCCACTGTTAGGGTGGCAAATATGAAAGAAATAATATATCATCTTTCTTCTTCCTCTTGTTTGGTAGGAATTCCATGAACTTCATACAAAAAAGCAGATGCTCCCATGATCCAACTGCTAGACTTTCAGCATTTGAGCTCTCCCACCATAAAGAAGAATAGATATACCTTTGCAAAGGAATGATTTCTTTCAACCCCATTGGTTGAGACTTTAGGTAGAGACCAACACTCCTCACTTGTGCATTTTCTTCTACCACAACATTACACTCAGTCTCCATCTCAACCAGTTACTTCTCACATTCGTTCGCTTTCCCAACAAGATCACCACACTAAACTTCAAATTTCTCAAATGAAACTTGATTTAATATCAAGAAATCATCTAAAATATTTTGAAGCTGAGTATTGTAATCGATGTTGATAAGCTCTTTCAGCCCTTCACAATATGTACCCTGATGATTCGCCTCATGATCACATCTCGTATTTAATCTTGAGATTTGATTGTCCCATTGTTTTATCTTCCAAGAAAGATGATATTTTTCATACTTCAGCATAACAATCTCATCTGTGTCATAAAGGCGTAACATGTCTACTAACTTGTCTATCATAGCTGCAAAACTTGGATAAACTTTTTAGCAGCAAAGTACAATGAGACAAACATGAAGAGCATAAATCGTAATATATATTTTTTTTCAATTTTTTAATATATAGACAAAAAATGTAAATGACAGAAATCCTAAACAATAACGAAATTTCCAAGCTGAAATAATTCAACAGTCCCCGGCAACGGCGCCAAAAACTTGATACGCAAGTGTACTAACTTATATCGAAGTAATAAAATTTATAAGATTCGTATCCACATGGACTGTTTCAACTTCTACTCGGGAATGTCATTATTATTAAGGATGTTGTAAAATGGGGGGGGGGGGGGGGGGGTGCACTGAGGCAAATTGGTTTTGATTGCAAATGTAAATAAAAATGGTTCAGGTAAAATTGGTTTGAGAAATGATATGGAGAGATGACTAGGTCAATCGATTCATCTAATCATCACTCATTAGCAACCTGTTTCTTAAGTTTGCGAATTCTATAAAGTTCAAGACAAATTAACAAAATAGCTTAGGTCAATCCCTTGATCCTTGATAGGCCAAACCGCAAGTGCACGGTCTATCAAAGTAATAATAGTAGTAAAGAGTATCGTTCTGCTAGGGAGTTGTTTAATTCAATTAACTTAAAAAGAATGATTAGAGGATGAGAAAAGTTTATAAAAAGAGAGGTTTAGTTGCTGAAGGTAAATAACAATAATAATAAAGAGCCTTGGGAACATTGGTTCGTCATAACAACGAATCCTTCACAATCAAGCCTTAAACTTTATAATTCTACGTTATTCTTAATTTCTAAGGACAAGTTTCTCTTTAGCATATCAAAGCTTCTCTCGAAGTCAGTGAGTGTATCCCTCCAACAACCACACCTATTCTCATGGGTGATTGCCTTTGGGACCCTTGAAGATCGAAACTTTATGTGTCCCAAGGTTTGCTAGACTATTCTCATGTTTCGCAAACCTTGTCTAAATTCACTTATTGTTCGAATATCAAAGCTCCGCGTTCGCTTTATGAATTGATATTTGTGATGATGAATTAACCATTATCAAACCCTCCGCGTTCGCTTCCACAGTATTATAATAATTAATTCATATTAAAACGGTGAATTTAGATAAGAAATTAAGGTAACATAAAATTAGGGTTTAAGGCTTGGATTGATTCGGATTACGTCATTAGACTTATCCAACAATCCCAAGACAAAGAAAGTCTACTCACTCATGTTCATCGTAGACATGGGGGAAGAAGAGAGAAAACAATAAAGTAAATTGCAAGGAAGAAGGTAAAGGAAAATAAAGACTTTTATTGAAATAATGCTGAAAATATTCTAAGCAAAGGTGAATTGTTTATGATGGAATGCTACTCTATTTATAGCTTTACAATCGACTTAGAAACTAAGCAACTATAAGGGCAAAATAGTAAAGCTGCAACGGAGTAACTTGGGCTTGAAGAAAAGCAGCAAAAGAGGCTTCTGGGGGTGGCACGGTCGTGCCACATGTTGGCACTGGCCGTGCCAAGCTTCTGACTTGGTGGGAACATATTTTTGCGCTGTATTTTCATAATTCTGCACCGTATTTGCTCCAGTCCTCTTTCTTTTGCTCCAAGACACCTTCCATCATATATTCGTTCCTAAAATATAATAAAAATCAATTTGAAGTAAAATATTCAAAAAGGACTAAATAAAGCAATAAAATAGACTAATTAATGACTCATCAATCCTAAGCCCTCTTTTCTTATTATAGTTCACTAATCCCTTAGGTGAACCTATAATCATCAAAGGTTTTAAGTCCGTTAATTCAATTATCACAACCTTAAAACGTTCCATCCCTAGATTATCTGTTAGATAGAACAATATAAATATGTCAGAGTTACACGCTAGTGTCAGTAGTCATATATACTCTAAAATCAGTTATATTAGGTCAGAATCATAAAAGCATTAAGAACAATTTATACTGAATAAACTAGAATGGCATTCATAAAGATTAAGAGTTACAGGTTACATAAACATGAGCTAGAACAGAATCATCTCTTGACCTAATCACAAAGGATCGAGCTACTCATGGCTAAAGAATAAATAACTAATATGAAAGAAGGATTCATTACATGAAATTGGTAACCGGATGAGTTTTGATGGTCTCCAACCTTCTCTCCAGATCTCTAGCTCCAAAAGTCAGTTTCTTTTTCCAAAATTTCCAACCAATGGCTCAAAACACAACTTAGCTTTTATAATAAAAATCCGATTCACGCCAAAATCGTAGTACGATCCTCCAAATCGTAGTACGATTGCCTCATAAATATCATAGCTGAATCGACGCACCATCAAAATCGTAGCACGATGTACGAAAATCGTAGCACGATGTAAGGAAATCGTATTACGAAATTTTACGAGTGAAAATGTCACAAAACTGCTCACAAAGCGTACTACGATGCTTCATATCGTAGCACGATTTTCCACTTGCTCCAGCATATAAAATCAATCCTTTTGTAGCTTCTAACTCATGCAGAATCACCTGAACTCGACTAAAATTACATAAAAACTGTAACAAAGTGTTATATGACCCAGTGTCATCATTTCCCTTCTGAAAATCGAATCCCTTTACCATTGTTTCTGTAAATGCTATAAATCATTTAAGCAACTTTGCTTTTGTCAATACCAGATATAATAAAATCGTCAAGAGCAATTTCATGTTTACTTAAAGCTTTTCCATTACACTTTTCTTGTAGCTTTTGACAAACAAACTTGAGCTTCTCTTCATAAGTTTTACAAATGAAGTCAAAGCCTCTAAGTCCTTCTTCAGAAGCTTTCAGATCCAATAGAGTTGATTCTTGTTGTTTCATTAAATCAACATATCTTTCTTTTAAATCTTTCAACTCATTGGTTCTAAGTTCAAAGTGTGTAAGGAGTTCTTTAAGGGACTCAATAAGTTCTTCTCTGGGAATTTTAGAGTATACCACATTTTCATCTTTAGATTCTGAGTCAGGTTTAGCTTCTGATGTCACTGTAGCAACTAACCATCTAGCTACGTTTGCTTCATCTTCTGCTTCTTCCTTTTCAGACCCAGATTCACTGTCTAACTCTTCCCAGGTTGCCATTAAACTCTTCTTAATCTGCTTCCTGAATTTTCTTGAGTTGAAGCTTGATTTCTTTGACTTGTTCTTTGATTTCTCTTTCTGAAGATCAGGGAAATCAGCAATGAAATATCCAGGCTTCTTACAGTTGAAGCATCCCTTCTGATCTTCTTTCTTGGAGCTCTTGTAACCACCTCTCTTACTCTGAAACTTCCTATTCTTCCTTGCCAGATACTCAAGCTTATTAGAGAGCATAGCCATCTTCTCAGTAGGATCTTCATCAGAATCTCAATCAGGTTACTCTTCTTCAGATTCAATAACCTTAAGAGCTTTTGATGACTTCCCTTTAGATGGAAGAGCAATGGATTTACTCTTCTTAACAGGCTCATGTTCATTTAGACTTATCTCATGAACTTTGAAAGAGCTGACAAGATCTTCAACACTTAAGGTGTTTAAATCTTTAGCTTCCTCAATAGCAGTAACCTTAGGTCTCCATCTAGCAGGCAAGCTTCTCAGTATCTTGCTCACATGATCAGAGGCAACATAGCTTTTCTTCAGTATTTGTAGTCCAGAGACTAGGGTTTGAAATCTTGAGTACATTTCCTCAATACTTTCATCATCCTTCATCTTGAACAACTCATACTGATGAACAAGCATGAGAGCCTTTGCTTCTCTGACCTTCTTGCTACCTTCATAGTTTGCACAGAGATAAGCAAACATTGCCTTTGTAGTGGACTTATCACTCATTTTCATATACTCTGCTTTAGGTATAGCAGTGACAAGTGCTCCTCTGATTGTGTGATGCTTCATGTAGAGTTTCTTTTGAGCAGGAGTATGTTTCCTTCTATCAATAACAACTCCTTCTTCATCAAGGACTAAGTCACCAACACCATATTCTAGAATGTCCCATAGTTCTTCATCTAAACCCATGACATAGCTGTCGAAGTTGGTTTTCCACCAAGAGAATTCTTCAGGATCTCCATTGAACTTAGGAACTTTACCAGAGTCAGATTTCTTGTTGTTTCCGTAATCATATGGAACAACATTGTTGTTCCCAGATCCAGAAGTGGAGTCTTCACCAGACATGTTTTTCTCAGATCTTTTTCTGTTACACTGTTAAGTGTTGAAATAACAGACCAAAGCTCTGATACCAATTGAAGGTGAGAAAATCACAAGAAGGAGGATTGAATTGTGTTAGCGTTTTCTTCGTTTTATCCAAAGCTGAAATTACTGATCAAAAGCAGATAGAGTTCCACTTCTGAAGTAATGTTCTGGATCTAAATGCAGCGGATAAAACAGATAGAGAGAAAGAAGAAAAACATAAAGCAATTATACAGGTTCCTTCCACAAACAGGAAGTAGTCCTGTCCCCTTGCACTTCTAAGGAGAGTTCACTAAAAAATGTAATATCTGATTACAACTGCTCACTGCTAAAACTAGCAAGAGACTTCAAACTACTCAAGCACAACTGCAAGAGATTTCCTACGCTCCTGAACATAATCAAGAGACTTTCTATGCTCAAGCACAACTGCAAGAGACTTCTATTTAAACAGAATTACAAAGTAAAATGTTTGAGGTTGAACACTTGATATACAATCAGTGGTGTTCACAATACAAATCAGATACAGACTCTTAAGACTCTAGAATTTCTAAGATATGAAAGTTGTTAAGAAATTCTAAGTGAACTTTTGATGCAGAACAATTTTGACAGAGTTTTGACACTTGTAAATTGTTGTTGAGTCCTCCTTTATTCTCTAAGTCTTTACTCCTTTATATAGAGGTGTGAAAGAGATGTTGTAAAATTGCCAGCACATCAAAAAAGAGTCGTTTGAAGCTTTGATCAATCACCAATGATCTTTTGCCTGATATGGTTATTGTCCTATGGAGGATCAATTTCAAATCCATTCCAAGTATGAAGGAACATCGTTGCAGGCATAGCTGTTATTCTTGTCCTGTAGCAGAGACAAAAACAAAGTAGTGGAGGTAGTGGTTGTACACTTCGTACAATTGTACTTTGTCAACGCTCTTCAAAGAACAAGCATCCAATGCCTTTAAATCCTTTCAAAATAGTCGTTGTTTCACTCTCCTGGTCTTCTGCAATGCTAGGCGTGATTAAATCCTTTGAACAGCCTTTGAAACTTTAAGTCTCTCATCTTCTGATGAACTTCAGCTTCTGGTGATGTTGCTTCTCATGAGGTGCTTCTGATGATGACGTCATCACTTCAGGAGCCCTTGACTTCATGAGCACTTTTCTTCAGATGCTTCAAGTTGTGAAGAAGATTTCCTTCTTAGACTTGGCTTGGTTTTGATGATAACAAAGTCACATCACAAAAGAAGAAAAACTATGGAGGGCTTAAATTGAAGAATGAAGATAACAGGACTTAGGCTTCAAAGTTATATTGTTGTTAGTATGATCCTTATCTTTTACTTATCATTCTTAACTAATGGAATAACTTAGAATGCTCAGAAAATAATTACAAACATTTTTCTAACTTCCCCATATGAAGCAATGCCTAAAAATTTCTTGAAAAGTGATTTTGCAAGAAAATATTTTTTCGCTAGAAAAATATAATTGATTATGGATACGAAATCATTAGTTATGCCAAATAATATTTGCTTCAGAATGTTTCAAAATATAATGGCATATTTGATTTAATAGCATAATGGATTATGAGGCCAAATCATGTTGCATATCATTTTTCTAAATGCTCGTTATTACATAATATAAGGTGCAATGGCTGGTTGATTAATTTGAGCAGCAACGGCTACCTTTTTAATTTAACTAGCAACGGCTATTTTTCTTTAAATTGACAACGTTCTTTTTTATTAATTTGGCAGCAACTATTTTCTTTTTTCAAAAGTAGCATTGCTTCATAAATATCTTTTTAATCTTTATAAATTCAATTGAGAATCAAAGCAATTTACATACACAACAACTTTCATTATCTCAATTGACATTTTCAATATCACTTGCTTTTAAACTTTCATTCAAATTGTTTGAAAAACTTTGCATACACTTTAACATTTACTAAAAAGTTTTCTGAGCACTAAGTCCATTTTTTAGAGTGATATTGATAAAGATATATAGCCATACATTTGTTATTCTTCAATTACTTTGTTGTAAAGTTTCTTACCATTGTTGGTGAGAATTATTGTTAAAGATAGTGGGGTGCTATCTTGTGATTGTTGTAAAAGGTTCTTTGATTCGGGAAAATTCAGAGTCCACCAAAAGTGTTTGGTGTTTGTGTTGTAATCAAGAGAGAGGGTTTCTTTCTTGTGTTTATGTTAGAAAGATTGTTAGGGGGTCTTGGGGGTGAGATTGCTTGTAACAAAGATTCTAACATAGTGAATTCCTTCGCGGGGTGTGAAGGGAGTGGACTGACCCTAAGGTTTAGAGGGGAACCACTATAATTCTCTCGTGTCTTTTCTTCTTCTCTTACTCTTTTATTTTTCCGCACTCATACCTTCATATTTAGTTTCCGAAAAAATTATCAAGAACGTTAATCTCTTAAAAATTGACCAATATTCCTAGAAACCTAATTCACCCCCCTTCTTAGGTTATAATCTGAACTTACACAAGCTTCATTCATGTTGATTCCTTTGCTCTCCTTTGTTCCTTCAAAACCTTATAAGATACCAAAATTTTGTCTATGGTCCTGTACACTTGAACAAATATTAGCATATCCAATTGACAATTTTTAATACCTTGTTATCATCAAAACTCTCAAGCATAATGTTAAACACATTTTGTTCCAACAATCTTTTGAACACAAAATAAAGTCGGCAAACATTCTTGTCTTATATACTTTAAACATGGTGTTAACTATACTTTTCCAAAATGGTTCCTTCAATGGTGGGACTACTTTGAACCAATTCCACAAATATTTCCTTCTCAAGTTCAAGAAGGATTCAAAGTGTTTAATAAAAGGATCAACAAGGACCTTGACAATCTTACAATTTAACCAAAATTCTTCACCAAATTCTCATTAACATGGATATTTTCATGGCAACACAAATACAGAACAAAACTGAAACCCAAATGTTTTGCCAATTCTACAAAAATAAGCTTTTGTCAAGTGGTGGATTCGTTTTGATATGTAATATAGATCACCCATGTAAAATTTTACATAAATATAAAATCATTTTATATGTAATTAAGCCTTATCAGGATTTTAATGGTGTTCAATAAAAATGCATGAACCTTTGATCTTGACGAGTTTTAATAACATATCAAATGATTTTAGATTTGTGTAAAATTTTAACCGGATCATCTATATGATATAAACTTAAAATTCAATAGTCAAATTTAAAATATTTGTATCAGGTAAAATAATAGAGTGGTTAATAACATATCAAATGATTTTAGATTTAAAATATTTGTATCAGGTACTACTTATACTTTGTCACTTAGTGTAAATTTAGTATCACTTGTAGTTATCTCATCTTATTTAACATAAAATTCATTTTTTTGTAATCTGAAGAAAGAAAGGAAGGAAAAAAAAAAAAGCATTCCTTTCCTTGTATGGTTGATCTTAAATGACATTAGTGGTAGAACAGTTTTCCTTTTCCATTGTTGCTCCCCAGTCAATTTCACAAGCACTATTGGGCTAGTGTGACTCCATGGTTAGTAGGGAATTAAACACTGTTTGATGTAAAAAAGAGTATCTAGAAAATACCACCCACAACAATGGATTTATCTTGACATGGGGTATGTCAAATGCATGGCCATTTGTAATTGTAATATACTATTAACATCTCCATTTAAATTAATACACACTTGAGACCTTGAGTGTTTCTTTTTGGAGAATAAAAAGTATCCAAAAGTTTATTATCAAACGACAAAATGCCGTGAAGAAAACAACCTCTCTAAATTCCAACAATATCTAGGTATAATAACAACAACAACAAAAAAAGCAGCGTCTAATCAGTGTTTGGACATTATGCATCTAGTGTCTAAACATAAACTAGACTTTGATGTAATGAAATGCTCTAGTGTCTAATCAGTGTTTTGGACATTATGCATCTTACTTTGCATTGCAGCATAGGATTTATATTACAATATTACTATTGCTAGCTCTGAGATATTTGGCACATAAAAGATCGTGAAAGATGTGGTTATTATGACCCATACCAATTCAAACAATAAAAGATATTGCTACAAATGTACGTAGCCCTCTTTGTACAACAAAGACACAATTTATAACCACAAGAAAACCTGTTATATTTTTAAGGTTTATTGTAATTATTGTTTCAATTTTCCTCCCCTCACAGAGTTGATCCAATAATTTTAAAATCCATCATTTTTGCTCTTGTGTTTGGACTGAAAGTTGTGATATCACATATTTAAAATGATATGACATGAACTTTGATGATGTGGCATATGCTTTGATGATTTAAAATGATCAACACTCATGAAATTACAAGAAAATCTCTAATAAATTTCAATTTCAACTTTAGAAATTATTCATTTTCGTTGTTTAATTGACGAAATATAAATAACAAATTTATCTAGATGGTGACATGATCAATATTGCACATGTGTTTTGATAATGTGAAATGATCAACACTCATATTTTAATCGGTGGCTTAATCCCTTTCACTATTTAGGCATGGGTTTGTAACTTTTCTGGTTGTTTTGTAAGCTTGTTTTGACATTGTATTCGTTTGTACAAAAAATTGTGTTCTGGTCTGGCACGCCGTGTATTAGGCATATCGTTTTCGTTATGTTAATATATTCATTCTATTTTGATTTGTTAAAATTAATAATGATTAACTAATGAGTTAAATTGTAGTTTTAGTTCTCATATTTTAAAGCTCATAATTTTGGCTTTTTCTCAGATATTTTTTACTCAAAAATAGTGATGTGAGATGATCATCATGTGATATTTTAAGAAATTCTCTAAAATTTTCAGTTTCAACTAATTATCCTTTTTTATAATTTAATTAATTTTTTAAGCTAAACTAAGAGAATCTACAAGTTTCAAAATGTTCGAAAGGCATCACAATTAGATTGACACCTTAAATAACAAGATATACATGCATACTGATAAACATATAATAAAAAAGGAAAAAGATAATGCTAAAAAAAGGGGACCAAACCTTACCAAAAAAAGAAAACAAAAAGTAAAAAACGGAGAGAAAACACAAAAAAGAAACGAAAAAAAAGACCTATGAAGGAACCGAACCAAAACACAAGAAAAACAACAAAATATATGGAATAGATAATATTTTTTCCTATAACAAGTTGACTTTAGTTTTCTCTCTAAGTCCTCTCTTCCGTTTTCTTCAATGAAGGGGTAGTTTTAAGTCAATTTTTGACCTAAAATCGTCCCTCTTCATCTTTTTTCTCTCTATTTCAATGAAAATAAGTGATTTTCACATAAATTTATGTTTTTTTCTTCGTGATTTCGTCGTCTCAGTGTGTTGTTTGTCGTCTTGTGCGACATTATTTGACTTTTTTTTCTTGTTGCGGTGTTAATTTGGTTCGTATTGAAAGATTGGTTATTCAAACAATGATTTGGGCATCAACGTTGCAAATTTGTAGTCATGTGTATTTCAGTCACTTTAATTTTATCATATTATTATTTTTATGCATTTTGTTGTTGTATGTTACTAACTTGAATGCTGTGAGTTTATTAACATATTCATTATTTACGTTTTTAGCGATGTTGAATGGTGTATTTTATCGATACGAATAAAAGAATATCATTTTAATTTGTAGAAAAAAAAACAACAAAATATGAAAAATTTAAAAACTAAAACTATCTGCAAAAAATTCATTCCTAACTAAGGCAAGAAGAGAATCGAAAGGAATTAACCAAATCATTTTGTGTTTCTATGAAAGAAATTACCTCAAGAGTGTTCTGAAGAGCGAGTATTATTTACCCGAAAAAAAAAGTGGTAGGATATATATTGATTACATCCTATAAATAAGTGAGTATTAGAGAGAGTGTTTAAAAACGAGTGTTGTCAGCATTTCTCTTTTGCTTTGAGTAGTGATAACAACACTCTATTTTAAACACTCTCTCTAATATTCATTCTTTTATTGGTTTAAATAATTGTGAATCTATATTTTGAAAATATAATCGATACAAAGTGGAAGGACATAGATCGATGAAAATATAACCGATGAAAATATAACTTTTGCTTTGAGTAGTGATAACAGCATTTCTTCTTTTTCATGCTTTATAATTTATTTAGTGAAGTTGTACTTTTTATTGTTTATGGAGTTACAATAAAATTTGTGATATGAATGTTTTGCTGTGAATTTCTTTTAATTAATAGCATGTAAATAATTAATCTATAGGGAGACAACAATTGTAATTTTTTTTTAAAGATGCAAAGGAAATTTTATTAGTATAAATAGCAACCTACAACATAAGTTATGTTGAGCAGAAGCATAATAATACATGAATGGATCACAGTGTGCAAGATACATCTCCCAAAATCAATTCCAACTAATATAGAACATAACAAAAAGCCACCTATATTGCATGAATGGTATCGTGTAAAAAGGCATTCATCCCGTTGAACACAAAATAAAGTCGGCAAACATTCTTGGCTTATATACTTTACACATGGTGTTAACTAGACTTTTCCAAAATGGTTCCTTCAATGATGGGACTACTTTGGACCAATTCCACAAATATTTCCTTCTGAAGTTCAAGAAGGATTCCAAGTACCTTCCAATTTAACCAAATTCTCGTTAACATGGATATTTTCATGGCAACACAAATACAGACAAAACTGAAACCCAAATATTTTGCCAATTCTACAAAAACAAGCTTTTGCCAAGTGGTGGATTCGTTTTGGTAGCTCCAAAGCAACGGGAAAAAATGTCACCATATGGTTAAAAAATAATGCAAAATATTTTCAGATTGCAGATCCTGAAACTTGTAGATTTCTCAATCAGAGAGCAAGAATAACAGCTGCCCTAGAAGCCTCGTCATCTGAGGATGACTTTGTAGAAAATCTACAAGGTGTCCATAATCTCTTAAAACAAGATAATTAGGAAAGCAAAACGGGAAAGCAAAATCAATATCTTTCTTCCTCCTCATCATCTACATCAAATTTTTGTTCAAATGAAGGCGTATGTTACGGAATCTATTCACCAATAAACTTAGCAAACGACTGAAAACAACCCTGCTCAATTATAATTGCATATATATATATATATATATATATATATATATATATATATATATATATGAGTCAGGATCCATTGACACCAGGTGTCAACGAATTCGTTAACACCAAATTACATCCGTTGATTTTATTTGATCCAAAGGTTGATATTTGTTTACTTAAGACTATCATGTACCATATCTTAATGTGATTTTCATTTCCTAATTTGCACTACCAGTTTCTCTCTCTAATTACTCATGATTTTCAATTCCATTAAACATTTCTTCTTTCATGAAATTTCCAAAAAGTGCATCCAACAATTTAGGTTATTAAAAAAAAACAATTCAGGTTATTTTGTATTGGTGATATGGTGTGGTAGATAGAATCAATTCAACAATCCATTGCAGATAAAATCATGATTTGTATTATTACGTGGCACAAAATTCTACCATTTTGATTCAATGACTTAATTTAAGTTTTATCGATAATGAGAAGAGATGATGAACAAAATATGGGTCAAAATAACGCGTGTGATTGTGGAAAAATAATTGATTTGTAATTGAAATATGAAATTAGGTTAAATATATTTATATTTTAATCTTTGATTCAATTGATCTACACCGCAATCAAATAGTGGGATTTTCATTTTCATGAGTAGCACATTAGATTGGTGAAATGTTTGAGCATGTGCAAACACGGGAAGGAGATGAATTTGAAATCACGAGTAATTAGATGAAGAAGAAACGGAGTAATTAGATGAATGTGCAGCAAAATTATTTTCATGAAAGAAGAAACGAAGCAGCTTGCTGCACATGCAAAACAAAATGATTTAATGGAATTAAAATCACGAGTAATTAGAGAGAGAAACCGGTGGAACAAATTAGGAAATGAAAATCACAATAAAATATGGTACATGATAGTCTTAAGTAAACAAATATCAGCCTTTGGATCAAATAAAATCAACGGATGTGATTTGGTGTTAACGAATTCGTTGACACCTGGTGTCAACGGATCCTGACTCTATATATATATATATATATATATATATATATATATATATATATATATATATATATATATATATGAGTTATGATAGAAGACATCTTTTGTGAAGGTGTCCTTTATCAAGTTACTCTATGAGCATTTGCGAAAAGACACCAACTTACTTTTATGAAGGTGTCTTTTAGCAAAGTTATAACTAAAAAGTGAAAATCACACCTTAAGGTGTGACTTGTTAAAAGACACCACCAAAGGGTGGCTTGTAACAAAACCATATATATATATATATATATATATATAACCGATGTAATGTTACAACAGTGTTAGACCGCTCAATATCGTTTACTCTATACATTTTATTTTTCAAATTTTTCTTATGGATTATAAGTTTATATCATATAGGTCACCCATGTAAAATTTTACATAAATATAATCAAAACTATCAAGGGTAATGTTAAACACATTTTGTTCCAACAATCTTTTGAACACAAAATAAAGTCGGCAAACATTCTTGGCTTATATACTTTAAACATGGTGTTAACTATACTTTTCCAAAATGGTTCCTTCAATGGTGGGACTACTTTGAACCAATTCCACAAATATTTCCTTCTCAAGTTCAAGAAGGATTCAAAGTGTTTAATAAAAGGATCAACAAGGACCTTGACAATCTTACAATTTAACCAAAATTCTTCACCAAATTCCCATTAACATGGATATTTTCATGGCAACACAAATACAGAACAAAACTGAAACCCAAATGTTTTGCCAATTCTACAAAAATAAGCTTTTGTCAAGTGGTGGATTCGTTTTGATATGTAATATAGATCACCCATGTAAAATTTTACATAAATATAAAATCATTTTATATGTAATTAAGCCTTATCAAGATTAATGGTGTTCAATAAAAATGCATAAACCTTTGATCTTGACGAGTTTCAATGATTTTTTATTTGTGTAAAATTTTAACCGGATCATTTATGCGATATAAACTTAAAATCCAACAGTCAAATTTAAAATATTTGTATCAGGTAAAATAATAGAGTGGTGGAACATTACATAGGCGTCAATTAATATATATATATACACACACACACACACACACACACACACACACACACACACACACACCTCCACGTAAAACATGAAGATTTAAATTAGCAAGTGTGCACATTTCTATATGTATACTTTTTTTTGAGGAAAATATGTATACCTTTTTATCAATCGAAAAAACATATGTTCATTTCAAATGTTGAATTGATATCAATTAAAATCATTTATTTATCTTCCATTATTTATGCTATATTTTTTTTTGAAGGAATTTGTTTATGCTATGTGTATAACATAAATTGTAGAAGAAAAATGAAAGATTTTTATTGATGTCAATGCAGCATGAGTAACTCTACTCAATTTTTGTTGATGAGTAATGTAGTTGTCACATTATTTCAATATTTTTTGTAATGTTAACTTCAGTTTTTTGTAAAAAAAAAACTTCAGTTTATAATTGTCTACTTAAAACATAAAACATATAGAAGTGTTCATCAATAAATTAGGTGTAAATCAACAAACATTTTTAATGAAACTTACAAAATTAAGTCTCATTTTACTAGTTTTAAATCATAAACATAAAAAATAAAAAAAATTGATCAAATAGAAATGACACACTTACTAATTAAGACCTTCATATTTTTAATTACGTGTAAATTACCAACCTTATATCCACACACACAAAACCAAATCATTAAAACCAAATCATTAATGTTTAATTCAAACAAAATTAAAATCTTTATACTAACAATTTAGAGTTTTTAGAAATAGCCTATTCCAAAATCCTCTCTTCTAAAGATGTCCACATCATCATAATCCTACTTGGCATTTGTTCCAAATATTTCTCCTAATTTTTAATACAAGCTTAATAATTATAATTATTATTAAAACCCGTTTTTTTTAAACATTAAATTGTACATAAAATACATAGTTGGTTACAATCAAATAATTATTAAAATAATAATTGTTTCGATTAAAATTTATACGTTACATTAAAAATTTGTACGTTACAATCAAATAATTATTAATATAATTATTATTCGATTAACATTTATATGGTACATTAAAAATTTGGTCAAAATTATAATAAATAACTTGAATAAATTATATTTTGAATTTTGGTCCGTTACACTATGACAGTAACCTACTAATTAAAAATTTAATTGTAGTAATTAGTTTTTAAGTTATATAATTAATTTTTATTCGTTACAAAATTATGTTACTTAATATTAATAAGATATTATTAAATTTCAAATGTTATGAAGTTAATTTATTGTAGGTTACATGAAATATAATCTAATCGTTTAATGCACATTTTATAATATTAAATACATTGATGATATTAATTTTAAAACGGTCAAATTAATAATTAATAGATATTAACAGTTATGGCACTATTTTTCTATATAAATAGTAGCGCTTTTGGGTACGAGTACACAACAATCACAAAATATAGTTTTTCTTTTTCTGTTCTCTGGTTCTCTGATATCTATGTTTTAAGTTATTTCTGTAATTTTTTCTATTACAAAGAAAAATGTCTACCAAACACGGCTTCATCTCTGATGTTTCGCCAAAAAAACAATAGTGGACATTAGTTGTGAGGGTTGTTCGTGCTTGGTTTATAACAGAGGTAATCATACATCTTATTAATTAGATATATTTTTAAGAATATAGTAATTATTTATAGTATTTTTATATTTTAAGCATAGTTGTACTTTTTCTCATTATTTTATGCAGAGTTGGCATGTCCCTTCCAACTTTGTCTCAATTCTAAATATGAAGATAAAGTACTACATAATATCAAAATTTTGAATGAAATCAAACTAAAAAAGTCAAATAATATCCAAAAAAAACTTATTTATGTTTAAACCCCGCTAAAAAAATTTAAATAAAATGTATCCCGTGCTTGGCACGGGGCGTTACACTAGTAAAATACATAGGAGACATCTATGCTCTCTGCATGTCACGTAGTACTTCCTCAAATTCCATGCAAGTACGACTGTATATATCTAATCTAGTTGCACTACAAGCCAAGCCATAAAAATAATCAAGGGTGACATGGATACGATGGTGTTTTAACACTGAATTTGTTTTTGTTTTTTTCTTTGTGATCACGTGTGTTGATAACTATTTTGTTGTTCTGGTTAGCAATAGCATGGATGATCCCCATAAAGATTTCCAGTATCTTAGTAACAGTCCCCACCATGAGCTTTTCTATTATCTCTTTCCCATTTTCCACTGCAATGCAGGGTACTGCCTTCTTTCCATTGTTTCATTGTCTCTCTTGAATAGTCGATATATGAACACTCCACTACTAATAAATATGCAATGCAATGTAAAATATGATTATGATGATTAGTTTAGAGAAAAATCAGCTTATGTAATTATGTATTGGGTCTTGTTAACTTGTCCCTTATGACACATGTGCAATGTAAAATATGATTATGATTATTGTCTTTAACATTACACCAATATTAAATAAGGATAGTTTAGTAAAATTATCATGTCTTTTGACATCATTATTGCATTTTTTTTTAAATTTATGTGTAAAAACCATAAATGACACTCATTTTAAAATGGAAAGAGTATATAATAACGAAAGAAAATCAGAAAGTACAAACAACATGGTTCTCTAGACAACGATGAGGCTATAGAGAACCCACGCACTGAAAGAAAGACACAAGGGCAACACCATTGGCTAGAGACAATATACGACCCCAAACCCACAAGAGCAAAAAAGAAAAACCACCTAAGGCTATACACCAAAAAGAGAGGGAAAGCCACACCCTGGTCACCAAGCAAGAGGACCTTTGAAGTCTGGGAACCACCCCAAACCCCCAAAGACACATATCAGATCCATCTCTGCCCAAAACCTGCCACCTCTAGTAGGTCCAACAAACACTTTTGTGCCATTATGGCGGGAATGGCACCTACCATTGCCCAATCCCTTTTTGACACGCGACACACCCTTATTAAAAAAAAAGACTTTCAAAAGAAACAGAGAAAACAGAGAAAGAAAATGCATGTGAGAAGAGAGAAAACACGGTCGGCTCAACACCATCATTAAATCTCGTCGATCCTCAAAACGCCGTCGACCCATCACCATCATCAAAATGTTGTCATTCTCCACCGATGTTCCTTTCTTTCCTCGTGCCTTTCTCACATTTGTTCAATCCCCACCGTCCTCTTCCTCTCATCCTCCTTTCTTCACTCCAGTGACCGAGCAACTGCGTTTTCTCAGGTGACCCCTTCTGTGAAATTTTCTCTAGCGATTTCAGATCAAATCGTGATGTTCAACTTTCATCGAAGATGCATCGAGAAATCTGTAGATAATCTTATATTTAAGGACAAATATTTTTTTATAAATGGTCTTATAATTAAGGACGGAGAGAGTATAATAGTTTGCAACTTCAACAAAATCACAGTACCACTTAAATATGGCTAAATTTTAAGTAAAGGTGATTAACTAGCCATAATATAAATGAACATGTTGAGCAGGGCCGTTCCGGTAAAATTGGAGCCATGTTCAAATATTAAAAATGGGCCCCTATGGAAAAACAAGATTTTTTTAAGCAATAGTAATAATCTATTTAAGTTGTAAATAACATAAAAAAATAGTCATTCTTATTAAGTAAAAGTAAGTTTGTATGGGAATGACTAACTAACTTGTGTTGAACTTCACTAACCACTAATTGTTTTAATATTAAAATTTGGGTTCATATTTCATAATAAAAAGAAACACCAAAAACTAAAAAAGAATCATCCCTTTGTTTAGTGCAAAATGGGTCTTAAGTATATTGGTTTTTGTTGCTTAAATAAAGTGTCTTTGTTATCTAAATAGTGACAAACTAATACTAATATCGGAAAAAAATAGTAGCAAATTAGTACTAGCATGCATGATTAAACTTAAAACAATAGAAAAAATACTAATTATTTAACGGATTTAATTTGCATTGTTAATGGAAATAGATGGAAAAAAAAAATCAAGTTATATAGTAGTTTTCTACATTCATAGTTAACTCTGAAATGCATTTTAAATTGTAATGACCTAGTAGTTGTGTATGTAATTGAGACTTTTATATTTGGTTCAAATTCACACAAATGCTCGGAATTGAACCTCAAGACCGATGACTCAAGTGCATTCTATTTTACCACTAAACTATTCCAAGATGTCTATTGATTTTTTATATTTTATTATATATACCTAACACTTTTGAGTGCTATATTAATTTTTTTTAGGCTCCTAAGATTGCGAGGCCCGGCACCGTAGCTCACCTTGCACATGCCAAGGGCCGAGCCTGATGTTGAGCTAAACGGTGGAGGATTGACTCAAGTTGCATTAGATATTTTAGGTGATAAATCATGTTTTTTGAAGAAATCTAGAAAGATGCATTATGATAAGTAATTGGCTTAAGAGGAGTGCTATTCATCGCGAGGTATTTTTTCAAGAAGTTCCGGCGAAATCGATGGTATAACCAATCAAAATCTGCTCATGGCCACAATTCACAGAAGTTGGTGGGCGGAAATAAAATTGATGGGCCCAGCTATAGTTATAGTTGTGCTATCGTGATCTTTTCTGAAAAATATATTCGCTATATGCAAACATTTCTCGTGGCTAAATTGTTCGAGTGCCAATGTTATAAATAGTGATTGCTGATTCATTACGTTTTTAATTAGTACTATTCGGTTTAATTAATTCGGCCTGTTGTGGACGTTGGGATGAATATTAAGTTTCCGAAAAAACGTCTGAGAGTCTATCCAATTCAATTAGCCAGAATAAATTTTGATTAGAAAATTTGACAGAGAGAATGTGTGTCATTTAACAAGTTTAAGACTCACAAATCACAATATTCAAATGAAAACACGTTCATTTTCATTCTTTGATCAAAGTACAATCACACCCATCAAGCATTTTGTGAAAGTAAGTTTATTTCAAGTACACACAATTTACACTTTAGCATATCCTTGAAGTCTATTTCAAGTACACACAGTCTAATCATGCCAAAAGTATCTAAAAAGTTTTTTCTACATTACTCTCTTTTGTTTAGGGTATTTACCCCTTCAAGATATCAACCAATCAAAATGTAATATACAAATGTAACATTAAATGTCAAATAAATGAGTCAATTTTTCAATTTTAATCCTAAGGTAACTTTTAATTTTTATTTAATTATATTTAGATATATAATCTTAATTAATTTACACTATAAGACTTGTAACAATTCAAATTTCACATCAAATTCAATCTATCATATACGTTCATAAATTTTGTTGTTGATAAATTTCGTTAAGAAGATTACATATCCTCCAATTCCAATTAGTTCAGCCAGTGCAGTGCAAGTATAAGATCATAATAATGGTTCATTAAGAAGATTACATATATATCCTCCAATTCAAATAAGTTCAGCCAGTGCAATGCAAGTCTATGATCATAATAATGTTATGTTCGAAGTCCAATTTACACAGAATGCATTTTAGAAGGGAAAAAACAGAAGAATAGAGGTGGAAAATATGAATGAATGCATTAGAAGTTAAAAAGGAAGATTTCACATAGTTCATTTTATAATATCAATTAGTAGATTATTAGCAATTAGTAGATTATTTGGTTTTGGAATGGAACAACAAAATTTATAAACGTATATGATGAGTTGAATTTGATGTGAAATTTTAATTGTTACAAGCCCTATAGTGTTAATTAATTAAGATTGAATACCTAAATATAATTAAATAAAAATTAAAAGTTACCTTAGGATTAAAATTGATTTTTTTTTTATAGAAAAAATTGACTCATTTATTTGACATTTAATGTTACGTTTTGATTGGTTGATATATTGAAGAGGTAAATATCCTCTAAACAAGAGAGGGTAATCTAGGCCTCACCAAAAATAATTCACGCCTGAAACATAGAGACACATGGATTTTCACTATAACGTCCAAAAATAACAACCATAGTCACTCATGTTCTTAATTTTCTCATGAATTTCTCAATTTCACAAAAACATTCATCATTTAAATCACTTACAACATCTCATGACAACATTTTATAAAATCAAATCAAATCCCTTATCCAACATCAAGAAGTTTCAAAAATCAACATTGGATTTTTAAATTTGAAGAACTAAAAGGTAATTAACATGTGAAACCTTAAAAGAGATAAACTAACTAAGAACTCATGTGATTTCAACCATAAACCATTTCATACCATATAATCCCCTACCAAACATATCCTCTATTCTTATGTTGATTTTCCCAAATGTCATTAATCTTCTTTTTTATATATTTTGTCGAATGCAAAACCTTGTAAACATTGCAGCACTCCAGAAAACATATATAAGTAGAAGAATTTTCAATATCACAAAGTTTCAAGTAAAGATCTTTGATATTTGTACGACTATTTGTGACAACTTTTGTGATAATATTCTTTACTCTTTTTTTTTGAACGGAAAAATTTATTTAAAACCAAATCTCTGCTCAAGACGAACAGAGACTGGTAAAACAGAGACTACAAAACAAAAGTGACATATATAGCGGAACACCTAAAAGAAACACAATAAACAACACCATAACACACATCACCTAACAAAGACCTACCTTCAACAACCATCAAAATCAACTTCAACACCCATGAAAACAACAACCATCAATACCAACTTCACCCCCTAAATCAACTCCATCGTGAGCAACCCCTGAAAATGAAATCCATAAACACCCATCGCCGACTACTAACCCCGACAAAAACCACTCTAAATCAAACATCCTCTTCTCATCACCATAGTCGAGTCACGCCTATAAATGTCATATTTCAACGCTCGTATGGCTTTCACCACCTTTCTTTTTATTGATCAAAAGCAATAGAGAAAAAAAGGAAGAGGATAAATAAAAACATAATGTGAGTATGAGAGCTGAGAATTGTCAAAAAAGTTATCACAAAATAGTTGTATAAATATCATTTCGCATTTATATAATACTAACGAATTTACTACTGTACACCTAGTTGTTTGTCTTTCATATAATTTGATCCATTATAATAGTCGTGTCCTCTCATATTTATTAATATCAAATCTTATAGTTTATAAAATATTTAGTAATTTTTTGATAAAATTATTCTTGATATCTAGCATTTTCCTTTTTTTTAAATATTGTATCTCTAATTATGTCATTAGTGTCATACCCAAAAACGGAAACTCAGAAAAACGCTTTTAATATTATAATTGTTTTTTGTTTTCAAAAATGGTCATGTTAACTTGTGCCCTTAGGGCATAAGTTAAGGAGCTTGAAAAAGAAATTAAAAATAAATTTTATATTGAAAGTATAACTTTTGCAACTTTTAAGATATTGAATGCACAAGTTCCAAAAAAAAACTTTCTACATTTGCTTTCTTAACTTATGCCCCAAGGGCACAAGTTAACATTTCCCTTTCAAAAAATATCATAATTGTTTTGATTGTTATTTCAACTTTGAAGTTTAAATAGAGCTTCAATTGATTTTTTAAGAAAGTAACTCAATGCATTTCATTATTTAAAATGGACATCACTATAGAGGTAGTAGTTAGCATTACCTTGAGATAACATCACTATTCAAATCGCCGCTCATCCCAATTGTGCCATAGATTGAATTACCCATGGCAACATAAAAATATGATTAATGGTTTGATTTGATTTGATTTAATGATACATTGAACATACACATTATATAGTAGAGCCATTATTTCTTCAAAAAAAAAAAAAAGTAGAGCCATTATAGAGATTGATTACCATATATTGGCATGCATGTGTAATGTTTTTCTTAATTGATCATGAATCACAAGTAAAAAAGTGTCGAGGTTTAGTCTCATTCATTGATGGTGGCAACACATTACATCTCTCTTCTATTCCCAACTTCATTTTGGTATAAACATTTCCATCATACGGATGTTGTGGACCTACATGCACAACAAGATGTAAATTTGTTTTGGCGTATATAGAGAGAACAAACAAAAAAGAGAGAACAAACAAAAATTAATTTACAAATTATTTTTCAACATTTTTTGAAGAGGATATATGAGATATGTTTCGTTAGGTATAATAATCTATCACTATTTGAACATGTGGGATGGTAAACATAGTTGTGCCCATCAAATTCGGGATTTTAGTACATATCTTCAATATGTGTAATTTACATGGAAAAACCCTTCAATTTTTATTGGCCCTACCCGTTTTGGTTAGTAATAAAATCCAAGGTATTTGAAGTCCGTTTTCATTGAATTTACTCCCTCTGTTTCATAATACTTGTCCATTTTAAAGAATAATTCTGTTTCACTTTACTTGTCACTTTCAAGTTTCAATACAACATTAATTATTGGTTTATCAATAATACCCTTACCTATTTATTGTAGAGATATAAATAATAGAATGAAATAATAAATGAGTAAGAATATTATAGAAAAAACACAAAAAATTTCATCAAAAATGACAACATTATTTGATTCTTTGGTATGTGTAATTTATTTAAAATGGACAAATATTGTGAAACGGATGGAGTAATTTATTAGTCATGCATGAATCACATGGTTTGTCAAAGATTACAATCTTCAATTTGAAGCATTATTAGTGGAATAAATAAAATTCCATGGAGTCATGCATAGTGGATATACTATGGTTTTCTTGTTTTGTTTGATAGCTCCTCGTACCTGCGAAATCTATAGGTCAAAGATTGTTCCTTGAATGCCATTTGTTATTCAAATTTAATTTAAATCCTTCCAATCAAAGTCTTTTGTTTACAACATGAGATCATACATTTGTCTTTGATTAATTTTTTAAATCAATTTGCCAGATCCCCAATAAAATAAAAGGTTGGTAGATATTTCCACAGTTCTAAATTTTATGTGGCCTATGTTATGGGACTTAGTGGTATATATTAAATTTATGGTTGATGCTAAATAGTATGTTATATATAATAGTAGCATTGGATTTGATTTTATCTCAAATTTAGATTTGATTAATATTTTATCTTGTTTTCTTATTAATTTTTTTGACCAATAAAAAAATCAATCTTGGTAATGGCCAATTGCTAGTGCTGTTAGTTGGTCTTTTTTTTTTCTTTCCTCAGAAGGGGCTAGACCCCAAGAAAGTATAACTAACTAAGCTAGAACCCTTGCAAAGAAACAAATTCAAGTAAAATATGCTATAAGGGAGTAACTAGGAAATCTAGAACAAATAAAAAAATCTTACAAAGTGATGGGCATAGTAATTTTAAATCTTACAAAGTGATGGGCATAGTAATTTTAAATTTGACTAAAGCACTTGCCACTTGATTGTCATCTCTCAAGGCGTTCACCCAATGAGGGTCATTAAGTTCACTAAAAAAAATCTACATATGACTTCCACTTTAGGATGACTTAAGAGTCTTAGATCACAAATTTTAGCCAACAAATAAGTTTTCAAATATTAGAATGATGGAACAAGGGCTACCTGAAACACAATACAATGGGTTAGAGTGCCGTTCTCTTCTCCCTATCTAGAAACCATTTGTGTAGTCCATTTCATGATAAAGGAGCGACAAAAGTGGCCCATAGTTTCCTAGAACTCTTATCCATGTGAATTTCCATACCAAGAATCTTCTTAGCAACACATAAGTCCTTCATGTCAAACTCTTTTTCCAACATGATTTTCAATTCATTTTCAACACGTAAATTATTAGTAGCAAACAACATATCACCACAATCAGGAACCGGAAGATAAAAGAATTGTCATCAAGACTCCTAACAAAACACAATAATCATACTCACATCTGTAATCAATAATAAAAAAACCTAATACGGTACATAGTCTATTTGTTCGGGGTCACCCACGTTATATTCCCACATCAAACTCATAAATAGTGCTGTGTGTGAGGGGTGTATTGGGAAATCCCAAGTTCCACATGGAATGAAGATAAAACCTCTTAATATTTTATAAAGCACCCTATAAATTGATGTTGTAAGGATGAGTTATGTTCAATATAAAAATCAAATATATGGTATCTAATTCGGGTTTGACCCTACCTGGTGTGTCAATGTTCGAACCTTATGTCAACAAATAACACCATATATTTGAGTCTACCCAAGACCCATTGATCTACCACTATCATGTCTCTTTCTATTGATCCACCCGACTAACGCTCTAGTTGTTTAGTCCTATGCATGAAGTGGGTGTTAAGATTCTACCATTAGATGATATAAGACTTGAACATAATTTTGTAAGTGAGTGCAAACTTCATTTTACAAATCAGTTTGATAATAATGAGTTAAAGCCAATATAAAATCTAGGAAAATGCTAGATATCAAGAATGGATTTTCTTGATGAATTCAAGAATGACATGGCAGAATAATCACCCTTAGATTTCAATATTATTTATTAAAGTTTCAAAAAAAGAAATACATAACACCCACCACCCCATGATTTCCGGCCAGGCTGAGATTTTATTGGCTAACATTAATTTCGGGATAATTTCTTGATAAAATCTTTCTTGATATATAGAATTGCTCTAAAATCTAATTGTCACCCTAAACCAAACATACAATTAATAACTAGCCATGATTAACAACCAAACCGCATATAATCTTTTAAATTCTATTAGAATACTTTTTTAGTGTCTATCTTAGTGACCGTTTGTTTGAGTATTCCTAATATTTATTTTGGTTACATGAGTATTCCTAATAATTCCATAAATACTTTTATTTTGTTTATAGAAATATCTAATTATCGAATATTATTTTATGAATGTATAACCCCTCAGGAGGGAGGCTAGCTAGCTACAATTAAATTAAATTATTATCAAACTGGATTCTCTTGCGTGTGCATGGCATACAATTGTTTTCTTCCCATATTTTTGTAGAATGCATGTCAGGTGCTTTTAATTTTTAAATTGTCACTCATCACCATATGTAAGGCTTAGCAAAGAACAATTGGAAATAAATTAGGCATAGTTCAACTAATAATAATTGATTAAAATATGAATCCCCCCACTTTACCAATTTAATAATGGAACGGAATCTATAATCTTTATTTTGTTTGGCTCAGAACATGTTTTATCTAGAAGAAAATCACGTTACTTATGTAGACATATTCTAGTGACTTTATCTGTACCAAAGACAGGCACATATATTTTTTTCTTGGGTAATGGTTTTGGTTCCATTTCCAAACTATATACACTTTGCATTGATTACGTGTTTCAAATATATAGATATAGATAGAGGCTATATCTAACAAAATCTTTGGCCCAAAGGAAAATCTGTTGTGATGTATCTTTCTCGGTTCCCATTGACATTACCCTTCCATGAACAAGAAAAGTTGAACGTAACATACCTTGTTTCATTACAAGTACTCTGGTCCCCAAAACAAAATCTTGGAAGATCCTCTTGATAATTACCCAATTTTGAGGAAATTCTATTTTGGCCAATATAAAACTAATATATAGAACAGTGTCATGTATATACATATACATGAATCTACAATTATCAATGAACATATATAGTTGGTCCAAGTGGTAGAGGAATTCAAATATCCTAAATATTTGGTTAGAGATTTCATCTCCGACTTTTGTGTACGAAAAAATATGTACAAGATAGAGAATTCATCTCGTGACTTGTATACATAAAAAAATGTTTTTGATAGAGATTAATCAATATTAAACGATACTTGATATTTCGTACATATAACGATTATAAGATTGGATTGTAAAAAAAATACTCAAAAGTTTGAATAGATTTTTAAATGAGAATTAATCAAATGTTATATTGTAGTAGATACATCAAACATTTAATATAATTAGAAGAAAAAATGAAATGAGAAATACTTGACCAATGTTGACGTTGACCCATTAATTACAATCCAACGGTCCAAGTTAAATTGAATTTTTCACAATGTATAAAGACCAACAAGATTATTTTATTTTTTTGTGAAAGAAAAGGCCAAGAACAATTAATAGAAAGAAACTTGTGGGTTCAATTACTGGGAATCTTGGTGATCACGATGACGATACAAACATACACAAACAGAGTCCTAGAAAACAATCACCAATTGGGAGGCCACATATTGGGGAAATAGTCACTTTAGTCCTTGAATGGGAAATGAGTAGTTACTTTAGTCCCTGAATGTAGAGAAATTGCAAAACAGTCCCTGAATGTAGACTCTGTTGGTCAATTTCAGGGACTAATTAGTGACGAACAGAGTCTACATTCCGGGACTAAATTGACCAACGGAGTCTGCATTCAGAGACTAAATTGACTATAACAGAGTCTACATTCAGGGACTATTTTGCAATTTATCTGCATTCAGAGACTAAAGTGACGACTCTTTTCCTATTTAGGAACTAAAGTGACTAATCTCCCCCAAATATTTCATTGCATAATTTATTTATTATTATATTTATGTTTCATTTTATTGCTTCATAGAAATACTTCATGACAATGGCAAATACTCTGTCCGTAGCGCGTATAGATTGTGCGTTGAGGAATTAATTGATACGTCTCATATACGGCGCCCGGGGTATTGGGCAGGTATCTGGAAGCTAAAGGTTCCACCAAAGATTAGAAATTTAATCTGGCGAGTTTGTAGAGGAGTTCTGCCGACTCGTATGAGGCTTCTTGATAAAGGCGTGCAATGCCCAACTAATTGTGTCAGTTGCGATTCCACACATGAAGATTTATGGCACCTTTGCTTCGACTGTCCTTTCGCAATTCAGGTTTGGGGTATGACAGATTTATGGCACGCAATTCAGTCTGCAATCAGCCAAGTGAACACGGCTGCTGAAGCAGTTTTCCACCTTCTGCGTACACTTAGTGCAGTTCAATGTCAAGTTTTTGCAGCTACCATTTGGAGTCTATGGAAGCACAGGAATCTAAAGGTATGGGAGGACAAAAATGAGTCTTGCGCGATGACTGTTGACAGAGCCCGAGTTATGATTCAAGAGTGGCAAAATGCGCAAGAGAATGGCAGAGCAAACACTAATAATGTGCTGCCAGCAGTGTACACATTGCAGCAAAGTGTTGTGCAGAATGACAGCAGTGCCAGCAATTCTGGTTCGCATCCGCCACACCAATTGCAGTGGCAGCGGCCTCCCCGTGGACGACTTAAGTGTAATATTGACGCTGGATTCTCGACTTCTATGAACAGAACCGGCATAGGAATATGTGTGAGAGATGACGACGGTGCGTTCGTGCTAGCCAAAACATTGAGTTTTGAAGTTGTTCATTCAGTTAATGTAGGAGAAGCTTTGGGTCTGTACTATGCTTTCGAGTGGTTAAGCGACATGCAACTTGATCATGTCAACTTCGAGACAGACTCTAAGATCACCCATGATGCTTTCCATTCCCGTAAAGTTGATGATTCTGAATTTGGACAAATTATTTCAGCTTGTCAATCTCTCTTCAGCACTCATTTCACAAACTCTCGGGTCGAGTTTATTAGGCGACAAGCAAATGAGGTTGCTCACGCACTTGCAGGAGAAGCCACATTATTAGCTAGTCCCATTACTTATTTTAATCCCCCTCGTTGTATTAACAATATCATTTTTAATGAAATGCTATAAGCGCCTTTTACTTCAAAAAAAAAAAAAAAAAGAAATACTTCATGACGTTTCAAAAAGACGGCCAAATATAATCTACGATGTGGTTCAGTCGTATCTTTGAATTTGACATTTAGCTATTTCTTTCTTAGCACAAGGTACAATGATCAGTTTCCATTTTTCCTTTAGGTACGTAAAAAAAATTATTCTGTTTTTATAATAGAGAAACAAAATAATAAAAAGTATTTTATTTGGTTTCTTTGCTCCAAATACCAAGTAATATTCCATAATGTTTTGTTTTGGTGTGCTCCTCATGGATATTTAAATATTACATTAAAGTATTTAAAAAAAAAAAAAAACATTTACACCAACTTATTTTTAGTTGTGTAAATTAACACGTTGCTCTTTAATGTGTATTGGATAAGTTTTTAGTTTTAATTAAGTTATTAGAAGATTTGTTATTAACTTAAGCTTATACAACTAAATTTTTAGTTGGTCTTATAAATTAGTGATCTACTCCTTGTATTTAAAAAATTTGTTGTAGGTATAAAGTGTTTGACGATAAAAGTCGGTTTTGAAAAGACATATGATTCAGTCAATTGAAATTAGTTGTATATAATGATGGTGAATATGTATTTTGTTCTATATAATGGAATTGGAGGAATGTTTGTGTGTTCTATGGTTTGAAAGAGGTTAAGACAAGGAGACCCGCTTTCACAATTTTTATACTTAATTAATGTTGTTGAAGGTTTAACTGGAATGATTTAGAAAGGGGTTTCGATAGCATATTGGCATGACTATAAGGTAATATAATCCTTATCGTTCTCGTTGTTGCAGTCTGTTGATGATACCTCTCAAATTCGAGAGATCCTTGCAAATTCGTGATGGATCCACGTCGTGCAACATTGCTCAACGATTTGAGAAAGAAAGATTGTGATGAACCTCTTGAATTTGACATTGTAGCTCTAATAGGGAAGAAGATGGATTACAATCTGTAATTTTGATTTAAGAAACTGGGGAAAATGAGCTCCAATAAACCCTAATTTTGATAAATAGGGGAAATTATCAAGTGGGAAGAAGAAGATGCCAACTCACACATTCCACTTATATTCCTAACATCGTTAGCTTGTAATTGATGGAAATGACTAGTTAGTTACCGCTTAATCAAATGGAATTATCAATATAATATATTTTTTTTTTGTTAAGGGATTAATATGAACTTCAAAATTAAGATAAAAGATAAAAATGTGTTTAAGCCTATGTTTATTTTATAAAAAATAGTAGGTGAAAATTGGTAATTCTAATACTTAAAACAATCTCTATAGAAATTTAATATTTAAAATATAGTCTTAATTGGACCACATGACCAAACAAATTAACTATTCACAACTTTCCATTGGTAAAACTCGAAATATTCTTGTGAAAAAAAAAAAAGCTAAGATATTACTAAACTTTAATTCAACTTTAAATTTTCAATTAACAACAACTGTCATAAAATCTTTTATCCTTTGCATGATATAACAAAAGTCACCCATTTTCAATTATTAAACTCAAAAGACAAAAGATTCTTCTCTCTCTCAAACACACACTATTTCCATCTTTTATCATGCAAAGTCTTCTTCTATTCTATTTATAGACCCTCCCTCTTCCCCATTCTTCCACAACCATATCATTCACCAAACCAAACACTCCTTTCTCTATTTTTCTCCTATATTAATTCTCTCAACGCACACAAAAAAATGTCTCAAAATTACCCTTTTCCAATATACTTCATTCTCCTAATAATAACCATACCACGTTTAATATCAACCGTAGGTAAAACCGAGCAATGGAAATCATCACTACTAACAGAATTATTCACCACAAAAAATTCCAACATATCTCAAAAACTCATAAACGATCCAAAAGCCATTGAACTAGCTTCAAGTGATTATGGCAACCTCGTACATGAATTCCCAGCAGCAGTGTTCCAACCATCAACGGTAAACGACATAGTAAGTCTTGTAAAATTGTCGTATAATAGTTCTGTTCCTTTTCTTATAGCTGCAAGAGGACAAGGTCATTCCACACGAGGACAAGCTATGGCACGTGATGGTGTTGTTGTTGACATGAAAGGGTTGAGAAGATTAAATAATAATAAAAATGTTAATGATGGTGTTGTTGGAATTAAGGTTTTTGAGGATCCTAAGGTTGGATTTGGATACTATGTTGATGTTGGAGGGGAACAACTATGGATTGATGTGTTGTATGAAACACTTGAGTATGGACTTGCACCTGTTTCTTGGACTGATTATCTTTACTTGACTATTGGAGGGACACTCTCTAATGCTGGTATTAGTGGACAAACCTTTCGTTATGGTCCTCAAATTACTAGTGTTCATCAATTGGATGTTGTTACTGGTATGTATTATGCACATTTTCTTCTCCATCTAAATTCATTCTTTTATTTTCTTTTTCTAATCAATGTTCCATTTTTATGTTGGTTTTCAACTTGGAATTCTATATACTTTCTCGACTTTTTGGCTAAGATAAAGTGTAGTGTATGTTCTTATCAGTTTAATATCGGATATGTGGTCAAATGGGTCACATGATATCAAATTACTTTTTTGAGGGGGAGATGCCACTTCGATAGCTTGCTATTGGGCTTCTCATGCGTCGTCTATGCGTTGCACTATTGCATAGACTTCACGCATCCCACAAAAAAAAAATTGGAATTCTCATTTTGATATTTGTAGTTTTTCTTGTTATATCCAAAAAAGTTTATTTATCGGAGTACAACGGGTACATGAACTCGTACAAGAAGAGCAATGTTAACTTAATTGCATAGTAAGAAAACTCTACGCACCTTCTATGAAAGGTTGCAGAACTTCCACTAAATCATATGCTCGAAAGCCGAGGAAAAAACAAAACACCAAAACTTTTACATAATGTTTCTTTCTTTGGTTTTGCATGAGTGTGTTTTCTCTTTCTCTAATTATTTGTTATTTTAAAAACTAAAGTTTGTTATGAAGTGTTTTGGGGACCAAAATTTATTTTTGGTCTAGTTATATGATCCGTATGATTTAGATAAACCATTTCAAATGGAGAAAATAACAATCTTCCATGTGCATTTTGGCTTTCCAATGCACAGTGACATATAAAGGAAAACCTTTCTAGCTTCTTTTTATAAAAAAAAAACATATGTTAGGCTTTAATCAAATAACCTGTTTTATATATGATAAAAGATTTGGTTAGATTCTATTCCTCTACTTTTAAAATTTTTGTTGTAAATTTAACAATGTTGTTGTCTTGGGATTTTTTTTCTTCCTATAACTGTATTACACTATTTACTACTACCAATTTGTGGTTGTTAAGGGAGTCTTTATAAGTTATAGGTGAAGTTAGCAAGTGATTTCCACAGGGTCCCTTTCTTGTTTTTGAAAAATTCTAAACTATAGAACCAGTTCACATTGTCGACATAGTCGTCTCCAATTCTTGATTAATATTTTCTTTTAATTTTGTTGACTATTGAGTATACATATTATTGGTCCATGTCTATAATTTTAAGGTCAATTCCTTAACTATAATATTTTAAATTAAAATAATAGATACAATGTTGTATTTTATCCACATGAGTTTGTTAAAGAATATATGTATGCATGCAAGTATCTTTTTATCATATTATATTATCATAAAAAAATTACTATACATTATACAATTTTATATATTAAATATTTTGTATATGCAAACTTTATAAATAAGTGTACAAGACCTTTATATATACTTGAACAAATAAGGAAGAGAGAGACTATTCAAAGAATCAGCTACAACAACTACTACACCCCCCAAAAGGCTTAACAACTCAACTAAAATAGAATTAAATGTTGTTTATACTTAATCAAGTTTTAATTTTTGGTTATTTTTCAGGAAAAGGAGAATTTGTAACCTGTTCTAAAGAGAACAATTCGGAATTATTTCATGGAGTTCTTGGAGGATTAGGACAATTTGGAATTATAACAAGGGCAAGAATTGCTCTTGAGCCAGCACCAAAGAGGGTACGTACACTTTTGTCTTTAGCAAAAATTGACTACAATTTTTGCCTTGTAGCTAACTTCTTCTTCCAACCATTCATAATAATCCCAATTCTTCACGTTGTCACATTTGTTCAACCATATATCAAAATCAAGCTTTACAAGAGCATCTAATGTACTTTTGTCCAAAAGCACCGTCATTGTACACTGTGTTAGTGGTGCATTCTAGTCATCCAAGAATTATATATGAGAATAGTTATAGCCACAGGTATATGTCGATTCCTAAGATTAAAAAAACATTTAAATAGTCTGTTTGAAAAAATAAATGTGGAAAGTCCTTTGACAATAATAATTGTAAGTGTTAGATAAGATTCATTGTCTAACGTTTGACCAATGCATGACATGTTTTTATTTCCACTATAGTCTTCTAACACATGAAGGGGATACTTAGAAATAGTGATTCAAATTGTGTGAAATCAAAATACTAATGTATAGTGATTCGAATTGTATGAAATCAAAATACTATGTATTGTAGTTACAATAGGCTTCTACAAATAATTTGGTCTTGTTTGTTTAAAAAAAAAATCTAAATTATCTCCTCATCCTTATGTATAGTAATCAGATATTTTAAGGGTTGAATTAACGCTCAAAAACCTTACGCTCTACGGTCATTATTATAAGAGCAATGCTATTTATCAAGAAAAAAAACATCAAGAATTCTTCAAGAATAAAGAGTAGCCAATCACAATGCACTATTTGCCACAATTCAAGGAGGTGTGGCTAAAAAATAGGAAGTGGACAAATAAATCATGCAATTAAAACTTGCCACATGTGTCTTGAAAAAATCTTGATGCTATTTTTCTAGATAAATAGCATTTTCTTAATAAATAAAAACTCAATTGTTGGGTTCATTGAATAACTGATGAATCTGGTTAATAATATTGACCAGATACATCAATCATTAAATGAACTCAAAAAATTAATTTTTACTAATAATGAAGACTAGAGGGTGTATATTTTAACTTTGTCAAAACAAATTTTAAGTATATATTCCAAAATCATTTGATCTTGATCCAATAGTTGAAATAAACTTAATGTAGTGATCACAAAGTATATTTGACACTATTAAACATTTAGTTTTCAAGCATTTAACTTTATCACTATAATAACATAACATGGATTTGAAACATTACATAAACAAGATGTACATTGCAATGTATATATCAACTAATGGTGAATTTCATTTTTATTGGCAGGTTAAATGGGTAAGACTTTTGTATAGTGATTTTTCTGTTTTTACCAAAGACCAAGAACGGTTAATCTCAATGAAAGGAAACAAAAATAGTGCATTGGATTATTTGGAAGGAATGGTTTTAATGAATCAAGGACCCATAAATAATTGGAGATCTTCTTTCTTCCCTTTAGCCGACCATCATAGAATACTTTCCCTTGTAACTCAACATACGGTCCTCTATTGCTTGGAATTTGCCAAATATTATGATGACCATTCTGAAAACAATGTGAACAAGGTAAATTCTATTTTCATATGTTCAATTGTTACTATTACCTACTATTTAATACCACTTTAATTTTACTCGTTGATGAACGTTTATAAGAATAATGTTAACGAGCGCTCTACCCTTTTCATAAACTAAACGGAAAAAATGAAAATAAAAGAAATTTGTTTTCAAATCGTTATGAAATTTAGGTTTTTCTGTCTCTAATATTCCGTCGCTAATTCAATATTTTTCTAGTAGTACAATTATGAGTAAAATACATAAGATGTATAATTACAAAATGCAATGAATATTAGCTAATTAATATTTTTTATGTTTGTGTAGGAAATTCAAGTTTTGCTCCAAGGACTGAACTATATCCCTGGA
The DNA here is from genome assembly GCF_051527215.1 of Medicago sativa. Lineage (NCBI taxonomy): Eukaryota > Viridiplantae > Streptophyta > Magnoliopsida > Fabales > Fabaceae > Medicago > Medicago sativa. The sequence continues at coordinate 26,544,477 of NC_140750.1, forward strand.
TTTCATTATGAAAAAAATGTGTCATTTGTTGAGTTCTTGAATAGAGTCAGAAGTGGAGAGTTGAAGCTTCAATCACAAGGGCTATGGGATGTTCCTCATCCATGGCTTAATATGTTTATACCAAAATCTCGAATCTTAGATTTTAATTTAGGTGTCTTCAAGAAAATTATTCAAAAACGTAACATTACCACAGGACCTGTCTTGGTTTATCCCATGAATAGAAACAAGTAAGTCTTTAATTAACCTTGGTTCACATTATTTTTCTTGTATAAATAGTAATATATTAACATATACATCTCCTCTGTTTTTCTCAAATAATTTATTGGTATATACTTTTAAAAAGTTGAATAAGTTTATTCTATTTAAACAAATACATTTTTTATCCACTATTTAAAAATTATAATAATTTGTATGCATTGTCAATGTAAAATTAGTCACACCGTCGGTCGATCTCAATTCATTATTCGGTATGATTTTTAAATTAGATATAATGAATTTTTTTTTAATGGTCGAACAATTAAGACTGACCAAACGATGCGAAAAATATTTATATTATTAGTACATATGAATTAAATCCTTTAAACATAGCTTGCTAAGTATGATTTTTCCTTTTATTTTCTTTAAAACTCTTCATTCATTTATTTTCCTTCCATTATATAAATTTGTAAAAATTAAAGCTAATTAAGAGGAATTAATTTAATTTTTTTTTCAGATGGGACAATGAGATGTCAGCAACAATACCAGATGATGAGGATGATATCTTCTATGCTGTTGGATTTTTGCACTCAAGTGGGTTTGATAATTGGAAAGCATTTGATGCTCAAAACAAAGAAATTTTGCAATTTTGTAATCATGCTGGGATTAACTATAAGCTATATCTTCCCCACTACAGCACACAGGAAGAGTGGACAAACCATTTTGGTCCTAAAAAATGGAAAACTTTTTTACAAAGAAAATATGAGTTTGATCCAAGAATGATTCTATCACCTGGACAAAGAATCTTCAACAACAATTAAAACCATAGTATATAATATTTTTTAATATTTAATTTCTCTAATGAAAAAAATATTTAGGATGGGACTACCTAGCTGGCTGGTCACAGGTTGTGTATATGATGATATGATCCAAACCTTGATGATCAGAATCATAGCTTTTTTGTACTTTGTAATTTAATTTTGTTAGAGGGTGGGGTTATGTGTTGCATGATTTTGGCACATATATAAATCAGGTTACACATACCTTAGATATGTTAGGTTAACAAAATCATATGTGAAAGGTGGACACGTCTAGCTGTATCTTGCTTTTTTCTTTCTTGTGTGTCCCAAAGTACACATTAGTAGTTTTTCGAGCCTAGTGTAGAGAAATTATATAGTAAACGTTTATATTGAGCATTTTTTAATTATTATATTCAATTATATGTATATCTTTCAATTCTTAATGGGTAATGACTAATGAGAAATGATATGTTGACAACCACTTTTTGACAACGTTTGGACAACTTTCTCTCTCATACTCACATGATGTTGTTATCCTCTCTCTTCCTTTTTCTCTCTCCATTGTTTTTGACCAATAAGAAGCGAGAAAAACAAGGTTGTCAACAAAGTTGTCATCAAATGGATGTCAAAATATCATTACTCATGACTAATGAGTGTGTTTGGTGAATTAATGGGTTCTTTGTCTCTATTTATATTACACTTTTTCCGATTATCTTTATAAACAAAATTATTTTTAAAATTTATTGAAATATTTATGTATCAAATGTATTAATTATTCAATGAAACTAAAAACTACTAGTAGTTTTTACTTATAAATATGAACAGAGAGAGTATTTAATCGTAATAGATTGTTTTGGCTCTCTAATTTTGTACATGGGCATCTCTTTGAGATCCTAGGTTAAGAGGGGACATTATTATTATGTCTAAAATTGAGAGGCCTAGCTGTATGCCATACTCATTCATCGTAGGTTGCTAGATAGATGATATGATAACGCCAAATGCCTTCAAATACTATAATCTTGATCTTCATTGCAAGATCTTTCTTTTTAATTATCACTACTTTACAATAGATTACAATTAATAATAGAATTCTTAATAAGAAAATGATATTACCTTCGTCCCAATTTAATTGACACAATTTTGTTATTCACACATATTAAGAAAAATGTATAAATAAAGGGGAAAGTGAAATATATTGTATTGGGAATGATAAAAGTAGTATTATTTAGTGTTATATTGTATTGGGAATGATGAAAGTTGTATTGAAAATTGAAATGAGTCAGTTATTTTGGAACACTTTTTTTTAGAAAATGGGTCAGTTATTCCGGGACGGAGGGAGTATCCAAGTTTATCTATATTCAAAGTTTGTCCTCGTGAGCTTAGCTCAGTTGGTAAGGACAATGCATAAAATATGCAAAGGTCCGGGGTTCGAACCTCAGCCACCACCAAAAAAATCTATATTCAAAGTTTATCTACATGGCGTTGGGGGAGTATGGAGGAGCATGGAGGAGCATAATATCAAGGGTTAAAGACTTGTTGTATCATTGAAAGATTTTGACACCACATCCTTACATTAAACATTACTATTTTCTTGTGTGAAAACATGACTATTGTCTTGCCTCACTAAATAAATTTTTAAACCAGCCCCATCCTAAATAAAATATATATAAGAGAAGTGACAACAATCTAGTGAATTTAAAACCACCTCACTATTGATTCACAATTAACTCCAACAATCTTACTTTCAAGTATAATATGAATCTCCCACTTCACTATATTTGATCAAGTACACTTGAATCTACCGCCACTTCCCAACCAAATTAACTAAATTATGACTCTAACACCAATTGTCGGAGAGTCAAGAGAGATAACACCAGGAGCTACAATAGGTCAGCTAAAGACATAAATCACTAAGAAACCTCGACATTATATCTAGCCCAAGACTGAAAAACATTCAATATATGAGTCATATTTCATATTTATTCGTTATTAGATTATCCATAGTTCTACTTGTTTAGCTTTACTTTTGGAATTCTTTGAAGTATTTTTCAAGTACCAAAAACAATTTTAGCTCTAAAAATTATGTTTAGTATCTTTTTGAGAAATCAATTTTGAGGACTTAAAACAATTCTACTTAATGATACTATTTGTTGCTTTTGATTTTAGAAGAGATTTTAATACACAAATTTATAATTGAACTTTAAATAAACACAAATGACTTCATTTGCAAATCACTTTTACTCCGAGTCAACTTTACAAAATCAATTCATTAAAACTCAATTATTATCAAAGCAGAACCAAACATACTCGTGTGAATAATATGTCACATTTGAACTGCAACCGATAATTGGTTCGGTTGGTAATCATTCGGCTTATATTTCATAAGAGTAATACACTCTTTAGCATTTCTCAATTTTATTGATAAAAAAAAAAAAATGATGATGTCGTTCTTATAGTGTATTTAATTAGAGTGTAGACACATGAATAATTAGGATGATGAAGGAATAGAACCTAGCTATACGTCTCTCAATTTATGTGAAAGATCAATTTGGGTATATTTTTTAATGTCACTGAATACAAGTAGCCTTGATTATCTATTTTTAAATAAAAGTTTCGATTAGATTCTAAATACTCCCTCCGTCCCTATATATAAGCACACTTTGTCTCTAATAAAATGGTGCTTACATATAGACACGGAGGGAGTATTTTCCTTCTTTTTCCAGCAAAGATAAAATAATGTCCTCGAATAACTAAGTCAATTACAATCAGACAACAAAAATACAAAAAAGAATATATGCAACACTGCACCTCTGAAAAGGAGGATTGCAGTAACGACATCAATTATTATAAAATAAACTTGGCAGAATATCTCAATTCTCAATTCTCAATTCTCAATTCTCAATTCCCATGTAGATAATTTTACCATATGCAATTTTTTTCCACCACTTATATGTTTCTCGTGTTTGGGGTAACTTTACCTTCATGATGAGGAGAGTACTTGTTAATTTGTAGTAGCTTGTACCATAACTTAGTAGGACAAATCGCAGAGTTGAATTATGATAGAATCATAAAGACGATTATTATCTTGTATGAATCAAACTACAGGTCTAGAGGATTATGTACCTGTTTACACTATTTTTGGTGATTCAAATAATATTATCCAAAAATCATTAAGGATTGAATTAAAGTCATTTTTAGGGTTTTTTAGGTTTAGCTATTTATGGTCTCTTTTCTTATGTGTTTGTTGAGAAAAAATTAAATTGTTCTTATTAGGGTTAGAATTGCTTTCAACAACTTTAATATAACAAGTTATGAAATGACAATTTAAAAGAAATAACACTTAAATGTGTTGGAACAAAATGTGTTTAACAATGAACCTTAAAGAGTTTTGATGATAACAAGGTATTAAAAATTGTAAATTGGACTAGCTAATATTTGTTCAAGTGTACAGGACCATAATTATAAAGTTACATCATCATTGGTTCTGAATGAGCAAATAAAGAGCTATGGAAACAACAAAAAATTTGAAGCTTGGACGCTCCTGAAGGCAACTTGCTACTGAAGAGAAAAAGCGCTCCTGAAGTCAAGCTGCTCCTGAAGAAATAGCGCTCCTGAAGTAAGCTGCTTCTGAAGAATAGTGTTTCTGAAGACAAGAGGTCCAGAAGCCACATTATCAGAAGCCGCATCATCAGAAGCTGCAGAAGTCATCTCATCAGAAGCTGCATCATCAGAAGCTGCCTCATCAGAAGCCATTTCACCAGAAGCTGAATATCAACTGGATTTGCAAAGAATCAAGAACTGAAGAATTATCAATGCAAAAGCTGTCTATTGGATTCGAAAACACAAACAAAGGATTAGTGGAGTTTGCAACGGTCATTTCAAAGGTGTTTGAAGGTGTGTGTTTGCAATTTGGACGAAAGCGTTGACATTGTACTTTGTACGAATTGTACAACCACGTTCTCCACTACTCTGTTTTGTGTCTGCGCTTCAAGACAAGAAAACAGCTCCAGAATACGGTCTCGCCTGCATAGATGTTCCTTTGGATAAGGAATGGATTTCAAATTTGTTCTTCATAGGACAACAACCAAATCAGGCAAAAGATCATTGGTGAAAGATCAAGCTTCAACAACGACTCTTTGGTGTGCTGACAATTTCACAACGTCTCTTTCACACCTCTATATAAAGGAGTGAAGACCTAGAGAATTGGTAATGCAAGAACGCTGAACGAAAGACTCACAAGATTTTTACAAGTACCAAACCTCTGCTGAAATTGTTCTGCATTCACTTAGAATTTCTGTGTCTCAAAGTCATATCTTAGAAATTCTTAAGTCCATTGAGTCTGTATCTGATTTGTATTGTGAGCACCTCTGATTGTATATCAAGTGTTCAAACTTAAACAATTTTCTGTGTAATTTTGTTTAGTTAGGAAGTCTCTTGCAGTTGTGCTTGAGCAGGAAGTCTCTTGATTGTGTTCTTGAGCAAAGGAAGTCTCTTGCTTGTGTGCTTGAGCATTGGAAGTCTCTTGCTTGTGTGCTTGAGCATTTGTAATCAGATATTACTCATAGTGAAATCTCCTTGGAAGTGCAAGGGGGACTGGACTACTTCCGGATTGTGGAAGGAACCAGTATAATTGCTTTGTGTCGTTCTTCTTCTCTCTCTCTGTTTTATTCCGCTGTATTTAGATTCTGATCATCACTTCAGAAGCTATCTCACTTAGCTTCTGATCTGTGTATTCAGTTGTTTAGAGAAACGAAGAATTTTTTTTTTTAAAAACACAATTCAACCCCCCTTCTTGTGTTTTTCTCACCTTCAATTGGTATCAGAGCCTGGTCTGTTGTGTAACACTTAACCGTGCAACAGTCAAAGATCTGAGAAAAACATGACTACTCCTCCTCCTAATGGTTCTGGTTCTAGTGATACTGGCTATAAAAATGTCTCACATGATTATAGTGATAGTAAGAAAACCAGTGTTGGAAAAGTTCCAAAGTTCAATGGAGATGCTGAAGAGTTCTCTTGGTGGAAGACCAACTTTTACAGTTACATCATGAGCCTTGATGAAGAATTATGGGATATTCTGGAAGATGGTGTTGGTGATTTAGTCCTTGATGAAGAAGGAGCTGCTGTGGATAGAAAGAAACATACTCCTGAACTGAGGAAACTCTACAAGAAGCATCATATTATCAGAGGAGCTCTTGTCACTGCCATACCTAAAGCAGAGTACATGAAGATGAGTGACAAATCCACTGCTAAAGCTATGTTTGCTTCACTCTGTTCTAACTACGAAGGGAGCAAGAAGGTCAAAGAAGCTAAAGCTCTTATGCTTGTACATCAGTACGAGTTATTCAAGATGAAGGATGATGAAACTATTGAGGAGATGTACTCAAGGTTTCAAACCTTAGTCTCTGGGCTACAAATTCTGAAGAAGAGCTATGTTGCTTCTGATCATGTAAGCAAGATTCTCAGAAGCTTACCTGCCAGATGGAGACCTAAGGTGACTGCCATTGAGGAAGCTAAAGATTTAAACACTTTAAGTGTCGAAGATCTTGTTAGTTCTCTCAAAGTTCATGAGTTAAGTCTTAATGAACATGAGTCTACTAAGAAGAGTAAATCAATAGCTCTTCCATCCAAAGGCAAGTCATCAAAAGCTCTCAAAGTGGTTGAATCTGAAGAGGAAGAACAGTCAAGTTCAGATTCTGACCCAGATGCTGCTGAAATGGCCATGCTCTCAAACAGACTTCAATATCTGGCCAAGAAGAACAGAAAGTTTCTCTCCAGAAGGGGTAACTCCAGAAGCTCAAGGAAAGAAGATCAGAAGGGATGCTTCAACTGTAAGAAGCCAGGTCACTTCATTGCTGAATGCCCTGATCTTCAAAGAGAAAAGTCAAAGGACAAATCAAAGAGGTCTACATTCAAACCAAGCAAATTCAAGAAGCAGATTAAGCAGAGTTTAATGGCAACCTGGGATGATTTGGGTAGTGAATCTGGATCTGATAAAGAGGAAGCTGATGAAGATGCAAAGGTAGCTGTTGGGTTGGTAGCAACAGCAACTTCAGAAGCTGGATCAGATTCAGACTCAGAAGATGAAAATGAGGTATGTCTAAGAGCAGTGCCAAAGCAAAGGTCATGGTACCTAGACAGCGGTTGCTCAAGACACATGACAGGAGACAAGTCCATGTTCCTCAGCCTAACAATGAAAGAGGGAGGAAATGTGAAATTTGGAGGCAACCAGTCAGGCAAGATCATAGGTACAGGAACTATTGGTAATTCCTCTACCTCAATTAATAATGTATGGTTGGTAGATGGTCTTGAACATAACCTTTTGAGCATTAGTCAATTTTGTGATAATGGTTATGATGTGCTTTTTGAAAAACCCAACTGTACAGTAATCAACAAGGAAGACAAATCCATTGTGTTCAAGGGAAAGAGAGTTGGCAATGTCTATAAAATCAATTTTTCTGAACTGGCTGATCAGAAGGTGATTTGCCTACTGTCAGTGAATGATAAGAAATGGATGTGGCACAGAAGGTTGGGACATGCTAACTGGAGATTAATCTCTAAGCTTAGTAAGTTACAACTTGTGAAAGGGCTACCAGACATTGACTATCATTCAGATGCACTCTGTGGTGCATGTCAGAGAGGGAAAATTGTGAAATCATCTTTTAAAACCAAAGACATTGTTTCAACCTCAAGATCTTTAGAATTACTCCATATTGATTTATTTGGACCAGTGAGTACTGCATCCTTATATGGAAGTAGATATGGATTAGTCATTGTTGATGATTACAGCAGATGGACTTGGGTGAAATTCATTAAGAGTAAAGATGTTGCGTGTGATGTATTCAGTAGCTTCTGCACTCAAATTCAATCTGAAAAAGAATCAAAAATTTTGAAAGTCAGAAGTGATCATGGTGGAGAATTTGAAAATGAGCCATTTGAAGCTTTTTGTGAAAAACATGGAATTTTCCATGAATTCTCTTCTCCTAGAACACCACAACAAAATGGAGTTGTAGAGAGAAAGAATAGAACTTTACAAGAAATGGCCAGAACCATGATTCATGAAAACAATTTACCAAAACATTTTTGGGCAGAAGCAGTGAATACAGCATGCTATGTTCAAAACAGGATCTATATTAGACCTATTTTGGAGAAAACAGCATATGAACTCTTTAAAGGAAGAAAACCCAATATCTCTTACTTTCATCAATTTGGATGTACATGTTACATTCTGAACAACAAGCTCTACCTAAAGAAATTTGATGCCAAGGCCCAAAGAGGAATCTTTTTAGGTTACTCTGAAAGGTCAAAGGCATACAGAGTGTATAATTCAGAAACACTCTGTGTTGAAGAATCTATGCACGTTAAATTTGATGACAAGGAGCTTGAAGATAAAACTTCAAAGCAAGGTGAAAGTTTTGCAGAGATACAGGTTCCTGAAGCTACTCCAGAACCTGATCAGATAGCTGAGTCTGAAGACAGTCCAGAAGCTGAACCCACATCAGAAGCACAAGATGAAGCTGCTTCTGATGAAGCACAAGATGGCTCACATCAAGAAGATCCTCCCAGAAACACATTCAAACACAAGTCTTCACATCCTGAGGAGCTAATTATTGGAAACAAAGATAGTCCAAGAAGAACAAGATCACATTTCAGACAAGAAGAGTCAATGATTGGACTAATCTCAATGATTGAACCTACAACAGTTGATGAAGCACTTTCAGATGATGGATGGATCCTAGCTATGCAAGAAGAGTTGAATCAATTTCAAAGAAATGATGTGTGGGATCTGGTACCCAAACCTCAGCACAAGAACATTATTGGAACAAAATGGGTATTCAGAAACAAGATGAATGAGCAAGGTGAAGTAACAAGAAACAAAGCCAGGCTTGTTGCACAAGGGTATAGTCAACAAGAAGGCATTGATTACACTGAAACGTTTGCTCCAGTTGCAAGATTGGAAGCAATCAGGTTACTTCTTTCCTATGCAGTTAATCATGGCATAATATTATATCAGATGGATGTCAAGAGTGCATTTCTCAATGGTGTCATAGAAGAAGAAGTGTATGTTAAGCAACCTCCTGGATTTGAGGATATTAAGTATCCTGACCATGTTTTTAAACTGAAGAAATCACTATATGGCTTGAAACAAGCTCCCAGAGCTTGGTATGATAGACTAAGTAATTTCTTAATCAAAAATGATTTTAAGAGAGGACAGGTTGACACTACACTCTTCAGAAGGACCCTTGGGAAAGATATTCTTGTTGTACAAATATATGTTGATGATATAATATTTGGTTCTACTAATGCATCTCTTTGCAAGGAATTTTCTGAGTTAATGCAGGATGAATTTGAAATGAGCATGATGGGAGAGCTGAAGTTCTTCCTTGGCATTCAAATCAATCAATGCAAAGATGGAGTCTATGTTCATCAATCAAAGTACACAAAGGAGCTTCTGAAGAAGTTCAAACTTGAAGATTGTAAAGTGATGAACACTCCAATGCATCCTACGTGCAACCTGAGCAAAGAAGATGAAGGAGCTAAAGTAGATCAGAAGCTGTATAGAGGTATGATTGGTTCTTTGTTATACCTCACTGCATCTAGGCCAGATATTTTATTCAGTGTATGCTTGTGTGCAAGATTCCAATCAGATCCTAGAGAATCTCATATGACTGCTGTCAAGAGAATCTTCAGGTATTTGAAGGGAACAACTAATCTTGGACTCCTTTATAGGAAATCCTTAGATTATAAGCTAATTGGATTCTGTGATGCTGATTATGCTGGTGATAGGATTGAAAGAAAATCAACCAGTGGCAATTGTCAATTTCTGGGTGATAATCTTATATCCTGGGCTAGCAAAAGACAAACAACTATTGCTATGTCTACAGCAGAAGCAGAATACATTTCAGCTGCAAGTTGTTGTACACAACTACTTTGGATGAAACATCAGTTGGAAGATTATCAGATAACTGCTAACAGTATTCCCATTTATTGTGATAATACTGCTGCTATTTGTTTGTCTAAAAATCCAATTTTGCATTCAAGAGCTAAGCACATTGAAATCAAACACCATTTTATCAGAGATTATGTTCAAAAAGGAATTTTAGATATACAATTCATTGATACTGAAAATCAATGGGCTGATATATTTACTAAGCCTTTAACTGTTGAAAGATTTGATTTTATAAAGAAAAATTTGAACATGCACTTCGTGTCTGATTAAATGTTTGCTTGCTCCTGAATAGGATTTTAGGTTCTGAAGTTAGTTCAGAAGCGGTAGTCCATCAGAAGCTCTTTATTGAGGTTCTGAGGAAAACTCGCTTCTGATGATGACATCAGCATCTGAAGTCCAGAAGCTGGATTTGTTGCTTCTGAATAGTTGAATTAGTGGAAACGTTGGGAGTTACTTTTTAAAGTAACTTCTGGCCCACTAACTTGGTAGTTACTCTGTGAACTTCTTACGTGGCCTGTATGTGTTGGTGTATAACTAAAAGGGCAATGATGATTTAAAAGCTTTGAAAGTACTTTTCACGCGCCCCCAATTTTGTCATTAATGTTATGTTTGTTTGTCTCTTTTGAATTGCAATCGTTTTACTTTTAACACTTTGTCAATTCACACACTACTCACTCACAACAAACACATTTGCTCTCAAACCTTTTGCGAAGTAAGCGCATTCTCTCAACCTTAGAACCCTAAAATCTTCATCTTCTTAAAATCTTCGTCAATCATCAAATGGCATCATCAAGCTCAAAAGTTTCAGAATCTACATCAAACAAGCAAAGCGTATCAGAATCTGGGTCCATCTACAAAGAAAAGACTATGGATATTCCATGGGAATCCTTGTTAGTCCAAATAGAGTCACCAGTGGATTTTACTTCACTCAAGAAGTACGAAGTAAACATGGAAGGTTTAATAGAGACACAGGAGCTGTCTGAGTACTTCAGAATGCTAAATGGGCCAACATTTGTGAACTTGGTCAAGGACTTTTGGTTAAAAGCTGAAGTATACAATGAAAAGCCTGCAAAAGTCGTAAGCAAACAAGCTGGGTCAAAGAAAGGGAAAATGGTCATGGATATGAATCCTACATCGTTTGACAGCTTAGAAATAAGGTCTGAAGTGATGGGCATTCCTATAACCATCACTGAGGAAGTTATAGCTAAAGCTTGTAGAAGGTATGCAGAGGGAAGATTCCAAGAAATAGTCAGGAAGGAAGATGTCCTGCTACAAGGTTACTACAACACTCTTTTGGGTGGGAAGAAAGATGCAAAGCCTTCTGAAATGGAGATTCACAACAGGATGTTGGTGAAATTCAGTAATGATTGCTTCTTTCAAAGAGCAGGAGGATCTGACCAACCCAACAATCAACAGAAGCTAGCAATCTACTTCATGGCTATTCTGGAAAAGATAAACTTCCCAAGATATGTAATGGATCATCTCTGCTGGGCCATAAACGAAAGCATTACAAGAGGAAGAAAACAAGTACCCTATGGAAGATTGCTGTCTGAAATCTTTCATCAAGGAAGGGTGCTGGAGTTCTTAAAAAGGACAAGGAGTGCTTCTGATAAATGTTTCGAAGTCTCTACTGCTGAAAGGACTATCAGTAGCAGGAGCTTACACTCTATGAAGTTCTTCAAAGAAGCCCCTAAAGATGAAAAGTGGTTAGAGATGACAACTGCTGAGACTGAGATAATCAGGGACTTTCCTCCCATCTTTAAGGAAAGCAACCCTGAAATCTTAGCCAATTTAGTAGCTGAGTACATCTTGGAGGAAGATGCAAGCACTCAGGATGAAGCTGCTCCTGTTAAAGTGAAGAAAGTTAAGAGTGCTACTGCATCTGGAGCTGCTGCTGACAAGGGCAAGCAACTTAAAGGTGTTAAGAGAAAGAGAGGAAAGACTGAAACTGTCTACCATAAAGAGAAGTTGGATGAAGCTCTGGACGAGTTAGAAAAAGAAGAAGCTGATCCCAAGTTGAAGAAGAAGAAAGCTCCTCTTGAGTTGAAAAACTCTATGTTTGAAGTAACTCCAGCCATGAAAAGGATGGCTAAGGAATACGCTGTTGATAAGTTAGCAGATAGAATGGAGAAGAAGAAAATTAGAGCTGCTTCTATTCCCATAAAAAGAAGCAAGGACAGATCAGAGTCAGTCATCACAGAAGAGCATCTGAATAAAGCTCTTGATGGGATAAAGGCAAATGAGCACAAGAAGAAGGCATCTGAACTAACCTTCACCCCAATGGTTGAAATAACTTCTGATATGGAGAAAGAAGCTGATGGGCAAGCTGTTCAGATGCTAGCTGAGTTAAAAAGGAAAGAAGCTCAATACAATTTGGAGAGGGATCAAAAGCTCAAGGCTTCAGGTCTGGAGAATTGTGATGAATTTTTCAAGAAGAAGTCCGAAGAAGTCAAGGAAGTGGCTGTTAAAGCTTCAGAAGCGGTTCTGAAAGCACCTAGTACTATCACTTCTGAAGCTGGCCCTGCAGATCAGGTAATCCAGATTCCAGTCACCTCTATCCCCACTTCACCCTCTTCACCATCAGCACCTGAACCAATAGAAGACACTTCTGTCTTAGACAATCTTGCTCTCCACTACTCAGGTGAGTTACCCATAGACAAAGCCTCAGAAAAAGCCTCTGAAACAACTCCAGAAGCAACTGCTTCTGAAAATGTTGGTTCAGAAAACCCTCATCAACAAACACCTGAACCACATAAACCCACAACACCCCCTCAATCACCAATAGCTACCACTGACCCCCAACTCAACACTCAAACAATAACTTCACCACAACAACCACCAACTGAAACTGAACTTCAACCTTTACCTGAACACTCACCAGAACCAACTCCCATGGATGTTGACATCTCTCTAGTCAACGTTCAAGCCTCAACCTCCACCACACACATTGTTTCTGACCAGCCCACATCTTCAAACACACAAACACTCCTTACCATTCCAGTTCCTAACCCTATTCAAGATTTAGAAATCAGTGATTCTGATCTTGAAACCCTTGATCATCCCCCCACAAACATCCTGGAATCTGGATATATTAATTCTGAGCTTCTGACAATCTTGAGTCAGATGCACAATCTGGTGGATCAAAGAAGAACAATTGATCTCACAGGTGCATATGAAGACTCCTGGGCATCTCTTCAGAACCGGGCAGCTGGGCTTATTGAAGAAATCAAGGCCAAATGCATCAGAGTCAAGCAAGCTTCAGTCAGAAGGGTAATGGAGCATGTGAATCAGAGTCTGAGAGTAAGAAGCTCTACACTGCTCCTGGCAAACCAGCCTTTCTTCTTTGAAACGGATTACTTGACCAGAGAAGCAAGGCTGTGTAAGCTTCTGAAGAAACAGATGGCACAGCAGCAGCAAGAAGCTAAAGAAAGGGAACAAGCTCTTCTTCAGAGGCAACAACAACTTGAAGAACTGTTGAAGAAGAAGATTGAAGAAATGGAAGAGATGAAGAAACAACAACAAACCAACCCTTAGTTGCACACCCTTGTGTTTTTCTTTGTTTGTTGTCTGTTTTAAAATTTCTTAGTCCTTGCTTCTGAAACCATCTTGTCTTATTTCTCTTGCTTCTGAATGCTTACTGATTCTGACTGTTTAGCTGCTTCTGACAATTGAATATACATGATTTTTGCTCTGATTTATTTAGTTCATTGCTTAGTATACTCTCTCACGTTTGAGTTTTTCTCATATCTTTTTGTCTTTTGTGCTTAGATTTATTTCAATTTTTTTTGATAATGACAAAAGGGGGAGTATATATGACAAGTATTTAAAGGCTCTGAGCCCCATTAATGACATTTGAATTTTTTGAAAAACTTCTATCATTTTTTACCTTATTGGTATAGGCTATGAACGAAAGAAGGAGTATCAAAATTCAAGTAAAATTAATTGAACCATTCTTCTTATCTATAAGTTAATTCTTTCAATGATTCAATTTTGCTTTTAAGCTCTGATAATATTATTGCGCGAAAAATGAATTTAATTAACCTGGATAGAACTTAGGGGGAGCTTACAAACCTCACCTTAAAGACTATCAGACTCAGGGGGAGTTTGAGCTTACAAACCTCAGAACCCCAAAGTCAACTTGTTAATTAGATTAACAACAATTGATCAATTTTAAATACTTTTGTTTGTCATCATCAAAAAGGGGGAGATTGTTGGAACAAAATGTGTTTAACAATGAACCTTAAAGAGTTTTGATGATAACAAGGTATTAAAAATTGTAAATTGGACTAGCTAATATTTGTTCAAGTGTACAGGACCATAATTATAAAGTTACATCATCATTGGTTCTGAATGAGCAAATAAAGAGCTATGGAAACAACAAAAAATTTGAAGCTTGGACGCTCCTGAAGGCAACTTGCTACTGAAGAGAAAAAGCGCTCCTGAAGTCAAGCTGCTCCTGAAGAAATAGCGCTCCTGAAGTAAGCTGCTTCTGAAGAATAGTGTTTCTGAAGACAAGAGGTCCAGAAGCCACATTATCAGAAGCCGCATCATCAGAAGCTGCAGAAGTCATCTCATCAGAAGCTGCATCATCAGAAGCTGCCTCATCAGAAGCCATTTCACCAGAAGCTGAATATCAACTGGATTTGCAAAGAATCAAGAACTGAAGAATTATCAATGCAAAAGCTGTCTATTGGATTCGAAAACACAAACAAAGGATTAGTGGAGTTTGCAACGGTCATTTCAAAGGTGTTTGAAGGTGTGTGTTTGCAATTTGGACGAAAGCGTTGACATTGTACTTTGTACGAATTGTACAACCACGTTCTCCACTACTCTGTTTTGTGTCTGCGCTTCAAGACAAGAAAACAGCTCCAGAATACGGTCTCGCCTGCATAGATGTTCCTTTGGATAAGGAATGGATTTCAAATTTGTTCTTCATAGGACAACAACCAAATCAGGCAAAAGATCATTGGTGAAAGATCAAGCTTCAACAACGACTCTTTGGTGTGCTGGCAATTTCACAACGTCTCTTTCACACCTCTATATAAAGGAGTGAAGACCTAGAGAATTGGTAATGCAAGAACGCTGAACGAAAGACTCACAAGATTTTTACAAGTACCAAACCTCTGCTGAAATTGTTCTGCATTCACTTAGAATTTCTGTGTCTCAAAGTCATATCTTAGAAATTCTTAAGTCCATTGAGTCTGTATCTGATTTGTATTGTGAGCACCTCTGATTGTATATCAAGTGTTCAAACTTAAACAATTTTCTGTGTAATTTTGTTTAGTTAGGAAGTCTCTTGCAGTTGTGCTTGAGCAGGAAGTCTCTTGATTGTGTTCTTGAGCAAAGGAAGTCTCTTGCTTGTGTGCTTGAGCATTGGAAGTCTCTTGCTTGTGTGCTTGAGCATTTGTAATCAGATATTACTCATAGTGAAATCTCCTTGGAAGTGCAAGGGGGACTGGACTACTTCCGGATTGTGGAAGGAACCAGTATAATTGCTTTGTGTCGTTCTTCTTCTCTCTCTCTGTTTTATTCCGCTGCATTTAGATTCTGATCATCACTTCAGAAGCTATCTCACTTAGCTTCTGATCTGTGTATTCAGTTGTTTAGAGAAACGAAGAATTTTTTTTTTTTAAAAACACAATTCAACCCCCCTTCTTGTGTTTTTCTCACCTTCAAAATGAGCATTCAAAAGAAAGAAGAACGAAAATGAAAGGAAAAGTCCATAATGTAGTAAAGAAAAGGGAAAATAAAGCGGCAAAAAACAGTTAAATTGCAGAGAATCTGCTTATGTCCACTCCTGAACCTAATTGCTCTCATGGCGTGGGTGTTACAGAGCTTTCAGAAATCAAAGATTTCGCCCCTTGTTCTTATTACAAACCGATATATATAGACCTATATAGACCTTGTAGGAAAAAGTACAATTAAGTCCTACGATCTAACTTAAAAGTAGAAATAACTCACTATACTTAGAGCCCTGCACTTGACGTAATTACAAGACACTAGAAAATAACTTTCAACTTGTCAAAAAAAAATTAACTTTCAGATTATTTCTCCTTATCTTTGGTCGAAAACCATATACATACAACACATTAAATCACTTGGTCGAAAATGTGATATGTCGAAGTCTATATGCTCTTGGTCGAAATCCCTTTGCCCTTTGCAGCATGTCGAAATATTTTATTTTTGGTATTAACAGTACCCTAGAAAATTAAATAGGTCTAGAGGATGATGTACTCTAGAGGGTCACAACAGACATAGGATGTGTTAGTTCATAAGTCTAAGTGTATAGTTGTTAGAGCATCCACAATGGAGACATCCATTTTTGGGTTCTTAAATGGGTCTCACGCGTACACATCACTCATTTATAATTTTTTAATAGAAGTACTTAATAAGCACTCAATCCCTCCGACCCATATCTCACACAAAGTTCTTAAATGGGACCCACTAATCAACTATCAATAACTTTATATCACTACATTTCAATTTTTTAATATTAAAAGAGTGCGGGCCCCGTTTAAAGTTGGGGGTCTTAAGTAAGACCTCGGCTCTTCTAAGACCCTGAAAAAGATTATCCCCAATGGGGGTACCTAATAGGTACCGGGTCTTAAATGTCTATGACCCTCCCATTGGAGATGGTCTTATGATCTATATACTTTAGATTAGCACACGGTTGTTAGAGTTCAATTACTTGAGTTAGTAGTAAGTTAGATAAGGTTGAGTTAGTTAATCAGAGAGTAGCCAGATCACATGGTTTACTTGGAAGTCAAGTAACTATAGTTAGTTAGCAAAACCTACTTCATATAAAGGATTATTAGAGTGTGTATTTGATCATGAATTTGACAACTTCTCCATTTTTTTAAGAAGCTCAACTAACCCATCATAATGGTACAATTTCTCCATTCAATAAATTTTACATAATTTTCAATCAAACTCTCTCATTCTTCTTCTAGGTTGCAATTCACTTTACATTAATGTGTACGTTTTAAATCCAACATAGTGGTATCAGAGCTTATATCCAAGAAAGTGAATCTTTCATAATGAGAAAGTTTCAAGAAGATGGCATGACACGACACTTTTCATGTGAATCTTCAAATTCTTGATGGAAAGAACCGGAAAAGATGGTTCAGGCAGATGTAGATGTGTTTTTATTGCAATTCATGATGTGTATGAAGAGGTCACCAATGGCATGGAACCCCTTTATGCAAATGCAATAGACGTGCAGAAAAATGTGCATAAGTGGTTTGTTAAAACGGGACGCGAGAATAATAACAATAATAATAAAAGATAGAATAACTTTTTGATTAAGAAACTATGTTTTCTTTAGATTGAATCTCAATGAAAGTTTTTGCAAAAGTCTACACAAGTCACTGACAGGGCTCTAGATACCAATTGTGAGTAAAAGTGTATTCTCATTGATTCACCGATCTAAGGCTATGTCTTTTATATGTTTCAATTACAACACTGACAGTTTACTTAACAAGCAAGTAATCACTCTTAACAAACTCTAAAACTGCCAAAACTAACAAACTAACTTAACAGAATCACATATATTTTTTACGTTGAAATTTGTCAAAAAAAATAATATAGTATTTTTCATTGAATTCTAATCAAATTTTCATGCATTAATATTTGGCATTTCATGATGAATGAATGATATATACTTTCTTATAACTTTATACTTCTTAATTTTTCAGAAGCTCTACTTCAAACTATAAATTTTTTTTTAGCGGAGAGTCTCTTATGAATTAGAAGCTGATCCATGCATGTTATTCTTTATATTTTTTTAGATATATTATAATGTGTTCGAAAGAATTTATTTAAACTTATTTCATAAGAGAAAATACGTAGATTAATGTTTAGATCCACTTTAAAATTAAGAATTCCATAATATCATATAAATAAAATCTTAATCAAGTTTAGTACAATACTCATTAAATATCAAGGAGCTTGTGCATGGAGAAATATGTTAAATTTTCATAATGTGATGAATATGTGTTCGATTTCGACTAAAAGAAATGTCAATATTTAGTGTCTAGCAGTGACTACAATAAATTACTTTTAGTTGAGGTAACCTATAGGAAAATAAGTATAATGATTCATTAAGTAAGCATTTTATAAATTGTTTACTAATTAAACACATCGTTATTCTACTTTGTACTATCTATCTTTTTTTTGTTAAGGATTTGTACTATCTAACTATTCCGAAACAATTTGTACCATAATTCAAATTCAAAAGCAGAGGGTTTGCAATATGGTGGCATTTAGTATGCACAAAGCACAAATTTGTGCACATTTACAAAGTTACTTTTTCAATGCACAAGTTTTTGGTACACCATTAGATCAATGAGGAGTACCGATTTTATCATGGTCTAGCTGTATTATATTTTTTACATTCTTTATCATGTTGTCTTCAACCTCCATTAGTACTAATTTTTTCAGATTTCAGAATTTTACATTCACACACCACTGATAAAATCCCAACATAAGTTTGTTGTTGCCTGGGCTTAGCATTTTAACAGGATTCAAATAATTGAATGTGTAGAAAAGGACAGGATTCAAATAATAGATTATTGGCTGGGCTTATCAATCCGGTTAAAACGTGTGCATCTTTGCTCATGAACCATTTCGTTAAAGATTCTATTTTTCTGTAAAAGTATTGAATATATTCATATTTTCAACTAACCCATGAAAAATAAACAAACAAGCATTTTCTTCAACAACTCATCCTCTTCAAACTTAGCATCTTGTTTCACATTTTCACATAAAATCTACATATGGTTTTCACATAATTGTACAGAGTTGTATCCAAATGTATTACAGATCTGCATATAATAAGAACAATCAGCAGATAATTGATTTTACAAACTAGATCTATAAATTACAGATCTGGAAAAAAAAACTTGATATGCTTGATGAACAACGATTTTTTATCTAAACTGGAGCCAACGGTTACAGGTGGTGGCGCCGTCGAGAAAATTCTCTGTTGGTGATGAACGACGGTAGCACCACCGCCAGATTTAAGTCCCCATCTTCCTCCACCGTTTATCTTTTGGTTCAACTTTAATCAGATCGTAGAAAATGTTAAAATGAAGATATAGGAATAAAAATGAAGTTTTATGCTTTTGAGTCTGGAGAATGAAATGAATGAAGGAATGGAAAAGGAAAAGATTTTGATTATTTTTTTAATCAAGACAATCTGGAAACAACGACTTGGAATAACATGGTGTTATTGGTTTGGTGAAGACAAAGTAAGAAAGATGTGATATGGGCAGACTACAATAAAGATCAATGTTCTTTTTAATCTAATGGTTCAGAAAATACTTTCTTTAACTTGTGTATGATACACAAATTTGTGCAGTGTGTAGGCTAAATGCCACCTTGCAATATGTTTGGTACAATTAGTACAATCCAAACACCACCTATAAAAAGTAAACACTTCATATGTAGAAATCGAATATCATGAACGTGATTTCTATAAAAAACAAAAATATCATGAGTATGATGGAATATTTAGCAAATAATAATAACATAAAATTAAATCTAGTGTTGGAATAAGAATATGTTTTTGCTTTTGGTGTTTAAGACATAGACCCACACGAGTGCTTTTGTTGTCACAAAGTGTAAAGCAACAAGTTCTATACTAATCAAAATGTTCATTTAATTTTAAATTAAAGTAAACTTCATTAGTTGTCCATGTTATTATATAGTATATTTTTCAAATCAGTATCCTTTACGTGCGCAACTGTGAAACCAATCCCTCGAGTCTTGTGGGATTCAAATGAACGACAAATTCTACCTAAGAGTTTTAACGCTGCTGCATGTTCAAGATTGAATTTGAACCCAAAACTTTAGTTAAGCTAGATGAGAATCATGTCATCTTATCTAAATGCTTTTGAATTGTCTATGTTATTATATATCAATAAGAGGGTTTCATCTTCTGGCATAATATATTGTTAATTATTTAAGCAAGATTTGCTAATAAGTCACCATGATCTTCCCCCCTATAAAGTGAAACTTTTCTTTTTCAATTTTATTATGTTAACCTACGTACTTTGCGGCCTACAAAGGTACCTAAGTTTATTTAATTGAAAGTGCTTATAATTATATACAACAAGCTATGTAACACTTAATTCCAGCTTACAGGCAACAAGGAGACAACAAAAGTTAGGACTCTCATCATTTTGTTGACTTTTTCTTATGCATGATAGTATAGAATATAACTTAATGCTTTACTGGTTCGATCTATGTTTAATTTCTGTGGAAAATCAAGGACAGGATCCCAACATCACACACGGTTACATCATTTCATAATTTTTGTAACTTTTTTAGTTAAACTATTTGTTCCCCAGCGTAATTGCAGAGACTAATACCTAGAGTCAATTAAGATTACAATAGACGTCAAGACTCTCATTTGAGAGTTTGAATGTTTCTGCATTTTCATGCATGATTGAATTCAAACATAGAAACTCTAATTATGGGGGAAAACCTGAAAGATCATCCAAGCGCTCTTGGTAAAATTATTTAATAAATGTATATTTGTGTCAAAATATCCATAATTTTTTTCATTTATTTTACAAATACTTATTTTGTAATGCAAAGCGCTTAAAAACTCTAGGGTGTAGTTGGAAAACTAATCTCAATTATATTTTGAATTTCTAAAACATTCATTATTTGGAAACAAAGAGATTGTGCAAGAAAATTAAGCAAAAGAAAAAATGCTAAAACTAGCAAAAAAAAATCAAATAAGATGGAGTGTATAACTATTGGCAAGAGATTGTGCATGTGCAAATTGCAATACTACATCCGTTTGTTTTTAATTTTAGTCTTCTTAAGAAAAAAAAATCTTCCTATTTATGTTGTTTTCAAGTTTAAGTTAACTATTTTTTATCATATATAAATTTAAGCTAACAATTATTTTAAATATAAATTTATGAATAAAATAGTAGTTAGATGATTGGACCGATTCAAAGGTTTTTAATTTTTTTTAAGAGGCAAAAACGAAATAAATTAAAAAACTCTATTTGAAGCACAAAGTGTGTCTAAAAGGAAGCCAAGAGAGCATACATAACAGACAAGCTAAAAACAATGTCAGGAAAACAAAAGCAAAACATTACAAGGGAGCATGACCCATAGTACACATCAGAGGATTAGACCACCATGAATTGAAGACGTAAAAAAGGTTAGGAATGTGCGACTTTAACCACCACCAAGAATAAATTAATACGATCAGGACTGAACATATTTTTCTCCAATATTATTTTTTGAAAGGTTTTTTTTAAAAGGTTATGATTATATTTTTTTGAAAATGACTATGGTTATATGAGTAAAACAACTTTAAATGGCACCTATATGAAAAATACCTACTCAAATCATGACAACATCTAATCATAACCAAATCTTACTTCTATACCTCTTTTCCGTAAATCCTAAAGTTTGCCGCGATATCTATCTTACCCTTTTCACATTCTATGTCCTAACATCATAATTAGTTTAGTATAATAAAAATACACCTTTTTACCTAAGTTACAAGTAGAATGTTTTTTTTTTGAGAGAAAGTTACAAGTAGAATGTTGTGCTCATAATTACCTTATATGTTGTGCTCAAATCTTACTGTTTTCATGTTGAACTTGTTGTATTGATGATTGTACTCTTGTGGTATATTCTTTGTATACTTTGTGTTCAGTCTAGATTTATTCAATATATTTTGCCATTAAAAAAAAATTGGCTTTGTTTAGTTGGCAACAAGCCCTCTTTTGAATCAACTGCAACCCATAACCACCGTGAGCAGAGGACTTCCATCACTCTTCTTTTGGGTCACGCTATCAAGTCAAAGTCGACCACCGCACTTGTGATTTGGGTCACGCTATCATGTCAAAGTCGACTAGACTCAAGTGCATAAAACGCTCACATCAGGATATATAGCGACGACAACATAATCGACATCCATCTAAATCCAACCAAACATCCCCCAAATTTACGAGGGAAACCCCCACTTTGATGAGTGTGTGTGGGTTTGGGTTTTTCCCAATATTCAAAGTCGGGAGAGGGACAGAAGAAACCCCACTTTAATGAGTTTATGTATGGGTTTGGATTTTATTTTCCGAAAAAACAAATACATTCCGATTTTATAATCCAAAAGCCCCCAACACATGCTTCAAAGTAAAATATACAAAGGGTTTGTAGATTATAAAATCTGAAGTACTTATTTTTTGGCTTTTAGTGTTATGAAACATGGCATCCATGGAAGGAAAGAGGGAAAAGCTTATGAAACTCTTTGTATTGATGAGAATCGGATATTACAAATGATGAAGTTACCCACTAATGGGGAAGTTACAAGCTATATATACTACTTAACTACTAGGTCTAATATGCTACTAGTCTATATTTCCAATAGTCCCCCACAAGTTGGAAGGTGTTCACAACACTTCCAACTTGGAATGAACAATAGAAAAGTACATCAAACAAATGAAAACATAAGGAGAAATGCCGGAAATACATCGGCCAAAAGTAAAGTCAACAACCAAAAACCTATCCAACAAGTAGAAACCACAACTCAAGGTTTAACCGCTTGAAGGATGAAGCATCAAAGCAACGCTTAACCACCATCCGGTAGAAGCCAAAATCAACAAAGCCTTAAAAGGCACAACGCTTAACCATCAAGAGTGTTCAATCACTCAAGATAGAAGCACAAGAAGAAAAGAAGTGCAAGGAAGGGTCATAGTCTACAATGGAAGGAGGTCATATACAAGACCAAAGGTTCCAAAGATAAAAAATGATGCCCTCCAATGCCGAGTCGAGACAAGAAAAACCAAATGCAAGGAAGAGCCATAGTCAACAATGGAAGGAGGTCATATGTTGAACAAACTTCACACCAAAAGTACCATGAAGCAACAAGACCAAGCTTCCAAAGATAAAAGTGATGCCCTCCTATGCCAAGCCGAGACAAGAAAAACCAAATGCAAGCCAATAGAGATGCATAGCCATGTGATGTGCCTTCAAACCATAGAAAACAAATCCATGTTGATGCAACTTCAAGCTATCGGCCAACAAATCAATGCTTCCAATAATGAAGCTAAAACAAATCCAAACAATAGTCCTCAAATTGTCACAATAGTAGACAAACCAGAAGCAAAACAATGGGCCAAACAGAAGCTTCAAAAATCAAACCACTCCAAACTAAGAAGGCCGGTAACAAATGCTAACTAAGGCATGGTAGCAACGTACAAGAGATGTTCCATCAAACACCAACTCTGTGTACAACCAGGTATGGAAACCTCACTAACGATCCAGGACATAAAGACAATCATGAGCTAGAGGCAAAAGAAACTTGCAGAAATCGGAGCTGGAACCATAAGTCTCACCAAATAAGGCAATATCAACAGTGTCAGAACAGAACCAACTATGAAATACTAGGCCTCAAATCCAATTTAACAGTTTTTTTTTTTTTTTTGTGCAATCTGCTCAACTTGAGAATTGCCAAATCAAAGGTATATATGCAGGTGTAGCTCTCATAGATCATCATATTAGCAACCAAATGGAGAAACCAATCTACCAAATGAGAAACCAATACACAAACAGAAGCTACCAAGCCCAAAAATCAACATTACAAGTAGCAATATGCCAAAACTAACACAATTAAGCATCCAAAAAGGAATACTGATGCAGAAACCAGAAGCAATCAAATAACCATTTCAACAATAATAGAGAATCCCAAAATACCATTCCATGATCAATCTCCCAAACTTCAAACAATATTCCAAACTCGGGAGAATAAACCAGTTGCTACAAGATACAAGATAACATACCAAATTTTGATAGATTGTAGCAGAAGAGTTGTACAACGGCTGCAAAAAAAAACTTTCAATGGTATTAACTGTACCAGAAAATGCAGTGATGATGTCGAGGTTCAAGGCAACCGTAGCGTCAACACGTTGATATAGAAATTGCAACAAATCACAACCTCAAAACTTTCACAATCATCAAAACAGATCACAACCTCAAACAGAAACACAACTCCACAAAAGTGCATCCTCTCAACTCCACAAAAGTCACAAAACAGAGTCAGAGTCACAAAACGCCAATATATATTCACTGAAGAGTTTTATCAAACACCTTGTGATCTCAATAGTCAAAGGCTGCAAGAATCAAAGCACCACCGAAAATCTCACAGCACATATAGAACTCATCAAAACAGAATTCAGGATCTCAGATGAAGCTTCAAACAAAGCAACATAATTCGAAAACTCGAATGAAGATGGAACGTAAACTAAAATTGAACAGAAATTGAAGCAAAATTGGAACCAGAACCAAGCGAAAACAGATCGAAATCAATCAAAGACGAATGGATCGAAAATGGAAACGGAATGGCAATCTGAACAGAATCAGGAACTATAATGAGATGCGATGGAAACAGAGTCATGATCGCAAGAACAAGAAGAAACTATATCACGGAATCGCAAACCCTAAGATTTGGGGAAAAACGCAAAACACAAAGTGGAATCACAAAAACAAAATCATGATCGATCAAAATAGTGAAAAAGGAATCGGGAACAGAGAGAACACGAAGGGAAAAAGAAGAAAATCCAAACAGAAAATTGTAATGAGAAGAAAAGGATTTTCTCGGGAAAATGAAGAAAGAGAAAGAAAAGGAAAAATGGAATAAGAAAGAAATTGAAAGTGAGAAAAATGAATTTTCTCTAGAAAATGCAGCGGAAAATTCCTTCAAGGAGGATACCAAATTTGCTCTGATACCATGTTATGAAACATGGCATCCATGGAAGGAAAGAGGGAAAAGCTTATGAAACTCTTTGTATTGATGAGAATCGGATATTACAAATGATGAAGTTACCCACTAATGGGGAAGTTACAAGCTATATATACTACTTAACTACTAGGTCTAATATGCTACTAGTCTATATTTCCAATATTTAGAATCCGAATTGGCGAAAAAATTATTTTTCCACAAAAAATATAGGAGAAAATCTCAATGTGAATTAGATAATCTGAAAATCCAATGACATTTTTTGAATTTTGGAGGATGCGCGAGAAGTGAGTAGGAACGAAACAGAAACTCCCAAACAATTTTCCATAAACTTTTGAAGGGCCTTGCTAACAAGTGTCCCCGGGGACACTCTTTAAGTATTTTAAATTAGGAAATTATTCTTTAAAAAAGTCAAATAGTTCAATTTCCAATGCATTAAAAACATGAGTTTTTTAAAAAAATTATCATTTAAGACCCTTAAAGAGTGCCCCGGAGGCACTCGTTAACATTACCCATTTTTTAATTACAACAGATTTTGGAGTTTTTTTAGGAACATATTTTGGAGTTGGATTTTCTTCTGTAGCCTCTCCGAGGGGAAACCATGTTTAAAATCCAATTTTCTATGATTTAAGATTAAGAATCAATTATGCACAGAATTCTTAAATTCAAGAAGTTTTGCTCACAAGTCTACAGCTTAATAATAAACTTATATTGTTTGTCTTGTCAAATATACATATTTGTAAATGTAAAGATAAATATTAATTTTTTCAGGCTATATCACATTCAACGTGGACTCTCAACAAAGTGTAATTCATTAAGCATAGAGAAAGATCAATCAAATTTGCCCTTTTCCAATATCTCCAACTGGATTATTTACCATGTTTAAATTAACCATATAATGGTGACAAATATCATTTGGAAAACAAAATAATATTATAGGAAAATAAGGAGTTTAAATCCAAGCAAGAACATGTCTAGCTAGCAGTAACCTTGTTGAGGTTCATGGTTTCCTTGTTGAAGCTGACAACAACTGAGGATAACTCATTTTGATGATTATTGTATGCATGATCAGCTCCTTCAATGACATGCAACTTGTGGTTTGATATGATCTTATCAAACGCGTATGCATCTTGAACGGAGTTAATTTCATCGGAAGAACCGTAAACTGTAAGGACCCTGCCATATATGATGTAATTTGACATTAGCATATCTATGCATCAATGTTAAGGGACTATGAAGCAGAAGAGATCAATCATCTTTTGTCCTCGTGATCTTAGCTCAGTTGGTAGGGACAATACATAATATAATATATACAAGGTCCGAGGTTCAAACCCCGACCACCATCAAAAAAAAAAAGATCAAGCATCTTTTCCACTAACCTGCATTCTCTGTCAATATGAAGGCATGCTTCATGTATATTTATACCTAAGCAATCCTTCAAAATTTCTTCAGTAAGACGGTAATCAGAACTTCCTGCAACAATATATGTTCTCAAATGATCATTTAATAAATTATATAGTAATTGAGAGATTGAAAATATAACTTATAAATTTTCATTATCCGCATCGTTCACGTTGAAATTTACCTGGCCTCTTCACATCAATGAAACCGTCCTTCCTAATTCTTTCCAAATAATCTTTACCAAGGCGTTCTTCGATGCCTGCCTTCAGATCATAACGTCCAGAGAGGTTGACAACAGTTTTAATGCCATGATATTTGGATGCATAGAGAAGAACTTCGATACCTCCTACATCAGGACACAAAAACAATTGCTAATAGTTCAATCATTATAGCAAACCTTGGTCAAAAGAAGCAACACCGACAAGTCAACTTTCAAGAACAATATGTGCATGAGTAGTGTTAAGTGTTAGAAGTGGTAACAACTTCTGGTGTATTTTCTTTTGCTTCATCTCATGCTAGAAGTTTGGATAGGCAATTAGGTTTACATACAGGTGCACATTCCTGGTTTTTCTTCAACGAATGATTGTATAAATCGGCACATAAAATCATATATCCAAAAGCATAACTTCATATACCTTATTTTTCATATAAGCAAACAAATCAAGATACCTTTACTGTGTCCGACAATAGCACGGATTACACGATTTGCTTCATGGAAATGTTGAGCAACAGAGCGTAAATCATCCACCTCTGTCCAATAGTTACCATTATGAAACGAACCTTCACTTTCCCTTGAAGAAAACCCATTCATTAAAGTTAAAACAAAGTAAGGCTAATGATGAAGACAATATATCATAAACTTTAGAACGTATTACTCGGTGTAAATGGAGAAATACCACCTAATTTACACAAGAAAAAGGAGATCATTAATATTATTTGTATATTGTAGAATCACAGACGAAACAAACAGTGACAAAATCAGGTCACTGTTCCGGACTAGGCAGAGAACAATTCAATAACGGAACTCGTCACCCGAGCATGTTCAATTATTAAATCAAGACAGCCTGATAAAGATAATAACATGTTCTGTCCACAGCTGCCATCCAAAATAACTGTCCAATTATGGTTTTGTGTCCTAGGAACCGTAATCTTTCTTCTTTAAAGGCTAACTATATGACTCACATCCAGGTACATGATTCTAACCCTAAAAACCTCACACTCAAGACTCTTAATTATTTGATCGTCAGAGTGTTTGCAAGTACACCACCACCTCTATGGAGCAGCCTCTATTCTCAGCCACTCAACTGTCCCCCAGGCCGCATATCTAAGTCTAGTAAGGATCAGTTAGCATCTAACACGGCGATAAAATTATAAGGAAATTGAGTCACTGGGGACAGTATCATAGTATTACAACTAATCCAACCATTTTAAACTAACAACTAGTACTGTAAGAGTAATTCTAACAGTAGTTATTAATAATAAACAAACACGTCAGGCTGCCAGAAACACACTATTTCAATGATTATACTATCATAGGATTCATATTCCATAAGCATATGCATGCTTTAGGCACACCAATCACGCACCTATGATCAACCCCCCCAAATGGAACAAGCTTAAAGCATTGTCGCAGACACGAATAGTGCACACGCTTTCTATTGAAAGTGTTGGTGCTACATAGGTCATAAACTACATGAAATCACAACAATCCTATATATATTCGCTTAATATGGTTGTGTTCAACATTATATTCCACCCATCCCAAAATATCTAAGCTATTGTCCCAAAATGATTTGGCCCCTTTCAGTTTTCAATACAACGTTAATTACTTTTGTGCCTTGATCAGCTAGATCAATTATTTGCGACCAATGTAACAATAAACTTACCCATTTCCTGAAAAGTCAAAACGGAAAGAACTAATTCGTGCCTTTTCCAATGCAACAGCAAGGTTCATTATGAGTTTGGTATCCTACATTGGAAAAAACAAAACATACAAATTAATTAAAATAATCTAGTAAAACAATGTATGCATACATTTAAGTAAAAAAGGAAAAAGTAACTAACTTTGGAGCAACGAAAACCATGACACAAGATAACAACGTCGTTGCTTGTTCCAGAAGTTTCATGTAATACGCCAACAAGTTTTTCACCGTTTTTGTTCGGTATTATGATTCTTTGATGATGCTCAACAGCTGGAAAAACACCAAATGAGAGATAAATCTTTCGTCCATTTTATTTATTTTTTTGAAAAAATTATATATAATGTAGGAAACTAACATGGATTTTGTGCAGCTAGGGACATCCTCAATTCACTGAAGCTTCAAAATTTCAGAATTTGAAGAGTAAGATTTCTATCTACAGGTGAAGTTGAATGAGAAAGCCAAAGATAGCAAAGAAACAAATTAAGATTAGAAAGGTGGAAAAGCTAAGCAATGCAAATGTGCAACAACTAAACAAGTAAAAGAAATGTTATCAGAATTTGACAAAATGCTTTCAAGAAAAGGAGTAAAAAAAAAAAAAACCTATTTGATGGCTTCCACTGTCCATCCTCACATTCCAACCTTTCATCAACTGCATTAATCAACACATGTTTTCATTGTACCAGGTACGTACAGAGGCGGAGCCCCTTTAGGGCTCGGGTGGACCACGGTCCATCCCATCACACAAACTTTAAAAAAAATTATAAGGGAAATTACTGAAGTATTATTCACTTTTAAATAAAATTACTTTGCGGTCCACCTTCTTCTTCATCTGAGCATGTTTTAGTAACACCCTTTCAAGTTACTTAAGGTATGTAATTTAATTTTTCTGAAGGTCAACTTTGTGTTTAATGCTTGTTAAAACATAAATTTTGTGTATATATATTGGAAAATGCTATTTCTCTAGAAAAATAGCATTAAAATTTTTTCAAGACAAGCTGACAAGTTTTAATTGCATGATTTATTTGTTCACTTCCTATTTTTCAGCCACACCTCCTTGAATTATGGCAAATAGTGCATTCTGATTGGCTGTTCTTTATTCTTGAAGAATTCTTGATGTTATTTTTCTAGAGATATAGCATTGCTCATATATATTATAGTTTATTTTGTTGGCCCACCCAAATTTTTTTTCCTGACTCCACCACTAACATCCATGATTCCAAATAACACGACAAAACACAAGAGAACACCGTCAAATGGACGTGGACCTCACTGCGAAAAGCAACATCAATACATTGTCCCACATTTGGATTACTTTATAAACACCTGAATGGCTGTTTGAGAAAGCTTACAAAAATATCTTATTGTGTGTTCATAAGCTATTTTCAACTAGTTTATATAAGTTTTCCATAATAGCTTAATTAGTAAAATAGATTACATTGGATAGCTTATATTAGCAAACATAACGGATAATTGATAAACTATCTTATAGCTGATGAGCTTATAGCGAATAGCTTATAGAAGATAAAAAAGACATAAAAAATATGTTTAATTAATAGTTATTATTTTTTTAAGTAAGATAAAAAAGACAGTCCAGTGCATTGAAGTTTTCGCATACACAGTTTCAAAAGGGGTCCCATTATTTGATGTATTGTAAGCATCACTATCCTATTTTTTACACTATAATGTCGATGAGAGAAATTATATTTGTGAGTTAAAGCATCGTGTAAACTTGTTTGTTGCTTAATCTACATTTTGTTAGCCGAAATTACCACATAGTGGTTAAGAAACCCACAAGCAACATTAGGTAGTGATGTTTTTTTTTTTTTTTTTGACAGTAAAACATAGCTTCATTCCATAAAACACACAACATTACAAAGGGCTAATGCTAATATTGAAAGGGCATTACCCAACAATTTTTTCAGAGTAAATTCTAGAGAGGTAGGCTACTGAATCATGATGTAAATTACACATACTGTTTGCAGAGAAATGTGAGGACTTAAACCAACAACCATATCCAAATAACCAATGCATCAACACTGTCCATCCGCTGATATTGACAAAGGAAATGTGAGAATCCACAGTCTTTCTTTCTATCCAGTTAGTGATGTTAATTTGTGGGTTAAGTAGTTCAATTGTTTGAGCTAAAGAAAATCGAATTTGAGGTCTTAAGTTCAAACATAGACGAAAGAGAAAAAACTAACATAACAATTAGACGTCGAATGTTCATATTCAAGAAAGGTTTTGATGACAACTCTATAGCTTTAATAATAAAATTGGCTTAAGTGCATTTTTGACACCTTAACTTCAAAAAATTTGCGATTTAGTACACGTAAAGATAAATTTGTTTTCAGGCTATATCAAATTCTCAACAGAGTTTAATTCCTTAAACATAAAGAAAGATAAATCTAATTTACCCTTTTCCAATATCTCCAACTGGATTATTTACCATGAGGAAGGTGTTTGAATTAACCATTTAATGGTGACAAATACCAAGCAAGAACAGGCCTAGCTAGCAAATTGTAGTGGTCACACACCCCAATCCCTAAAGCAAACAAATAAGAAGAAAAAAGAAAAGAAGAACAAGACTATGCAACTAGAAAACACAACAACTTTCTTCAATTTGTTGTGGTCAATGGTTTCTTTGATGAATCTGATGACAACTGAGGTTAACAAATCTTGATGATTGTCGTACATATGATTAGCTCCTTCAATGATATGCAGCTTGTGGTTTGGTATGATCTTATCGAACTCGTATGCATCTTGAATGGGGTTCCGCAAGAACCATAAACTGAAAGGACTCTGCCATATATGATGTAATTTGACATTAGCATATCTATGCATCAATCTAAGTATGTAGCTACATAAAATGGTATGAGACTGAGAGTCAATCTAAGTTCCGTTGACCTATCCGCTATCATGTCACTCGGATTACACTCTAGAGGTTTAATCTGGGAGTGACTGGTGCGTATTAAGAGCCCCACGTCGAATGAGATATGACTCAAAAACTATTATATTAGAAGTTTTATCTCTCACCTTACAAGCTAGTTTTATAAGGGTTGAGTTAAATTCAACCCAAATTCTAAGAATTACTTTGGAAACACAAAATGTAGTTAAATTCAACATCTACACACATGTCCTTAAACAACAAATGAATGGATCTAAAAGCAGAAGAGATCAAACAGCTTTTCCACTAACCTGCAATCTTTGTCAATCTGAAGGCATGCGTCATGCATATTTGTACCTAAGCAATCCATCAAACTTTCCTCAGTAACACGGCTGACACATGTGATGACATTCAATTCATTTATTTTTCAAAAACTTACCAATGCCTTCAATGGTTCTCTTCAGATCAAAACGTCCAGAGACGTTGACAACAGTTTTAACGTCATGATATTTGGAAGCATAGAGAAGTACTATGTCACCTCCTGCATCAGGACACATAAACAATTGCTAATAGTTCGATCGTCCTAGCAAACTTTGGGGGAAAGGACACAACAAATTTGAGAAGAAGGGATTGTTCAGAAGAAACTACACCGACAAGTCAAATATCAAGAACAATACATGAAATGCAGTGACACCCGATTAGAATAGTTTTTCCTTACGAACCTATGTTTGTGTATAATGCTAAATTGCTAATACTTAACAAGTAACAAAACAACTATGTTAAAAATAAAACATAATGATCAAGTTCATCTTTGGCATGGTTTTGCAAGGTTTCTTTTCATTTTGAGTTATTGACTAATCTCATGCTAGAAGTTTGGATATTCCTGGTTTTTCTTCAATGAATGATTGTATAAATCGGCACATATAATTATATATCCAAAAGCATATATGGATATACCTTTTTCTTTCATATAAGCGAACAAATCAAGATACCTTTACTATGTCCGACAATTGCACGGATAACACGATTTGATTCACGGAAATGTTGAGCAACAGCGCGTAAATCATCCACCTCTTCCCAAAAGTTATCCCTCGTATACGTACCTTCGCTTTCCCTTGAAGAAAAACCCACTAACTAAATTCAAGACAAAGCATGGCTAATGATGAAGACAAGAAATCAGAAACTTTATTACATATAACTCAGTAAATGAAGAAATACCACTTAATTTAAACCAGGAAAAATGTTCACTATTTGTAGAATCGCAGAAGAAACGGTGACAAAATCAGGTCACTCTTGGAAGGTTTTCATCTAACACCGCGATAAGATTATAAGGAAATTGAGTCACTAAAGATAGTATAATAGTAGTACAACTAAACCGACAATCTTAAACAAACAACTAGTAGTTTTGTAACAGTAATTTCAGTTATCATACTATCATATTCATCCATCCTATATCGAAACTCAAAACATAAACACATGCCTTGAGCGCACCAATCACGCAGCTATCGAATTCAAGTTAGTTAGCTTCAGAGTTTGTTAGGCTCTATCTATTGCAGCCTGAGTATATAAACTAGCATCCTATGTTTTAGAAATCACATCTGATGAATGCAATCAATTTAACAAATTCTTCTCTGGATCATCAATATCATATCAGAAGTTTTTCTGTTTAAATTCTTTCATTGATTCATTTCATCTTCATTCTGATTCTCTTGCATGCTGCAACAGTCACTGTTGAAATTCAACCAATGGATCCTTTCTTTGCTCTAATTCTCCTAGTCTGATGCTCGTCACACATCCACTCACCGGAGAAAGTTTCTGCACCTGGAAACATGCTATGAAAATGGCGTTAAACAGCCGCAACAAGATCTGTTTCGCTGACAAAACCATTGCACACCCACCAGAAAATGATGATCGGTATCATTTGTGGCTACGCAATAAAAACATCGTGGTGCCCTGGTTGTTGAATTCGATCTGGAACCAAATCACATCAACTGTCATCTACACACCTACCGCTTGTGATATCTGGACAGATCTTGAAGAATGCTTTCAGCAATTCAGCCGATCAATGGTCTTCGCATTTTTCAGCTCTGGTGTGAACTCATTGAATGCACTCTGGGATCTCTCTCAATGAGCGATTAGTCATGTTACTGGCCGAATTTTACTACAAATCTTTAAACAAGTTTGTCACATTACCTAATAAACACCAACGTAGGGGTTTCAGCTGTAGATACTATCACTCTAGGACCTAACTTCACTCTGAACAATGGATTCTACACCCCTACTTTTCATGTCAAATTTATTTCTATCAGTTCTTTACTCTCACATTCTAACCTTTCGATTAAGTTTTCTTGATCAAATTGTTCGATACAGGACACAATAGCACAAGTTCAAAGTCATAAACTATAAGCACTGCTGGAGACATGGACAGCGGACACGATTTCAATCAAAAGTGTCGGTGCTATGAGTCATAAACTAGATGAAATCACAAAAATCCCAAAAAAGTAAAAACTTAATATATCCTTATTATATTTTTAATGGATGGATATCCGTCTAAGCCATCTAGTAAAGTATAATAATTTCATCCATATGGTTAATGAATTGAACATTCTCAACAAATTATCAAAAAAATTCAGAGATAATTTCACAAACAAATAGTAAATGTATTCATATATATATATATATATATATATATATATATATATATATATATATATATATATATATATATATATATATATATATATATATATATATATATATATATATATATATGGTTGTGTTCTGAATCATCATAAACTTACCCACATCCAGAAAAGTCAAAACGGAAAGAACTAATTTGTGCCTTTTCCAATGCCACAGCAAGGTTCACTATGAGTTCCGTATCCTAAAATTGAAAAGAAAAAAACTTTGGATTTAAATTATATACACGTAAAATATTTTACATGCATCAAATGATATTCTACCACATCATTTAATGAATTTGAAAACATATCGGTCGTCATATTTGAAAACATATCAGTCGTCATATTCATTATTAATTTTTTTTTTTACAACATTGTATTTGTTTTTTTTTTACAACATTGTATTTGTTTTTTTTTACAACATTGTATTTGTTAAGTAACTTTTTTTTTTTTGAAGAAGCTAAATTAGCCCACCCAAATTGACACAAATGAGGAATCGAACCTGAGACCTCGAGGAGGAGCACACTCCCAGGTCTCAAGCCAATACCACTAGGCCAACCCAAGTGGGTTTTTGTTAAGTAACTTACTATGTATAGAAATTAAACTCAACAAACTTTAGAGAATAAATTTAAGTAAAAGAAAAAAAAGAAACATACTTTAGAGCATTGAACACCATGACACAAGATAACAATGTCGTTGGTTGTTCCAGAAGTTTCATGTAATATGCCAACAAGTTTTTCACCATTTTTGTTGAGTATTATGATTCTCTGATGATGCTGAACAGCTGAAAAAACAAATGAGAAAGAAATCATTCATCAATTCTTTATTTTATTTTTTTCATGAAAATAATTTAACATTTAATGTAGGAAACTAACTAACATGGATTTTTTGCAGCTAGGGACATCTTCACTTCACACTTGTTTTCAAGTTTAGTATGAAATTTGCTGTCTGAAAATGCAAATGAGTTTATTTATAGGGGACAATTGAATTGCATTATCTATCTTGATAAGTGACTTTGTAGTGGAAAGGGTTGTTACGTAGGAAAAGAGCAAAGTGAGGGTAGCGTACCAAATTAATAAGAAAAAGAAAAATATTACACGTAAAAACAAGTAAGAAAGAAGAACAAAACACCAAATTAATTTCTGTAGCACGTGTTTAAATAAATGAGCAAATAGTCACTTTAGTCCCTCGCTTTGCACCTCACTGTCACACAGGTCCCTGACTCAGGATTAAATACAAACAAGTCCCTGCCTCTACACTTCCGTTATCACTTTAGTCCCTGCCGTTAAAAAAGTCTGTTAAGTGATGATGTGGCACGCTGACAAGGAGTATGACGTGTCACAGGGACTAAAGTGAAAGTAAAAAATGGTCACTTTGGTCCCTGAATCGAAAATCAATATCCTCAATTTACTGTTAGATCCCTGACTGTGTATACTTACTGTCAGTTAGGTCCCTGAATCGAAAATCAATATCATCAACTTACTGTTAGATCCCTGACTATGTATACTTACTGTCAGTTAGGTCCCAGACAGTAAAAACGAGTTTTCACTAAGATCCTTGGCAAGTTGTTAGTTTTAACATGCTACTTACTAACAACACTAAGGTATCTGCGCTAAATACCAAAATATTATTATAACACATAAAAATGATTCTATAGTTTAATAACAAATGTTTTCATAACATAACTATTAAGTCATTAATGTCAATCATAGAGTAATCAAAAGATTGCACCATATTTGGGCATATAATTCAACAAGTCATTACATAACGATTCAGCAAAATATTAAACAAAATATTGCACCACAGTTGTGCTTATAATTTAGTAATTTCGGTACATAAATAAACTAACAAACATCACTTAGTTGGCCTTGGACCCCTTGGAGTAAATCATGGAGTTGGCATGAAAGATGTAAGCATTTGTTGTTTATTCAGACGTGCATTTGGATTTTGACCCCTAATAGGTGGTGGCCTAACTCCAACCGGTGCTGGATCAAAAGTTCCTTGTCCAATTCCTATTGGTTGTGGTCCTTGCACGTTCACATCAAATAATTGCTCTTGTGTTTGTGGGGCATATTGTGACAAATCTAAAGTAACTTATTCTCCTTGACCCTCATTGTTGGGAGGTGGTGGTGGTGGAATCCAATTGGGAGGCATAGGCATCACACCTTGATTAGTGCAGCCGAACCTATTGTGATTACCTTCCAGACCACGCCTTGAACATGTTATCACTGGATATGACCTCCGAATATTACCTGAACTGGAAGGACCCTCGGATGCATCTTTCCTTCTTTGTTTCTTTGGCCTTCCAGGTTGTCTTCTTTTTGGTGCAGGCACTGGTTTCACATAAGCAGTTTTTTCCCAAAACTCTTCACCTTGTGTTGGCTTTATGAAATGCTCATATGTTGCATTGTATGAGCCCAAAGTAAGCAACCCATGACAATAATTTTCAGGTTTGTCATGCCTCCATGCAATGGCTGCTATTCCATGAACACATGGCATGCCTAAAACAAATTCAAACAAATTCATCATTCAGTGGTAATGACTAATGTTTATGGAACCTGTAGTGTAGAACTTGTTCACACTTAAATCATATATGTTTTTCTTTTGCAAACAGAATAGGAGTTCTCTATATATACTAACTAAGAGAAATATAGAGTTTCAAAGACAAAATGAAGAAATTTTGCCCTAAAGCTTCTTTTATTTTCCTATACTAAATCCACCTAAACTCAATAAAAAAACCTCCTATGTTCCTAACCCAAACCAAAGGCAGGAACTAAAACACAAACAACACTTAACAGCATAGAGAGAGCTGAAGAGCCTATAAAACAACACAAAAAAACGCAGACTGCTGCACCATAACAGAAGTGCACTGCAGCCTGCCTACAGAACACAAAAAACGCAACTCAGAAGCACACAGACTGCACACAGCAACTCAAACAGAAATTATGTAGAACCTGCACCCTGAAATTATGCATATGCGCAACAAGAAACTATGATCGGTACGTTGTCCACCTTTGGATCGGTACTAAAGTATGCCTTGGTCCATGACTCCTTAGGCCACTTGTTCAAATATGCCCATGCCTTCTCACATTTTCTCTTTATCCTCTCCATCACTGTGTTGAACTGGGATGGTGTAGAAGCTCTTGCAGCCTCCCAAACTGCTCCTCTTAATTCTTTGTCTTTCCATTGCTTAGTGAAATTCCTCCATAAGTGCATGACACAATACCTATGTGGGGCTCCTTTCATCACTTCTTGTAAAGCAGGGATAAGACCCTAAGCATACAGAATAAACAAACACAACATTAAAATGGTCATTAGCATAATTCTCTTTAGTCCTTGACTGTGTATACTTACTGTCGCTAAGGTCCCTGACAGTAAACATTTACTGTCACTAAGGTCCCTGACAGTGTACATCTACAAGTATAAAAATAAGCAGTACTATAATTCTCTACGTACCTTTTGCATGTCACTCATGAACCCAGCCATGAACCCTCTCTTACAAGCTTCCAAACACACATAAAATCTCTTAAATTGTGGAGGACCTTCGAGTACCGGTGTGACATTAATTTTAGTTGTTGTACCCGGATTACTCCTTTGTAACTCAGCAGCATAGTCCCAAACAAGACCTTATTGCTCTTTGAAATTCCCATCAACCTTGGTTCTCGCTTCTTTCAGTGACCTAAACAACTTTGTATCATTGATTTGCATCCCATACTTTGTTTTGAAGTGATCAAATGCCTCTGTATATGTGATTTTTGGAGACTCTTTAATCTTTTCTGTAAGCATGGCAACCACCCACTTCCTCCTTGCTTCAGAGCTTTTAAAGTCAGGACAACAAGTGTGCAATGGCTGGGGGAAAGTCTTGATTTGAAAACTTTTAGTTACTTTACTCCAAGCACAATATATCATCCAATTGCATGTTTCATCCTTGCATACGACTCTGCACCTTTCTTTGTCATTTTTCAACCACTTTATATCTCTTCCATGGTATATGGTGAAGTTCCTCACGGCTTCTTTGAAAATATCCAAAGTTTCAAATTCCATTCCTATCTCCAAGTGGACTTGACCAAACTCTGCATTTAAATTAAACTGAGGGAACACTTCTCTTCCATTTCCATCACCTTCATCATCGGTACTAATAGGGCTCCTTAGTTCTTCAGAATGGTAACTGTCATTGTCGTTAGGAAAATCATTCTCATCGACATTCTCTTCAACATTGATACCCGTGCCTTGTCCTTCTGTTGGTCTCTTGTTCCTTCTTCTAGATGGTTCAGGTTTCAAATCAACTTCCATGAAAGTATCATCATCTCCACTAAAATATGAAGGTGAGTAATCAGAATCCTCATCGGTTTCATATTCTTGTGCATCATCATGAGCTTAATCTTCATTAACTGTTTCACCTTCATTGGCATCAACTACCCCTTCATTAACATCAATTTCGGCCTCAACCACATTCTCATTAACAACATCAGCTACACTTTCATTAACAGCATCAGCCACAATTTCAACCTCATCATCAACAGTCACAACTTCAGGTTCATGAACTGCCTCTTCTGGTGCAACAATATCTGGTTCAAATATTGGATGCTCATAATATATATGAACTTTGTTGCCACAACGACGGGTGGTGTTACCCAAATCCAAAATATCGGCATCTTCAATAACTTGAAGGTAACCTCTACAGTCAGGAACCAACCACCATATTTTTTCAATACCCGCAGTTTCCACATAGTTTTGCCATCTCTTCCAGTTGATGCTTGCTAAGGTAGTCAGTGTCATACTCTTCCCAAACACAAAATTGACCATTTACATACTGCATGTTACCATTACCATATCTTTGAAAATAACCACCATGATGCAAAATCAGAGTTGATTCCATTCTAAACACAAAATAACAGATACATATGTTAACAAAAAAGAAAAAAAAACTTATAACCCTTATATTCTTAAACATAAACTTTTTTCCGGCAAATATTAATTGGTTGAAACATAAACTTTTGATTCTTTTTTTTTTCTTTCATCATTTTATTCGTTAATTGTTTATGGAAATCAAATCTATATTTTCTTCCATCTTTGGAACCCAGGGGTCATTACGAGGATGACAAGCACCGTGAAGCAAAGTGTATGACCATTTCAAGAGAATGAAAAACAATGTCTCAACAAAAACTTGTAGCAAGTACACAACTGATATTTTCAGTTCTTTAATGACACAGCTTATAAAAATAATTAACCCTAAAACCTAAAATAAACATAACAAAAACAAATAAACCAAAACTATCAAACATTAAGCATAAGAAACATGAAAAGTTATGATTTTGCATGATCAAAACAAGTAAAATCATAGAATTTGTTGTTCACTGACCTTATGATGTTCATGCGCGACTTTAGCAAAAACAGAAGGGTACATCGGCGTGATGAGAAGAAGCCACGACGGCGACGGCAGACGGCGGAGTCGCAAGTGTGGTGGATGATTTCAACGGTGAGGGTTTTGAGTTTTCAGTTCAAGGTGTTTTTTTATGGGAAGTTCAACGTGTTTTTGTTCTTGTTTTGTGTTTGTGTTTGTGTTTGGAGGGAGAAAAGAAAAGAAATACCCAATGGTTATTAATAAAGTGACTTTTGAGTTTTTTTCACTTAAGTCCCTGACACATCATATGCCAAGTCAGTATAACACATGTGCCACATCATCACTTAACAGACTTTTTTAACGGCAGGGACTAAAGTGATAACGGAAGTGTAGAGTCAGGGACTTGTTTGTATTTAATCCTGAGTCAGGGACCTGTGTGACAGCGAGGTGCAGAGCCAGGGACTAAAGTGACTATTTGCTCTTAAATAAATGTTTGATTTTATGAATATTTCATAAAGTTCTTGATTTTTTTTTTGGTTACATAAAGTTCTTTGATTTCACATATTAATATTAGTTATTAGAAGATTATGTTAGGAACTAAATTAATAGTAAGGGGATGACTTAAAGAATAAAATTGATAGGAAATCGTTAAAATATAAGAAATTAATTGATAATATAAGTGGTTAAATATAGAGACCAATCCCAAATTTCTAATGCGTTGAAGTGGTAAAGCAACGCTCATATATGTTAACTCATTTGAGTTAGTCTGGTATATTGATTTGGGATCCGGAAGTGTACTCAGTCAGAGATATTTTTGTAATATTTATAATCTCATAAACCTATTTGAGAAAGTTCTACAAAGTTAGAGACTAATTTGGTGGTTTACACAAAAACAATTGTCTCAAAATAAGTATTGTTCTTCAATTTTCATTGTAATTATATTTTTCAATTGTATCATCAAATTGTTTCGGTGGTGAAAACAACACAAAAAATATTACTTGCATTATATTGTCAATCCAATATCTTAAACTGGAATTCTACTTGAGGATACGATACTTCGATAAATTGTAGAAAAAACTCTACTTTGTTTTTCGGTGTTGAAGATTTTAGCTAAAGATTAGTGCAATTTTACGCCTAGAAACTTAGGTGTTTAAGGTCCAAAATATTGAATCAAAAGAGGGTCAATACATTGTCGTATAAAGTTCAAAGAAAATAGATATTGAAACCGAACAAATATTATAGCATACTAGGATATTTTTAAAAAGAAAAAGTTCGAGAGGGACAGTAGCCTTTATTAGTCCTCCTTATACCTCCATCCCTGATAGAGGGATACAAAATCTTGTAAAAAGTTTAAATGAGTTCAGGAGGGACAGTGGCCTTTGTTAGTCCTCCTTATAGCTCAATCTTTGATGGAGGGATAAAAAATTGCAAAATGTTTAAAAAAGTTTGGGAGGGATAGTAGCCTCTATTAGTCCTCCTTATAGCTCCATTTCCTAATGAACCTAATATCAGAAGTTACTATATCAGAAGCTAACAAACGTCTACAATTGTTAATCACTGCACTATAATTAGAAACGTCACTTTAACTACCATAGAGACTATCCAGCACAATTTGGGAATCAACCTCAAAGTCCACAATACACAACTGAAGGTCACGAATCCACATAAGAGCCAATAACAGTTCTAAGGTCTCCCCAAATCCACATCAAGAAGTGGAGACAACCACTTTGTTTTGGCCATCACAAAACGACCCTCTTCATCCCGAATACACATGTCAATTCCAACTCTATTCAGCGCATGAGAAAAGGAAGCATCAACATTTATACCTCCCGGGACTTGGTTTTTGCCACTACAACACACCCTAGGTGTTAGATTGCCTAGGAGCATGATTGCACATGGTTTGGGCATTCATCCAACTAATGAGGATGGAATCTGCCCGTTAATAAATAGATTGAGTGGATTCAATAATATTATTTCAGACCTTTTGTTCCTATGTTTCCAAATAGGAATCAGTGTGATATTGGTGGAATTAACATGTGGCGGAAAAGCACCATTTGCTAGCCATTGACAACCTGATATACTTCAAATATACTTCAAATTATGAATATTCCAAAAATAAAAAACTTCATGAATCTATGAAAAAAAAAATTATTGCTTAATTTAGTTCTTACAAGCTCCCATGAGTTGACGTTTGTCCTAGTTGCTTATGTAACCCATAAGGAAATTGTTCTTCTCCCTTTTGTTTTTGCTCATTCACAGATCTTAAAAGTGCCTACGTGAGTTAACTCACACTGTAAAATGCCCAAAGTGAGTTAACTCACGTTGAAAAAAGCCGAGCATGACTTAACTCACGCTGGGCATAATTA
The DNA here is from genome assembly GCF_051527215.1 of Medicago sativa. Lineage (NCBI taxonomy): Eukaryota > Viridiplantae > Streptophyta > Magnoliopsida > Fabales > Fabaceae > Medicago > Medicago sativa. Next base: position 26,585,778 of record NC_140750.1, read on the forward strand.
AGGGAATGAGCAATTTTGAAAGGGAGAAGAGCAATTTCCAACCCATAAATGTCCAATGGACTCCACATTAACGTGTTGATATGTCATATGCTCAACTTAGGGACTAAAATGTAAGTCCATCCCGCCATTTAGGGGTGGACATGAAATACCAAACCTACCGAAAACTCAGTTTAATCGACAACAAAATCAGGATGCGAGCAGGTCTTTTCTGTTAGTGTAAGCAATCAGTTTTACACTTTCATTCACTCACTTGATACACTAGTTTTGAGAAATAAGAAAAAAAGAATAACAAAATAATGAAAAGAGAATGGAGAGAAAATTGAGATAGATTCAAGAAGAATTCACTTCAAAATACACCACTTGTTATTTCTCATTAACTTATTGTTATTTATACATCATGTGGTGAAGCTAACTTGCTTAACAAGCAAAGTAAAAACAGAAAAACAAACTAATTGAAAGCAGTTACAATCTCTAACTTCTTATTTATTACTTGCGAGTGACATTTCATGGTCTTGTGTTCATATCCAAGCAAGAACAGGCCTAGCTAGCAGTACCCTTGTCGTGGTCAATGGTTTCCTTGATGAAACTGATAACAACCGAGGATAACTCATCTTGATGATTATTGTATAGATGATCAGCTCCTTCAGTGATATGCAACTTGTGGTTTGGTATGATCTTAGCAAACTCGTGTGCATCTTGGACGGTGTTAATTTCATCAGAAGAACCGTGAATTGTAAGGACCCTGCCATATAGGACGTAATCTAACATTACCATATCTATGCATCAATACCAGTAAGTAACTTGTTAAGGTCAAATAGAATCGTCGCTTCTTCATATATCATTTATAGCAACATATATATAAATTTCTCTCCTTCGCATCTCTTCTCCAAAGAACTACAACATGATTTTGTAGACAAATTTATATACTAAAATTTGTCCCCTTCACATTACTAGGGAGTAAATCAAATTGAATCATTTTAGTTTTCTATTATTAAGAGCATATTTTAATCTTGCAAGTTTCCTTTTCACATTTGATCAGAGTTACAACAACTCACAAATAATTAACATGTTAATTAAAGCTCCTTATAGAATTCAAGCATGAAGGGAAAGATAAATATAAATGATTTCGTTAATTTTCAATTCACTAAAGAAGCTTAAATATCTTAAGAAGAAATAATTCATGTTTTATTCTTTGTAGAGATTATTGTTGAGAGTCCCACATCGAATGAGATACAGCCTCAAAATTCCTTTATATGTAGTAGGCATCCCTTGCATACAGGCCGGTTTTGTAATGGTTGATTAGAAAACTCAAATTCCAAGATGGTATCTGAGTTAATCAAAGATCCGTTGATTTATCCACTATCAAGCAACTCAGGTCACGCTCTAGAGGTCCAATTCAACGAATTACTTTGAAAACACTATATGTAGCTACTGAAATCAAATTTTGTTAAGGGCTTACTTAATAAATTTTAGTTTTAAAAATTTATATGGAAATGTAGTAGTTGAACATTCTTTCACAAATTGGACGTAATAATGGCTATGAAAGAATAATTGAGAGAGAGAGAGAGAGAGAGAGAGCGAGAGAGAGAGAGAGAGATCGAACATCTTTTCCTCTAACCTGCATTCTCTGTCAATCTGAAGGCATGATTCATGCATATTTATACTTAAGCAATCCATCAAACTTTCCTCAGTAACACGGTAATCAAAACTTCCTGCAACAAATATGTTCTCAAACAATCACTCAATAAATAATATAGTACTGAGAGATTGAAAAAATAACTTGTAAATTTTCATTATCAACATCTTTCCCGTTGAAATATATCTAGAGTTGTAAACTCAAGTCATTTTGCAGTCATTGAACAAGATATAGTTCACGATTAATGTCTAGTTTGAACTTTGTGCTTGTAATTGTGTATCCCCGGTTCCAAATTTTAGTATAAACACATGCAGAACGCAAGGTGTGTCCAACATGTGTCGATACCGACTTACGTGATTATGTTCAATTAATTTATTTTTCAAATTTTTACCGGTGTCAACGTGTTTGGTGTCCGTGTCTGTATCAGTAGTGCTTCATTCATAGGCTCACAATGATAAAACTATTTGTTGGTCTTGAAGATTAAATAAGCCTAAGTAAAGGATTTACCAGAGCTGTTCTTCACATCAATGAAACCTTCCTTCCTAATTCTTTCCAAATAATCTTTACCAAGGAGTTCTTCATTGCCTCTCTTCAGATCAAAACGTCCAGAGACGTTGACAACAGTTTTCACGTCGTGATATTTGGAAGCATAGAGAAGCACTATGTTACCTCCTGCATCAGGACACAAACAATTGTTAATAGTCCAATCATCCTAGCAAACATTGGGGGAAAGGACACATGAAATTTGAGAAGGGGGATTGCTCAGAAGCTACCCCCAGAAGTCAACTATCAAGAACAGTACATGAAATGCAGTGACACCCAATTAGAATAGGTTTTTTCATGAACCTATGTTCATGTATAAGTATAATGCTAATAGTTAACAAGTAACAAAACAACTGGGTTAAAAATAAAACATAATGATCAAGTTCATCTTTGGCTTGCAAATGTTTCTTTCCATTTTGCGTTATTGACTAATTTCATACTATAACTTTGCATAGGCAATGAGGTTCACATCTCAGTTAAATGAATGCACATTCCTGGTTTTTCTTCAATGAGTGATTGTATAAATTGGCAAATATAATCATGATAAGCAAACAAATCAAGATACCTTTACTATGTCCGACAATTGCACGGATTACACGATTTGATTCACGGAAATGTTGAACAACAGCACATAAATCATCCACCTCTGTCCATTGGTTACCAAACTTAAATGAACCTTCGCTTTCCCTTGAAGAAAAACCCAAGATTAATGATATAGACAAGATATCAGAAACTTTATTACATGTAACTCGGTGTAAATGAAGAAATACCACTTAATTTACACCAGGACAAGGAATTCATTATTTGTAGAATTGCAGAAGAAACAGTTACATCGAAAACTAAAGCAACCACGTCAGGCGGTCAGAAACACAATATTTCTATAGTCATACTATTATATTCATCCATCCTATGTCCAAACTCAAAACATAGACATATGCTTTAAGCACACCAATCATGCAGCTATTATCAACATTTCCAAAACAATCACAGTTATAAGGTAGTTAGCTCGAAATCAAGTATAAACCAATTCAAACTTGTAACTGTGGTATGTTCAACCACTAATCAATTATCTTCACACTGAGTATGTTCTTAATTTCTTAATGGGACTGAATGAAAGCTTTGGTCATGTTACAGTCCGAGTTTTACTTCAAGATTGTATTCCTTCTATGAATCGAGTTCTAGCACTACTTCAACAAGAGGAAACTTAACGATCTGTTGAATCTATTAGTACCATTTCTGAAAATCAATTGGCAGGTGCTGTTCAGTCTTCTCAGCAAGGTTCTAAAACTTCCACCTCTATCAAAAGAGAGACCAATGTGTTCTCCCTCTGGTCTAGTCGGTCATATTAAAGATAAACGCTATAAACGCTATAACTTCTTAGCAATTCTACACTCTTTCATTACTCCCTTGTAAACTTAACATAATCTCCTAAAATTGTGGCTCAATTCACTAATTAATTACTTTTCCTAAGATTGTGGCTCAAGCCACCAATCTTCGCTCAGCTTCTACTCCTTTCTAGAAATCATGATTGTGTGGGTTGGGCCCATCACTCCTATTGGACCACGGTGTCATATCAACAGTCGTGACAACAATGCAGTGAATCGAGTGAATCTTGGTATGAGTTTTTCTCTTATTCATCCTATCCTAATTCTATACATTACAATTCTTCTTGAATTATAGATCCAGGATCCACCACTCATATTAGTCATTCTTTGTCGTTTTTTATTCCTGCCAATCTTTAAACAACAAGTTTGTCATGTTACCTAATAATAACAAGTAGGAGTTTCAATCTTACTTTTCATGTCAAACTTATTTCTATCAGTTCTTCACTCTCACATTCTAACCTTTCGATTGTATTTTCTCAATCAAATTGTTTGATACAGGACACAATAGCACAAGTTCAAAGCCATAAACTATAAAGCACTGTTGCATGTCGCAGGAACAGATAGCGGACACACTTTCAATCGAAAGTGTCGAGGCTACATAGATCATAAATTACATGAAATCACAGTAATCCTAAGAAAGTAAAGAATATAGATATCCTTCCAACAGAACAACCACGACAGAGATGGCTTTGTCCATTTTTTCTATATTCCTCAGCTTTTAGCTAATTATCTAGTAGGATAATTTAATTTTGTTGTGAATTCAAACAAGACAAGTGGAACAAATAATAATGACAACCAAACTAAACAAATTAAGCAAATTCAACCTAGAACAAATCTAGAATACTAAACAAATTAAGCAAATTCAACCTAGAACAAATCTAGAATATACGTGTACAGAAAACCCACACAATCAATTCAAAGACAGTGATAAAAAGAGAAGAGGCACAAACAAACCAATATTGTTTATCCAGTTCGGCTCAAATTGACCTACGTCTGGAGAGAGCAGCTCTTTAATTCACACTATCAACGAGTCTTGCAAAAATTAGCTTCGGGGGTACAACAAAAGCAAACCATAATTTCTATCATGTCCCTTTCTCTCAAGAGAGTTACAAAAGTGATCGAGAAATCATCCTCAATTTCTCACCAAGAGCAATCCCTAACTTCTCTCCATTACTCTGACCCTAAATCAAATTATGCTGACCAGAAACTGAAAAACACTGATTTTAAGACACATTCTCAACAAATTTTAGAGACGAATTTTTTACCAAAAAGTTCAGAGACAATTTCACAAACAAATAGTAATTGTATTCATCAGAGGGGTTAAAGATCATGGCAACAAAGAATATACTAACATAACAATTAACATACTAAACATTGTCATTCAAAAAACCATCTAAACCATAATAGTAAAAATATTAATTTATGCATGCATTTATAAACTTGATTGATCACAATTATTTTGGGACGGATATAAACTTACCCATTTCCAGAAAAGTCAAAGCGGAAAGAACTAACTTGTGTCTTTTCCAATTCAACAGCAAGGTTCAATATGAGATCAGTGTCCTACATAGGGAAAAAAAAGTAAGAAAATAAACATAAAAATTAATTAATATAATCTAGTAAAAGAATTTATGCATGCATTAAAGTAAAAAAGGAAATATTAACAAACTTTAGAGCAACGAAAGCCATGACACAAGATAACAATGTCTTTGGTTGTTGTTCCAGAACATTCATGTAATATGCCAACAAGTTTTTCACCGTTTTTGTTGTGTATTATCACTCTCTGATGATGCTGAACAGCTACAAAAAAAATAAAATATTATGAAAGATAAATCATTCATGAATTCTCTATTTTTCTTTGAAAATTTTATATTCAATAACAGAAACTTATAGGAGGGACATTTTCACTTCACCCGTGTTTCAACTCTGCATAAAGTTAAAGTTGATAAACTAACCTATGTGAACACATGAAAGCTAAAGCCATTTTTGTTGAAATTTTGCATGCAAGAAGATAAAGCCACTTTTGTGGATGCCTGGGGAAACATGTTTTGGCTTTGTGCACTATAGTCAAAAAAGGACAATTGCAAATTGTCTTGATTGCTTTCGGTGCTGTGGACTTTCTTGCCATGCCTTTTGTTTTGTTCAGTACTTTCCTTCTATAAATAGAGGGAACTGGCAGCAAAGAAAATTATTCCAAAATCAAAAAAAAAAAAAAACAACACAAACAATAAACATAGTTTGTTTAGTGTAGTGAGAGAAAAAATATAGAGAGAAAAAAAAAATAGTTTTTCCTGTGAGGTTTCTCCTGGGTTCTGTTAGTTAGTATTCTCCTATTTATAAGAGAGTGGTAATTGTACTCTTCTTGTATTTAGAGAGATGTCTTGTAATTTCTTCCACTTCGTGAAAGTTCTCCACTATTGCCCCGTGGTTTTTTTTCCCCTTATTTGTTGAGGGGTTTCCACGTAAAATATTGTGTGTTCAGTTCCTCTTTTCTCGTCTCTTATTTTGGCTGCGTGATAATATTTTGTTACTCTGGTACCTAACAACCTATACTATTTGAAAGAAGAAAAAAAAAATTATCATGTAGAATTTTAAAAAAAAATCTTTAGTTTATCTAAATAGTTCTTTTCTTTTTTATTTTTTGACAAAAAAAATAGTTCTTTTATTTGTAATTAGTTTTGAATTAAAATTGATATTCATTTAATTATTTTACTTAAAATTCATAAAATATATTTATTATTGAAGTTATAGAAAAATTATTTTCAAAAAGTTTACCTCAAGAAGTACTAAATAATAATTACTAAAAATGATACAAAATACACAACAATAATACATAAAAAATTACACTTTTTTCTTGTATATATAGAAGGGTTATCTTAACTCGTTCCTCCGGGCACTAGTTAAGAAAACTATAAAGAGAATGTTTTAATTTAAAAAAGACATTTTATTGACTTTTAAAGGATTGAAAACACAATTTCCAATGCAATACATTACTATATTTGTTTCTTAACTAGTGCCCCGAAATTTCATATACTATCCTAATCTCTTTAGTTGAACATCACCAAATCAATGAGTTATTTTGTCAATTTATTGCATTTACATCCAAGTAATATTTGATTTGACTTTTTGAACACACTATGCAAATGTACTTTTTAAATTTTGTATTATTCGCATCACGTCTTGTTGATCATCTTTTCCCCGTTCACTTACCTTCCTTACCTTGCGCCTTTCTTCATTTCCATCAAAGGTTCCATTTTTGTTCCGCAAATCATAGCCTCATCAAGGATGATTTAAGAATCAATTATGCAAAGATTTTCACAAATTCTACAAAGTAGTTTTTGCTTCTTTTTTTACAAGAATTTTTTGCAGAAAGACAACTCTATAGTTTATTAATTAAATATATTGATTTATCTTGTGAAATATAAATAGTTATTCATATGCGGAAAGATAAATGAATAAACCACCCAAATGATCGTTTATTTTATAAGACACTCTTAATTTTGTCTGAGAATATGAATATTCTAAATTGGTTTTGGGCTCTTTACACGTTTCACATATTCACCACTTTGAGAACACTGGTAGCTAAACCGTATGTTACTTGATAATATGTACATTAAGCGTAGTCCTAGTCATAGAACAAAGAATACAATATGACTGAGCAATCAAATTGGTCTGACTTTATAAGTTGATATGTCATATGCTCAGTCTTAGGGACTAAAAGGTAAGTCACTCCCTCCAATTAAGGGCGGACATGAAATACCAAACCAACCAAAACGCAGTTTAATCGACACAAAAACAGGATGTGAACATGTCTTTTTGGGTCTGAGAGTGACATTTCACGGTCTTGTGTGGATTGGAACGGGTGAATGTGGGTGACATTTAGACCCAAAAGTAACCCGACTCGCCCGAAAGACGAATATGAGAAACATTTTACCAAGTCGAAGACCAATTTGAAATATTTAAATTTTTATGGATTTAAAAGATAAATATGACATCAAGAGTAATTGCATCAAACCTGGAGAGAGAGAGAGAGAGAGAGAGAGAGAGAGAGAGAGAGAGAGAGAGAGAGAGAGAGAGAGAGAGAGAGAGAGAGAGAGAGAGATCATATAATTTACCCTTTTCCAATATCTCCATCTGGATTATTTACCATGGGAAAGGTGTTTGAATTAACCAGATAATTTGCTTAACCATACTAATGTCAAATGAAGGTTGGTAAAACTAAAAAGGCAAATAATTGTGACAAATATCATGTGGAAAACAAAACAATACAACAACAACCAAGCTTTTTCCCACTAAGTGGGGTCGGCTACATGGAAATGAGAAGTTCATATCAAAAGGAAGAAAAGACCTAGCTAGCAGTACTCTTGTGGTCAATGGTTTCCTTGATGAAGCTCACAAGAACTGAGGATAACTCATCTTGATGATTATTGTATGCATGATCAGCTCCTTCAATGATATTTAACTTGTGATTTGGTATGATCTTAGCAAACTCATGTGCATCTTGAACCGGGATAATTTCGTCAGAAGAACCATGAATTGTTAGGACCCTGTCATATATGATGTAGCTTGGCATTAACAGTATATATCATATGCATCAATGTAACTTGATAAGTTCAAGAATTGTTGCTTGCAGTCTTCTCTGCTCCTTCGCCATATATCATATGTAGCACTATTTCAATTATTTAAAGAAACTTGAATATCTTAAAAGCATTATTTTGTATTATTTACAATGATTACTTTGAAAACAAACAGGTAGGTATTAAAATCAAACTTAGTTACAAGATTACGTGATAAGTATAAGTTTTTAAAAAAAGTATGGAAATGTTGTAGTTAAATTGCACGTAATTGTAATGAAAGAATAATCAGAATTGAGAGATATCATGTTTTTTATTGCTTCTATTGTAGAAATATTATTGTGATATTTCAACGTCGACGCATGCTTGAACAACAATGAATGGAGCTAGCAGTAAAAGGAGAAGAGATCAAACAGGTTTTCCATTAACCTGCAATCTTTGTCAATCTGCAGGCACGCTTCATGCATATTTGTACTCAAGCGATCCATCAAACTTTCCTCAGTAACACGGTAGTCCAAATTTCCTGCAACAGTATGTGTCCTTAAATGATCATTTAATGAATACCAAATTAATACAATGCTCATGTGTAAGTGATAGAGACTGAAACAAAGAACTTGTCAATTTTCATTATCCATAAAGGAAATCCATTTGAATTCTAAAGTTCTAAACTCAAGTCATTTTACAGTTATTGAACAAGACAGTTCACGATGAATGTCTAACTCGAACTTTGTACTTGTGATATTTTTAGCCTGAGTAAACGATTTACCTGAACTCCTCTTCACATCAAAGAAACCGTCCTTCCGAATTCTTTTCAAATAATCTTTGCCAAGGCGTTCTTCAATGCCTGCCTTCAGATCATAACGTCCAGAGAGGTTAACAACAGTTTTAATGTCGTGATATTTGGAAGCATACAGAAGGACTACATCACCTCCTGCATCATGACACAGAAACAACTGTTAACAGTTCCATCATCCTAGCAAACTTTGGGTGAAAGTACATAAGAATTTGAGAAAATGGATTGATCAGAAGCTACACCAACAAATATCATTATACAGATCTATAGAATACCTATTTGTTAAAATGAAGGATAATGATGAAGTTCATTTTTAGCATGGTTTTGCAAATGAAGTTCATTTGTAGAATAGTAACTTTCGACTTATTGACAAATCTCATGCTAGAAGCTATATATCAGATAAATGAAAGCTCATTCCTGGTGTATGTTTTTTGCCAGAAGTTACGCAAATCTCTTCATAAAGCATCATTCAACATTGCAATCTTAACATGCAAAGTATGGTTGACAATATTTTTATAACGACACTTCTTGTCATAATTGAGGTGTATAATGGAAAATTAGCAATGAATGATAGTATAAATTGGAGCACATAATCATATATCCAAAACCATAACTTAACATCTTCATGTTGCTTAAAATACTTCAATATAAGCAAACAAACCAATATACCTTTACTATGTCCAACAATTGCACGGATCACACGATTTGATTCACGGAAATGTTGAGCAACAGCATGTAAATCATCCACTTCTTTCCAATAGTTACCGTACTCAAACGAACCTTCGCTTTCCCTTGAAGGAAAACCCACAAGCTAAAGTTAAGAGAAAGCAAAGAATGAAGCAAGGCAAATGATGAAAACAAGATAGCATAGACTTTAGTACATAAATTTATTGTACATGAGGAAAATACTACCCAATTTTGGAAAAGGAATTGTCATCTAATACCATGATAAAATGATAAGGAAATTGGGTCACTGAGGATAGTACAATAGTACTACAACTAAACCAATAATTCTAAACTAAAAACCAGAACTGTAAGCGTAATAACAACATTAGATAATTATGATAAATAAGTATAAATAACATCAGCAAACCAAAGCAAACACATCAGACGGGCGGAAACACACTATTTTAGTGATCATACTACCATATGATTCAGTTCATTCATCCAGTGATCCACGCCTATATCCAAACTCAAAACATAGGCAAATGCTTTTAAGTAAACCAATTAATCATCTTTCGGCTATTATCAACTCCCCCAATACCCCACTAAAAAGCATAAGTTCAAAATTGTAGACTATAAAGAACACACTGGACACGACACTGGTAATAATTTGAGAAAAAAATGGAATAACTGAATGTAACCAGATGTGTGTGTCGATGTCACACTGACATGCCTTCAATTGGAATGCAGGTGTCAGTGCTATATAGGTCATAAACCACATGAAACCACATCAATCCTAAAAATATACACCCTTCCAAAAGAACAACCAGGACAGAGATGGCTTGGTCTTAGCCTATCATTTTGCAGTATAAATCAATTTTAGAGACAATTTCACAAACATTTAGAATGCGATTGACTATATATCAAAATGTAGTCAAAATGAATATTCAGTTAATATGGTTGCGTTCACTAAGAGCCCGTTTGGATTGACTTATATTTTAGCTTATGTAAATAAATAACTAACGAAAATTGTATCTTCATAAGCTGTTTTGCATAAGCTCAAAAATAAGTCAATCCAAACGGACACTAAATCATCATAAACATACCCATTTCCAGAAAAGTCAAAACGGAAAGAACTAATTTGTTCCTTTTCCAATGCAGCAGCAAGGTTCAGTATGAGATTGATATCCTATATACACCCTCCGGTCACTATTATAAACAAAACTTTACATTTTATATACATTCAATTAATGATGTATGTAGTCTTTATTATAGACCACATACATCATTTAATGAATGAATGTAAAATACAAAGTTTTGCTTATAATAGTGACCGGAGGGTGTATAATAGAAAGAAAAAAAATACAAATTAGTAAAAGAATTTATTCATAAATTAAGTAAAAAAGAAAAAAAAGAAGAAGAAGAAAGGAACAAACTTTAGAGCATCGAAAACCATGACATAAGATAACAATGTCGTTGGTTGTTGTTCCAGAACATTCATGTAATATTCCAACAAGTTTTTCACCACTTTTGTTGGGTATTATGATTCTTTGATGATGCTCAATAGCTACAAAAACAAATAAGAAATAATAAATCATTCATCAATTTTTTTTATAAATTTTTTGTTTATATTGAATGTAAGAAACTAACATGGATTTTGTGAAGCTAGTGACATCTTCACTTCACTCTTGTTTTTAAGTTGCGTTTGTGATTTGCTGCTTCAAAATGCCAACACTGCACAGAACTTTATTTATTGGTCACAATGGATCTACTGCTTAAACTAACTATCTACCCTCCGATCACTATTATAAGCAAAAGTTGACATTTTAGGTTTATTCAATAAATGTTGTATGTGGTCTATATGTAGACCACATACATCATTGGAATAAACCTAAAAAATGAATTTTTGCTTATAATAGTGACCGGAGGGAGTATAATAAAAGGATAAAATTGTAAAAACAATAGTGATTATAAACAACTTTAATATAAATATCAATTTTCTTAATTCTCGTGATAATGGCAAAAGGGTCATATATTTAGGGACATAAGTAGTACTTAGTTACTTTAATATCAATCCGCATAAGTCATTATTTACTCACATCGATCCTTGTAAAAAAAATAATGTCAATATTGAGAGACTATTTTAACTTTAGGATTATTTTGACTAACAAAGCATAATAAAAAATTATTTTAAAATTTTTTATATTGAGGGTAGGGATGGGAATAGGTCAGGTCGGGCTAGGACAGGCCAGACTTTTTTCTTAAATAGAGAATGCTTAGACTTTTTTAAAAGCCTATTTAGCTTAATAGGTCAGGTCACGGGTCATTCAAAAAACCTCTTAGGTCTATTAGGTCAGCCTATTTAAGTAAATATGAATAATATTATTTCTTATTATATTATATTTTGTACTTTGAATTAAAATAAAAACGTGTTAACTTTTCAGTAATTTAAGCTTATTAGCATAAATTAATTTTTTGCATATTTAAATGTATTATTATAAACTAGAACTGAAATATGATACAATATATAGTCAAATTCCCTAAAAACTCGTGTTGATTATCAAAAGAGAGTTTAATCTAATTGATATATTAGTTTGCTACTCTATTTACACTTAGATCACATTGCTAATTTAAATATGTTCATATGAAATAGGCTTTTAAACAGGCTAGCATGCCGTATCAGGCTTTCAGAAGGTCAGGCTCAGGCCTAAAAAGTAAGCCTATGGCAGGCCGCAGGCCAGGCTTAGGCCTTCGAAAAAATTGGCAGGTCAGACACAAGCCTTACAAAGCCTAACTCGGCCTAGCCTATTCTCATCCCTAATTAAGGGATTGTTGTGGCTATTTGGTACACATTCCAGGATGAAAATGACTATCTACCCTTTTTTTTTACAACTCTATCTACCCTTTTATGAAGTGATGAAATAAATTTTTGAAATAAAGATGTTTATATCATTTCATTTATAATAATATCGTTAATACAGTAAGGGATATTAAAATAAATAATGAGACTAGCTGATAATATGACATCTTCTACTGGAACATGAACTGAATTTCTAACTCTTTTTCATATGCCAATACATGTACGATTTCAAGCCTACGAAATGGAAACATCGATGTTGCATTTAAATCTACTTTGTTGTGGGCGGTGTCAGCACACATCAGAAGCCAAACCCGACAATGAACACGATGTCCCCATATTCCTTGTGTGCAATACCAGGAAAGCTTTGTGGTTGTTTGCAATATGAGGAGTATTGGCAGACTGCCAGTAGTCTTTTTTTTTTTTTAATAGCAAATTTTATTCACGTCAATAAAAATGTAAGAAGCATTAAACTCGCGGATAAACAGGGAAAATACAAAAAAGATGCCGCAAAAATACGGGACATCTTCACACCCCACAAAAATCCCACAATTGAAAACACGGTCTTGAGGCCGACATATACAAGCGCAAAAAACACTCGCATATCCCTGCCTCACCACCTTGAAACCAATACAAACCTCCGCCAAAAAAATCTGTAGGAATAAAATTGCTACTAGTGCAGCGCCTACTACATAACAGAGGAAAAAAAACAGAAAATTCTGCACACACCAAAAGATGCCAAGGCAGCGCCTACTGCTATAACATAGAATACAAGCAGAAAAATCTGCACACACCAAAGGAGGCACGGAGCACAGAAGCTGCAGCTGCAACACAAACCAAACCCGAATAACAGCAAAAACAGAAGCAACCCAGCTGATCACGGACCCACACCCGGCTATGACAACGACTAAGGCACCATTGAGGATTCCAACACCACTCGAAAAATAAGCAAACTGGGATATTCATTCTATTCATAGCCCACTTCCAAGCCAACACCTTAACTTCCTCCACAATTGCCTCCACCTTAAAATTGAGATCATTAAACACCTTGTCATTCCTAGCTTTCCACAACACCCAAATCGTTGCTAGCCAAATAACCCCTTCCCCTTTTTGACATTCTTATTTCTTTCCCCCTCATGCCAACACTCCCAATGGACAAAGAGACTCGGAGGAATGGGGAAAAAACGATCAAGCCACCACATTAGCTTAAGCCAAACCTTGCTAGCAACATCACAATGGAGTAGTAGACTGCCAGTATTCTAATAAGCTAGCGTGTAACGTGTTCTATCGAGATGAAGCGATGGAATAATGTTTCCAATGATTTTAATTTTACCCTTATTAAAAAAGACTATTATTAGTCTTTGTAAACTTAACTCAGTTTGGTATGGATATTGCATAATATATGCACGAGTCAATGTTTAAATCCTAAACATCCCACTTATTCATCTTAAGAGGTGAATTTCTAACTCATAGACTACTTGAAGAAAAAGAAAAAAAAAATACTATTAGTCCGGTAAGAGTTCAAATTTTAGATTCATCATTTCTCCAGATTTATAGTATGCAAAGCTACCTACTAAACGATTTGAAAAATAAAACTATTAATAATAATTTAGGGCTTACAAAATAAACAAATCAAGAAAGAAACACATTTACATAGCGGATTTTTCTTCTTCTTTTTTTCATTGTGCTAGAGTATCAAATATAGGTCACCAAAGTTAATGAGTAAATTTTCAAACAAGTGGTTTTAAAGCAATTAGGTGAAATTTGTTATTGTTTCACGCTTTTTTTATTAGAGATCTGACGCTTCAGATTAATGTAGTTACAAAATTATTATAAACAATCTTGACCATACATACTAGATCAGCAGTAAATCCCAATCCTGTAAAACATACATAGTTTAAGAGGAATATTCCTGAGAAACAGAATGATCCTAGAATACGGATTAAATAAAATGCATGAAAACTCTCAAGTTTAAAGTGCATTTAAAAGAATAGTGATGTTATAACAAGTATCTAAGAACATTTGTTAAAGAATAAAAAAAAGGAAATTGTGTATTGAAAATTGCATATTTTAATGGGTTAATTAAGTAAATGGTCTCTATAAATATTCAGAATTTTGTTTTTAGTCCCTACAAAATAAAATCACATTTTTTAGTCCCTTTAAATTTTCCATCAGCATTTTTAGTCCCCATAAAAAATTTTCATCAGCATTTTTAGTCCTTGTCAAAAATTTCCATCAACATTTTTGGTCCCTTTCCTCAAAAAAAAAAACATTTTTGGTCCCTAAAATCCTTAAGGAAAATGTCACAGGGACTAAAAAGTGTGATTTTATTTTATAGAGACTAAAAACAAAACTGTGAATATTTATAGGGACTAAAACTTAATTAACCCTATTTTAATCTTTTAAAACATTGACTTCACATTTTCCAAGATATAATTATTATATATGATTTCTTAACCTTAAGATATTTGTTAGGATTTTCCTTAACAATGTGAATCACTACATTGATAAAATGAAGACAAGGCTCAAAGGGAAATATCTGAATGAGAAATGATATTTGTACAATCATATTTTGACAACTTTAAACAACTTTTTCTCTCATACTCGTATGATTAATTAATATCTACTACTCAATAAAAAAAATAGAAGAATAAAAATTGAAGAATATAATAGCTTGATAAAATAAAAAAAATTTAACAATATAATTGAAGAATATCAAACTCCGTTGTGACTCCTCCATGGAGTGGTTCTCCATTTTTAAAAATAAAAAAAAATGTTTTCTTTCTGTGAAAATAAAAAAAAAATGTTGAATCGTGATCCTTGAATCTTATTGCATAAATCGTAAAAAGATAATGATAAGAACAATAATCATAAAAATTAGTAAAAATAAACTAACCTAGGATAAAAAAATTGACATACAATTTCCCTTCTTCAAACAAAGAAATGATATTTTGCAAATACAATAAAGAATCAAACTAACCAAATTACCTATTGGTATTAGAGGATTTATTTTTGATGAAAAAGGAGTAACAACTTGTAACAAAAAAATAAAAAATTGGAAGGAAAGAAATAACAGGATTTTCAACAGTAAAAATTACTCGATTTTGAGTCTAGTGGATAAAATTAAGTTACTGTCCTACTCGTGGTTGAAGGAAAAATTTGTTCAATTTTCTCTCAACTATCATGGTTGGTGGCTTAGTCCCCTAGCAATGTTGGGCTATGGCTAGCTGTTGTTTCTTTCGTTTATTTTTGGTTTTCTCTTTTTGTTGCCTTCCTTTTCCATTTTCTGTAAATATTGTTTCAGACTTATTGCTTTTTTCCTTGGCACACCTTGTGTTGGAAAGGACACTTTGATGTCGTAATATATATTCCATTTTAGCCTCTTAAAAAAAATAAAAAAAATAAAGGGGATAAAAAAAAACGGAATAAGAAGAATAGAAGTGAGGAGCAAAATTGAAGAAACATTTGGTAAAAAAACCCTTATGTTGCAATGGTGGCCACTGACACCGATGCCTTCCTGGTCGAATCCACCCCATCGCTAATTTTTGCTAGTTGCCAAGGATGTACAACCTCCCTTCCCATTTTTCATCTCTCTATCTTACAGGTGAAAGTCAGATGTGCTAACATCGACTTTGTATCGATTTCGCAGTGTTGCGGCATGATGATGGAACATCATATAATATTTTTAACTATGTTTTTAGTTATTTTTTTTGCATTTGAAGACAAATTATAAGCCATTTAGAGGAGTTGTCAATGGTTAGAGGAGTTTTTATATTGTTTTCATTCGAGTCATTGTAATTGAGTTTTATCCTAATTCATGCAACTCCATAGGTGTTTTGAGTTTCGTGAGAAATAATTAAATCGGCAAAACAAGACATCAAGTGAAGGATCGAGGATATGAAGATTGAAGACCAATGATTCTTAGAAGGTATTTGAAGGCAATACAAAGTGAAGAAAATTCATTTCAAGTTCCAGGGCATTGCAAGAAGGAAAAACGCACAAAAATGACGAAAACTACAAACTTTGCACAGGAGGGACTGCCAGAAGTGCCCATGCGCTTGACTTATGCGCCCCTGTGCATGAGGCATCATTTGCTACTGCCTCAAGCTCCCCTATGCCCCTGTTCATGCCTTAGTATTTCTTAATATTTTCAGTTACGATATTATGAAGTTTTTTATGAGGCATTAGTGAGTTGTTTTCAGTTATGTTTTGTTTTAAAGAGAATAATATTAGGGAGTTTCTTTTTGTTTTAAAGCGCTTGACTTATGCGCCCCTGTGCATGAGGCATCATTTGCTACTGCCTCAAGCTCCCCTACGCCCCTGTTCATGCCTTAGTATTCCTTAGTATTTTCAGTTACGATATTATGAAGTTTTTTATAAGACATTAGTGAGTTGTTTTCAGTTATGTTTTGTTTTAAAGACAATAATTTTAGGGAGTTTCTTTTTGTTTTAAATTACGTTTCAGCTCTATTTATAGGGCACTAAAGTATTTTGTAATGGGGTGCTTGATGTTATAAACATATTTATGTCTTCTAATATATCATTTTCATAATACTTTTTCTCTCATATCCCTTTAAAACCAACAGACACATCCGATACTTATACCTTTGGTAGGGATTACAACCACTCCTGATTCTCTCTTCTTACATTTGTTTTTAATTTGAGGTTGCATTTTCTGGTTTACATATGTTTTAAAAGTTTACTTTTTTATGTGAAGGTGTTGAGGGTCCAGGTTCATTGCTCAGGACATTTCCTTCAAGAACACCGCAGGACACGAAAATCATCAAGCAGTGGCACTATTGTCAGATTCAGACACCTCTGTCTTTTACCGATGTGAAATATTTGATTTTCAAGACAGTTTGTGTGCTAACATCAAACGCCAACTCTATAAGAATTGCAAAATCAGAGGCTCGGTTGACTTCATATTTGGTTAGGCAGCTGTCGTCTTTCAAGACTGTGACATATTGGTAAGGAAAGGACTAACCGGCCAACAGAACACTATCACTGCTCAAGGAGGACCAGAGAAACCTAATCTACCATTTGGTTCCGCGTTTCAGTTTTGCAACGTCTCTGCTGATCCTGAATTTCTTCCTTTCGTTAATCTACCCAAACATTCCTCGGAAGACCGTGGAAGCCTTACTCACGAGTAGCATTCACACAGTCCTATATCGGTGATGTGTTGAGCCCGAAAGGCTGGCTAGAGTGCAAGGACGGATCCAGAAATTTCTATAAGTGGGGTCAAGTTAAATATTATAAATACTAATAAAAAAATATAAATGCATAAATGACTTTGTATATAAAAAAAGTTAAACTAAAAATTCTTGCAAAATAGAATTCCTAGTATACAATATTATTGTGCCACCCAGAAGAAATAAATCAAGTAATTTCTTCTTTCTTTTACTTTTCGTTCAACTTTAAAGTAAAAGTATCTACAGATATTATCCAAAATAAGAGATTACCGAAATTATATCATTGTATATCCAAAACTTGAAAACATCTTAATATCTAAGGATTGTAATTGTTCTCTACATGTTTTCATATTTTGAAAGTGTTGTATGGTTTTTTTCGTTTTCAAACATATTACTTTCTACGAGTGTGACTAAACAATCATTCAAAAATTCATCCCTCTTACGGTTGCACATTTGATTCTTCACAAAATTCATGCTTGAAAAAAACTCCAATCAACTAATGCAAGGCAAAAAATAATGCTAAATTTAGAAGTAAACACATCATTGCATAAGCAATGTTTTTTAGTTTCAACTATCATTCTAGAAATATCACTAATTTCATGCAAATTCTATTGTTTACTGAATTGTTCCCATAAACTCCAAAAGAAAATAAAAATTGAAGGATAAAATTAAGCCAAATTAAACAGTTTTTTTATGTAATGTGGGGTCATTAATAAACTTCATGTGGGGTCAATGTATAAAAATACTCATTATTGTTGATGAAAAGAGAAAAATTGCACATTATTAATTTAAAAAAATGAAGTAAGTGGGGTCAAGAGCCCCCATTTCTTATTGCTTGGTTCCGTGCTTGCTAGAGTGGAACAATACTGCAGTTTATTTGGACACATTGTACTATGCTGAATACAATAATCATGGACCTGGAGCTGCAGTTCAGAACCGCGTGAAATGGTCAGGGTACCATGCAGGACCGGCCTAATGTATTTTAAGGCCTAAATCGAAATTTAAACAGAGACCTTTTATATGCGTTTAGATAAAATAAGACAAAATTAAGAAAAGAATTTCATAAGTTCCTTCAATCGAAAGTAATTCTATATGATGTGTGTCAGACACTAAATAAATGAGTATTTTGTCAGCTAGAAATCAAACGTTGGTTTGTCACATTGTGAGAATATATCATCTTTCGCTATAACCAACTCCGTTAGTGCGTGACCTTTTTAATATATGCGTGTGTGCACGCACGCGTGTGTGTGCGTGCGTGCACGTGCGTGCGTGTGTGTTGAAAATAATATTTATAGACATTATTTACCAATTGTTAGAAATCTTAAAATAACAAAATAATATTGAAATAATACAAATATAAATTAATTTTTTACTTTTACAAACTTTGATTACACACTTCTTGTCTTAATATATTTAAGACAACCAACATCGAATTAGATTGATAGGAATATGAGGCCTAAAAAAATCGGGGGCCTAAAGCCCTTACTTTAGTGGCATCCCCTTAGGCAGGCCCTGGTATCATGTTTTAAATGATCTCCAGGCAAGTAACTTCACATGGCCAACTTAATTTCTTATGGCTACGTGAAACAAAAGTACCATTCATTCCTGGGCTTTGCAATCAAAACAGGAGGAAATATTTATTATAAAGTAATTACATAGATGCCTTAGCAGCTACTATATAACACTGCCCCCTATGTATTTAAAAAATTACTAGTGAATAGTAATTCAAATGATGTTTCTACTTTCTACAATAATCTTGAAATTATATTCCTATATCTTTATTTTAATGTAACTTGTTGGTTAGTTATCTGTATAAACACTATCTGTGATTAAATTCTTGTGCATGTTTTATCTGCATATTGTTTCTTAAATCTGATGTGCTCTTCTTGCTTACATGATCCAATTGGAAAGAATTGGAAAGACCCACTTTTTTGTGGTTCCTTATGAATTTGGGTCATGTTTTCATTACCAAGTGTGACCAAGTGTGACATTTATTGTGTAATTGCAAATTTGAATTTTATCATGTTAATCCAATTATAGTTTATCTTGAAGTGTTCTTCTATTACAAGCAATTTAGGAATTGATGCGTCTTTCAAATGCTTGGTACAATTATTACTAATACTACATTATCATTTTCTGCCATAAACTATATTTGCTAAAATAGCCATAAATGATAAACTTCATTATTGGACTTCAGAGTCTTATGGCACATTGCTCTTATGTTCAAACTATGAGCATTGTTCCAACTATTTACTCAGAGAATCAAGGTGTTGGGAGAAATGTTTTAAAACCTTATTAAAAAAATTAATCTCCCAGTTTTGGACCATTAGAATTTTCTCACTACAAGAAAATATAAGCTAGGATACCTGGGCTACGGAATGTCAGAATAATTAGCTACCATTTGATTGAAATTAGTTTTATTTGGATTTTCTATATTGAAATAATTTTATGTCAAAAATCTATTTTGTTAAAAAAATAAAATAACACATTCTTGCAGAACACAGTGCACCATCTCGCGATCTAAAAACACATTATCTCACCGTCGCCGATCTCCACCGTAGTACCTCTATAGCGCCGATCTCCACCACCTCGACTAAATTGAGAGCACCTCACAAAGTCAGACCATTTTTTTATTGTTAAATCAAAAGGTAAGTATGACATCAAGTGTAATTTCATCAAACTTGGAAGAGATCAATCTAATTTACCCTTTTTTAATATCTTCATCCGGATTATTTACCATGATGAAGGTGTTTGAATTAATCGGTTAATTTACTTAATCATCCATAATCACTAATGTCAAATGAAGGTTGGTATAAAACAAGGCAAATAATGGCAACCTATATCACTTGGAAAACAATATTATAGGAAAATGAGGAGTTCATGTCCAAGCAAGAACAGACCTAGCTAACAGTACCCTTATTGTGGTCAATGTTTTCCTCGATGAAGCTCACAACAACCGAGGATAACATGTTGATGATTACTGTATGCATGATTAGCTCGTTTAATGATATGCAACTTGTGATTTGGTATGATCTTGGCAAACTCGTACGCACTTTGTACCGGGATAATTTTGTCAGAAGAACCATGAACTGTAAGGACCCTGCCATATATGATGTAATTTGGCATTAGCATATCTATGCATCAATGTAACTTGATAAGTTTATCAACAATTGTTGCATTCAAAGAACTATACCATGATTGTGTACACAAATTTGAATACTAAATTGGGGGTTCCCCCACTTGATTAGGGAGTAAATAAATTGAAAATGAAACAACTTGGTTTCGATTATCAAAAACATATTTTTAATCTTGCAAGTTTCCTTCTCTCAATTCATTAGAGTTTCCTATAGTCATAAAATGAACAGGTTTGAGTTTTATTTAAAGTATTATTATGTGTTATTTACAATGGCTATTTTGAAAACACTACAGGTAGGTATTAAAATCAAATTTAGTTAAAGGATTACTTGATAAATATTAGTTTTTAAAAGAAGCACAGAAATGTGGTAGTTAAATTTTCTTCAAAAATTGCACTTAATGTCTATGATTAAAATAATTAAGAGTGATCATGTTTTTTATTGCTTCTATTGTAGAAATATTTGTGATATTTAAACATCACATGCTTGAACAACAATTAAATGGAGGAAATTTTGCAGCATCTCTTTTTTGGCTGCCCTGTTGCGTTATTTGTGTGGAGTTCAATCTTGCAGTGGCTCGGTGCTTCAAGTTTCAACAGCTTTTGCAGCTGAAAGACGGGAGCATTTAGGGCAATTTACAGGTTTATTGGAGTGTGCTTAGTCAAAATTACATCAATAAAATGTTTTGCTTCCCCAAAAAAATTGTTGTGTATAATGGGAAATGATCAATGAATGATTGAATAAATTGGCACATATAATCACATATCCAAAAATATATCTAGATATACATTCTTTTTTCATATAAGCAAACAAATCAACTTACCTTTACTATGTCCAACAATTGCACAGATTACACGATTTGATTCACGAAAATGTTGAACAACAGCGTAATTCATCCACCTCTCCCCAATAGTACCATACTGGAACAGACCTTCGCTTTCCCTGGAAGGTAAACCAATAAGCTAAAGTTAAGAGAAAGCGAAGAATGAAGCATAGCTAACAATGAAGACAAGGTATCAGACTTCAGAAACTTCAGTGTACATGAAGAAAAATACCATCCAATTCAATAATTCTATTTTCTCAAATACTAGTGTCAACGAGTCAATGTGAATGTAACACAGGTATATGCTTTAATCATACTAATCATGCACACCAAACGGACACAAGTTCAAAGTATCTCAACAAGCTAAGAATAAATGTATCATTCCAAAAGAGCAACCCGGACATAGATGGCATGGTTCATTTTTCTATATTTCTCAGCTTTTAGCCTATCAATTTGCAGTGTATAGTTCAGTTTACAAACACTTTGACTGCGCATGAATCAATTAAAATCGATAAAATGGAATCAAATAACACATATTGAATCACCCATCTCTATACATCCAAACATAGTAAAATTGAATATTAACTCAATATGGCTTGTTTATGTTGTTAGCGGCCAACACTCGGTGAGATTTAGTCCCACATCTGATAGTTGGATTCTTGAGAAGAGTTTATAAAGAGGAGGCACTCCTCACCGTACAAGCCGGTTTTGTAAGGATGAGTTAGGCCCCGATATTATGTTTTTCATTTGCAGATGATACCTCAGACACTCCATGTGGAAGCTTTTTGTTGCTGCTAAATCCTATGACAACCCCAAACAACATAGCTTCTTGACCAGTCTCATTAGTTGTTGATTCCAACTTTTTGTTGCTGCTAAATCCTATGACAACCCCAAACAACATAACTTATTGACCAGTCTCATTAGTTGTTGATTCCAAGCATGAGTCAGACGAGGAGTGAGGGGAATTGAAGGATTGTGTAGCTTCCGATTGTGTATCTTTTGAACCATGAACCACAAAATTCGTATTTGGTTGACCCTTTGTTTGTTGCTTGCAAATTTGCATCGTCATCTCAAGTCTTTTTGATTGTATATTCTAGAGCTCTTTTAGAGGTGACATCAACGGTCAGCCTAGGTTCATCTCTAGCTATAGCAATGCTTTTTGAACGCCGAGGAGAAACTTCAGGCTCTCTCTTGCTATTGAAGTCAAGACACTCCATGAGACCAAACCCTAAAAATTAGAGATACAACAATTTACAGTTAGAAGCTACGCTCCCAATTGTCAACCGTCTTCCGGTCTCCGATCCGACACTATCATCATCATCATTTTTCTGAAAATGGGATAGTTTCTGATAGTGTATGAAATTGGGCTTTTCCCATTTTCAGAAGAATGGTGATAATAGTGTCGGATTGGAGACCGGAAGACGGTTGACAATTGGGAGCGTAACTTCTAGCCGTAAATTGTTGTATCTCTAATTTTTAGGGTTTGGTCTCATGGAGTGTCTGAGTTCAATAGCAAGAGAGAGCCTGAAATTTCTCCTCAACGTTCAAAACGCCCTCAACGTTCAAAACGCATAGCTAGAGAAGAACCTGAGCCGACCGTTGATGTCACCTCTAAAAGAGCTCTAGAATATACGATCAAAAAGACTAAAGATGCCGATGCAAATTTGCAACAAACAAAGTGTCAACCAAATACGAATCTTGTGGTTTATGGTTCAAAAGATACACAATCAGATGCTACACAATCCTTCGCCCCCCCTCACTCCTCGTCTGAGTGATGCTTGGAATCAACAACTAATGAGACTGGTCAAGAAGTTATGTTGTCTCGGGTTGTCATAGGATTTAGCAGCTAAAAAAAGCTTCCACATGGAGTGTTGGCCGCTAACATGCATCGTCATAACTAAAGATACCCGTTTCCATAAAAGTCAAAACGGAAAGAACTAATTTGTGTCTTTTCCAATGCAGCAACAAGGTTCAACATGAGATTGGTATCCTAATATACAAAATTAATCAATGAAAATAATCTTGCAAAGCAACAAACTTTAGAATATATATTTAACTAAAATTGACACAAGATAACAAGTTGGTTGCTCCACATTCATCTAATATGCCAACGAGTTTTTCCCGCGCATGTGTACTTGACCTAAACAACGGAATAATCACAATGAACAACTCAAAAGTCACAATGCAACGACGTCTTCCTATAATCGCTAACAATTGACAAAACATCCAATAATCACCAACTATGGTGAAACTAGTAACAAGAGATCAGCAAGCCAAAACCACTCAAAACAACGACATGAACAAACACAATGAACAAGGCAACAATTGCATGAAAGGAAAGTAACAGAAACAAAGGTTAAATGAAATAAACAATTACAACAAACAAAGCAACGATTACGAAGATTCACAATAATCATAAGAATTGATTTAGAAAATAGGAACTTGAGGAGAGACAAACGCTCGCAGCGATGACGGTGAAAAGAAAATAAAACGGCCATGAAGCGTTCGCCGGTCTATGAAGGTGAGTTTTCGATTCTAGAGTGATTCTAGGTTTTTTGGCTTCACGTTTTTCCTTACGTGGGCTTCACGTTTTTAGTTGAAAGTAACCTCAAAGAAAGGGAAATGGATCATCTCCTACGGGTATGTCTACTGCCCTATTTTCTAACAACATAATATCAAGGAAAGATAAATAATTAATCAACATTTTTTTTTGAGGGAAAATAATGAATCAACATATATGTAAACAAGTGTCCTCGTGAGCTTAGCTCAGTTGGTATGGACAATGCATAATATATGCAAGGTCCGGGGTTCAAACCCCGGCCAACAAAAAAAAAATGTAAACAAGTAAAATCAATAAAAAAAACAATGATTTTTTGTTGTAAAAAATTTCAACGGACCAAAGAAAAACTATACTCCCTCCGTCCTGGAATAACTGACCCATTTTCTAAAAAAGTCCCAAAATAACTGACCCATTTCAATTTTCAATACAACTTTCATAATTCTCAATACAATATAACACTAAATAATACTACTTTTATCATTCCCAATACAATATATTTCACTTTCCCCTTTATTTATACATTTTTCTTAATATGTGTGAAAAACAAAATTGTGTCAATTAAATTGGGACGGAGGTAGTATGTTTTTTCAATGTACCTTTTATCAAAATCAAAATTATCAGAGAAGATATTACCGGATTGAGTCACGATCATGTCGTTTTCTTTAAGATTTTGCAGCACTACTCGAGTTTGTGCAAGGTGGACTAACAAACGCACCACCTCCAAGAAAAAATAGCACAGTTCACCTATTCAATTACGTGATGCAAATATTGTTGAATCGTTTGAATAAACGACTCAATATGGTACGAAGACCACTAGAAACTGAAGTGACAAAAGGAGTAGAAGAAAGGAATGGTACGAAGACCACTAGAAACTGAAGTGACAAAAGGAGTAGAAGAAAGGAAGAAGGACTCGTTAACACAAGTCAAAGGAGGGAGAACGGAGGAATAAAACACAAGAAGCATCCCACTAGAAACTGAAGTGACAAAAGGAGTAGAAGAAAGGAAGAAGGACTCGTTAACACAAGTCAAAGGAGGGAGAACGGAGGAATAAAACACAAGAAGCATCAACTGTGAATTTTTTGTGTGTAGAATGTACCGTGTGAGTTCTCTATTTATAGAGAAAATTCACAACTAATAAGTGAGAAACTTTGGGAACAAGTAATACATTACTTTGACATTAAGTAATTCACATATAAGATCTGATACAAAAATATCTCAATTGAGTACAAAAATATATTATATTTATGTACCAAAATATATTTCAGATCAAACACTAAACTATATTAGATTGCATACCAAAATACTTCGTATTGTGTTCCAAAATATGCTAGATTGCGTTAAAAAATATTTTAGTAAAACTTGGGGACAAAGAAAGCACTTTATAATAATGATTAAGTTAATTATTTAATTTATCATTTCCAAATAATAAAATATATTAATATATATTTTTTATTTAGTGCTTACTTTGTTCACTTAATTATGCACCCCCTAGAGGTAAACCCCCATTATATAAATACTACTAATGTGTGGGATCCATCCGAAGTGGGATTTTCATTTTTTTCAATTCACACTACACTAGTTCTAACTGTTATGAGAATTTGTGTTTAGTCAATTACTCAATTTTCACACATGTTCCAACACTGTATACAAGAAACTCAGTTAAAAATAAAATTTCACACATGTTCCAACATATACAAGAAACTCAGTTAAAAATAAAATAATACAAAATTGCAAACAACAGAATAAAATAATACAAAATTGCAAATAACAGCATGGACAATCGGAAAAAAGAAGCAAGTATGCATGGGAAAAAAAGCACATAAATAATAATAGAATCGGACAAAAAAAAATGCAAGTTGAAGAATTTGATAGAGAAAAGAAAAAATTGGCATGGAAGATGACGGTAGACAAGGGTTTGAAAGACAATGAAAAAATTTCAAGTGTTTACGTGAGATTGTTAGATGGAAGTAGTATTTATATTTTTAACTAAAAAGTCTTATAAAATCTAAGAATTCATCAAAATCTATAGACAACAAAACCAGTATAATAGTAATCACAACAAAATCAGAATCCTTGCAAAAAAGTAATCGGAACAAAAAAATAAATAATAATAATAGAATCGGACAAAAAAATTTGGCCATTTATATCTTATACAATTTATTTAATAATATTGTATCGTATGTTTAATTTGATTTGTATGATTGTAGATTATGAAAGTTGACCTCTTAAATCAATATTTTAGGTATAAAAAAAATATCAATGGTTCATGTTATTGGTTAAAGTATATATAGGAGCAAAAGAGATTTTCCAAAAATAAAGACGTTAGGTATGAAAAAGAATTATTTTTGTTATTTACTTTTAAATAAAAATATGGAGGTGACTTTTTCTTCTACTTAGGAATAATTGAATAGGATTTAATTTATTTAGCAATTAAATTAAATGAGTATTTTTTAACAAGTAGTAAATAAATATTGTTAAACCGATCTTTTAAATAGTAATTTAGGCATTTTTCTTCACAAGTAATTTAACGATTAAGTTAATATTCATTTTTAGCTTAAGTTCAGTTAATATATATAAGATTTAGGCATTTTTCTTCACAACTAATTTAACGATTAAATCAATAGTAAATTTATAAATGAGTGACAAAAACGTAAAGAATCGAGGTAAATTGGAAGGATTTGTTTTTTTTAGGAATTGAAACTCAAATTCGCCTATATTGCACGAACCAAAGGCAATACTAATCCTACAACTATTTTTGGTGAACGAATAGTGTTACAACCAAACACGAAGTTTGCATAATCAGCAATGTTTATGCGCATTAAGGACAAACCTTAGATGATGTTTTACATGTGCTGATTTTGTTGATCCTCTTACAGAAGGTAGTTTTTGTTTGTAAAAAACGTTTCTTTTACAATTTTTTAAATTAAAAAAAAAACTATTTGTAAAAGGAACAAGAAAACCAACAAATGTAAAACTGCAACTAAGTTTTGTTCTTTTATTAATCCACCATGACCAAACTGTTACTACGGTAACGCTTTTGCATTTCTTGCTCCAGCATTGAAGTAGTTAGTTAGGAAAGAGCAAAGAACATTTTTTTTTTTTTTGAAACAGGAGCAAAGTACATTTTACTATGCCTATTTTCATTCAATTTCATTCAAGAAGAGTAGGTCATTAACCTTGTGAAAAAAATATTTGCAAAGAGTGAGAATATGGATTAGCCAAAAGCCAAAAAATGGAATAACGTTTTAGATGTAACGTTTTACATAATCTCAAATACCATAATTTGAGACCGTCTTACAAGGTCACAAACCATTTGGTGGCATACTCTTTTCTTTTTTTTTTTACCAACCTGGTTTACTTATTTTGTATTCTTCATTATTTAACTAGAATTTCCAATAGTGCATTTAATGGACAAATCATCAAGTACACGACGTGAAACCATAAGCAATCACAAAAGGATGAATATCAGAAACATTTTATACAGTTGAAGCCCAATTTAAAAATTTTATATTCTCATCGACTAAATTGAGAAATCCGTACATCAAATGTAATTTCATCAAACTTCGAGAGAGAGAACCATCTAATTTACCCTTTTTCATCATCTCCATCTGGATTATTTTCCAGAGGAAGATGTTTGAATTAACTGGTTAATTTTCTTAATCATCCGTAATCAATAATGTCAAATGTTGATATAAAAAAGACAAACAATGGTGACAAATATCACTTGGAAAACAAGAAAAATATAGGAAAATGAGGAATTCATGTCCAAGCAAGAACAGACCTAGCTAACAGTACCCTTATTGTGGTCAATGGTTTCCTTGATGAAGCTCATAACAACTGAGGATAACACGTCTTGATGACTACTGTATGCATGATTAGCTCGTTTAATGATATGCAACTTGTGATTTGGTATGACCTTAGCAAACTCGTGCGCACTTTGAACGGGGATAATTTTGTCTGAAGAACCGTGAACTGTAAGGACCCTGCCATATATGATGTAATTTGGCATTAGCATATTTATGCATCAATGTAACTTGATAAGTTTATCAACGAAGAAATGGAGCCAGAAGTAAAAGGAGAAGAGATCAAACAGATTTTTCCCCTAACCTGCATTCTTTGTCAATCTGCAGGCACGCTTCATGCATATTTGTACCCATGCGATCCATTAAACTTTCCTTAGTAACACGGTAATCCAAACTTCCTGCAACAGTAGATGTCCTCAAATGATCATTTAATAAACAACATAGTAATTCAATGCGTATGTGCTACATAGATTGAAACAAAGAACTTATAAATTTTCATTATCTGAATTCTAAAGTTCTAAACTCAAGTAACTTTGCACGCATTGAACAAGATAGTTCATGATTATGTCTAGCTCGAACTTTGTGCTTGTGATACTATAAGCTTGAGTAAACAATTTACCTGACTTCGTCTTCACATCAATAAAACCCTCATTCGTAATTCTTTCCAAATAATCTTTACCAAGGCGTTCTTCGATGCCTGCCTTCAGATCATAACGTCCAGAGAGGTTGACAACAGTTTTAATGTCATGATATTTGGAAGCAT
Source organism: Medicago sativa (assembly GCF_051527215.1). NCBI lineage: Eukaryota > Viridiplantae > Streptophyta > Magnoliopsida > Fabales > Fabaceae > Medicago > Medicago sativa. The sequence continues at coordinate 26,614,501 of NC_140750.1, forward strand.
AGAGAAGCACTATGTCACCTCCTGCATCACAACACAGAAGCAATTACTATTAGTCCGATCAGCTTAAACAAATTTGCGTGAAAGGACAAAAGAATTTGAGATGATGGATGGTCAGAACTCAGAAGTTACACTGACAAGTCAAATTTTAAGAACTATCTTAAAATGAAATATAATGATCAAGCACATATCTGGCACGGTTTTACAAAGGTTTCTTTACATTTCGACGTATTGACTACTAATCTCATTTATAAGTTTGGATAGGAAATTAGGTGTTATGCATCAATTAAATGAAAGCTCATACATGATCTTTTTTCTTTCTTTCAGAAATTACACAACCCTCTTCATATTGCATCAATCAAGGTTGCAATCTTAACATCTAATTCAGGGTTGACATGAAATTATACTGACAAGAACAGTTCACGTCATAATTTTGGTGTATGGAGAAAAGCGTCTGCACCAGCAACACTCTATTTTGGGAGGACCCTTGGTTAGATGGTGGAGGACTGAAAGACAGTGTTGGCAGGCTGTACATAGTAGCTAAGGAGAGAAATATTAAGGTTAAGGATTGGAGAAGAGAGTTATTCCAATGGCAAAATGACTGAATGTTAGAATGTTCTAGTCTTTTAAATAATGTGGATTTCGGAAAGACTCAATTGGATAGGTGGATTTGGGTGGATGGGAGGGGGGGAGTATTCAGTTAAGAAAGTGTGCGATAAATTGACTAAGAAATTACTAACAATTATGTTCAGTGCATTTGGAACCCTTTGATTCCGTTGAAAATTTCAGTGATGGTTTGGAGATTACTTCAAGATAGACTTCCAACCAAAGTCAAGACACATATAATCACATATCCATAAAACATATCCAGATATACATTTTTTTCATATAAGCAAACAAATCAAGATACCTTTACTATGTCCAACAATTGCACGGATTACACGATTTGATTCACGGAAATGTTGAACAACAGCGTGTAATTCATCTACCTCTCCCCAATAGTTACCATACTGGAACGAACCTTCGCTTTCCCTGGAAGGTAAACCCGCAAGCTAAAGTTAAGAGAAAGCAAAGAATGAAGCATAGCTAGCAATGAAGACAAGGTATCAGACTTCAGAAACTTCAGTACATGAAGCAATGAAGAAAATACCATCCAATTTACACCAGGCAAAGAAATAGTGAATGAATCAAGTCACTCTTTGAATGTTACCATCTAATACCAAAATAAAATTATTATAAGGAAATTGAGTTACAGAAGATAAACTAGTTGTACAACTAAACTGACAATTCTAAACTAACAACCACTATTGTAAGAGTAATTTCTTCAACATTAGTTATTTATGATTAACAAGTATAACATATGCGACCAAAGAAATCGCATCAAACAGCCAGAAACACACTATTTCAATTATCATACAATCATATGACTCATATTCATCCATCTATTGAAGGCATGTGCAGACACCTGGCACAAATTTCTACATTCAATAATTTTATTTTCTCAATTATTATCCGTGTCAATGAGTCAATGTGAATGTCAACACAGGTATATGTTTTAAGCACACCAAACGGGCACAAGTTCAAAGTCATACACTACATGAAATCCTAACGATCCTGAGAATTAGGGATGGGCAAAGTTCAGTTTAGACCAAAACTGTGTCAAAACTGAACTGAACCATAATGCAATAGTTTGAACCAAACTGAACCGGTTTTCAAAATAGTTAACTGTTTTGATTGAAAAAAAACTGAACTGAATTACTACTTTAGTTTCATCTTTTTCTTTTCTTTTCTGGTGATAGAGAAAGCAAGACAGGAACAAAAACCAAACAGCAAGGCAACAGCCATGGGTCTGAAATCTAATAAAACTAACCAAAATTCAAGCCCCTAGCTATGCCTAAACCAACCAGCAACAGCCCCCCAAACCAGAAAACAGCTACTGCAGCCAAAACACCAACATAAAGATGCACAGCTGACAGAAAACAGCCCTAATAGCTGCTGTTCTGTCATGACAGCAGCGCTAAAAACAGCCAGCAAGCCACCCCACAGCCGAAACACACTTAAAAACCAGACGACAGCAACAGCGTTACCTCAAAAGGCATATGAAATTGAGATAAATTTTGATGAATATGAATGAAATGAGTACCTCGGAGCTGCAGCAGTGGAGATGAATCACTACCGAGGGATCCCGACGGTGACCGGAGATGGAGGGATCACGACAGTGACCAGAGATGAATCGTTACGGAGGGATCAAGGCGGAGGAATGAATCATGCTTTGTAGGTTTTGTTGGATGGATCGCAAGAGAGCAATGAATTTGGTCCAATTTGGGTTCAATTCATTCTATTTTATTTTTCAAAACAGTTCAGTTACAGTTAGTAACTGATACTTACAATACAGTTCAGTTTTGAACTTTTACACACGGTTCAGTTTAATATTGGTTCAGTTCGGTTCAGTTCAATAGTTTGGTTCAGTTTTTGGTTTTTATGCCCACCCCTACTGAGAATACATGTATCCGTCCAAACATAAATGGCATGGTCCATTTTCTATATTTCTCAGCTTTTAGCCTATCTATTTGTAGTATAGTTCAATTTCACAAACATTTTGACTGCACATGGATCAATTAAAATCAATAAATGGAATCAAATAACACATATTGCATCATCCATCTCTATACATTCAAACATAGTAAATTTGAATATTAACTCAATATGGTTGTGTTATGCATCATCATAAAAATAACTTACCCATTTCCAGAAAAGTCAAAACGGAAAGAACTAATTTGTGCCTTTTCCAATGCAGCAACAAGGTTCAACATGAGGTTGGTATCCTAATAAACAAAAAAAATTTAAAATTAAAAATAATCAATGAAAATAATCTGGCAAAGGAACAAACTTTAGAATAATACTTAAGTCGAAATAAAAAGGAACAAAGGAACAAACTTTAGTGCAACGAAAGCCATGACATAAGATAACAATTTCGTTGGTTGCTCCACATTCATGTAATATGCCAACTAGTTTTTCGCCGCGCTTGTTAGGTATTATCACTCTCTGATGACTCTGATCAGCTACAAAAACAAATGAGAGATTATGCAAACATAGTTACAATGTATCACATGTAATATCAAACAAGAGAACATAAATATACCTGTCATGATTGTAGAATCCACTGACTTTGAAATCGTGCTCCTTAGAGTGTGAGATTGTGTATTTGACCTAAACAACGGAATATTCAGAAGCATTAAATTACGTTTTTTTGTTGTTGTTATTGAAGAATAGTGTTCAAGTTTTTGTTTTTGAGCTAATGTATTTTTTTTTAAATTATATCTCCATATTTTTTATCTTAGGCTAATGTATTTTGTAGAGGTATTGCTATGTAAATTATGAAAATTAATTCAATATTTTTTATTGAAAATTAATTCAATAATATTGATATAATTGGAAGAATGAAAAAACCATCCCAACATTATGTAGTATAAAAAAGAAATTATCTACACCAACAATATAACATTATTATAAAAGAAATTATCTAAAGATATAATTGGAAGAATGAAAAAACCATCCCAACATTATGTAGTATAAAAGATATAAGGGTTCGTTTGGTGCGATATGATAAGAGGTTCCATAAAAATAGACATAAGGGTTCGTTTGGTGCGATATGATAAAGAGGTTCCATAAAGATAGACACTTTTGGTACTCACATAAAGATGATAACCATCCCAACATTCAAACAAACGAAGAAACACATTAAAAAAAAAAAAAAAAAACACAAACTTTTTTATAAAAAAGAAATAAAAAGTGTAAATATTGTTGCTTTTTCCATCGCTAATTATGCAATCATTATTTCAATCGTCTTTCTTTTCTCTTCTATCGCTGATGAACAAGCATAAGAAAATTGTTATATTGTTGAGGAATCACAGAAGCAAAAGAAATATTGTTGCTTTTTTTATAGCTAATTATGCAATCGTGTTGTTTTTTATGGCTAATCAAGAAAAACAATTTCAATAGTTTATTTACAAAAACAATTCTTGATTCACAGAAGCACAAGAAAACGACAATTCGATTGATGGAGTAGAATAAAAAGGTGTTACCTGACCTGAAGGGTGAAGAAGCTATGAGAGATTTGGCAGAAGTGGGAGTCGAAAAAGGGTACACCGCGCGTTTTGGCTATACAGTTGCTAACCCAACTAAAAAAATAATGATTAAAATTGGGGTTAAATATGTTTTTGTTCCTATAAAATTTTCCCTTTCTAGTCCTTATAAAATTTTTAATTACTACTTTTAGTCTCTATTTTTAAGTTAATTTTTGTATTTTTTTTTTAATAAAATTGTGCAGAAATGTGTATAATATTATAAAAATCTCTAAAAAAAAAAATTAATTTCTTTTAACAAAAACATAAATTAAATATTAATTTTTAACTGCCAACAATATGTTATGGACAATGCATCAAATATGCAAGGTCCAGGTTCAAACCTTGGCCACCACCAAAAAAAATAAACCGCCAACAATATAAAAATTCATATTTAATTTATGTTTTTTTAAAAAATTCTATTTTTTTTTCGGGAAAGATTCTTATAATATTATAACTTTTTTTGCAAAATTTTATTAAAAAATATGAATTCTACATATGAGTTTACTTTAAAGGAGGGACCAAAAGTAAAGATGGAAATTTTTTGAGGAACTAAAAGTTGAAGGAAAATTTTAGAGAGACTAAAACGAAAAGTTGGTATATTTATAGAGACCAAATACATATTTAACCCTTAAAATTATGAAGAGTAAGTTGGATAGGATTAGGAAAGGTTTAATTTATCCCTTTTCTATTGGTGTATCAAACAAAGGATTTGAGTAGAATATGATATTTCTATCATATCATGTCTCCCTATCATGCGCACCAAACAGACCTTAAAGTGATAAACAAAAAATATAGACGGTCACTCCGTGTTTGTTCTCTCTTTTTATTGCGCTAACGTTTGTCACTCCATGTCTGTCTTCTTTTTTGAAGAAGCACTCCATGTTTGTCTTATCTTTTTATGGAAATTATGAACAATATGTTTTTATGAAATTAGTTAGATTTTAATTAAAATTATACATATAGATATTTGTGATTTCAAATTGTAACATGTTTATCTTTTTAAATTATAACATTTGTTTAAGGCTTTTGTCAAAAAAAACATTTGTTTAAGGCTATAATTGGAATAATAAATAATTTAAACAAAAATATAGACGGTCACTCCATGTTTGTCCTCTCTTTTTATTACGCTAACGTTTAGACGGTCACTCCATGTCTGTCTTCTCTTTTTATTGCGCTAACACATGTAAATTATGAACAATATGTTTTTATGAAATTAGTTAGATTTTAATTAAAATGATACATATAGATATTTGCGATTTCAAATTGTAACATGTTTATCTTTTTAAATTATAACATTTGTTTAAGGTTATAATTGGAATAATAAATAATCTAAACCAAAATCTCGAAGTATAGCATATACTATATATAAAGAAAATAGCATCTTTTGGGCTGGTCTTTTCTCTTTTAAAATTGCCTCATAATAACTTAGCACAATATATTATAGGTTTAAATGTGTCATTGGTCCCTACACTTTCATCAGATTTTGGCATTGGTCCCTGCACTTTTTTTTATTTGGCATTGGTCCCTGCACTTTGTAAAAATATTGGTATTGGTCCCTCTTTTAACTTTCTGTTAAAAAAAAAAACAAAAAACTAACGGAGTGCCACGTGGCCCAATCATTTCACGAAACGTGGCACAAATACCAATATTTTTACAAAGTGCAGGGACCAAAACCAATAGTTTTGTGTTTTTTTAACAGAAATTAACAGAGGGACCAATACCAATATTTTTACAAAGTGCATGGACCAATTCCAAACAAAAAAAAGTGCAAGGACCAATGCCAAAATCTGATGAAAGTGCAGGGACTAAAGACATATTTACGCCTATATTATATTGTCAACTTTACTTCGGATTCCCTTGAGTGTGAGTATTCTCAAGAGTCACCGCCCATCGGGAGGAATCAAACCCCTATCCAATGTAACCCACCGGGTGGAATCAAACCCTTTCGAGCGTAACCCTCACAAATTATTATTATTATTATGCTTTACTTTTTAATACTCAAGTACATAAAGTATGAGTATTAACAACTAATCACATTAGTGATTCTTTACTAGATCAAGATTCATAAACAAGATCTACTTTCAAGATTATATATAAATCTTGTAACTTCTTTATCAATTAATAACAAAGTATATTAATTTTTATCTTTCGTTATAAACATGATTAACAATCACCAATGTCAAATTATGTTGTTTAATATTCAAAGGACAAGTAAAATAGTCCAACTTTATATATTCTTTACGTAAGATTTACCTTAACATGTTATCAACCCAACTCTACAAATGCTACTACTTCATCTTAATACTTAGTTACTCTAGAATTATAGAACATACATACACAATGTGTGCATTAAACCATAAGTTCCATATTAACAATTATTTCATCAAACATCATACATGCGTGCAATTCTACAAAACCAATCCAAAAGTCCAGTTTTGTTAGTAAACAGACTTCAACTTCGTCTATTTAATTAGAATATCAAACGGTGTCCGAATTGAGTAAACGAACATTCCCTGGAAAGCTTAGAATGTCAAGAATATAAATATAATTTTAGTTTTGGTGTTTAAATATCCAATTTGTACAGTTTTACTAATGAACGTGTACAGGTACAGAACATGTCAGCAGTTTTTATTCAACTTATAATCAGAGTTTTGCCCACTATACTTATTGAAATTCCACGATTCTAGTGCCTATTATGTAGATAATTTGTCTACTTTCTAATGGTTCAAGTTCCACTCTCAAAGGATATTTGTAGCTTAAGTTATACCATATTTACTAACAGGGTATCTAAGCTGCAAAATGCAGAATTTCAATCTATTCCTTTTTTTTTTCACTTACTCAATTGATCATAATTCTACATTTCTTAATCTAAGACATTATTACCATGACATAATAGTATAAAAGTAACTTTCAAAAACAAGGTTAAACGTAACATCCTTTCTAAATTCAATCAAATGCAAACACATCAATCCAACATGCATCAACATAAATTCTTATAATTTTTATGCATGAAACATGTTCTATTATTCTTAAGCTATAATTCTCAATTGTCAAAACCCTAAAAATTGCATGAGGAACGAGGGAAAGGGAACTCACCATTGATTCTAGACTGAAAATAATAATGATTCAAGCATATGCATTTATTCTCTTTTGCTACTAACTTCCTCCCATTTTAGCTTTTTCCCCCAAATCTCCATCTTCAATTCATAGCTTCTTCCCTTTGATTACGCCAAAACCTTACCTTAATCTTGTTCCTATAACCATTAATCTACTTTTCTGATCTTGAAATGAGTGGATTAATTTAATTCCTTGCTAGGGTGTAAGGTTTCTACCATTTTCTCAAGGAATGGTGATGGATGATGGTGTTAAAGAGAGTGTTGCCGATAATAAGAATTAGGATGAAAGGAAATTGAACTATAATCCGACTTGGGTGATTGATTTATGAATGGGTGAGAACATGATTGCATGTAAGATTATGTAATGGTGTTCTGAGCTTTTTTCTCCCCTTTTTCTTAGGTTTTAACGTGAAAGAGGGAGAAGATGGGGAATAATTCTACCTCATAAGGTTGACTCACTTCCTTTCTAATAACATTTGTGGTCCTAAAAGACTAAAATACCCTTTCATTATTTTATTTTTTTTTGGTAGTAGCCGGGGTTTGAACCCCGAACCTTTGCATATTTTATGCATTGTCCCAACCAACTGAGCTACGCTCACGAGGACACCCTTTCATTATTTATTCTATCTTATTTAGTTAAATTCACTAATATTCAAAATCATGGAATTATAAACATATAATACTAGATTAAAAATACTATTCATAGTTTGGGATGTTACATTCTACCCCTTAAGAAGATTTCGTCCTCGAAATCAAGAAATCTAACTAACGACTCTCAATTCTCTGCTGCATCACCTTGATTATCTTAATTTAGTACGTTTGGACTTACCGTATGGATCATCGTTTAGATATAGTCGTCTATTTCTTAACTATAAGGATCTCTATTAGTTTTATTGGACAAATAAGATAATCTCTATTAGCTACAACAACAAAGTAATTACATAGTTCATACTAGGGTAAGAATCACAAGGTGTCATGAATATGCATGAACATACTTTATTAATGTCAAATATCAAAACTTAGAGGTGATAAATGACGGAATTTATTATGCAACCTTAACCGTTTTTGCCGTAATTTTATTATCAATCCCCCAAATAAACCTCTATGAGACAACACAAGTTTCATGGACAATACTAAAAAATAAGTTCGCTATAATAAGTGAGTGAATGTATTTTGTAATAGATAAAAATAGGTTCCTCACATGCTTAGTTGATAATAACACAATGATCACAAAGAAACAATTCTATTGATAAAATATTTAGATGTCTCATTTCATAGTTTTTAAGCATAATAAATCTCATCCATAGAAAATAATATTTAGACTCATAACTCTATTATTAGGACAAAACGAAGCAACATACATCATTTCCAATATCCAAGCACAACTATGACAGAAAAACACTTAACAAGTATAGTAAAACTGTCATTTTGAATAACTAATGTCCCTCAAAGGTTTAACACAAAACATCAATTAGAAACAAATATAATGAACTCCTCATTTTTATCAATATGAATGTGGAATGATGATAAAATAGGTTAAGTATAATGTTTTACCTATTTAATTTATTTTAGGATATCATTGTACAATGCTATACAATCTAATTGATGAGATATCATGTCAAAACGAGGTGAAAACAATATCTACTTAAAATCTTAACTATTTCACATGTAGACTAAAATCATAATTCTCATAATTGTCATTCCAAATATTTTATACTTCACATGCTAAAATACCAAACTTAAATTATTCATCTCAATCATTTTATTATACCCTTCTTTCAAAAAAAAAATGTTACTATACCCTGTACCTACAAGAAAGCATTCAAAATTGGAATGAATGCAACTCCATCCGCTAGAATAATATATAAAGATGAAATATATAATTTTCTTTATTCGGCCAACCCATTCTCATATTTGATTTGCTAAAAACATCATTTCAAGCATACATGTGAATTTTGAAAATAGCGAGAAATCATCCATCCGTGATTATCATGAAGAGATTTTTTTTTTTTTGTGTGTGACATACAAAGTAAATTTATGCATATGAAACCATTAGATTTGCAAGATGATTGCTTTAGAATGTCTAACACAACTTTCACTTGAAATAACAAGGATCGTTAAAATCAAGTAATTACACAAGCATCAAAATTTCTTAACCTACCTATGCAGCTATGCAAGTGTCCATATTGTTACTTTAACAGCACAACTTTAAGTTAAAGTATTAAGTAATAATGTATAAATCTAGAGTATTCGACCTCATACTAGTATAGGAGCATTCAGGCCCGGCCCTGAGGGGGTGCAAACAGCTCAACAGAGCTGGGCCTCCCTCAGCCATGGGCCTCAAAAAAAAATTAATACTCAATAGTACTACTGCCCTCCAATTTTTTTTAATACCCCCAGCCATTTTCTGTCCCCTTGTTTTAGCCTTTTAGACCTATTAGAATTAGGTCCTCTTGCTTTTGGTGTTAGGTGGGGGTTCCTCATGTATACGGTAGTCATTTTCACGCTATGGCTCAAAGGGGAGTAACTCCTGACGTTTGGAGCTACAATATCATGATTAATGGATTTTGTAAGATTAAAATGGTAGATGAAGCCATGAAGCTCTTTGAAGAAATGCATTGTAAACAGATTTTTCCAAATGTGGTAACTTACAATTCCCTTGTTGATGGTTTGTGTAAAGCTGGGAGAACCTCGTGTGCTTTGGAGCTTGTCGATGAAATGCATGGTAGAGGTCAACCATCTAATATAATTACTTACAATTCTATATTAGATGCTATATGCAAAAACCATCATGTTGATAAGGCAATTGTGTTATTAACAAAAATTAAAGAGAAGGGTATTCAACCAGATATTTTCACGTATACTGTTCTTATTAATGGATTGTGTAAAGTTGGAAGACTAGACGATGCACAAAAGGTTTTTGAAGATCTTTTGATCAAAGGCTACAATCCAAATATCTATACGTATACTTCTATGATCAATGGATTTTGTAACAAGGGCTTGTTTGATGAAGGATTGGCCATGCTGTCAAAAATGAAAGACAATGGTTGCAATCCTAATGCTATAACTTACGAAATACTTATTCATTCTCTCTTTGAAAAAGATGAAAATGATAAAGCAGAGAAACTTCTTCGTGAAATGATAGCGAGAGGTCTACTTTAATACCGCAACCAGGTAACATATTTTTTCTATTTATATATTTTCATTTTGAATTTATGTTCAATGTTATTCCATCATTTCATATATGTAGATGCTTCATCTTATGGAACAAAAAAGACCGTTGTTTCTTACTTTCTTTTGTTAAGTGTGTTTATCCTTCACAAACATATAGGTTGGTTCTGAGTTCCAACTTGAAGGAAATTGTAGAATATTGTAATTTTTCGTGTCTAGGAGTGTTGTATTGAGTTTGTACTAATTGTACTACATCTCTAGCCAATATCTTAATTCTTTGTATGAAGAAAAATTCATTTCAATACCGATTGCGACAAGGATGAATCAGTTAGTCTTTGGGTAAGTTGGTAACTCATAGACCTATGTATGACAGGCCTTAAATATGGAAAGTCTATTCTAGAAAAGAGAAAATGAGTTGTGAGGTAATGAGTGAAGAAGCGTGACCTGGCAGATGGTGGGAGTGTTGGAGGGAAAAGGCACAGAAAAGTTGGTTACTATTCTTTTGAGTTCCAATCTTAATATAGTTGCATTTTCCATTCCCGCCATTCCCGTTCTCTGTTACTTGTTGATTCATTCCTGGTTTACAGTTTTAGAATTCTAACAAATACAGATGTAAAATACATGTGAATATATATGCAGTTTATTTTGTGTCTTTTCTATATTCTTCATGTTAGGAGATGGGAATTATTTTGCCTAACAATCAATCTGTAGAACATTGTATACTCTATATTAGTTTGTTATATTGATAATACTAGCTAATTCATACTGAAACCCGAACAAAGGATATAATATATTTTAGCAACCTTTTCAATTGCTGGTTGTTCCAAACCACAATTTATATGTACAAATGGAATTATAATTAGTTTTCTTAATCGAGTAATAATATGTAAGTTTTATGTTTTTTAATACATCTATTGAGCTTATTTGTTAATTTAGCGATCTGATGTATCACCCGAAGTCCCTAGATCGACCAAAAACATGTAGCAGCTGGGCTCTTTTCAGGTTTTTTTTCATGCAAAATGAGGACGGCATTTTGCATGTTGGTCTGCCCTGTTTTTCTGCAGAAAACTTCATTCCTTTACAGATGCAATGTTATGAGATAAACTACATATTTTCTTATGATTAGAATACACCCTTCGGAAAGACTTCATTTTGTTATGATTTCTATCAGAGATTAAGTGTTGCTCCTCTCTTTATTTATTTATTTTTTAAGGTGGATGCATGAGAACTCTCAATTATGTATGGAGGTGAAATATTCTATACAAGCATCAACATGGGGCATCTTCCATCCACTTTGTATCGTTGTGATGGAAATGAGTGAGAAATATTTTGTACAGACATCAACATGAGGTTTACAATGAATGTTTTGGAAATACAGTATCAGAGATTGAATAAAGACTAGAGTTTGGAAAGCAATGTCGGAGCTGTCCTATTTATCTTCTTGAAGGTTTCAAATATTTTGGTAAGTGATTAAATTCTGTAGAAGAATCGATTGATCTATTTGAGCCAAAAGAACATAGAAATTGGAATACTGGTTGATTCATAAGAGATTTAAAATCGGTATCAAGAATTGATGTAAAAATGTATCTGATTTCCCTATATCTCTTACATCAACTGAAGTTCATGGACCTGTCTTCAAATGAACATATGTTTTTCTTCTTTATTTGTATATGATTAGACAACAAAATTACACATCTAGTCTTTTCATGCTAAAATGTCGCTCCCAGAGTTGATCATATTAATGCATATCATAGTGGAGTTGTTGCCTATCATTATGTTCAAGACTCTCAGCAAGCATCTTCAACAAGTCTAAATAGGACAAATGCAATCTAATATGTTCTGGAATTTCTTTTGTTAAATTCATGCCTTCATCAATAAAATGGATTGTTTTTGGTTCAGATTAGCTGGTACATTTCTTTTATTTAAAGAAACATATCCTTGGATACCTCCAAAGCAATTTTCAGCTTCTGTGGATCTTTCTGAAGTATATACACAATCTATAATAATAGTTGTCTTAAGAATTCCACATTAGATGAAAGATGGTTTGAAGATATGTTTAAGAGTGGGGGAAAACTTCATCTTACAAGTCAGTTTTGTGGGGTTGGGGTTCAACCACAAATCCTAAGATGGTATCAGAACCTATCGATCGGGTTGATAGCGTATTTCGCAAGTGTACGAAATCGTTCAAGTAGTAAATAAAACGGTAAGACCGAGTGTCGAACTCGAGGATCGCGTTATACAGTTGAATTGTATTTATGACTTAATTGAACAAAAGGTTAAGTGGTTTGTTTTATCGCAATATTGGAAATAACGGAAATTAAAGTGATTAAGATTAGTGAGAGAAAGATGTCAGGGATGAGTTTCGCTAGATGACCATGAAAAGCTAATAACCTAGTTTTAACTATTGAATCGACGCGTATGATTGTTATCGAATCATCTAATTTATTCTTGCCCTAATTCCTTAGTGACAAAAACTTTAAACCTAAAATAAAAACCTAATTCCTTAGTGAATTTGAAGATTAGGGTTAAGCATTACGAACAAGAATTCTTTTGATGATTCCAAGGGTTTGTATCTATTCCTAGATTACAAAGGCAAGGATCTCTTATTTCAAAGCGTTTATCAATTCCACTTCCGTTTCACAAAATAAACCGTAAATCAATTTAAAGGTGATCAATCAATAAAAAGCATTAAGAACGGAAATAAGAGAAACAATCATATGAATTTCAATCAATAATATTAAACTAGGTCATAACAATGATGTTCATCTAGGTCTACTCATCCCCAACAAAGGAGGGTTTAGTTACACATAATTGAGCAATAAACAAAAGAAGAAGAATTACAAGATGAATTCATGAATAAACCTTGTTAAAACTCCTTCAATGGTGTTCCAAGATGCTCCCAATCGCTCTCCTATGTGTTTCCAGCCGTTTTTATCTCCAAAAATCGTATCCCTCAAGTCTGAGATTGAGTTCCTTTAAATAGACACAGTCAAAATCGGTTACCGATGGCATCCAATCGGTAACCGATCCACAATTAAGGCCCAGGAAAATGCGATCCACAATACAGGATCGGTGGCCGATGCTACAGGATCGGTGGCCTAAATATCCAGTGACGAGGGCGTGAAAATCAGCAGCAAAATCGGTTACTGATGCTCAATTTCGGTAACCGATTTCTGACTTCTCTTTAGGCCTTCTCTTTTGCTCTTTTGTGGCTCTTAGCTCCAGAATTACAGTGAAAATGACCCAAAATGTCATCAAAAAAGCCTAGGAAAACTAAGATGACAAGGTGTCATCACAACCCCAAACTTGAACTATTCCTTGTCCTCAAGGAATTTACTTGCAACAGTGACAAATGACAGTGAAATAACAGGTACCTGATGAAATGATAGTGCCCAAAAGTTCAATCTCCCTCTAGCTAAAGATGAGCTAGTTTGACTTGTTCGCATCCACCAATTCACAACTCCACGCAACAATTATGAAATAGGGTTCTACCAGTCGACATGCAGGTCTACATATTACCATATGCTTGAAAAGTTTCTAAACATCAATCAAAGTCAAAGTCATTACACACTTTTGAGGTCTTTAGGGTTGTAACGGGGCTTAGGTAAAAGGTGGGATATATTTGGATAAGTAGGCTACACAAAATTTGAGTTAGGCATTCCTACAAGTGATAAACAAAATTCAATCCCCCAATTCCCCTTTGAAATAACGATTTTAGGTACCTAGAGAACATTTTCAAAATTTGGGACACTTCGAGTTTGAAATTTACTCGGATATAGCAATGTGTGTCCCTTTTTCAATTTCATTCTTCTTTTTTTTTTTTTCATTTCATTTTTTCAAAATTTTTTTTTTTTGATACACCATTTTGTGTGTATTTTTCATTCTTTTTCTTTCTCTCTTGTTCTCTAGTACCCCACCCCAAACTTATTGGGTTGCAAATTCCAAAGGCAACCCCAAACTTATCATTTAGCAACATTCTACATAGCCTAACTCAAAAATAAAATTTCAGGTTAATCATCCTAAAAGGCTCTAGGCTTCATTTGTAGTTTGTCACCGAACAACAAGTTCTAAACCTACCGGCTCAAATTGGCTAAGAAAGGATAAATTTAAATCATTAAAACAGGGTAGGCTTCAAAAAGGCTCACAGGACCAAGCACTTTTGCCTCAGTGTGTAAATGACAAAGACCAATCGACAGTAGAGAAACAATGCAAGTTCTAGAAATGTAGTTGCATGGAAATCTAATCTATCATATAAGTAAATTGAAAAACAAAGTTGGGCAATGAACCTTATGGCTGAGATTTCTGGGAGTTGTGACTACCTAGCAACGCCGTACACTTCGCCTTTTGAAGAAACAAGTCACTCCTCCTGTTTGAACTTTCAGAATATCATTTCATCAAATCACTGTTACTAAACTGGAATAGGTCACCTGAAACAAACAAATTCATTGATAATAAACAAGTTCAAGAACAAGTACAAAAAAAAAAGGAAACTACTCAAGTTCAAATGAAAGTACAACTGAAACAAAGTACTGGATCAAATAACAAAAACAAAAATACTGAAAAACAAGATAAAATGCTTGGGCTAGACAAGGTGCCCAAGTCAATGTGCTCCTCCTGCTCCTGACGACCCTCCTGGTCCAGATGGTGGGAATGGATAGTAATGTGGATGCTCCTCGGTATTAGGCTGCTCAGCCTGAATCCGGTAGTACTCCTCTCTGATGCTAGCCTCTCTGGCGGCTCCCCTCGCCCTCTCCTCAGCAAAGTACCTCTCCATGTCCTCGGGGCTCGCAAATCTCTGATATGCATTAGTCGTGGCATCAGGACCACGACGATATGCATCAGCTGCAATAATAAACTCTTCATGGAATGCTGGTGGTGGTATCCGATCTCGGGAGGAGATATCCATGGCCCAGTTGGCCATAGCATAAGTGTAGTGTGCAAAATGAGGAGGGATGTATCCCTGCTGCTGCTGCATCATAGGTGGCTGCACCTGAGGCATCTGCGGTATCTGGTGTGCCTGATCCTCCTCCATCATCTGAGGCTGACCCTGCTGCGACCCTTGTCGCGCGAGTTCGCGCTCAAACTTCTCTTGCTCTTTCTCATATTTTACCAGTGTCTTGTCTGAAATTGGAAGCTGAGATGTGAGATAGATATCAGTAGGTTCTGAAGGGACCTGTGCCTCGTGGCAGAGAGCGTTAATCAGACAACAATGACCAGCAGTGGACCCAGTGGTGTTGATGAGGTCCTTCAAACTCGCATACATCAACCTGGCAACATCAATGTCATCATCAGAAAGCACAGCCTGCAAAATGTAAAAGCGAGCACGGGTCATCTCAGCCTTAGCGGATGTCCGCTCAATAGTGGTCAGAAGAAAGTTTGACCAAGCCTTGAATATTGGCAATAAATCCACTACATCAATGCGCTGCGGTACTCCGCCCCTTCCTTTCCAACCAGCCCCCTCTCGAACTAGACCAGCAAGTAACCCAGCCCAATAATCAGCATTTCTCTCCCCTCCTCCAGATTCCTTCCTCCGCTCAATAACACCACACTCGTCCGGCCTAGTAAGCCCCAACACCCTAGCAATATCATCAGCACTGTACCCCACCCTCTTGCCTCGAACTTTAGCATGTCTACTCGTTTCTCCCGCAGCAAATGCATTAGACAAAAATTCCAAGGCGATAGTCTTGTTGCTTTCACCGGTCACCATATTCACAATACCGTGCCAACCCTTCTGCTCAATTCTCTCAGCGAAAATAGGATACCTAGTGAGTGACCCAAAATCAAATCCCCGCTCCTTAGTAAACGTGTTCCCCTTAATTTCCTGGTAGCGTTTCTCCGCCGTCTCAGAGACAAACCGTCGGTAAGGTGGTGGGTTATTGGGTTGTGGTTAGGGTGGAGGGTTTGGGGGTGGTGGTTGAGAGGAGGAAGACTCTTTTCCTTTCCTCTTTCGTGTGGGTGGTGGCGGTGGTTGACCTTGGTTTCTAGTTTGGGCCATGGGTGTTGATGAAATTGGGAATGGGTATGTGAATTAAGAAATTTGGGAATAAAGTTAGGGTTTGGTTATGGTGTAGTGTTGGGAAAAATTGAAGGTTTGAATGTTTAAATGTTGGTGTATGATGAATTTGTGGTGAAGATTTATGTTAATGGTGGTTTGGGGAAGGTAATGGGTAGTGGTTATTGGTGTTGTTGATAAGGGTTTATGAATGTGTGAGGTTAGGGAGGAAGAGGTGTGTGGGTTTGGGAAAGGTTTATGGATGTTTAGGATGAAGATTAAATGAATATGTGAGGTTTGGGTTGGATTGAATGGTGGAAAAGAAGAAGAAAGGGAAGATTTTCGGTACCTATGGGGGTTGGGCGGCGCACAAGGGAAGTTTTAAAGGGTTGAAGATGACTGAAATTATGAAGGCTGGGTATTATAACAGCCGAAATCGGCCACCGATGGACAAAGGATCGGCCACCGAAATTTCCAGCGAGTGGGGAAAAAATTTTCGCCAAAATCGGCTATCGATAGTAGAGGATCGGCCACCGATTTTGCCCCCTCTTTTTTTTTTTTTTTTTTTTTGATTTTTGCCAGAAAAAAAAAAAAAAAAAGAAAATCGGTCACCGATTTGTTCAATCAGCTACCGATTTTTCCAGACTTAAAAAAATATTTTTGGTGTCAAAAATTGGTCACCGATTGTGAAAAACGACTACCGATTTTTGTCATTTTCAAAAGGAAATTTCTGAATTTTTTGTGTGGGACTTAAAATCTGAAATGCCCACATTTTTCATAAAATAAATGCAAAGATAACGAAAAAGAAAAATATACCTACGATGGGTTGCCTCCCATCAAGCGCTGGTTTAACGTCCTAAGCTTGACGGTCCACTTTTCTTCCTTCAAGTGGATTGTAACGAAATGGACTCCCTTGAACGCTCCGACTCTCCCCCATAATATGGTTTGAGTCTTTGTCCATTGACCTTAAAGGTCTTGTCAGAATTCAGATGTTGAACCTCAATAGCACCGTACGGATAAACTTTCGCCACTTTGAATGGCCCGGACCACCTTGACTTCAGCTTTCCAGGGAACAGCCTCAACCTGGAATTAAAAAGTAAAACAAGTTGCCCTTCTCTAAACTCCCTAATTTGAATCTTTTTGTCATGCCATTTCTTTGTCTTTTCTTTATAAATTTTGGCATTCTCGTAGGCATAGTTCCGGAACTCATCCAACTCATGGAGTTGAAGAATTCTAGACTCACCTGCTTTAAAAAGATCAAAATTAAGGAGCTTAGTTGCCCACAAAGCCTTGTGTTCGAGCTCTAAGGGCAAATGACAAGATTTTCCATAAACAATTTGAAAAGGGGACATACCTATAGGTGTTTTGAAGGCAGTCCTATATGCCCATAAGGCATCATCAAGCTTAAGAGACCAATCCTTTCGGGACGAGTTCACAGTTTTTTCTAAAATTTGCTTGATTTGCCTATTGGACACTTCTACTTGTCCACTAGTTTGAGGGTGGTAGGGTGTGGCAATCCGATGATGCACATTGTACTTTTTCAACAACGCCTCCATCTTTCGATTGAGGAAGTGGGTGCCTTCATCACTAATTAAGGCTCTAGGAACCCCAAAGCGTGAAAAAATGTTTTTCTTGAGGAAGGCCACCACTACTTGAGCATCATTGGTTTGCGTGGCAATTGCTTCCACCCACTTATAAACGTAGTCCACTGCCACCAAAATGTACATCTTTGAGTATGAGGACGGGAATGGTCCCATGAAGTCAATTCCCCACACATCAAAGATTTCCACTTCTAACACAGGATTTTGTGGCATCTCGTTTCTTTTTGAAATATTTCCTGTGCGTTGGCAGCGGTCACATTTCTGAACATAGGTGAAAGCATCTTTAAAAAGAGTAGGCCAAAACAGGCCTGACTGAAGGACCTTTGCAGCAGTCCTATCCCCACTAAAGTGTCCCCCATAGCTGGAGTCATGGCAGTGCCACAACACCTTTTCTTGTTCATCTTCGGGGACACATCTTCTTAACAAACCATCAACCCCCCTTTTGTACAAAAATGGTTCATCCCACACATATGACTTGCAGTCATGTAGGAATTTCTTACGTTGTTGGGAGTTAAAGTCAAGAGGAATAATCTTACCCACCATGTAGTTCGCATAGTCCGCAAACCACGGCACCATCGTAAAAGCTAAGATGTGCTCGTCAGCAAAGAGGTCCTTGATAGGCCTCTCCTCCTCTGTTTCATCCATCTTCTCCAGGCGAGAAAGATGGTCAGCCACCGTGTTCTCCGATCCTTTCTTATCACGGATCTCTAAATCAAATTCCTGCAACAACAATATCCACCTAAGAAGCCTTGGCTTAGATTCCTGCTTAGAAAACAAATACCTTAGTGCAGCATGGTCAGTGTAAACAATGACCTTAGACCCTAACAGGTAAGATCTAAATTTATCAAAAGCATAAACAACAGCCAAAAGTTCTTTTTCAGTGGTAGCATAGTTAAGTTGTGCTGGATTCAAAACATGGCTGGCATAATAGATAACATGCAACAACTTATCTTTTCTTTGACCAAGTACTGCCCCAATAGCTATGTCACTTGCATCACACATAATTTCAAAAGGTAGTGACCAATCAGGTGCAATGACAATAGGGGCAGTGATCAATTTTTGTTTCAAAGTATTAAAAGCATTCAGACATTCATCATTGAATTGGAAAGGAATGTCTTTGACAAGCAGGTTAGTAAGGGGTTTTGCTATTTTTGAAAAATCTTTGATAAACCTCCTATAAAAACCTGCATGGCCTAAAAAGCTTCGAATGCCTTTCTCGTTAGTGGGAGGAGGAAGTTTTTCAATTACTTCAATTTTTGCTTGGTCAACCTCTATCCCCTTGTGGGAGATTCGGTGACCCAAAACAATTCCCTCTCTCACCATGAAATGGCATTTTTCCCAGTTTAGGACTAAATTAGCCTTTTGACATCTTTCCAATACAAGAGATAAATTATGCAAACAATGATCAAAAGAAGAGCCAAAGACAGAAAAATCATCCATAAAAACTTCAATATGTTTTTCAAGCATATCGGAGAATATGGACATGACACACCTTTGAAATGTGGCAGGGGCATTGCATAGCCCAAATGGCATCCTCCTGTAAGCAAATATCCCATAAGGACATGTGAAAGCAGTTTTTTCTTGATCTTCAGGTGCCACCGCAATTTGATTATAACCAGAGTACCCGTCCAAGAAACAGTAGTACTCATGACCCGCTAACCTCTCAAGCATTTGATCAATGAAAGGCAGTGGGAAGTGATCCTTCCTGGTTGCAGTGTTCAGCCTTCGGTAGTCAATACAAACTCTCCACCCGGTGACTGTACGTGTTGGGATCAGCTCATTCTTCTCATTTGTAACCACGGTAGTCCCACCCTTTTTAGGAACAACTTGGACGGGACTCACCCACGAACTGTCAGAAATGGGATAAATGATACCAGCTTCAAGTAACTTCACCACCTCCTTTCTAATCACCTCTTTCATGGCTGGATTTAGCCTTCGTTGTGGCTGCACCACCGGCTTGAAGTTATCCTCCATCAATATTTTATGCATGCAGAAAGTAGGACTTATGCCTTTCAAATCCTCAATAGACCAACCCAAAGCACCCTTGTACATTCTAAGCACCCTTAACAATTTTTCTTCTTCAAGTTTGCTCAAGTTAGAACTAATGATGGCTGGGTACTTCTCTTTCTCACCAAGGAACACATACTTCAAGTGAGAAGGTAATTGTTTGAGTTCAGCTACCGGTGCTTCTTTTGATTTCTCCACAACTTCGTCTTGAGGATGAAGTTCCTCCCACCTAGTAGGGGTGCGACGGTTGTGGGATGGAGAGGCCTCCAACATAGCTAAGACTTCACCTTCTTTAGGATCCTCACTTTCTTGTGCAATTTTCGGTGGCATACTTAAGACTCTTTCAAGTGGTAGTGCTGGTATCTCTTTTTGCAGTTTTTCTTTCACAAAGGATTTGATCATGTCGACCCTATAGCATTTTTCTTTCTCTTCGGGGTGCTTCATAGCTTTAAGAACATTCAACTTCACCACCTCATCAAAGAATTTCAAAGTTAAAGTGCCATCTTCCATGTCAATTAAACACCTTCCGGTTTGCAAGAACGGTCTTCCTAGAATCAAAGGAATATCATCATCTTCTTCCATCTCAAGAACAACAAAATCTACCGGGAAGATGAATTTATCAACTTTCACAAGAACATCTTCAACTATGCCATAGGGAAATTTGTAAGACTTATCTGCAAACTGTAGAGTCATCCTTGTGTCTCTTACCCTTCCGATGCCTAACTTCTTATAAATAGACAAAGGCATCAAACTCACACTAGCTCCAAGATCAATCAGCGCCTTCTTAAAAGTTCTATCCCCAATCGTACAAGGAATAGTGACACTCCCGGGGTCTTTTAGTTTCCTTGGAATTTTTCTTTGCAAGACCGCACTACATTGCTCGGTGAGCATCACATCTTCATCATCAATCGTTCTCTTCCTTGAAAGGATGTCCTTCATGAATTTTGCATATGAAGGCATTTGTTGGAGGGCTTCAGCAAATGGGATGTTGATTTGTAACTTCTTGAACATCTCGATGAATTTTGCAAAGCACTTCTCATCTTTTTCTCTCTTCAGCCTTTGAGGATAAGGCAGCTTGATTTGTGGCTTTGGAGGCTCATCTTTCTTCTTTTCTGGCTCTTCGACAACATGAGTGTTAACGGCATCATGCACTTCAACCTCCACTTCAATTAATTCAGGAGATGAGTCACCTTCATCATGTTTAGCTGGAGATGATAGTGATTCATCCCTCTTCATGCTTCTTGTAGTGACCATGTTCACATTTTCATGATCCCTTGGATTGATGACAGTGTTGCTTGGAAGGGTTCCTGGTGCTCGTTGTGTGAGTTGTTGAGCCATTTGACCAACTTGAGTTTCAAGATTTTTGATTGAAGCCCTTGTATTCTTTTGAGCCTCTCTGGTTTCTTGAGCTAAGGCATTCATGTTGGATGCCATTGCTTCTATAGCTAACTCCCAATCAGCCTTCTTTGGAGCTTGATTTGATGGACCTCCTTGATAACCCCCTTGTTGTTGATTTTGAGAACCACCTTGCTGATTTTTCCACGAGAAATTTGGATGGTTCCTCCAGCCTGGATTATATGTATTTGCAAAAGGGTTATTTCGAACCTGGTTCCCTTGACTGCTGAGGTAGTTCACCATCTCCACTTGGGTCGCATCCATGGGCACATCACAATGCATAGTGAAATGAGGACCAGCGCACCAATCACATTTGACAGTGTTCATTTGATTCACCGGAGCAACTTGGGGTTGAGTTAAGTTAAGTGCTGCCATTTTCTTTGACACTTCAGCAGCTACTGCATCTTGAATCTGCTTACCAGTTAGTATGCTTTGAGCATTTTTGAGCTCAAGTTGATTCAGATCTATGAGTCCTCCCCTTGTACCACCGGTTCTATCATTCATCTCCATTTGTTCATTAAGTGCAACAGCTTCAATGATTTTGATTATTTGAGAGGCGGTCTTGAAATTGATGGAACCACCGGAAGCTGTGTCGAGAACTTGTCTAGTAGCCAGACGTAGACCATTACAAAACATCTGCATTTGAACCGTAGTATCAAAGTTGTGCTCGGGACATGCTGAGATTAACTTCTTGTACCTTTTATAAGCTTCTCCCAAGGACTCTCCCTCTTTCTGTTGGAAGCTGGAAATGTCTTGTCGCCTCCTCACAAATAGAGCTGTAGGAAAGAATTGCTCCAAGAACTTATCTTCCATCTCATTCCAAGTTGTTATGCTACCAGCCGGTAAGGAATCAAACCACTCATATGCATCATCAGTTAAAGTGAACGGGAACAGTCTCAATCTTTTTGCTTCCTCAGAGTGCCCTTGTACCTTAGCTGTCTCACAAAGTATCAAGAAACTCTTCAAGTGCTTGTTGGCATCCTCATTGTACTTTCCCGCATACTGATTCTCCTTCAACTCCCGCTACAGACCGGGATTGATTTCAAACTTGTTTACCGTCACAGGCTGATTAGTGATGGTCAGCCTGTTTCGGTTTCTGTCACGGGCCCCATAGTCTCCTAGAAGTCTTTCTTCAGGTGGTGGCGGTGGTGGCGGTTGTCCCTCCGCCATCTCTTCGTCTAACTGCTCGTCCGTGTCAACCTCTACTCCGCTGGTCCCTTCCTTTTCTCGAAGTTTTCGGAGTTTTGCTTCTTTCCGGATTGCTCGGCAGTACTTTTCAACTTCTGGAATAAAGGTAAGTTCAGCTGAGGGTTGGCCTCGCATACAAGGTTAGACAATGAGTGAGTACTAATTTTAAAAACAAAAATAAAAACAATAATTTTGTTGCAGAGCAAAAAATTTCAATTAAGAAAATAAAATTCAACAGTGATTTGGCAATCCCCGGCAACGGCGCCAAAAACTTGATAGCGTATTTCGCAAGTGTACGAAATCGTTCAAGTAGTAAATAAAACGGTAAGACCGAGTGTCAAACTCGAGGATCGCGTTATACAGTTGAATTGTATTTATGACTTAATTGAACAAAAGGTTAAGTGGTTTGTTTTATCGCAATATTGGAAATAACGGAAATTAAAGTGATTAAGATTAGTGAGAGAAAGATGTCAGGGATGAGTTTCGCTAGATGACCATGAAAAGCTAATAACCTAGTTTTAACTATTGAATCGACGCGTATGATTGTTATCGAATCATCTAATTTATTCTTGCCCTAATTCCTTAGTGACAAAAACTTTAAACCTAAAATAAAAACCTAATTCCTTAGTGAATTTGAAGATTAGGGTTAAGCATTACGAACAAGAATTCTTTTGATGATTCCAAGGGTTTGTATCTATTCCTAGATTACAAAGGCAAGGATCTCTTATTTCAAAGCGTTTATCAATTCCACTTCCGTTTCACAAAATAAACCGTAAATCAATTTAAAGGTGATCAATCAATAAAAAGCATTAAGAACGGAAATAAGAGAAACAATCATATGAATTTCAATCAATAATATTAAACTAGGTCATAACAATGATGTTCATCTAGGTCTACTCATCCCCAACAAAGGAGGGTTTAGTTACACATAATTGAGCAATAAACAAAAGAAGAAGAATTACAAGATGAATTCATGAATAAACCTTGTTAAAACTCCTTCAATGGTGTTCCAAGATGCTCCCAATCGCTCTCCTATGTGTTTCCAGCCGTTTTTATCTCCAAAAATCGTATCCCTCAAGTCTGAGATTGAGTTCCTTTAAATAGACACAGTCAAAATCGGTTACCGATGGCATCCAATCGGTAACCGATCCACAATTAAGGCCCAGGAAAATGCGATCCACAATACAGGATCGGTGGCCGAAATATCCAGTGACGAGGGCGTGAAAATCAGCAGCAAAATCGGTTACTGATGCTCAATTTCGGTAACCGATTTCTGACTTCTCTTTAGGCCTTCTCTTTTGCTCTTTTGTGGCTCTTAGCTCCAGAATTACAGTGAAAATGACCCAAAATGTCATCAAAAAAACCTAGGAAAACTAAGATGACAAGGTGTCATCACGGGTCACCCTCCATTTATATGCAGACACCAAACCCATTAGTGCAGGACGGGAGGGGGTGTAATGCGAAAAACCTAAGTTCCACATATAAAAGATACGACTATTGATAAGAAAGACATCCCTCACCTTGCAAGTCAGTTTTGTGGGGACAAATTCTAAGATGATATCAGAGTCTCCTCAAAGATCCATTGGGCTACATGTTATGCTATTAGGTTTCCGCTATCAAGCCACCCAACATTTATATCCACGCACCAAGACCAATAAAGTTTAGGCGTGAAGGGATGTGTTAAAGAATCTCACATTGGTTGAGAGATGATCTGGACAAGTATTTCTATGTGGGGGTAATCTTCACCTCACAAACTGGTTTTACAGGGTTGTGTTAGGTCCAATCGTGATTTCTAAGAGTTGTCGAATCAATGATTAGTCTTGTTGTCGACTTAAGCTAGTGAACAAATAATAAGGTCCTTTGATCGGTGTATGGTTATCATATAACAACGCTTTTACAATTCCTTTATGCAACATAATGAATATGACATAGTACAATCTGAAACCATTGGCTAAACTAGTGATACAGGACTGCAGGTCCACAACAATGTTACTATAAAATAACTTATAAAAGGGTTGAGTAACATTTTGGACCAACTTGAAACTTTTAAAACATAAGGGACCAATGTGAAACTTTTAAAACATAAGGGACCAACTTGAAACCAAAAATAAACATGAAAGACCAAACTTACAATTAAACCTAAAATTTATAAAGCTTATGTAACTGCCAGATGATGTGAATTCAACTTGTGGCTTTAGGAGTTCTCGTAGCTTCTGGTGATGAATTTGTGGTCATTATGTATAAGCTAACAAGTAACTTAAGATTTTATCATTAAAAATTACTAGTAAACTAAAAAAGCTTTTGATCGGTTCCATGTTGAAGGAGAGTGACATAGAATTTGGAATGTGAATTCCCCTCACTAAGCACGTAATTTGTTATGGAGGATTTGCAAAGGGTGTGTTCCGACGCGTCTCCAACTACAATCACGGCATGTACAATGTGAGGTGATATGTCCCTGGTGTGATACGGATGTTGAGGATGATTGGCATGCTTTTGTGGGTTGTATGGTGGCGCGTGAGAGTTGGTATTGGGCAGACCTTTCGACTGTGCTGCAATCGCGAGTTGGAACTGTGAGCAGTTTCGCAGATTTTGTTTTTGATATATGTCGTTCCGAAAGCCGAGACATTGCTGGTCGGGTGGCTTCACTTCTTTGGCAAATTTGGGCTGCACGTAATGATGTCATTTGGAATGCCGCTCATCATACTTCAACAAGCATTGGGAGGACGGCACTAGATGCATGGCAGCAATGGCAAGAGGTTCATAAACATCCCCCACAACCGGTTGTGCAACCCGGGCAGAATAGAGTGCAAGGTAACAGTTCAGTTTGGGAGAAACCACGCGAGACATGGTTGAAGTGCAATGTGGATGCCGCGTTCCATGACCGTAACCATATTACATCTTTTGCGTGTTGTGTTAGAGACTCCCGCGGGCAATTTATTCGGGCTCAAACGAAATGGCAGCGGGCAAATATGACAGTTTTGGAGGGGGAGGCAGTAGCATTACTTGAGGCTCTTCACTTTGCTGATGCGAACAGATGGGACCGGGTTGTCTTCGAGTCCGACTCATCTACTCTAGTGCAAGCTCTATCGTCTTCGTGCCAGGGTGATTCGGAATTCTAAGCTATTGTTTCTAGTATTATTTATCAGTTATCTTTACATTCCAACTTCGAGGTGAAGTTTGTTAGGAGACAAGCGAACATGGTTGCTCATAGTTTAGCTAGGGCGGCCTGTTCTTGGGCTAGTCACCGTATTTTTGATTCTTATCCTTCTTGTATTGAACATTGGATGATTAATGATAATAGTTAACTTTGTTTCGGTAAAAAAAACTAAAAAAGCTTCGTTTTAATCATACAAATTATTTATGACTGGCCATGTTTCTACTCTTTCTAGTATCAAGACATGGACATTAGATTTACTGGACAGCATGGGACAAGATCCATAGAAGCCTACACCTATAGTCCATCCATCTTTCAAATATATATATATATATATATATATATATATATATATATATATATATATATATAGGGGGCATATCACATGAGAATGGGTAACTTATGTGAGAATGATGAGAATAAATTGCAGCCATCGGATTAAAAGCAATGGATGAGATGAAAACACCACTTAAGTGACTCATGTGCCAATCATGTAACCATTCTCTCCCTCTTTTCCATCATTCACGCGTCCCTAATTTTTCTTGTCCCTCTCTTCAGGGTTTGCGGTTCCAAATTCCATCTAATTTCGGCCCCGTTTGGATTGGCTTATTTTGAGTTTATGTGGGCTTATCTACTCCCATAAGCCTTTTTAAAGGTGTTTGGGTAAATAAATAAAAATAGCTTATCGTAGTTTCATAAGCTGCTTATGCCATATTTTAATAAGCCTAAATTTTCAGCTTATCCTCCGGCTTAACAAGGAGCTTATGAATTTATGTAACCTCCTTCGATTCTCTCTGGAACCACTTTTTCAAAACATATATTTTAATTATAATGTTATTATCTTTGGCGGTGCATGAGTAACAAAATTGCTATATACTTATCTTATTAAAGTAACACGCGTAACTTTTGGTCCAAAAAAAAAAAAGTAACACACGTAACTAAGGTTTTTTTTTTTTTACGGAAGATTTTTATTAGTTTTTTGTTACGTAACAAAATGAAACTGAATAAAAAAAACAAACTTAACTTATCTTTTTTGGTAACAAACTATATTTTAATATCTATATATTTTTTTAAGGACGAATATTGATTATACTATATATATATAATTAATATATTATATTAATTATATTATTCCCTCAAAAATAAATTAATATATTATAATATTGTTTTCTACAACTTGATTAATTTTATCAAATTTTTTTTTATAATTGTGGTTCGATTCTTTAATTTTTTTGTTAAATTAAAAATATTTAAAATTTCAATAATTGTTTATGTAATGTCACATCCAAACACTTCAATTTATGTAAGTACTTTTTAGTGTACATATCCAAACGTAAATAGCTTATTGAGTATAAGAGCTTATGATGTAAGCTCTAGTGCCATAAGCTCTAATGCTATAAGCATCAATATAAGCTGTTTATCCAAACGGGGCCTTCTTCTATCTTTGAATTATTTCAATTTTTTTCTTCCCAATTTCAATTTTGAGGGTTCTATCCTGCGTTTTCTAAGTGTTGATGGTTTGGTATTTGTGATGTTATATACTAGTGTCGTGCCCGTGCGATGCACGGGTGGAAAACAGTTGACATTCGACTACACGTCGTCGACAATCTACACGACAATTTGTATAAAAATAAATATTACGTGTGTTACAACCGATGACATGACACATATCAAATGATGTGCACACCACACGAACACAAAAGCTAAGAACACTAAAACTTTAAAATCATCTACAAAATATGCTTGCATCGATTCTCCATTTCATACGTATAAACCAACAAAAAAAATTCTTCTACGACATGTTCATTTTTATTAGTTAAATAATATGTATAAACCAACATTTACGCAATACATTTGTCCTTAGAAATGGATGACACACCAATTTAATTTGTTTTTTTTTTCTTCTTTTATATTGGGACATTGCACTGTCCAGTTTGATCTAAAATGACAATCGATCCACGAAAACAAAGCTAAATTCCGAATTTCAATTAAATATAATTGAAAGCTTGCTATTCAATGCTTTTGTTGGTGAAGCAAATAGACTATCATGAACGGCTTGCTGAACATTTCTACAGAGTCAAGAAAGAATGATACATCAAAGCATGTATATATCATTTACAAAGTATTATAACTCATTAGTGCCTATCCGCTTACATTTTTGCAAAAAGCACGTGCATTAATCAAACAATCCATGAGTATATGAAAGAATCAATACTGGATATACTATAACTTTTCATTTTCAAACATAACCTATATAAATATAATTATGAAATGGGGTTAAGCTAAGCTATAAAAAGAGTTTTCCATTACATTTTACCAAAGAGTCATCATCCATCAAATGATGTCAATTCTGGAGTAGAATGTACAGAGCAAAAGTAATGTCATGAATTAGGTGTATATCATATATGCTCAATAACTGCATATAGATAATGTATGAGAAGTAGGTGTTACATAAAAAATGAGTCAAAATCCAAATCTGTAGAGAAACTAACATGACTGTAAATTTATTTGACAGTATATCCACCTCTTGTAAACCTTTTAAAATTAAATGTTGTAGCTGAAGTTGCTTTATCAAGCATAAGGTGCTTCTCCATAGACGTTTCTTGATTGCAGCTAGGCAGGTCATTGAGTTTGTCCGCGACTCTATCCCTCTTATTTTGTATTTTCATCATCAATACTTCTTCGTTCCTTTGTCTTCAATAACACTCGACTGACCTAACAAAGTTACTGAAATATTTCATGAAGTTAGTGTTTAATAGATCCAAACAGATCAAAGAATCATTATTCTTGACTCTTGACTCAAGGATCATCACAAATTTAGGAATATAAAGAGGACTCATGCACCCAAATGAGACAACCCAAATTATATATCAATCATGTAATGAAAGAAAAGAATACTCAAGGAGTCCAAGTCAACCAATTTAATTTCAAACTCACACACTTTTCCACTTCTCAAACTCTATTTACATTCAACACAAAATTTCATAACGAAATTTACATTACTACACGTAAATGTCTCATCAATCTTTAAACTTGTGTCAATTTAACCTCATCTTCTATATTAGTTAGTTTCTTCTTCTCTTTAAAACCCTCTTTAAAAATAAATGAAGCTTTAAACTAAGTAAGACTTTACACGGTTAAAAGAGTTCAGTTTTCGAAGTTGTAAAACGGCATGGAGATTTAAACTAACTAATACAGCTTCATAGATTCAAAAAGGTCAGATATGTAAGTTCAAAAACTTCTTTAAAATCCTATTGAAAAAGTAACCTGCTTTTAACAAAGTAATACTTTAAGGTAACCTGCTTTTAAGATTATAAAGCTTTATAACTCAAAAAAGGTCAGATTTTAAAGTTCTAAAAGCTAAAAAAAAATTCCCTAGAATGAAAGATATAAGATGAAGAAATGAGTTGGTATACCTTTGTACTTTCACTGAAAGTCCTAAGCTGGGAAACAAACACCAACCTGGAAAACAAACACCGCATGATATATGAAAATGATGATGGTGCTCAAAATACATTATAATTTGCAGAGTGTAGTTGACCATTGCTTGTAAACGAAGCTGCAATTATAGAAGCTATCTATTTTAATTACAAACCAATTCACAATCACAAAAATGCAAAAAGCAATGAAATAAAACAAAATAACCAAAAGCATAATATTGTCCCATAGATGTCATGCATTTTCAACTAAACATGTTTCTCATTATTGAACATCAATTGTGGCTATACTCATGAGAATGTAGTATGAATGCAGTTGTTTGTTTCTCATTGCCTATACCTTTGTTCAGGACAACAATCATGAAAGTGACTGATTATTAAGCAAAACAAATCTTGTGTGGACAAATAGGCTCGACATGAAACTCCTCTGCAACAAAAAAAAAGGCCAAATAGAAATAACATGCGAGATGAATGGTACCCAACAAAACCCAAAAAAATAAATATAAAGAAAAAATCAAGTCATAACAAAAGAAGGTAGAATATTTGGTAAAAATTGTTTTCCTTTTCAAAAAACTTTTCTGAATCTACTTCAACCAAAAAAAACTCAACTGAATCTACACACAGGAAATGGCTTCATAGTAAAAAGAATAGACAACGACAACAACCTCAACAATTAATACTACCAGAATAATCCCATCTCCCTTTAGTTGTACACAATCACTTCCCGTTCCAAATTACACTGCATTTCAATCAACCACCCAACCACAGTCATATTCATAACTCTCATTCCTCCTAAATTCCTTCAACCAATCCATTAACAGTCTTGGATGTCTCAACTCCATCAAAGCCCACCCAGAAATATAGCACACACGTCACAACAATTGATATACAATGACATCTACATCAGAAAATTTCCAAAGTTATATAGATATACAATAAAAAAACATACCCATTCTTCAATTGAAGAGCCTCTGGAATGTCAGGATTGATCAAGAGCCTAGTTATATTCATCACATTCTGCACAAATGCCTTATCTGCAACTCAGACAATAACAAACGCACAACAAAAGTAATATCAGCGAGGTTTTGATACATGAGCAGATCCATCCCATATGCAAATATTTATAGTAATTAACAACAATAACAAATGCCTTATCTGCAACTCAGACAATAACAAACAACACAATCAAATTGATATCATTCTGACAAAATGCAACAGCAGAAGTACAACAGATTTTCACAGAAAAAAGGCAATTGAATCTGACAAAACCAAGCTAAACAATTGAGTGAAAACCGAACTCACTAAATTGGTGTTTCAATAGTAAACAATTTTGCTATTCTCTTTTGAAAGAGTTATTGAAATTCAAAATATGAAAATCAACATTATTTTATCACTTATCTACACTAACAAATATGAAATTCAAAACATGTCTTGCCAAAATGAAGTCTCTCAACACAAACGGGCAGAGAACAAAAGCTGTGAATTCCCTTTGATTTTTACTAATCCCAACCTTGATTTCTATCTCATGTTATTCAAACTCATTATCTAGAAGGTAGAAAATGAAAATAAAGATATAATAAGTCTCCATGAAATTCAATGCTAGTTATAAATTATAAATAAATAGATAAATCAAATAAGCTGAAGTCATCACTTTACATAAATCACTTTAAAGTGTTTATCAAATAAGCTAGTTATAATACTTCATCACACTTGTTTGCAAAGCTCTTGAGTTTGGTTGTTTGCTTCAAAACAAAGGGATCAATAAATTTTAATGCTAAAAAGTATATGCGGTACTAACTCAAGGAGAAGTGTAAAAGACCTCTGAAATTCATAATTGGAATTTTATTTTTGTTTGTATGAGGAAATAGACATGTCATTTTATACATGCAAAAAAATGGTGAGAAGCTTTTCATACTAAAAAGAAGAAGAAAAAAGGAAGACAGGTGAACTTAAGCCTGTTCCTCTATTAAGATCAACAATTGTAAAAGTCATATTTCATATTTCTTGTGTCATTTACATATTTGATTGTGTCAAACAAAATTGGTGTTAAGTAAAAAGTCAAAGTTCTACTAACTTAAATAAACAATGAAACATTGAGACAACTTTTTAATTTCAAAGCCTTTAAAAAAAAAACTTTTTAACTTCAAAACAATGGCTTAAACAAATAATAAGAGGTTCTATGGCATAACAACTCAAACCTGCCTTCTCGAATTGCATAAATTATTCTCCATTTTTCATTTGTAGCTATAAATTCATAAGTTGACAAAACCACACCTAAATAAAAATTCTTCAACTTGAATGCTTTTAGGAACTGCTCCACCTGTCATATGTAAAGTTTGAGGAGCTTAAAAATACTAACCAAATAAAAACAAAGGATTCAGCAATGCAAATGATAGTCCATTGTAAGAAGATCAGCACTTACATGATAATCTAGAGAAATGAAAAATCTGCAAAAGTTATTTGTGCAGATTCAACATTAGTTTCTTATCCTGAGACAATTTCACAAACATGTTATGAGCATAAAATCAAATACAAAAAATGATAATGACTTGAACAAACCCAATCCCTAAACCCACCTTCTCTGTCGGCAAGAAACTTACCTGCAATACAGTAGCTCCATTAGTATACAATACTGTATTTAGATTACTTTCCACATTTAGGTCCTAATTCTTCTAAAAAAAAACATACAGCAATTGTTTCCTAGTTGTGGCACCCTATAACAATAACAGAGGATATAATTCACAATTACATAATTCAAAGAGGAAAATCACTACCTAGTATGAATAACAAAATGAAAGTAATTACTTCTCATCAATCAGCAAAACTTGAACAGATTAAGGTCAGGGTCGTATCCTAAGGACCCTGACCTTAAAACGCCACCCCTCCCTTCAGGTGCAACAACTGCCAATGAATGAAAACAGTTATCCATCTCAAATCCGATAACAAAAACCAGAAAATCAGAACCAGATGAAGCAGAAAAAGAAAGGGGACCGAGAAAACTGAACAAAACAACCAGAACACACAACTATTTATACACTACAAAGAGGGCAATAGGGAGATTTCAACAAAGAGACACCCATGAGACAAAAGGAATCTGTACTTTCACAACAAAACAAAATAGAAGATTATGATGTGGGAGTATCTTACCAAAAAGACAAAAAATTCCCCTAAAAGACAAAAAACAGTTTGAGTAACAAACCTGAATCAACTCAAAAACTGTCTCCGCCAAGCTTCCGCGAAAAGGGGAAATCCACGTGATAAAAAAATTGGCCGGATTTAAAAAACTAAACCCATCGGAATGGAGATGAACAGGTGAAACCAGGCAATTTTGGCTAAAATCTTTTGTAAGAGTTATTGATATATATATATATATATATATATATATATATATATATATATGAATGCTAATGCAATCAAACTTCCAAAATATCCCAGAGAAGTAAATTCATTTTGTAACAGTATTAAGCCTCCTTATGTGATATGCCCCCTATATTCATTTTGTAACAGTATTAAAAATTGAGAGACACCCGATCTTTGCTTTTCCTCATGATGAATCAAAGCCATCGTTGACGTCGAAACAACTATTAACAAGCACCATGTGGTGATAACCATAAAATTCAGTCCCACCGATTTATTGATTTAATCACCATCGTAACCCAATACCTAGACTCAACCCTCATTCAATTAGATTTTTAATGTTTCGTAATGAATTTCCGCATCAAATTTGAAAAGCCTGCACAATTTTTGATGGTATCAAATATTAAAATTATAACCATGTAAAAAGCAATGTCGGTCGATTGAAGTTTGAATTGATTTTGATTTGCATCTTTGCCAATGATATAATAAACCCCTGTTGCAGGAAAGAGAACTCCATTAAAAAGAAACCGAAAGTGTGAAATTAAATAGATTCGGTACATGGGTGTAAATTTGCACTCACAGATCTGAGTACGTGTATTTAATTTAAAATGTTTTGTAAAAATAAAAAGCAATATATTTAGAAAGAATTAAGTGTACAACCTAAATCCAACAATGATTTATAATCACTGTAGTTCTGAGTTCTCCGTTGCACCCAGACAAACTATTAAGAAAATCACCGTACTATTGTAATTAACAAAGTAGCTAAGGATTAACATATTACATGATATTAATTGTATCATTTTTTAAATAATGACCAAATTGAACATACAGCCTCGATGAACGTAAATAAGAGCAGCAATACAGCAGTAATAGTAGATGCTATTTTCCAAGGAGTGTTGAAATACTCACGGACAAAGGTAGCCTTATGTTTATTCATAGGGTTTTTATAGAAACGATTTAACTCATCGCATATAGATAGATATTTTAAATTGAGGCTAGGCATTGGGACATTTTTGCAAAGATTGTTAACCATTGTAGCCACTGCATTAGCATCACCCATCCAGTTGACAATAATGTTCTTATCAACTAAGATGCTCACATCCTTTTCCGTATTAATAAGAAAATCTAAGATAATTAAGTACTGAGTAATGTATTTTTTATCTGATATGTGACATTGTTCAAATGCCAATATATTCCTCATGAGTATCTCTGTCGTATCATGGACATGAAAGCATGGCATTTTCAACACGCCCTTATCAAATTCCAAGTCAAGTAAGCATTTACCACTTACTTGAAATACTAATCCTGCTTCTGATAATTGGCTCACACTGCATACATTTTCAATTGCATTTCCCATTTCTTCTTGTACAAAATCAAATGATGATGGCAGCGAAAGAGTTCTTAGAAGATCTGTGAAGTGTTTTGGCCACTGTGCTCTTTCTAAGTGTATGTTCTGTGGGTTGAAAATGAAGCCACCAAAGTAATTTAGAGTAATCGTAATAAATGGGGGAAATTCATCACGATTTAAACTAGCTAATTTGTATATGTCTTCAAGAACAAAAAAGGGTAGCTGGTTTTCAAGGAGTAATAAGTCACGATTAACGTCACCAATTATAGGGAAACTTCCGTCTGTAAAAAACCTAAGAAAAAGTTCAATTATGAAGCATGCATCAATTATAATGATTTTTAAGAAATCATTGCTGTTTAAGCTAACAGGTTCTGCATAACAGCTTCTAATTCTATTTTCCCACACTTCAAGTTTTAAAACAATATCATCCACAGATAGATTTGTTCTAGTTAGAAATCCCTTGAGATATTTGAGTTTGAGTTCCTCCATTTGATGCAAAGTGTTGTTGTCACTACTTAAGCCATGTGGATTGTGAAAAGGACCAATGGAAATAGTTTGAGGTGTATAAGCTTGTGGATTAGTTTGGCGAATATCTGGTGGTACTTTATAGATACAATGATCATTAATTCTAGTTTCTGGAACCACTCCTTCAAGCATTTCAATCAATTCATTCTTCAGTCCATGCTCATAACCATTTGGTTTTGTTGCCTCCATTTTCTAAAAACGTCATAAATTCAATATCAGATAATTTATCGGCTATACTCTACTTTTTAACAATAGAGGCTAAATTGCTTCAAAGTTGTAGCAAGATGGTAACCACTAAAATTTCATATATAAAAACAATAGTCCTGCTTAAATTTTTACGATTTAAATTATATTTGTTGCTTTTATTTAACAAGTCAGACCTATAAAGCTACTTGGTGAAGTTATCCAATAACATATAAGAAACAAGTTATCAATAATTCATCGTTGAAAGAAAACAGAACAATGTATACTAATAAAAAAGAGGAACCTGAATGTTGAAATAGTGAAGTTTAATCTTCAGTAGTTTTGGTACAGATCTCAACTCCGCTCTCTCAGTGTTGCTTTTTTTTTTTTTTGTAGTGTCTCTCAGTGTTGCTTTTGCATTGGTTTCTGACGTTTGGTCTTGCTTTATAGTCTCACGTTCCATAAAATGCCCGTGATATTTTTGAAGGCTGTGTAATTTGAGGCTATGAGTTAACCAATCGATAAATGGCTATTAGTTTTTTCACACTCTATTTTTATTTCCAAAATACTCTTTGTTAGGATTATAAATTCTAAACTCATTTTCGGATTATTCATTATTTTTAGATTCTTTTTAATTAAGTTTTAATTCCATTTTTATTAGTTTAGTATTTAATTTAAAGTCATTTTGAATAAATTTGTCAATTTTAATTTATTGAGTCAAATAGCAAAAGATTGAGATTACAGGTTTATTATTGCTAAAGTTAGTAGCCAACCAAACAAAAGAATAAAATATGTGGTGAGCCAATATAAAGGTGTAAAGAATAGCATTTGAAGAAAACAATAGAAGTGGGCCTTAGAATAAAAAAAGTCTACGCAACACAAGTGTGGGATAGAAGAGAGCATTTATAAGGAGGCACTTTGGACATCAGGAATTCATTCACGTTACGGTATGATCACGATTTGGGTTTTGGAAGGATCACACATCACAATCAAGGGGGAGAAGGGAAAGAAGCCACACACACACAAGAGCATCAACGGATTGGAAACAACAACGTATCAACAGAGGATGCTTTCGGGTTTATCTTCTTATTTTATGTTGTTTAGTTTCATCATCATGTGTGGCTAGTTTCTTGATTAGGTCTTAGATGATTTTAATTTGAGCTGTTTGAACCATGTGATTGTATAAACTCTTTTCAATGCAATTATAATCTTAGTCTTAGTCTTATTCAGAATTGTTTGCTCTTGATGCTTTTTGTATACGATCACATATAAACTGAATTCAAATATCAATTGACTACTGACCATAGTTATTCAATTAGATCTAATAATTCTGGTTAATCTAACGGGATAGATGATTGTTAGGTTATGACATAAAAATTAACGTTCATAAAGCCTTCAACGGTTACGAACTCACCTAAGGGATTAGGGTGTTGTAGCTTTAGAAGTGTGTTCTTAGTCAAGGGATTGATCAAAAATATTTTGTTAATTTTGTCGTGAGTCTAGGAGAATAATTGTAGAGACTAGGTGCAATTTACAAAACATCGATAATTAATTGATTCGAAAGATCTGATCACTTTTTATCTCTATATTTTTCAAAACCATTTATTTTTATTTTTATTTGCTGTTGAACTCAATCAAATATATGCTTTACATACCCGCTATTTGTTAAATCCTTTATTTTAACGCTTTTGTCAAGTAGAAATTAAAACAGTCCATGTGGATACAAACTTTATAAATTTTATTACTTCGATATATTTTTAGTACACTGAGAAAATAAGAAACCGACGGCAGTTAACTGCTGAGGGGTATTACGGTCATTTACTAGTGTGTTTCAGCCTTATTAATGGTGTGAACAACAAATTTCCTCTCTCAATACTGTTTGACTTGTTAACGATGCTTTTGATTTATATTGTGAAATGGTTGCTAAGAGAATTTCTCCTGATGTTGTCACTTATAGTTCTTTAATTAGTGGCTTTTGCGTTGTTGGTAAATTGAAAGATGCTGTTGATTTGTTTAATAGAATGATATCGGAAAACATTAATCCGAATGTGTATACTTTTAGTATATTGGTTGATGGAAAATTAAATGTAATTTGCATTTAATTTTATGAGAATAAACAAAAAAAATTCTTGGAAAAGAGATATTTTAAAAAAACAAGATTAAATAGGATAAAAGTTTGTCTTTTTTTCTTATATTTTGGGATAAAGAAAATGAGTTTTTTATGCTTTATTATGGGACGGAGGGAGTAATTTGTTACACTTTTTAAATAATAAAGAAAAAAATCAGACATACATACATACATACATTTATATATATATATATATATATATATATAATTTATATCGTGTTTGTTACATTTTCTTTAATTTTTAAATTTATCATCATCTATTTGTTACATGTTTTATTTGTATTGTAAATTGAGGGCATTTTTGGAAAGAGAAAAAGTCAGCCTAAAAGAGCTGAAAAAGGTTGTTTTCTTTATATATAGTATAGATAAAGAAAATAGCCCATTTTGGCTCTTTTTGGGCTGACTTTTTCTCTTTCTCAAATTACCATCAACTTTAAATACAAATAACACATATAACAAATAGATAAGAGTAAATTCAAATATATTAAAAAAAGTGTAACAAATTCAATCTTTATTGTTCATGATATATCAATTTTTTTTCCTTATCCTTTATCCTTTAAAAAGATAATTGATGGGAGTGAATCCTAAATAAATAAATAAATGTAACACACACTATGAATATATGTCTAATTTGTTCTCCTTTATGTTTTAAAAAGTGTAAAAACCTAGATCGAATATATATATATATATATATATATATATATATATATATATATATATATATATATATATATATATATAGGGTTATGATAGAAGACACCTTTTATGAAGATGTCTTTTATCAAGTTACTCTATGAGCATTTGCGAAAAGACACCAACTTACTTTTATGAAAGTGTCTTTTAGCAAAGTTATAACTAAAAAGTGAAAATCACACCTTAAGGTGTGACTTGTTAAAAGACACTGAAGGTGAGAAAAACACAAGAAGGGGGGGTTGAATTGTGTTTTGAAAAATTCTTCGTTTCTCTTAAAAACTGAATACACTGATCAGAAGCTAAGTGAGACAGCTTCTGAAGTGATAATCAGAATCTAAATGCAGCGGAATAAAACAGAGAGAGAGAATAAGAACGACACAAAGCAATTATACTGGTTCCTTCCACAATCCGGAAGTAGTCCAGTCCCCCTTGCACTTCCAAGGAGATTTCACTAAGAGTAATATCTGATTACAATTGCTCAAGCACACAAGCAAGAGACTTCCTTTGCTCAAGCACACAAGCTAGAGACTTCCTTTGCTCAAGAACACAATCAAGAGACTTCCTGCTCAAGCACAACTGCAAGAGACTTCCTAACTAAACAAAATTACACAGAAAATTGTTTAAGGTTGAACACTTGATATACAATCAGAGGTGCTCACAATACAAATCAGATACAAACTCAATGGACTTAAGAATTTCTAAGATATGACTTTGAGACACAGAAATTCTAAGTGAATGCAGAACAATTTCAGCAGAGATTTGGCACTGGTAAAAGTATTGAGAGTCTGTTGTTCAGCATTACAAAATCTCTAGGTCTTCACTCCTTTATATAGAGGTGTGAAAGAGACGTTGTGAAATTGCCAGCACCCAAAGAGTCGTTGCTGAAGCTTGATCTTTCACCTTTGATCTTTTGCCTGATTTGGTTGTTGTCCTATGAAGAACTAATTTGAAATCCATTCCTTATCCAAAGGAACATCTATGCAGGCGAAGCCGTATTCTGGAGATGTTTTCTTGTCTTGTAGCGTGGACACAAAACAGAGTAGTGGAGAACGTGGTTGTACAATTCGTACGAATGTCAACGCTTTCGTCCAAATTGCAACCACATGCCTTCAAACACCTTTGAAATGACCGTTGCAAAATTCCACTAATCCTTTGTAGCGTTTTCGAATCCAATAAACAACTTTTGCAGTGATAATTCTTCAATTCTTGAATCTTTGCAAATCCAGTTGATATTCAGCTTCTGGTGAAATAGCTTCTGATGAGGCAGCTTCTGATGATGCAGCTTCTGATGATACAGCTTCTGCAGCTTCTGATGATGCAGCTTCTGATGATATGACTTCTGGACCTCTTGTCTTCAGGAGCACTATTCTTACTTCAGAAGCGACTTAACTTCAGGAGCACGTTGCCTTCAGGAGCGTCCAAGCTTCAATTATGTTGTTTCCTTTGCTCTTTATTTGCTCATTCAGAACCAATGATGATGTAACTTTTTAATTATGGTCCTGTACACTTGAACAAATATTAGCTAGTCCAATTTACAATTTTTAATACCTTGTTATCATCAAAACTCTTTAAGGTTCATTGTTAAACACATTTTGTTCCAACGATCTCCCCCTTTTTGATGATGACAAACAAAAGTATTTAAAAATTGATCAATTGTTGTTAATCTAATTAACAAGTTGACTTTGGGGTTCTGAGGTTTGTAAGCTCAGAATCTGAGGTTTGTAAGCTCAAACTCCCCCTGAGTCTGATAGTCTTTAAGGTGAGGTTTGTAAGCTCCCCCTAAGTTCTATCCAGGTTAATTAAATTCATTTTTCGCACAATAAAATTATCAGAGCTTTAAAAAAAGAATCATTGAAAGAATTAATTTAGAGATAAGAAGAATGGTTCAATTAATTTTACTTGAATTTTGATACTCCTTCTTTCGTTCATAGCTTATACCAATAAGGTAAAAAAAATGATAGAAGTTTTTCAAAAAATTCAAATGCCATTAATGGGGCTCAGAGCCTTTAAATACTTGTCACATATACTCCCCCTTTTGTCATTATCAAAAAGATTAAAAAAAATAAGCATAAAAGACAAAAAGATTTGAGAAAAACTCAAACATGAAGAGAGTATAATAGGAAAATAACTAAGTCAATCAGAGCAATGTATATGAACAAGAATATCCAGGCATTATACATAATTCAGAAGTAGCTAAGCAGTCAGAACCATTAAGCATTCAGAAGCATAGAGAAATAAAACAAGATGGTTTCAGAAGCAAGGACTAAGAAGTTAAAACAAACAACAAACAAAAGATAACACTAAGGTGTGCAACTAAAGGTTGGTTTGTTGTTGTTTCTTCATCTTCTCCATTTCTTCAATTTTCTTCTGCAACTGTTCTTCAAGAAATTGTTGCCTTTGGAGAAGAGCCTGTTCCCTTTCTCTAGCCTCTTGCTGCTGCTGTGCCATCTGTTTCTTCAGAAGCTTACACAACCTTGCTTCTCTGGTCAAGTAGTCCATTTCTAAGAAGAAAGGCTGGTTTGCCAGGAGCAGTGTAGGATTTCTAACTCTGAGACTCTGATTCAGATTTTCCATAAGCCTTCTGACAGAAGCTTGCTTGACTCTGATGCACTTAGCCTTTATGTTTTCAATAAGCTCAGTTGCCCGGTTCTAAAGTGATGCCCAGGAGTCTTCATATGCGTTGGTGAGATCGATTGTCCTCCTTTGATCCACCAGATTATGCATTTGAGAGAGAATAGAGAGTAGCTCAGCATCAATATATCCAGATTCCAGGGTGTTTGTGGGTGGTTGTTCAAGAATTTCAGGATCAGAATCACTAAGTTCAAGGTCTTGAACAGGGCTAGAAACTGGAATGGTGATGTGTTGAGTTGGGGTTGAGGTTGATGGCTGGTCAGAAGCAATGTGTGCGGTAGAGGTTAGGTCTTGGACATTGACTTGAGAGTTGTCAATATCCATGGGAGTTGGTTGGGGTTCAATGTGTTCTGGTTGGGTTTCAGTTTCAGTTGGTGGTTGTTGTGGTGAAGTTGATGTTTGAGTGTTGAGTTGGGGGTCAATGGTAACTATTGGTGATTGTGGGGGTGTTGTGGGTTTATGTGGTTCAGGTGTTTGTTGATGGGGGTTTTCTGAAACAACATTTTCAGAAGCAGCTGCTTCTGGGGTTGTTTCAGAGGCTTTTTCTGAGGTGGGTTTGTCTATAGGTAACTCACCTGAGTAGTGGAGAGCAAGACTGTCTAAGACAGAAGTGTCTTCTTCTTGCTCAGTTGCTTGTGGTGAAAGGGGTGAAATGGGGGTAGAGGTGACTGGAATCTGACATACCTTGACTGAAGAGCCAGCTACTGAAGTGGTAGCACTAGGTGCTTTCAGAACCGCTTCTTAAGCTTTAACAGCCACTTCCTTGACTTCTTCAGACTTCTTCTTGAAGAATTCATCACATTTCTCCAGTCCTGAAGCCTTGAGCCTTTGATCCCTTTCCAGATTGTACTGAGCTTCTTTCCTCTTTATCTCAGTTAGCATCTGAACAGCTTGCTCATCAGCTTCTTTCTCCATATCAGAAGTCACTACAACCATTGGAGTGAAGGTTAGTTCAGATGCCTTCTCCTTATCCTCATTTCCCTTTATCCCATCAAGGGTTTTGTTCAGATGCTCTTCTGTGATGATGGACTCTGATCTGCCCTTACTTCTTTTCTCAGGAATAGAAGCAGCCCTAATTCTCTTCTTCTCCTGTAAATCTGCTAACTTAAAAGCAGCAATTTCCTTAGCCATTTTGGCCTTGGCAGGAGTCAGCTCAACCATAGAGCTTTTCATATCAACAGGTGCCTTTTTCTTCTTCAGCTTGGGCTCAGCTTCCTCTTTTTCTATTTCATCCACAGCTTCATCCAGTTTTTCCTTGTGATAAACTGTTTCAGTTTTCCCTCTTTTTCTTTTAACATCCTTCTTATGCTTGCCCTTATCTGTAGCAGTTTCTGATGCAGTAGCACTCTTAACCTTCTTCACTTTAGCAGGAACAGCTTCCTCCTGAGTGCTTGCATCTTCTTCCAAGACATACTCAGCTACTGATTTAGCCAAGATTTCAGGATTACTTTCCTCAAAGATTGAAGGAAAGTTCCTGATAATCTCAGTTTCTTCTGTGGTCATCTCCAACCACTTTTCATCTTCAGGAGCCTTCTTGATAAACTTCATAGAGAATAAGCTCCTGCTACTGATAGTCCTTTCAGCAGTAGATACTTCGAAGCATCTATCAGAAGCACTCCTTGTCCTCTTTAAGAACTCCACCACCCTTCCTTGATGAAAGATCTCAGAGAGCAATCTTCCATAGGGCACTTGTTTCCTTCCTCTGATAGTGCTATCGTTTATAGCCCAGCAGAGATGATCCATTACATATCTGGGGAAGTTTATCTTTTCCAAAATAGCCATGAAGTAAATTGCTAGCTTCTGTTGGTTGTTAGGTTGATCAGACCCTCCTGCTCTTTGAAAGAAGCAATCATTACTGAATTTCACCATCATTCTGTTGTGAATCTCCATTTCTGAAGGCTTGGCATCTTTCTTTCCACCCAGAAGAGTGTTGTAGTAGCCTTTTAGCAGGACATCTTCCTTCTTGACTATCTCTTGGAATCTTCCTTCTGCATTCATTCTACAAGCTTTAGCTATAACGCCCTCAGTGATGGTTATAGGAATGCCCATCACCTCAGACCTTATTTCTAAGCTATCAAATGATGTAGGATTCATATCCATGGTCATTTTCCCTTTCTTTGACCCAGCTTGTTTGCTTACAACTTTTGCAGGCTTTTCATTGTACACTTCAGCTTTTAACCAAAAGTCCTTGACCAAGTTCACATATGTTGGCCCATTTAGCATCTTGAAATACTCAGACAGCTTCTGAGTTTCTATCAATCCTTCCATGTTCACTTCGTACTTCTTGAGTGAAGCAAAATCCACCGGTGACTCTACTTGAACTATTAAGGATTTCCATGGAATATCCATACTCTTCTCTTTGTAGACTGACCCAGATTCTGGTGCGCTTTGCATGTTTGATGTAGATTCTGAAACTTTTGAGCTTGATGATGCCATTGATGATGTTTGAAGAAGTTTTGTAGAAGATGAAGATTTTAGGGTTCTAAGGTTGAGAGAATGCGCTTACTTCGCAAGAGGTTTGAGAGCAAATGTGTTTGTTGTGAGTGAGTAGTGTGTGAATTGACAAAGTGTTAAAAGTAAAACGATTGCAATTCAAAAGAGACAAACAAACATAACATTAATGATAAAATTGGGGGTGCGTGAAAAGTACTTTCAAAGCTATTAAATCATCATTGCCCTTTTAGTTATACACCAATACATACAGGCCGCGTCAGAAGTTCACAGAGTAACTACCAAGTTAGTGGGCCAGAAGTTACTTTTTAAAAAGTAACTCC
This sequence comes from Medicago sativa, assembly GCF_051527215.1. Classification (NCBI taxonomy): domain Eukaryota; kingdom Viridiplantae; phylum Streptophyta; class Magnoliopsida; order Fabales; family Fabaceae; genus Medicago; species Medicago sativa. Next base: position 26,657,325 of record NC_140750.1, read on the forward strand.
CAACGTTTCCACTAATTCAACTATTCAGAAGCAACAAATCCAACTTCTGGACTTCAGATGCTGACGTCATTATTATCAGAAGCGAGTTTTCCTCAGAACCTCAATAAAGAGCTTCTGATGGACTACTGCTTCTGAACTGACTTCAGAACCTAAAATCCTATTCAGGAGCAAGCAAGCATTTAATCAGATACAAAGTGCATGTTCAAATTTTTCTTTATAAAATCAAATCTTTCAACAGTTAAAGGCTTAGTAAATATGTCAGCCCATTGATTTTCAGTATCAATGAATTGTATATCTAAAATTCCTTTTTGAACATAATCTCTGATAAAATGGTGTTTGATTTCAATGTGCTTTGCTCTTGAATGCAAAATTGGATTTTTTGACAAACAAATAGCAGCAGTATTATCACAATAAATGGGAATACTGTTAGCAATTATCTGATAATCTTCCAACTGATGTTTCATCCAAAGTAGTTGTGTACAACAACTTGCAGCTGAAATGTATTCTGCTTCTGCTGTAGACATAGCAATAGTTGTTTGTCTTTTGCTAGCCCAGGATATAAGATTATCACCCAGAAATTGACAATTGTCACTGGTTGACTTTCTTTCAATCCTATCACCAGCATAATCAGCATCACAGAATCCAATTAGCTTATAATCTAAGGATTTCCTATAAAGGAGTCCAAGATTAGTTGTTCCCTTCAAATACCTGAAGATTCTCTTGACAGCAGTCATATGAGATTCTCTAGGATCTGATTGGAATCTTGCACACAAGCATACACTGAATAAAATATCTGGCCTAGATGCAGTGAGGTATAACAAAGAACCAATCATACCTCTATACAGCTTCTGGTCAACTTTAGCTCCTTCAACTTCTTTGCTTAAGGTGCACGTAGGATGCATTGGAGTGTTCATCACTTTACAATCTTCAAACTTGAACTTCTTCAGAAGCTCCTTTGTATACTTAGACTGATGAACATAGACTCCATCTTTGCATTGATTAATTTGAATGCCAAGGAAGAACTTCAGCTCTCCCATCATGCTCATTTCAAATTCATCCTGCATTAACTCAGAAAATTCCTTGCAACGAGATGCATTAGTAGAACCAAATATTATATCATCAACATATATTTGCACAACAAGAATATCTTTCCCAAGGGTCCTTCTGAAGAGTGTAGTATCAACTTGTCCTCTTTTAAAATCATTCTTGATTAAGAAATTACTTAGTCTATCATACCAAGCTCTGGGAGCTTGTTTCAAGCCATATAGTGATTTCTTCAGTTTAAAAACATGGTCAGGATATTTAATATCCTCAAATCCAGGAGGTTGCTTGACATACACTTCTTCTTCTTCTATGACACCATTTAGAAATGCACTCTTGACATCCATTTGATATAATATTATGCCATGATTAACTGCATAGGAAAGAAGTAACCTGATTGCTTCCAATCTTGCAATTGGAGCAAACGTTTCAGTGTAATCAATGCCTTCTTGTTGACTATACCCTTGTGCAACAAGTCTGGCTTTGTTTCTTGTTACTTCACCTTGCTCATTCAGCTTGTTTCTGAATACCCATTTTGTTCCAATAATGTTCTTGTGCTGAGGTTTGGGTATCAGATCCCACACATCATTTCTTTGAAATTGATTCAACTCTTCTTGCATAGCTAGGATCCATCCATCATCTGAAAGTGCTTCATCAACTGTTGTAGGTTCAATCATTGAGATTAGTCCAATCATTGACTCTACTTGTCTGAAATGTGATCTTGTTCTTCTTGGACTATCTTTGTTTCCAATGATTAGCTCCTCAGGATGTGAAGACTTATGTTTGAATATGTTTCTGGGAGGATCTGCTTGATGTGAGCCATCTTGTGCTTCATCAGAAGCAGCTTCATCTTGCGCTTCTGATGTGGGTTCAGCTTCTGGACTATCTTCAGATTCAGCTATCTGATCAGGTTCTGGAGTAACTTCAGGAACCTGTATCTCTGCAAAACTTTCATCTTGCTTTGAAGTTTTATCTTCAAGCTCCTTGTCATCAAATTTAACGTGCATAGATTCTTCAACACAGAGTGTTTCTGAATTATACACTTTGTATGCCTTTGACCTTTCAGAGTAACCTAAAAAGATTCCTCTTTGGGCCTTGGCATCAAATTTCTTTAGGTAGAGCTTGTTGTTCAGAATGTAACATGTACATCCAAATTGATGAAAGTAAGAGATATTGGGTTTTCTTCGTTTAAAGAGTTCATATGCAGTTTTCTCCAAAATAGGTCTAATATAGATCCTGTTTTGAACATAACATGCTGTATTCACTGCTTCTGCCCAAAAATGTTTAGCCAAATTGTTTTCATAGATCATGGTTCTGGCCATTTCTTGTAAAGTTCTATTCTTTCTCTCTACAACCCCATTTTGTTGCGGAGTTCTAGGAGAAGAGAATTCATGGATGATTCCATGTTTTTCACAAAAGCTTCAAATGGCTCATTTTCAAATTCTCCACCATGATCACTTCTGATTTTCAAAATCTTTGACTCTTTTTCAGTTTGAATTTGTGTGCAGAAGTTACTGAATACCTCATATGCATAATCCTTACTTTTCAGGAATTTCACCCAAGTCCATCTGCTGTAATCATCAACAATGACTAATCCATATTTACTTCCATATAAGGATGCAGTACTCACTGGTCCAAATAAATCAATATGGAGTAATTCTAAAGGTCTTGAGGTTGAAACAATGTCTTTGGTTTTAAAAGATGATTTCACTATTTTCCCTCTCTGGCATGCACCACAGAGTGCATCTGAATGATAGTCAATGTCTGGTAGCCCTTTCACAAGTTGCAACTTACTAAGCTTAGAGATTAACCTCCAGTTAGCATGTCCCAACCTTCTGTGCCACATCCATTTCTTATCATTTACTGATAGTAGGCAAATTACCTTCTGATCAGCCAGTTCAGAAAAATTGATTTTATAGACATTGTCAACTCTCTTTCCTTTGAACACAATGGATTTGTCTTCCTTGTTGATTACTGTACAGTTGGGTTTTTCAAAAAGCACATCATAACCATTATCACAAAATTGACTAATGCTCAAAAGGTTATGTTCAAGACCATCTACCAACCATACATTATTAATTGAGGTAGAGGAATTACCAATAGTTCCTGTACCTATGATCTTGCCTGACTGGTTGCCTCCAAATTTCACATTTCCTCCCTCTTTCATTGTTAGGCTGAGGAACATGGACTTGTCTCCTGTCATGTGTCTTGAGCAACCGCTGTCTAGGTACCATGATCTTTGCTTTGGCACTGCTCTTAGACATACCTGCATCATTGAAATTTTTAGATTTAGGTACCCATTGTCCTATGGGTCCTGGAAGGTTAGTACTTAAGGCTTTACTCTTCACTTCTTGTACCTTGTGCTGTGAGTTGGGTTGCTTCTGATTAACCATCACCTTAGGTTTTGGTACTTCAGAAGCAGTAACTGTCTTCTTCTGAAACTTAGATTTCAGATCCTCAGATTTTGGTTTCGCCAGACTCTGAGGAATAGGTTCTGATCTTTTCAGGATCCTAACCTTTGAAGTCTTGGAATCAGATTTGATCATAGCCTTTGACTTAGAGTTCTTTGGCTTTGAAGTAATCTTAGCCTTAGAACTAGAAGCTTCAGGTTCTGATTGAACAACAGTTTCCAACTCAGCCCCTTCTGGTACAAAGAAGGTTTTCAGACCTTCATTGATGCATTCACAACAAGATTTTAGGTTGGTTTTCTCAAGTTTCACTTCTGGAAAACCAATTCCTCTGCCATTGTTCTTGTAAATGCTATAAATCATAGAAGCTACTCTGCTTCTGTCAATGCCAGATATAATAAAATCTTCAAGAGCAATTTCATGGTTACTTAAAGGTTTTTCATTACACTTTTCTTGTAGCTTCTAACATAAGAACCTGAGCTGATCTTCATATGTTTTACACATGAAGTCAAAGCCCCTAAGTCCTTGTTCAGAAGCTTTCAGATCCAATAGAGTTGATTTTTGCTGTTGTACCAAATCATCATATTTTTCTTTTAAATCCTTCAACTCATTGGTTCTTACTTCAAAATGTGTAAGAAGTTCTTTAAGTGACTCAACAAGTACATCTCTGGGAATTTTGGAATATACCTCGTTTTCATCTTCTGAGTCTGAATCTGATCCAGCTTCTGAAGTTGCTGTTGCTACCAACCCAACAGCTACCTTTGCATCTTCATCAGCTTCCTCCTTATCAGATCCAGATTCACTACCCAAATCATCCCAGGTTGCCATTAAACTCTGCTTAATCTGCTTCTTGAATTTGCTTGGTTTGAATGTAGACCTCTTTGACTTGTCCTTTGACTTTTCTCTTTGAAGATCAGGGCATTCAGCAATGAAGTGTCCCAGCTTCTTACAGTTGAAGCATCCCTTCTGATCTTCTTTCTTTGAGCTTCTGGAGTTACCCCTTTTGGTGAGAAACTTTCTGTTCTTCTTGGCCAGGTATTGAAGTCTGTTTGAGAGCATGGCCATTTCAGCAGCATCTGGTTCAGAATCTGAACTTGACTGTTCTTCCTCTTCAGATTCAACCACTTTGAGAGCTTTTGATGACTTGCCTTTGGATGGAAGAGCTATTGATTTACTCTTCTTAGTAGACTCATGTTCATTAAGACTTAACTCATGAACTTTGAGAGAACTAACAAGATCTTCGACACTTAAAGTGTTTAAATCTTTAGCTTTCTCAATGGCAGTCACCTTTGGTCTCCATCTGGCAAGTAAGCTTCTGAGTATCTTGCTTACATGATCAGAAGCAACATAGCTCTTCTTTAGAATCTGTAGCCCAGAAACTAAGGTTTGAAACCTTGAGTACATCTCCTCAATAGTTTCATCATCCTTCATCTTGAATAACTCATACTGATGTACAAGCAGGAGAGCCTTTGCTTCTTTGACCTTTTTGCTCCCTTCGTAGTTTGAACAGAGAGAAGCAAACATAGCTTTGGCAGTGGACTTGTCACTCATCTTCATGTATTCTGCTTTGGGTATGGCAGTGACAAGAGCTCCTCTGATAATATGATGCTTCTTATAGAGTTTCCTCAGTTCTGGAGTATGTTTCTTTCTATCCACAGCAGCTCCTTCTTCATCAAGGACTAAATCACCAACACCATCTTCCAGAATATCCCATAATTCTTCATCTAGGCTCATGATGTAACTGTAAAAGTTGGTCTTCCACCAAGAAAATTCTTCAGCATCTCCATTGAATTTTGGAATCTTCCCAACACTGGATTTCTTACTATCACTATAATCATGTGAGACATTTTTATAGCTAGTATCACCAGAACCAGTAGGAGGAGGAGTAGACATGTTTTTCTCAGATCTTTGACTGTTGCACGGTTAAGTGTTACACAACAGACCAAGGCTCTAGATACCAATTGAAGGTGAGAAAAACACAAGAAGGGGGGGTTGAATTGTGTTTTGAAAAATTCTTCGTTTCTCTTAAAAACTGAACACACTGATCAGAAGCTAAGTGAGACAGCTTCTGAAGTGATAATCAGAATCTAAATGCAGCGGAATAAAACAGAGAGAGAGAAGAAGAACGACACAAAGCAATTATACTGGTTCCTTCCACAATCCGAAAGTAGTCCAGTCCCCCTTGCACTTCCAAGGAGATTTCACTAAGAGTAATATCTGATTACAATTGCTCAAGCACACAAGCAAGAGACTTCCTTTGCTCAAGCACACAAGCTAGAGACTTCCTTTGCTCAAGAACACAATCAAGAGACTTCCTGCTCAAGCACAACTGCAAGAGACTTCCTAACTAAAAAAAATTACACAGAAAATTGTTTAAGGTTGAACACTTGATATACAATCAGAGGTGCTCACAATACAAATCAGATACAGACTCAATGGACTTAAGAATTTCTAAGATATGACTTTGAGACACAGAAATTCTAAGTGAATGCAGAACAATTTCAGCAGAGATTTGGCACTTGTAAAAGTATTGAGAGTCTGTTGTTCAGCATTACAAAATCTCTAGGTCTTCACTCCTTTATATAGAGGTGTGAAAGAGACGTTGTGAAATTGCCAACACCCAAAGAGTCGTTGCTGAAGCTTGATCTTTCACCTTTGATCTTTTGCCTGATTTGGTTGTTGTCCTATGAAGAACTAATTTGAAATCCATTCCTTATCCAAAGGAACATCTATGCAGGCGAAGCCGTATTCTGGAGCTGTTTTCTTGTCTTGTAGCGTGGACACAAAACAGAGTAGTGGAGAACGTGGTTGTACAATTCGTACGAATGTCAACGCTTTCGTCCAAATTGCAAGCACATGCCTTCAAACACCTTTGAAATGACCGTTGCAAAATTCCACTAATCCTTTGTAGCGTTTTTGAATCCAATAGACAGCTTTTGCAGTGATAATTCTTCAATTCTTGAATCTTTGCAAATCCAGTTGATATTCAGCTTCTGGTGAAATAGCTTCTGATGAGGCAGCTTCTGATGATGCAGCTTCTGATGATACAGCTTCTGCAGCTTCTGATGATGCAGCTTCTGATGATATGACTTCTGGACCTCTTGTCTTCAGGAGCACTATTCTTACTTCAGAAGCGACTTAACTTCAGGAGCACGTTGCCTTCAGGAGCGTCCAAGCTTCAATTATGTTGTTTCCTTTGCTCTTTATTTGCTCATTCAGAACCAATGATGATGTAACTTTTTAATTATGGTCCTGTACACTTGAACAAATATTAGCTAGTCCAATTTACAATTTTTAATACCTTGTTATCATCAAAACTCTTTAAGGTTCATTGTTATACACATTTTGTTCCAACAGACACCACCAAAGGGTGGCTTGTAACAAAACCTATATATATATATATATATATATATATATATATATATATATATATATATATATATATATATATATATAGAGGACATATCAAGTGAGAGCACTTTTTAAATGAGAGGGTGAGAGGGTTAAATAATAACCCTTAGATCAATCTTTATGGTGGTATCTACTTTTAATAACAACAGCTTAATTTTAGCACGCCTGCATCTATTCCTCTTCCTCACTACTGCGATCCCTCTCTGGTTCTTTCAATTGATTCACACATTTTTTTTTTCTTTCCAAAATTCATAAACATATTTAACCTACCAAAATTTTCACACAATTTCTTCAATCAAATTAATAAAAGGTTTGATTTCAATGTTCCACAATTGCATCTCAGATTTTGGATATAGAATGTTGGAAAAACTTGGTGAAAACTTAAACCATTAAACTTCAAGTCCAATTAATCTTCACACTGTTTCTTCAATCAAAAATTGAATGTTGATTTACAATATTATGAATCGATTTCATTAGGTGCAGTGAAACAATTTCTGAATGATTTTTTCCTTCCTTCATGTTTACTAGCTAAAAACTTAACCCATTAAATTCAAAGTTGCAAGTTCTCTTCTCTTCCGTAAATTCATTCCAGTTGTTCCCTTTCTGTATTTTTCTTAAGGTTTTTTAAACTCTTCTCTAATTCATATCTCAACCTTGTTATCCCTAATTTTGTCATATTACCATGAAAAATCCAATTTAAAAATAATATGAAATCAAGAACATTTAAACTCAGATTAAAAAACAAGCACTTTTTCCCATACGAAGAACAGCAGCGACGAACTCCGGTGAACAGGAACTTCGCCGACGAATAGGAACAAGGATGACGAACACTCATCAACGGGATTCACAGCGCTATGGTTCCTTTTCTCAGTTGTTTTCGATCTTTCTGTTTAAAGGATTGTCGATTGATAATGAATCATGAAGAAGAAGAAGAACTCATGAAATTAAAACCATGAAATTAAAACCATGAATAAGGATTGTCAATGTTCCTTTTCTCAACGTTATAGTTCCTTTTCTTAGACCAACTCATGAAATTAAAAACATGAAGAAGAAGAAGCGGCACAGAACGTCAGAGAGAAGAACAGAGTGGAAAAAGAGAAAGGGTGGAGGTTACACAGTACATGACCCTTTTTTAAAGAGCAATTAAATCTGAAGCGTTGATTTAGATCCAACGGTTTAAATTAATTCCTCTCACCCTCTCATTTAAATAGTGCTCTCATTTGAAATGCCCTCGAGGGCATATCAAGTGAGAGGACATCTTATAATGAGAGATGAGAGGGTTAAATCACAACCATAGGATATAAATAGACGGCTCAGATTAAATTTTCCTTATAATGCGCTACTGTTGCCTCTCCATCTCCATGTCTTCTTCTCATATATTCATTCATTGCTCAAAGTACACATCCAAATCATCGTATTTGTTCATTCATAGATTGTTTCCTCTCAATTATTTCACAGATTTTCAATCAAATATATAATAAGCTCATGGTTGATTTCGTTGTGCCCATTTGGAAATCGGTGGACCAACTTTGATTTCTTTTTATTGTTCATAGAACTCAGATTCAAGAATTAGGGATTTGAAAAATTAATATTAGGGATTTGCGGTTCTACTACTATTTTGTCCTCCAAAACGAGTTCTACTACTATAATACTAATCTCCTTCTTTCTCATTTGAGTGAACTAAATTTTAATCAAAAGAAAAATTAATGAACAACCCATAAACTCCAAAACGAGGCATCATCAAAGAGAGACAAAGAACATAAATCGCCTAATTTTTCAAATCGCTCACTCAATCCTTAGATCTAATCATTTGAAACATGAACGATTTGAGGTTTTGGGAGTAGAAGAAGGATTCGATTGTTGAAGGATGATGAGTTACTGGGTTTGAAGTTTGAGGAATTGGAGAAGTTTGAGAGAAGAGCGAAGACGCGTAAGAAGAGAAAGATGCTGGAATTCCTCTACGGTTATAAAAATTGCATATCACAGCAAAGATTGATCCAAGGGTTGTGATTTAACCCTCTCATCTCTCATTATAAGATGTCCTCTCACTTGATATGCCCTATATATATATATATATATATATATATATATATACTAGAACCATGACCCGTGCTGACGCACGGGTCTTATTTTCATGTAGAAACTCACAGTGTTACCTAAGCCAATATTATATCATAGTAGAATAAGTCATAATAATTAAAACAATAAGTTGTAAAACAAGCCATGAATCAAAGGAATAGAAGAACTTTAATTCTCTTAAGTAATAGAAAGTACACAACCTAGGGAAAATTGTCAAGCATAAATAATTAACAATGAAGAAGTTTAATTTTGGTCAATCCTTCCAAGTACACAATTTAGGATACATTGCGAAAAACACGCAAGGATTTCCATCCCTTGGAGAAAAACACAGACCCATCAATTCTTTCAACCAACACCTCGAACTGATTGCTCTTTGCATCAATCAAAGTTGCAAATCGTTGAACTTGGTCCCCAAAGTCGTTCGTGAACATGTTCGGTAGCATAACAGCCCCCTGATGCAACAAAAAAAAACACGATTAGAACCATTACAGATAACAAAAAAAAAATGAAACATGTCAGACAAAATCATCTTCACCTCTTCAACATCATACTCGACTATGTACGTCCTAAACTTCACACAATAGTTGTTGACAACACTTTCAAAGGATGAAACTGGTTTTTTGAGCAAAGGACCTGCAACATCATAAAGGTTTAAAAAATAGAAAAAGATATTAAAACATGTCGTAATTGTGAGAAAAAATAACCGTAGCACCTGTCAAGCAGTGATAGGACAGCAAAGTTTCAATACCACGACCCTCCATTGAAATCAACGATAGAATAATGGAAGGAGAAAGGATGCTGATTTTATAGACTGATTTTAATATGCAAACCATGTGATTTTTTTTAACTTGCAAACGGTGTTGTTTTTTTTTTTAATATGCAACCGTGTGGCCTTTTTTTTTTAAAGAAAATTTCAACAGTGTGGTTTTAATGCTAGTTAATGTACAATTGATTGGGTGTTATTTTATTTCCATTATGCAAACCGCGTGGTTTTCTTTTAATATGCAAAAGGTTCTGTTTTTTTATATGCAACCGTGTGGCCTCCTTTTTTTAAGAAATTTTCAACCATGTGGTTTTAATCAGGGACGGACCCAGAAATACCGTATAGCGGGGGCCATGTGTATATATCATTCTAACAATAAATATATTATATACATCATCTAGTCACTATTATAAGCAAAAATAAATATTTTAAATTCATTCTATAAATGATGTATGCGGTCTATACTATAAACCATGTACATCATTTATTAAATAATTATAAAAGAAATCATTTTTGCTTATAATATTGACCGGAGGGTGTATGAAATATTTTTGTTAGCTTTTTTTACATATATTATTATATATTTAGAATGTTTTGATGGAATTATCATATATACTTTATTACACTTAAAATATTTTAAAAATAATAATAATATAATTATGCTAGCTAGTGAACAAATTCTCATGAACATAGTATTGAGAAAGTAAAAAATGTTGTGAGGGTCATGGCATACAGACCCTTGAACGTGGGTCCGTCCCTGGTTTTAATGTTAGTTAATATATAATTGATTGTGTGTTATTTTATTTCCATCATACAATAATGCTAGTTAATGTACAATTGATTGGGTGTTATTTTTTTCCATTATTCAAACCGTGTGGTTTTCTTTTAATAGGCATAAAGAGCTGTTTTTTTTATATGCAACTGTGTGGCCTCCCTTTTTTTTTTAAAAGAAATTTTCAACCATGTGGTTTTAATGCTAGTTAATATACAATTGATTGTGTTTTATTTTATTTCCATTATACAATAATGCTAATTAATGTACAGTTGATTGTGTGTTATTTTATTTTCATTATGCAAACAGTGTGGTTTTCTTTTAATATGCAAAAGGTGCTATTTTTTTTATATGCAACCGTGTGACCTCTTTTGTTTTTAAAAGAAATTTTCAACCGTGTGGTTTTAATGTTAATCAATATACAATTGATTGTGTCTTATTTTATTTCCATTATACAATTTTGTACGTAATTCACGGGTCTAATTTGGGATGACAATTAATACAGCAATCGTGTGTTATTACAATTGATTGTGTGTTATTTTATTTCCATTATACAATAATGCTAGTTAATGTACAATTGATTGTGTGTTATTTTATTTTCATTATGCAAACTGTGTGATTTTCTTTTAATATGCAAAAGGTGCTGTTTTTTTTATATGCAACCATGTGGCCTCTTTTGTTTTTAAAAGAAATTTTCAACCGTGTGGTTTTAATGCTAATCAATATACAATTGATTGTGTCTTATTTTATTTCCATTATACAATTTTGTACGTAATTCACGGGTCTAATTTGGGATGACAATTAATACAGTAATCGTGTGTTATTCTATCTCAAAAATTAAAATAATATGCAATCATGTTATAAATGGCAGTTACTACAATCTGTAATGAAATGACTTTATGGCATGTATTAAAGGTGAGGAGGTCAAGCGTCGACATAAAAGCTTTAGAATGAGCGGGAAAATGCTAGCTTTAGAGTTAGGGTTAGGGTTAGCTTGACCTGGCAAGCTTTAGTAAGTAAGATATATATATATATATATATATATATATATATATATATATATATATATATATATATATATATAGGGTGAGGATATTTTGACTCCAAGAGTAAGTGTAATATCCTACTCCAAATCTTGACCTTTAATTACAATTTTGGTTAATGGCTTAGATTAATTGATATGGTAGGCTTTAATTCCATTTTCTATTGTAGTCAACACTTATCACCACAAAATAACAAAACAATAAATGCCTTTTAATTGATTGCTTTTTCTTCTTCTTCTTCTAACATTTTCTTTCTCAAATAACATCATCATCTATGTATGTCCATGACAACAAAAACTAACTACAATGGAGATGATTATTTTAATTTGTCGTTATTTATATAAGAAAATACACAAATTTATTTATTTTTTATGCAATTATTGTAAATGAATTAGATATAAGAAAAGACTAGGGTTACTTCCTCTATCATCTTTTTTTTTCTCCCGTGACAGATCAGTACAAAAATGTGTGTTTACAAAAAATATAAGAAAAGATCAGGATTATAATGAAGAAAGCAAAAAAAAAATATGTCGTATAAAAAATAGTAACGGGAGATGAATAAATATGCTATTATTTAAAAAAAAATATATGCAATTTTCCTAGCGTAAAAAAAAAAGTAAAGGGAGAAGAAAAAAATCAATGGGAGAAAAAAAAATCTTTTAGCGTAAATTCTTAGCGTAAAAAAAAGTAAAGGGAGAAGAAAAAAATCAATGGGAGAAAAAAAATCTTTTAGCGTAAGAAAAATATACGAGTGAATCTTGAAATTTTTAATTGAAGGAAAAGATTTTAAGTTAACCTCAAACATTCTTCTAGTGTGAAAAAAAATAAAAAGCAATGGAAGAAGAAAAAAAATCAATCAATTAAAAGACATTTATTTTTTTGTTATTTTGTGATGATAAGTGTTGACTACAATAGAAAATGGAATTAAAGCCTACAATATCAATTAATCTAAGCCATTAACCAAAATTGGAATTAAAGGTCAAGATTTGGAGTAAGAAATTACACTTACTCTTGGAGTCAAAATATCCCTCCATATATATATATATATATATATATATATATATATATATATATATATATATATATATATATATATATAAGATTTTGGGCTGACTTTTTCATTATTTCAATAATAATGATTATTGTTGGTGTCATTAAAAAGATAAGAATTTATATTATATTTTTTTGTTATATCATTGATGTCATTAAAATAGATAAACAAGGTTAGTCTAAAAGAAAATTGTTATCTACTAAGCATAGAAAAGGAAGCCCTGAACTCGCATTTGTTTTTAATTTAAGCATAGGAAATAATGTTTTTTTCCAACGTTGTTTCCTAATAGGATTTCCACATCCAACATATTCATAAACAATTCACAACATAATAATCGTGTCCTATTACACGAACATATTTAGGGCCATGATTTGGAGTCACAAACATCTATACATGTAATTTTAATCAAAATCTAAATTTCATAAAAAAAATATTCTTCACAATAATTTACACACGTGAGCGCAATAAAAATAACGGACATACTACACTAGTATATATAAAGAGAATACATGGTTTGAGGCTGGTTTTTTTACTTTCAATTATACCTTTAAAAAAATTTGACTAAAAAAATGTGATTATGTTGGCGTCGTTAAAAAAAAAGAATTATATTATATTGTCAGTATCATTGAAAAATATAAGTATAGTTTGTTAAAAAAAATATACGAAAAAACTTAATGCATTTCAATTAAAATAAGAATAGAGATAAGATGAAATTCAAATGAAAATACGGACACTATCATGACATGGAGCTACCCTAGATAAACTATGAGCAACTTCATTGGCTGGTCTCCTAATAAATCTCACATCAGAGGTTGCTAAATTCGAAGAAAGTAGGCGATGCCAATCATTAATAATTAACGCAAAATCCGAGACGCTGAGAGTACGACCATAAATACTATTGATGGTCGGATTAGACAAGTGTACCAAATCATTTACCAAGTAATAAAATGATAAGTAGAGTATTGTATCGTATCCATATGGATTGTCGTTTCGTCCAAACAATTTGCGTTACTTATTTGGTTAGACAAAATAAAATAAAAGAGTTGAAGGATAGAGATTTGTAATTTTTATCTGTTTACAACAGAGAGAGTTACCTGTTTTGGTTGCAGAAAAGTAAGCAGCGGTTAGGATTCTTCGAATCCACCTATTTATTTGTTGGATTTAAATGACATTCATGTCGCGTTTATTTATCTTAAGTAGACTATATAAGTGATGAGGCCGTTGGGACGTTCTAACCTAATCAGTTGTCAAGCTGCACCTGTTGATCGCACGGTGATCCTTACGTGCGGGGTCTATACTATCTCGGTCTATTTAGGTCTATCCCTCCAATGTTGAGTTGCACCTACTGGTCACACAGTGATCCTTGTGTGTGAGGCCTTACTCCCTCAAAGGTAATTGAAACATAGACTTTATAGTGACATTCTTAAATTTCCAAAGGCAATGAAAGCCAATATTCATAAAGGTGTTTCCCATCTATGATTTCTAAGTATCTCATAGCACACTCTCCATCTCTCTTAGTAGTTCTACAAACGGACAACCCTATCAGCGTCTACCTTACCAAGAGTTTAGGAGATGATTCTACTAGGTTCGGTCTAGATCTTGTAGTACTTGTTTCCTCAATTAAGAATTACTAGTTACATCCTAGGTTCAACAGATTTTACTCAATACTAGTAATGTCACCTCCTAAGTATACTCACTACTAGGGTCTACGCGCTTTCGGTATCTATTGTCTAGTTTCCTAACTAATTACTTAGATAGGCAGATATAAACATCAATATTAGGCTCTGTCACAACCTAAGTACCTAAGTTAGGGTTGCACTACAATACAAATAAACTAAACCTAATAAAACTTAATAGCGAAGAAAAAGTAAATAAATAAACGACATTAAATTAAATAATTATACAACAAAATAAATAGAGATTCATCTTACATTTAAAATTACCAATCTTTGATAATTAACTTCTCGTATCGCACGAATCTAAGGACTAGTTAAAGGAAAATGAGGAGTTCATAGCCTAGCGGTACCCTTTTTCTGGTCAATGGTTTCCTTGATGAAGCTGATAAGAACTGAGGATAACTCATCTTGATGATTATTGTATGCATGATTAGCTCCTTCAATGATATGCAACTTGTGGTTCGATATGATCTTATCAAACTCGTATGCATCTTGAACGGAGTTAATTTTGTCCGAAGAACCGTGAATTGTAAGGACTCTGCCGTATATAAGATGTAATTTGACCATTAGCATATCTATGCATCAATGTAACTATGTAACTTGATAAGTTCATCAAATATTTTCGCTTGAAGTGTTCTCTGCTTCTTCACCATATTTCATTTGTATTGAATTTATGGCATTCTTAATTATTTAATATCTTATGCATTTGTTTAAAAGATGAATCTCCTTAAAAAAAAGTATTTTAATTGAACTATATTGAAACTAACTTGAGATGGGTTGGATTGTTATGTTATATAAGCATGTTGAGAGGTGTTCCCTCAACTGATGAACATATATTTTAACTCTTCCACTAGGTTAGAACACACACGAACAAAACACAACTGCATTCATTAATAAGAGATAGAAGAGCTCTCAAACACTTAAGATCGTTCAATGGCCTCAAATCATACTCGGTCATATAAGGTACACATTTACATGTATGATAAATTACGATATGTTATATTTTGTATCTATGATATTTGACATCTATGTTAAAACTCCAACAATATATACAGATCTGTTTTTAAGATTTTGGTGGCGTAAGACAAACCTACAATTTAAACTCTGTATATAAATTTTTTGATTTTCCAAGGTGTAAAAGTTATTTGATTGAAGATGATAATTTTATTGCGTTAAAAAAATAATCTAATAGAAAAAGTAGACATCAATTCACAAATACATTGCGACAAAACAATTAATCAGATAATCTAATATGAATCAATTCCTACCAGCATTTCTAGTTACAAAATCGATGATAATTTTGTCTAAATCAATATGTTCTATTATATCTCTCAACTTTTCCTGTAACATTGACGATCTGAAGTAGTTTTTCAATAAGTTTAACTTCTTCTTTCTACAGATGTAATAATAACCGACATAGTTAAGAGGTTTTGATAAACAAATTAAACATTTGAAAAACAATTTGTGGCTTAGAAAAACTCAAGAATTTTAAATGTTCACATCAACACATCCTTAGAATTTGTACAAGTTTTTTTTTGTTTTGAATTCATCATTTTCTAATGATTTCAACATTCTTAATGTACCCTATTTTTGGGACCCAATTTTAAACTTATTTTTTAGGGTCTAGGACGGTCGTCTTCTTTACCCTGTCTCAGATAAGACCCTGAATAAATATATATATATATATATATATATATATATATATATATATATATATAGGGTTTGCTACAATAGACCCACTCATTTTTATGAAGGTCTATTTTAGCAAGATGCACCTTTTCATTAGGACCAAAAGACCTCATTTTTATTTTTTGGACAAATCAATAGTAAGGGGTAAAAGTGTAATATGTGGTGTGTGATTATTGCTACTATTCTTCTTCCTTCTCTTTCATCTGCTCGTTTCTTCATTTTCCTTTTCTCGTGTTTCCCTTTTTCAATTCTTCTCCGAATTTCTTCAAATCAAGTGCACATTGTGTGGTTAAAAAATTCCCTATTTTTTTCTATCTTTATTACCTGCATCTTTTTCTCTTTCTCATTTCCTCCAACAAAATTAATTTTGCCAAAGTTGTTCTAAGAAGATTTGTGTGGTGGTTCAATTGATAACTAAATTAATCAACGTTTACGTGTTCAGGAACTTCAGAGTGGTTTTCTAGTTCTATACATCACTAGGTGAGTTTTGGGTGGCTTTTCCGGCGACCTCCTCATCGTTGGTGATTGGGTTCTGAAGGTGTTCTGTTGTTGTGGTTTTTAGGTGTTTGGTTTGATTCTTTCTTTCTTGTTTTGGACCCACTCATTTTTATGAAGGTCTATTTTAGCAAGATGCACCTTTATGTTTTGGACAAAAACACCCACTTTGCATTATTTAAATTAATGATACAAAACACTTTTGTAGTAAATGTTTTAGTTTCCACTTTATACTTTTATTAGAGATAAGAAAAGGTTGTAGGTGCGCCACCAATGCATGTCAAAGGCGACTCTCGTATATTTTGTGTAAGGAATAGAGAAAATATGAATAAAAATGAAGATGCATGATTCTTTATTTGTCTTTTTGTATTGTCCTTTGCATGCCAACTTGTTAGTTTTATTTTCTTTCTGAAAATTTCAATGGTGAAATCTGATAAGTTGTAGTTACAACATTTTAGCAAATTTAAATGAAAATGATAATTCTGAGTCCATATTGTAAATATTGCTTAGAGTTCATACTTCTAATTTGATTTCAGCTCCTTACCTTGCTTCATCTTTAAACAAAATGAAATTTAAACTGCTCTGTTAATTGTGATGTTCAACTGATTCCAGCAATGATTGTTATTCATTTTCTCACTTGCTTTCCATAACATATTCTTGTACTTCAGAGACAGGGGAAACACATTACGCATTAGACCTCCCAATAGCTAGCTAATGTATGAGAGCAAACTAAGCCGAGTTAGTTTATATGACATGATAGATGGTCTAAGATCTGTAATTGTATGATTTTCTCTCCCTGCAAAATTTTCATAAATTAAAACTGATCATCTGTGACATTTCCTACAACATATAAGCAAATTTAAATGAAAGTGATAAGTCATGTTCATATAACAATTATCTTGTAAACCAAGGAGGGAAATTGCTCTTTAGGCTGCCCAACGGTGATTAACTACCGTTTGACACACTTTTTAAATCGGTAAAAAAAGGCCTTAACCATTTTAAAAAGTGTCGAACGAAAGTTAATTGTCATTCTATATGCATGTGAGCAATCATTATGTGCCTAAAGAGTATTCTTCATTCAGGAGCGGAGTTTCTTCTTCTATCTTTCTTTTTCATGTTTTGAACCGCCAAAAATTGGTCCACCATGTAATGAGAAAAATCTTTCTTTCTCTTAAAAAAATTTTTTCCAAATAATCAATGAAACCTTTCTTTCTAATTTTGTCCAAATTAGAAAGAAAGGTTTTCCTATTATAACAGGCTGTTCAAAAGGATTCCCTGTTCTTCCATCAAATATTCCGCTCTTTCCCGGATACTCGGGTTCAAATATCCATGGATTCGATGTTAGTTTACTGGCTTCATATAATTCAGAAAACACAAGTTTTCTGGAAGCCTCCTGTTCATATCTCTCATCAAAAGGTGCTATTCGATAATGTCTATTTAGCATTATCCCAGCTAATCCGAGTGAACATTCCAATATCTGTCCTACATTCATTTGTGAGGGTACCCCTAATGGGTTGAAGACCATATCAACGGGTCTTCCATCTTGCAAATAAGGCATATCCTGTCTAGACAAAATCTTTGAAACGATACCTTTATTTCCATGTCTCCCGGCCACTTTATCACCTACTTTAATTTCACGTTTCTGTGAAATATATATATGAATCGTTTCTGGATTATAGCTAGAACCTTCTTTTTTTTGGATCCATCTCACATCAATAACTCGGCCCCTACCACCTATAGGTAGTTTTAGACAAGTTTCCTTTGAGGTCGATACCTGAATCCCAAGTATAGCTCGTAATAATCTATCTTCCGGAGCATAGGAGGATTCTTTCGCCATTTGAGGCGTTAATTTACCCACTAAAATATCCCCTGTTTCTACCCAAGATCCCAGAATCACAATTCCATTTTTGTCTAAATTTCGGAGTAAATGGGCTTCTAGATGTGGAATTTTATTAGTGATTCTTTCAGGACCATGGCTTGTCACATGAGTCTGAATTTCATATTTACGTATGTGAAAAGAAGTATAAATATCTTCATAGACCAGACGTTCACTAATGAGTACAGCATCTTCAGAATTGTAACCTTCCCATGGCATATAAGCTACTAATACGTTTTTTCCCAAAGCGAGTTCACCGCCAACAGTAGCAGCACCTCTGCTAAAATTTGTCCCTTTTTTACGCATTTACCTTTATGAACCTGGGATTTTTGATGCATGCAAGTATTTTTGTTGGAACGTTGATATCTAATTAATGGAATACTTAGAGCATTCCCATTTCCAAATAAAATGATCTTGTCAGTATCGTTATAAACGATTTTTCCTGCGTGTTCGGCTATAGCGGGAACTCCTGAATCTAAGGCCACTTGGCGTTCCAATCCAGTTCCAACAATGCACTTTTCGGACCGAGAAAGAGGAACTGCTTGATGTTGCATATTAGAACTCATTAAAGCTCGATTCGCATCATTATGCTCGATAAAAGGAATCAGGGAAGCTCCAATAGAAAAATATTGGAAGGGAAAAATACTTCGAAGATGAACCTGTTCCCATGCAATAGTTAGAAATTCTTGACGGTATCGAGCTGGAACAATCTGCTCCTCCTGAATACCTCGATTCAGTGCTAAAAAATTTCCCGTCGCTACCATATAGTATTCATCTCTACTTGGTGATAAATAAAGCATTCGTATTCGTTTTGATCTCTCAGAAATTTCAAAAAATGGACTTTCTATAGACCCCCAAGGACCAATCCTTGCGTGAATTTCCAAGGATCCAATAAGTCCTACATTGATTCCTTCCGAGGTGTCAATTGGACAAATGCGTCCATAGTGACTAGGATGGATATCCCGTATCCGAAAACTAGCAGTTCGCCCCGTCAATCCTCCAGGACCCAAATAACTCAATTTTCTCCCATGAACTATTTGGGTCAATGGATTGGTTCGATCTAAAACTTGAGATAATGGGTGTAATCCAAAAAACGATTCATAAGTGGTTGTTAATGGAGTTGAAGTCACTAAATTCTGAGGAGTAGGTATCAATTTATATCTAATTGCTCCAGATATAGTTCCTCGAATTATATTTTCTAAACGAACGAGAGCCAATCCAAATTGATCTTGTAATAGATCTGCTACGGAACGAATATGTTTACTTTTCAAATGATTCATATCGTCAAGTGTACCCATTCCAAATTTCATTCCAATCAAATGATCCGCAGCTGTCAATATATCTCGCGGTAACAAAAATGTATTGTTCTCGGGTATATCAATGTTCAGTCTTCGGTTCATATTTCGGCGACCAATCCCTCCTAATTCACATCTTTGTTGAAATTTTTTTTTTTGTAATTCCGTACATAAAGATTCAGGAAATATGGGATCTCCGCCTACACAAGCAAATTGTCGATAAAACTCCAAAATGGCATTTTCTTTTGACCCTATTTTTTTTTCCTCCTTTTCATTGAGGAAAGACATAAAAATTTCGGGGTAGCAAACGTTCTCAAGAATTTCGCTTAAATTCGAACCCATAGCTGATGATAGAACTAGAATAGATATTTTCTGTTTCCTACTTACACGAGCCCATATCCTTGCTTTTCTATCAATTTCTAACTCTAATCTTCCCCCCCCCAATCGGATATTATTGTGCCAGTATAGACTGAAATTCCGTTATGGTCCAACTCTGAACGATAATAGATACCAGGGCTTTGCAATATTTGATTGATTACAATTCTGTATATTCCATTTACTATAGAAGTTCCCAGGGAATTCATTACAGGAATGTTTCCAATAAAAATAATTTGTTCTTGGATATCCCTACTGTTTTTCCAAATTAATCCCGCGGATATATATAATTCAGAGGAATATGTAAGTGATTCATATACAACATCTTTTTCTTTTATCGAGGGTTCTACCAATTGATATGTTTCCACAAATAACTGAAATTCAATTTCTTGATCCGTATCTTCAATTTTTGGAAACTTAAAAAGTTCTTCTGTTAAGCCCCGATCAATGAATCTACAAAACCCTTCAAATTGTATTTGATTCAATCCGGGTAGTGTAGACATTCCTTCATTCCCAACCCCAAGCATTTTCAATTTCCCCATTTATTTTATAGAAAATATCCCGTGATTTGCTGTCATTCTTCATTGAATCACATGAATCGATTTAGCAATAATGGAATTTCTGGTCTTTTTACTTTACTGAATCACATGAAATTTTACCTAACTACGTCTATGAAATTGAAATACCTATTTATGAAAACAGGAGATTTTATACTCAAATTGGAATTTGCAACAAAACAACCAATATAGAATATAACTTGTAATATAAATCGAAACAAATTGATAAATTTCACCTAGACTTGGGGTATTTTATAGTAGTAGTATAGTATGTTATTACATAACTCTAATTCGATTGATACCCCAAAAAATGAATTCAGGATTTGTTCGGCTCCATGAGATAAAGATATCAAAAATAAAATAATCAGAAAAAATATACAATTTATTTTTTTTTTTCGAATTTGAGAATACGATTGCAGTGCATAAAAAGACTTGGATTTATTAAACATGCATATATCTAACTTCAGCTATAACTATTTCTATATGTCTCTTACTTTATTGCAGTCCTATTTGTTCGGGACAGCACATGTTATGTTGTGTTCATTTATTTTTTCTACTCATTCATTAATCTATTTAATGAAAAATTGGCAAAAAAATGAAAGCACGAGAATTTATCGAAAATTCCCTATAATATAGGTATGTGTAACAACGAAAATGCATGTTCTGGGGTTGACATATATTAACAGTTGCTGTTATAATTGAAATAGAGAAGGATTAAAAAAAAAAATAATAATATTGATTGGTTATGTATCAATTTCTATTTTTTTCTCATTAATAAAGATAAAGAATAGATTAAGATTCAAGAATTTTTCAGGAATTTGTAGTTAACGGTTGCTATTTGTGCTGAAATTTTGACTTTTCTTTTGTGACTGAAAGGTATAGGTATACATTAGTTTTCAATAGAAAAAGGGGATTAAAGAAAACGGAATTTAAGATACAAACACATCAAAAAAAAGAATTTTAGAAACCCATTTTTGTTTTTTTGAGAGGAGGAGGGGTATTCGGATCTATTTTTTTGTATTATTTTGGCGATATGGCCGAGTGGTAAGGCGGGGGACTGCAAATCCTTTTTCCCCAGTTCAAATCCGGGTGTCGCCTGATCGATAAGAGAATTCAAATAGTTTATTTCGTTTTGTTGATATAGAAAACTTTTTCTTTTTTTCCAGCGCAAGCTAGTGTAGGAATAAGGGACTAGTTTGATGCTAAATTCTAAGCATCGGGAAGTTTGTTCTCTAAAATGTTGTAAATATTTTCGTCTCAGAGTCAACGAAAAATTCATTAGAGAGATGAAAAGGAATAGATCAATCTTGAAATGATAGTCCTTTTATTTCACTACTATTGTAGTGTCCATCTACTTTTGGGGTCTTTAATTAGATTGGATAGGGATAGGTCGGATGGGGAATATAATTCCATTTTAAGTTAGGGAAGGTGTTGAAGAAAAACCTTGTATACAAACTTATGGTAAAGTATATGAACGCTTCTTCATTTATTCCATATTAGTTAGATTAATGAAATTGAATATCTAATTAGATTTCTTTTTTTATTATTATTATATTAATATATTAATAATAAAATCCAATTCAAAAAGAATCCATTTTTTTCTAATCTCTAGTAAAAGAATTTTAGAGGATGTTTTCCAATTGTTGTATAGAACGAATCGGGAGACAATCAAATGGAAATAAGAGATGCAAATAAGAGTCTGAGTATGCAAAGAAATCTATCTTGATTCTATTCTATATTTTTTATTTTTGACTGAATGAAATGGGGGGGTAAAATAAAACATAGGTCTTTTTATTCGTACCTAATTAGTACGATGCATTTCCTTACTACTCTCAAGGATATTTTTTATTTATGCTTAATTTAATATTTTTCAATTCTACTAGAAATCAGGTAAGAACTTGTTAGATGTTCTAATTGGATGTTTCGTCAATGGTGTTATGACGGAATCTTTTTTTGACTCTGTACCAGCGATTCCACTATTATTATAAGATATTATAAAATTTTTAGTGAAAAATAAAAACGAAAATAATACAAGAAAAAGTAGTAAACAATAATAAAAAATTTTCTTCATATTGATAGAGATAGGAGACAAAATTTACATGGATATAGTAAGTCTTGCTTGGGCTGGTTTAATGGTAGTTTTTACATTTTCCCTTTCCCTTGTAGTATGGGGAAGAAGTGGACTCTAAGAGGACTACTAATTGAGTTAAGGGATCAAAATGTCTCAATTATTTTATAGCTAAGTTCTTCCATTTTTTAACTATTGAATTTTGTTATTTTATTAATATAACTAAATACTAATTAATGAAATGCAATTCGATACTTCATTTTGAAACTCTATTGTATTCCAGTGGTGTAATATAATATTGAAAAAAAAATACTCTTTAAATCAAACAAATATTTGAATTGTTCCCATCTTATTGTCCCGGGAATACAGATAATTGGAAACGGATTACTACTCCAAACTTAATTCTTTTTAAGATTTATATTTCGATGAACTGGTTACCACCAATCTTTTCTAAATATGAAAAACTTTTTCATCGAATCCCCTGATCAGTTGTCAATTATTTAATCAATTCATTTTTTTGGAATACTAAAAATAAAAAGATTATTATTTATTTTTTTTTGTTTTTTATTATTTATCGGGATTATGAAAAGAATGTGAAATCTAAAAATTCAAATAATTAAGAATAAAAATGTATTTTTGATTATTTCAGATTGATTGGAACCAATACAAATATAATAGATTAGATCAAACAAAGAAAAAATGTGGACACTATGGAATTCACATTCCATAGATATCTATAGATATACCCATATGAAAAGAAATATTTAAATAGGTCCATCCATATTAAACTTCTTTTTTTTAAGTAAAACATTCCATTTTTACCATACCGTAATAGTATATAGTAGAAAGAAATAGATTTGATTTCTTTCTACTATACTATCTACTATACTATATGGATTTCATAGAATTCTGCTGATTGTAGTCTGATCATTTTATTTAAAAGAAAGACCCGAAATGGAAACCCTTTTTTCTTTATTCAATCATTGTCATCGCATTGATAAGAAATCAGAAGTCATGTTTAATTAAAATTAGTCACTTTGACTTACCGTTTTTACGTAAATTATAAGTAAAAAGGCAGTAGGAACTAGAATGAAGAGTGCAGTAGCTATAAATGCGAGAATATTGACTTCCATAATCTCTATGTTTTCTTTCTCTTTTATTTCTAATAAATACTTCGGGATTTAATCCCATAGAAATGAAAAATCTTTCGTCAGTAAATTCAGTGGTATAAATTTTATCTCGATGATATAAAATCGGATCTATATCACGAATAACAATATCGGAGCTATCAAATCAATTCATCGTCGAGAATTAAATAGTATAACATAGGAAGATCTTTTATCCATACCAAATAAAAAAAAATTACTTTCTGATGCAATGAAAAATTCCTTTTTCTTTCTTCGTCCGAACCTTTACATTATACTAAAAAAGAAAAAAGGAATCCCTGTTAGAAATGAGATTTTTTTTTTTATTCCCTTTCACATACGAAATCAATTGATATTTTTTGGATTTGTATCCATCGGGACTGACGGGACTCGAACCCGCAGCTTCCGCCTTGACAGGGCGGTGCTCTGACCAATTGAACTACAATCCCAGGGAAAAAGTTGTATAGCATACATATTCTTACTATTTCATTCAAACCCTTTGTTTTTCTATTTTAGATTCGAACCCCTGTACTGTAACTGAAAGAGGCAGACTTATATATTGATATATTGATATTTTTATGGGTCTGCACTTTAGCGAAATCGACACGGATTATTCGCAATCCGTTCCTTATTGCTAACTTGATTGAAAAATCAATGAATCAAGGAAACAAAAAAGACTCTTTTTTTACTTTAATCCTTTCCTAAGACTTTATATTTTAAAATCCCGATAGGAATTTTTCAAAATCCGAATTTGTGGAAAAAATATGTAATATGGAAAAAAGAAATAGCACTCGAGATTTTATTCTTCTGTATGGGAGCCCATTGGTGATTTTCAGAGAACACCAAATGGGTTATATCATTTCATGGTGGATCAGCAAATTTTTGGGCCGAGCTGGATTTGAACCAGCGTACCGTAGACATATTGCCAACGAATTTACAGTCCGTCCCCATTAACCGCTCGGGCATCGACCCAGGAAGAATCAATTTTAGTCTTTATTAAAAATCCCTGATCAATTTCCTTTTGTAGTACCCTACCCCCAGGGGAAGTCGAATTCCCGTTGCCTCCTTGAAAGAGAGATGTCCTAAACCACTAGACGATGAGGGCATACTTGTCCGACCTCCATTCTACTATGTTCATACATAGTATGAACAGTTTTTTGAAATTGTCAATATAATGGAATGATATGATTCGATCAGAAGGATCTTTCAGAATTCCTTAAAATATCATTTAGATTTCGAAATTGTTCATTCCAATCACCAATTTAGAAAACTATAAAAAAATAATGCGAAAGAAAACAAAAGAAAGAGAGAATCCTTTCAGGGAATGATTGATTTTCTGGAACAGGCGCGGCATTAACACCTCATTTCTTTCACTTTCATTCAATGTTAAGAAGATTGAATTAGTGGGTAAATGTATCAATGAAATAAATTTTGTGTTATGATGAAGATGATTTCAATTCGAATCGGTTTTGAAAAAATCCATTCCATTGATATTTATCAAATCCAATATCCAAAAATCATTTTTTTAACTATACTCACTAGCTAAATCCAATTTATTGTTCGTTAAAAAGTTGCTATGTAAAAAAAAATAGATCTATTCTATATATATAATTTGAGTATATGCAGTAACAAATAGATGTACTAAACTCATATCCATATTGGATGGTTCCTTATTCGGGAATTGACTCAAATGGAGCCCCTTTAACTCAGTGGTAGAGTAACCCCATGGTAAGGCGTAAGTCATCGGTTCAAATCCGATAAGGGGCTTTTTTGTCAAAAAATGACAACAGTAATATAAATGACAACAGTAATATTCCGATTTGAAGGAAGAATAGAGATATTCTTGATATTTGTAAGAAGTTTCTCTTTGTAAAAAAAAACTAAGGAATAGTTGAATTTCATTAAAAAAATCGATTTTTTATTCTATTAAATTGTTGTTATCATTCGAATGAATTCGAATAGAGTAAACTCATTCTAGTTAGAAAGTGAAAGAGTATTCTTTTCTATATATCTATTTTTTTAGACTGTGATATTTCCTTTAATTGTAAGATATTCCTATCCTATTTTCTATTATTCCAATCAAAAAAAGGGAAAGATTCTAAAAAAAAGTAAGTGGACCTAACCTATTGAATCATAACTATATCCACTATTCTGATATTCAAATTGGATAGAAATGAAATTCGAACAGTGGATCTTTTTTGTTTTTAATATCTCTTTCGTTCGGACTCCGCAAGAATCTGTCAATATTTCGGATTAAATCTTATTGTTCCTAGGAATCAATTGATACTCCTCTTCTCCACGCAGAAGGGTTTATTCTATTCTAAGTTCCAACATAATTTTACTTTCAAAATATCTTTTTTCCAAATACAAGAAAAGATCAAATTACATTTCTATTATTTCTTTAAGATATGAGATATCTATAAAAAAAAAATAGAAAAATCCATCAAATCATGACTTCGAGTATCCAATATTTCATTTTCATATCTATGCATACTAGATTTTTAAAGCAATTAATGGACGAAACTTTCACTTAGAATCTATTATTTTTAATAAAACTCCATACAATATTTAAAAATCTGATAGATAGAAAAAATAGATAGATAAAAAAATATTCGAATTTCTTACCTCGATCTGCAAAAAAGGTATACTTTGTAATTTTTTTAATCTGAACGAAAGAAAAATACAACTAAAGAGGACAATAAAAGAAATTAAAGTAAAATACAAAGTAAAAATAGGATTCTATAGTAGTTTCCTAGACATACAAATTAGAAGAATATATAAAACTTTTTTTTTTATTATTTCACGAACAAGATTCAAGAATAATATTATTTAATATTATTTGATAAAAGGAGAGTAGTATGTCTGGGGATCTGCTGGTAACAAAAAAAAGTGATAAAAGCGATCATTTCATTTGTTTCTGGAATAGTTCTTTAAAAAATTTATTTATCGGATTTACGAGTCATAAGACAATTCCCGCGTCATGACTTCATGACTTAGGGAATTTTTTAGAATAGAAAGGAATAACCCAATTAAGTTAATGGATTTTACCTAGATTAAATATCAATGGACAAAAAAAGTATTTTTCTATTCAAAACCTAGTAGAAAAGAAGGGACAGTCTTCGAGAAATCATATCATATATAAAATGAAAAAATCCTCGAAGGTTCCATCCCTGAAAATGCTAGGGGGTGTTCGGAAATGATTGAAGTAGTTGAATAGGAGGATCACTATGACTATAGCTCTTGGTAAATTTACCAAAGATGAAAATGATTTATTTGATATTATGGATGACTGGTTACGGGGGGACCGTTTTGTTTTTGTGGGTTGGTCCGGTCTATTGCTCTTTCCTTGCGCCTATTTTGCCGTGGGGGGTTGGTTCACAGGTACCACCTTTGTAACTTCATGGTATACTCATGGATTGGCAAGTTCCTATTTGGAAGGTTGTAACTTCTTAACTGCGGCAGTCTCTACTCCTGCTAATAGTTTAGCACACTCTTTGTTGTTACTATGGGGTCCTGAAGCACAGGGAGATTTTACCCGTTGGTGTCAATTGGGTGGTCTGTGGACTTTTGTTGCTCTCCACGGTGCTTTCGGATTAATCGGTTTTATGTTACGTCAATTTGAACTTGCTCGATCTGTTCAATTGCGCCCTTATAATGCAATCGCATTCTCCGGTCCAATTGCTGTTTTTGTTTCTGTATTCCTGATTTATCCACTAGGTCAGTCTGGTTGGTTCTTTGCGCCTAGTTTTGGTGTAGCAGCTATATTTCGATTCATTCTATTTTTCCAAGGGTTTCATAATTGGACATTAAACCCATTTCATATGATGGGAGTTGCTGGTGTATTGGGCGCTGCCCTACTATGCGCTATTCATGGTGCTACCGTAGAAAATACGTTATTTGAAGATGGTGATGGCGCAAATACATTCCGTGCTTTTAACCCAACTCAAGCGGAAGAAACTTATTCAATGGTCACCGCTAACCGCTTTTGGTCCCAAATCTTTGGGGTTGCTTTTTCCAATAAACGTTGGTTACATTTCTTTATGTTATTTGTACCAGTAACTGGTTTATGGATGAGTGCTCTTGGAGTAGTCGGTCTGGCCCTGAACCTACGTGCCTATGACTTCGTTTCTCAAGAAATCCGCGCAGCAGAAGATCCTGAATTTGAGACTTTCTACACCAAAAATATTCTCTTAAATGAAGGTATTCGTGCGTGGATGGCGGCTCAAGATCAGCCTCATGAAAACCTTATATTCCTGAGGAGGTTCTACCACGTGGAAACGCTCTTTAATGGAACTTTAGCTTTAACTGGCCGTGACCAAGAAACTACCGGTTTTGCTTGGTGGGCCGGGAATGCCCGACTTATCAATTTATCCGGTAAACTACTGGGGGACCATGTAGCCCATGCCGGATTAATAGTATTCTGGGCCGGAGCAATGAACCTATTTGAAGTCGCTCATTTCGTACCCGAGAAGCCCATGTATGAACAAGGATTAATTTTACTTCCCCATCTAGCTACTCTAGGTTGGGGGGTAGGTCCTGGAGGGGAAGTTATAGACACCTTTCCATACTTTGTCTCTAGAGTACTTCACTTAATTTCTTCTCCAGTATTGGGCTTTGGCGGTATTTATCATGCACTTCTGGGACCTGAGACTCTTGAAGAATCTTTTCCATTCTTTGGTTATGTATGGAAAGATAGAAATAAAATGACTACTATTTTAGGTATTCACTTAATTTTGTTAGGGATAGGGGCTTTTCTTCTAGTATTTAAGGCTTCTTATTTTGGAGGTATATATGATACCTGGGCTCCAGGAGGGGGGGATGTAAGAAAAATTACCAACTTAACCCTTAGTCCAAGTATTATATTTGGTTATTTACTAAAATCTCCTTTTGGGGGAGAGGGGTGGATTGTTAGTGTGGACGATTTGGAAGACATAATTGGAGGGCATGTATGGTTGGGTTCCATTTGTATACTTGGTGGAATCTGGCATATCTTAACTAAACCCTTTGCATGGGCTCGTCGTGCACTAGTATGGTCTGGAGAAGCTTACTTGTCTTATAGTTTAGCAGCTTTATCCGTTTTTGGTTTTATAGCTTGTTGCTTTGTCTGGTTTAATAATACTGCTTATCCTAGTGAGTTTTATGGTCCCACTGGACCGGAAGCTTCTCAAGCTCAAGCATTTACTTTTCTAGTTAGAGACCAACGTCTTGGAGCTAATGTAGGATCCGCTCAAGGACCTACCGGTTTAGGTAAATATTTAATGCGTTCTCCGACCGGAGAAGTTATTTTTGGGGGAGAAACTATGCGTTTTTGGGATCTGCGTGCTCCCTGGTTAGAACCTCTAAGAGGTCCTAATGGTTTGGACTTGAGTAGACTGAAAAAAGACATACAGCCTTGGCAAGAACGTCGTTCTGCGGAATATATGACTCATGCTCTGTTAGGTTCTTTAAATTCCGTGGGTGGCGTAGCTACAGAGATTAATGCAGTCAATTATGTCTCTCCTAGAAGTTGGTTAGCTACTTCTCATTTTGTTCTAGGATTCTTCCTATTCGTAGGTCATTTATGGCACGCGGGAAGAGCTCGTGCAGCTGCCGCAGGATTTGAAAAAGGAATTGATCGAGATTCTGAGCCTGTTCTTTTCATGACTCCTCTTAATTGAGACATGAAATCCAATGCTTGACGTAGGAATCACTTTGATTTTAGTATACATATTGGGTTGAGTCGAGCAGATGATATTGAAAAAATATTTTTTTTTTCAATTCATTTATATCTAATATCTAATCTTTTTTCGGGCTCGGCTAAGTGGTGATATAGTCGAGCCCGAAAAAACCGAGCTAACCTAAATCAATAAAATTCAAAAATCCATTCGCTAAGAAAAAGGAGAGAGGGGGATTCGAACCCTCGATAGTTCTTTCGAACTATACCGGTTTTCAAGACCGGAGCTATCAACCACTCAGCCATCTCTCCAAAAGCTAATTTCTATTTTATCTTTATTCCACTCAAGAGAACATGACCATACGAATTAATACCCCTTTTTATCTATGTATGATAAAGTGACTCTATTGGTCTAGTTCTCTATCCGTATATATATGCATGATCCAGCATGCTCTTTTGTGAAGTAAAAAAAACTACCCCTCGATCCACGCCTCAAAAGGGGTGTCATCTAAAATCAATGGATTCATGATAAAACCCTCCATAATGCGTTTTTTATTTTTTTAAGGGGTCAAAAGGGGTGGGGGGATCAAATGGTATAGTTCTTTTGTTGGTAAATTGGAGGATTAGAAACATGACTATTGCTTTTCAATTAGCTGTTTTTGCATTAATTGTTACTTCATCCATTTTATTGATTGGTGTACCTGTTGTATTTGCTTCTCCTGATGGTTGGTCAAGTAATAAAAATGTTGTATTTTCCGGTACATCATTATGGATTGGATTAGTATTTCTAGTGGGTATTCTTAATTCTCTCATCTCTTGAAACTTTTCATTCTAGATTAAAAAACGAAATGACCCCTCCCCCCCGAATTCTTTCGGGTTGCGAGGCACATTAAAATGAAAATGGAATAGATAAGACCCCACAAATAAAGAAAACTAAAACATTATTATTATTAATGGGAGGGGTCAAACTTCTTCTATTGGAAAAAGCTTATATCTTATACTATATATTATTTATATATATAATATGATATATATAGTAAAACTAAAAACAAGATAAGAAAATAGAAAAATATGGGACTAGTATCTAGGGGAATATATTCGAATTTATTTTTTATATTTTAGAAATCTGTAATTCTATTTTTTTAATGAATTTAATTAATATATAGATCTATATTCTTATATACAAATAAGGTCTATTTAGAATAGAAAGAGATATAGTATATAGATTCTATCTATAATATAGATAGATATATAAATAGAAACATTTACAAAACGTTACTGATTCTCAAGTTAGTGTCATCGGGTGATGAACATGTGAGTTACGGTTAAAGACCTTCATTATTTTATAATGGAAGATACCCATTCCAAACGCACATATCTTCGATATGGGGCTCTAGTGCTTCGTAAGAATAACAAGGAATGATTGCATTGCTACTTTATATCGTTTTACTCCAAAACCAACAATGACAAACCCAAAAGTATTAACACTCTATTCTTAATTATCTTATTTACTTGTGTGTGATAAAAGTTCTTCCCAATTTAAGTAAAAAGATATTAACATTTCTGGAACATGACTCAATTTTTCAACTCAAATGACACTAGTTGGAGTGGTAGCTGCTGTATAAAAAATCTTCTGAATATTCCTTATTAATTATACATCTACATTACATGACAACGAAAGCTAAATATAGAACTTTCACGCAAATCTCACTGTATGCACGAAATCAGAATCAGAACTGAACGACAATACAAAACACAATGACAATAAGAGAAAGAACAAAGTGGAAATATTTTGACAACCACTTTTTGACAACTTTTGGACAACTTTCTCTCTCATACTCACATGATGTTGTTATCCTCTCTCTTCCTTTTTCTCTTTCCATTGTTTTTGACCAATAAAAAGTGAGAAAAACAAGGTTGTCAACAAAGTTGTCATCAAATGGATGTCAAAATATCATTACTCTTCTTTTAATTTGCACCACTAAAACTTTGGGTCCAACTTGGACCCATTTAACCTAAGTCATTGATATATTAGTAAAGTATTAGGACGCATCAGATTGAATATTGAGAACATGTCAAGCAAGTTGATTAGTATTCCATGCTTACATGAACTTGGGTGTAGTGAATATTTTTTTTTTAGCAGCTTTTGAAAGAAAACTCTACTGGTTTATTTGGTTTTGGTTTTAAAGAGAAAGTATCGATTGTATTTAAAAGTGCAAATACTTTTTATTATTTTAGTTTATATCAAATGATTAGTTTTTTTTAGCTTAAATCAAACAACTAATTAATTCAATTAACTAGATTAATTGGACTAACTAGTATTTTTTTACGGTTCGTATTTAAAATAATTAATTTAGTTCATTCACATTTTTGTTTTATTGTAATCAGTTTATTTATTTTATTAAACCAATTGCATTTCTTAGTCATTTTAGTTTTTTTTTTTTTTATGTTTTAAATTGATTCTTTATGTCAGTAAAAATGTGTATCTAGTCCTTTAAGTCATAATGCACCATTAACCTTTTTTCATCAAACAAAGTTAAAAAGCGTTTATGCGGATGTTTATTGTTAAGTTGGTAGGTCCAATTTATCGCTCTATAAAATATGGTTTATAAATGTTTTATTCGGTGTTAATGTGAAACAAATTTGATAGATTAAATTTTTAATGTTGTTGATCAAATATTTATCTATAAAATTAAAATTGAATTGGAAAACATAAAGAAGAAAAAGTAGGTGAGTAATCATGTTTGTAAATATTTGTAAAAAAAATGTTTGTAAATATTTGCAAGTTAAAAAATATACAAGCAAATAAAAAAATTGGGAGTGAAATATTTTATAAATCATAGAATTTTAGAGTTTGGGTTCAAATTTCTTGTAAAAAAAAATTATTTCAGAAACAATGAGAATATTTACTTCGCAGAATAATTGAGAATATCAACGTAAAAAAAAAAAGACATATGCTATCGATTTTCATAATACTTTATTAATTCAAAAAACACACCACCCCCATTTAAACTGCCCACTTTTATACAATAACATGCTTTTTTTTAGTTTAGATTGAATAACATGTACGGAATAAGCCAGTAAGGAATTAATACACTGTTTTATCATATGGTGTGGTGAGAATCTTTTTACCGGTTCTAAACTTGCAGTGGTATGTCATTTTAATGGTTTAAGTTGGACCCAAACAATGAGTGGTCCAAACTAAAGGGACCCTAGAAGGTGAATGAATAGAGAAAAAGAGAAAAAGAAAAAAAAAGTGAGATAAGTATTGTCACATGTACAAGTGAGTTTTCATCATTAAATTAATAAAACTTATTATTAGATTAAAAGAAATACTATACGACTATGGATCTAATGATAAAAAGACACGTGTGTGGTGCAAGATTATTTTGTTTGTGCATGTTAGACAAAACCCTTGTCCTATATTTCAATTGTACTGATGAGTCTAGAATGTACAAATGTTAAAAGTTACAAGATATCAAGCATGTTCTTACAAGAGAAGAGAAGATTCGGCGTAGGTGCGATGCAGCTTTATAGGTTGTTCATGGTGATTGATGGTTGCTCTCCATTAATGCAGGTGGTGTACTTGCAAAGACAATCCAACGCTCAATTTAATGAGGTCTCAAGGTGGTTAAGGTGATTTCTATGAATGAGAGTGTGTACCATATTTTGCAGTGGTTGCTCTATTTAAAGACCCTCAGAGCGAATAAGTCGGTCTTCCCTTGGTGATTCAATGGTCGGGCGACCATTTGATCATATGAAGGATCATATGTGTTCTAAGCGTATTATTTGGTGCTTATGAATCTTCATTGTTGCATGTGATTTGCGGTTGTGGATGGGCACCTTATTTGGCCTATGGAGGGGAAATGGACTCCAGGTCATGAGAATTGGACCATGGCCTGGTCTAGAACTGTATCCCCAAGTTGTTGGCTCGTTGCTCGAGATAGGTACTTTGAGGTGTCTAATATACGAGGTGCTCTGATGTCATTGACTGATGTCGAGTGAATAACAAGATTTCATGTTCCGAGTGATGATTACACTCGACTGATGAGGACATAACTCTTGTCGTTTTGTCTGTTGTGTGTAACCACTTTTTGTGGAGCATTTGAAAGACAACTAGTGTGTCTCGAGGAAGATCTTGACTGCTATATCAAATCGTCATAGAGTTATGATTGTTGGATTATGAGGGTGAAGCTACCATACATTTCCCCTCTTCCAAACTCTCTTGGAAGTTCCTTCTCCTTGTAGTTACATTTCCTTAGATCGATTGCCCCCAAGTGTTTGTCTCACCCCATTTTGGTTGTTGCAACTTTTTTTTTTATTTCTAAGGTATAGTCTCTCCTTATCCTTTTATCATGTCTTCTGGTAGCTAAGAGTTTTAGGATCCCGACAATGGTGAGCTCTCCATGGAGTCCTATGGTTCATGCCTCATGGAGATGAGTAAATTGTTGGCTCACGCGCGTGGCAATTTTATCATGGACAAAACTTAGATGGTGTTCTACGTGTGTTGTTTTTGTTATTCTTCTTACAATGTGGCAGTTTTTAATTTTAAAAAGATGGTTTTTTTGCACTTAAAAAAAACTGCCTCTTCGTGAAAGGGACAAGAAAAACAACACATGTAAACTGAAACTAAGTTTTGTTCTTCTACTAACCCATCCATGACCAAACTGTTACTACGGTAACGCTTTTGAATTTCTTGCTCCGAGGAAACTACTTGAAAATTTGTTGGGGTATGCATTGATGTTAGTTAATTAGGAAAGCAAAGGTTGCCACTGCTGAAGAGTATATGCCTTCGGTTACTATGCCTATTTTTACTCAAGAATATGTCATTAACCTTGATGAATTATTTGCAAGGAGTTAGAATATGGATTAAATTGAGAACGCCTCAAAAAGTCAGATACCATTTTGGTTGTTTAATCAAAAGGTAAATATGACATCAAAAGGTAAATATGACATTAAGTGTAATTTCATCAAACTTGGAGAGAGATAAATCTAATTTACCCTTTTTTAATATCTGCATCCGGATTATTTACCATGATGAAGGTGTTTGAATTAATCGGTTATTTTACTTAATCATCCATAATCAGTAATGTCAAATGAAAGTTGGTAATAAAAAAAGGTAAATAATGGTGACAGATATCACTTGGAAAACAATATTATAGGAAGATGAGGAGTTCAATTCGTGTCCAACCAAGACCTAGCTAACAATACCGCTATTGTGGTCAGTGCTTTCCTTGATGAAGCTCATAACAACTGAGGATAACACGTCTTGATGATTACTGTATGCATGATAATGATATGCAACTTGTGATTTGGTATGACCTTAGCAAACTCGTGCGCACTTTGAACAAGGATAATTTTGTTAGAAGAACCGTGAACTGTAAGGACCCTGCCATATATGATGTAACCTTAGCAAACTCGTGCGCACTTTGAACGGGGATAATTTTGTCAGAAGAACCGTGAACTGTAAGGACCCTGCCATATATGATGTAATTTTGCATTAGTATATCTATGCATCAATGTAACTTGATAAGTTTATCAACGCTACAGGTAGGTATTAAAATCAAATTTAGTTAAAGGATTAGTTGATGCATATTAGTTTTTAAAAAAGTATGGAAAAGTAAAGTTAAATTTTCTTCAAAAATTGCACTTAATGGCTACGTTTAAAAAAAGTATGGAAATGTAGTAAATTTAATTCTTACTGCTAGAATAATAAGAATTAAGAGTGATCATGTTTTAAGAGGAGCATTTAGAGCAATTTACAGGTTTATTGTACTGCAGAAAGGTATTCAGAATGTGTTTTACTTCAATTTGTTTGCGAGCATGTGGTCGCTGTGGAAAGCTAGGAACAAGTATCTTGTTTAGTGTGCTATTTGCTCCTGGTCTGCTTTGGAGTTTTAGTTTTGTTTGAGTGTCATTTGATCTCAATTCTGGTGTGTTAAATTGTATCAAACTTTGTTTGCCTCTGATTTAGGCTTTGCACAACTTGTGTCAAAATTACATCAATAAAATATTTTGCTTCTCCAAAAAAATATGGTTGTGTATAATGGAAAATGATCAACGAATGATTGTATAAATTGGCTAAAAACATATCTAGATATATATATTTTTTTATCAAATAAGCAAAAAAATCAAGATACTTTACTATGTCCAACAATTGCACGGATTACACGATTTGATTTACGGAAATGTTGAACAACAGCGTATAATTCAGAAACTTCAGTGTACATGAAGAAAAATACCACCCAATTCAATAATTCTATTTTCTCAAATACTAGTGTCAACGAGTCAATGTGAATGTCAGTAAACACAAGTATATGCTTTAATCATACTAATCATGCACACCAAACGGACACAAGTTCAAAGTCATAAACTACATGAAATCCCAACAAGCTAAGAATAAATGTATCCTTCCAAAAGAGTAACCCAGACATAGATGGCATGGTTCATTTTTCTATATTTCTCAGCTTTTAGCCTATCAATTTGTAGTATATAGTTCAGTTTACAAACATTTTAACTGTGCATGAATCGATTAAAATCGATAAAATGGAATCAAATAAACACATATTGCATCACCCATCTCTATACATCCAAACATAGCAAAATTGAATATTAACTCAATATGGTTGTGTTATGCTGTTAGCGGCCAACCCTCGGTGAGATTTAGTCCAACATCTGATAGATAGGATTCTTGAGAAGAATTTAAAAAGAGGAGGCACTCCTCACCGTACAAGCCAGTTTTGTAAGGATGAGTTAAGCCTCGATATTCTGTTTTTCATTTGCAGATGATAACTTTTTGTTGCTGTTAAATCCTATGACAACCCCCAAACAACATAACTTCTTGACCAGTGTCATTAGTTGTTG
This sequence comes from Medicago sativa, assembly GCF_051527215.1. Taxonomy (NCBI): domain Eukaryota; kingdom Viridiplantae; phylum Streptophyta; class Magnoliopsida; order Fabales; family Fabaceae; genus Medicago; species Medicago sativa. The sequence goes on from NC_140750.1 coordinate 26,693,586, forward strand.
ATTCCAAGCATGGGTCAGACGAAGGATTGTGTAACTTCTGATTGTGTATCTTTTGAACCATGAACCACATGATGATTAGTATCTGGTTGACCCTTTGTTTGTTGCAAATTTGCATTGGTATCTCTAGTCTTTTTGACCGTTAATGTCAGCTCTAAAAGAGCTACAATCAAAAAGACTAGAGATGCCAATGCAAATTTGCAACAAACAAAGGGTCAAGCAGATACGAATCTTGTGGTTCATGGTTCAAAAGATACACAATCAGAAGTTACACAATCCTTCGTCTGACTCATGCTTGCAATCAACAACTAATGAGACTAGTCAAGAAGTTATGTTGTTTGGGGTTGTCATATGATTTAGCAGCAACAAAAAGATTCCACATGGAGTGTCTGAGAGGTATCATCTGCAGATGAAAAGCAGGATATCGAGAACACTAACCAACGATGTTTTGTAGGCATGTAAAGCACTCAAGAATCCTATCTATCAGATGTGGGACTAAATCTCACGAAGTGTTGGCCGCTAACATATGCATCGTCATAACTAAACATACCCATTTCCAGAAAAGTCAAAACGGAAAGAACTAATTTGTGTCTTTTCCAATGCAGCAACAAGGTTCAACATGTGATTGGTATCCTATATACAAAATTAATCAATGAAAATAATCTGGCAAAGAAACAAACTTTAGTGCAACGAAAACCATGACACAAGATAACAATGTCGTTGGTTGCTCCACATTCATGTAATATGCCAACGAGTTTTTCGCCGTGCTTGTTGGGTGTTATCACTCTCTGATGACTCTGATCAGCTACAAAAACAAATGAGAGATTATGTAAACATAGTTACAATGTATCACATGTAACATCAAACAAGAATGTAAATATACCTGTCATAATTGTAGAATCCATTGATTTTGAGATAGTGTTCTTTAGAGTGTGAGAGTGTGTATTTGACCTAAACAAAGGAATAATCACAATGAACAACGCAAAAGTCACAATCGACGTCTTCCTATTATCGCTAACAATTGACAAAACGTCGGATAATCACCAACTATGGTGAAACTAGTAACAAGAGAGCAAGCCAAAACCACTCAAAACAACGACATGAACAAACACAATGAACAAGGCAAGGATTGCATGAAAGGGAAGTAACAGAAACAAAGGTTAAATGAAATAAACAATTACAACAAACAATTACGAATAATCATAGAAAAAAGAAAAGAAAAAAAACTGAAGAATTGATTTAGAAAATAGGAACCTGAGCGATGACGGTGAAGAGAAAATAAAACGGCGTTGAAGTGTTCGCCGGTCGATGAAGGTGAGTTTTCGATTCTAGAGTGAGTGAAAGTATTTCGTTTCTACGTATAATTAAGATTCTAGGTTTTTTGGCTTCACGTTTGTTTTTACGTGGGCTTCTCTCCTGCCCTATTATCTCCCCTACTTTCTATCAAAGCATTTTCTCTTCACCGCCTCCACATTTCTTAACTTCAAAAGCTTTTAGAAAAGGAACCAATGGAACGCTGCTTAAAACTTCAAAAGTTTGAAAATTCTTAACAAAATTGATTTAGTGATTCTAATCAAACAAATATTCCAATATAAGATGCGTACAGAACGGCGATGATGTACTAATGAAAAAGATATAGTTGTTAATAAATACTAGTAGTGTATTTTATTTTATTTTTTTATTGAGCTAGCAAAGAGGGTGTATTAGATTAGGATTTTAAAAAAGTCTTTTAAGATTTTAAAAGACTTTGAAGGATTGTATTGATTCTGTGAGATTTTAAAAGACTTTTTATGAAAAAGATTTTATACACTCAAAATTCAAATATTGTTTAATCGTTTGAGTAAACCACTCAACATGGTACGAAGACCACTAGAAACTGAAGTGACAAAAGGAGTAGACGAAAGGAAGAAATACTCGTCAACACAAGTCGAAGGAGGGAGAAGAGAGGAAAAAACACAAGAAGCATCAACTGTGAATTTTCGGTATGTAGAATGCATTGTATGAACTCTCTATTTATAGAGAAAATTCACAACTAATAAGTGAGAAAATGAGAAACTTTGGGAACAAGTAATACATTACTTTAACATTAAGTAATTCACATATAAAATCTAGTGCAAAAATATCTCAATTAAGTACCAATATATTTCAGATCAAGAACTAAAATATATTAGATTGCATACCAAAATATTTCAGATTGTGTTCTAAAATATTCTAGATTGCGTTCAAAAATATTTTAGTAAAACTTGGGGACAAAGAAAGCACTTTCTAATAATAATTAAATTAATTATTTGATTATGATTTCAAATAATAAAATATATAAATATATATTTTTTATTTAGTGCTTACTTTGTTCACCTAATTATGCACCCATTTAGAGGGGCAAAAGTTCACCCTTACTATATAAACACTACTAATGTGTGAGATCCATCCTATGTGAGACTTCCACTTTTCTCAATTCACACTACACTAATTCTACCTATTATTGGAATTTTTGTTTAATCAATTACTCAATTTCCACACATGTTTCAACATTATATACAAGAAACTCGGTTAAAAAAAATTGCAAACAACATCATGGACAATCGAAAAAAAAAGAAGCAAGTATGCCTGAAAAAAAAAAGCACATAAATAATAATAGAATCAATTATAATAGAAATCACAACAAAACCAGTATCCTTAAAAAAAAAGTAATCGGAACAAAAAAATAAATAATAATAGAATAGGACAAAAAAAAATGCAAGTTGAAGGATTTGAAAAGAAAAAAAAAATGCAAGTTGAAGAATTTGATAGAGAAAAGAAAAAACTGGCATGGAAGATGACGGCAGACAAGGAAGGGTTTGAAAGACAATGACAAAATCTCAAAGGTTTACGTGAGATTGTTGGATGAGAGTAGTATTTATATTTTTAACTAAAAAGTCTCATAAAATCCACTTCACGCAAGAATCCATCAAAATCTCTAGACTTTTGTATACCAAAAGAAATTTTATAAGTCATGATGATGAAGAACATAAATCATATATGTAGAATTGTGATAAAAAAAATACACTTTGTGTGTTGCGAGAGCTTTGTCTCTTTTTTGGTTCTGGATTGAACCAAGTTTATCGAATCTTATCAATGACTTCCTTAGCATTATGGATGTTCTTCATGACTTAGCATTACTTCTTGGATTGGAAGTGAGTGTGACTTCCTTACCATTGTGGATATTCTTCATGGCTTAGCATTACTTCATGGTTTATTTAATTTTTTTATTTTGACCTTCATCACATGAGAAATCTCAATTGAATACCAACAAATTTCGTTGCCTTAAAAAAAGTCATGATTGTCTTAATTTAATACCACAAGATTTGTTTATATTTTTTAAAAGTCTTGATTGAATACCACTAGACTTTTTTATTATAAAAAAGTCTTTTAAAATCCCCTTGAATTGTCAATTCAATACACTTATTTTGAAAGAGTAATGTAATTTTTTTTAAGCAACTTTAAGGTTGTCTCAGGCAACGGTGCCAAAAACTTGATACGCCGCAAGTGCACAGTTATATCGGTTTCGCACATAGACCAATCACAAGTTCCGCTATAATTAATTTGGTTTCGCGCGTAAATATAAAATAACGATTTTAATTTGATAATAACAACGAGAGGCCAAAACGACGGTTTCTGTCAACTTAAGTCACTCACATAAATTGCACTATTTAATTATGATGAGAACAAAATTTATTTGTAGAAAAATATTAAATTCGAGATACCGTCTTGCTTTTGCAAACTGTTATCATATTCTAGCACGTAATTCCCTACTTTCATAGTGTTTAATTATACGTCTAAAATTGCTTTTTAAAATTCAATAAGTTCTTGATTAATTAAAATAAGTGCTTTCACTACTTTATTTAATTAGTAACCTGAGTTTTCTAAGCGTGTGTTTGGAAATAAGGTTTAGGAGGGGAATGGAGGGGAGTGCTTACTTTTCTTTTTTAATTCATAAACATTATAATATGATTTTTAAAAAATTGAATTAACAACATGGTAAATGATCATATAATACTTCAAAAACACTTAATTTATTTTAAAAAGACATTTTACATTGTTCGTAATTTAAAAAATAAAATTGAGCCCTCCCCTTCCTTCCCCTCCTAAACCAAAAAAAAAAAAAAAAACCCTCAATCCAAACACACCCTAAGTCTAATATTGTTTCCGCTCTTTCGATGCATAAACAATATTTTATGTTCCTTGTTTCGCAACATATCTTTAAACTAAAAACTGAATTTTCATAACAAAAATTTCATTTTCGTTATAATTAAACAGGCGTGCAATTTATATGTGTTTTTTTTTTCTGTATGATGGTCCTCTCGTTTTGGACTCAATTAAACTACTCACACATATTAAAGTAATATTCTAAAAGTAGCGATGGAGAATAAATATGGAACTAGGGTTCTGAAATTATAAAATTTGACGGTAGCTAAAAGTGTCCACAATTGAGTGTCTCTATGTGTTTTTATAGTCTAATTCTTGAGAAGAAAAATTGTCAAAGGTTGTTGGGTTGGCGATGCCCGCCATTGTTGGGCTGGTCATGGCCGTCATAACGTCTTTTTTTTCCACCTTTTTCTTCATTTTTGCTTTTTACACCCTAGGTTCCTGAAACACAACAAAACACCAGCGGATACCATGCAAAACACGACAAACGACCCCAAAACAAATAAAAATTAAGCTACTTAGACAGTGCATTTTGCTTGTTATCAAACTCCCCCACGCTTAAACCATTGCTTGTCCTCAAGCAATTTAGCTTGCAAATAGAAAAATTAAATGCAACAACTTAACATAAAAGGACTCAAGGAAGAATAAGATCACAAATACTCATACATGGCTCCAAGGTTGAATTGATCAAAGGTTAATTCTCTAGGTACTCTAGGATCAACACCAAGGGTATTGTAACAACACAAATCGCGCTTTGCGGACAAAAGTCTCCCTCCTAGCATACTAACTTAACTCATCCTGCTTTATCTTATTCTCTTACCCTTATTTCGGTCATCCTCTTTCATTCGAGACAGTCACTTTAAGACCCTTGAGTATCTATATTATTGTCACACACATGGTAGGAAAGCCGATTAGAGTTTTTAACACATATTTCTTTTGAATTTGCACATTTTGTGCAAAGATGCATTTATTTTCTTTTTGATTTTTCAAGGTTTAACCATTACTGGTTTCTTTATTCATTTCTCGCATATATTCATCGTCTAACCTACTTAATGTGTGACTATAGATGGTGTTATAATTGATAAATAAACTACTCGAGGACTACTAATAAACAGAAATTCAAGACTATGACATAATGGTTGTTTAAGTTAGGTGTTGGTCTATATGGCCAATAAGGTTGCGCGCTAGAAGGGGGTTATTAACGGTTTTAAAATTTTTACGGAGTTTTAGAAAAAACGATTTGAAATGTTTTGACTAATTGGAAACAAGCTTGAACAATCACAACAATAACAAAAAGTTAAAACTATGTGCCAATAAGATTCATAATAGAATTGAGAGGTGCACAATGTAAATCTTATTGCAATCAAATATTAACAATTCTTGAACAATTTGCAAAACTAAACAATTTCAAATCGAAACCTATTAGAAAATATAACAAGCTATCAATCAAAAACGCAATGTACATGCAATTGATGAATTGGATAGGAATTGAAACTAATCAATCCAAATACAATAGTAAAAACCTAATTCAAGGAATTAGAGATCAAATTTTATCAAAAACTACTTAGATCAATTATTAATTTCTACTCTATCAATTTATCAATTAACATATACAATTAACAAAAATTAAAGAGGATAAAGAAAGGAGAACGACACCAATATTTTTATAGTAGTTCACTCTTTCATCCTCGCTTCAGGCTACATCTACTCTTCTTGGTAAAAAACGCCTCCATCAAGGTCATCCACTAATAGTAACAATGTTGAATACAAATGTGATTACAAGTGTTCCTTGAAACTATCCTAGTTCTTCAACTTCTATGTAAGCACTCCCCGAAACTTCAAATAACCTTTGAATTTGGTGCTTCTTGATGTCTTCAAATCCTCAATTTACCCGTGCAACCCTTCGAACTCTTCACTCAAGCTCTTCGATGCTACGTCCGGCAAATGGATCCCCTTGAACACAAGACCAATTAGAAAGAACCTTCAAGATCTTTGGAGGTGGAATGAGATCATTCACTTCACTTTGGAACCTTTATTAAGCCTAACCAATTTCCTTGAAAGAACCAACTTACAATCCCTATCAGCATCCTAGCAAATCATATGACACACTGTACTAGTTTTTTCTGAGACATAAGGAGATAGCCGGAATATTTAATTGTGATAAATTGAGTGCATGATGATTAAACAGATGTCAAGAAAAAAGACATCTACCGAGCAGTTGCACCCTCTCTGTCAGAGGAGGATCTGAAAAGAAAAAAAGTTGTTGGTAAGATTCACGCTTTTATACATTTGCAGTTAAAAATTTCAGCTGGTTAACTTGACTCAAATATAATATCATTAGTGATTTCAGCTGGTTAACTTTATTTCTTGTGGCACGTCTATAGTAGTATTTTTGCCACTAGATTCAAATGGCACACCCAAAGCAGGAGACCATTGGCGTTGACTTGTTGCCACTGCATCCCCAAATATGAATTCCAATTCATCACGAAATTCTAAACCTTGATAGTGAAATTTTTCATATTTTACATTCTCCTGCAAAACCAATAACAAGAAATAATATTCAGACAAACCAAATTCTCTTATTCAATTTTCACGGGATAAAAATTCAATATTTAAAATACTCACTCTTATCTTAGCATCCCACCATGAAGCATCAGCATCAATATTTTCTATCTGGGGATTCCATCCCAAACCTGTTTCTTTACCGATTAATTGTTTCCATGTCGTCCATTCAGTTCTCAAAATTTCCATTCTATTTTTCAACTGCTTTTGGTTATAGTTTTTATCAGCACGATTATTGAATTCTTCACGTATTTCCTCCCATTTCTTATTCTTAAAAGCAATACCGGGTTTTCCACATTTACGGATCTCACTCTTACAAATGTCAAGTAACATTTTGGTATCTGATGGAATTTTCCACGTTGCTTTTACTAAATTTTCAGTTTTACAAGGAAGAATTTCTTTAGTAGCCATAGCTGCAAAGTGTTTTGAAAATTATAAATGATTAAATGTAGACTAATATTTTTATTGCGTAAGCAAACTGACTATCATTCTAAACGAAAGAAAAACAGATCCAATAAAACGAATAGGTAAGCAAACTGAATGTATCCACCACGATAAAGATCCATATGATCATATGTAATCAACGTAATGATAAACAAAGAGAAAGCCGATACTTATAAGATAAATGATATATGGAACTAAAAGGCATAAGGGATTATAAGTCCATATAAGATAAATGATATACGTAATATTAAATCGATCTGAAATTTAATATGGACTTTTAACAAATTCAATATAAAAGGCATACTCATAACAAAATGCATACTGATAAACAAGATTATCACTATCACTAACATAATCTGAATCTCAACATGATAGGACAAAGAAACTAAAGTATAAAAACTCCAAGTACAGTACATATATTATCATATAAAAGACATAAGAAAAGGATAGCAACAAAAGGACAAAAAAGAAGAAAGATCTATTAAAATCAAAAGAATAAAATATAAAAATTACGTACCTGCACCAATGGACAGGCAGACAGCGGCGGCAGCAATAGGTGTGACAGAAAGCATGAAATGGAACACGTATATATTAGGTCAGTTTTGGCGGTTTCCTGAAAAGGGAAAAAATGTTTGGCGGGATTTTACCAAAAAATAATAAAAAAGAGGAATATAATGGCATGTGCGGGAATCGAATGTGTACAAGCCAAATTCACCTCCGAAAAGTTGCCCCAAAGTTCACTTTCACAACTTATTTTGGTAGCGTTTGGCCCGACTTATTTCTGACTTTTCTACATAATAAAAGGAGAAGCTGGGCCAAACACATTTCTTGAGAAGCACTTGATATAAAAAATTGCTTATTTTTCTAGTGTAAAATACACAAATAAAGTAGTTTTGCTAAAGTTGTTGAAACTAACTTCTAAAAGTTCTCGGCAACTTTTTTCTATGTATTCCACTTCGAATCCAATTTAGCACGTTTTATTTTTCATTTTAATTGATTTTTCAGACGGCATGTATGTGCTCTTGCTAATTGCTATGTGTTATTTTTTGTTTGTTTTTACATTTATTTTTGTTAATTGCTATAATTTGTTTATGTTAAAAAATGGTTATCTTCTATTAACCGTATTAATAAATTAGTTATAAAAAACTATTATTCACAATTTGGTATCCTCGTACTTTTTATTGACAATGGTATACTATTATTATTATTTTTAAAGAAATACTATGATGCAAATTTAAAGGTCCATTCTTTATATATTTAATCAAGATTTTTTTGTAGGTCATAAAGAATTATTTATTAAGGCCTTTTAATATAATTTACATTATCATAAAAAAAAATCTATTTTCTAAAATATTTTACTAAACGTTCAAATATAATAAATTATATGTTTTTAAATTTTAATTTTTATATTGTTTAGTAATATATATAAGGAATTTTTTCTTTCATTTTTAAATATTTTAATACTTATTAGATCTTAACAAGGCATTTTCATCCAAAAAAATATATCATAAATGAGGTAATCGTTTAAGATATATCTTCAAAAATTACTTAAAATCATAATGTATGAATTTTTATATATCTTATTCACCTCTTTATCTATAATATTTTTAAAAATATTGTTTCATTTTCCCCTTAAAATATGATTGTTTCTTTTAAATATATTTATTTATTTATCATAATTTCTTTTGAAATATGAACTTTCTTAAAATAAATTCATTTTAAATAAAAATATTATCAAACACTTGAACATAAAATAGATTTTGAAACAAAAAGCCACATTTACCAAACAACTTTAACTTTATTTCTAAAGCTCATATTTTTATCTTTAAGTTTAAAGTAGTTTCTATATGCCTAAAAAAAGTTGGGCCAAACGCATTGGATTTCCTTCTTTATAAAAAAGACACTTATTTTATTAAGAGCTTTATTAAAAGGGAGTTACTTTTCCCACCCTATGCCTTTCCTAGCGCGCCCTATTTTTTTCCAAAATTGCCCTCGGGGAGTTCCGGATTATATAATCCGGAATGAAGCAGTGCACAGAACTGAAACAGATTTGCATGTCATTGTGGTACATTTTTTTTCAATAAATCATTATATATGTTTGTATAAAAGACAATTAACTTAAATATTATATCAAAAAATGATTATATATATATATATATATATATATATATATATATATATATCATTATACCAAAAAAAGTTGAATTTATATCATTACACATTTCACCTAATGATATACATTTCAACTAAACTAATGATATATATCTAATCTATGGCGCCGAAAGATCAATGGGACTATCATCCACTTCAACCTTCACACCAGGAGCAGGACCAACACCAACCCTCTCATCGGGATCAAGATTTTCAACAACGTACAACTCTTCATCATCTTCTATGACCTCAACACCCGCCGCCCGACTTAGCTCATTATAATCTGCCATCCGGATGACATATCTATCAGGCCATGTGTCTGCATCCTCTCGATGGTATTGTCTCCATAGAGCGGAAGTGGGAGGAATCGGACAACCATCCTTCAATTTCAATGCCATAAAATGGTTGTCATTCACATATGCCAGACAGATCTATGGATCGATACTTGGAGGAGGCAGTGGACCACATAGAGGGAAAAAGGTTTCTGATTTCCCAATGGACAACACTACAACAGTTTGGTTGAATTTCTGTGCGATGAGGAACCCCATATCCGGCATTGTCATCCATTTATCCGGTGGTGCATTGCCAATACCGGAGTAGGATAGAGCGTCCAAGACCTCTTTATACCGCCTATCATCATTAATCATCCTCCGATAGCGGGCATTTTCTACACCGATAAGCTCTTTGTAAAGGTTGTACCGGACTAATGTGTGATCATCAACAGTCAAGTTACGTAGGACCGTAACTGCTCGGAACCCACAATGGCCATCACCGGGTACATTCGTAACCTTTTCAATAAAGCCATGCATCCAAATTGGGATTTGGTCTTTGTGTGGTATGCAGACTTCAACGGGTGATGGCTTCTTTGGATTTTTTGGGATTGGCTTAGGAGGAGTAGGAGACATGTTGCTTTTCCGTGCACTCTTTCTACTCGTCCCTGTTGACCGTGTCTGTGAACCCTGTGTTTCTTGCTCTTGGGAGTCAACAATCTCCCATAGGGAAAGGGACCGCCTTGTCGATCGAATGCTTTGCTTATCTTTCTTTGGAGCTCCTTTGGTGATGACCTTATTTGGCGGTGGACACATACAGGTGGTTTCCGGTAAAACAAATTGCCGGAATTGTTCTTTCAAATGCACCTTCATGTTGTAATCGGTGTCCTTGAACCGGGCCTACAATGTGTAAAAAATTGTCATTATTGTTGTTGATGGAAAACAGTCAGAAACATGTATCCTGTGACTATTACTGATGACTTCCGGATTATACAATCCAAAATACACTTGGTTATCCGGAATGTATAATCTGGAACTTCGCGATACACCCTTTGCATGAGCCTTAAATGCACTTGCATGGGGCGTAAATGCTACATTTCCGGATTACATAATCCGGAATCCGTCGATTGTATCCGGATTATATAATCCGGATTTCACGAGAACAGAATACAGAAACAGAAATCCTAGGCAGAACATAAACAGAGACAGTTTTGAAAAAAAATACCTGGAGAATATCCCATTCTGGCAATAGAGAGATGTCTTCTTTTTTAAGCTTCGGGTCAACCTCGTACTCGAACCCCAACCTCTTCCAGTGGGTGTGAATTTCTTCCAAACGAATGGCGGTGCCGTTCTTGATCTTCAAAGCTAGCATACATGCACACGGTAACCCGTATGTGATCAAACTCAAACAACCAGATCTTGATTTATCCGTACCAATTTCAAGTGCTTTATTGTACTCCACTACGAGATGATGCAAAGCTTCCCTTGAAATGTTCCGGATCAACCTAGACCACAACACCTTGTCTTTGAACCGATGTTCAAGCATGATAATGCTCGTCTGAAACGAAGCATGTATTGCGGTATGTTGCAACTCTAGCATGGCATGAACGGATTTCCAGTTTGTGCTCAAATCACCCATACTACTACTCAGATACTTTTTCAACCGAGCGTGTGCAGATTCAGCTCTGTTTGTTGTAGTATTTCCCATATGAAGGTTTTTGTCAACCCAAAACCTCACAAACTTCTCCTTAACCGGATCTAAAATTGTCTTTTCAACATAATCCAAAAACTTGGGAAATTTTGCGCATACAACTTTGAACCGGGTCCAATTATCAATATATGCTTCCTCCGTGTCGGAGTCCACAATATCCATGCATGCAGCCATCACAGTCTTCACTACCGAACCAGGCTTAATCGCTTGCCCATTCTTGCCTTTGAGATCCGTCACTTTGCAATCTACTTTACACTTTGCTCTCACATTTTGTCCAATGTGATATGAGCACAACAAAGTAGTAGCTTTAGGGAAAACCTTTTCCACCGCATTGATCAAAGCATTGTCCCTATCAGTGACAACTACTTTGGGATAGAGATCTTTGGAGTACAACATCTCACGACACCTCTCAAGAGCCCAATAAACATTATCTTGCCTCTCAGACATCATATAGGCAAAAGCAATAGAGTATGTTTTCATGGTAGAGGTGTTACCGACAAATTCAAGCAATGGAAGACGATACTTGTTTGTCTTGTATGTGGAATCCAACACAAGCACCGTGGAGAACGTGTTAAACAACTTGATAGACTCTAGATGTGCCCAAAAAACATCACTGACTTCATCAGAATCATGATACTTCCTACAATGATAAACGTAACCATTATCAACCAAAGACTTCAAGAGATGTTGCATGTCATTCCTCGTACCCCTAATGGACTGCCTATACCTGTAAGTAGCATTATAAACGTGTTTGATGGTAGTTGAAGCGGTACGGTTCCTCTTCTTTAAGTTGGTAAGCATTTGCCTCAGAGGAACATTTGATTCCACCATCTCTTCAAGGTGAACACGTTCATTTGGGTTTAGACGACCGGCGGTTTTATGACCTTTCAACACATCTGTCATGCCATGGTTGTGTTTACCATCACCAACTTTGAGGCTCCACTCACCACCAGTCAACAAGTAACCTCTCAGCCTAAACGGACACTCGCATTTAACCGAACCAGCTATCTCACGCCTACTTTTTCTCTTGTACTCGGTGTATGAACCTCCCCTTTCACATATCAAAGTAACAAATGCGTTTCTTCCGTTGCCACCGTTATCGGATTTACCAATAACAGTGGAAAAACCAAGCTTCCTAGCTTTCTCCCGAACCCACTCCAACAAATCATTGCGTGTTGCAAACCTGTGTTTGGTGGAACACGAAATCCGGAACACGAAATCCGGAGCACATGAATGAAGTCCGGATTACATATTTTGGAAAAGTACTGCAAAGATCATATAACGTGATCAAAGCTTAATCGCCTAAAAATCGACTAGGGAAAGGTTTGTATACAAATTACCTTTGCATTCAGTCGAAAATGATGATGTTAACCCCCCTTGATGGCCAGATTGCTGCTCCAAAACTTGATTTCGCCCAAATGGAGGGTTTTTTAGAGGTGTAGGGAGTGTTTTTGATAAAGGTGGTCTGATTCAGCTAGGTTCTGGCGAACTATATATACCCTAACTGTCCGGATTACATTTTCCGGAATTAAACGTCTACTTTTCCCGCCTGGTTTGAACATAGGGCGTTTGAACACAGGGCGTGCGGATTTCCTCCTCCGGAGTGCAACCATTATATCCGGATTATGTTTTCCGGATTGTATTTCACCTGACCAAACCAGACTTTCGCAAGTCCCAATAGGCAGGGTGATTTTCAAACATTTCGGATTATATGATCCGGATTTTGTCCGGATAACATAGTCCGGAAAAAGGGTATTTTGGTCAAAAAAAATAGGGCGCGCGAGAAGGCCATAGGGTGGGAAAAGTAATACTCTTATTAAAATTGTGTTTGGCCCCACTTCTTCTTAGAAGTAGAAGAGAAGTGGAAAATAAGTAGGGCCAAACATGCTCTTCGTATTTTAAACCTAACCACACTGCTCATTGATTAATTATAACCTCTTGTTCTTTTTCATCCTAATTTTAGAGATGCTAAGAAATGAAAGATTAACAGATAATTCAATCAGAAGTGTCGGTGCAATAGACTAACATTCAAAATATGGCATTGATTAGTTTTGTCCTGTAAATCTTTTCTGCAAAACTGGTTGTTGAAGAAGTCACTTTCTTTGATTTGGATGCTGTATAGTATTGGATCATATGTTCTTTTTTGCCTAACATTTATCTACAATTTACTTCTATTCTAGAAATCACCAAAAAAAATACTTATTCTAATAGCACCGACACATACACTAACAATTCGATACCGGTAATAATTTGAAAAAATGAAATACATGAATGTAACTAAATATGTCAGTGTCGGATATTGGCACATGCAATTGCATTAGTTTTCATAAAAAAAAAAATTATAAGTAGAATTGCGAAATCAATATTTGTGTCTTGATATAGTGAATTTCATTAAGCTTTCTTTCTTCATGTGATACTCCAAATTTTCTATATGCTCAAACAGAAAATGGATGGACTGTTTCTTAAATTTCTATTCCTTGATCCCTCAATACTAACCACACCTTATATATCATGACAGGTTTAACCTTAGCACTGCTTATTGTGAAAGTATATCCCCATTTAAACGTTGTTTTACCGATCTGTCAAACCAACCCCGCCAAATGTAAATATCCATGCTTATTAACTCTAATCTGTGTTCGAAAAGACATAAAAACATGAAGGATTTATTTGTTTTTTAGGCTTTTTCATAGTAAACTTTAGGCTGTTATTGTGGTGAGTGAAAAATACTCAGTGATTCATCAAAATCTCTCTTGAAAATTGAAAATTGAAATTTATTCGTAAGTTGGTCTTAGAGTTTGATACACCTATTGTGTTTGGTTGGATAAGTAAGTTGGTGTAAAATACTTGGTGATTCACAACTTAGTCATTGATTGGACAAGGACTAAAATTCTAGTATTCATTCATGGAGGTGCCCCCCACATTCCAATTGTGTTGATTCTTGTGTGGACCCTCCATGGAGTCCTATGGCTCATGGAGATAAGTAAATTGCTGGCTTATGCGCGTGGCAATTTTATCAAGTACACAATTTAGATTATGTTTTAAGTATGTTGTATTTTCGTTGTTTCTCTTGCAAAGTATTTTTTAATTTTTTAAAAAATTCCCTCTTCGTAAAAGAAACAATAATAACAACACACGTAAAACTGCAACTAAGTTTAGTTCTTCTACTAACCCACCATGACCAAACGGTTAATACGGTAACGCTTTTGCATTTCTTGCACCGAGGAAACTAATTGAAAATTTGTCGGTGCATTGAAGTTAGTTAGTTAGGAAAGGAAAGCAAAGGTTGCCACCGCTCAAGAGTATATGCATTCAGCTACGAATTTAAGAGCAAAGTACATTTTACTATGCCTATTTTCATTCAAGAATAGGTCATTAACCTTGATGGATTAGGCAAAGACAAAAATGGAGTAACATAAAAGAAATAAGGGGTGGGGAGGATGGTCCACATGACTTCTTAGGACAGTAACAACTCATAGTGTTCGCAAGGACTAACTTGAGAAACCTATTAAAGATCGAAGTTTTTTGGAATTTTCATAATCTTAAAGGCCTAATTAATTTGAGATCATCATACAGAGTCACAAACAATTTGGTTGCTTACTCATTTTGTGCTCTTCGTTATGTGATAAGAACTTCCACCATTACATTTAATGGACACATCATTGAGTACACGACGTTAAGCCACAAGCATTCGCATAAGGATGAATATGAGAAACATGTTACAAGAGTTGAAGACCAATTTGAAATAATTGTGTTCTCATTGACTAAATTAAGAACGCCTCACAAAATCAGAGACCATTTTGATTGTTTAATCAAAAGGTAGATATGACATCAAGTGTAATTTCACCAAACTTGGAGAGAGATAAATCTAATTTACCCTATTTAATATCTTCATCCGGATTATTTACCATGATGAAGGTGTTTGAATTAATCATCCATAATCAGTAATGTCACTTGGAAAACAAGAATATTATAGGAAAATGAGGAGTTCATGTCCAAGCAAGACAGACCTAGCTAACAGTGCCCTTATTAGGGTCAATGGTTTCCTTGATGAAGCTCATAACAACTGAGGATAACACGTCTTGATGACTACTGTATGCATGATTGGCTCGTTTAATGATATGCAACTTGTGATTTGGTATGATCTTAGCAAACTCGTGCGCACTTTGAACTGGAATAATTTTGTCAGAAGAACCGTGAACTGTAAGGACCCTGCCATATATGACGTAATTTGGCATTAGCTTATTTATGCATCAATATAACTTGATAAGTTTATCAAGGGAGAAATGGAGCCAGAAGTAAAAGGAGAAGAGATCAAACATATTTTCCCCTAACCTGCATTCTTTGTCAATCTGCAGGCACGCTTCATGCATATTTGTACCCATGCGATCCATTAAACTTTCCTTAGTAACACGGTAATCCAAACTTCCTGCAACAGTAGATGTCCTCAAATGATCATTTAATAATCAACACAGTAATTCAGTGTATGTGCTACATAGATTGAAACAAAGAACTTATAAATTTTCATCATCTGAATTCTAAGTTCTAAACTCAAGTAACTTTCCACGCATTGAACAAGATAGTTCATGATTATGTCTAGCTCGAACTTTGTGCTTATGATATTATAAGCTTGAGTAAACAATTTACCTGACTTCGTCTTCACATCAATAAAACCCTCATTCGTAATTCTTTCCAAATAATCTTTACCAAGGCGTTCTTCGATGCCTGCCTTCAGATCATAACGTCCAGAGAGGTTGACAACAGTTTTAATGTCATGATATTTGGAAGCATACAGAAGCACTATGTCACCTCCTGCATCACGACACAGAAGCAATTACTATTAGTCCAATCAGCCTAAACAAATTTGCGTGAAAGGACCTCAGAATTTGAGATCATGGATTGATCAGAACTCAAGAGTTACGCAGACAAGTCAACTTTTAAGAACTATAAATGAAAATATAATACTAGTTAACAACTATCTTAAAATGAAATATAATGATCAAGTTCATATCTGGCATGGTTTTGCAAAGGTTTCTTTATATTTCGACTTATTGACTACTAATCTCATGGTACAAGTTTGGATAGGAAATTAGGTGTAATGCATCAGTTAAATGAAAGCTCATTACAGTCTTCTGTTTTTCTTTCAGAAATTACACAACTCTTCATATTGCATTATTCAAGGCTGCAATCTTAACATCCAAAGCAGGGTTGACATGAAATTATATTGACAACAGTTCACGTCATAATTTTGGTTTATAGAGAAAAGCGGTTGCGGGTAGCAACACTTTATTTTGGATAGTGCAGCACTAAAAGACAGTTTTGGCACAAATAATCACATATCTAAAAACATATCTAGATATACATTCTTTTTTCATAGAAGCAAATAAATCCAGATACCTTTACTATGTCCAACAATTGCACGGATTACACGATTTGATTCACGGAAATGTTGAACAGCGTGTAATTCATCCATCTCTCCCCAATAGTTACCATACTGGAACGAACCTTCGCTTTCCCTGGAAGGTAATCCACAAGCTAAAGTTAAGAGAAAGCAAAGAATGAAGCATAGCTAACAATGAAGACAAGGTATCAGACTTCAGAAACTTCAGTACATGAAGAAAATACCATCCAATTTACACAAGGCAAAGAAATAGTGAATGAATCAAGTCACTCTTAGAATGTTACCATCTAATACCAAAATAAAATTATTATAAGGAAATTGAGTTACAGAAGATAAACTAGATGTACAACAAAACCGACAATTCTAAACTAACAACCGCTATTGTAAGAGTAATTTCTTCAACATTAGTTATTTATGATTAACAGGTATAACATATGCAACCAAAGAAAATGATTAACAGGTATAACATATGCAACCAAAGAAATCGCATCAAACAGCCAGAAACACACTATTTCAATTATCATACAATCATATGACTCATTCATCCATCTATTTAAGGCATGTGCAGACAACTGGCACAAATTTCTACATTCAATAATTCTATTTTCTCAATTATTATCCGTGTCAATGAGTCAATGTGAATGTCAACACAGGTATATGTTTTAAGCACACCAAACGGGCACAAGTTCAAAGTCATACACTACATGAAATCCTAACGATCCTGAGAATTAGGGATGGTCAAAGTTCAGTTTAGACCAAAACTGTGTCAAAACTGAACCGAACCATAATGCAATAGTTTGAACCAAACTGAACTGGTTTTCAAAATAGTTAACTGTTTTGATTGAAAAAAAACTGAACTGAATTACTACTTTAGTTTCATCTTTTTCTTTTCTTTTCTGGTGATAGAGAAAGCAAGACAGGAACAAAAACCAAACAGCAAGGCAACAGCCATGGGTCTGAAATCTAATAAAACTAACCAAAATTCAAGCCCCTAGCTATGCCTAAACCAACCAGCAACAGCCCCCCAAACCAGAAAACAGCTACTGCAGCCAAAACACCAACATAAAGATGCACAGCTGACAGAAAACAGCCCTAATAGCTGCTGTTCTGTCATGACAGCAGCGCTAAAAACAGCCAGCAAGCCACCCCACAGCCGAAACACACTTAAAAACCAGACGACAGCAACAGCGTTACCTCAAAAGGCATATGAAATTGAGATAAATTTTGATGAATATGAATGAAATGAGTACCTCGGAGCTGCAGCAGTGGAGATGAATCACTACCGAGGGATCCCGACGGTGACCGGAGATGGAGGGATCACGACAGTGACCGGAGATGAATCGTTACGGAAGGATCAAGGCGGAGGAATGAATCATGCTTTGTAGGTTTTGTTGGATGGATCGCAAGAGAGCAATGAATTTGGTCCAATTTGGGTTCAATTCATTCTATTTTATTTTTCAAAACAGTTCAGTTACAGTAGTAACTGATACTTACAATACAGTTCAGTTTTGAACTTTTACACACGGTTCAGTTTAATATTGGTTCAGTTCGGTTCAGTTCAATAGTTTGGTTCAGTTTTTGATTTTTATGCCCACCCCTACTGAGAATACATGTATCCGTCCCAACATAAATGGCATGGTCCATTTTCTATATTTCTCAGCTTTTAGCCTATCTATTTGTAGTATTGTTCAATTTCACAAACATTTTGACTGCACATGGATCAATTAAAATCAATAAATGGAATCAAATAACACATATTTCATCATCCATCTCTATACATCCAAACATAGTAAAATTGAATATTAACTCAATATGGTTGTGTTATGCATCATCGTAAATAAACATACCCATTTCCAGAAAAGTCAAAACGGAAAGAACTAATTTGTGCCTTTTCCAATGCAGCAACAAGGTTCACCATGAGATTGGTATCCTAATATACAAAAAAAAATAATCAATGAAAATAATCTGGTAAAGGAACAAACTTTAGAATAATACTTATAAGTCGAAATAAAAAGGAAAAAGGAACAAACTTTAGTGCAACGAAAGCCATGACATAAGATAACAATTTCGTTGGTTGCTCCACATTCATGTAATATACCAACAAGTTTTTCGCCGCGCTTGTTGGGTATTATCACTCTCTGATGAGGCTGACCAGCTACAAAAACAAATGAGAGATTATGTAAACATATATAGATTAGATACAAAATATCACATGTAATATCAAACAAGAGAACATAAATATACCTGTCATGATTGTAGAATCCATTGAATTTGAGATAGTGTTCCTTAGAGTGTGAGAGTGTCTATTTGACCTAAACAACGGAATATTCAGAAGCATTAGTTGACATCCAAAATCCAAACAGAGTGTAATCAAAGCCAAATACTAATCACGCTTAATATCAACCAGTTCAATTTTGGTTTAGGGCCGAAAATCATCCAGAAACAAAGAGCTTTTCACGACCAAAATCGCAAATTCGCCACTGAATTTGACGAATCAAGAAACAGAGATTTCAAACATCAAACTAAAACGTAAATATTAACACAACCATGCATCTTACCGTTTCGAGATTGAACGAGTGAATCGCAATGAACAAGGAACAGAATTGAGCACTGTCGATCGATTAGGATTCAGATCGCCGGCGGAATTGATTGAATGAAAACGGGAAACAACTCGGATCGAAGGAATTCGGAGAACGAGGGTTTTTGCTGAGTTGTGGGTTTTAAGTGGAAGTGAATCTGAACCATTGCACGATTTTTTTTACGTGGGCTTCACGTTTTTAGTTTTTTTTGAAGGAAAAAAAAACTAACCTAAAAAAAAAAAGAAGATAGTAGTTGTTTTATGGGTTAAATATGTTTTTGTTTCCTATAAATACTAGCGAAAACACGTGTCTGACTTTTCGCTTTTTTTATTGTGTAATACTAGCGAAAACACGTGTCTGACTTTTCGCTTTTTTTATTGTGTTTTCGTTTGAAAATTGAACGGTGTTTTTTTTTTTATGAAATTTTGATTTTGATTAAAATTAAAAAAATATAAATGTTTGTTACTTTCAAGTTATAAAAAATCAAACTAACCATAATTATCTATTTTAACGACACCGACAATAATACGATATAACAAAAAAAATGTAATCTAAATTCTTTTTTTAATGACACCAACAACAATTTTATTACAGAAAAAGTTGTTTAGGGGTATAATTGGAGTGATGAAAAAGTAAATATAAATATACTCATATAGTTTGTTAAACTTTTTGAATGATAAAGGAAAAAAACAAAAAAAAAATATTCATATTGTGTTTGTTACATTTGTTTTAATATTTAAATTTATTCTTATCTATTTGTTACATGTGTTATTTTTATTGAAAATGAGAGTATTTTTGGAAAGAAAAATTCAACCCAAAAGTGCTGAAAGGGGTAGTTTTCTTGATATATAGTATAGATACCAACTTTTCGTTTTAGTCCCTCTAAAATTTTCCTTCACCTTTTAATCCATATAAAATTTTCAATCACTGCTTTTGGTCCCTATTTTTAAGTTAATTTTTGTATTTTTTAATGAAATTGTGCAGAAATGTTCAAAATATTGTAAAAAAAATTCCCAAAAAAAATTAGAATTTTTTAACAAAACACAAATTAAATATGAATTTTTAACCTTAAAAAATAAAAAAATTATATTAAATTCATGTTTGTTTAAAAAATTCTATTTTTTTTGGAGAGATTCTTATAATATTATGAATTTTTTGCAATTCTTATAATATTAAGAATTTTTTAGCAAAATTTTATTCCAAAATATGAATTCTACATGTGAGTTTACTTTAAAAGATGGACCAAAAGTGAAGATGGAAAAATTTTGAAGGACTGAAAGTTGAAGAAATTTTTTAGAGGGACTAAAACAAAAAGTTAATATATTTATAAGGACAAAAAACATATTTAGAGGCCTATATTTATAACCAAATTAATTTTTTAGAGGCCTTTTTTTTCACCCAAAATTTTGAGGCCTAAAGCCCTTGCTTGGGGTACTTGGCCCTTAGGCCGGCCCTGCATAGACCAGTACTGTTATATATCATTTCTTTGTTTATCTAAGGCTAGTTCAAATTAATTTTGTTTCGAGCGTAAAAATAAAATAACGATTTTAATTTGATAATAATAACGAGAGACCAAAATTTATTTGTAGAAAAATATTAAATTAGAGATATTGTCCTACTTTGACAAACTGTTGTCAGATTCTAACGCGTAATTCCGTAGTGTTTAATTACACGTCTAAACTTCCTTAAAAAAAAATTACACGTCTAAACTTGCTTTTTAAAATTCAATAAGTTCTTGATTAATTAGAAAAAGTGTTTTCGCTACTTTATTTAATTAGTAACCTGAATTTTCTACGTCCAATATCGTTTCCTCTATTTCAACGTGTAAGTAAACAATATTTCTATGTTCCTACTATAACAACAAAGCTTTAATTAAAAACAGAATTTTCAGAACAACAATTCCATTCTCGTTATAATTAAACAAGAGTGCAATTTATATCAGTTTTTCAAGGTTTAACCATTACTGGTTCCTTTATTCATTTCTCGGTTATTTTCATCGACTAACCTACTTAATGTGTGACTATATAGATGGTGTCCGACTGGATAGATAAACTACTCGAGGACTACTAAGAAACAGAAATTCAATACTATGACAAAGTGATTATTTAAGTTAGGATCCATATTCGGGAGACTTTAGGTGGTGGAACAACACCGATTTTGTTGAAATTTTCCCCATAATCCTTAACCCCTAACCTCTCTACCTCTGAAACTGATATACCATCAACCACCTACTTTCTAAGTGGCACTACAAATCCTAAGCCTTTCCACAAAAAATATAAAAATGTTCGGTTCAAAAATTGGGAAATCTAACAACAAAATAAAAAACACACATATTATTGACTCAAGAGCACAACAAACACAATTATTTAACAGACTCAACAATTAAAACTAGACCGTTAAGGTGGGAAATTCCTCCCCCACACTTAAAACCTACATTGACTTCAATGTAAATAAAAAAATACGAGAAAAAAAAAGATATTACCGAGCAAGACCAATCTTCGTCAGAATCTACAAGGGGCGTGTACATACGCCTGATCATGAAATGGTTTGTACTTGCGGAAAAGTTATCATAAAAATATGGGGGAGGGGGTGGATTATGGTGGTGATAAAAGCTTTTTTTTTTTCAACTTCGATTGATCTTTTTATACACTTAACTAACTAAACTAAACTAAAACTTGTAGGTTGCCTCCCACGCAACGCTTCATTTAACGTCGGTAGCTCGACTACTTAATGCTCACTTTCTTAAGGTTCCTTCAAGGTGAGGCAAGCGCCTTTTTCAACATCCTATCTGGTAGTGTAATGCTTCAACGTATGCCCATTCACTATAAACGAGCCAGTGGATTCACTCCAAACTTCCATTGCACAAGATGGCGTCATTCTTTTCACCTGAAATGGTCCAGACCATCGAGAGCGGAGCTTTCCAAAGAATAATTTTAACCTGAAGTTAAACAGTAACACAGACTCCCCCTCTTTAAACTCTCTCCTAATTATGCGCCTATCATGCCATTTTTTCGTCCTTTCTTTATATATCTTGGCATTTTCGTAGGCGTCGATCCTAAGTTACTCCAACTCATGCAACTCTAATGTAATTTTTTTTATTTTGTCTTCATTTTTTTTGCTTACGCCAATGTATTTTTTTAGAGTATTGTTACGTAAATCTATACTATACATATATAAAGAAAGTAGACCGCTGTGAGATAACTTTTTCTCCTTTCAATTATATCCTAAGCAAATTTGATTATAAAAATGCTATTTTGTTGCGGTCATTCAGAAAGATAAGAATTTATATTATATTTCTTATATTTGATTGAAAAATATTATATTTCTTATATTGTTGGTATAAAAAAAAAAGAAGACAAGTTGAGTTTATTACAATATGAAAGTTAAAAACATATATCATATATACCTATAATTTTAATCAAAATGAAATTAATTTTTATTAAAATTTCATAAAAACTAATATTTGTAATTTATACCCGTTAATCCAATAAGAAGAGCAGATTGACGGGCACAGAGTGTCCGTCCAAACACTAGTTATGAATAATGTTTTTTTAATGAAATTTTGGTTTTGATTAAAATTGACGTATAAATGTTTCTAGCTTTCTAGTTGTAACAAACAATATTTATCTTTTGCATTTTTTTCTTTTGATATATCTTTTTCAATTATACTTACAATATAATAAACATAATATTTTGTATCTTTTTTGGGTGTGAAATTCTTATCTTTTTTAATAATATCAACAATATAACATTATCATAAAAAAATTGTTTAATGATATAATTGAAAGAATGAAAAAATCATCCCAATCCCAAAATCTTCTATTCTTTTTATGGATAGATATATATAGTATAAAAGATATAAAGTGATAGACAAAAAATAGGTCAAAATATCTATATTATATCTATACTTTATAATAGCATTTAGATGGCCACTCTGTGTCCGTGTGTCTACCTACTCTTTTTATTGCACTAGCACGTGTAATTATGAACAATATTTTTTTTATGAAATTAGTTATATCTTAATTAAAATTATACGTATAGATGTTTGCGATTTCAAATTGTAACACATGAATTTGGGATTTTAAATTAGATAGATTTCTAATTATGTATAGTACAAAGAAAATATATGAATTTGGGCTGACTTATTCTCTTTCAAATTTTACCCTTACTTTAAAGTAGTTTATTTACTATTTTATCTTTTTATTATATTATTAAATGATTAATTAAAAAAATAGTTGAACCCATTAAAATAGGAAATTTTTTTTTTTATGAAGAGGAAAATAAAAGACAAGAAAAAAAACAACTTAGCTAATCCGCTGTCTAAATACCCCAGAGGTATGCGCAAGCAGGATGATATTCAATTGAGGAGGATGAAAAGTCCACATCTTCAAGGAGTCGGTATTAGTTGCACCAAATTTAGCCAATCAGTTAACACATTCGTTCCCTTCTCTCAAAGTATGGCTAAATGAGATCACCCATGAAAGAGAAGAAAGCTTCCTAATGAGAGAAAGCAAAGTTGCATGAGGATGAAAATCATTTTGTTTAGTATCAACAATAAGATTCAAAGTTGTCTGAGAGTCAGATTCAATGATGATAGACTTGTAACCAAGATCCCACGCCAACTGAAGCCCCTTCCAAATAGATGAAAATTCAGGCAACAAATTAGTGGCTCTGCCACAAGATCCAGAAAAACCATGAATCTAATTTCCCCTATTGTTTCTATAAAGACCTCCAAAACCTGCATTACTAGGATTACCGAAAGAAGATCCGTAAACATTGATTTTAATAAAGTCTTTCAGTGGAGGATTCCAACAAACTTGACGGGTCACATGACATTTATTTGTTGGGCCAAGAGCATGAACCATGGAAGAATGATAGGATATTATGTTATTAAATGATTCCCATGTAGCTTTCCTAACATTTTGAAAAATTTCTTCATTTCTGTTCCTCCAAATTTCATAGCAGGCTATTATGAACCTAGTATTTGTCTCCCTAACAACATGATTTTTGAACCAAATATGACAATCTTGTATGTAGAAGTCGTTAGGATGAGTAGGACTAAGGTGCCTCCAAATATTCTTTGTCATAGGACAATCACAAGAGTATGCATATCACTTTCAACAGATGCACCACATCTATGACAAGAAGTATCATAGGTAAGATGTCTTGAACCACGAAATGCATTGGTAGGGAGGCTAGCATGCATCACCAGCCAGCAAAAATATCTTAGATTTTCATAAACTGAAAGCCTACAGGTCCAACTCCAACAAATAACTGGATCTACTTGTTGAGTTAGATTCTGTTCTAACCACTTATATCCATAACTAGCTGAGTATTGTGCATTTGGAGAAACACTCCAAATGAGTCTATCCTCGGTGTCATTATCAATTGTAATGCTACGAATGCAATGTTGGTAGAAAGATGGAAGTTAAGAATAAAGTTTGTTGAAGTTCCAATCCCCATTTTCAAACAAATCACAAAGACGAAGGTTTGTGTCACTAATATGAACATAAGACACAGCATTACAAAGATAAACATTATCTAACCATTTATCATACCATATGGATACCTAACCTCTTCCAACCCTGCAAATGAAACATGGCCCCAAGATTTCCACTACTTTCACAATAGCATGTCAAATGCAAGAATCACCAGGCGTAAAAGGAGTATGCAGAATATGAGTGTCAGACAAGTATTTGTGCCTCAACATCTGAACCCAGAGCTTTTATGGTTGGTGTAAAATATCCCATATGTTTTTGCCGAGAAGAGAAATGTTCGAGTTCCTGGCTGTACGAATGCCTAAACCCCCACGAGATTTTGGCATAGTTAGGTTCTTTCAATTCACCCAATGACAATAATTCCTGCCCCATATAAATGAACGAACAATAGCATCTATATTTTCACAAATATCAGAAGGAAGCCAAAGGTTCTGCATCTCTGATCAGTGATAAGGAACAAGTTGACTCAACTTTATTCAAGCAAATTGTAGGCTCTTTGAGGTATATATGCCATACAAGACCTTATATAGCTTATGGAGTTGGACTGATCAGTAGATAAATGGAGACACCTACTACCTCACATTTGATTGCAGCTAAGAGAATACTTAGATATGTGAAGGGAACCTGGAACTATGGAACTCAATACTCAAATAATCAGAATGATCAAACCTATGATCTAATTGGTTATTCAAATTTTGACTGGAGTGGTGATAAAGATGATAGGAAGAGTACTGCAGCCTAGGTGTTCTTATATGGAAATGTTGCAGTTTCACGGAGTTCAAAGAAGGAATCAGTGGTAGCGCAATATCTCCTTGTGAAGCTTAATACATTGCAGCTTCTATGGCAGCCTGTCAAGCTTATTGGATCAACATGCTACTAGTTGAACTGAAGCTAAAGGAGAATGAAAAGATGAAAATGATGGTTGATGAGTCGTTAATTAGTTATTTTAATATAATATTTGGTTTCGTTTTATTTAGATTTGAGTTTATTTTATTTAAATATTATTTCATTTTAGAACTATTTTACTTCAATTGCATATTATTATATTTCAGGAACAAATATTTGATAGATTGAGTCTTGGAGCAAAAGAAAGAGGATTAGGAGCTGATTCGGGTTGAAAATACAAAAGATTGAAGACAAAAATATGATCTCCCCAAGTCAGAAGCTTGGCACGGCCAGTGCCACCAGCAGGCACGGCCGTGCCACCTCCCAGGCCTACTTTTACTGCTTTTGCTTCATGGACAAGCTGCCTATTTTTACCTAAAAGCTCGTGGTTTCTTGTGGAACTTTCTACTGAATAGTTGCTTAGGTTTTAAGTCGACATAAGACTATAAATAGAGTAGCTAGCTATCACAACAATTCATCTTTTGTTCTTGAAATAAAAGTTCACCTTTATTTTATTGTTATTTACTTTTATGTTCTTCTTCTTCTTCTTCTTCTTCTTCTTCTTCTTCTTCTTCTTCTTCTTCTTCTTCTTCTTCTTCTTCTTCTTCTTCTTCTTCTTCTTCTTCTTCTTCTTCTTCTTCTTCTTCTCTTTTATGTCTACAATGAACGTTAGTGAGTAGACTCTTCTTGTCTTGGGATTGTTGGATAAGTCTAATGACATAATCCTAATCAAACCAAGCCTTAAACCCTTATCTTATGTAACCCTAGTTTCTAATCTAAATTCACCGTTTTAACATGAATTAACCATTATCAAACTGTAGAAGCGAAAGTGGAGGGTTTGATAATTGTTAATTCATCATCTCAAATATCAATTCATAAAACGAAAGTGGAATTTTGATATTCGAACAAGTGAATTTAGACAAGGATTGCAAAGACAGCGAAATAGTCTTTGCAATTCTTGAGACATATGATGTTTTAAACTTTAAAACTTCTTCTAGTAATCAAATCAGCGAAATAAGTTTGAATGCTAGAAGAACACTCTCACTAGGACCGAAAGGAAAAGTGAGAGGCTAAAGAGAAACCGGTATTTAGAAATTAGGTCTAACATAAATTTCTAGGTTTGAGGTTTTGGTTTGTGAAGAATTTGTCGTTATGACGAACCAATAATCTCAAGGCATCTCTTTATTATTATTGTTATTTCTCTTTTAAAGCAAAATTCAAACTGTAATCTCAAACTCTCATCTAATCATTGTTGAAAGTTAATTGAATTCATAACTCCCTGTCGGAACGATACTCTATTTTTATTACTTCGATAAACCGTGCACTTGCGGACTTATCTCATCAATGGTTGATAGCAAATCTGATATTGACTTATCCAAGCATCCGGTTGCTCATGGAAGAAGTAAATACATTGAGACACGTTTCCACTTCTTAAGGGATCAAGCAAACAAAGGGAAGCTGGAGATTATTCACTGCAAGACAGAAGATCAAGTTGACGACTTGCTAACAAAGCCATTGCAGATTAGCAGCTTTGAGTACTTGAGGAATAGGCTAGGAATGGCAGAAACTTCAAACTAATGAATTAGGAGGTGTATTAGAATGTTAATTCAATTAGTTAGAAAGTTAGTTTTTCAAGTTAGTTAGTTAACTTGTGAATGAAGTAACAACTTAATTAGCTTACTTGTGGATTAAGAAACCGTTTGTTTTAGTTTGTTATGAGTTTGTTACATCCCCTTGACGTACATAGTGTGATTCATTACTATCAATAAAATTCAATTTTAATTCCAATTCTCTCTTCACTCTCAATTTCCTCATAAACCCTGAAACCAATTTCTTCTTGCAATTGTTCTATCATGGTCTAGAAAGGAAACCAAACCAAATTATTAATGGTATCTAAATTATGCAATTGATCATAGATTCAAAGTTCTCTCAAAACAAAGAGGGAAGTGTAACTTACTCTAAAAACATATAAACAATATATACTATCAATATTACTTACACATGAATAGGAGGCAAGCGGGAAACAAGCTGCGCCGCTAGACCTTTTTGGATGGCAAAACCAATCCTCGTAAACACAACATTCATGGACCTAGGAGACATAACATTGCTATGCATAACCCTTTGGACTCTATGTAGAAGGTCAACAGCCTCTGATGCTAGGAAGCCGAAAGTGTCAAAAGCAAATGGTATAAAAGCATGTTGATTGTCAGCACACGCTTTCTCGTGTTTGGCCACTTTGCTTGACGCAGCTTTTATGGCTGCTTGTCCTGCCGTAAAAGCCCCGACCCCTAAACCCACAAGTGGTGAAACCCTAGTCAAATCCACACATGCATGTTTTCCTCCAACCCATCCGTACACCATAATATCCACAGGTCTAAGTGTCGATCTTCTATCTAGTGGGTCAGTCAGAAAGTTCACAGGCGCCTCCTTTTTCACTGATACTCCCGCCCGCCTGAATATATCTAAAAGTACATCCCTAACAAAGTCATGCCTGTACTTAAAGCCTGGAAGCTCCTTACAATGAACGACATGCTCCCCAAAAGTATCTAGACATGCCTTATGACAAACAGGGCACACCTCATCAATAGGAAACAGTCGAATCATAAGACGATATCGAAGGATAGTACGGTATTCCACTCATATGCTGACCTAACCCATCAATTGGGATAGCTAGAAGAAAATCTTGAGCATGTGCAGCTTGCAAACATCCAAAAACTGCCTTCTGTCTAGTGGTCATGTCAAACTTAACTTCCATATCGTGAACAATTTTACTTAAAAGAGCACTCGCCAAAACATGTTGTGCTTTAGGAGGGACGGTGTCCTTGCAAGTAAAACTGCTAACGTCAAAATCTGGAATTGTACTGCGAAGACCATCCAAAGCATTATCAAAATCCAAGTCCATACCATATCCCACTGTCTCTCAAAATATGATCTTGTAGCATCCAAGATTGCGCCCTAGAAGCCACAAAAGCGTACGAGGAAGCCTCTATTGCTGAGTATAAACCCAGCCCCCCTGACCTAATAGGTAAAGAAGCCAACCTCCATTGAAGGTCCCCAAAGAAAGGACCTCCGCAAACCACAATATCCTCAACTGCTCCACGAAGCTCTTTATCTATATTGAACTGGTACAAAAATTAGACTATTGGTTCTATGGTTCTGAAGTGAAACTACTTTTACAAAAGAACTAAACTTATTCTGAGAGCAACTTTCGCACATGATTATTATGGTCAAGTTCCTTATAAATGACGGTAACTATAGATAATTTGCATTGGAATGAGCTTGACATAATAATGATTGTACTAAAACTTTAGTGTTTGGCAACTACAGAACCAACCATTCGTTGTACAATCTCAAACATTCAATAATATTATTGTGTCTGATAAATTTAGTTTTTATGCATTACTGTTGTATATTTTGTATCATTTTTAATTTTATAATATTATATATTTACTATTATTTACAACTTGTTCTGGTAAAATTTATTAATTTTTTTTCTACAACTTTAATAATGATTATTTTTGCTCAAAAAAAATTAATGTTTTTATGCTTTTTAATTAAAATAGGTAAATTAATATTAAGTCTGAATAAAACTAATTATAAATAAAAAAAATATAAACATGTGGGTCAAGCTTGGATTCTTTATAAACAACCACCATTAAAATAAAAATTATTTATATCCACTATAAATTGCTTAAATCCTAATGATAATCACAGGGGCTGTGATTGGTTGTAGGATAGTGAGATGAGATCTCAGATCTAGGAGTTTGTAGGTTGAAATAAATACGGGTAGGTCCTAGGTCTTGTGTTGTAAACATGGAGTTTGTTGAGAACATTAGAATAAGGACTACATTAGTGGATTTCTTTCCTGGCTTGGTAGCCCCCAGAGTAGGTGTGTTTGTCACCGAACTGGGTTAACAAACTCACTGTGTCTTTTACTTTCTTGTCATTTTTTTTTTCTGTGTTTTATTTGTTTCTTTGCATGATGTTGAAACATTAACCGGAACATCTGCCTACTGTGTGTCAGACGTTAAAACATTGCATAAAACATCTTAAAACCTGTAAGCTAGAATTTCACTATCACACAATGCCGCTCTTCAAACCATGCATCAGTCCAAAACAACGTTTTTGAAATATCCCCCACCTCCTTCACCAAATTAACATCGAACTTCCTACCCTCTTCCATACCCTCACCACCACGAACACTACACATCTGCTGCCACCATACACAATAAACACACCCCCATCCCTAAACTTCCCTTCTAATAACATGTACCTCGTTGTCATCACCTTGCACCACAAACTATCCTGATCCAGCTGCATCCTCCAACAACATTTTCCTATTAACGACAAATTAAATTCACTCTATCTCTTCACCCCAAAATCTCTATTCTCCTTATCCAAACAAAGTGTATGCCAATTAATTCAAGAGGTATTCCTAAAGCCCCCACCCTCCCCCAAAAAAAGCATTTAAATATAGATTCATGAGAAGAAATGGCACATAAGGGATCCTTAAAGGAAGTAAAAAGGGAGTGAAGACATGACAAATTTCAAGAGTAGCCTATGACCTCCAATAAAATAATTGACAACTTTTCCACCCCAAGAGTTTCTTCTTGATTGTTTCAAGTCTTATGTTTCCTTTAAAAAAAAAGTCTTTTGAGCAAACTTGTGGAGCAAGGCAAGCTGGAACAAATGACTGGAACAAGAAGATATAAGGTACCTTCTCATGCTTTATATGTTGATGATATTATGGTGTTTTGTAAAGGTAAGAGGTCTTGTGTGGAAGCTCTGGTAGATTTGTTCACTAAATATGCACAAGAGTCCGGGCAAACAGTCAATCCAAACAAATCAACTGTTTTTGCTGGTTCAATATCTGCTTCTAGAATGAATCAACTCATCAACATTATTGGCTTCAATCATGGTACTTTACCATTCACATATCTTGGTGTCCCCATTTTCAAAGGCAAACCAAAAGTCAGACATTTGCAGCCAATAGCTGACAAGATTAGAGCAAAGCTATCAGCTTGGAAAGCATCTTTGTTATCTATTGCAGGAAGAGTTCAACTGGTTAAATCAGTCATTCAAAGTATGCTTACTCATTCCATTACTGTGTATAATTGGCCAACATCATTGCTCAAGGATTTGGAGAAAAGCATCAGGAACTTTATTTGGTCAGGGGATACTTCAAAAAGGAAATTGGTGACTGTGGCATGGAAAAAGATATGCAGGCCTTTTGATCAAGGAGGATTGGGGATTAGATCTCTTATCCATTTAAACTCAGCATCAAACTTGAAGTTATGTTGGAACATGTTGCAATCTAAACAAAGTTGGGCCTCCCTTTTAACTAGCAGAGTGATCAGAAATGGGAAAGTTATTAATCACCATATTTTTTCCTCAATTTGGTCAAGCATCAAAACTGAATATGGTGTTATTATGGAAAACTCTTCATGGCTTCTGGGAAATGGTGAAGACATTAGGTTTTGGACTGACTCTTGGTGTGGGGAACCTTTTATTAATCAGGTGCCTGCTGACAACATTGACGTCAACACTAGAGTTTCAGAATTCATTACTGATTCTCAATGGAATTTTAATCAAGACTTCATCAATAATTTTCCTCAATTGCCCCACATTATTCAACAAGTAACAATTGTTGCTCAAGACAAACAAGATGAATTGGTGTGGAAGACAACAACATCAGGCTCCTTATCCCTCAAAGAAGCATACCAGTTCAAAGCTCATCAATATCAGCCTTTAAATTGGGCAAAGATTATTTGGTCTCAACACATCCCACCCTCCAAGTCCCTTCTTGTTTGGAGAATGATGCATGACAAATTACCTTGTGATGAAAACCTTAAGCACAGAGGTTGTAGTTTGGCTTCCATCTGCAATCTATGTGGTAAACATGAAGACTCTACTTCTCATTTATTCTTTCAATGCTCCTACTCTATGCAAATTTGGAGATGGTTTGAATCTATCATTCAATTAACAATTCAGTTTTCTGATATTGAGGATGTCTGGAACCTGTGCAATAGAGGTTGGTCTCCTCATTGTCAGTTGACTGTTAAAGCTGCTTTAATCTTCATCTTCAATGCTATTTGGTTCTCTAGGAACTCTGCTAGATTTAACAACAAAATTATTCCATGGAGAACTGCAATATCAAACATTATCTCTGGTGTCTCTTTATCTACAAGCAAGTCAAGGCTATTTGCTAGTTCATCAATGATTGAGTTTTCCATTTTAAAAGCTCTCAATTGCAGGATCAATCCCCCTCCTTCTTGCATGGTCAAAGAAGTATTTTGGAGCCCCCCTTTTCTGAATTGGATAAAGGCTAATTGTGATGGTGCTGCCACTACAGTTGCATCCTCATGTGGTGGAATATTCAGAAATTGTAAAGGTCAGTTTCTTGGAGGCTTTGCTGAGAATTTGCTTGGTGGCAACTCTCTTTTTGCTGAGCTTTGTGGCATAATGAGAACATTGGAAATGGCTCAACAGAGAAATTACAAATACTTATGGTTGGAAACTGATTCTATGATATCAGTTCTTGCTTTCAAAAACAAAGAGATAGTTCCTTGGCATATAAGGAACAGATGGTTTAACTGTTTGAAATATATTGAGAGTATTAATTTCATGGTGTCCCACATTTATAGGGAGGGAAATGTCTGTGCAGATAGGTTAGCTCATATAGGTTTATCACTAACCTCTTTTCAGTATTTTTACACTTTGCCTTTGGAAGCTAGAGAAGCTTATGTACACAACAGACTAGGGTTACCTAGTTACAGATTTTCTTTTGGTTGAGAAGGTCAGGCATGACCCCCCTTCTCTTTCTGTAACAATCTTTTTTGGTATATATTTTGGTGAGTGTGCTCCCTGCACCTCACTAGTTTAAAAAAAAAAATACCATTGTTAATATTTTTCTTTGTTTATTTGTCAAAAATAATAATAATAATTTGCTTTGCTTAGCCCACACTTTCTATCCTTCCATGATAAGTCATGTCTTACCAAATATGCTCATCCCTTCAAACTTGACATATTCCTTTAAGGATAAATTACTGCCTAAAATACTAATGCTTTTTAGGACCGTTCACGCTTTGGTCTAGAAAGGAAACCAAACCAAATAATTAACGGTATCTAAAATGAACTGGTAAAAAAATTAGAGTATTGGTGGTTCTGAAGCGAAACTAGTTTTACAGAAGAATTTAACTATACTTACTTATTCTAAGTGCAACTTTCGTGCATGATGCGTTATGGTCAAGTTCCTTATGAACGACGGTAACTATAGATAACTTGTAGTGAATGAGAATGGCATGATAGAGGATGTACTAAAACTTACTCCATCCGTTTCAAAATATAAGCAAAATTCACTTTTTAGATTCATTCATTTAATGATGTATGCGGTCCATATTATGAACCACATACATCATTAAATGAATGAACCAAAATGGAGGGAGTAGTGTTCTGAACCAACCATTCGCTATACAATCTCAAGCATTGATTCAGTAATATTATTGGAGTATTATTTACAACTTGTTCTGGTAAAATTTATTTAAATATTTTTTCTACAACTTTAATAATTATTATTTTTCCCCAAAAAAATAATTAATAATTTTATGCTTTTTAATTAAAATAGTTAAATTAATATTAACTTTGAATAAAAACTGATTGAAAATAAAAATATATAAACACGCGGAGTCAAGTTTGGGGTCTTTACAAACAACCACAATTAAAGTAAAATTACTTATATCCACCGGAAATTGCTTAAATCCTACGTGATGATATTGTCACACAAAAAGTAACTTAGTTTATTCACTTTAGTGCACCATATTAAAGATGTTTGTTATCATGGATGTCAATTGAAGTGTTTCTTATTGATTCAATTTAACGATTTGGTTTGATTATAGATGTTTTTTTTTCTTTCAGACACTAGATATATAATAAAAATGAACAAATAATATTTTTTAACTCATTTGGGTTGATCTTGTGGTATTGGTTTCGGATCTTCGAGGATGCTCCTGTCAAAATCTCAAATTCGATTTTTTCCGATGTCAATTTTAATATGGTAGTTTGCCTTCTTTAAAAATCATATTATAAACATTTTTCCCACAATATTTTAAAAAAATTAACAAGGAATGATCTAAAAAGTTCAAACAACCAAAATAAAAAAAACTTAGATTTTAAAACCAAATTTTAAGCTAATTTCCTATCATAACACATAGAATGTATCTGTAAAGTTTGATTACATCGTGTTAAGGCCTTAATTTATTTTGATTTTTCAGAAAATTAAAACATTTATTTTCCTATCATAACACATAGAATTTATCTGTAAAGTTTGATAAAATCGTGTGAAGCCTTAATTTATTTCAATTTTTCAAAGAATTAAAAATATTTTTAACCTCAATGAAAATACACAAACACAAACTGCAAAATATTTCAACACCTCTTAGTTTCACTCTCTTCCTCCCTCAAAAAAAAAAAAAAAAGCTTCACTCTCTTCCATCTCATGGGACTTCTGTAGACTATCCTGCTAAGTTCCTCAATTTCAATACATGTCTCATAATTAAATTAAGTATGTAAAAGGACATGACATAATGTGATGAACAGAATCCTACATCATGTTTTGTTAAAAAAAAAAAAAAAATCCTACATCCGTGTACTTAAAGTCGTGGGAAATAATGGGAAAATACTTACGTACCATAGGAGATAGGTACCATTGTACCATTGGCCAATAAAATTTTGACAAATGTCAAAAACCTTTAAAACCAGTTTTTACAAAAACCGGCTTAAAAAGTCTAAAATGAAATATTGGAATATAAGTCCAAAAGGAAAATTAATTTTACCACCATTTGTTTTATGTCCAAATTATCAGGATATCGCACTGGTAAAAGCACAAATTAAATGGCATGAAAAAACAGCAAGATACTATCTAAAAGAAAATTTTGATTATTTTCTTTTTAAACAAAATATAGAATTAGCTGATTCTTTAAGAGAAAAACTTAAGAAATTAGCAAGATAAATCATGGATGGTCTTATAAATCCATTTGGAAAAATAATACCACAACCATTCATATTAGAACCTAATTATAATAATATAATTAGAATGAGAAACCAAATTAATTGGTTAAGAGAAACAGCATATTGGTTTCTAATCTTTGAAGATAATTACACTACATACTGGGAATATGAAAATTTTGCAAATCTTTTAAGCCTTAAAATACAAAAGTTTATACATGGCTAGTAAAGGTGTAAGTGAAAATATACAAGATATTTTTGAAAACCTAACAGTACTTCAGAAACAGTTAGATAAAATAGTAGAAGTTCTACTAGAAAAAGAGTTTGAAGAAAAACTCAATGAAAAATTATCTAACTTAGAAGAAAACCAAAAATTGTTAGATGAAAAACTTTGTGTTAAAATAGATGATTTGATCGATCTATTAAAACTTTTACCTATAAGAGATAAATGTCTAACCCTAGAAGAATTACAAACTTTTGTCAAAAAAGAAGGGGGAGACATGATAGAAATTTCAGAGAATATTGAAAAACCAGAAAAAGAAATTAACTTTTTCGCACCGTTACCTTAATATGGACGAAACAGAAGAAGAAATAGCAAACCAGCTAAATGAATTACAAACATTAATGGCTTCTCTAGACATTAATAGGAAAAACCAAATAACTGAAGAATCTGATGACGAAAACAAGTTTGTTTACGACTTAGGTTCAGAAAGTTCTTTTAGTATGGAAGAAGAACCACAAGTAGGACTTGTAAAAACTAATGAGCATCCAGAATCATCAGAAATGGGACGTAAAAGAGGACGTCAAGAAGATAGTGAAAAATTTATTGATCAACAAATCATTCAAAATAAAATGGAAGAAAGAAAATTTAAACAAATACCACCTAGATATATACCAACAATAAATCGCCACAAAGAAGATGATGTTTTAAACATTGACTGTAGTGAGGATGTTAAAAGAGAGTTAAGAAGTTGGTATCATGATCACATGGTAACAATCCAATTAGACCCTACACTTGGGAAATTAAGTCCAAAGAGTATTTTTAACTACTTAAAAACAAAAACTATAGGAAATGCTTGGAGTTTTATGTCTGAAAAATCAGACTCAGAACTTCCATCAACAACTGAGGAAGTAATAAATCATGTCTATTCAATTTTGAAAAAAGAATTTGTAGGTTTTGATGCGCCAGAAGCAGAGTCAGACCTAGAAAGCACAAACATTCATAGGATCTTTAATCTAAGAATATGTGATATGTGTTATGTTGAACCATTTATATGTGAGTTTAGCAAATATTATTATGCAAATATCTCCACAAAAGAGATTACAATATAATCTTTTAGGATTATTCTACAATAAACTTCCATCATCTGTAGGAACAATAATGGAAAAAGTAATCCAAGAACATTTAGAAGTGATCGTAGGATTAGATGATACTCTAGGAACAAGGATAACTGCATTAAGGAAATGGATATCCGAAAAATGCATGGAAAAAACTGCTAAAAGAGAAGCAAAAATAAATGTATGTTGTGATAAAATTCGAGACAATATAGGAAACTACGGTTGTAGTAAACTTAGAAGAAGGAAAAAGAAAAAAGTTTTTAGGAAAATAGATCGTTCTGAATATAAGAGAAAAAAGAAATTTCCAAAAAAAATCAATAAACAAAAATACTTTAGGAGGAATAAAAAATATCCTAAAAAGAATTCATGTCCTAAAGGAAAGAAAACTTGCACATGTTGGTTGTGTAATGAAGAAGGACATTATGCAAATGAATGTCCTAAAAAGAAAGATTCTAAAAAAGAAACCTTGAAATTAATTTGGGAAGTAGGTTTCGAACCAATAGAATCAGATATAGATTCTGACGAAAGTAGTATTTTTGAATATACTACTGAAGAAGAAATTGAAGAATGAGTAGGAAAATTCTAAAAAATGGAAATCCTAATGCAACATTTATCCAGGTAACACTGAATAAAAAGAAAATCATGGGTTACATAGATACCGGTGCTACTTTATGTTTTGGTAGAAAATCCATAATTAAGGAAGGATGGATTAGACTACAAAAGCCAAAAGAAATTATCTTTGCTGATAAGAAAAAACACCAAATATGGTTTGTTCTAAAACATGTTTTTATAAAAATTGAACATAGATACTTCTATGTAAAATCAATCTATGAACATGACTCTGGAATAGATCTGATAATAGGAAATAACTTTTTAAAGTTATATAATCCTTTTATTCAAAAAGCTGACACCATAACATTAAATTGGTTTGATGTCAATAACCCAGAAGAAAGTGAATTTGTTACTACAAACATTATAACAAAAAATGAAATTTTAAAAGCAATTTCAGAAAATCTTAATATACTCAGATGTATGTGGGATAAAAGAAAGTTTTATTTAACAACTGAACAAAATCTAGGATATCATCTAGATCAAGTTTGTTCTGAAAATCCATTAGATACTATAATAAATAAAATACAAGATCTAATTGTTGTAAAACTTAAAGATCCTAAAAAGGAAGTTAAGGCCCTATACAAAATCCCTTATTCTGGGGAAGATAAGGAAGAATTTAAAAAAGAAATAGCAGAACTATTAGAAAAATGATTAATAAGTCCTTCTATTAGTCCACATTCAGCGCCAGCTTTTTATGTCAGAAAACATAATGAGATAAAAAGAGGGAAAGCACGAATGGTGATTAATTATAAAAAACTTAATGAGGCAACTGTAAGTGACTCATATAAGTTACCAAGAAAAGATTACATTTTTGAAAAAATAAGAGGATGTAATTGGTTTTCATCTTTAGATGCAAAATCTGGATACTGGCAGTTAAGGTTATCAGAAGAAACTAAACCTTTAACAGCTTTTAGTTGTCCAGAAGGACATTTTGAATGGAATGTTTTACCATTTGGTTTAAAACAAGCACCATCAATATATCAAAGATTTATGGACAATACTCTTAAAGGTCTTGATCATATTTGTTTTGTATATATCGATGACATATTAATTTTTACTAAGGGAAGTAAAGAACAACATATCAAAGATGTCACTATTGTTTTAAATAGAATAAAAGATAGAGGAATTGTTCTATCTAGAAAAAAGTCAGTACTTTTGAAACAAGAAATCGAATTCCTTGGCCTTATCATAAGAGAAGGAGGAAAACTCGATTTATCACCGCATGTTCAAGAAAAAATTTTACTTTTCCCTGATCAGTTAGCAGATAGAAAACAAATCCAAAGATTTTTGGGATGCTTAAACTACATTGCTAATGAAGGATTCCTTCAGGATTTAGCAAATGATAGAAAAATTTTACAGAAGAAGATATCTGAAAAAGTGCCATGGTCATGGACACAAAAAGATACTGAGGCTGTAAAATCTTTAAAAGAAAAATTAAAAGTTTTACCACAACTATACAACCCAACAGAAAATGATTTTTTGGTTGTAAATGTTGATGCAAATCAGTTTACATGGGCTGGAGTTATGAGAGCTCTACCTAATGGTAAACAAAAATTGGGATTAAATCTCAATGGATATGTTGAGGATGAAACCCCACAACAATCCTATACCATTGTGGGCGCAACCCCACAGTTAAAATCAGATATCCCTAATGGGCGATCAGATAAAACATCAGTTTCAACTGATTCAAAACTTGATTATTCAAGTAATAACATCCGAATTAAGGATAAAGATCTTGTTTTATGCAAGTATGTTTCAGGTTCTTTTAAAGATGCTGAAACAAGATATCATATCAATGAGAAAGAAACTCTTTCTTGTTTAAATGTTTTAGAAAAATGGAGAATGGATTTAATTCCTTCAAGATTTTTATTACGAACTGATTCAACTTATGCTAGCGGATTTTGGCGCTACAATTTAAAAGTTGATCATAAACAAGGAAGACTTGTTAGATGGCAAATGCGCATCCAACAATTCTATCCTTATATTCAACTAATAAAATCAGAAAACAATTGTTTTGCAGATACTCTGACAAGAGAATGGAGCAAGCTCTAAAAGTTCTCTACAATAGCTTGAAGCAAAAAGATGAACAGATTGAAATTCATAGCCAAAAGCTAAAACAACTCTCTTCGGAGAGGGGGGAGATGATTAAAATGATCGAAAGTCTAACCAAGATCATAAATGTTGAAACTCCAACAACAACAGAAGAACCAACAAAAAAGACTTTGAATGAACAACAAAGTTTTTCATCAACATCTTCAGCAAGCTCTATGCCAGAAGAAGATACAAAAAAGTCATGGGCTGACAAAGTCGAACAAGAAGATGAAGAGTCAAAAAATGGTTCAGACCAACCAAGCGATGTTGTCGATCCACAACCAGCAAAGAAGGTGTATGTCATCTTTGATGGTCCAATGAAAGGCATCTACAACAACTGGGCAATTGCAAGCCTCCACATTAATGGCAAAAATGTCAGACACAAAGCTTATCCAACAATGGAAGAAGCAAAAGAAGCTTACAAAGCCTCCTATAAAGAAATGACCATTGCTAAAGAAATTGGCCAACCATCAAAAATGGAGTCAAAGAAAAAGATCTCAGTGGGATCCATAATAAACCTCCAGAAGGAAAAAAATAAGCCAAAAACCCTTGATGATTTCATGGGAAAGTGGAGATGGCTAGCCAACTTCAAAGAAGAGTTAGCTCTTGAATGTTTTTATCCAGTCAATACTACACATGGGGTAAAAGCTAATACAGTTCCAGGAATATCCAAGGAATTGATTAAAGAATTTTATGACTACGGAATGCTTAAGACTGTGTATCTTGAAGAAGGAGAAGGTCGAAGATTCCAAGAACTCGCTGATCTTCCAAAAGAGATTGGTGATACAGCAAAAAGATTTAATGATTTCCTTGCTAAAGGAAGGGAAATTTATCTCCAGTTCGAACAAACCTATCCATGGTTTTTTGAAGAAAATAATTTTATGGCTGTAAAACCAAGAACAGTCATCAAAATAGGAATCTCAAATAAAACTTATCTACCTCCAAATTCAGAAAGTGTTGGATGGACAGTAGATTCGTTCGTTTATCAAATGAAACGTTTTTATGATAACCTTATTAGATATGGTTCTACCATTATTAATTATAAGGTCCTCTACACTACAGAAACCTGTCTCATGGTCTGTGATTCAAAAAAGAAGGTTTCAGAGGAACACCTCAAGCAAACACTTTTTTATGAAGAACTATTCTCAAGATTTGAGAATGCTCTTGACAAAGTCCCAGATGAAGTTCAACAGGAGTGTTGTCAACACTTCTCGAAATACAAAGGGCATATCTGTAAATGGTGTGCAAAAAAGAAAGTGTCGGTAGAAGAAGACAAAGTACCGACAATCACGGACAAGGCAAAAGAAAAAGTTTAACCACGCGTCATGTAGGTGGCCGTAGGAAAAAAGTTGTAATAATGGAACCTTATCATCTGAGTCAGATGGGGTCCATTTAGTTGAAAATCTTATCACCTTATGTGATAATGCTTTTACTTTTTCCTTTGCGTGTTTTGTTTGTTTTTCTTTTTAGCTGGCAAGACAGAGACATGTGACCAACTTGTGAGTCTCATCTGCCTATAAATAAGAGCCTCGATGCTCACTTGTAAAGGACAACAAAAATCAATGAAGTAAGTACCTTAGTTTGTGAAAAACGTTGTTGGGAAAGGACTTCGCAGGATTTGAAGTTGTCATTACCAAATAAAAAAATTTATAGTTTTCAATATCAATAATCGAAAGATTATTTCAAATTTCAAAGGATCGAAAGATCAGAATCATCAAAGATCCAAGACAAAGTCAGGTATGATTTTAAATATTTTATAATTTTTACATTCTATAATGGAGTATAGCATGATAAAAGAAAATTCATCTGGTTTTATGGCAGATGTATTAACAGATCATATAGAAAAGGTAGATTTTACTTTAAAACCAGAAGAAAATTTTAAACAGAAAAATATTTTTTCTTTAATAAAAGAAAAACTATCTAGAGAAAATATTCTAAAATATGGAATGATGGTAGGAGAAGTTGCCATACCAATGGAATCAACAGATGGATCTGTTGTAATATCATTGATTGATAATGAACAAATTAATAATAGATTAAAACATCTATCGTTAGAAAAGAGACAGAAGATAGGGTATATTCATATATCAACTATCCAAATAATCATAAAAAGTACTTTTATGAAAGGAATAGATGCAGAACTAGAACTTCTTATTGAAGATGCTAGGATGAATGAAAAACATTCACTAATAACCCAAGGTGAGGGAAATTTAAAGTGTGGAAAATTAAAATTTGACATAAATCTACAGATAGGTTTAAGTCTAAATGATATAGATCTAGACAGATCGCTAGTAATTCATTATAAACTTAAAGACCAAACCCTCATGAGACCAGGAAATCATCCTTTTAGTATAAGTTATAAAATGAATTATGCATTAAGTAATTCTCATTACAGTATAGAATTTAGTGGAAAAGAAAAAATACAAATAGATGAGCTATTTGCCCCACTAATAAAATTAGAATCACCAATTCTAAAACCACTAAAAAGGTCAAAATCAATTATGACTATAGAAAGAACACCTCTTCTAAAACAAGAAGAAAATACTAGTGAATCAAAGTTTCTACCAGCTAGAACTTCATTAGATAGTTATGAAAAAAGAAAGCTTAATAAAGCCTTATCAGAAATAAAAACTGAACTTTCAGGTATTAATAGAAAATTATAATGCCAGGGATAACAATAAAAAATGAACTAAAATTATTCAGAATAAAACTAGATGCACTAGTTAACAAAATAGAAGAAAATTTCTTTAGAATAGAAATGAAGAATGCAATTTGGGGAATCCATGATTTAATGATTTTACAAATCTCATATATAGATGAAATGATAAAAGAATTAGAAGAAACAGAAAATATTTCTGTTACACAAAAAGAAAGAGCCACAACCCTTTTATGGCCATCTCAAAAACTAACTGAATTTGAACAATCTTTAGAAAAAATTATATAATGCCTGGTTTAGGTCTTATAACAGAAGTAAAACTCTTTAAAGAAAGATTAGAGAACATAGTCTCTGATATAGAATTTTATCATAGAAGAATTGTTTTAAGACAAATTCTTTTTCATTCCAAAGAATTCGTACAATACCATATAGAATATATTGAAGACTTTCTAAGAGAAGTAGAAGATTTAGAAGAACTTACAAACACACAAAAAGAAAGAGCTAAAACACTCTTAAAACCATTTCAAGGTTTAATTAAAATCGAACAAATGTTAAATCAAGTTCGAGAAAATTCCGCTGGCGATTCTGCGCGCAACCTGGTATCAGAGCCAGTAATACAATCTTAAGGGATAAATGGTGAAAACAAAAATAAAAAAGAAAATAAAAATATCTTTTTTCCTAAAACAAAAACTTTTTAAAATCGCTTTTCCAAATAACCGATTTAAAAGGTCATATGGACAAAATCCACGTGTCACACACTGATTGGATAATGTTATATAACATAGAAATCCACTATGTTACACAAGTGGAGTCCGAAATAATGTGTCCCGTTGAACAATCGCAAGCAAAATCCTTCGGTACACTGTTTTTATCATGCCATTTGTCCAACAATGTATGTCATAATAATAGGTAATCAAAGATAGTTGCGTAAAAAAATTACTAAATGGTCTTTGAAAATAAATACTTCCTCCGTCTTAAAATAATAGTCGTTTTGTCTCCGCGAGCTAAGCTCAGTTGTTAAGGACAATACATAATATATGCAAGGTCCGGGGTTCAAACCCTGAACACCATCAAAAAATAATAGTTGTTTAAGGTTTGTGCACGATTATTAAAAAAATATAAATTAAGTTGGTTTTAATGGATGAAATTATAGTTACCCAAGTAGTTGAATGGATGAAATTTAATAAATAAAAATATAATAGTGAAAAAAATAATATATACTGCATTGATATTTTAAAGTGACAATTATTTTAATATAAAAATATATTATGTGGTACAGGCACTAGGAACTTCAACAAGTTTTGAAAATTATAATTAATTTGCCATGATAGACAATTAATCACAACCATACAATAGTATAATCCTACCATCTTTCATCGATTTTACTTGTACTTTTTTATGATGATCTTCTAAATTGGTGGGCTAGGCTACCATTGATCAACAACAATCACAAAAGGATGAAAGAATGGTCATATTCAAAATTTGAAAAATTGGGTCAAATCCTAATTGGCAGTGCAAGACTCTGGTCCCAAAATAAAGACTTTTGCCACGAGTTGGAGTAGGGCCCTAATAAGAGGGACCATGGTATTTGTATTCGAATTTATGGACATGTCATCAAAATCAATTTTATTGGGACTTTTTGGAATATGTCAAGGACGTGTATGAAAATGACAGCAAGATACTTAAACAGCCACTTGAAGAGGATACGAATAGGAAAGTTCACACATTGCGGTTAGAACCCACCAAATCAAAGATACTATAGACACATGACCGATGTGTTCAGCACACAATCAAATCTAAGGGCGTTAATTAAGTATGGGCCCTTGGCTGGGTCCCCTCTTTTGTAGGTTAATGAACTGCATTATGACAAAATTTGTTTCACATTTACACTACAAAATTACACGCTAGGTTAGAATTTATATCAATACCTAATTTAACCTTATAAAATCGGCTTGGAAGATGATAACTGTTTCCACTTATAAACATATGATCATGTCATATCTCATTCAATGTAGAAAAAGAGTCGTAGAAAAAGAGACTTATTTCAAAGTTCTGAATCATGTACAAGCGTTATTTTGAATATATAGACTATTTCCAAGTCTTGTGGGTCGGACTAATAGACTAATGGATCAAATATAAATTACTATTAAAATTACATTTTTTACAACACTCAACCTCAAACTAGTAAATGGATATTTATTATTTCCAGCTTGCAAGTAAGTTGATTGAATCTTTTGCTTCATAAGCTTTTCACTAACCCATCTTCCGGCTGATGTCGAGAAGAAATGTATGTTGTAGTTATCAATACATTATTAAACTTCTCTTTGATGGAATGAATATCAATCTCAATGTGTTTAATTGTGTCATGTTGAACAAGATTATGTGCAATACTAATAGTCGATTTGTTGTCACAAAACAACTTCATATGGCCTTCACACTTCATCTTTAAATCTTCTTGCACTTGTTTCATCCATAATAGTTCACAAATTTCTTCTGTCATAGCTCTGAATTCTGCTTTAGCACTT
The DNA here is from genome assembly GCF_051527215.1 of Medicago sativa. Classification (NCBI taxonomy): domain Eukaryota; kingdom Viridiplantae; phylum Streptophyta; class Magnoliopsida; order Fabales; family Fabaceae; genus Medicago; species Medicago sativa. Next base: position 26,737,490 of record NC_140750.1, read on the forward strand.
CATCGAGCAACTACGTTTTTATTTTTATTCATCCAAGCAACAAGGTTTCAACACAAATAGGTACAATGGCTTGAAGTAGATCTTCTATCACTCATTGTACCTACATAATCAACATCAGTGTAAGCCTTAATAATTTCACTTCCACCTCTTTTAAATAAGATTCCTCTCCCTAGAGTGGCTTTGCGGTGTTTTAGAACACGTTCTAACTGCATACGCCAAATTTATCGTAGTGTGTGCCAAATAAACCAACCTATCCATTAATCTCTGATACTGGCCCTTGTCAACTTTGCACTTTCCTCTTCAAGGCATATCATACAATTTTTCTCAATGGAAAGACTTGCAGTTTTGCATCCAAGTTTTATTATTTCATGCAAAAGATCAAACACATATTTTCTCTAAGATGTATAAATGCCTTTCTTTGAGTAGGTTGCCTCAATTCACAAGAAATACTTGAGTTACCCAAGGTCTTTCATCTCAAATTCTACTATTAATTTCTCTTTAAGTAGTTGTCCCTTAGTCAAATCATCTCATGTACCAATAATATCATCAACATAAAACAAGAAGTACAATCAATCAATTTTCCTCCTTGTGAATCAAAAACAAAGTGTGATCTCTTTGGTTTTGATTATAGCCAAATCACATCATTGCCTTTGTGAATCTTCCAAACCATGAATGAGGGGATTGCTCTAGTCCATATAAGGTCATATTCAATTGACACACCTTGTTGGCTCCATTTGCAAGACCAAATTCGGGTAGTATATCCATATATACCTTCTTATCTAAGTATACATGCAAGAACACGTTTTTAATATCACATTGTTGCAATTCTCATCCAAATGAAGCAACAAAAGATTGTAAGATTTGAATTAAATTCATGTTTGTGTCAATGGTGCAAATGTCTCTTCATAATCAATATTATATTTTTGAGTATAACCTTTTTCACTAGACTTGACATGTAACAATCAAGGGTGTTATTTGATTTTTGCTTTATAGTATATACCAAAGTGCATCCAATTGGCTTTTTGACTCTTTGCTACTCAACGATATCTCAAGTACCATTTTTTCAAGTGCTTTCATTTTTTCATTCATGACTTCAACCCATTTCTATTTATCAATGTTTCTTTAACATATGATGGGATTCTCACAAAATCAACATCTGCAGTAAAATTATAATACTTTGGAAAGTTATTTAGTGGAGACATATTGACAAATATGATATCCAATATATTGAGGTGCATGATATTTTATCCTTTCTCAAAACAATGAGTAAACAAGTTGGATTAGTATAACAAGTATCATAAATATGTGAATCACCAATAGAGGAATCATTTTCAGTACATACCTCCAACTTAGGCCATTGCAGTTGTTTCTTGAGCAAATCAAGTTTATTTCTTCATTTCTTCTCTTAAACATTATGGACTGGCATGGATGGACCATTCCATGTGACTTGTAATATTTTACTTGACCGACTAGCAAGATCTGACTCAACATTGGTTTGACTGTAGGTCAGCTCAGCTCGTCCACAACACTGGTTGGTCGACCGAACAAAGAACAAACATCTACACCTTAATAGGCTTGAGGCTTGGGGACTGTGGACTGGTATAGGTTGACCGAATAAAGAACAAACGTCTACGCCTTAATAGGTTTGAAGTTTGGGGACTGTGGACTGTTATATGTCGATAGGATAAAGAACAAACGTCTTCGCCTTAACTGGCTTGACATTTGGTGGACGGTGGACTGGCATGGATGGACCATTTTCTGTGACTTGTAATACTTTACTTTATCGACTAGCAAGATCTGACTCAACACTGGTTTGACTGTTCAAGTCAGTCCAACTCAGCTCGTCATTTCTCAACAATGGTTTGACTGTGCAAGTCAGGCATGCTCAACTCGTCCTCTCTCAACACTTGTTTGACTGTTCAAGTCAGGCCAGCTCAGCTCGTCCTTTCTCAACACTAGTTTGACTGTTCAAGTTAGGTCAGCTAACTCAGTTGGTATTCATCTAATACTTGTCTGGTTAAGTTATGAAAGCTCTGATGCCACGTGTCTTGTACGAATGATCAGTGTCTCTAGAAGCACGTCTCAACTCCACGCGTCCTGTACGGACGAGTTGCACTCTAGTCCACGCGCAACCGTACTCATACCAGACAACCAATGGGAGGCTCTAGATCACAACTTAATGGGCTTTGAATGAACAAAGAAAGACCCATCAACTCAACACATTGAGGGGTATAAAAGGAGGATGCTAGAGAGTTAAAGGGGGCTTGATCTTAAACAATGTATTATTTTATCTAAGTTTGATTCAGAGTGCTATTGGAATTCCACCTAGAACATTTCATTGAACAGTTCATCTGTTGTAATTTACTTGTGTTTACATACGTGAACACATTATAATTGGTTTCCTAGGTGATGTGATGAATAATTTATCAAGCGTACTAAACATGACGGCAATTAATAATATTGGTAATAAGTTTGTCTCCACAGGGATGTGAAATTCTACTTACGACTGCGAGTTTAAACAAGAATTATGTAACCAAGGGGGTTGCACTTAACAATATTTAAGTTCATGCAAATAATGATAAAAAAATGATTAGGTTACTTGATTCCCCTCTTTTTCATTACTTTTTAGTAACTAGGTTTCTTTCCTGCAATTCTTTAAATAAAATAAAGTTTTCATGACATTTGATCACAACAGCTAATTCATTCCACAGTGGACCTGATATTTTTTCATGAAAAGTGACATCCCTTAAGACAATTGTTTATTCACTTTTATTGATTCTTAACATATAAGTTGAGTAACACTCTTATTCATTATGATAATAATTACTCTATTAGTATGTTGCAAATAAGTTCAAAAACTAGGTTGATAGGAGCATGCTGTTAGCAGGCAATTGGATTTTGTCAGCGGTTCAATGCTAGTTGATGAAGTCAAGTAGGCATTAATTATGTTGAGAAATATTTATGCATTATCTATAACGCATCAAACATATATCCTTCTATGTATGTAACAAAAAAGTAATATATCCTTCTCAATGACAACAAGGTTATGATAATAAATTCTAGGGTTAATTATGATTCTAGTCCCTATAAAATAGCGACCTTGTAAGTTTAGTCCCTACTTAATTTTAATAGCATTTTTAGTCCCTATAAAAAAAAATTTACTTATAATTTTAGTCCCTGCTAAAACAAAGTTTGATTAATTATCCTTAAACTCTTAAATTTTTGAACGATTTTTTTGAGACAAGATTAGAACACTATGAAAGGTTCGTTTACTAAAATTTAGAATTTTCTGACATGAAATGAATTAAATATGAATTTTTTAAAACGACAAAAGTTAAAGATAAAAAGTAATAAAATCTGGATGTAGAAATCAAATTTTGCGATAATTTTTTGCGGACGAACTTTTGGTAATGTTCTAAACATGTCTGCAAAAAGTTGTTCAAAAATTTAAGAGTTTAAGCATAAATTAAACAAATTTGAATTGAGTAGGGACTAATACTCAGTGCAGAAAAACAAAATTAGGGACTAAAAATGTTATTAAAATTAAGTAGGGACTAAACTTACAAGGCCGCTATTTTATAGGGATTAGAAACATAATTAACCCTAAATTCTATGATCAAAATAAAAGATGCATGAGCAACATGTGGGTTGGTGCAAGTGTGAGTAGTATAATAGACTTAAAAATAATAAAATTCTAAGTAAGATTTTACCGATATGAACTCTATAGCTAGCTTGTGCCTATGAAGAAAATTTAATTGAGATGGAAGAGTCTATATATGGCACAAAAATTTTAAAAATCAAATTAAAGAAATTTACAAGATACTCCCTCCAGTCCTATTTATAAGAAAAAAAATTGTCAACAAAAGTTAATGTATTTGGTTAAAAAATTGGATCAAATACATCCACTTTTGTTGACCCAAATGTCTCTTGTAAATAGGACCGGGAGTATACTTTTAGCATGGTTCAACTACTTTGAAGTTTGAACCACTCCAACTAAAGAAACAACGATCAAATCTTTCGAATACTTAAACCGTAAACGGTACTGGTTCAATGTTCAATTGGTTGAAGTATATCCTTCGGTTTTTAAAACATTGTTATGCACAGATTAAATTTTCCAACTTCAATTAACTATCCTTGAATTGAATTGTCTTGGATGCTTCATTATAATATGATGAAAATTAAGATTTTTTTTAAGAAGCCCTAAAGATAATATTAACTCCGAAACAGATGATATCAAGTTAAAGCATAAGGTTTGCCTATCTAAGAATCAAAACAAAGTTTGTCATTACACAAAAAAACAAAAACAAAAAGTGAATAGGAAATGGAAATGACAGTTTTTATTATTGTCATTTGAGTTTTTCTTAGTTTTTATTTGACTCCAAATAATCGGTATAGTATCACATATATGTTTATATTTATGGGAATTTGAGAAATCACATGCACCTCTCACTTGTGGCGGTGCTTTTTCATATATCACTCTAGCTTCTCGGTTGCGTCTTCAATGATGTGTCAAACAGTATATATATATATATATATATATATATATATATATATATATATATATATATATATATATATATATATTGGAGTACACAATTCAAGTATGTTTTCACTTGTCTAAGTGTTTATTTTACATTCGTTTGTCTTTTATTTTGAAAAAAAATTATAAGCTAGCATTCATTAAAATAAAATTTGACATAAAGATCAATATGTCGTGCAGTTCGTGTGCATATTATCTCGTACCATATAGCAAGGCTCGTATGAAATTTTACTCGTAAATCTCACCTACACCCTCTCGAATGCCACATAAATCTTTCCACACCCCGGTAATTCCCCTTCGTTCCCATAGTTTGCCATAACTTTCGCTTATCAACATGTAACCTGCATCACAACTATCCTAATTAACAAAGCCAAATTAAATTCCATGATCCTTTGAAACCCCAAACCTCCTACATCCTTCTCATAACAAATTATGTCCCAACGAATCCAATTAATTTTATGAGCTTCCGCGCTCCCATCCAAAAAAAAAGATTTAAAAAGAGATTTAATTAAAGAAATGATACATGTGGAAGCCTTGAAGAAGGAAAGCAAATAAACCGAAAAAGATGACAATACAAATTCGAGTAAAACAAGACGACCCCATTGAAAGATTTTTATTCTTCCAACCAGATAATCTTTTACGGATGTTGTCCAGGAAAGGGTACCATAAGGACAACCGACTCGAGTTTCCACCACATAAGCTTCTAACAACCATGCCTCCTCTATATTCACACCTACCGACAAACTCTTGTGAAAATTTACCTTCAAACCATAAATGATCTCAGACAGAATCAAATTCGCCTTTATAGCTCTAATATTAACCCCAATTTTCTCGGCCAAAAGGAGTGTATCATCCGCAAATTGAAAGTGGGAAATTCAGAAAATGGAATCCACCCGGACATTATATCCAGAAAGGATATGCACATGAATAGATGCATTTAACATGACGTTGAACCATTATGCTGCAATAAGGAACAAGAACGTTGATAGCGGATCTCCTTGACGCAAACCTCTCCCTAAATGGAACTCATAAGTGGGACTCCTATTAACTAAAACTAAGGTTGTGGTTGATCGTACGCACTCCATGATCCACTTACACCACTTAATCGAAAAACCCATTTTAAACATAACAACTTCCAAGTACTCTCATTCGACTGAGTCATAAGCTTTTTCAAAATCAACCTTAAACATAATAAGCTACTTTTTATTTTTCCTTGCATCTTCTATCACCTCATTTGCAATTGTAATACCCATATAAAATTTGTCTGTCATTTATAAAGGTTGACTAGACTTCTAAAATTACACTGTTAATAAATGTACGTAATCTGTTAGCCATAACTTTTGTCAAAACCTTATACAAACATCCAACAAGAGATATGGGGCGAAAATCAGACAAAATTTGCAGACTAGACACCTTGAGAATCAAAGCTTAAAAATTGCAATTTGAGCCTCGAACCAATTTACTATGAGTATAAAATTCATTCAAAAACCGCATAAATTAACCTTTGAGAATCTCCCAAAAATCTTTAATGAACCCAAAGTTGATGCCATCTGAAATATATTCTTTTGGTAAACAAAAGTTTAGGTGAACTGAGTTCGAAAACTGATTAAAGTCAGGTCAAATTTAAGTTTCAAAAGGAGCCGACATAGTTACCGACATCTGTATTATCCATCAACGAAAAAATTCTTACTTTAACAACGGTAGTTTAATTCACGTATTTGTAGAATATGAGTTAACTTGTTACTTTAACCACCTTAAAATAATTAATATGAACAGGAAAGCAAGCAAATAATAAATTTGGAGAGGGAAAAGTATATACATTTTTAAAATGGTGATATAAATTTTTCGTCCCTAAAAATATAAAGAATTTTGATTTCAATCCCTTGGGTCCGTTTGGTTCGAGAGTTTTGGAGGGGAGGGGAGGGGAGGGGAGGGGAGGGGAGATTTTTAATTTGAAGTGTTTGATTCAATTTTTAGAAGGGGAGGGGAGGGGAGCAAATTTTATTGCACTACCAAAATTATCCTTATATTAATTTAAAATCTCAATATTATCCTTGTAACAACATTTATTATTATTAGGTTATATTATTTTGAAACAACTTTTACTATTATTAGGTTATATGTTATATTATCTTGTAACAACTTTTATTCCATATTATTAACAATTTTTCTTGTAACAACTTTTTATTACTACTCGTAATTGTAACAACCCTATTACTAATCTATTATTCCATCGTCTACATTGTGTTGTTATCGATTACATCGTTATTGTTTCGTTACTTTATTATCCTTATTTAATTAAGTTTAAGGGTAAAACGGTAAAATAATTTTAAAATCCCTCCCCTCCCCTTGTGAACCAAACACACTTTTAATTAAAATATCTCCCCTCCCCTCCCCTCCGTTAAAATTCCTCCCCTCCCCTCCCCTCCCCTCCCCTCCTAATTCTCGAACCAAACGGACCCTTAAAAATAAAACGTGATGTTTCACCGTCGCAAAATTTTATGTTTCCTTTTTTGTCCCTAATCACTACTTTATTTTCATAAAATTGTCCTAGATATGACAATATTATATTCAAGAGTTCAAGTTATCTTCATCTATTATATCCAACATCTATATGAGCATATTTTGTTCAAGACATATCAAAATTTATGGGTTAAATATATTTTTGATCCCTATAAAATTGAGAACTTCTAAGTTTAGTCCTTACTTAATTTTAATAGTTTTTTTAATCCTTACAGAAAAAACAAAGTTACTTAGAATTTTAGTCCCTGCTAATACAAAGTTTGTTTAATTATCCTTAAACTCTTAAAAATTTTAACGATTTTTTTATACAAGTTTAGAACACTCTGAAAGGTTCATTTACTAAAATCTAGAATTTTTTAACATGAAATAAATTAAGTATGAATTTTTTTAAATGACAAAAGTTTAAGATAAAAGTACTAAAAATATGGACGTAGAAATCAAATTTTTGTGATATTTTTTCGGGGGAACTTTTAATAGCGTTCTCAACATGTATGTAAAAAATTGTTGAAAAACTTAAGAATTTAAGCATAAATTAAACAAATTTGGATTGAGTAAGGACTAATATTGAATGCAATTTTTTTTATAACGACTAATAAAACTATTAAAATTAAGTAAGGACTAAACTTAAAAGATCCCAATTTTATAAGGATCGACAAGATATTTAACCCAAATTTATTCCATTGAAAACTAAAACAAAACAGAAAGTTTTCCGAAAGATGAAAACAACTCATTTTATTGTTATGAACTAAAATCATAGTTTTGTATATTTTTAGGAACGATAAAATATACTCCCTCTGATCACTATTATAAGCAAATTTTGACTTTTTAGGTTCATTCAATAAATGATGTATGTGGTCTATATTATAGACTACATACATCATTTATTAAATCTAAAAAACAGAAATTTGCTTATGATAGTGACCGGAGGGAGTATTTAACTCTTTTTAAAATTATGCAATAAACAGTATAGTGGAAAGGAAAGAACACCGTGCCTTCCTTCCATCCTTTGACTAATTTTCAAACCATTCAAGCACTGACCTTTGACTCACTACTTTTCCTACCTTCTCCTCTCTCTCTCTCTCTCTCTTTCTCTTAATTTGGCTGCTTCCTTCACTACTTTTCTTTCTTCTTATTCACTTTTCATAATTTCCATGCTTGATTAAACCAACCCTCCTCCTAGTCCTCTGTCACTCCTTATATTGTTCATATATACATCACATATTCAGTTGTTGTCACTACTTTTCAATCTCTATCATCTCAAGAACACAAGACATTTTTACATAATCCCTCAACCTCCTTATTCAGGTGGGGATACTTATATTTTTCTTATGTCAACTTTTATATTTTTCTTCTTATAGTGGGATCACCCACTTCACTACTTTTCAAATCCTTTCTATTCACACAATATTACCAAGTATCTTGAATTTTTCAATACCAAAATTATTTATGCGCTAGCAATATATATATACTAGTCCTAATTACTTTGTCTCTTAATTTTCTTCTTTCCAAATATGGTTTTTGTCAAAGAGTTATTGCAAGCATATATAGTAATAAATTAAATCAAATGAATGATAGAATTCATATATACACACAATTTCTATGGTCTTACAATGCAAAATCAATATTAGCATAAAGTTGCACCTATAACCACATATATGGAAGGTGTCTTTTCCCTTCCTGTAGCCGTCAGAACTGAATTTATCCGTTCTCTAATGCAATCTCTTGGATGCTCTCACATTTGTCTTTGGTCATATGATACCATATTATCAAAGTATATATTTATTATGCATACACCTACCTACCTACATTATTATATTCTAAACTATACAATTTGTATATATTTGAACCATAGTAGTTGTTGATTGTGCTTATACAACTTGGTTTTTTTTTTTTGGAATAGTCGTTTGTCCTTCTTGGATGGTTTCTACAATGTGATAAACGATCAATTACCAAGTTCTTCTTTAGGGAGTGTAGCACAACAGCTTTTTAATCAATACAGGATTTTATCATTTGATGTCAATGATGAGTAAGTATATCTATTTTATAAAGTTTTTTGTAATTAAATTGGTATGCTTCTTTGCATGTTATCATAAATTCTTTTTTTTTTTTTTGCCGGATTCACGAGAGATCACTTTGTTGCAAGATTCGCTCTTCAACCTTGTGGTTCTCGGTTCGAGACTTGCCATCAGAAACTCTTTTGTTTTCTATCTACCTTAATAAATGTCTTTTTCTAACGATGCGTGACAGAATTTCACACATTTATTTTTCGCCGTTAGATCGTGAGATCTTTACTAGTTTATTTAATTTTTTTTTAGAAATAAATATGATTTGTTTGTTTTGTTTAGCCGTGTTCCTGGACTAGCTTTTAGGAATCAACGTCCCTACTTAGAGCTGCAACAATTGGAACTTCTTACACTGTCATCAACAGAAATACAGACACAATTCTACCAGGTTAGTACTTGTTGTCCTAAGAAAATTATTGCTATACTTGTATATATTAAGGCTATGTTGCTAAGGTAGCATGTTTTTGTTTTTACAGGAAGCAAGGATCAAGGTTTGTTTGTTGTCCAAGAAACTGAAAATTCTCTATATAAATTTGTATTTCTGAACTTATGATAGTGATCTTTTCTTTTCAGACTGTTGTTTTCATGGGGTGCAACAAAGGAGAAATTGAGCTTGGTTTCTTAAATATGTCTCAAGTAAGCAAGTATATAATGTATATTATCACATATAATGTAAATGTTGTCGGTAAATATTGTTTCGTTAAAAATTGGGGAAAAGGAGTCCCGTAAGTACAGTTCAAATGGTAAAAGACTGGATGAACATTTGATATGCGAATTCAAACCCATGATTCTCGCTTCTAATAGTCTTTTTACAACTCCAAGGGAATTTGAACTTTATTCTCTGAGGTTACAAAGTCAAACTCTTACAATTCGACTAAAGTAAAACTTTGATTTAACCACATTTTTCCGGCTGCGCAGGCGGATATTCAAACGGCACTTAGCAGTCTATTTCCTGAAGATTTTTCAAGACAGACACAACAAATTAATCAAAATCCACCTTCATCATCTTCATCTTCAATGAGATCACTATCAACAGCAGGTAGTCCTACTCCTGAATACTCATCTCTCATATTCAACATAAATCCACCTGGAACTTCTCCACCTCAATTTTCACCTGATCCTAACCAACTTGGAGGAGTAAATATTCCACCAATGAGGCCTGTTTCAAACACATTACTACCTCTTCAACTTCAACAATTGCCTCAAATCACACCAACACAATTATTCCCTACAACACAAATTGAGAATGATGTAATAATGAGAGCAATCCAAAATGTTCTATCTACACCCCCTTCTCATCAACATCAACCTCAGCAAAATTATGTGGCACATCCAGAAGCTAGTGCATTTGGAAGGTATAGACATGATAAAAGTCCTAATATAGGGTCAAATTTTAGAAGACAAAGTTTGATGAAGAGATCATTTGCATTCTTTAGAAGCTTGAATTTGATGAGAATGAGAGATCGAAATCAAGCGGCGCGCCCCTCGAGTAATCAACTTCATCATATGATATCAGAGCGACGAAGACGAGAGAAGCTTAATGAGAATTTTCAAGCACTTAGAGCATTACTTCCTCAAGGAACAAAGGTACGTACTAAATTGATAATCCCATCATGTTGTTTTATAATCAATGCATAATTATGTACCATAAGGAACAATGTTTTTGAAAAAAGAGCAATGATCACTAGCCGTCAAGATTTTTAATGTCTCTGCAAACGCAATCGCATCAATCCAATTTTTTCTTGCAAACGATTATATATAATAGCAAACATTATGTTGATCCGAGTGGAACTAGACTCAGATCGCTTAAGTAAGATCTCAGGTTCCAATGTTGTAAATAAAAAAATAAAATACGCGGTTGAGAAGAGAGACCACCTATTTTGTAGAGTATAGATTAATTATTAACAAAGTCGATAGTTCTCACAATAACATAGTTACATAAAACAAACAAAAATTACGCTCAACCGACAAAAAACATGAATGTTAGTAGTAGTTTTTTTGTATGTTAATTATTTCAAATTAATGTCTAAATATTGAACATGTTTAACTTGATCAGAAAGACAAAGCTTCCATACTGATAACAGCTAAGGAGACATTGAGATCTTTGATGGCTGAAATTGACAAACTAAGCAAAAGAAATCAAGAATTGATGTCACAACAATTGGCAGCAGCAAATAAAGAATCTACAACAACTGAAGAAATTATCAAATTCTCATCAAATGAAAGATTAACCGTTCGAGTTTTGCATGTAACGGGGTCGAGTTCATCAGAAGATGAATCAATGGTAGTGGACTTGCAAGTGAACGTGATGGGACAAATTTCTCAAGTTGATGTATTGATTCGATTATTGGAATTCTTAAATCATGATCAACATGTCAACTTGGTTTCAATGGATGCAACAAATACAAATCATGCACCAGGGAATGATTTACTTCATCAAATAACCTTCAGGCTAAGGATTACTCAGGTATGTTATATGCATGCATAAATAAATATTTACAAACAATTAATTCGTGAAATAATTAAGGGACAGATTCAATAACATTTGATATTATTTAGAGTTTTATGTTTTTTATACACTTACAATATTTAACAAAATACAAAGTTTATATGTGTGACTATAAAATAGTTATGATTAAAATCAAATAGTTTTTATAGTGAGTTATAAGTGTAAAAAGTATTTACATTGCCTTCATGTATAAATTAAATTTTAATATTTATGGCTTTTCAATGCAACAATTTTTAAATATTTTAGAGATATATTTATTTAATTTTTTCCCATTTATAATTTTTATAGTTTTTTTTTTTTGGTAAGCAAAATGCTAGGATGATTATACGTTCTAAACCAGTGTCATTCTAAAAACCGTTCAAAACTCTAACAACGACAATAATATCACTCACGACAATAAGCTTGTGACATTATCCTTTCTCACACTTGAGATGGTGACTCAAAACTTAACGAATACATATATTTTTGTTTTTGAGTAAAAAAAGTTTTTTTTTTGTCAAATCAACGCCGATCATATCATTATTCTAGATATAAGATCAATGATGTCTCTAAACTTTTAGTTAAAGGTAACTATGTCGATCATCGACCGTCAAAATTTAAACAACTGTTGATTAAGTATTTATCCACGATAAACCATAAATACTTTCCCACCCTAGCAATTGCCTTATTTACATAAGTCGGTAATATTTTCAAATTTTTCAAAAATGGTGGCTGCTTGCTAAGTCTATAGTTTGATCTGCACTATGATAATATAATAATTGATAACTCAGACAATTAGGTTTTGAAAATAGTGGCGGCTGCATAAACTTTATCACAGGATCCTAGAACCCCATTATTATGTCGATGAAAATTAATTTTTTTAGTATACAACTTCAAATATATGGTTAAAAGGAAGGAGCTTAGCAAGTGCAATTGTGTGTGCTTGAAATATACTGATTAGGTCGATTGGTGTGCTGAATTTGTCACCATCCAAAGATTACACAAGTCATATATTCAATTGATAAAGTGAATTCTATTTTGGCAGCCACCGAAAACAAGTCAGCATAGATAAATTATGTCCATAAATTCTATTATTAAAAGTTGCCTCAATCGTTAAGAAAGAGTAGTAAACTTGTGGTAGAGCTTGTTGAGTTAGTTTATAATAATAATTTAGACAAATGAATAAACGTCACTTTTCTTTTTACTCTTGAATAACGTCACATTTTTTTTTAGTCTGTCAAATGTCAATTTGGTTATATAAATCAATATTCAGCACCACCAAACGACCTACTATATAACAAATAATCCATATATATTGTTTTCGAGAAATACTTATTTTACAACAAAAATATATATATTTTTATATTTAATTTATATTAATTTTTTTAGAGGATTTAATTTATATTCATTGTGAGTGTATGATTTTTTTTTTTTTGAAAGAATGAATATTTTTAACATGTAAGCATATCTCATTTTTTTAAGGAATGTAAGCATGTCTCATTGCAATGTCGGTTTATTACATTTATTTTTTGAACTATTTTTTACAAACATCTACTAGTGAAATGTGCTTAAATAATGTAAATATTTTTAAACATTAACCAATTTTTATACATAAACCAATTGAACTCTTTCAAAAATGTTATATGATTGATATACATTGCGTAAATCGTGAGCAATTTCCTTTGTCATCATCATTGATCAACGTCACATTTTACTTTTGAAAATTACCTTATAATACATACCACAAAATCTTCATTAGGTGAGGAAAAAAGATGGAAACTAATTTTATGGAAGAATATTAACCAGTTTTGGTGGTTTATGCAGATAAGTGAATGGGACGAGGAAGCCTTCCAGGAAGCAGTGAGAAGAGTGGTTGCTGACTTGATACAGTCCCATGTGGACCAAAATATATGACTCACGTGATCACTTCTTATTATCTTTAATTAATTAATTAATTAATTAATTAATTAATTAATTATTATGTGGTGGTAGCAAATCATTGATGTTATCTGTAAGCCAATTATTCTTTAAAAAAAAAATGTGTAAGCCAATTATTAAATTAGATTCACTACTTATATTAACGAAATTAGCTTCACTACCCCCACCAGATTCTATATTTACGTTTGTTTCATAAAATTTGATTTATTAGAGGGGCATAATTATATTTTTTTTGTAAGTTAGTCTATAATATTTTTTTATCTGTGTTCGTTTTAGATTTATTTTATTTTTTGTCTCACGGAATGCTAAATATTAAATAAATTAATTTTTTAATTATTTTTAAGGGAAGTCAACACATTTTTATGGTGATGGTTATTTGTCAGAACTTTATTTTATTTTATTAAATAAGAGTAGAGATTAAATTACACTAATTTAATATTTGTAAACCCTAAAAAAAAACTAATTTAACATTTCGAGGCTATGGATACTCGATTGAATGATGCATTGATGCTGGCCTACTAGGAAATACCAACCAGGCCGTAACACAGGCTCAATAGGAGAAGGTTCCAACTTGGCATAATTAAGGAAATGAATGGTATTTTCTAGCTCATGGAACGTAGGGTTTTTTTTACCTTAGTAGTAAAGTTTGATTGCATTATTTACCAATCTAGCATAGTTGAGAGGTAGTAACTAGTAAGTCATACATACCATGAACAACATAATTTTTTTACAGGAAAATCGTGTTTGGAGATATCTACTTCTATAAAAAATATTAAGAGTTTCGCATCGAATGAGATAAAAGTTGAACATGAGTTTATAAGTAGAGGAAGTTCTAACCTTACAAATCAATTTTGTAAGATTACGTTAGGTTGAAATTGAGTTTATAAGAAGAGGAAGTTCTAAACTATTAAGAGTTTCACATTGAATGATATCATAAAGGTTGATTGCTTATAAGTAGAGAAAGACAAAATGAAATTGGTTTATCTTTCATTCTCTTATAGATATGAGAGACAATAAACTACAGTTGCTTACAATGATCTAAAGTAATTCTCCACCTCTCTCTAACTCTCATTCTTTGATTGGATGAAACCCACATATGTCTCACACTTTAGAAATAGATTCCACATAAAGTGGTGAGACCAAGGCGTTTCATTCCATAAAAGAGTGAATGTTAGTGAGAGTCTTAAAAAAAGAGTGTTCTTATAATTGTCTCAAAAGTTTCAATGTCCATCATAGATGTCGGTAATTAATTTAGCATCAAAAGTAATAGTCACAAAATAATAAAATCAGCCACAAGATGAAGATCCATACATCGTCTTTGTTGCAATTGAAGAGAATAGATATCTTTTTTCTTATTTTTAAAATTTTTAAGGTTAAACTTATTAGAAGTCAAATCAATAGATAACTCGCGTTTTAGTGAGGGTAACCACATCTTTATTAATTTCGATTTTTTATTGATGAAACTAATTGTATTCAGTATATTATAGTTAATGACATGATATAAGTTTATCATGCACACAAAGGACGTTTTTAGTGGCAATTGATTGTACAGATGCATCGAGTTTTGTTGGCTTGGAAGAAGGTAGAGAAATAAAATTAAACAAATTGGTATATGTATATGTACTAGTATTTGCCCCGTGCAACGCACAGGCAAAAAGTAGTTAATGTAGTAAATTGAATTATGGGTTCTTAAGAAAATAACAAAGTAAATAAGCTAAATAGTCGCTCATATAAATTAACTTATATAGTTACTCTATAACAATCAATAAATAAAACAACTGTCATAGTCATCTCATGGTTTAGCCTGTGTCCTACAATGTTGTATTTTAATCATGAAATGACCACAAAAAAGTCTCAAAACAATTAAATAGCTTATTTTTCTTAATATACACTATCGAGAGGAAGATTTTGTAAGTCTCTTGTGTAGTGTTTTACATCCTATTATTTTTCTTATACAGGGTCATGAATTTATCCAAAGAAATTTGCATATTTTCTTCAATATTTAGTTAACTCAATCATATAAAATAATTTTGTCTAAGTTTACAAAGATAAATTAAAACAAATGAAGTAAATGTTTACTCAAATTGAGGCCACTCTACTTTTGTTTTCATAATAGTTGTTTCTCTATTATGCCATTTATAGAATAAATCTGAATACATAACAGGAGTTGATCAAAAAAAAATACAAAACAGAAAAATGATAACAAGTTTGATTCAAAAATAGTTTTTAAATAGATTCCGACTAATTTGATAACAAGTTTTTAAAAAATTTGATTACCAAACAAGTTTTCTAATTTTCTATTTTCTAAAACTGTTTTTGAAAATTATGTTACCAAATGGAGTTTCTAATTTTTTTCATTTCTAAAACAGTTTTGAAAAGTCACATTACCAAACGAGTTTTTTCTCTTTCTTTTCTTGAAAACACTTTTCTAAAATTGATTTTTAAAACATATTTTGAAAACTAAAAACAAAAAGTGTTTCAAACAGGCCCAAAAAGTCGGAATCTATTTTTGAATCAATCGCGGTTTTCAATTTTCAAAATTTCATTTATAAATCTGTTTTTAAAAACTATTTTTGAAGAAGAAAATAAAAGAAAAATTGTTTGGCAATCAAATTAACAAAAACTGTTTTCAAGATTGATATTATTACGGATATGCCATTAATTAAAATAGGTAGTTGTCAGTGTTTTTAGTTTTCAAAGGAAAATCAAAACAAGAAAGCAAAACAGCTAAAACCAGTTTCCGGTGTTTTAGTTTTCAAAACTGATTTTTTCAAAATTGTTTCCGAAGTCACATCCATGTAACGCCTGACCTTATATTAAAACTTGACATTTAAACCAAAACATTGGAACACTCTTGTTCTAACAAAAAGAGATTTGTTTTTGGTATTTGAATATTCAAATCATATATTGCATAAAAATGTCTTTTCTAGTAAGTTCATACAAAATTATCTATGCAATTTCACTTCTGCAAGACTTAACATTTTGAATAAATACTCACATAAGTATTATTTAAACGTAAAGTTAAGAACACTCTTGTTCTAACACTTTTTTTAACACTCACTTTGTTTCAATTTGGAGTTCTATCATGTGCATTTCTGCTACCAATATTGAATTTTGTTTGTGTGTTTGCTTATGGTGATTTTGCTTTTCCTTTTTATTTCCGTTTTTTTTGGTGTGTTTATTATGGTTGTTATGCTTAATTGCATTTGCCACATTCAGTTTTTCTTGTTGTTTTTAATATTGAGGTTAGTTACAGGGTTTTCGTTAATTAACAATCATAACAACCATTGGCTCTTCTTCCTTTTTCATCTTCTTCTTTCATGTTCTTCACTCTTATATTTAGCACACTCATGGAGATTGAAAAAGTTTTATCAGCGAGTTTTTAAGATAGATTATTACACGAATGAACATGGAAATTATAAATCCTTTTTCTTTTTTCTTATTTCATTTCACTTTTACTTCACTCATTTTTCTTATTACATGAATGAACATGAAAATTTTAGTTTTTAACAAGATGAGTCCCACATGGATAACATCAACAAAAAAGTGTAGTTATATATAACAAAAGAAATGTGTAATAAATATGGTGGCTTAAAGATTTTGGAAATTTAAGTTGCAAAACTTAATTCCCAAAGTCTACAGCACCTTTTATATTTTACGTAAAAATTACACATTTCAGTTTTAGTTTTAGTTTTAAGTTCATTTGATTAATTAGTAATTTTAAACAAGTCTTTTTTATATAAAAATTTGTAAATAATTTATAATGAAGTCTTTAAATTCAAAATTAATCTTTTGCCATTCAAAAAATAAATTAAAAAAAATCGAGTTTTTCAATTTTATACAAAAAAGAAATTACAAAACTCAATTAGATTTTTTTAAAATTCAATGACTTATTTAGACATTTGAAGTTTATTCTTAGTGAATCTCCCCTCCCTGTACTTTCAAAAACTTCCTAAAAAAATCAACAATCTTTGGCATCGTCGCAAAAACTTTGATGATAAATTTGGCAAGCATATATAATAGTAAGTTATCATCTCCATAGAGAATGTCATTTTCTACTAAGCAATTTATTAATTAAAAACTGTAAATTGGGGGAGTTTGCAAGATTGTTTGATTCTATGAAAAGGGTATGTGAGAGCGTTGGAAACAAGAATGAGTCAATGCTTTATACTCTTACTCAGCTTCTTCAGCATTGAGAAGCTTTTCCCTAAGCTATGTTGTTGATTCTTGTAAGCCATCGCTGTTGATCGTGTGAATTTTTAGTGCATCATCGCCATGGTAATTGAAAGCCATCGCAGTTGATCTTTTTCAAGCAACATTAATTCTTATGATTGCCATTTAACCAAAACCCTGTAACTTGCCTCAATATTACAAACAATGTGAAAAACTAAATGTGGAAAATGCAATTAAAAAGCATATAGAACTAACCAATATTGAAAGAGCATATATATAGAATTATAGATTAGAGATAAATATCTCTGAAATTTAAGAGAGTTGCTTTTCTGACAAAGAATACTTCCAATTGACACATAGAAATGACCTTAATATCCCCAGCGGTTGTTAACTGCCGCTGGAAAACACGCCGGTAGTTAACTACTGTTGAGTGCCAGCGGTTGTTAACAACCGCCGAAGTTGAGTGTAGCGGTTGTTAACTGCCGCTACATGCTTAACATTTTTCCAGGAGCTCATTTCCATCTTCCTTATTTTATGTTTTTCCTAACCAATTTTAACTTTCATTTTCATCTAAAATTTTTATCAAATAACCAATTGAAAAATCTTCTAAAATTTTCATGTAATAATACATAAACATATTCATCCAATATTTAACAGGAACATGGTTAAATTAAAACGCAAGAAATAATATATAACGAACGTACGTATATGTCATAAAAATAGGAAAATGTACGGAACATGTCATAATAATACATCATGATCATCATACTCAAAAAATACATAAAAAAATCCTAATACTAATCAGCCCTGCCTAGCCTGCCTCTGCTGCCCCCTGCGCCGCCTGGAAATCTGATAAGTAAGGACAGGCTCAGTAGCACTAACTATCCGCAAGACCTCCTGGAAATCTGATATGTGCGCCACATCCCGGACGATCGTCAGTGTGTCAGGCATCTCCCTGGCATGCTCCTCCACAATCAGCTGCTCCACATTCGCCGGCCTAGGAGGGGATCCCTCATCAGGTGGGAGAATGCGAGGGTGAGAGACTGTGGTGTAACACCCCATTTTCCCAACATAAAAATTTCATCATAAATCAGAGTATTTTAAAATCATAACAGAGTGTCACATACTTCTTGAAAAATCATAAAATGGATAATAATAATTATCTCTCAATCTCAACATCAAATTCTAAAACCATGCGGCGGAAAATAATTCAACATACTAAGTCTTGGCACGCAGGCCTTAACAAAAATCTCATAAAATAGTTCAATACTCAATCATAAAAGGGTTCATAAAAGACACGTAAGGAATAGATATGAAAGCAAGTCCCATCCCGTTACGTATCAGAGCACCTAAACACAAAGTGAGGAGTCCACTCACGAACACTTCTAGTCTTTATTACCTGCAAGTTACCCATACGAAGGGCAACATTTTCAAGCAGAAGGGGTGAGATTTCACAGTCAATAAATTAAGCATGTAATTCATTAAAATGCATTTAGCAACATAAAACATTATTAACATATCAAACATTTATCATTTAGCATATTATCATTTCATTATCAAATACCATCATCATATATCATCATCATTAAATATCATGTTCAACTTAACACTTGACTCGACAACACGACTCAACTTGACAATGCAACTCTTATCAACTTAACAACTTAACAACTTTAAACCATCGTGAAACTTCTTGATATGCAAATGCATGTGGTACCAATCAGCAACGTAAATGAGCGTAATTAGGCTCTCGACATGTGAGCACAAAGGCTATCGGGCCTAAAGCCCCCAACTTTAATGAGCACAAAGGCTGCCGGGCCTAAAGCCCCCAACTTTAATGAGCAAAAAGGCTGCCGGGCCTAAAGCCCCCAACTTGAATGAGCACAAAGGCTGCCGGGCCTCAAGCCCCCATCTTTAATGAGTATGCAATGGACTCAACTCCTACAACTTAGACATCTTGAACTTCTTAAACAACTTATATGATTCCAATAATTTGGACGACTTCTTACGACTTCACAACTTAGACCGACACTTACAACTTTATGACATTAATGGTCAACAACAGCAACATGCAACAAGTGCAGCATATAACAACTCTTATATAACACATCGTCATTTAATAACATCGCTATATAATCATCTTCAATTATGTTACATCCTTAAAATAACACATCAAATAATTCATTCAACACGCATCATGAATAATTCATCTTTACTCATCAATTAATGTCTAATCAATTCAATTCATCATCTAAAACATAGTATTTAAAACACAGAAATAATTTTCAATATAAATATCAAACCTGTAAGAAAAATTACTATGAAATTATAATATATTCTTTCAGCCAAAATAGTAGCAATTATTCGGTGCTCATATATATGTGTATAATCCTTTAGAAGTATATACCCAATTTATAACCTAAGACGCAATTTAGCAACCAGGCATAACAAAAATACTAGTGTAGCAACAATTCAGAAATAAAACACTAAAGAAATAGATGCATGATTAATGTATTAGCTTCATTAGCCTTTTAAGTAATATATTTCTTTCTAAAGGTATTAGCATCAGACTACTGTTAGTTAAAATTAATGAAAGGTGAAACTAGAAATCACAACGTAAGTATCCAATTAGAGATCATAAAAGCATTGGTTTTCGGGCAACTTTTGAATCGTATTCAAAATTATTAGATAGCCGAACTTAATTTATCAAAACAAGGATTCAATAATATTCCTATGCAGCATCTCTCCCAAATTTTAAATCTAAAACAACTTATATATTTACGACTGATATTTTTGGCTTCTTCATTTTTCATCACCTAATCATCAATTCTCACTCAAACCCTAATTCTTATAATCTTACAAAACTCATCCTAAAACACGTTAGATGCAATCTAATGATCTACAGACTTAATATTAGTGAAAGATAGTCTCACCTTAACCTCGATTGAAGCTTTCACAAAACATAACAAACTCAATAGCAGCCACAAATCCAAGCATTTAACTGGTTCACCTCTTCTTTTGCCGACGTAGTAAACGAAAACCATAACAGCCGAAATAAATAGGTGGTTGTATCCCTTGATTGATCGGTTTCCTTAGAACTAAAGGAAAATAGAGCCGACTTAATTTGTGACATATGTGAAGCTATGTGAACGTTATATGTACAAAGCTAGTGTGCGGCATGTTCCCCAATGTACTCATGATCAATGGATCCACCTATAAGTTTATGGAATGATGGATTTTGATAATAATAGTGATGTAAGGTGAATCATCAGAGTGGAAAACCATGAGGCTGCCGCAATACATATACAAGGGTTTTTGATTCTTATGTTACATGACTAGCATATGTATCTATATACCTAATACTAGCGGCAAGGTAGTTTAAGCCCTCCTTAACTCCCGTGTTCCTCATCAATCTATTTTATTAATATATATAATATAAAATAATAATATATATTACATTATATATATTATAATAAATCACATAATATACTACTAAAATGCAATAAATCATTCAAATATTAAATATTAAAAAGTAGGCGTTACAACTCTCCCCCACTTAGAATATTTACGTCCTCGTAAATGTACCTTGTTCAAACAACTCTGGGTAAGATTCTCGCATCTTACACTCCAATTCTCACGTCAAACTTTCACCAGCTGCTCCTTCCCAAACGACCTTCAATTCTCACTGGTAAGATCTCAACCGTAAGGTCATCCCTAACTCGCACATCATCTCTTTGGATCACGGAACATACTTCCTAAGTTGCGACACATGAAAAACATCATGCAAATTTGAAAGATGCGGTGGTAAACCCACTCGGTAAGCCACCATTCCAACACTTTCTGATATCTGATACGGATCAATAAACTTCGGAGTCAACTTCTTTGACTTCAATGCACGCCCAACACCTGTCACCGGAGTGAATCTCAAAAACATATGGTCCCCTTCTTGAAACTGAAGATCCTTCCTGCGCTTATCATGATAACTCTCCTGTCTATCTTGCGACTCTTTCATCTTTTCTCTAATTAATTTCCGCCAACTGAGCTACAGGAAAACTAATATTAATCAGAATGAAGTGTGCCGACTTCGTCAATCTATCAACAATCACCCAAATAGCGTCATTCCCTTTAGGACTATTCGGCAAACTCGTCACAAAAGCCATGGATATACTATCCCATTTCCATTCTGGTACATCTAACGGTGTCATCAACCCAATAGGTTTCTGATGCTCCACCTTCGACTTCTGACAAATCAACAAGAGTACACAAATTGTGCTACATCACGTTTCAATCCAGACCACCAAAACAACTTCTTTAAGTCATGATACATCTTTGTAGCTCCCGGATGAATACTCAAGCTACTTCTATGACTCTCTTCAAGAATCATCTTCTTCATCTCATCATTGTCTGGAATACAAATTCTCCCTCGAAACCTCAACACACCTTGATCATAGACCTTAAAGTCACTATCTTCAGCTTGATTACTGGCAACCAACAAGTCCACAAACTTAACATCAACTTTATGCGCATCTTTAATACTTTTCAAGAAATCATTATCAATTTTCAGCATTCCTAGCTTAACACTCCGAGACGACATTTCACAAACTAAGCTCAAATCTCTAAACTGTTCAAGCAATTCAAACTCTTTAACCGTCATGGCAGACATATGTAAAGTCTTCCTACTTAAGGCATCTGCAACAACATTAGCTTTACCCGGATGATAATTCAAACCAAAATCATAATCTTTCAACAATTCGAGCCACCTTCGCTGTCTCATATTTAATTCTTTCTGATCAAACAAATACTTCAAGCTCTTGTGATCACTAAACACCTCGAATCTCGAACCATACAAGTAATGTCTCCAAATCTTAAGCACAAATACAACTGCGGCTAATTCAAGATCATGAGTAGGATAATCCCGTTCATGAATTCTCAACTGTCTTAATGCATAAGCAACCACTTTACCATCTTGCATAAGTACACCGCCTAAGCCCAACATGGACGCATCACAATACACCACAAAAGGTTCATCAGGTTTCGGCAAAATCAAAATCAGAGCCGTCATCAAACGCTTCTTCAATTCATTAAAATTGTCCTCACAATGAACATCCCACACAAAGGTTTTACCTTTACACGTCAACTGCGTTAACGAAAGTGCTAACTTAGAAAATCCTTCTATAAATCTTCGGTAGTAACCTGCCAAACCCAAAAAGCTTCTAATCTCTGTAACTGACTTAGGAGTCTCCCATTGTGATACTGCTTCAACTTTAGACGGATCGACTGCAATACCACTACCAGAAATAACATGGCCAAGAAAACTTACTTCCTTCAACCAGAATTCACACTTAGACAATTTAGCATACAGCTTCTTCTCTTTCAGCACTTGCAAGACAATCTTCAAATGCTCAGCGTGTTCTTCTTCTGTCTTAGAGTAAATCAAAATATCATCGATGAACACAACCACGAAGCGATACAAAAATGCATGAAAAATGTGATTCATGTACTCCATAAACACGCCAGGCGCATTACTAACACCAAAAGGCATCACCTTATATTCATAATGTCCATATCGCGTCCTAAAAGCCGTCTTCTACATATCTTCATCTTTTACTTTAATCTGGTGATAACCCGACCTCAAGTCAATCTTGCTGAACACACGTGCACCCACTAGCTGATCCATCAAGTCATCAATTCTTGGAAGTGGATACCTATTCTTTATAGTTACCTTGTTCAACTGTCGATAGTCAATACACAACCTCACACTACCATCCTTCTTCTTAACCAACAATACCGGCGCTCCCCAAGGTAAAACGCTCGGTCTTTTAAACTTCTTATCAAGTAAATCTTCCAATTGTTTCTTCAATTCCGCCAACTCAGAAGCTGACATGCGATAAGGTGTCATAGACACAGACTTCGTTCCTGGAATAAGATCAATAGAAAATTCGACCTCCCTCTCTGGCGGCAGACACTTCCTGATGTGCCGGTAAGATCAAACAACAATATCTTCAGGAAAACTTCGGGAAATCCTCACACAATTTGCAACTTATCACTCACTGCTTGATTCTCAATAGATAGTGACGCCATCAACGAAAACATCAAAATTCCATCACGTGCTAACTGCTTCAGCTGCTTAGTAGACAAAACTCTGCTCCACTTTCTTCTTCGGTAGAAGAGAAATACACCGACTTACTAAAACAATTAATGTGAACATGGTTGTACTCCAACCAGTTCATACTAAGGGTTAAACAACAAACAACAAACAGGACAACTCAATGACGATATCTCAACCGTCAACGACACTACTCGACTCATCTATTTGGCCGGATGGACCGACCTGCTCTGATACCAATTGTAACACCCCATTTTCCCAACATAAAAATTTCATCATAAATCAGAGTATTTTAAAATCATAACAAAGTGTCACATACTTCTTGAAAAATCATAAAATGGATAATAATAATTATCTCTCAATCTCAACATCAAATTCTAAAACCATGCGGCGGAAAATAATTCAACATACTAAGTCTTGGCACGCAGGCCTTAACAAAAATCTCATAAAATAGTTCAATACTCAATCATAAAAGGGTTCATAAAAGACACGTAAGGAATAGATATGAAAGCAAGTCCCATCCCGTTACGTATCAGAGCACCTAAACACAAAGTGAGGAGTCCACTCACGAACACTTCTAGTCTTTATTACCTGCAAGTTACCCATACGAAGGGCAACATTTTCAAGCAGAAGGGGTGAGATTTCACAGTCAATAAATTAAGCATGTAATTCATTAAAATGCATTTAGCAACATAAAACATTATTAACATATCAAACATTTATCATTTAGCATATTATCATTTCATAATCAAATACCATCATCATATATCATCATCATTAAATATCATGTTCAACTTAACACTTGACTCGACAACACGACTCACACTACAAAAAACGCGCCAAATTACGGCGGTTATTTAAGGGAGGTTATAAAAAACCCCCGCAAATTAGTAAAAAAGGGAATTTGAGACTTCATGCGGCACTTATTCTATGGCAGTTTAATAACCCCCACAAATTGAAGCCCCTTTTTCCAATTTCACTCTCCCGCGACCTTTTATTTTACATGCGCGCTCCTGAATTTTTAATATTTCATTATTTTTTTCTTTTCCCTCTTTTTTTTTCATCTAAACTTTATAGGGTTACATAAAACAAACTCAGACTTACAGTAGCTTTCACGATTCTCTCTCACACTCGTCGCTCTCTCACACTCGTCGCTCTCTCACACGAAGAACTCACGCTTCTCTCTCACACGAAGAACTCACACCCTTCTGCTTATCTCTATTCAAAGGTATTTTCTCCCTTTTCAATTCTCATGCCTTGTAATTTTGGGGATTAGGGTTTCATTGTTGGTTCTGATTTTGAGCCATTTGCTGATTGTAATTTTAGGAATTTGGGTTGTAATTTTAGGGATTTGGGTTGTAATTAGGGTTTCATTGTTGGTTCTCATGAAAAATAACGAGAATGCATAATTTGTAGTCAGATGTTTAATATCTAATTCATCCACATAAAAATTTACTCTTTTATAGACAAACTTTGAATACGTTCAAGAATCTCAAAGGTTTTTGCAGAAATGGTTTTGTACGAAGCTTGGGTTAATTTTGATTGTTCACGATCCTTAAAGAACAATATACACAATTGACTCAATTTGTAGAAACTTGCGTTATGGTATTTGGTTTTTCATGCATGTTTGTTAGCCAACCTGGTTATCAAAGCCCGCCATTGTATAAAACTAAGTTGGCTGGTCATTGTGAATTGATTCTGTTTCCATATTCTCAATTTTCTTTCTTTTACAGCTGGTAGTACCTGCTTGTCTCATATTGTTCCTCTGTTTTCCTCTGTTTCTATCTGTTTTTGAGTTAACTTAACTGTGTTATAGATTTGCTTGTTTATGAGTTGGATTATAAGTGTTAATTTCAGTGTTATACATACAAATTATTAGTGTCAAAGTTGAAGCTTTCACTCTTTTTACACTGCCGGCTAAGCCTGCTAATTGAGATTATTATAAATCAATAAATTAGAGAATATATTTTCTTTTTAATTATGACTTGTTGACTCCTAGACTCTTGTTGAATATTGAAGTAGCAAACTCGATATTACATAAAAAATACGAGATTCCTTTGATTGTTTAGCCTTTGATTATGGTGTGAAAGACTAATTTAGTTTCTGGAAAAATACGGTGTGAAAGACTGTATGGAAGATATGGTGTAAAAAAAATAAAATCAAAATCCATGATAAAATATCTTGATTGTGATAGACTTATAACATGAATAGTAGATGAGTAGTGAGGTTGATAGTAAACTTCGAGAATTGGTGAATATTTGTATCATGTTCCTGATATAGAAGGAAGATAAAAACTATTTGTGTCTTCCTGTTTCTGATATAGTAGATGAGTACTATTTTTGATTTGATGTATGAGAGTTAAGTTATTTCACTATTTTTTATATAGCAGAATTTTTTATGTGTCAAATAACACTGCAGAATTTTTGTTAACGGGGAATTTTGTGTACCAAACACCACTCTGCAGAATTTTTGTTAATGCATAATCTTTCTTGGTATCAAGGGTTTGAGCATTGAAAATAATGCACTTCTGTTGTCATGTATAATAACAACGAAGAAAATTACACTCGAATTGCTTAACATAAATGAAGAGTTTGCTCTCAATTACATATAACCAATAATAGGTATATAACTTAAGTCATTGAACCGATCCAAAAATGTATTTGGTGTGCATTGGATATATGGAAATATCATGATTAAAACAAGTCCAAAATTCCGGGATAAGTTCTATGCTATTAACCACCGACACTTTTGGATTAGATGTGTCCCGGTGTCAAATATGCGTCGATGTTTGATACCGACATGACACTAACACATATGATTACACAAAATTATGTCATTTTCTTAAAGTATTATCGGTGTCGGCGTGTCGGTGTTTGTGTCGTGTCCAATATCCGTGTTTGTGCCCATGTGTCGGTGTTTAAATACAGTTTTTTATTTTGCCATAATATAGTTCATTTTGTATTTCACCTATATGTTTTCTCATTTTTATGAATATGCAGACATGGCAAAGAGAAAGCGTTTCACAATTCCAACAGAATCAACATCTCAAGCTCCAACTTCAGACAACCCTTTACCTCAAGATCCAACTTCAGCAAATTCTTTAACTCAAGCTCCAAGTGTAGCCCATTCATTACCTCAAAATACAACTCCAGCCAACTCCTTAACTCAAGCTCCAAGTTCATCCAATTCTTTACCTCAAGCTCCAATTAACTCTTCACCAATTGAAGGCTCATCATATGCTACAACAAATGTTTCATCACCGGTAGATTCGTCCTCAAAGGATGAAATTCCACAACAATCTCAAAGACCTAGGCAACATGTTGGGCGCGAGTCTCCGTCACATTGGACTGTTGATGCAATAGGTATATGCATTGTATTTTATTAATAATATACCTCTAATGTTAGTTTTCTGTTTTTGTAGTGTTAGACGTACGTTTAGCATGTCATTTTACGGTGAATTTGTGAAGCTAGAATTTTCAGCTTCTAGTAATCGTGCGTCAACACCATCCTACCGTGAAAACGAACGTTCCATTTCTGTTAATTACTGCTGCTCACATTCTGCTATCTTGTAGATGATTTTTTTTCCCACCTCACTGCAATTCCATTATGCAAGGCTGTAGATATATGTTATTGGCTTGTTTTATCTCATTGATCAAAAGTAGGCAACTAAAATATAGACAGGCTCTAGCAATATGTTTTGTAGCAGAATATTGTGCAACGTAGCAGAATATAGACAGGCTCTGAAAATGAGGCAACTGAATGGCCTATATATTTAACAGTTATGGTATGTGCAACGTAGGACTACGAAATTTAAATATTTAACTACACTTTCTTGCCTCTGGAATGCGAATTTAAAAATGTAAACTGCTGAATGATGTTGTGTTGTTCTTGGTGTTCTTGTTTTGTGTGTGTCTGCTGTAACTTTGCTGAAGCTTTTTGTGTTTGTATTTATTGCAAAAGACCCACAAGGAGCTACTAAAAGGATAAAACTCCAGATTTGGGATGTCGTTAACTTACCTATTGGAGAACGTGTGATTGTCCCATTTGATGAACAAAATGCTCCATATGGCGAAGCACAAGCCTTGCTTGCAGGATATTGTGGAATTTTAGCAACAAATCACCAATTATTTCCGATTAATTTTGAAAGGTGGAATGGAGAAACGGGCATGCCAAAAGCATACAAGGATAATTGCTTTGCGACAGACTTAAAGGTATTATTATACATTTATAGATTTTCATTTATATATTAATTTAAAATAATCATTCAAATGCTTAAAATGTGATTGTTGTATCTTTTTTGAAGCCTCGATTCCAATTTATGACCACTGAAGACCTAGCAAAGAGATATTGCAATCTTAACATTTCAAAGAAGTGGGCTGCGCATAGACAAACTATGTGGAAAGAAATATATAATCGATCCAAAACCAGGGCTGAACTTATAAGCAGCGTTCCTGATGGTGTAGACCGAATTCAATGGGCTCATTTTGTGAACTATCGTTTGAAACCAGAAACACAGGTAAAATTGGATCAGTTTGACACATTTATTGCTGTTAATTATATGATCAATAAATGTATTTGTATTTGTTTTTTAATAGGCACGTTGTAAAAAAAATGAAGAAAATCGACGGAAGCAAGTGATTCCTCATAGGGGTGGTTCTAAAGCTCTTTCGAGAAAAAGACATGAGATGGTAGTTTTAGTAATTAACTTCATATGTTTTGCTATTTAATACAATTTACTATTTATTCTAACATCTTTCTATTCCAGTTCTTGGAAATGGGACGACAACCAAATCGTGGAGAAATATACCTTGAAACCCATCCACCAGATAAAGAGTCATCTGCAAATGATGCAACAATGGCTACAATTGTAAGTTAAATTGGAATAAACTATTGGTTTATGCATGGTTGTATATCTGGTTTATGCATGTTTTTGACTTGGTAATCACTTGCATACTAACAGGAACAAATTCAAACGAGTTTGACTCAAAGTAGTGTTGATGAATCTGAAATTTCTCCGGATGATGTTATCGGAAGAGTGTTTGGGCCTGAGCACTCTCGAAGAGTGCGGTCCATGGGTATGGGAGCAGTTCCTTCTAATACATTTAGAAATAAAGGAGTTCGACTTTCAAAATTGAGTAATATTTCAGCTGCTGCTTCTACATCATCTGATACCGATTGGAAAGCAAAGTTTACAAGCTTGGAATCAGCATTTAAAGCTTACATTATAATGAAAGAAGGAAGGATTCCTGATGAAGTAGCTAGCTTCTTTGGTCCAAATGTAAGTTCTGTTATGATCCTTCTTTTTTCCTTTCTTTGACTAAATAATACATCATGTGAACTGATTGAAGGATTCCTGATGAAGTAGCTAGCTTCTTTTAGATGATTGTTTAATTGTAATGGTATAAATGGAACTGATTGTTGTATTGTACAATGATGTGTTGAAGAAACTCTTGTTATTTGATTTTTTAATTTATGATAATTCTAGAGAAGAGAGTTAATAAGTTCCTGTCGAAAATGATAGTTGAAAATAGCATTTTAAGTTTAAATAAATCATTAAAGTTTTACTTGTTATGAAGTTCTGATGCAATTGTAGGCCAATAACGATTGTTATGCTAGCTTAGTGTTTTTCTTAGTTTGGTTTAGAGCACGATCAGTTTAGTGTGGTGTTTTAATTTTTTTCGGTAATTTTGTGGAAGCTTCGTCAAATATTTTAACTAACGAAGTGTTTTCTTTTTTAATTTTAGTCGACAGATCTTCCAAGTGAGCCTAATTCGCCTTTGAACGCAAGAGGATCATGTGGTGGAAGCAACATCTGATGTTTTTAGATTATATATAATGGTAGAAGAAGATATACTGACTCTATATTTTGTTATGATGATATATTCCTTTTAGAGGAAGACATTTTATTATATATAATGGTAGAACAAGAGATAATGACTCTATGTTTTGTTATGATGATATATATCCCTTTTAGAGGAAGACATATTGACATATTTTATGCTATTATTAATTATGTTTTGTATTGCCACAATTGATATTAGATTATATATGGGTATTTTAGACTAAAATATTTAAGTTATTGATGATATTTATTTTTGAATTGAGTGTATTGATAAAGTCAAAAAATTAAATCTTACAATACCTTTAAATTGCAATTAAAAACAACTTAGATTAGATCATAAAAGGTATTAGCATCAGACTACTGTTAGTTAAAATTAATGAAAGGTGAAACTAGAAATCACAACGTAAGTATCCAATTAGAGATCATAAAAGCATTGGTTTTCGGGCAACTTTTGAATCGTATTCAAAATTATTAGATAGCCGAACTTAATTTATCAAAACAAGGATTCAATAATATTCCTATGCAGCATCTCTCCCAAATTTTAAATCTAAAACAACTTATATATTTACGACTGATATTTTTGGCTTCTTCATTTTTCATCACCTAATCATCAATTCTCACTCAAACCCTAATTCTTATAATCTTACAAAACTCATCCTAAAACATGTTAGATGCAATCTAATGATCTACAGACTTAATATTAGTGAAAGATAGTCTCACCTTAACCTCGATTGAAGCTTTCACAAAACATAACAAACTCAATAGCAGCCACAAATCCAAGCATTTAACTGGTTCACCTCTTCTTTTGCCGACGTAGTAAACGAAAACCATAACAGCCGAAATAAATAGGTGGTTGTATCCCTTGATTGATCGGTTTCCTTAGAACTAAAGGAAAATAGAGCCGACTTAATTTGTGACATATGTGAAGCTATGTGAACGTTATATGTACAAAGCTAGTGTGCGGCATGTTCCCCAATGTACTCATGATCAATGGATCCACCTATAAGTTTATGGAATGATGGATTTTGATAATAATAGTGATGTAAGGTGAATCATCAGAGTGGAAAACCATGAGGCTGCCGCAATACATATACAAGGGTTTTTGATTCTTATGTTACATGACTAGCATATGTATCTATATACCTAATACTAGCGGCAAGGTAGTTTAAGCCCTCCTTAACTCCCGTGTTCCTCATCAATCTATTTTATTAATATATATAATATAAAATAATAATATATATTACATTATATATATATTATAATAAATCACATAATATACTACTAAAATGCAATAAATCATTTAAATATTAAATATTAAAAAGTAGGCGTTACATGTGGCATACCAAGCCATGTAGCCAGGAACATGATGCCATGGTGTCTGACACCCATCTACCCAAGCACCTACTAACCATGTAGCAGCGTCCATCAACACAGTAGTCAGCATCTGTGTAGGTACCTGAGGGACAGCTGAAGGATGTCTGGGAATGTCCTGCACAAAGGAGAACTGCCTCTTCACCCGCTCAGGCAAATGACGGTACACCCTTTCCTTCCCGCACATGAGCCATCCAGAGTAAGTGCACATCATCTGAAATGGGTGGACGTCTCTACGATCACCATAGGTAGAAAACCTGACGTCATCCACCTCCATGCGATCCATGCGTGATCGGTAATGGTGCACACTCGTATGGCCTTTGGTAGTGAGCCATCTCTCAGCACATGGTGTCCGCGGGTCCCAATCCGGATTACGCCTCCTTGGGTAAGGACCTGGCAAATGCTCCAAAATCCATCCCTGCAACAAAATAAATAATAGTCTAACATTATAAATAATAGTCTAACATTATAAATAATAGTCTAACAAAATAAATAATAGTCTAACAAAATAAATTATTCGAGTTAAATATTCAATAAATCTAAAACATTATAAAATAGTCTAACATGATAATAAAATTTATAAAATAAATTCATAAAGAAATTAAGATAAATATTACCATCAAAAGAGTCGCAGAGCCAGCCATCGTTCTGTTATTCAAGATAACAGAATCATCCAGATAATCATAGAGGTAGGCTAAGGTCATCCCTCCCCACGACCACTTCCCAATCGCCCCCAAGTCCGCCATGCAATCCAGATATATCAAGTTGATGTGTCTGTTCGTTTTGTTAGTGAACAGCGCACAACCGACAAGATATAAAAGGAAACTCCTCACACAGCTCACCCTCCTCCTAGCTCTCTCCTGCATCTCCTCCCTCAACTGTGGACGCTCAAGCCGTCTAGCCTCAGTCAGGTGCTCCTCATAAACCCGCTTCAGTGCGGGATAACTGATATGACCAGGAGATTCATCCCTAACCTGATCTCTGGCATCAGCATCTGACATGCCCAGCAACCTAGTCATCATATCAATCGATCGGTCCCAATCCATCGACTCATGGTGCTCCAACATGCGGCCGTAAATAGGAATGTGCAGAAGATTATGCACATCGTCCAGAGTGATCGTTATCTCCCCCACAGGTAGATGAAAACTACTCGTCTCCGTGTGCCACCTCTCGCACAGAGCACGTATCATCGCATGGGTCACAGTCGAATACCCAACGTGTATCAAACCAAGGAGGCCAGACCCCTCCACAGGCTCCCAAAACCATCTCAAAGCCTCCTCCGGCTTATCAAGCTCCTTCAACCTCTTCCCTGCGTTTATGTACTTATAACCCGCTTGATCATGCCACATCTGAAATTCAAGTTAAATAAGACATTGTCACTATTTTAAATGATTCAAAAACTTATGCTACGTTATATTAATTAATTAAATCACTTACGCTACGTTATATTAATTAATTAAATCACTTACGCTACTTTATATTAATTAAATCACTTACGCTACGTTATATTAATTAATTAAACAACTTACGCTACCTAATTTTAATTAATTAAATCACTTACGCTACGTTATATTAATTAATTAAATCACTTACGCTACGTTATATTAATTAATTAAACAACTTACGCTACGTTATATTATTAAATTAAATCACTTACGCTACCTAATATAATTAATTAAAACATTTAAAGAATAAAAAACAATTTAAACACTTACATTATTGTGGTTCACCCAAAGAGGGTTCGCCACGTGTCTCTCGTAGTCGGACAACAATGCCAAGGTCTGAGGTCCTCCAGAAAAGGGAGCCTCTCCAGCAGGATAGGGCGGTATCCGCCGAACACGACCACCTCGTCGTGGCTGACGCTGACGCTCAGGCTCACCCTCGAGAATAACATTCTGTGCCTCCATATAATCTGCCACTACATCCTCTGGCACCCTCTCATCATCTCCCATCTCCTCATCCTGTGCCTCGGCCTCCGGCGGCGGCTGATAAAACATCCTCTCCTCCTCCATCCGATCATATCCAGCAAAACCCTCATCCGCATACCCAGAATAATCATGCGCTGGTGTCGGATCAACCACATGGGAGGAGGCATCCACATGTGCCTGTGAGCCCTCTCCATGTATCATCGGGTCCCTGCGCCTCCGAGTCTTAGGGACATACGGGTCATCAGCCCTCCTTTCTCTCCGAGCACTAGCAGTACTCGCCTCTTTACCTCTCCGCATCCTATCGTCTCTAATAACCCGCTGCTGCTCATCCGTATCCCTAGCCATATCTGTACAAAACAAATTTTAAAAAACATAATTACGTGGAACAATGGTTCTAATCTAATCTAACTTATGCATTCATCAAACCTAATCTAACGACATTATCACATATGGTTATTCTACATTATGATTATCATTATGCCAAATTTATGGAACAATGGTTCTAACCATTACATTATCACACATTAAACTTAAGCATATGAAAAATTAAACTTAGGCACATTATGTCATTCATCATTACGTCATTCATCAAACTTGCCAAAAAAGCAAAAAAAAACAAACTTATAAACACCATAACATATATACATTACATAATTTAACATTTTTGCAAAAAAAATTACACAAAAAAACAAGATTCTCTCATTTAGGCATTTCATCAAACACCTTAAGTGCTATTCAAAATACTAACACAATTGGTGTCATTTCAACATCAAATTCAACTACATTGTACCTACATTGTCTCTAAGCATCAATTCCAGCATAAACAATCCATCAAAGCAACTAAATCATGCATAATTTGCAATTTTCTAACCTAACCTAAAACTACCTAAAACTAACATTTTGCTCAAAATTATCAAAACTAACACCCTAAACATACTACATTACATGTAAATAAGAAGAAGAGAACTTACTTGTAATCTAATTGAAGAAATTGGGCTCAAATTCGTGCAATTGAAGTTTGGAGAAATTTGGAAGAGAGTTTGATAGTGTTTGTGTTGCTAGAAAATGAAGAAATGAGGGTTCTGGAGTTGATTAATCGCAGAACACAGCGGTTGTTAACAACCGCTGGCACTCAGCGGTAGTTAACAACCGGCGTGTTTACCAGCGGTTGTTAACTACCTCCAGGGGTATTAAGGTCATTTCCATGTGTCAATTGGAAGTATTCGTTGTCAAAAAAGCAACTCTCGAAATTTAATTAAAGCTTGCTGCTCGTGAGCAGGCCCGGCCTTGAGGGAGTGCAAGGTGCTCAATCAAGCCGGGCCTCCATAAGCAATGTGCCTAAAATAAAATTAACTCTAATACCCACCCTCACTTAAATAAAAAATATATGTGTTGCTTCTTTACACGTTTGAGTTTTTTCTAGACTTTAGTTCTCCTATCTGGACATAAATCTCGTACTATCAAACCACCCCCAATTTGTATAATCACTTAAGCAGTCAATTTGAAAACCTATTTCATTGAAAGAATCACAACAATCATTTCTTTTTCACATAAACCATTCATTTTTTCCTTTCCCACAACGGATAAGTGACAAATCCAAACGACGCCGTTAGTAAATTCTACCTCTCTTTCGCTTATTTTTTTTGTATTTCGTTTCATGTTTAGAATCCCTTCCGATTCTCATTTTTTTAATAAAGCTTAGCTACACAAAAAAATTACGTTTTTATTTTATTGGGGGCCTATTTTAAATAGAGAGCCGAGCCTCCTATTTCATAGGGACGGCCATGACCATTTCATATTCCCTTTGCTAATTTTTATCATGTTCTGATCTTCATGCTAATTTCTAGATAAAATGAATTGTTATTCGGAGTTTTATCATGTACATTTCTATTATTCCATCTGAACTGTTGACACCTTTTCCTTATTCATCTTCTTCTATGTTCTTCACGCTTAAGTATAGCTCCACTCATGGAGATTAAAAATGTTTTATCACTGAGTTTTTATTTTTAACATGGAAATTATACATCATTTTTAGTCTTTTTTTTATTTAATTTTACTTTTACTTGACTCGTTTGACCTTGTCTTTCAAATCATGTCAAAGACAAGTCCCATATCGATAAAATTAACATAAAAGTGTAACTATATATATCAAAATAAATGTGTAACCAATAGGCATGTAATGATCTCGAAATTAAATTACAAAATTAAATTTCGTCAATGTTACATGCATTTTTTAAATGATTTTAAATGATACATTTTAAATTTTATATTAAAATTACACGTTTCACTTATAATTTCATTTTCATTTAATTAAAAAAATTGAATAAGTTATTATATATATAAAAAAAGTTTATAATTCTTTCGGAACAAATGATACATTTTAAATTTTATATTAAAATTACACGTTTCACTTATAATTTAATTTAATTAAAAAAATTGAATAAGTTATTATATATATAAAAAAAAGTTTATAATTCTTTCAGAACAAAAAATTTTATAATTCAATTTTAAAATTTGTCAATAATTTATAATTAAGCCATTAAATTAAAAATTAATCTTTAGCCATTTAAAAAATAAAATAAAAATTAATTAAGTTTTTCAATTTTATATAAAAAAAATTACAAAACTCAATTACAATTTTTTAAAATTCAAAACTTATTTAGACATTTGAAATTTATTCTTAGTGAATCTCCCCTCCTTCTATACTCTCAAAAGCTCCAAAAAAAGATCAACAATCTCTGACAACAACGTCCAAAACTTGATGATAAATTTGACAAACATCAAATTATTTCAAGTAATAAAGTAGTAAGTTATCCTCTCAATAGAGATTGTTGTTTTCTACCGGACAATTTACTAAATTTATAATTAAAAACTGCATGATTGTTTGATTGTATGCTTTATATAAGCCATATTATAACCAAGTTAATATTTTTATTCCTTCAAAAAAATTGTTAATATTTTTATATGCGTTAATTTATTATTTCTTCACCATTGCATTGTAATTTATATTTTTTTAATTTTGTTGTGCAGAATCATAATTATTTCATTTTTTAAAATGTCTAACTGTTTTCAACAAAACTTGGAAAATAAATTCGTTTATAAGACACCTTTAAACATTGTTGACCAGAAAAATAGTTTTATTCGTATTTGAATATTTAAATCATATATTGCATAAAAATGTCTTATCCATTAAGTTCATCATATAAATTTATCTAAGCAATTTTACCCATGCAGTTGAATAAATACTTGCATAAGTACTCCCTCCGTTGTTAATTATAAGCAAATTTGACTTTTTAAGTTCAATCAATTAATGATGTATGTGGTCCACAATATGAACACCATACATCATTAATTGAATGAACTTAAAAAGTCAAATTTGCTGATGATTAGCAACGGAGGGAGTATCATTTGTTGAACAATCAAACTCTAAGCACAAGTATATCTCTCAAATGTTGAGAATGATTCTTATTCAATATGAAAGTTAACAAAGGCTAAATAGCTACAAGGAAAGAAATAAACTGCAACCCACGTTTTACAATCCTAGAACGTGGAAGTGGCTAAATAAAAGCAACAACTGTAACTGATGCAAATCAACATCTGTCACTCCTAATAATTAGGATTATTGACTCAGTAAAATAAAGACCAACAAACTCGACTAAAACTACTCCAATAACCAGCAATTAGACCCCACTTACTCAACATTTCCTCCCCTAAACTGAAACTTCTAATACCAATCAGTTTACATCTGTTGTTGGTCGAACTCCAAGTAACCTGCGAAGCCTTTCAAATACTTCTAATTTCAGTGGCTTTGTCATGATATCAGCTATCTGCTCATCAGTTTTGCAGTGCTTCAGCTCCAGCTCACCATCTTTAATTAGATCACGCAAGAAGTGGAACCTCACATCGATGTGTTTGCTTCTTCCGTGCATAACAGGATTTTTGGACAACTTAATTGTGGAACTGTTATCACAAAATATTGTAATGCACTTACAGTGAGAATGACCAATCTGGTTTAGTATTCTTTTCATCCATATGCCTTGACATGCACAGGCAACAGCTGCAATAAACTCTGACTCGGTTGTGGACAATGATACAACATGCTGCTTCCTTGAACTCCAACACACAGCTCCATTAGAAAATAAAAATGCATACCCTGATGTGCTCCTTCTGTCATCTATATCACCTGCGTAATCACTGTCAGTATAGGCCGGCAGCTCATTCTTAACTCCTCTCTTATAGAACACCCCCATCTCTATGGTTCCTTTTAAATAACGAAGCACCCTTTTTGCCGCTAGCATGTGTGCTTCCTTAGGCTTAGCCATATACCTACTTATGAGACATACAACATACATCATATCTGGCCGGGTAGCTGTCAAATACATGAGGCTTCCAACCATTTGCTTAAACAATGTTGCATCCACGTCTGCACCTCCACATTCTTTTGTTAGCTTAGTACCTGGAACAATAGGATTCTTCACCGAATTGCAATTTTTCATTCCAAACCTATCAAGGACTTCTTGAGCATACTTCCTTTGGCACATATGAATCCCTTCAGAACTTTGTTGTATTTCAACACCTAGAAAATATTTCATCTTTCCTAGTTCTGTCATGTCAAACTCTAATTTCATAGAGCTTTTGAACTTCTCACAAATGTCAATATCATTCCCTGTAAATATCAAGTCATCAACATAGAGACTAATAATAAGAATTTTAGCTCCTTCAATCTTGACAAATAGAGTAGGCTCATAGTTGCATCTTTCAAACCCTTCTTTAATAAAGTATCCTTCAATCCTGCTATACCAGGCCTTAGGTGCCTGTTTTAATCCATATAAAGCCTTCTTAAGTTTGTAAACTTTGTCTTCCTTCCCTTCTTGCACATACCCCATCGGTTGTTCAATAAATACAGCTTCGTTTAGTTTACCGTGCAAGAATGCACTCTTTACATCCAACTGAAACACTGTCCATCCCTTTTGTGAAGCCAAAGCCAAGACAACACGAATGGTATCCCATTGTGCCACCGGAGCAAATACTTCATTATAGTCTACACCGTATTTTTGGGCATATCCTTTCACCACCAAGCGTGCTTTGTATTTATCAATCTCCCCGCTTTCATTCAGTTTGGTCTTATATACCCATTTGACACCAAGTTTTTTTGCTCCATGCGGTAAGCTCCCCAACTCCCATGTGTCATTTTTCTCTATGGCTTCAATCTCTAAATTCATCGCATTCTTCCACTTATCACTCTTTGCAGCCTCTTCATAATAAATTGGATCTTGTGACATAAAGAAAGCTAAATCTTTCACATTCTCCTCCTCGGACAATTCTTCTCCAGTAACATAATCTTGCATCCATATTGGTGCACTTCTAATTCTTTCTCTGTTGGAGTGCAGATTATTTACTTCAAGTGAGGTTGATTCATTTCCTTCATTTGAGTCACTTGAGGCTGATGCTTCATCTTCTTGTTCTTCCTCAACATGTTCAATTTCACCAATGTCACTAAATTCATGATTTATATCTCCCGAATCAAACTTTACCTCTTCATTATTCCTCCCCCAATTCCAGCTCTCATTTTCTTCAAATACCACATCTCTGCTTGTCACCACAACCTTAGCAATGGGATCAAAAAGTCTATAAGCCTTAGACTCATTACTTACACCTAGAAGCACACATTTGTAACTTTTGTCGTCCAACTTCAATCTTTTTCTATCTGGTATATGCACATGGCCAATGCACCCAAAAACCCTGAAGTGCTCTACATTAGGCTTGATTCCACTCCAACATTCTTCAGGTGTTTTACCTTTCACAGCTGAAGTAGGGCTCCTATTTAACACATGCACAGTCCATTGAGCAGCTTCTGCCCAAAAAGTCTTCGGCATGTGTTTCTCTGTAAGCAAACATCGGACCATATTCATGATGGTTCGATTCTTCCACTCTGCAACTCCGTTCTGTTGTGGCGTGTACGCTACTGTAAGTTGCCTTTTGATACCATGAGCCCTGCAGAAATCATTAAACTCATGTGAATTGAATTCACCGCCCCGATCAGTTCTTAAGTAACATATACTACTTCCTGTCTCTTTTTCAACAAGGCTCTTAAAATTCTTGAACATTGAAAATGTTTCACCTTTTTCAGCTAGGAAATAAATCCAAATTTTCCTGCTAAAATCATCAATAAAGCTTAAAATGTACCTCTTGTTGCTATTCGACATTGGTGTTATAGGACCACAAATATCAGAGTGTATCAGTTGAAGTCTTTGAGACGCTCTCCATTGGTTGATCTTTGGTATTGCTTCTCGGTGTTGCTTTCCCACATTGCAAATAGTGCACACCTTATTTGCAGCTTTGAGTTGAGGCAAGCCTTTAACAAGTTGTTTAGACTGCAACATTCTAAGACTTTGATTGTTCAGATGCCCATATCGCTTGTGCCAAAGATCAGTGATGTCTTCGGAAGTTGCTTGAAAACAGGTTGGAGACTGTGGTAAAAAGGCGAGTAATGCAAACATTCGGTTTGCTGATATTTGGGTGTGCATTATCAGTCCCCTTCTCGAATGATAAATTTTGCAAGCTCCGTCTTGAATCAAAATAGCCAATCCCTTTTCTTGTAATTGGCCAATACTTAGTAAATTATTCTTGAGTTCAGGAATATAAAATACATCTGTTACTACCTGAGTTACTCCTTCAACCTCGAGCTTGATATTTCCTTTTCCCATCACCGGCATTTTTGAATCATTTCCCAGCTTCACCGAGTGTCTGAGTTCCTCGTCCAAATTCACAAACCATTGCTTGTCACCTGTCATGTGATTAGAGCAGCCCGAGTCAAGAAACCACACTCCTTCCCTCTTTGCTTTGTTCAGTTCAACATAAGACATCAAAAGAAGCTCCTCTTCTTCATCTAGCTCCGCATAATTTGCAGCATTTCCACCACTAGGGCATTCATACTGATAGTGCCCTAACTTATGACATCTATAACATTCAACAACAGCTTTGTTGAATCCTTGTCTGCCTCTTCCTCAGCCCCTTCCTCTGAAAGCTCCTCGTCCCCTACCTCTGCCGCCTGAGTTGTCTTCATAGGAGACTTTGAGTGCTTGTTCTTCAGCTGCATGACCTCTCATTCTCTGTTCGTGTACCAACAGACTGCTTTGTAACTCATCGATTGTCAAGGTGTCCAAATCATTAGATTCTTCCACTGAACAAACAACATAATCAAATTTAGCCGTCATAGAACGCAGGATCTTCTCAACAACAGTGATTTGGTCCATCTTTTCACCGTGCATCTTCATTTTGTTAGCAATTGTTAGAGTACGAGCAAAGTACTCATCCACTCCTTCTCCTTCCTTCATCTGCAAAATCTCAAACTCCTTTCTTAGTGCTTGTAGTTGAGCTCTTCTCACTTTGGTTGTTCCCTGATACTTTTGTTTCATAGAATCCCAAATATGTTTTGCAGTATCCTTCATAAGAATTGTCTCCAATATTGTTCGGTCTATAGCCTGAAACAAATAATTCTTCACCTTCAAATCTTTTAACTTTTGATCCTCAATCTGCTTGCGTTGGGCCTCTGTCGGTACTGAACCACTTGGAAGTGAAGTAATGCCAGTCTCCACTAAACCCCAATACTCCTTCGAACGCAGAAAGTTTTCCATCAACAAGGACCAATGGTCGTAGTAACCATCAAATTTTGGAATTGCAGGTTGAACAAAACTACCTTCTGTAGTCATCTCTCACTTTTCTTCTCTCCTTTTTGTTTTTCTCACACAATCAGGGCCCCAATAAGGAGCTCTGATACCAGATGTTGAACAATCAAACTCTAAGCACAAGTATATCTCTCAAATGTTGAGAATGATTCTTATTCAATATGAAAGTTAACAAAGGCTAAATAGCTACAAGGAAAGAAATAAACTGCAACCCACGTTTTACAATCCTAGAACGTGGAAGTGGCTAAATAAAAGCAACAACTGTAACTGATGCAAATCAACATCTGTCACTCCTAATAATTAGGATTATTGACTCAGTAAAATAAAGACCAACAAACTCGACTAAAACTACTCCAATAACCAGCAATTAGACCCCACTTACTCAACATTTCCTCCCCTAAACTGAAACTTCTAATACCAATCAGTTTACATCTGTTGTTGGTCGAACTCCAAGTAACCTGCGAAGCCTTTCAAATACTTCTAATTTCAGTGGCTTTGTCATGATATCAGCTATCTGCTCATCAGTTTTGCAGTGCTTCAGCTCCAGCTCACCATCTTTAATTAGATCACGCAAGAAGTGGAACCTCACATCGATGTGTTTGCTTCTTCCGTGCATAACAGGATTTTTGGACAACTTAATTGTGGAACTGTTATCACAAAATATTGTAATGCACTTACAGTGAGAATGACCAATCTGGTTTAGTATTCTTTTCATCCATATGCCTTGACATGCACAGGCAACAGCTGCAATAAACTCTGACTCGGTTGTGGACAATGATACAACAGGCTGCTTCCTTGAACTCCAACACACAGCTCCATTAGAAAATAAAAATGCATACCCTGATGTGCTCCTTCTGTCATCTATATCACCTGCGTAATCACTGTCAGTATAGGCCAGCAGCTCATTCTTAACTCCTCTCTTATAGAACACCCCCATCTCTATGGTTCCTTTTAAATAACGAAGCACCCTTTTTGCCGCTAGCATGTGTGCTTCCTTAGGCTTAGCCATATACCTACTTATGAGACATACAACATACATCATATCTGGCCGGGTAGCTGTCAAATACATGAGGCTTCCAACCATTTGCTTAAACAATGTTGCATCCACGTCTGCACCTCCACATTCTTTTGTTAGCTTAGTACCTGGAACAATAGGATTCTTCACCGAATTGCAATTTTTCATTCCAAACCTATCAAGGACTTCTTGAGCATACTTCCTTTGGCACATATGAATCCCTTCAGAACTTTGTTGTATTTCAACACCTAGAAAATATTTCATCTTTCCTAGTTCTGTCATGTCAAACTCTAATTTCATAGAGCTTTTGAACTTCTCACAAATGTCAATATCATTCCCTGTAAATATCAAGTCATCAACATAGAGACTAATAATAAGAATTTTAGCTCCTTCAATCTTGACAAATAGAGTAGGCTCATAGTTGCATCTTTCAAACCCTTCTTTAATAAAGTATCCTTCAATCTTGACAAATAGAGTAGGCTCATAGTTGCATCACTACGCCAAAAAGTCTTATATTGCTTTGAAATTAAAGTTAAGAGTGCATTTGATTAGTTAAAAAAACAGGGGATTAGATTGGGCAAATTTTTTGTATTTGTACCTTGTTTGATTTGAGAAATTGCTTATGAAATTGGACAAAATATGTAGACAAAAACATGAATTCTTGTCTCTTACTAAACTATGGGACAACTTTTTATCCAAAGTACAGACTATAAAAAATACCAAAAGTACCCTTTTTTATTTTCCAACATAAAAAAATTATCTCTATATCTCTCTCTAGCATAGTTCAATCTTTATTATTTTGTCACGTACTCTTATATCCAATACTTAATGTTTTGCGAATCAAACGTACTCTAAGAGTAATTTATAAACAATTGCTTCCCTCAGTTCATTGCGATGTCTTGATCAAAGATAATATCGTAATGACTTAGACGCATTTTAATCAAGACAATATCGTAAAGAAAGATACAAATCGGGCAATACCTCAAAAACAATGGTGCAGCAAACTTGAGGTCGGAATATCAAAACATTGGTGTGCCATGTAAGGAGGCTTAAGCGACACACAAGGTCGTAGCCTAGACTAGAGGGCTACTATTCCAATACACCAAAAAGTCTCAAATTTATTGAGAATCAAGATTAAGAGTAAATTAATAAATACTCACTTTCTTCAGCATTGAGAAGCTTTTCCCCTAAGCTTTGTTGGTAAATCATGTAAGCCATCGCTGTTGATCAGGTGAATGTTCAATGCATCATTGCCATGCTAATTCTTGCCATTATATTCCTAATCCTAAGAATTGAAAAACTGAACGTGGAAAATGCAATTAAAAAGCATATAGAA
The DNA here is from genome assembly GCF_051527215.1 of Medicago sativa. Lineage (NCBI taxonomy): Eukaryota > Viridiplantae > Streptophyta > Magnoliopsida > Fabales > Fabaceae > Medicago > Medicago sativa. The sequence continues at coordinate 26,780,501 of NC_140750.1, forward strand.
ATAACCAATGTTGAAAGAGCATATAGAATTATACACATAAATGTACTCTGGAATTTAATTAAAGCTTGCTGCTCATGTGCATTTCATTTTCCCTTTGCTAGTTTTTATCATGTTCTGATCTTCATGCTAATTGCTAGATATAATGAATTGTTATTTGGAGTGTTTTATTATGTGCATTTCTGTTATTGCATCTGAACCGTTACTCCTCTTCCTTTTTCATCTTCTTCTATGTTCTTCACGCTTAAATATAGCTCCACTCATGGAGATTGAAAATGTTTTATCAGTGAGTTTTTATTATGAACATGGAAATCATACATCCTTTTTAGTCTTCTTTCTTATTTAATTTTTGTTGTGAATTCGGACTCAAAATCACACCAATACAAACTATGATGTGTGGAGCAAAGGAAAGTAGTAACCAATTTCAAAGTGAACACAAGCAATAACAATAATAACAACACCTAGATCTAATCTAGGAATCAAAGTGAAAAGCACAAAACCACAAGCAAAAGATAAAGGGAGAAGAGAAACAAAACACACCAAGAAATGTTCACCCAGTTCGGTCCAACTTGACCTACTCTGGGGGAGAGATTGATCTCTCCAATCCACTATCAATGAGTTCTTACAAAGAGATACAAATGGGTTACAAGAAATTAGCTTAAGCAAGCTCACAAAGAACAACCCTAATTTCTACCCATTTTCCCAATCTCACAAATGAACAAGACACTCAATGATTTTCACTCACCCAAGGTGTTTACAATGTTTTTCCCAACCCAAGAGAACTCTAATCAAAGACCCTCAACCCTAAAGTTACCTCCTTTGATTTCCCAAGTTTTCCTCTCTTGAAGTTCTCTCTCCTCCCCTCTCAAAAATGAGCTGAAACACTTAAATAGTCCTCTGCAACCGTCAAAATCGTGTCACGCTTTCCCAAATCGTGACACGTTTGGTGCGTACGACCCAAGGTACGACCAACCTTATCCTCAAAACTTGCCCAGCAAGCCGAAAATCGTGTCACGTTTTCCCGAAATCGTGTCACGATTGGACACCCTGCAAAACATGCTCACGGCACTACCAAAATCGTGACACGCTTGCCAAATCGTGTCACGATTGTGTTTTTTCACAAACTCAATTTGGAAGGCATAAACAACAATTTTACTTTTACTTGACTCGTTTGACCTTGTCTTTCAAATCATGTCAAAGACAAGTCCCACATTAATAAAACTAACATAAAAATGTAACTATATATATATCAAAAGAAATGTGTAACCAGCAACCATTTAATGATTTGGGAATTAAATTGCGAAATTAAATTACTTAACCATTTGATCTTAACCATTTGATGGTTTTTTAATACATTTTTAAATTAAATTTTATATTAAAATTACACATTTCACTTTTAATTTCATTTAGTTAAAAAATTGAATAAGTCATTATATATAAAAGTTTATAATTCTTTCCAAACAAAAAAGTTTATAATTAAATTCTAAAATTTGTCAATAATATATAATTACGGCATCAAATTAAGAATTAATCGTTCACCCAAAAAAAAATCTTTAGCCATTCAAAAAATAAATTAAAAAATAATTAAGTTTTTCAATTTTATATAAAAAAAATTAGAAAACTCAATAAAAAAAATTTAAATTCAGAACTTATTTAGACATTTGAAGTTTATTCTTAGTGAATCTCTCCTCCCTCTTTACTCTCAAAAGCTCCCAAAAAAGTTCAACAATCTCCTACAACAACGTCAAAAAACTTGATGATAAATTTGACAAGTACATCAAACCGTTTCATGTAATAAAGTAGTAAGTTATCCTCTCGATAGAGATTGTTGTTTTCTACAAGGCAATTTACTAAACTTATAATTAAAAACTGCAAAATTGTTTGATTGTACGCTTTTTTTTTTTTTACAAAGATAGTTAACAAATAGGAAAAGAAAAAGAAAACAAGCCAACACTAGCAAACTACTCCCTAAGGTAGAAAATTCCTATGGCGTCGCTGTGAAGAAGAATGTTAAGCCCCGTAGGTGGAGAATTATGAAGAAGAAAGCCATTATTAGAAGTGGCTCCGAGTTTTGCCAAAAAATTCGCGCATTAATTCTCTTCTCTAAGGGTGTGACAAACCGTGATATTACCAAGAATCAGCATATCTTTTATGTATTGGATAAGAACCGCATAAATGTGAAACTTTTGGACAAGACCATTTATAAGATTAATGCAGACAAGGGAATCCGAATAACAAACAAGCTCATCAACCCCCAAATCCTTAGACACGGTCAGACAGTGATAAATGGCAATAAGCTCAACCAGCAAAATATTATATGAACTAGGAATGAAACATGAAAAGGCCGATATAAACAAACCATCATTATTACGCAAAATCCCTCCAAACCCAGTTCTAACAGGAGATCCATGGTAGTTACCATCAACATTGAGGATTGCACAAGAGTGATTATTATTGTTCCACTTTATGTATCGATCTGTAGTAGCAAACAATAGGAGAAAAGCTTAACTTTATGACTTCAACCGAATTCTTTATGTTGCAAGCAATGCGGTATAAAGACCAAGTGACATTACTTAAACACATTATATTTGGTTTCGATTACACCAAGACCACCAAACTGCAGGCGAGAAAGTGAGAGCCGAGAAAGTGAGAGCCTGAGGACCCTTAGCACCCAATTTAAGCCAACACTGCACATCTCAATTAGAGAAGAAACTTTCACTTGTGAAACTGATGTGCTGCCAGATTGTTTCGGAGAAGCTATAATCGCGAACACAATGGAGAAAAGTTTAATTTTGAAGGCCGCAACAAGTACAAGTAGTAGATGGAATAATATTTTTGTGATTAAGCAAAGATAAAGTAGGCACCGCGTTGTGACAAGCCAACCAAAAGAGAAATTTATACTTTTCAGGAAGCCTAAGCTTCCAAATCCACGACCAAGAGAGAAGAGGCATATCGTGACTAACCGGATCGGCATTTTTTAGGAGCCACTGGTACCCACTTTTAGTTGAGTATGCACCACTTTTGTGATTATTCCAAATGTAAGCATCTTCGACGGCATCATTAAATTTTAGATGGATGTTGTTGATGAGATCAGAGGCCATGGGAGGGAGCTGAGAATAGAGAATCTCCATGTGGGGGTCATTGGAAGAGATAACATCTTTGACTGTAAGTTGCGGGTCATGGATGTCGATATAAGGGACACACGATCCTAGAGTGCCGAGAGGACTCCAATAGTTTGATTGTATGCTTTATTTAAGTCAAACTATAACAAAGTTAATATTTTTATTCCTTCAAAAAATGTTAATATTTTTATATGCTTTAATTTATTATTTCTTCACCATTGCATTGTTTATAAATGTTTTTTATTTTGTTATGCAGAATCATAATTATTTCATTTTTTAAAATGTCTAACTGTTTTTGTTAAAATATTTAAAGAAAACTATTTCAATAAAACTTAGAAAATAAATTCGTTTATAAGATACCTTTAAACACTGTTGACCAGAAAAATGGTTTTATTGGTATTTGAATATTTAAATCATATATTGCTAAAAATGTCTTCTCTAGTAAGTTTATCATATAAAATTATCTAAGCAATTTCACCCATGCAGGACCATTTTGAATAAATACTTGCATAAGTATCATTTAAGAGGAAAATTAAGAACACTTGTTTTCTACATACTTATTTTAACATTCACTTTCTTATTAGATGAAATTAGATTAAGTTGCATACTTTAAAAATAGGTCTCGCATAAAGTGTTAAACTGACTGTTGAAACTCAAAAATAACTTATCTAAATACAATTTATCTCACATTTTAAATGATAAGACAAGCTCTTTTTCTATGTATATATAAGTTCTTCTACATAGCTCTTGTAAAAACAGTAAGTAATCAAACGGTTGGAAAAAATATTGTAATTTTCTTTTATTTTAGTATAAGCAAAAAAGCAATTGAAATCCTTTCCAGTTTGATCATGGTCTAATAGTTCCAAACTTGTTTCCTATAAAAAAAAAAAAAATCAAAACTAAAAGGTTTGTCTACAAATTTCAAATTTTTTAAATCACTTTTTAAAAAATGATCCATCCAACATAGCACAATTAATCTTCAATATCTAGTCTAGGTTAGACCTTGTGTGTGGCTTAGGCCTCCTTACATAGTGCATTGATGTTTTGATGTTCCAAACTCAAGCTTACTATATCGCTTTTTTGAGGTATTGTCCATTTTGAATCTTGTACAAGTCTTTATGATATTGTCTTAGTTAAAAGGCGTTTAACTCTTTACGATTTTGTCTTGATTAAAAGATGACTCAGTGAATTGAGGGACATAGTTTATAAATTAACCTTAGCTTCAATTTCAAAGCAATACACCAAAGTCTCAAATTGGTTGAGAATCAAGATTAAGAGTAATACTTTCTTCAACCCACCAATGCACATTTTTAACTAAACCAGAGAAATATCATTACCTACGTAATAATTATCGTACTCCCAAACAGGGAGTTAGCCGCAAGATCATTCCTAACCAAAATTGAGAAACACTTGTGTGGACCAGGACCAAGAATTTTGGTTTGGTCACACACACAAGTTTTTTCCTTCTCTCTCTTCCCTTCTCTCTTCTCCATTTTCTCTCTCTTCTCTCTTCTCTCTCTTCTCTTTTTTCTCTTTGTGTGACCAAAGACCACTTGTGTGGACCAGGACCACACAAGATTTTCTCACCAAAATTTCATTCCTAACCTTACAACAAGTTGGAATATGAGATTTTGATGAGAAAGAAAAGTTGGAATATGAAAAGAAAAACTTTTGTCACTAACATTTTGGCATGAAAATCTGTACAACAAATTAGCAACTAGACATGCCATTGGATAATATGGATGATGAATATAGGAGACCCTATCTTTGTATATATATTCTTTAAAAAATGTATACTGTCTGAAGTATGTGTCATATGTCCACAAATTTCTTCTTCTACTGATGGAGAGGAGAAGCAGCAGATGAACTCATATTAGAATTACCTTCTCCGCTTAAAGATTCATTGACACTTTTTCCATGTTGTTTTGAACCACTGCTGCTTGAGCTATGACCATTTGTTTTGTCATTGGAATCCTGAAGTTGTTCCAACGATCTCACCACCTCGTCAATGTTTGGTCTATATTTTTGTTCTGCCGACAGGCATCGAATTGCAACATGAGCTAATTTAATCGCTTCACGTGACGAGTATTGGCCTTCAATACGAGCATCCATGACTTGAGAGATCTTGCGTTTGCTCATGAGTAATGGCTTGGCCCACGCAACTAAATCATGCTCTCCAGATGGTCGGTTTTTATCCAATACACGTTTGCCTGACATAATTTCAAGGAGAACAACACCGAAACTGTATACATCGCTCTTTTTGGTTAGGTGACCTTTACAAAAAAGACAACGGGAAAAAAGGTTAGGAATGAAATTGTGGTTTTTTTCATTCTGTTGTTGTAAGATGTAAGATGTAATAATCACTGCATATATGTAATACTTCCAGAAGGAGATACATATATGCACCAATACTATAATACTGACAAATCTTGACTAGCGTTGACACTTGATTCCTAACTAGATAGTCACAAAACTTGATTCCTCGTCCACAAAACTTTGACATGCCACATAGGGAGACATCACATCTCTGCTCTAAACAATAAGACATTAAGAATATAAGTCACATTTCTTATATATCCAAGAATAAACTTATTCATAGTCATTGTAGGACTAATCATTCAAAGTGTTTGAATTTAAACAACACCAACAACTCGCACTTAAGGGGAATATTGTTGGGTTTAAGTTGGATTTAGTTTGATTTCTCTCTTTGGTTGCTTCTTCTTTTGTTTGATTGGTCCTTATTGGTTTTTTGATTGCCCCTCATATATTGGTTTCGTTTGATTAATTTTCAATTTTGATTTTTCTCTTTGGTTGTCTTTCTCCTTATTCGGTTCTTCTCTTTCATTTTTTTCTCTCCTTACCGGGTCTTTTGTTTGATTGTTTCCCTCTCTATTGGTTATGTTTGGTTCCTTCTCTCCCTTTTGAGTCTTCTGTTTGGTTTTGGTTACTCCTCTCTATTGGTTTCTTCTGTTTTGGTTGCATCTCATTACTTGTTAACTACAAGAATTTCTCATATTACTGACAGATCTAAAATTGTGTTAGTGACGGATTTTGACCGTCGGTAATTACTGGCGGTCTAGACCTTCAGTAATGTAAAAAAAACCTCAAAATTAGTATTAACATTACTGGCGGAAACATTCGTTAATAATGTTAAACAATAAAATAAATCAGTTAGTAATTTATGACCCGTATTCAAATCTGTCAGTGTTGTTTTGCCATTTATGCAACCTCCCCAATATGAATGTGGAAAATTTGATGATAAATTTTGCAAGTGAACCAAACTATTTCAAGTAATAAAGTAGTAAGTTATCGTCTCAATAGAGATTGTCATTTTCTACTAGGCGATTTACTAAACTTATAATCAAGATTGTTTGATTGCAATGAAGAGAGCCTTTGAGAGCATCCGAAACAATGACGAGTCAATGCTCTATGACTACAAAAGAGAGAAACATCACATCTCCGCTCTATACAACAAGACATTAAAAATATGGATCACATTTCTTATATATCCAACAAAAAAACATATTCATAGTCGTTGTGGGACGAACCATTCAAAGTGTTTTAATTTAACCAACACCAACAACTCACACTAAAGGGGACTAACCATTCGTTTATAAGATACCTTTAATCACTTTTGACAAAAAAAAATGGTTATATATATTGGTATTTGAATATGTAAATCATACATTGCATAAAAAAGTCTTCTCTAGTAAGTTCATCATATAAAATTATATAAGCAATTTCACCCATGCAGGACCATTTTGAATAAATATCATTTAAGAGGTAAATTAAGAACACTTGTTTTCTAATATTCATTTTAACACTCGCTTTCTTATTATTCTTATTAGATGAAATCAGATTAAGTTGCATACTTTGAAAATGGGTTTTATTATTCTTATTAGATGAAATCAGATTAAGTTGCATACTTTGAAAATGGGTTTCACATAAAGTGTTAAAGTAATTTTTTTTTTTTTATATTAAAGTGAGTGTTGAAACTCAAAAGTAACTTCCCTAATTACAATTGTAAGCTCTTTTTCTATGTATATATAAGTTCTTCTACATAGCTCTTCTAAAAACAATAAGTAATCGAACGGTTGAAAAAAAAAAACTATTATTTCGTCTATTTTACTATAAGCGGAAAAAAAAAAATTAAAATCCTTTATAGTTTGATCATGGTCTAATAGTTCCAAAATTTGTTTCCTATATCAAAAATTCAAAACTAAGAGGGTTGTCTACAAATTTCAAATTTTTTACATCACTTTTTAAAAAACGATCCATCCAACGTAACACAATTAATCTTCAAGATCCAGTCTAGGCTAGACCTTGTAGGTGGCTTAAGCCTCCTTACATGGTTCACGGATGTTCTCACGTTCCAAACTCAAGTTTACTACACCTCTTTTTGAGATATTGTCCATTTTAGATCTTGTACAAGTCTTTATGATATTGTCTTAGTTAAAAGGCGTCTAACTCTTTACGATTTTGTCTTGATTTAAAGATGACTCAGTGAATGAGGGACGTAGTTTATAAATTAACCTTAGCTTCAATTTCAAAGCAATACACCAAAGTTTCAAATTGGTTGAGAATCAAAATTAAGAGTAATACTTTCTTCAACCCACCAATGCACATTTTTAACTAAAAACCAGAGAAATATCATTACCCACGTTAAAATTATCATACTCCCAAACAAGGAGTAAGACGCAAGAGCACCACATCTTCCAGAATGAGATACATATGCACCAATACTATAATACTGACAAATCTTGACTAGCATTGACACTTGATTCCTAACTAGATAGTCACAAAACTTGATTCCTCATCCACAAAAATTTGACATTCCACATGACTCATGGCCATCATAAAATTGCCAACAACAAAAAAAAATCTAATTTACAAAGGCAATGTGCCAAGTGGCTGTAAGGAATAATGTCAGTCCAAAATCAAAACAAGCTGCATTTTAAAGCCACCTCCATTTTGAGCGCATCAGTTGTGAACTTGTGATCAATTCCTCGATCTAAATATAACACAACTCATAATAGTTACTTCGACTAAGGATTAGTCTTATAGTGTGAAGAAAACTTGTTCAAGATTATGAGTAAATTCAAGCCTCTGCAACAACAGCAGTTTCTTCATCAGTAGAATCAGGTGATAATATTTCATCCGTAGCATCTCCAACCATCTCCTGCAATTCTGAAACGGTTTCCGTCTCAGCATTGAGAAGCTTTTCCCTAAGCTTTGTTGTTAATTCTTGTAAGCCATCGCTGTTGATCAGGTGACTTTTTAGTGCATCCTTGCCATGGCAATTCTTGCCATTATATTCGTAAAACGAACCACTCTTTTTTATGAATTTGTGTTTTATGCTCAGCTCTATAATCTCTGCTTCTCTGCATATGCCCTTGCCAAACTCAAGCTCAAACTGTGCAGTTTTAAATGGAGGGGCATGCTTGTTCTTCACAACCTTGACAAGAACCTGACTTCCTACAGTCTGCAGAGTAAAATGGCATTAATTAGACCTTAATGCATTCATAGCAATCTTAAGATCCAAAGATGCAAAATTTTGCACAGGCAGACATAACAAACACAAGATCAAGCAAATGTGAAAAGAAACCTATCCAAGATATATAGCTCGGGAAGATGACCAGTTTGAGGGTTAGCATTATATCAATTTGCATCCAATGAACAAATAAAAGGCAGCCCGGTGCACAAAGCTCCCACATGCACAGAGCCCGGGTAGGGGTCCCACAATTTGGTGTGTTGTACGCAGCCTTACCCTGTTTTTAGACAAGAGGCTTTTTCGAGGACTTGAACCCGTGACATTTTAATCACATGACAACAAGTTTACCGTTGCGCCAAGGCTCCCCCTTAAAGAGATCCATCAATCAAAAGGCCGGGACTACATAGACAGTTAAAGTACTTAGGACCTAATTTGGATAAATAGCTTAGTTATGCACTTATAGCATAAGCGTTAATCATATGAGTGCTTAAGTATGAACTATTTTTACTACAAAAGATAAAACAAAGTCAAATTGTTTTAAGTTATGAATTGTGTTCACAATCTATCCTAGAAAGCTTATTGAAAAAAGCTGAAAACAGTTATTGGCATGTCACAAGTTGTTTACATATCCCCCAAAGAGTATCGCAAGTGTTAACGTCAGTAGATAAGTTTAAATAAACCAAACCCAATACAATGCATTTTGCATTCTACAGTTTTACCAAAGGTCTTCCTCAAAACTAACAAGGTTCGTCTGAAATTAATAATTCTGAATTCTGATGTCTCTTTATGTCCACATTGCAATATAAATTAGTATAGCACTAAACGGGGCTTGTAACAAAAAGCATACCACATTTAGCAGAGACACTAAAGCTACTTTCTAGAGTAACTCGGTGTGGGATTACATTGACTATGAATAATTAAAACATTTGAATAATAAGCACGCAACTTCAAATGACTTGTTTTGAAAAGCACTTAACCATACTATTACTAAATCATGAAAACTAAATATTAAATAAAATTTATTTGAGGTTATAGTTCTAGATGCAAAAATATGCAAAAATTTGACACATCCATTTATCCAAAATGACAACTAATCTCAGAAGCTTGACAGCTACTCATTTGTCGAAGACACTTAGACACGTAATAAAAAAATTTGTCTAAGACACACTCCTGTATAATATCTGACGAAGGCTTTATAATATCTCGATGTATCTAAAATATCTCATAGGATTAGTTTCCTATCATGGAATATTTTTGACTACCTATCTCTCAAGATTAGACTGATTAATTTCCATATTTCTACGGTGGGATTGATCACCCAGATTAGTCGATTCGTGGTCCGGATACCGAGTTTTAAAAAAAAAATCCATGTTTCTTTATTACTACTCCCTCTGGATTCATTCATAACCAAAACCACCACTATCATATGTTTTAAGGGATGAGAGTTAAGTGCGTTTAATTTTTTTATTCTTCATTTTTATGCGGCAATAAGCTTAGCGGAGTTCATTGATAATAAGAGTAGAGATACTGATGGTATGTGAAGAAAAAGCTGGAAACTAGCATAACATGGGGCAACTCTAGCTAAACTATGAGCAACACCATTGGCTTGTCTCCGAATGAACTTCACATCAGAGTTCACTAAATCAGATGTGAATTCGTTCTGAGAGCAGCAGTGTAAGACGTTTGTTTCCCATTAAAACCCAATTTTAATGTCAGAATTAATACGCATTCATTGAGATAGGAACATAATTGCCAATAAATCAAGAGATTCTGCTGAGAATTATGAATTGCCAGTTCGGAAGGAACTTATAGGCTCTTGGTTCGGCTTGATGTGCCAGATTATTCTAGTGGAGCTTCTATTTCCTTTTCCAGTATAGCCGAAAACTATCTATTCATTGGTGCGATACACTCTTCTTGCATTAAATGACAAATTACTTGCTTACCATCATGGCAGCACCCACACCTCCTGTTCACAATGCTGGCCACACAAACACTAACCAAACAAACACCAACCCTGATCTCCTAGATTGCAGTTTGATTGGGAAGCTTTTCATATACAAGCCTATTCGCTTGAATACTTTCAAAGACAGAATGACTTATCTCTGGCAACCTGAGCACAAGGCAGACATCTCCATGATGGACAACAATCGTTTCATGTTTCAATTTTTCCATCATGGAGGCATGGATCGGATTTATCATAGTGGGCATGGATGTTCGATAATTATCCTTTGGTATTGCGGAAAGTTACCTTTGGCAAGGATGCAGCCACTATGCCGTTGGATATGACTGAAATGTGGGTTTAGGTGCACAACTTACCTTTCGGTTTCATGACCGAGTCGGTGGGGATTTTGCAGGGAAACCATTTTGGTAGTCTTGTGAAATGACTTCCAAAACAATTTTGGAACCTGGAGAAAGTATATCAGGCTCCGGGTGGCTATGAAAGTGCAGGAACCGTTGAAGCGTAGTTGGGAGTTTGAGAGGGTAGACGCTGATGTTGTCACTGTAGCATTCCGATATGAAAAACTCGGTAACTTCTGCTATCTGTGTGGCATCCTGGGGCATACAGATGGGTATTGTCCAAAGAGATATGAAGCAGGCTTTGCTGAAGGAGAATAGCAGTGGTCCCCCCACTCAAGGACTGAATTCAGAGGTGTGAATAGTGGGACAAATGAGAATCAATAGCTGCATGATAGTGGGAGGTACAATAACGGAACGTTCGTGAAGGTGGGGGCCCCGCTGCTTAAATCCTTCAAAAAAGCATGCTTCATATCTCTTTGGACAATACCCAACTGTGTGCCCCAGGATGCCACACACATAGCAGACGTAACCGAGTTTTTCATATCTGAATGCTTCATATCGAAATGCAACAGTGACAGCATGAGCGTGACAGCGTCTACCCTCTCAAACTCCCAACTACGCTTCAATGTTTCTTGCACTTTCATAGCCACTCGGAGCCTCATATACTTTCTCCAGGTTCCAAAGTTGTTGTGGAAGTCATATTTCACAAGACTACCGGCATGGTTTCCAAGCCAAATCCACATCTATTCTGTCATGAAACCGAAAGGTAAGTTGTGCGCCTGAACCCACATTTCAGTCGTATCCAACGGCATAGTGGCTGAATTCACGCCAAAGGTAAACCTTCCGCAATACAAAAGGAAAATTATCAAACAGCCATGACCCACTGTGATAAATCCGCTCCATGTCTCCTTGATGGAAAAATCCAAACATGAAACGATTGGTGTACATCATGGAGATGTCCACCTTGTGCTCAGGTTACCAGAGAGAAGCCATTCTGTCTATGAAAAAATTGAAGCGAATAGGCTTGTTAATGAGAAGCCTACCAATCAAGCGGAAATCTAGGAGATCAGAGTTGGTGTTTGTTTGGTTAGTGTTTGTGTGGCAAGCGTTGTGAACAAGAGTTGCGGGTAATGCCATGATGGTAAGCAAGCAATTTGTGATATAATGCAACAAGTGTATATTGCACCGGTGAAGAGAGGGTTTTAGATTGTGAGATACATCATTCAGGTGCTGGCTCTTTATAATGATGTAGCCTGGGTCTGTTCCAGAATTTTCTCATACGAATTAATGCACCATTCCAAATAATGGCAACAGTTTAATGAAATGATACCTCATGATATGCGCATAATTCTTTGCATTAAAACTGTGACTAGGAGTGTCCAATACCAGCAGTAGTTGCACGCTGAAATCCCAAAGTATCAGGGAAGGGCGCGGTTAAATGCAATTTTGAGACCTTGCTGGATATTGAATTCGGCTATACTAGAAAAGGGAATAGAAGCTCTACTAGAATAACCCACAATAATCTGGCACATCAAGATGAACCAAGAGCCTATGGATTCCTTCCAAACCGGCAAGTCATTATTCTCAGCAGCATCTCTTGATTTATTGGCAATTATGCTCCTATCAACTAAGGAAAAGAAATGCCACCTGACACACCATCCCTCCCTACCTCCTTGCACTCTAGTCCTTAAATTGATCCAAACTTGCCAATTTTCAAGGGATTGCTTGAGATAATGTTGCATATATACGTCCTTTAATGTCGATGAATGCGCATTAGTTCTGGCATTAAAATTGGGCGTTAATGGGAAACAAACCTCTTGCACTGCTGCTAACCCAAAAAAGGAAGGAAATCTATTTCATGTAAAAAAGAAATACATTTACTAACCTTCTCTAAATATAATGGTCATTTACTCACAACATTCAAAACTTAAGGGTATTTTTGGAATAATAACATAAAATGAGGATAGATTAGTTGGCATTTGTTTATATTTGATTTAAGTTCAACAAATAGACACTTTTTTGCTTATAACGAAGTCCGGAGGGAGTACATGCATAGAAATAATAGAGGGATTATGTACCCCAAAAAAATTAGGGATTTTGGTGCCTTGTATTGGTATAGACAAGAGTGAGTGTTTGGTCTTTTTACATCAAATCAACAACAACATCAAATCAACCATATCAAACCAGAATCATAATTGAAACCCTTTATTCTTTCTTAACCCCCTATTGAAAACCCTGTGACTTCAACAAAGCTTATGTGTGAATCCCAAATAGTAGCACAGAGCAACCAACCACAAAAATGTTATAGCATAAGAGTGGACACATCACACCAGAATGGCTGCTATACCAAAAATCATAGATACAAGATAAATGGGAGCTATAAGGTGGTTGGGATGGGGGAGTTAAGGAGTGGAGTGGAGAGATAACGGAGATTGTGGGTTCAACCCCACCCACAACAAAAACAAACTTTAATAACTAACAAACTAAAACATTTGCCATTCAAAGTAAAATAGATACAGGAGAAATAATTTATATTATGCATAAATGGTTAAAAAGAAAAATCTACCCAAATTTAAAGACAATCATAATTAATAATCAAAAGTTGAACCACACAATCACCATCAATCTAAGGCATCATTGCCGAGCAATAAGAGCATAGGAGTGAAGTTATTAAAGAAAGAAGAGAAGATGATGGGATTAGTATAACAAAACAGAACACACATTAGACAAAAATTAGGACAATGTGAACAAAGTAAAGTGTGAAGGAATATGTTGAGTTGGTTGATGGTCGGCCAGAAAAGGAAGGGGCTGGCCAGAAAAGACGCAGACGAGGATGCAATGCAACAGCACCATAGCAAGCAATGCTACTGTAAGCAATTCATAACTCTTTAAACCATTATATTTGCAATGAAAGATGAACTGTACCTCCTCACCCTTCTTGACAAATCCTACTCTTTTGATATTTAGCCTCACAGAAGAATAGAATTTCAAAGCATTACCACCACAAGTAACTTCAGTAGGCCCACCGAATCCGCCGAAAGTAGAAATCTTCGACCTTACCTGGAGAAGCATAGACAAAATAGATCCCACAATTAAAAGATAAGTTTTCCCCTCAGATAATGTGGAATAGAATTAACAATAATGCTAAGAACACACTCTCTAACACACATTCCAACACACTCTCGTCTATTAGTTAAAATTCATTTGGGTCCCACCAAATTTCTATGGGACCCACATAATTTGGCTGGACCCATGTGAATTTGGACAGGTAGAAAGTGTGATGGGATGGATGTGTGTTAGAGAGTGTGTTGCTAGCACTCTAAAATTAATTAATCGTGCGAAAAATAGAAGATATGTATATTCTCACACAATATCTAAATAAAAGTAATAAAAAAATACATGTCAAAAACATCCCTAGGATCAAACAGCTATCTCTACCAAGTACAATCATGTAGGCCTAGCAGGGTAAGGTCAATCTCCACAACACTACAAAATTCATAAACCAGTAAACGAAAACCGCAACACCAAATGACAAGAATAGAGTAGTAGTATCACATAAAATCAATTTAGATGATCAGGAAAGCTATAAAATGCATCAATAAATTTCATCTTATTTAGGTAACTACCAGAAATGAAATTTCATGTTCCTTAATATCCATATTATCATTCTGCTACTAGAAGAAGCACTAAATGTCTTCAGGCCGGGTAGCTTAAGCTTTTGATTTCTAGTCTTCAAATTTTACACATTCACTAAACTTTGCACACATGCAGAGTCAGACAGATAAAAAAGAAACAGGATCAAAATGTAGCTAGGCAATAAAATTAAATAGGAAACAACGAGGGAACTGAATTTTAGTATCAACACAAACAAGCTAGCGTTAAGTTATGTTTGCTATGCATCCTAATTGCTACAGGAAAAAAAACTTGATATGCATAATTCAACCATGGGAAAATACTATGACAGTGCAATCGGAAACTCTGGCTGATACCTGGTTTATAAAAATCAATATACACTGTGAAAGTGACAAGGAGTGGCACAATTTCCGAAGAGCCTGGCTCATCAACCTAGCTTGCATTGCCATGTGAGCATCACCCATCTCACCATCAAGCTCGCCTTTAGGAACAAGAGCAGCCACCTATAAGTGGAGACAGGGCAAACGGTTAAATACATTTACTCAATTCAAAGAAACAAGATACGAATACATAATCAAGACCCCATCAAGGAAAAAGAGGGAGATAAAAATGTGTTGCGTCCAGAACTGAATCAACATCACATATTTCAGGACCCTGAGAAGTTATTAAACACATCATTTAAGGCACAATAGTTGCTACAGAATTATTTCATCACACACACACACACAAGAAAGAAAGAAAGAAAGAAAGAAAAAAACACAAAAGGATTATTTTTAATTCAAAGATATCTCACACTTACGCTGTCGACAACAATTACATCAATCGAACCACTTCGAATTAAGGTATCCACAAGGCTAAGTGCCTGTTCACCACAATCTGGCTGTGAGAGAAGCAAGTTCTCGGTATTTACGCCAATAGATTCTGCAAGTGACTTATCAAGTGCATGTTCAGCATCAATAAAGGCACAATAGCCTGCATGTACAAACTTACTGATTAATAGATATTCTTAACAATTTAACCACACTAAAAAATATACAGGCCTATTTGTCATCATTATTAAACTCATCGAACAAAAATCATTAGCAGAACAAATGTGACTGGCTGCGTAGCAATGATTACTACATTACTACTCTGGTCATATACACCATAGACAAGACAAGGCAAGAGTTAAAAATTAAAATGCTAATGCCAAATCTAATACAACCAGAATCATAAGCATTACAATTATCACTTCAAAAATAGCATATATTGAATACCTCCTTGCTTCTGTGCCTCTGCAATAACATGCAAAGCAAGAGTTGTTTTCCCAGAAGCCTCTGGACCAAATATTTCCACAACGCGTCCCTACAGACATCACAGTTACATTCAATAATTAATGCATATCTGTTGCATAATGAAACAAACGATTGATCTTCACTTCACTCCTTTGCAGTACATATATCAAATTATACTTGAAAGCAAAAATTCAAGTATCATCTCATAACCAGACTAAATATTTGCAGAGTAAACTATCAAAATTCAAAACCCAGACACTCAGTCAAGAAGATTAACAAGTGATGGCCATCCAAAACAGTAATAACCATTTTTTTTTATGGATTAGATAAATTAGAAGTGTGGGATGAATCTTAACAAACTGAGCCAAAAATAAAAACTTCATTCATCAGTGAGAGCAACTTATATATAAAAACAAAAAGGTCCAATGCTGGTTCAGGTACCACAAAAGTAAAAGATGTGAATATACCTTAGGAAGACCAAAGATTCCTAGCGCTATATCAAGAGCAAAAGAACCAGTTGACACCACAGGTACATTTTTAGGTGAGACAGTACGACCAAGCCACATAATCGATCCCTTTCCAAATGTAGATGTGATCTGATCCATGGCTTGTTGTAAGGCCAAATCTTTCTTAGACATGTTCTCTTCACCCGAGTCACTTCCATCTGATTTAGAGCGCTTCTTACCTTCCCATATATCACATACGAAAACAAAAACATGTTATTAACTTAAAATCAACACAACAAAGGGAAAGAAAACAAACACATAATTCAATATTTGTGCTACCATGACTATAATACACAAAACAGAACTAGCAAAATCAAAAAATCCAAATTTTTCAATTCCAGTTTGGTTCACATAATACTAAAACAACAAATATCTACCAAATTTAGATTAAACGCAACAAAATGAATAAGAATCACTGACTCATGTCACAATGTTACATTAGAGTCATTAGACCATTAAGTCAACCTATGAATCACAAACCAAGAAGCAGACACCTCACACACCACATACACTAGCAACAATTTATGAAAATGGAAATGATTGAACGTAACTACATGTGTTGGTATCAAACACCGACAATCGACACGTGTCAGACACCAGCTATCAAGCACAGCACAGACAAGGACATCAAACACGACATTGACACATCGACACTGATAATGAAGCACCGACCCACACATGGACATGTCGGCACCGATAGTAATTTTAGAAAATGACGGAATTGGATGTAATCACATGTGTCACTGTCGTGTCAGTGTCAGCCACAGCTGTGTGACATACACCCGACACGCCTTCGATCAGACATGTTGGTGCAACAGAGGACACCGGTCACGTCTTCAATTCGAGACTTATTTTCAATACAATTATTGAGTTTCTAAACTTTTAGGGTTCATACAAGTGAAGCAAAACACTAAAAGGGGGAAAAAAAAGTTTAAAAAACCTTTATTAGTTGAAAAGGTCAAAACTTGAGATGTGCCCAAAACTCCATTTTTGGAACAAAAGCGCTGCAAACAAAAGGGTCAATGAATCGCTCATTGTTCATACAATAAGTAACCAAATTAAAAAATTAAAAATTAAAAAACTGCAATGTACTACCGTTGGAAGGTGATGGTGGATAAAAGAGCGATTGAGGAAAAAAGTAGTTCGAAGAAGCCTCGCCATGGAATAGAAGCACAAAAATGGTTTCTTTATTTTGCTATTTGATTTGGTTGAATAAGTTGCATGGAGACATGGACCACGAATTTGAGTTTACTGGTTACTAGGGTTTGTTTAATAATTTCCCTCCATTTTTATTTTTCATTCTTGTTCTCAAGACAGAAAATAGGAAATGACCATTTTGTGTTAGGAACTTAGTATGGGTCCTACGAAAATATTTGAGTGACTTTGAGTTTTTGTGATATTAATGACTTTGGTATATTTAATTGATAAATAAATTATTAAAATAAGTTATTTGTACTAATTGATTAGAAGATAGATAGAGACAAAGTCATCTAAGTGAAATTTGTCTTGTATATGATCAGTTTGGTGGTCAAGATATGATAAGATAATTCAATGTTTGATGAAAAAATAAGAATTTTGTTCTTTTGATTGGAATGAAGAAATAAGATATGACAAGATAATTTTAAAATTTATTATATTATATTTCCTAGTTAAATTTATCATGATATAATGAATAGTTCACACAATTAAACGTGGTTCACCAAAATCAGGATATAAATGATTATTTAGTTGTAGTATATGTAGATCAAATAAAAGTTTTTTTTTTGGTCAATTAGCCTAGTGGCTAGAGCTCACACAATTAAATATGGAGAAGTGGGGTGTCTGGAGTTCGAACTCCGGCCCCCTGCATATAATATGCAATATCCCTACCAACTGAGCTAAGCTCACGGGGATATTTGTCAAAAAGGTCCGAATAAATTTTCATTTGAAAAGTCTCTTGTAAAAAATGATGAGCCATTTGTTTGTATGCGCACTTGAAGGGACAAGGCTTCAGAAACGAGATGCATTATATGAAGATTGGCAGCATTTCAAGAAAGAACCGTGCCAACAATGACAATAGACTCCACAATAATAGACGTGAGACCTGAATTGCAAGTCTCAAAGACAAGGTCCCAAAGTTCTGGCCATGGTAGAAGTGATTCGACCAAGCTTGCAGACAACAAGATACAAAGGAGGCAGAGTGATGGACTGAGAAAACTAACTTGTTTCTATCAAGAACAGCACATTAGCTATAAGACACCAGCGATTCAAACCAGTATTAGAAGCCTAATGAGTTCGTTTAAAAAATAGATATGTATTTTTGCGGTCTGCAAATGCAACTGTGTCACTTCTGTAATGTTTTTAACAAGTGTCCTAAAAACATTGTTTAAGGAATCCATTATAAAAAAATTTGATCTTAAAATATAGGTCAAACATAATTTTATGCAAAAATTATAGTTGCTTAAACAACTGCTAACATTTCTTTTTTTTACGAACACACCAGTAATATATTGTCAAACAATTTCCATCTTCAAAAAACATTTGAGTACAAAAATTTCATTTTCGTAATAAAAACTGAATACCAAAAATATAATCAGAATCAAAACATGCCCATTACGAAAAAATTATAACAAATTTTCTTCCCACACAAAAACTTGTAGCATTGATTTGCCAATCTGAGTTTACCAGAAATATTGGTAATAATGAAGCACAAACTTTAAGTATCTGGGAAGCAGACCTATGAATTGAAGTACCAATAAATCACAACACCACTGACTATATAACAACCATCTCCAAAAGTAGGGAGACAAAAAAGAGAAAAAGACTCGATAAATTCAGACTATAAAACTAAGGGTAGGAAAATGAATCAAGGGCCATGAAAAACCACATGAAATTGCAATCCTTTTTCATCAGGCACTAGGACCCCAAAACAACTTTCAGCAGCATAATACTCCGAAGAAACAAACTATTGCTGCTTGCACTCTGGTGGTCTTTCACCCTGCTGACCCTCACCAAGCTGAGCTATTCCGCTCTTCTGAAAACATACAATACAAAATGAAAATCAGAAATTGAACGTCCAAAGCCATGGAGGTGCTGTCAATCACGGAAAGAAAAAAAGAAAGAGAAAAAAAAGCAGTTTGTTCGAGCTCTGCTACACTAGTGTTATAGTGCCACTATTTGACAGCACCATGTAATAGCGTATCACTTTACATTGTTTGAATTCTGCTGTGCTATTGTGCTGCTATGGTTACTACCAACACTCTTTTCAAAACTCCTATTATTAGTTGAAATGTGTTGGTCCCACTGATTTTGATATGGGTACCAAATAAATTCATGAAGCCAAAAGTGGAGAGTGTTGGTAACACTCCTTAGCAATATAGCATCAAGCAAACAAATCCAAAGTGAAGGAAGTGTCTATAACATGATTGCATTAAGGTCGCAAAGTTTACCTTAGCAGATGACTGCAGCAACGTTCCAAAGGAAATTAACATGGGGCAGGTGGAAAAACAAGCGAGTTAATTCGCATTCAAGCTTCAAATTAAAAAAATAAAAAACAAACCAATAATTCACTACTTCAAATCAAACAAGTTCATACCTTCTTTTTAGTCTTGGTCTCCTCCTCATCTTCATCGTCGTCTTCGTCCTCATCCTCGTCCTCGTCTTCATCATCATCCTCAGCATCATCGTCTTCATCCTCATCTTCGTCATCCAGGTCTCCAAACTCCTCTCCCTGAGCAGCCTCTCCAGTAAACCATGATACAGCATGGGGGATGATCTTATCTCTTATTGTTGACCTGAAGAAGCATGAAAATTCATTTAAGGGTATATTCCAAAATTACAAATGCAAAAAACCATCACAGTTATTATGCTATAACAGACAAATAGGCAGTTAAGCTTACCCAATGTCGTAGTCCTGTTCCATCTGATTCTGAAGTTCCTCAGCCTGTTAAAAAATAAATTAAAGAGTTCAAGCAAAAGTAGAAAGTTCAATATTTGTATTTAACTATATAGCCTTCCATACCATATCTTCATCAATGTCTTCATCATCTTCAGGGACTTCTGGTGGATTGAAAAAGTTGAAGAAGCTTTCACAAGTTTCAGTTTTGGTAATTGGTTTAGCATTCTTTGCACCCTTCTTGGGCTTTTTCTTCAAAACCTTTTGTGTCAAGCATTTTCCAGGAAGCCATTGAATTTCAGTACTGTAAAAGCAAAATGAAGCAAGCAAAACTTAATTCATGATTAAACAAGCCACTTTTGACCAAAACTAATAGCCAACAGCATCAGATAAAAACGACCAGCTTACCCAATTGCTTTCTCCAATATAGGTTCATCCTCATCAACCATATGATATGTCTTCGTCAAGACCGAGTTTGAAAAATATGGATTGGTATCAAAGAAGAACTCAAGCTTGAACCCTTTCGGGTCATCGATCCTGCTCCACTTGATATCTTTGAGAAACTTGAGAGCAGCTTCATCGCGCTCCGTAACCTAGTTCGTAGAGAAGCAGGGAAAACATCATTACAAAAGTACATTTATGGCCAAAAAACTCTAGCGTTTAAGAGTAAGAAGTTAACAACTTAACGGTTTTTTCAACTTACCTCTTCAGATAACACATCATTGTTTTTCATAGCATTGAGCCAAAATGAAGGAACTCCTTTCTCTGCAGAAGTCAAAAGAAATTACTGAAGATGACTAATTGAAACAATAAAAGTGTAAGGCGTCAGTTCCCTACCATTGTCCTCTTCTGCATCAGCTGTAGTTTCCATTGCTGCCCCTTCCACTTCAGTGACACCATTCACAATGTCATATCGCTGCATCCATTTTATAGACAAGTTCAGTAATTAAAGATAAAAGATATTACATCAAATGTTCCATACAAATAAGATTCAATAATTATAAACTTGAATAATAGCAAGATCAAGTATGATTAAATTGGACAGCAGAGCAAGTGATGCACTCATTAAAGCATCATGCCTGATATGCAATTTTCTCTATACAATCAATAACAGAATCCTCAAGATACCTTTGTGTACAATGGTTGATACAATTTTTGGTATTTGGCTTCAAGAGCTGCTCTCTCCTCCAAAAACTTAGCCTCCAATTCATCATGTTCACCCTGAACAGTCATAAAACAATATCAGAAGACAATATCACGCGGAAACCTTATCTTTGCTGGGTAGCTCATAAAAAAATCAAAAACAGATAAATATATGAGAAGATTAGGTATAAACTATTAAAGCAATTGAAAGACTCATTAAACATTATATAAGGGTGAAAATGTCTATTCACAGATGAAAAAACAAAAAATTCAACGTAAGAATAAAATTTTACCTACGAGATATAAAGTCAGGGTCAAGTTTTCAAAAATCATAAAATAGGATATTAATAAAATGAAAAAATGGAATAGCTTGCTTCAGTCCAAATAGATTCCCAAGCGCTAAAATAAAAGTAATGAACAAAAAAAATACGAAGTTCAGTAATCAGTTCACCCTATTGAATGTTAATCATGTATAACTTGCAGGAGAGCCTCAGGGTTACAATTGGAGGCGACCCCATGTGACTGAATAGAGGATCGCAGTTCAGGTCATGATATCAGCCTTTTACAAATACCATAAAAGACACTGACTACTAAGATAACACCAAATTATCTTATCATGATTTCACTAAGTCTCCAATCCATGTAACATAGGGATCAATCCTCTAAAGTGATCAATTTACTTTTAGAGAGTAATAAAGTGAGTATTACGGACAATCAATTAACAAAACAAAGGTGGATATTGTAAGTGTATCAAAACAAATCATGGGTTTGTTGAACTAACAACCCTTTAACTTCTCACTTAAGCAGAAATATCCGATAAACAATATACACGGACAGATAAATTATACAATTAAGCATAAAACAACACACATTCAAAAACCCAAAAGACCAACAAAAACTAGCATCAATCAAAACCATAAAAATTTAGGGAATATACCTGAATCTCTCTGAGAACCTCAACACGCTTCCTGACAACAGGGGATAGACTCTCTAGAACATCAGAGTGCTGTCCAGCAAGACTCTGAATCTTACTCTGCACACAAATTCAATCAAAAACAAAAACCCTTAATAAACAATAATCCAAAAAATCATCAAAACTCAAAACCAAAACAAAATTAGGGTTTAATCAATCAAAATTAGGTGTTTATCAAAATTAGGGGTTTTATCAAAATCAGGGTTTATTCAAAATTAGGGTTTAATCAAAATTAGGGGTTTTATCAAAATTAGGGTTAGACTAAAAAAGCACGAAACTTTACAACAAATAACAACAAAACAAACAAAAGGGTCTAAAAAATTGAAGAAAAAACACGAACCTTGAGAGCGTTAACTAGGTCAGCACGATCCTCTTCATTGAGAGCTACAAAGAAAAATCAAAACTCAATTAAACAAAAAAAAAAACAGAAAAATTCGGGAAAAAACAAGTGCTGATTGAGAAGAAGGGTGTTACCAGAACTGAGATCTGCGATATTGAAACCTTCTTTGTTGCTAGTCATTGTTGAGAAAGAGGAAGAAAGTGACAGCGAAAAAGAAGAAAAGAAAACCTAAGAGATAGAGAGAAAGAGAGGGTTTTGATGGATTTCACTGACTGCCTCAAACTGATTCTAATCCTATGTTTCCTCTCCTTTTAAATGCCCTTCTCCCTCTCTTCCTTTTCTTAATTCATTAATTCTCTTATTAGGGTTTCCTTCTTTACTTTTTAATGTAGCAGTCAAATAGGTCGGTCCGACCGAGCTTGTCTTAATTTGGTGGATTAGTAGATGTAAATAGGTTTGATTGTATTGATTTGTTTGTTATATGGTCGGTGGATTGGTACATATAAATGAGTTTAATTGTATTGATTTGTTTCTTATATGGTTTGTTAAAGATGAGTTTCATCCAAACATTAATGGTTTATGTGGGTTGGTTGATGGGTCGGTCTGGCCGAGCTTGTCTTAATTTGGTGGACCAGTACATATAAGTAGGTTTGATTGTGTCGATTTGTTTGTTACATGGTCGGTGGACCAGTGCATATAAATAGGTTTGATTGTATCGATTTGTTTGTTGCATGGTCGGACTGGATTGGTACATATAAATGGGTTTTATTGTATTGATTTGTTTCTTACATGGTTTATCAAAGATGAGTCTCGTCCAAACATTAATGGTTTATGTGGGTGGGTTGATGGGTCAATTCGACATTTTTTTATCAAAAGAATAGCTTCTGAAAAATAAATAAAAAATATAAATAAAACCAATGTAAAAGATATAAACATCCACATGATGAAATTAATTGTTTTTGTAAATAGTGAAAGTTTTAATTCTTTGAAGAAAAAAATTATGTTTGAATCAAGGTAAATTGTTGGAATATGTTCATCAAAAAACTAAAAATAAAACCAATGTAATAGATATAAACATCCACGTGATGAAATTAATTGTTTTTTTTAAATAATGAAACTGATTGTTAATTATATAGTTTTTTTTAAAATATGTTTTTGCAAATGGAGATAAATTTGATGTAATAGTTAACAATGGTATTACTCCCTCTGGTCCTCTTATTGTAATAAATAAAACAAAAAAACAACATCAAAATCAATACAATCATTAATTAATGTAATTTTTTGATATATTTACTAATATACCCTCATAAATAAAGGGTAAAAAAGTCGTTTAAGCAATAACTATACCTTAAAAGTTGTGACGTTTTCTTGTAAATAGAACCCAAATTTATTTATTTTTTAATTAAAATTTTCTTATAATAATGACTCTTCGTCCATGATAAAACTATGTTTTTGAATGTTCACTGATAATAAATACTATTTTTTATGATAAAACGATGATAACTAATAATTGTTACACCCAACTTCAATTATCCCATCAGATGCTCTAGTGTCTATGACCCAATATAAACTGAATCATATTCTTCATTTAAGAGCCAAGCACATTGAGAAAAAACATTATTTTATAAGAGATTATGTTCTAAAAGGAGTTTTAGATATACAATTTATTGATATTGGTCATCAATGGGTTGATATCTTTACAAAACCCTTAACTATTGAAAGATTTGAATTTATCAAAAAGAATCAGAATGATGCTTGCCTATGAAGAGTAACTTAGAGTCTGAGGAGTAGTAGTCTTTGAGTAACCACAACCTCTGAAGTGACTTAGAATCTAGATGAACTGGACTCTAATGACACATATAATGGGACAGGTTTTTAAGTGCTTTATTGACATCTGCCCCACTCATAGGTCAAGTTTTTGAGTAAGTTACTGACGTGGGTTATAACTGTTGGATAATAACTACTAGACAATGATGATTATGCTTTGAATACCATTGTCTCGCGTCCCTATTGTCATTAATGTGTATTTGTGGTTTCAAAATATGAAGTTAAACAGTTTTAACAAAAACACTTAAACAAATTCATTCACTTCTCACTATCACTTCCTACATTATCCATATTTAAGATTTCTCTGAAAAACCTCCGCTTTTCAAATATCCTCTTAGTAACCTAAAACTCCAGGAAAATTGCCTCCTTGTCTGTATCATGTTCTCAAAAGGGTCAAGTGGATCTACAAACTCAAGACTATATGGTTCCTAGGGCACAAACTATGCGAGTTCTGGAAAAAGATTTGAAGTTGATAAAGGAGCAGGTTGTGGACTTCGTATCACTTAAAAGAAACATGTTCAACTTGGAACCCTATTTTGAGAAGCAAGGATGGATGAATTTCTTTGATGTTTCAGATGGGTCATGCTACACGAATCTGGTCAAGGACTTATAGATAAGAGCATAGGTGATTGACGAAGCTTCTGCTCTAGTAGAGATGAATGTGTTGATTAAAGACGACCTAAGCAAGAAA
This sequence comes from Medicago sativa, assembly GCF_051527215.1. NCBI lineage: Eukaryota > Viridiplantae > Streptophyta > Magnoliopsida > Fabales > Fabaceae > Medicago > Medicago sativa. Next base: position 26,805,670 of record NC_140750.1, read on the forward strand.
GGGAAGCCAAGACCTAAACGGGTTTGCAAGAGTTCACAGAGACATAGATTCGTTCATCTGTCATGGGGATTAATTTCACAATCAATCAATCCACCATTGCCAAACTAATAGGAGTGGAGAACACGTGATTGTTTGAATTCAATCACAAAAATAATCCCTATTAAGTTTGGAGAACTTATCAAAGAGAAACTGTTTTGGAACACAGAAAAGCTAGACAAAGCTAAGAGTATGCATAATGACTTTAGCATACTCTTCAGATTCCTTATTCATTGTTTCCTTCATAGGAAGCACATACTAACTAAACTGGATAAACAGGGTCATTATTCTTTACCTTAACCTTGAGGAAAAGATCAATTTGGTTGCTTATATCAAGCATCACATGTGCACAACTATTGACGACACCATAATTAATCAAGGAAGAAATGTGTCATATCCAAGACTTTTGTCTGAACTCTTTCACTAAATCAAGCTAGTTCAAACTCTAGAGGATCTTGGTCAAACTTGTAATTTGGGGATAAAGTATAGGTAAGTTCTCTCAGCAAAGCTTTTGGGTAATTTGAAGATCACAATGCCCAAAGATGTTGTCAAGAATGAAGGGTTTGTTATCAGAAGTACCAAAAGAACACTTATGGAAGATTTCCCTTGCATCACCAAACAACACATTGCATAGGTGATGGATGACTTAGTTACTAAAGCTAATGCACAATTTGGAGTTGATGCCAACTCTAAAGATCTTCATTTTGCATCAGAAGATGTGGATGGGAAGAAAAGAAAAGAAAAGAAAAACTAAGACTACTTCCAAGGTTCAAAAGGAACCAAATACCAAGGAATTTGAAGAAGAAGAAGAAGAAGAAGAAGAAGAAGAAGAAGAAGAAGAAGAAGAAGAAGAAGAAGAAGAAGAAGAAGAAGAAGAAGAAGAAGAAGGATGAAGTTCATAAGGAGCTACAAGAAATCACTAAAGGAGTGGTAATAAAGGAAACCAAAACTAGGAGTGGATATACTTTGGCTGCCACTCAGGAAAAAGAAAAGGCTTTTGCAACTTTTGGAGTAAAGAGGAAATCTCTATAAAAGCCGAGGCAAATCAAGAAGCTGCAAACTACTTCATCAGACTTTGACACTAAGTCTGATTATAACAAACCTCTAGCAACCAGGTACAAGATCAAAAAGAAGCCAAAGGTGGAAGCTCCGGTTCAAGATGAAAGGGTTGCTGCTTAGGTGGGGAGGTTTTTGCAAGTGTGTTTAATGAAAAGATTGCAAAAGGTTTGCTTGAGGTTGTTGAGAAAGAAGATGAGTTTTTGGAAAACAAGGGTTCTGAAGAAGAAGAAGCTGGAGTAGCTAAGGAAACTGCTCCAGAGAAGGGACCTCAGAAGACAATGTAGCAGTCTCTCAGACACTGCCAGATATGATCTTTGATATTATTATTGATGATATTATTATTCCTTCTATTATCCCCACACCCTCTCTTCCTCAAACCAACACAATAAAAGCAAATGTTTCCATCCCCATCCACATGTTGATTCATCATTTTTAGATGAATTAGAAAGACACTCAGATGGTAATATTTTTGCTTCTCGACCTTATTCACCCCAACTCTCTCCTCAAACTACCCAAGACACCATACAAATTGAACCCACATTTTCTCTCATTCCCTCAACTGTTGTACCCACTTCTAAACTTGTTGCATCATCAAGCCAACTCTCAGAAGTCACTCAGATGAGTTAATAAATTCATCTGAAAAGAAGAGGATTTCCACCCATCTTAAAACTTTACTTCCCAAAGACCCAACTAATTTCGTTATAACAAATGATTCTTCCTCCTGAAGCTCCAAAATTGCCTTTCTCTTGAATTGCCACAATTCTGAATGAGGAAGACTGGTATTTATAGTGAGAGTTTCTAACTGGATTTGAGCTAAAAACGCGGGCTTTACACACAAAAAAGCATAAAATTACACCTGAGCCCCTCACATTTCAAATGCTCGGGGCGCATGGCTTGCTTTTGCCATGCCCAAGGCGCGTCCCATGTGCCCAAGGCACATGGTATTGCTTCCTTGGCACAGTTTCTCTGATTTTCGTCATTTTTAGGTCTTCTTCCTCAAATAACTTGCCTTGGAACTTAAGAACAAAATTCCTCCCACTGTAAAGTCTCCTGAGGCCTCTTGAATCTTCATTATTTGTCTTCCCAAAGTCTTCACAAATCTTGGGATGTTTTTGTTTTGCTTATTTGCATGATTTCTTCGTGGATTACTTCAAAACCCCCCTTAAATTGCTATGTTTCGGGAAAACTAGAATTACAGATTCAAATATAGAAAACATTATAAAAGTCCCGAAATCATAGGCAATCGTTCTAATACTCCTCATTTTTGCTGTTAAAACCTACTGAAAATGACTGAAAACACATGCTAAGAATAACGTAAGATGACCTGTCATCACAACCCTACTTAAACTGTTGCTTGTCCTCAAGTAACGAAAGAAAAACATATTTTATTATTTGAATTTTTTTTTCAGAAAAAACATACCTTTCCTGGGGCTGTGCTTAGGACATCGTTCATCACATTTATAGCAGAGCAACAACTAACTTACCACAATACATTCAAGCGGGCCCGACTTGGTAAAAGTAACCTATATTCTCAACCATACTCTTTTCCATGATACATATATGCATCTCCTAAAGCCAGTAGGGCTGGTCACGACATTTCCCACTCCAGTCGTCACATGAATGTACCTTGCTATAAACTTGAAACAATTATAAACAGACAGTCAAAATCAGATTATTTACACACTTAGAGGACTTTGAGGGTTATAACTTGGCTTAGGTTAAGGGTGAATATATTTTGGGAAAGTAGGCTAATAAAAGAACTTGGAGTTAGTTCACTAACCTAGGGATTCCTACTAAACATTAAAGTCTTGCCAACCTCTTCCTTCCTTAATCCCCCTATTTATATTGCTATTAACTTTAGGTTGTGCTAGTTGTTAAAGATGACCATATAATCTATAACAATAGGGTTTTATGTGACAATATCTCTCACCGTAATGACTTCCTCGATATATACTATCTTTTGATTCCTTTGACTGCGCATTGTAGTTCTCAATGTTAAAATTCCAATACTAATAAACTTAAATCGAAAAGTTTCATTTGTGCATATTTGAAAGAAAATAATCTAAGCATATACTTGGTCTCAATTTTGGTCTTAATTTACTACGATTTCTATTATAAAAAAAGTTAAAAGCAAAAACTAATTTCCCCAAATCTTGTATAAAGCTTTGGAAAATAGAAAATAAAATGAAAACAAACATCATTTATGTTTTTTTTTTAATAAGTAAACATCATTTTCGTTGTGTCATGGGGGCGTATGAGAGAACATCACATTGACTTAGCAACCACACAAGTAAAATTGGACAATGCTTCTTAACCTAACTCTTTAAATACTAAGTATATGACTCACTTATAAGTTGTTAACATCTAATTTTCTATTATACGTGGAACTTTTACTCACACTTTAATTGATATATCAACAATCTCCCATCAGATGTGTATTCATTCACTAATTTGTTTTTTGCTCCCCCTTAAGCAGTGTTTTTTCATCACATAGACTTGCATCATCATTACCACTCAACATTAATGCGACACACCTCTTAATCGATTTTATAACATCTTCATTACCACTAAACATTAATGGGACACACCTCTTAACCACTTTTATATGAAAGATTTTTTTTAGAAAGAGTTGATTGAATCAAACTCTAATACCACTTTTAAATCATGAGGGAGCCTGAGAGATCACCGCATTGGACTTAGAGAAATCACATGAGTGCAATTGGATATCTTAAACCAAAATCTTAGGACATTAAATATGCGAGTTCCCTCACTTGTATGCTGCTCAACAACTAGTTTTCCATCAAATATAGAACTTTTACTCACACTTGATACATCAACAAACTCCCTAAAAGTGAGTCAATCCATTCATTTGGATTTCTCTCCCTCAAGCATATGCTTTTTCAACCACGCAAACATACAATGAGCTTAGAGCAACTACATAAGTGAAATTGGACATCACATCTTAGCTCAAAACCTTTAAGTATTAGGTATTTGAGTCTCTCACTTATATGTTACTCAATATATACTTTTCCATTCAATGTGGACTCTTACTCACACTTGATATACAAATATCTCTCAAGTGTAGGCTTATTCATTAATTTGGAATTACTCTCTCAAGCAGGGGATTTCCCATCCACATACATTTACATTGTCAATGTCACTAGACATCAACATGACATGCCTCTCATCACAGTTGGATCACAAGAGACCATGAGGATTGATGAAAGTATTTTTCGCATCAAACGAGGTAAGTATTTGTGTATCGTCTCCACAGGGAATAGTGCGTTATCAATGACAGTTTAACATCGATTATCATTCAAAGTATTAAGAGTACTTGTTTGTTTGAATTGAAATGTATCTAGCTAAACTAATTGCAAAAAGTAAAAGTTGAGATAAATAAGGATTGAAACTTGTTAGGAGTAGCGTTCCTTAACCAAGCGTCACACGTAACCTAATTGATCCATATGAATTCTAGCTTCATAAGCAACATTATCACAATCAATTCTAAACTATCCTTCGTGTCCAAAGTGATATAATTATTTCTAAGTTATCGTTTAAACATTCGTGTCCAAATTCCTTAAACGATAACAAAGTCGATCGGATAACCTAATCGACCGTGTCCAGCCTGGTTAAGTTATACGAAAGCATTTAGCTCTTGAGTATGGTGATTATCACAAGATTAACAAAAATGTCAAGTAAGTTAACCTAAGATATATTGCTACTCTAGCTCAAGATTCAAGAGTTTGTGTCCAAATCATCTTGAATCTTATTGAAAGCATTAACACAAGAATAACAACAATATTGAATATAAATTGCTAAAATCATATATTGCAAGATCAAAAGAGTTACATGTTTGCAAGATCAAGTACCTCACATCCCAACAAAGGGTATTTAGCTACACATCATCATGGAAGCCTTGCAAGGATGGATTGAAAAGGAAGGATTCATTACACTTGTGATGTCTCAACAAAGAAATAAAGATCCAACTTCCAAAATCACTCTCACTCTATATGATCTACCTTATTTCTCCCTAAGAAATATCTACCTATGTGAAAACTATGAGAAAAGCTAAGATAAGAACTAACTTAATATCTAGAAAAGAGAGAAAATGAGCTTTTATACAAATCTGCAAAAGTCAATTTCGCCTGGCAGAATATTGCTCGCCATGGCGAGCTCAGTTTTCTTCACCAATGGGATTCTGCCACGTCACCAAAAATCAGATCAAACCGCCTTTCTTCGCCTTTGCCTCGCCAGAACTTCGCCTGGCGAAATTTCTCGCCATGGCCATCTCAGTGGCGAAGTTGCCTGGTGCTCTCTGGAAGTCCTCGCCATTTAGCTCGCCTTTGGCTCGCCATGGCGAGCTGGCCTTTGCCCAAATTTGTTGTTTTTGCACTTGCTTGATGTTTGGACACTCAATTCCTGCACAAATGGGTAGAGTAAGATGACTAAAGCGTAAAAGGTCAAAATTTCACTTTTCTCTCGGCTTTTCCCTGGATAACTTGTGAAACAAGTAACAAACGTGCCATAAATAAACATTAAAAGTACTACTTCCTGGCACTTATCAAACTCTCCCCAACTTAACTCTTTGTTTGTCCTCAAACAAAATAACAAAAACATAACAAGCTACGCCAAGACACAAGTAAGAAAGACTTTGAAAGCTTTTACAGATGAATGATTTGACAAAAATGCGCGGGCAAGTCTGAAGCTTCCGACTTATCTGGCAATCCACTGCAAATGTGAAATGAGTTCTAAACACAAAGTACATGTCAAATAGTTCAAAACAATAATATATTTATTTACGAACCACACCTAACACACTTCTATGAAAGTAGATAAACAATTGAAATCAAATGAATGAGGATTATGAACACACATCCGGCAATCAAGTTAACATTCCAATCAAGTTATGTGTCCATCCAAAAATCGTTTCAAAAGGCATAAAAACATGGATCAAAAGGGTCTTTGAGGGTTATAACTTGGCTTGGCTACAAAAGAAATGTCATATGTGGGGCAATTGAAATCAAAAAGCCTATCAAAGAGGAACATTCCTTGTATCAACCATAAAAATTCACAATCTTTCCTACCAATCATTACAACCCTTGGTGCTTAAACATGAAGCACTTTGATCTTGACAACTTATTTTCTTTTTGGATTTTTCTTTCTTTTTTTTTTTCATGTACACATTGTTTTTCTTTTCTTTTGTATTTACAACAACATGTTGTCTTGATCAAAGATAAATTTACACCAAAGTACTTGACATAAGATTTACATCTACCTTCTCTCCCCAACTTGAATCAACAAATACCCTATTTGAATGTTCCTCTACTCTAAGGCAAAAGGGAAAAATAACATTGAGATTTTAGGGTTCAACAATTAAAAACATATCAGAGTCCTAAAGTGCGTCAAGAATGAACTGGATATTGAAAAATTTAAAGGCAACTTCATCAAGCATTGTGCTTATGAATTGACAGTTCATAATTGATGACTCCGATTCATTTGGCTCAAGTGGGTTAGCAAATACTCGCTCTTCTCACAAGGTAGGCTATTTGTGGTCAAGTAAGTTTCACTCAATAACAAAAAATGTGCCTTGATCACTTCCATGCCTTCACACAATTCAAAACAATTATTGGATTTAACATAAAACAACCGAGTTAATCAATGAAAGCCGGTCTCCTTGCATATGTACAAATATTTGAGGTTTCCTCACTTTAGGCTAGTACTACGTGGTTCACAAACAAATAAATTATTGTAAAGAACTAAATGAAATGAAATTTACGCAAAGTACTCGTTCCATATTCGAGTAAAAACCTAGAAAAACTGGAAACTTGTACCTTGGCTTTGCGCTTTAATCACAACTATGAATTGTTATCAATCATCTGAGATTTGAAAATGAAGCAAGAGTGATACAAATGAAACTTCCATGATTTTCAAAACAAAATGAAATACTTAATCAACAAAAAGCGCTAACACATTATTCAACATAAAACAAAGTACTAATAAAACAAAATTTAAGTCAATGTGCTAAAATGAGCAAACAGCAGAAGCAAACAGTCAGAACTGCACTAACTCGCAGTTGCGAGCAGATTTACTCGCAGTTGCGAGTGAATTGGTAGTCAACATGGTCAATGACCAGTTTACTCGCAGTTGCGAGCTGTTTTACTCGCAGTTGCGAGTTAGGACAGTTCAGAATTCTGCTCTCTGTTAAACTTCTGTTTTTGAATGTTTTGGCTTATGCACATGACTCCTAAACTATATTATGCATTTAAAACAGTAAAATAAACTTAAAAAGTTGGGTTGCCTCCCAACAAGCGCTTGTTTAACGTCGTTAGCTCGACGCCTTTTTCGTTAGGGTGGCCAAAATGAGACGGACAACACATCATCCTTTGTGTTCCTTTGCTTTGGGAGGAATTCCATGAACTTTAAGTACAGATGATGTGGAGTCCATAACCTCCCTATCTTGGTTTTGAACAAGGCACAAATTTTATCAATGACCCGGTCAATTTCAGCCTTGCTCACTTTCTTCCCCTTTTGTTCACATGTTTCTTCCTTGCTAAGTAACCGTTCCTGTTTCTCTGCCATCTTCACTTCTTCTCCATTATCAACAGCTTTGGCCTCTACAACATATGACTTTTCTTGAGGAAGTTTTGGTTCATGTGGTGGCTCTATTTCTATTGCATTCTCTAGTACACCACATTCTTCTAATGTTGTGTCTTCCTCAGTTTGAACAACACCTTCTTCAACAATCTCTCCGACTCTCTCTAACATGTTTGGATTATTTTCTTGTTCTCTAAGAGTGGATTGATTGTTGGCTTGATTATCCATGATTTGTGCTTGAATCAACCCAATTTGAAGTGATAAAGTCTTCAATCTTTGGTTGGTATCTTGCATGTTTATCATGGATTGTTGCATGAAGACATTCAAAGTATTTTCAATCACCTTGTATCTCTCATCTTCATAAGAATAGTTTAGAATTGATTGTGGAGTATAGAAGTTGAAGTAACCATGATCAGCCATGATTTTGGCTAGGTGGTGATCCTAAAACGGAAACAACTACAAGAACTTTTCTTTGTTTATCAACAAGGGGTTAGTACAAAAAACTATCAAATAAAGAAAAAATATTTACGGATTATATACAAATGCTTAAAACGATAAATCAATCGTTCTATCTATGATAACTAAACACCATTCCCCGGCAACGGCGCCATTTTGATGAAAGTATTTTTCGCATCAAACGAGGTAAGTATTTGTGTATCGTCTCCACAGGGAATAGTGCGTTATCAATGACAGTTTAACATCGATTATCATTCAAAGTATTAAGAGTACTTGTTTGTTTGAATTGAAATGTATCTAGCTAAACTAATTGCAAAAAGTAAAAGTTGAGATAAATAAGGATTGAAACTTGTTAGGAGTAGCGTTCCTTAACCAAGCGTCACACGTAACCTAATTGATCCATATGAATTCTAGCTTCATAAGCAACATTATCACAATCAATTCTAAACTATCCTTCGTGTCCAAAGTGATATAATTATTTCTAAGTTATCGTTTAAACATTCGTGTCCAAATTCCTTAAACGATAACAAAGTCGATCGGATAACCTAATCGACCGTGTCCAGCCTGGTTAAGTTATACGAAAGCATTTAGCTCTTGAGTATGGTGATTATCACAAGATTAACAAAAATGTCAAGTAAGTTAACCTAAGATATATTGCTACTCTAGCTCAAGATTCAAGAGTTTGTGTCCAAATCATCTTGAATCTTATTGAAAGCATTAACACAAGAATAACAACAATATTGAATATAAATTGCTAAAATCATATATTGCAAGATCAAAAGAGTTACATGTTTGCAAGATCAAGTACCTCACATCCCAACAAAGGGTATTTAGCTACACATCATCATGGAAGCCTTGCAAGGATGGATTGAAAAGGAAGGATTCATTACACTTGTGATGTCTCAACAAAGAAATAAAGATCCAACTTCCAAAATCACTCTCACTCTATATGATCTACCTTATTTCTCCCTAAGAAATATCTACCTATGTGAAAACTATGAGAAAAGCTAAGATAAGAACAAACTTAATATCTAGAAAAGAGAGAAAATGAGCTTTTATACAAATCTGCAAAAGTCAATTTCGCCTGGCAGAATATTGCTCGCCATGGCGAGCTCAGTTTTCTTCACCAATGGGATTCTGCCACGTCACCAAAAATCAGATCAAACCGCCTTTCTTCGCCTTTGCCTCGCCAGAACTTCGCCTGGCGAAATTTCTCGCCATGGCCATCTCAGTGGCGAAGTTGCCTGGTGCTCTCTGGAAGTCCTCGCCATTTAGCTCGCCTTTGGCTCGCCATGGCGAGCTGGCCTTTGCCCAAATTTGTTGTTTTTGCACTTGCTTGATGTTTGGACACTCAATTCCTGCACAAATGGGTAGAGTAAGATGACTAAAGCGTAAAAGGTCAAAATTTCACTTTTCTCTCGGCTTTTCCCTGGATAACTTGTGAAACAAGTAACAAACGTGCCATAAATAAACATTAAAAGTACTACTTCCTGGCACTTATCAAGGATTATCACATTGGACTTTGAACATCCACACAAGTGAAATTGGACACCACTTTTAACTCAAAACCTTAAACCAGTAGGTATATGAGTTCCAATACTTATATGTTTCTCAACGCCTACTTTTCATTCCAAAACCCACAATTGATATACCGACCATTTTTGCAAAGAAAATTGAATCCAAAAAATTAAAACGCACAATCAAAACATGTATCAGTAACTAAAAAGAAAAAACTTGTTGAAACGAATACCACAAAATTGATAACAACAGGGATGAAATATTGTCAAGAAACTATAGTATCAAGGACAAAGCTATGAATTAAAGTAGCAATAAATCAATACAACCCCAATTATAAAAACCATGTTCCTCCAAAATACTGATCAAAATAGGAGAACGGGCTCTAAATATAATTCAAACTATAAGATATATAGGAGAAAATTAAATCCAACTATTCTTCATCACGGGACTTATGTTCCCAAAGCTTCCATCTTTTACTGTTGCTTGCATCTGTTGGTCTTTCACCCTGTGGACCATCTTCAAGCTAAAAACATATAAGCATGAAATTAAAATCAGAAATGTAATGCCGAGTGACATGAACAATAATTTAAGACAGGAACTATGTGACTAATAAGTTGCTTCTAACACAAACTCTTCTATCGTTGAAATTCATAGAGATCTTGCAAAATTTATGTGGAAATGGAACCCATGTGATTTTGTGGGTGCAATAATTTCAACCAACAAAAGAGTTTGTGAGAAAGTGTTGCTATTACTCTTTGTAAAGACAAAGTTGACTAATGAGCGCCAAGCAAACAAATACGTAAAAGTTCGAGTTCAAACTTCAAATTTAAAACAAGCAAAAAAATTAAAAATATATTTAAGCAATTCAAATCGCCAATATTATACCTTGCCATAATCCAAGCCTTCGCACATATCATCATCATCCTCATCTCCATCAACAGCCTCATCGCCCTCTCCATCAACAGCCTCCCCAGTAAACCATGAAACAGCATGGGGGATGATCTTGTCCCTTATGGTTGACCTAATCAAAATTACAAATAGCAAAAGAGCATCATGAGTCAACAATTATTATGTTAAAACAACGTATTATTTAGCTTACCCAATGTCATAGTCCCGTTCCATAACATCTTGAAGTTCATAACACTGTATAAAAAATAAAAATAAAAATTGTATAAAAATAAACATGATTTCATATCTATATTTAAAAATGAGTTTTTATTATCATACATCATCTTCGCCAATATCCACGTCATTTTCCGGTATCTCTGGTGGATCGAAAAAGTTAAAGAAACTATCACACGAATGAGTTTCGATAACTGGTTTCACATTCTTCAAATCCTTGTTTTGGTTTTCATTTGCAATCTTCTCGGTCAAAGACTTTTCAGGCAGCCAATTAATTACCGTCCTGGTAAAAAATACAGCAAGCAAACCTTATTCGCAATCATTAACTATTGAAAATGGATTGCATAATAGTATAGTGAATAAACCATAGTTAGTTGATATGTAAACTATGATTAGTGAAAAAACCATAGTTAATAAACCATAGTTAGTTGATATGTAAACTATGGTTAGTGAATCAACTAACTATATGGTTTATTCACTATACTAAGTATCAGATTAAAAAGACCGACTTACCCAAAAGCCCTCTTCAATAAAGGCTCGTCCTCATCAAGCATGTGATAAGTTTTGGTCAGTACCGTGTTTGAAAAATACGGATTGGGATCAAAAAAGAACTCAAGTTTGAACCCTAGCGGTTCTGCCATCTTGGTATATTTGATATCTTTGAGGAACTTCAGAGCGTCCTCATCGCGGTAAGTAATCTGATTCATCAGGTAGTGAAAAGATCATTACAAAAAAGTTGTTTCATGGCTATAAAAACTCAAGCATTTAAGAGTAAAAAAAGTTAACATTTGAACACTTTTTTCAATTTACCTCATCAGCTACCACTTCATTGTTTTTCAGTGCAACTAGCCAGAAACAAGGAATTCCCTTCTCTACATAATTCACAAGAAAAAACTATTAAAGTGGAGAATCAAAGCAATAAAAGTACAAAATGTCGATTTTTAGTTATTATACCTTGAGCTGTATCAGCTGCAGTTTCCATTGCTGCCCCTTCCACTTCAGCAAGGCCATTCACAATTTCATAACGCTGCATTCATTTATAAATAGGTTTAGTGATAAATATATTACATTTGAATGTTCCCATACGAATCAGATTCGATAATTTTAAACGTGAATAATTGCGCAATCATTGAAAAGAATCCTCAGGATACCTTAGCGTACAATGGTTGATACAATAATTGGTATTTGGCTTCAAGAGCTGCTCTCTCCTCCAAAAACTTTTCCTTCAATTCATCATGTTCTCTCTGTACAGTCATAGAACAATTTACAGATTCATTATTTAACACAAAAGTAGCTAATTATAAAGGCATAAATAAATAAATTAATAACCGGAGATTAGGTAAAAATGTTAAGAGCAATTGACAAATCCATTATTACAAGTGTTAAAAAATATTTTACGTTAGGTTAAAATAAATGTATTAATAAAATGAAATAATGGAATATCTTTCCTCAGGCCAGCATAGATTTTCAAATGCATATATTAAAGTTCATATCTACATAGTCATAATTAAGGTGATATAATTATATTCAGATAATGATTTTTACCTAGGGAATAATTCTTAATTAAAATAAATCATATGATAAATGGTACACATCAAGCATAACCCTAGTAATCTACCCAGTTGGTAAGGACAATGCATAATATATGCAAGATTTGGGGTTTGAACACCAGACACCACAAAAAAAAAACTTAGGGAATGTACCTGAATCACTTTGAGAACATCAACACGCTTCTTGGCATTGGGGGACAGAGATAGATACCCCATAACCCTAGTGAGCTGTCCCGCCAAGTCGCGAATCCTGTTCTGCACTCAAATTCAACCAGGAAAAAATTTAACTGATACTGATAAATAATATCTCAAACCAACCTTTAAGACGAAAACCCTAAAATAAAAGTTGACAATCAATATCAAGGATCATTTAAAATATATAAGATAACAATTAAGCATGAAATTAACAAAAAATAATGGTAAAAACGTAAGGATCTACTACAATTGAAGCAAAAAGAGAAAATTAAATTGAGTAATTGAGCAACTAATTAATTGAACTAGAAAATAAAAACACTTGATAAATGATAAATCAAACCAATCTCAAAGTAAAAACCCTAAATATACATATTGACATTCAAAATCAAGGTTCATTGAAACTATAAATTAAAAGATAACAAACAAACAAACAAAAAGGGCAAAAGCGCAAGGATCTATAATTGAAGCAAAAAGAGAAAATCAAGTTGAGTAATAGAGCAACTAATTTCAACTAGGAAAAAAGATATAATAATAAATCAAACCAATCATCAAAACAAAAGGGTTTATAGTTGAATCAAAAAGCGCAAATCTAATTGAGTAAAATCATCAACAAAGAAAAAAATCGAGGATTTGGATCTCATGTGTAAAAAATAACATGAGTGAGTTATGTTAATGATCTCATTATTCAAAATATATCGGATCTCACTTATAATTTTATAAGTTTATTGATCATTAACATAACTCTGTCATCCCTTGAAAAAAAATAAAAAATAACTCTCATGTTTTTTCACTCATGAGAGGATCCAAATCGGAAAAAATGAGGCAACCAATATTCAACTGTAGAAAAAAAAAACTACTTAATAAATAATAACTCAAATCAGTCATAAAAAAATAAAAAATGATAATCAAATTAAGGGTTTGAACTTTAAATAAAACGAATAAGATTAAAACAAAGCATGAAATTTTACAAGATATTGAGAGAAAAAAAACAAATTGAGTAATTGAGCAACTAAAACCAATCAGCAAAATAAAAAACTCAATAAATAAAAATCGATAATCAAATAAAGGGTTTGCTCAAAACATTATAGATAACAATAAATCATAACGTTACAAAAAAAATTGAAAGAGAAAAAAAAGGTCTATAAATGAAGCAAAAATGAAAGAAAAAATAAACAAACTATGGCACTAAATATAAAGAAGAGACATTATTATTCAAAAAAAAAAAACAGAAGAGACATTATATTCAAACCTTGATAAATTCACGAGCACCAGCATCTTGAACTGGTAAGAAAAACAAAAAAAAATCAAAATTCAATCAAGAAAAACATTGTATAATAAAAAAAACATGAAAAATAAGAGGTTAGGGAAACATAGAGAAATTGTTTAAAGAGAGGGAAGAACATTCGAACCTGAGAGATTTTGCAATGAGGGCATTTGGTTATTGTTGTTGTTGGCCATTGTTGTGGGAAAGGGAACAAGAGAACAAAGGAACACAAGAATTAAACACATAAAAGGGTGGTTTTCTCCCACCTTTTCCTTTTAATTTAATTTAATTTAATGAATTAGTATATTATATTAGTTTAGTTTGACTCAGTTAATATTATATTATTATTGTAACAAAAAGTATAAAAAATTATTTTATACTTTCAGTCAAAATATATTTTTTAATAAAGTCAGTAAACGCTAATAATAATAATAATAATAATAATAATAATAATAATAATAATAAAATACTTTTAAATTGTTTAATAAAAATCAGTAAACGCTAATAATGATAATAAAATACTTTTTATATTTTTTAATAAAAAATTAGTAACTTTATTAAAAAATATATTTCAGTCAAAAAAGATATAATGTTTCCTATGGAGTTAGTTTTTTTTTTTTTGACAGAATTTTTTGTTTACTGATTAATTTTTTATTAGCAAAAATATATTTCAGACAAAAATATCTTTTTTTACTTCCCATATTCAATATTTTTTTTTTAAGAAGTGTAACTAGAAGAGAATCGAATTGAGATCTTAAAATGAGCACACTTCAAATCTCAAGGCAACACCATTGGACAAACCCAAGTGTGTTCATATTAAAATTTTACTTATATTTTGACATATTGTTTCTTGGAATGTCTTTCTTTCAATGTCTCATATTCCATTATTCCCAAAATTGATTTCGGTGGATTAGTTTAACTTTTTTCAAAAATTTTTATTTTTTTTAAATAAAATTCAAGTTTTAGTTTGTAAGTACAAATGTCGCTATTTCTAAATTGAACATCTTGAATCTTGATACAACTCTGTTAAACGTTAGAATAATCATTGACTTCCCTTTCGGTACACGCAACGGATTTCTAACACTAATATGTGAATGCTAATTACCTAGCTAATTACATTCTTATCCTTCATTCAAAAGAGTCAAATCAATTTTCTAGGATAAATTAGTCATTTTAATATTTTACCTTGTCTCAATAAAAAAACAAATTTACCTTGTCATTGTTTATTATTTTACTCTTTGCATTTCTTACTTTTACTTTTTCAATTTCTTTATTATTTTTCATTAAGTGGGTACATTGATCAAATTACACCATAATGTTTTATCCAAAACCATATTTGGCTTCAAATCATTCATTTTAAATCTTTCATAATAGTTTCTCTTATAGTTTTCTAGGTCTTCTTCTACCTCTTCTAGATCCGGCTCTCCCCCATTTTAACTACTCTTCGTACTACAACATCTATCGGTCTTCTCTCTACATTCTCAAACCACCTAAGCCTATTTTCTACCATCTTTTCTACTATAGGTGTTACCCCAACTCGCTTTAATGGTGTCATTCAAAATTCTATCTTGTGTTCTCTAACCACTCATCCAACTCAACATTCTCATCTCCGCTACATTTACTTGATTTTCGTGTTGGTTCTTAACCGTCCAACACTTCATACCATAAAACATTGTTGGTCTGATTGTTGTCTGATAGAAGTTTCTTTTCAATTTAGCGGTACTTTCTTATCGAATAAAACACATGATGTACCACCCTTGAACCCCACATACAATATTAAATCATAAATGCAACAATTAATCATAATTTCATAAAACATCAAAGTGTTACTTCTTCATTAATCCAAAACATGCATAATCCATCATGTACATAAACAGTCGTAGCGGAAATAAAGATCTCAACGACATAAATATATCAGATCTCAGATACATCATCAATGTGAACTTAATGGTTTCTCAAACATAAGTCCGAAACATAAATAAAATCCCCAACATCCACATCATAGCACCATTAGACACGACTCTGAAAATCAAAAACATAAAAAGGCGAGTATGCGCTAAGCCGTCCTCGGGAACTCGTGTCAACAAAGTGTCTTCAACCTGCACATCTACACCACAAGGATGTAGGCGACCAAACAACCACTAGTGGGTAAGATATATGTTCAACATAACGAAGATACAAACACATGCATACTATTAGGATCACAACATCATATAAGCACATATTCATCTTAAGTAATATCATATTCACACGTATTATCATTTAATTAATTGAATAGATAAAACAAGCACTCAAATCATCATCACTAGGATATGACAAGTATTCACATCATCAATCTATCGCCAAGTCGAATACATAGCATTAAAATTCCATCACCATCGTCAAATCACACATTTTCCACATAGGTACACATAGTTGTTATACCCTAATTTTGGACCTAAAAATACTTGCTCAAAAATGTTTTTCCTCTGATATGTGTCAATTATTATTGAGAGATTGTCAATTTGCTAATGTTTTACACTGATATTTCACTCTACTTTATCTGCATATTTCTACTGTCTATGTTCAAAACATTTTCAATTGTAGCTTTGTCTATGATTTCTTGCATTTAGAGCCATCCAAAATGGTTTTCTTGCATATCAAGTCATTTGAATTTGTCTCTGATCAATTGCACGTTTCTCTGCATTTTATGTCAAGGTTATTTGCAAAAATTCATGAAAAAGGGTATTTTAGTCATTTCCCCCATTCAAACTCATTTTAGTCCTTGAGAATGGTCTCAGAGTCTTTTCAATTTGCTTGTATAAACTCTTGTTTTAATCCATGTCAAAATCCATTCCAAAAATTGCATTTGAGTCATTTTGAGTCAGTTTAGCCCCTAGGGGCATTTTAGTCATTTCTTGTATTAAATTCATTTTTAGTCTCTGAAAATTGTCTCTGAGTCTTTTCAATTTGTTGTAAGGGTTCTTGTCTCAATTTCATGTCAAAATCCATTTCAAAAATTGCATCTGAGACATTTTGAGTCAGTTTAGTCCCTAGGGGCATTTTGGTCATTTCACCTGAAATTTTGACGGAGAGAGGTTACTTTGAAGTACCTCATTTATGTAGTTGGTTCATTTTAGTCCATTTTGTGTTTTTTTATTGGTTTCACTTTACGTTGTTTCCAATTTACATTTTTTACCCAATTTTATTTTTAATTGCATCTTAGCCCTTAAAGTCTTTAAAATTTGCATTCTAGTCCCTTTTTCATTTCAATCCTCTGAGCCTTTAAAATTTGCATTTCAGTCCTTTAACAGTTTTACATTTTAGCCCTCAAATAATGTTTGTAATTTCGTTTTTAAGTCCTTTTTTATTATTATTGCATTTTGGTCCTTGTTTTTAATTAATTACAGAACAGTCCCTCAATTTCCAGAAATTGCAAAAAAGTCCTCAAGTCTAAGAACTCAGCAAGGCCGAATTCCTCAAAGTCCAAGTCCACATTGTTGAAGCAAAAATCTTTTTGATGAATGTTTTAATGATAACAAACCTCGTGGAATAAATAATAAGTTTTATGAATGGTGATCTACTGATGGTTGCACTTGAGTTTTTGTTAAAAGAACAGGAATCACATAAGTGGATAAGCTAGAAGCCACCCACATTGATAAGTGCATCATATCTACTCAACAATGAAAGAATGAGTATACCATCAGTTGAAACAACACGATCATATCTCCATGAAGATTCATAACTCAAGAATCATGATGGAAGAACTTGAATCATGCTGGAAGAACTTACATCACAAGCTGCACAAGAATGTGCTTGAAGTTATGTGACAAAACTCACATTGAGTTTTATCTTATATGATTTGAAGATCCACCATGGGTAAAGAAGATAAAAGGAAATATGCATACAAGTTAGGAAGATTCTCAGAACCTCCTCAAAGTATCACACTTCCAAAGCTTCTGAAGATATGAAGTTCAGAGTTCAGAATGTTCATATGAACAGAGATCAGAATGTTCATGTGAATGGAGTTCATAACAATCATGAACATTAACCCTGAATATATCCAGAAATAATAAAGGATTATTTCATGGATAAACAAGAATATTTAAAGTCATCAGTTACATGCAATAATGAACTAGATGCAAAGAAATATTCTTTTGGACTTCAAAGAAAGAATCATCTTGTTTGTCAAAACAAATGATCACCCATTTATATGATTAAAGTAGTTTTTGAAGGAAATAAATAAACAACCTTCATAAGGTTCAAAGTGTTGAAGGACATCAGAATGTTCAACACAAAGTACAACAGCCAAAAAGGAAGGAACCCAGAAGAAACATTCTGAAGTTCATATGTTTGAACCCAGAAGGAGTTCAGAAGGTTGCTCAGAAGGTTCATTAGAGAAAAACCATAAATCAATGTCCACACCAAAAACATGCAAGAACAGATGTGACATTAACATATCTTATGCATACAATGATTTTGACTTTGGATCAAGAAATCATTAAAGGCATCTATGATGATTAAAGGATTAATGGACTTTGATAGTTCTTGGTATTTGTGTGTTCTTGAGTGATTAACCAAGACACAAACAAAGTTAAAACATACCAAGATACAAGAAATCAAAGAACATTTGCATTCATGAACTAACTCTGAGTTCAGAAAGTTAGTTCAGAATGTTGTTCAGAATGTTGATCAGTGAGTTGATCAGAACGTTTTGATGATAGTTCAGAAGGTTGTTCATAAGAAAACCCAGAATCATCAAGAACATGAAGAACATGCAAACTACAACGTGACATAAATATATGTCCAGGAAAGTACAATTGCATGGATGCTTCAGAAATAAAAGCTTGAGCAAGCAAAAGTGTCAAAAAGGTCTTCAAGGTTCATTCAAGACTATGAACACTTAAAGTACTAGGATTATTCCAATGAGAATATTATCCTAGATGTTGCATTCACTGCACTTCAGTCGTGTCTCTACTATTAGGATTGATTACATCAAAAGTAGTCTTACAAATCATCCTAAAGTAAGCACAAATGAAACATTCTGATGATCAGAATGTTCACTTCTGCACATGCTTCCAGCTATGAACAGTGTAGTTGGTAGAAAGAAGAAAAAGGTAGCAAAAGGAGATCTTGCATCAGAGATAACTTGTACTCTGAACAAAATCAAGCAAATCTCCTAGAAGCATGGGCCTGAAGCTGCAGACCACTATCCTCTCTTTCCTGCACAAAGTCCAAGACAGATTTGGTTCACTTTATCCTACTTTTCCAGCAACTTTTGAAGCATATGGAGAAGCTACTTTTTGGAGGATAAAACTCAAACAAATCTCACATCACGTGCTGGGCAAGCCCAGAAATTCATCCAACATTCATCCATGATGAACCCAGATGAAGAACATCATGAATTTCCAACATTCTGATGAAGAACACAGCAACATTCTGATGTTCATCCTGGGAACGCAACAACATTCTGATGGTCAGAATGTTCACCCAGATTTTCAAGTAAAAGCTTGTGGGGCCCAGGACACGTGGCATAACACCATTGGACACCCTACAACGGCTATTTGAGCCCAAAGACTCTATAAATACAGATCTAAGGCTCAGCAAAACTTGCACCATTGCAAAGCATACAAGAAAACAACTTGATTTTGTTTGAAGCTCTTGCAATCTGAAATTGATCAATCTCTAAGGCTTTTGCTTCCTTAGTGCACATCAATACTCTCTGTTATCTCGTGCAAAGATAACTTTCTCTTCCCCCTCCTCTGTTTGATTCTCAAACATTCAAACTCCACACAAATTGCAAAGCATACAAGAAAACAACAAAGTTTGTTTGAAGTTTTTGCAAACTGAAATTGATCAATCTCTAAGGCTTTCATTACTTAGTGCACATCAATACTCTTTGTTATCTCTAAGATAACTTCTCTTTCTTTCTTCTTGTCTGTTTGATTCACAAACATTTAAACCTTCATACAAATTGTAACAAAGTCTCATCTAGCTTTAGGGGTACTAAAGTGTTAGTTTGAGCAAAGGTTGTAAAAGTCTAAGTGGTTAACTTAGCAACAAGGTGCAAGCCTGCTGAGGCTTAGAGAATACAGGATTGTAAGTGTTCAGGTGAACACAGATTGTAAGGTGCAGGATTTGAGAGGTTATCTCAAGCATCATAGTGGAAACTCTCACAAGATTGTGAGGAGTGGACTAACCCACATTGGGGGAACCACTATAAACTTCTGTGTGTTCTTTCTCTTCCCTTTAATCTTTTAATTTCAGTATACACTAAACACACACAACACAGTTACTTGATTAAATCAGTTTCTGCATAATCTGCACAAGAACGTCAGAACGTTCTGAAGTCAGAAAGTTAACTTAACTATTCCAAGTTTACACTTGAGAATCATTTTAAAAGTTGCAGGATAATTTTTAAAGGGTCACAATTCAAACCCCCCCTTTCTTGTGACTATTTTATCCACTTCACACATGTCACAAGCTCATTGGTCCAGTGGTACACATGTCAGCTATATAAAGGATCCAATCATCACAGTGCCACAGAGAATTGAACAACTCAGCAAAAATCACAGAAACAGAATCACACATTCTCTCTCCTAACAGTTACGATCAAAAATACAACAATTTTCCAGAAAGTTCATCCCCAATCTCAAACCCTAAAATTCCAGAACCAAAATTCAACACAATTGCTACGAGTTTGTGAGAGTTCTCAGAGATTCACCACTGAATCATCATCATCGAACCTTAGCAACTGCAATTCAAGCACAAGTTCAATGAATTTGTACGATCACAGTCAGAGAGAGTGAGAAGAAGAAGAATCAAAGCCAGTTTCGAACCAGTGAAGAAAAAGAAGAGAAGAACACCGATTTATTTTCGGTTCCAACTTATCAGAAGGCTTTCTTGAGGATCTTTGTTCGAATCTCCATTTCAATTTAGGTAACCACAAGAAACTCTTTCGTTTTTAATCGCAAAAGCTCAACGAAAGTTCGTAAGCACAAATAAACGGTGGATTGAAGTAGGTTAACAAGTTTTTGGACTTGTTCTCTCATAAAACTTCATAAAGATTGAAAAAACGTTGAAACCGAAACTTCAAAAATGTAGATCTACAACATTTCACCGTTATTTTGCAAATCAGAGTCCATATTCGTAATCAGTGTAGAAAATAAGTTAGATTAGGGTTTCGTTCCAAGAAACTTTGAAAAGATTTGAAAAAAGTTGAACTCGTAACTTCAAGTGTAGATCTGCACTAATCTAGTAAGGTTTAGGAAAAACGAGTTAGGTTTTCAAACTCAGGAAGAAAAGACGAACACACCAGTACAAAAAGCTTTCAAAAACAGTTAAGATTGGGATTCCGACGCGGTGGTTCCGTCACCGGAAGCCTAACCGTCACCGGAATCTTCATCAGTGTTCTTCGTTTTTTCCAGAAAACACAAGGAGGAAGATGAAGTTCTAAGAGAGAAGTGAGAGCTTCTCTCACTAGAGCGAGAGAAGAGAGAGAAGTGAAAGTATGAAATGGTTTGAACCAGTCCCCTTAAGCTTTTATAGACCACTAAACCGGACCGGTCTAACACCGGTCCATTCCTGAGCATTCCCCATCGTTGGATCTAGGTTTGATCCATTTGAATCAATCCAACGGTCCCTGAAGCTTCCTGGTTGGATCCTGGATCTCCTGGTTTGGGCTTGGGCCTGTGTTTGCTTTGGATCTCGTTTTTGCCTATATTCTTGCTATTTCAACACTGCTTCTTAATGTTTGAACCTCTGTTTTACCAAAAACCTTTTTAAAAATTCCTAAAAAAATTTGTTCAATATTTCCTTATTATTTTCAATGAATTTTGATGTGTTTTACATAATAATCTTGAGGGAAATATATGAGGGAATGATTTGTTCTTTTTAGTTCATTCTTTTTTTATTTCTTGTTAAAATCTTGTTAAACATCTCTAAGAATCTTGTGAACTTCCTTGCCATTATGTTTGATGTTCAATACTTGTCTTTTATGATATTTTGACATGTGATAAAATGGATAAAAACATAGGTGAATTTGTTTGTGACTTTTGGTGCCTTTTGTCAATATTTGTGAAGTTTTTTTTTGTATAATTTGATTCCAATATTTGATCTCATGATGATTGATACTTGATGAATCAATTTTGTGATGTGTTTGTCTTTAGTTTAGTGTGCTTGGTACTGTTTATGATGTATGGTGTTAGTCTCTTGTTCTATAAGTCCTATAAATAATTGTTTGTGAAAGAAAAGTGCCAAATATGTCTAAAAATATATCATAATTCTTGGCTTGAATGTGTTCTTATAATTCTCATATTATTGGTGGTAATGAGACCTTTGGAAAATTGTCATGATATGAGAGTTATAGGTTATATACTTGTCTAAAAGTTATGATAAATTTTAGGTCTATTTTGCCACTTTTATGTTAAGAATTTTGGTACTTTTTGTCAAGTTTTTTTAGTATTTCTTTTGGTTACAATTTCCACTTTATTATACCTTATGATACTAACCCTCTATTTCATATTCCATACATCTCATAAGCATCCCATCTCCATTTCACTTCTTGCCATTTAAATTCATGCAAAATTTAGAATGTAAAACCTAGGGTGGTGTATTTTACTTCATGCAATTTTAATTTCTTACAAGACCATAGAATGTAAACTAGGGCATATGTAAAGGACAATGGACTCTACTGATGTACACCGACACAAGCACCGACACATGCACACACATCACATGGATACTTTGGATGTATGCTTAGGGAATGTATGCTTTAGATGTATGCTTAGGAATCACGATACTTAGAAAAATTCTCTTTTCCAAAAAATATGAACGACTTCACTCAAATAATTTTCCAAAGAAACCTTGGGATCAAAATCCCATTGAATTTTCCCTTTATTTTCTTAAATAAAAACCTTAATGAACTTTAATCATACTTAGACTTTTTTGCAAAATAACTAATTCCACTTCACATTTTCCAAATCTTATGCTCTTGAGGCCTCTCTCTCTTGTTCTTCAAAATTCCATTTTTCAAAATTAAAATCAACCAACAAAAACAAAAAAACATCTTTTGGAAGAGAACTACATGGAGTTTGATCCCTTAAAAGGGTATGTAGGCAAGAAGTCAAAACTTCTCCAAGTCCAATAAAACAAAAATTCAAACACATTCTTCTCCCTCCAATTCTTCACTTAGTAAACCCTTAGGTGTAAATAACACTTTCAAATAGCATTTAAAAATAAAGCGCGCACGTAGAAAGTAAAGACGGTTCCTATAGGATACTATAGTCGTTATGGGTGCCTAACACCTTCCCGTAGCGAAAACAACTCCCGGACCTCGATTCTCAAGGGTTTTTCTTATTTTTCCCTTCCCAAGAAAAAATGAGATATCAAAGGTTAAAAAGGTTCAAACTTAATCAATGTTTGACACCCGAAAAACCAAGATAAAACAATAGTCATATACACATCTTTCACATAGATTCACATAGTCAAGTTCACATCTTCCACATAGACTCATATGCATGCAGTGCTCTACTTGACTATATATGCATGTGGTACTATTTTGGATATCGGAGTTATGTTACCGAATGATCCCACCGTCACTCATCATCGTCACTTGGACTAACCATGCATGCATGAACATCTCATATGATTCGACTATGCATAAATTCACATGACTTGACAACTAACTTCAACATCGTCGTCATTTATTCACCTTCACTATTTCACCGTCATCATTTTCAACGTCATTCAACGTCATTACATCATCATCATCATTTTCATCATCATTACATCATCATCGTCATTTTTATCATCATTCACATCACATGAACATCGTCATATATTCATCAAATCATCATTTATTCACATCAATAAGTCAACATCATCACTATATTATTATCATCATTCAATTCACAATTTACAACTAGTTAGACAATGTTTCAATCACATATCATTATTCATCACATTCTCATCATTAATTACTCATGGATACTCATTATTCATAACTCACATTCACTTCATTAAACAACCTCATTTTACTTCTCATAAAGCATTTCATCCTCTCAATCATCATCCAACACATATTACCATTAAACATGTCACACTACTTTGTTTTTATCATGAAAAACCTCTTTTGATTGATAGAAACAAGTCCATAATCATCCTATCAAGGGTGTAATCGATTACGCCAGAGGCATAATCAATTACGCTGTTCAAAAATTAGTTTCTAAAAATCAGGGGCAATGTGTAATCGATTACATTCTTGGTGTAATAGATTACATCATAACATATTTTCAAAAAATCAGTTTTTCAGCTTATTCAAACGCGGTTTTCACCAAATAATCACTTTTAAATCCCTTAAATCAACCCCAACACATTCCAATCTTTCAAAAACTTTACCATAGGTTACCCACTACATTATAAACACTCAACACACACTAAAACATCATTTACACATCCAAATTCATGACTTTCCACACACTTTTCCAAAAACTCAAGAACACCACATAATTATTTAAAATTCATGGGAACAGAAAATTCACATACCCAATGTCATAACAAGAAGATAGACTTCGAATTTAACATCATTCATCATCAACTTCATGAATTTCATTCAATTAAACTTAAAACTCAAAAACACTAACTTATCATAATCAAACATAGATTCTCATACAACAATAACATGGTTTCACAACTTTCACATACTCAAAATGACCACAATAATTAGAGCACGAAATTGACATTTATTCATCACAATAATTCATAAAGATGGAAGAAAACACACAACCCCAACTACTCAATTGCTCATAAATCCTAAATGGTGAAAATAATATTCCCTCTTAACTCTTAATCCAATAAGGTAGCCTCCTACAAACTTTAATCTCCCTCTTTCCTTTGGTTCTTCAAGCTTTTTTCCTCTTTCTCCCTTTAGATCCCCTTTTGCTTCTCTATTGCCTCTATTATCTCTTTTGAAGACTACCACTCTTTTATATTCTCATGGATTAGGTTTGGTTTACATAACTCTTACTGGGCTTAGTCACTATTCTTCCTCGTAAAAATAACACTACGCATTTACTTCACTTATTACTTGTTAGCCAAAAAAAGAGTTGTATAAAACTTTGAAAAAAATAAGTTTTTATATTGGTTCATAATATGATCAGTAATATCTTGAGGTTCAATGAGCATATTGTCTCCATTTTTAATGAAGTTAATCGTTTTGTTTGTATTTCTTATCTTGGCCACTCTATGACAATGTCTTATGTTTCTATCACCTTTCAAATGCCAATTGAATTTCGATTTTTCCAGCCAAAAAATCTCTTTCGTATTAAGAGTAGTGTCAAAATCAATCCAAGCTTGCTTTTCAAGGTTCATCAAGATGTCTATGTGACAAGAACTGTCAATACGGTTTTGGATGACTTGCAACTTAACTTCAGTTTGTCTAACTTTAATATAGACATTGTCTAAGATGTTTATGTTCCAAAACTCGAGGTTATTCTTCAAAATCTTTAGATTTTTTTTACCTAAAATGTACACATGACACCAATAACCTCAATATTACAACAATTAATGATAACCTCTTTACAATATTATGAACTTAAATTGTGATGCCAAAGCCAAACTTGCATCATTATGAACAAAATCTAAAAGCAGTGGAAAATGATTCGAACTATTCTTGATGAGATAACTACAAGAGATAAAATTAAACATATCTAACCATAGGTGGTTGGTAATATCTCTATCAATATTGTCTTGAGTGTTGTATAATAATGACATAGAATCATCTCAAGTAATAATAACAAACAATTACAACTAAAATTAAATTAGAGAACAAGAGAAACTTATCTGTCTTGAAATTGTTGTAGAATTGACCACCGACATGGCTCAATCAACCCACCGACATGGCTCAATCAACATCTCTAAACATCAAATCAATAAGAGAACTACTAAATGAACAAACGGTGAAAATAGTATGAAACGTGTTGATCGCACTGCCCTTAAGAATTTTCTGCGTAATTATACGCTAATCCCAGGATTTAACAGACCCTTCCCGATGAGAACCGAGGATACAGAACTGACAAGAAGAATATTTGTTCAGGAAGATGAAACTCCAGAGTTGTATTTAGACTCATTGAAAAATCAATTAATATGTAACTTGAAGCATAGAAGAGGGGATTTCGTTTTTTATGTGCTACTGCTCACTAACAAAAATAAGGAGAGTTTTCTATATTAGGTTTGTAAAACTTCTACTATACTTATGTCCAGTAAAAAACGTGTATTAATAGACACACATATGTTATAGGTTGAGAGAATTAAGGTTTGACTAAACATTGTTATTTCCACGTTCATGAGATATCAAAGCAAAAACGGTTACAAAACTTTGGAATTAAAAACATGTCTTAAAACCAAGTCAAACCTTATAATTAATTATAATATGATAATAGTTTTCTATTAAAATATTTTTCTATATTTCTCAATTAAAAATATGGGACACAAAATATTTGAAACTTTTGAAATATACTCAAAATTAACAACATTGAGTGTGCAAATCCCTTTCTTCAATCATACCAAGTAAAGCATGCTCCCCTTGTTGGAAAGACGACAAGGTTATTTGCATATGAGCATATGTGAAAATCCTCCATAGAAAACCTAACAGGAACATGTGTTATTCTTTACTCATGAGCCTCAATGATAATGTCAAAGACACCAAAAATGAACCAAGGCACTTGATGTTGAATTCAAAGATCCTGTACATCCACATATTTCTTTTTCTAAGGTCGAAAATGAAAGCATAGATAGCAATATTACCATAATAAAAGGAATTTTCCATTATTTTTGAAGAAACACATTGATCATCAAAATATAAAATTGTAGAGTTCAAATGCATTGAATAGTAACATAAAATGTTATGTATCAAACTATCTTTATTGTTCACATCTAAAAGTTTTACGCCTAACCCATTAAGCCATCTTGTAGGAAATGAATTGAAATTCACCCATGGTTCATTAATTAGAATTAAATAGGACTTGTTTTGTATTTGTATTAAAAGCCTCTTAAGTGCCAATCTAGAAATGGGGTGGTTAAACCTTGTTAACCCTCTTGATTCAACAATTGATTACATTTATTCGTTTACTTTGAATTGGATTCCTCAAGCTCTCCACCATTTGTAACTTTCTCTTTATCTTTCCTTTAATCATTGTTCTGTAGAAATACTCATTGGTCCACACAATGTCCTATGGATCTAAGACTTCTAACATCCTCAAAGTGCCTTTAACTTGTCACGCAAGGCAACCATAGTTAGAGGGGTTGCACCTTTGGGATTGGGACAGATGATCCCCCATGGAGGTTGTGCTTGCATGTCTCTACACCAGTCAATTACTCATCCTCATGGATGTGTATGTCGCAATTTCTTTTTGTAAAATTAAACTCTTTTGAGGATTTAATCACAGTTTGAATCTTTATTCTAAACCACTTATAATCCAAAATTTATTCTAAACCACCTATAATCCAAAATTAAGATGACATAAAATGGGATCCATGTAGAGGCTATCGTAATGCAACCCACCCATTCCAAAGCTTGTTGTGATTTGTATAAAATTGTTAGAAAAGAGAACCACCGCCACTCAAAAATCACACCGATCGCTGACAAAATTTAACATGGTCACAACACAAATAACAACATACTTATCTTCCCATACTACTTTGGTCTCATGCTCTATATATGTAATGTTACTATTTTAGATTTCCCAGAATCCTTTATTAACTTAAAATACAACTTGTTGGTATTTTTTGTATTTTTCCTCTTGATTTCGAGACTGAAGTGCGGGCGACGTCACCAGATTTGATGGCAACATTGTACTCAAACACCAAACTCGATTTCGTCCTTAACAAAATTAAAATCTAACCAACTAACTAACTCTAAAATAAATAACTGTTAGTGATTAATTGACATGTGGTGAAATTGGAAACATTATTTGCAGTAGTTCAGTTCTTGGTTACCCTAAATTGAAGTAGTCAAAATTATTTTTTGTTAAAATCTGAAATTGATTGATTGATATAGTTTTCTGTTTTAATGACCCAAATTGATATATCCAGTGAAATGGTTAGACTCACACATCTTAGTGAGTAATTGGTTTCATTTATGGATGCTTTAGAAGTGTTTTTAAAGTGTCAAAAGCAATTCTAAATTATAAGAAATCAATTTTGGGGACTATATAGCATCTTCAGAATCATAGTAGCGAGGTGAGACAAGATCATGTCTTACAGGTTGAACGGTGCTGTTCTCCGAAGTAAGGCTCTTTCTAGCAGCAACAAAACTCATCTGCATTGACAAATTCAAAGTTAAGCCCATTTGAATATCAAACTAGCCTGTGATAACAATTCTAACTTATTTAAGAAAATTGCACGCTGTCAAAGTTAAATTTGGTTGTCGTAGGTTTTAAATTGAGACTAACTCATCCTTACAAAACCGACTTGCAAGGTTGGGATGTCTTTAAACTATTTTCAAACCTTATGTTTTTTCAATGGTTGATTGGAGCCAAGATAGCAGGATTTGGTCTTGTTGCTCACAACCAAGACAGGCACTGCTGACTACAAGTGCTGCAATCTTGCATTGTAAGAAACCGCAGTGGAACGCTAGGGCACACAAATGGTTCAGTGGTTCAGTGGTTCTACTTGCTACTGCTAGCACTAGAGCAAGAAATTCTCTCATCAAGGTTGTCTGAAATCAAATGCAAGAACGGATTCTAAGTAAGAAAGGCAGTCCTAGGCCGAATCAGATACACAAGTCGCCAAAGTAAATGAGTTTCACAGCGTAATATGTAGAGACGGAGCTTGTGTCTCCGTGGGTGATGACGGTGGACGAGGAAGAGATGCTTGATATGCGGAAGCCATGTGTAAGGACTAGAGGGCTCTTGATTCAATTCTAGAGTTGTAAGGAACCAATAGAAAGAGAAAATTGAGAAATGCGATTTCTGTATTTTGATTTTTGAGCATTACAATATAAAGCTTAAGCTTATATAGAGATTGTAACCATCTCTATGTCTGTCCTAGCTGACTAACATTACTTAAGGACAAGACTGAAGTACAGTGCATTAGGCCCTGTTATTACTGTTCGTCAATCAACTAATGACACGCGTAATGTGATTTCTCTCTCTCTCTCTCTCAAAGAAAACAGTCTCCTGCCAGAATCGAAAAACCGAGCGATTCTATTTTTTAATGAGCCCTAAATTACCACCACCCCCTTTATTTTCCCAGACTTCCACCAAGGTCGAAGTCTTCACTTCTGCAAATCATCTTCAACCGTACGCTTGGTGGTTTAATAGTTTCATTCACTTCCTGGTTCTGCTTCATCATGTTCACTTCTTTTTTTTTTCCTATCAAGGGCTGGTGTTCGTAGCAAGTTAGCCATCTAAATTAATGTTTCATTCGATGTTGGAAGGAAACGTAACAATGATGATTCTGAAAACATAATTCTTGGCTTTTTTCCTTTCAAAGAAAACAAAATTGCTGTTTTTTCTTTTCTTCAAAAACACTAGTTTTTTTTAAGGAAAAATACGTGGCACATGTCATTAGTTTATTGGAACTGTACTTGTTTTGTCGATTACTTAATGTAGACTAAAGGTAAATAAACTAATTAAAAGTTTGGTTTGATTTCAACTCCATCCATTTCAGTAACATTCATGAGTAAGCCAAAAAATGAAATTACAAATGAAACCGTATTCTAGGACTTCTGTACGTCGGTTTACAACTTAAGTGTTTCATTCTTATCCTTAATTTCTTACTACTCTCTTACTGTAAACAATTCAACCACTCATTATTCTAAATAGTATACGATATTTATTCGCTTGTTACTTGCTAATTAATCTTTGTGGATGCGATTATTTTTTATATTACTTATGCGATAAAGGGAACTTGATCTAAGTGAGTATTTAGCACAACAATAGACATTTGTCTGATAAATAGTAATGAATGGTTTTTATTTGGAACTGTAATTAGTCACAAGTTTTAGTCAGAAAAACGAATAGGAAAACTGAATTTTAGTGTATTTACAACTAAAAAATAACCAAGTAGATGGAAATAACTTTGAGTTATC
Organism: Medicago sativa; assembly: GCF_051527215.1. NCBI lineage: Eukaryota > Viridiplantae > Streptophyta > Magnoliopsida > Fabales > Fabaceae > Medicago > Medicago sativa. The sequence goes on from NC_140750.1 coordinate 26,835,533, forward strand.
TAAAATAAATGACAGATATAAAAAGACTAGATTCAAATGTAGAGTAAAATACCTTAACTTCTGGCATCTTAACACAAGATATTCCCTCAATTCTTTGATGTAACTAGAATCTCTGAACTATCCACACACGGATCACTGCATAAAAAGGAAACACACAATGACCAAATCAGATTCAATACATATTTGGAAGGTAAGCATGGCAGAAAACAGAATCATGCTAACCAGATTGAAGTAATATGATTGCATGAATCTCCTCAATTTTTTAGAATAAATTGTTATGGAAAATTTCATCAAAACACCACGTTTCCTTCGTGTAATTTCTTCACAAATAACTGCAATGTGACAAACAATAGCAATTAGAAATCTAGAAATAAACTAGAACCAAGGTTATGAACAACCAACTGTGACAAGAATTTAATGATTTTAGCCTACAACTTAGGTATATAATTTTCGTAATGAATGAGTGCCAATAAGATCCTAAAAGTAAGAAACCATTTAGATTTGTTACATCAGTATTTTTTTTTATATGTAATGTTTCGGATAGAGTTCATTGTCCATCATCATGTCCTAATCTTCTGTGAAAAGCAAAAACAATAATTTCTTTCCAAATTCAAATTAAGCTAAAGCAGCGTACGAAATGCTAAAAGATTACCTGAACTTTGTCCCAACGCCTCTCTTCTGTGAGTATAGTGCACCAATGGAAAGTGGAATTTCCATGTTCCTCAGATTTGTTAAACACTTTGGAGAACAACTTCAGCAATAGTATGTGCCAGGCAATAAGCTGCTACTCATTACCCCCATGATAATCTATATATGAATGTCGGCAAAATGATGGGCACTACTACAAGTATATCATTGCAGGGCTGATCTTTAAATATTTCTCATAACTCTAACCAAATTCCAACATACGTTTTCCCTCGGTCTCACTACCTTATGCTTATATTCTGCATGCATGATTTCATCCCATACAGCCGACAAGGTTACAGAATTGGTTGTAAATTAAATTAATATACCGAATGAACATCTTTTGTTACAGTACAAGGAAATCAGTTACAACAAAACACTTTAACACATTGAGTTTAGGAATTACAGAGAACGATGAAGAGAATAAGAGTGCACTCGGAATTCGAGAGTCTAGTCTCACCTAATCTACCAATTCCCCGGCTAACTGAATGCACCCCTTTTCCCTCCCAACTGTATTATCAATTACTAATTCGAAGCTGTAATACTTCCAGGACAATCTGCTCTCCATCCAGAAAGGGAGCGATACAGAAGAAATTGTGCAGCATGATCAACAGGAATAAGCCGACCTTGTTGATTATGACCAACTGTGATGAAAGAAGGAATCAGCTCGACATTCCGTCGGTCTTCAGGCGGCATTGCCAAAAGATGTCTCCCAGATGACGATTCTCCGTAATTTTGCACCCAAAGATCCTAACCTAGTTACGGCATCAGCTAGTGCATGCTCACTTAATTCACACTCTATGATTTCAAGTTTCTGAAGCATTGGACAACCATTGGAGAATTCCAAGAGCCCTTCATCGGTTACACTGACATTTTCAAGAAGTATCCATCTCACATTTGGACTGTGTTGTCCAATGTAAAGAAGGCCTGCATCGGTTAATCCTCCTGGTATCTGGTATAGTGCAAATTGTTCTTGGCATAGCATGGTGAGGCGAAAGTCGCACAGGTTTTTCAAGTGAGCACCGATATTTCGTAGCGCTTCATTTGTGATGTCGTATACATGAACGTACATGTATTCGAGCTTTGGACAACCCTGTGATATGTCAATAAGTCCTGTTTGGGTAACAATGCCTCCTCCATCTTCCCTTTCAACATAATCAGCAGCCACTTTGATTCTTAGCCTTCTCATCTGCTTACAGCAGCAAGCAAGTACTGCTATTGTAACATGTTTCCGTGTTTGCGAATCGATATTCTTCCAATCCATAGATGTCTGTTAATTAGATGCCATTGTCAGTTAGTTATTTACAACAATGAGTTAGTTACAATTACAAATTATGATAATCAAATAGTTACCTGAGAAATTAGGTCTCTGAGTTCAAAGTCGTCAATGTTCTCCAACAAGATTTTGTCACAATGACCCTGCCACCAGCTCCAAGGAAATCATGCCCTACTCCAATCAAATTTTCTAGCAGTTCTGAAGTATGAACGTCATCTAGTACAATGAAAGCTTTCATGCGTTTGAGTCTTTTCATAACCATAGATGATATTACTTTGGGAGTGTCAATACCAAGATCTTCCCCTAGTAACTTAGAAAGAAGTCTGTTGTATGTGTAACTTAGCCCATGTCTCTTTTATTCTTCTGTGACATTTTCTAGGAAGCAACTACCTTCATATATGGAAGATACCTTCTGAAATACGGCAGCAGCAAGGGTTGTCTTTCCTATGCCTCCCATGCCCCAAATTCCAATAGTTCTAACTTCTCTTGAATCAACTTTTGATAATGATTCAATGCTTGAATAGTTTTCATCCGGTATGAACAAACATCTACGAAACACCAGATGAAAACTATTCGTAGATGTTTCGTTCACTTTTATTCACACAAATAGAAAAATCTGGAATAAATTGATATATATCTGCAAGTCTAACACATTAAGGCGACCAACATTTTCATAATCAGAATAACCATCTGCAGTCCTCAAGGTTTGGTCAGCACCACTACAAAATGCATCTGTTCCCTACATCATCAATATGTCATTAAAATCATTCAGTTCTGCATTAAGGATCAGTTGTGTCTATAGCGACAAACTACATGGTCAAATCATAAATATATGTTAACTGCAGTGTATAAAAATTAAAACGAATTCTGAAATGACGAGACCTGTGAGTCAAGTCAACCGATTTGAATTGCTTGAACTTGGACAAAACTGAGATCAAACCGTAGTATAGTCCGATTCAAGGTTCAACCGGTTGAACCGTATGATTTGGTTTTGAAATCACTCGTTTATAACCATACTGAAAGCTTCATATGATTATTTAATAAACAATAATTGTTTCCATCAAGTTGATCATTTCATGACAAGTGACAACATGGTAAGCTTATATCTGAAGCAATTGGTGATAAAATAAAACCAATGGAAAATCCAAAATCACTTGAACAAGACAATGTAATAATCATTTAAAGGAATGCTCAAGTCACATAACAAGTGACTGGTGAACAAGCTGTATGATAATGATTTGATTAACAAGGTGCAATTAATCCATTTCTTGCTTCAACATGCCCAAGTTTACAAAACAGTAAAACAAATGGCAGTAGCAAAAAAGGTACACCTTTCCGGTGAGAATGATGACACCAATAGAGGGATCATCTCTAGCATCATTGAAGCACGAATAAGCTCCTTAACCGTGTGAGGTCGAAAAGCATTTCTTCTCTCTGGCCTATTAATACTAATCTGCAAAATTCCCAACATTTAAACAATTGAACAAAACTAGAAAAGAAAGAAGGGAAAACCATATACTACATCAATATTTCTTAAACTTAGTCCCTAATTTATATGAATATTTATCCCACAAATCTCAGCAGTTAAGTTTCTAAGGACTAACGGGGTGAATATATTCCATAGTTTATCTACATTTCAACTTAATTATTTTTTGGCTCTAAATATTTCTTCCATTAGCACCTAAATTATACAAAAAAATATGTCATATCAAAATCCTAGTAGTTAAAATACTAAGGACTAGAGGGACTAAATGTTTGAATAATAACAACTGTATTAAGCGCTTATAGCATAAACGCATATCATAAAAGGGCTTATAGCATCAATAATTTTCATATAAGGGCTTATGTATAAACTATTTCTATAACAAAAGATAAAATTAGTCAAACAGTTTCTATAATAATCAAGAGTAACAAAAATATTTACTATAACGTAAGGAACAAAAAGGGTGAAGCAAAAAGAAAATGAGAAAGGTGGAAGGACAACCTTGGCAATTCCTTCACCAGCTGCTTTCTCGTAGACAATGTCAGTGAAAATCTTTCTGTCATCATCATTATCAGAAGCAAAAACCTTCCGAACAACGTTATGAGAAGGAACATCACCATGAACACATTGGTAACTGCCATTAGTATTTCTGGAACTTGAAGTGTGACACAAGGAAATAAGTTGAGGTGGTGGTGATGTTGGAGAGGAAACAAGGTGGTTGGTTACAGAGGTTACTCTTCTGATCACGGTTCTTCTGAATGAAAGTGATTCCAGATTTTTCTACGAATAGTTTTCATCTGGTGTTTCGTAGATGTTTGTTCATACCAGATGAAAACTATTCAAGCATTGAATCAGTATCAAAAGTTGATTCAAGAGAAGTTAGAACTATTGGAATTTGGGGCATGGGAGGCATAGGAAAGACAACTCTTGTTGCTGCCATATTTCAGAAGGTATCTTCCATATATGAAGGTCGTTGCTTCCTAGAAAATGTCACAGAAGAATAAAAGACATGGGCTAAGTTACACATACGACAGACTTCTTTCTAAGTTATTAGGGGAAGATCTTGGTATTGACACTCCCAAAGTAATATCATCTATGGTTATGAAAAGACTCGAACGCATGGAAGCTTTCATTGTACTAGATGACGTTCATACTTTAGAACTTCTAGAAAATTTGATTGGAGTAGGGCATGATTTCCTTGGAGCTGGTGGCAGAGTCATTGTGACAAAATCTTGTTGGAGAACATTGACGACTTCGAACTCAGAGACCTAATTTCTTAGGTAACTATTTGATTATCATAATTTGTAATTGTAACTAACTCATTGTTGTAAATAACTAACTGACAATGGCATCTAATTAACAGACATCTATGGATTGGAAGAATATCGATTCACAAACACGGAAACACGTTACAATAGCACTACTTGCTCGCTGCTGTAAGCAGATGAGAAGGCTAAGAATCGAAGTGGCTGCTGATTATATATGTTGAAAGGGAAGATGGAGAAGGCATTGTTACCCAAACAGGACTAATTGCCATATCACAGGGTTGTCCAAAGCTCGAATATGCATACGACATCACAAACACAGCGCTACGAAAGATCGGTGCTCACTTGAAAAACTTGTGCGACTTTCGCCTCACCTTTGCTATGCCAAGAACGATTTGCACTATACCAAATACCAGGAGGATTAACCGATACAGGCCTTCGTTACATTGGACAACACCGTCCAAATGTGAGATGGATACTTCTTGGAAATGTCGGTGTAACCGATGAAGGGCTCTTGGAATTCTCCAATGGTTGTCCAATACTTCAGAAACTTGAAATCAGAGAGTGTGAACTAAGTGAGCGTGCACTAGCTGATTCTGTAACTAGATTAGGATCTTTGGATGCAAAATTACGGAGAATCGTCATCTGGGAGACATCTTTTGGCAATGCCGCCCAAAGACCGTTGGAATGTCGAGCTGATTCCTTCTTTCATCACAGTTGGTCATAAATAATCAACAAGGTCAGCTTATTCCTGTTGATCATGCATCACAATTTCTTCTGCATCGCTCCCTTGCTGGAAGTATTACACACTGAAATGAAAGCTTTGTTTGTGTGATGTGAAGGTGATGATGGAAGAAGGGGTCTTTATAACAACTGAAAGTATGGAATCAAAGGTAACTTGATTATTATTGCTTTGCTTTGCTTTGCTTCTATGGTAGGTTTGGTATTGTTCTTGGAATAAGAGAAAGAAAGAAATAAAGAAGAGAAATTATGTCTCTCACTGTGAGTGTGACATGAAGAAGAGAAAGGAATAAAGTATCATATGTAGCACGATCGCCTTTTAGATTTTTCTCAACTTTAAAAGTTCGGTTCCTAACAAAATAACTTAATTTTTTTTTGAATAAAAAAAATCGTTTAACTTTATTTAACCCTTCAATAAAAAAACAGCACTGCTATACAGCCCGACAAAATTTTTCTTGAGCACTGCTATACAGCCCGACAAAATTTTTCTTGAAATTTCAAGAATGCATATGTGTTTAATTTGTATTGGTGTACAGTCCTTAATTGGTAGAATACAGGAGGTAGTGGTGATATTTTATTTTTTTGTTACAACAGCAATTCCATCGTGAAGTTGTCGGTGCATTTTTTCGGGAACTTTAGCATTATTCATAAAAAAAATCTGTTGATATTTTTTTCAGTATGATTAAAATCGTTTTAAGTTCTTTTTTAAGTTGTTTACATTTTATTTGACAAAATTACACTCGTCGTTCTTTAATATAATTTTAAGTGATGATTTTGTTACTTTTTTTTCACATCAATTTTTTATACAAGTTCTTAGTATCACTTATATGGTCTTTCACTTATATTTTCATATAAATTTGATGCTTTAAATTCATATTTAAATAGATCAAAAGGACAAAAATGACTTGAAAATAAAATAAAAGAAAAAATTGTTATTTAAAATTAAGTAAAAGAACGACAAGTGTAATTTTATCTTTTATTTTTGTTTCTTAAATAATAAACATTATACACTTTTATTCATTAAAATTATTTTTGTTCATTTAGATCCTATAAACAACAAATTCTTGTAACCTAAGAGATCAAAATTGGACAAATTTTTTTTACGAGGCTAAAATATCTAATGTTTATATAAATTAAGAACTCAAATGGACGAAAAATAACTCAAGGTACTAAAATAAAATCTAAAAAATAATGTAAATAATCACAAGAGTACGAAATATAAAAGAAAAAAATAACAATATTGAGTTTAGCACAATGAAATAGACTTCTACAACAAAGAAACCATATTCCTTTAAAAAAAAAAAACAAAGAAACCATATTAAAATTTGAATTCCTGCGATTAGTCATATTTAATACCTAACACATTTTTAAAATAAAAATTCTCAACTAAAAGAACCTATAAAAAACAGAGAGAAAACTTCTGACAATTGCAGGTTGGCAAATGGCAGTGCATCAGTTCGTGCGGGTATGACGAAAACAAGTGTTGTGCATTTTAGCATTTTTCGAGTTTTATGTCAATGTCATTTAAATGATTAACGCATCATCAAAAATTAAGGCTTTGTTTGGAAGAGAAGAGAAAGTTTAAGGAAAGAAAGTAAGAGGAAAGAATGTTGAATGAATGAAAGTGAATAGAAAGTGAGTGGAAAGTGAGATGATTGTTTAGTTGTTTGATAGGAGTGAAAGTGAAGAGGAAAGAAAGAGATATAAATTGTAAATGACAAAAATACCCTAATATAAAAGTGATTTATATGTGTGTGTCCTAAATGTTATATTTATCGAGGGACCAAATGTTTGAAATTTTAAAAATAGAGGACACGGTTGTTGTATTTAAATATTTATTTTCTAACAACATAATGTGACATATTTAAGTCATTTAATCATTTTAGTTGCTGGTTCGATCATTAGCTAATGTGTTTTAAAAAAAGCATATGTCGCAAGAAGACAACCTCTTAAATAAATCGAGGTAAGTCATGTGTATTCTTATTTAATTAATCAACTATTTAAGTCATGTGTATTTTGATACAAAAAGTTGTTGAACAAGACTCTTATACCATTCCTAAGTATTGAGAGGGTCACTGATAAATGCTCAAAAGTAATATATTTCATGTGTTAATTTAGGCATTTTAGTGATTTGTTCTACAAGTTGTTTTATCTTGGTTTTCGGGTGTCAAACATTGATTACGTTTGAACCTTTTTAACCGGTGATATCTTATTTTTTCTTGGGAAGGGAAAAAGTAAGCAAAACCCTTGAGAATCGAGGTCCGGGAGTTGTTTTCGCTACGGGAAGGTGTTAGGCACCCATAACGACTATAGTATCCTATAGGAACCGTCTTTAATTTCTACGCGCGCGCTTTATTTTTAAATGCTATTTTGAAAATGATATTTACACCTAAGGTTTACTAAATGAAGAATTGGAGGGAGAAGAATGTGTTTGAATTTTTATTTTAGTTGAATTGAAGGAATTTTGTTCCTTGCCTACGTACCCGTTTAAGGGATCAAATCCACCGTAGTTCTCTTCCAAAAATGTTTTTGTTTTTGTTGGTTGATTTTAAGTTTGAAAATTGGGATTTGAAGAATAGAAAGAGGCCTCGAGGGCATGAGATTGGGAAATTGTGAGGTTGAATTAGTCATTTGCAAAATGTGGTCCAAGTTTGATTATTTTCATTGAAATTTGATTAAGAAAATGAAAAAGAAAATACAATGGGATTTTGGATCCCAAAGTTTATTTGGAAAATGGTTTGAGTGAAGTTTGTTCATATTTTTTTGGAAAATTTATTTTTTTCTAAGTATAAAGCCTAAACATTCATCTAAACATACAATCCTAAACATACATCTAAACATGCATATTCTAGCTATATCTAAAGTGATGTGTGTGCATGTGTCGGTGCTTGTGTCGGTGTACATCATTAGAGTCCATTGTCCTTTACATCATGCCCTAGATACATTCTATGGCCTCTTTGCCAAGAAATTAAAATGACATGAAAGTAAAATATTACAAGAACTCCTAATTATTACATTCTAATTTTGCATGAAATTGAAACTTAAAGTGCAAGAAATTAAAGTGAAGAAAGGGATGAGATATGGAATGCAATGGGAATGCTTATGGAGAATATGAGACATGAAAGGAAATGGTTAGTAACACATGACAATATCAAAGGAAATGAAGCAAGAGAAATATTAGAATATAAAGGATAGAAAATAAACCAAAATAAAGGCAAAAAGAGTGCAAACATGACTAAAATTTGTTCATAGAATGCAAGAACCACATGACCTATAATTCTCATATTTCAAAGTGATGTTTTAAGATTTAGAATGCAATTTTAATACAAGAATTAAGGCAACATGATGATCTAAACATTTATGGAGCAAACCTAGACATTTTTTGCATTTATTCATTCATAAAGGCAACTTGTGAAACAAGTAATCAATTAAAAAATCACACACATGCAGCAAAACAGTAGCAAAGTATCCACACAATCAATTGACACACACCATCAACATATCAAGAATTTGGAATAGAATTTAAACCATTTTCCATGAGAATTTTCACATAAAAACAAGAATTAAAGCAAGAAAGTACAATAATATTTTTTATCAACATTTTCAGTAAACAAAATGCTCACAAACATCACAAGAATTATCAAGAATATACACAAAAAATTGTAAAAAGTTTCAAGTGATTTTGAGCATATACAGAGGTGTAGAAAGTAAAAAAAATGTAGGAAATAGCAAAGAGGAAAGAAAAATGAAGCCTGCAAGGATGCCAAGCCCAATCCCAAACCCATGGATGTATCTGGATCATCCAAGAGCCTTAGAGGCGTTGGATTGATCCAGGTTTTCCAAGACCTAGATCTAACGGCTGGAACGAAAGGGAACCGAACCAGAAACAAATCGGACCGGTTCAACACCTTTATATAAGGTATGAGACCGGTCCAGTCTCATTTTCAACACACCTTTCTCTCTCTTCTATCGTTCTCTCCTCTCTCTAGTCTCACCGGTTGTCTTCTCCGGCGGACTTGACCACCGCCGGCGAGGGAAACCTAATCTCTTCAGACCTACATGAATCTAAACCCTAAACTATACTATCTCTTGCGCTGGTTATGGATTTGAACTCAGTTTTGCAAAATGAACGGTGAAACCTTGTAGATCTAGGTTTAAAACTACGGTATCAACATTTTTGGAACATCTGGAAACGAAACCCTAATTTACACTTATTTTTTCATGCTGATTTCGAATTTATGCTTGGATTTGCAAAATAAACGGTGGATCTTTGTGGATTCATGCTTTAGGGTTTCGGTTTCAGTTTCTTTTTGAATCTTTTCCAATCTTTTCGAACGAACAAGTCTCAGGACTTGTTGATCTACTTGATTCACCGTTTATTTTGTTCGTAAGCCTTCGATGAAGAAAAGAAAGAAGAAACGAGGAGGTTTACGAGTTTACCTGTTTGAAATTGGAGATTCGAACCGAAGAAAAAGATGTGAGAAAGATGTTTTAGCTTCTTCTTTGTCTCTGATGCGTTCTTGAATCAACTTCGAAAATAAATCGAAGTTTTGCGTCTTCTCACCCTTCGTCTTTTTGAATTTTTCTGGTATTTGATTCTCTCGTTTCTGCTTTGATCCTCTTCTTCTTCTCCTCCACGAAACCCTTCGTGATCGCAAAGAATTCGTCTCCGATGAGTTCTTGCTTGAATTGCGAAGGTGTGAATTCAGTGATGAAGATTCTTGATGAATCTCTGAGAATTCATGTTAATTCGAATTGTCACTGATGAGTTTTGCTGTGTAATTGTTGAATTTGAGCTTCGTGTGGTGAAATTGATAGGAATTGGTGATGAATCAGTGTGAATTTGTGTTTGTTACGGTGGTTTCAATGACGGAAAAAGTTTGTTAGGGTTTTGGTATGGTGGCGCGTGGGCGCGTGGAAAGGGAGGATTGGGACTGTGTTTGTTGATGAGTTGGCCGAAAGTGAATGGTTTCTCTCTGTAATTGTGTTGCTGACGCAGCCTTATATAGGCTGACATGTGTAATGACTGGACCAATGCAAAAACACCACCTGGACTTGGACCATTGGGAACTCGACACCTGTGCTTGGACTTAAAGCTTCGGCTTTGCTGGATTTGAGACTTAAGGCCCTTTTTGCAATTTTGGAAAACCTGAAGGACTATTCTGCAAACTAAGAAAACTAAAGGGACAAAACTGAGAAAGTGGAAAAGAGGACTTAATTGCAAATAAAAAAGACTTAAAAAGAAAATTGAAATAAGAAGGACTATTATGCAAAAAATGCGAAATTAAAGGCCTAAAAAGAAAATTAAAAGGGACTTGAATGAAATTTTGGACACTTGGGACTAAAAATAAAATTGGAATAAAAAATGGTAACTTGACTAAACGTAAAGTGAAACGAATAAAATTGACAAAACGGACTAAAACGAACCAATGGCCTAAATGAGGTACTTTAAAGTAACCTCTCTCTGCCGAAATTTCGTGTGAAATGACCAAAATGCCCCTGGGGCTAAAACGACCGATAATGACTCAGATGCAAACTTTAAAATGGATTTTTTTTACAAGAAATTGAAGCAAAGACTCATACAAGCAAAATTAAAAGACTCAGAGACAATTTTTTTAAGATTTGAACAGAGCTTTGACACTTGAAATGACTAAAATGCCCCTAGGGGCAAAACTGACTCAAAATGACTTCAAAGGCAATTTTTAAAATGGGTTTTGACATAGAATGAAATGGAGACTTATTCAAACTACTTGACAGGACTCAAACAACACTTTAAAAGACTGGAAGAAATTTTGACATGGGAAATGACTAAAATACCCTTGCATGTAAATTTTGCAAATAACTTTGAAATAGAATGCAGAGGAAGATGCAATTGATCAGAGACAGTTCAAATGGCTTAAAATGCAAGAAAGGAAAGATTGATTAGTATTTTTAGGTCCAAAATTAGGGTATAACAGCTGCCCCTATTTAAGTTTCTTTGTCCGGAGAGTCAAGAGACGAAGTCTTAGAGTTGACGGTACGAAGATACTTAAATATTAACATTTGCCCTGTTTTTGGACGTAAAAATACGCTTTCAGATTTTCAAAGTTATGAATGCCATGCAATATTTGATTATGAATGCAAGACAAACAAACTGGAGTCTATGGAGCCTGTCATGTCACTGGGGATTTAGGTGGACATTAACAGGGTAGACGAACCAGGGAGTAGAAAATAAGGTACAAGCTGTTCTTTGGGTCGAACTAGCCACTTGACCAAGGAATACAAAACAAAAGATAGGTGCAAGCTGTTCTTGGGATTGAACTTGGCACTTGACCGGAAACATAGACACATAGGCAGATATGAGCTGTTCTTTGGATCGAACTTGACACTTAGCTGATGATACAAACAGATAGGCAGACACAAACTGTTCTTTGGATTGAACTGGCCGTTTGGCTGGAGACATAGACAAAAGGGTTGATACAAGCTGTTTCTTTGGATCGAACTTGCTTGTTAGATTATCACCACGTCATGTGGGAAGGTGCAGACTGTTCTCTTAGATCGAACTTGTCGTTTGACCGATAACAAAACATAAACTGGGTACAAACCGTTCTTCAGATTGAACTTGCCGTCTGACTGATAACAAAGCATGAGCTGGGTACAAACTGTTCTTTTTAGATCGAACTTGTCGTTTGTCCGGAAGCATAGGTATATAAGCAGGTACAAGTGGTTCTTTTTGGATCGAACCTGGCACTTGACCAGTAACGGAATACAAATTGAAAGTCTGGTTTAGCAAGATACCAATTGAGGGTAAATTGTCATTGACTTGATTTGAAAATAGACATGACCATTTTTGTTGGCCCAAAAGCAGATTGAGATAGAATTGACATTGATTTGAATTGAAAGTTGACATTGAAAGAGAGATTGAAAATTGAGATTGAGCAGAGACATAGACATAGACATTGGATTGGAGAGTTGCAATTGACATTGAGATTGGAGAGTTGTAATTGACATTTGAAATTGGATTGAAATTGGATTGAAAATTGACATTGACATTGATATTGACATTGGACATTGACATTGACATTGACATTGGTATTGACATTGGATATTGACATTGGTATTGACATTGGATATTGACATTGGATATTGACATTGACATTGGCATTGACATTGGATATTGACATTGGATATTGACATTGAAATTGGAATTGAAATTGGAGATTGGAAATTGCTTCGAATTTGACAGTTGACATGATTGGAAATTGAAAGTTGGGATTGCATCGAATTTGACAGTTGGAATTGAAATTGAAAATTGGAATTGAAATTGAGTTTGACAGTTACAAATTGGATTGGATTTGACAGTTGAGGGTTGGATATGCAACATGTATGTATGATATAGCAAGATCATTGGATGTATGAGCACAGAAGATGCATGATTATGCATGTATGAATGCTTGAAATGCATGATTGATTGGCAGTTTGACAAGGAAGTTTCACAGAGATAGACAAAACATTGGAAGATTGGGCACGTAGTGGCTCGTGCTGAAACATATTCATAGGGGGAAAACCTCTTTGGAGAGACCGTCGTTGAGAGACGTATCGAATCCATGGCTGAGGGCAATAAAACTTGTAAAGGAGGACCCTTGGAAGGTTCTTGGATACAGGTCGCCGTTGCTAGGCGTGTCAGTGCTGGGTAAACATTGGATGTTCGCATCTGTGGTCAATGCTTTTATATTCTTTCCATTTTTCATTTTCAAACCCCACTTTTGCCTGAATCGCCCTTTCGGGTTTTCGATTCACCGGGGAATAAGATTCTTTTCATTGCCCCATTTTTGCCTGAATTGCCTTCATAGGTTGTCAATCAGCGGGGTGCTCATTTTTGCCTAAGCCGCCCTTTCGGGTTTTCAACTTAGCGAGCTTTTCATTTTCATTTTTTTCAATTTTTCATTTTCATTCTGTTTTTTCATTCTTGCCATTGACCACAGATCATCCCGGGGAGTAACCTGCTTGTAACATGTATTGAAAAAGACATTGACATTCATTCATTCATGCATGTTTCATTGGAATGTACCTTGTTGCTCAGGTTTGCTTTTCAAAATAGACAGAAAAAGATTTTCCAATTTCAAAAATGTTTGTTTCGGACAGTGTCATTATCAAATGGAAAGAAAATGTTTTGTATATAGCATTGAAAGTAGAAAGAAAAATAGAGTTTCAAACAAAAACACAGGCTCAAATTGATGTAGAAGAGTGAAAATTAGCCAAAGGCATAACTCCACGGATTTACAAAGCTTGGAAAATGGTAATTTTATTGGTTGGTGATACATTGAACACGATGACCGCTACATTTCATAGAAATTTTGAATTCACAAGTACAGAAGCCTCTGATGAAGACGATCATTGACAGTTGCAGATGCCCCAAGGGGTGATGGTGATTTGCCAGATATAGTTACTTGTCTTTTATTGTCAACCTCATTTTTGCATGAACCGCCCTTTCGGGTTTTCGGCTCATCGAGGCGCTCATTCTTGCCTGAGTTGCGTACAATCTCAGCGAGCTCTTTCATATTCATTTTTTTTTGTCCCTAACTTTTGCCTGGATCGCCCTTTCGGGTTTTCGATCCACCGGGAAGCGCATTTTTGCCTAGGCCGCCCTTTCGGGTTTTCGACCTACCACGCTGTTCTTTTCTTTTTAGACAAAGTATTTCTTGACTATATCGGCATTGACAGGATTTGGGAGTTCAACACCATCCATGTGTGTAAGAATCAAGGCACCGCCAGAGAAAGCCTTCTTGACAACATAAGGACCTTCATAGTTAGGTGTCCACTTGCCCCTTGGGTCGGGTTGCTGGCTTATCCTTCTTTTCAATACAAGTTCGCCTTCCTTGAATTCTCGAGGTCGGACTTTCTTGTCAAAAGCATTCTTCATTCGCACTTGATACAACTGTCCATGAGCCATGGCATCCATACGTTTCTCTTCAATTAGATTCAATTGATCATACCGACTTTGACACCATTCAGCCTCAGTTAACTTTGCTTCCATGATCACTCGGAGAGATGGAATCTCCACTTCCAGAGGGAGAACTGCTTCCATACCATACACAAGAGAGAAAGGAGTTGCCCCGGTTGAACTGCGCACTGTAGTACGGTAACCATGCAAGGCAAACGGTAGCATTTCATGCCAGTCTTTGTAAGTAGTGACCATCTTCTGATCAATCTTCTTGATGTTCTTGTTAGCGGCCTCAACTGCACCATTCATCTGAGGTCTATAGGGAGAAGAGTTGTGATGTTCAATTTTGAATTCTTCACATAAAGCTTGCATCATGCTATTGTTCAGATTGGAACCGTTGTCAGGGATGATCTTGTTGGGAACACTATATCGACAGATGATGTTATTCTTGATAAACTTGACAACCATTTGCTTGGTCACGTTTGCATAGGAAGCAGCTTCAACCCACTTGGTGAAATAGTCAATGGCCACTAAAATGAAACGATGTCCATTGGAAGCTTTTGGTTCAATTCTTCCGATCATGTCAATGCCCCACATAGAGAAAGGCCACGGGGAAGATATAACATTGAGGGCATGTGGAGGCACATGAATCTTGTCAGCATAAAATTGACACTTGTGGCATCTCTTAGCATGTCTGTGGCAGTCACGCTCCATAGTTATCCAGTAATAGCCGGCTCTTAACAGTTTTCTTGACATGGTGTGGCCCGAAGCATGGGTCCCAAAAGTACCATCATGTACATCATGCATCAATTTCTCAGCTTCTTGTTTATCAACACATCCAAACAAGACCATGTCATAGTTCCTATTGTATAGGATTTCTCCGTTCAGAAGGAATTTGCTAGCCCATCTTCTCAATGTTTTTTTATCCCTGTTGGAAGCACCAGGTGGATATTCATGATTCTTCAAGAACTGTTTGATATTATAATACCAAGGTTTTCTATCATTCACACTTTCATCAGCTTGATCTGGCATATTTTCAATAGTAAACACATGAGCGGGTCTATCAAGACGCTGCACTTTGATCACGGGCACGTCATTCCAATGGTTCACACGAAACATGGAAGACAAAGTAGCAAGAGCATCAGCCATCTGATTTTCATCCCGAGGGATATGGTGCAACTCAACCTTGGTAAAGTATGTCAACAGACATCTGGCATAGTCACGGTAAGGGATCAGCTTCTCATGATGAGTCTCCCATTCACCCTTTATCTGGTTAATAACAAGTGCAGAATCTCCATAGATGTCCAGGTGTTTGATTCTCAGGTCAAGAGCCTCTTCAATGCCCAAGATGCATGCTTCATATTCAGCTATATTGTTCGTGCATTCGAAAGTTATTCGAGCGGTGAAAGGAATGTGGTGCCCCTGCGGAGTTACAATGATGGCCCCAATTCCTTTACCATAAGCATTAACAGCACCATCAAACACCAATCCCCACTTGCTATTGGGATCCGGTCCTTCATTGATCAGTGGTTCTTCACAGTCTTTTGCTTTCAGATACATAATCTCTTCATCAGGGAAATCAAATTTAATCGGCTGGTAATCATCAAGAGGCTGACAAGCAAGATGCTCAGCAAGGACACTTCCTTTGATTGCTTTCTGAGCTTTGTACACAATATCATATTCAGACAACAACATTTGCCAACGTGCGATCTTTCCAGTAACAGCAGGCTTTTCAAAGATGTACTTGATTGGATCCATTCGGGATATCAACCAAGTTGTATGATTCACCATATAATGACGCAGGCGTTTGGCAGCCCAAGCTAAAGCACAACAAGTCTTTTCAAGCATCGTATACCGAGTCTCACAGTCGGTGAATTTCTTGCTCAGATAGTAAATAGCGTGCTCTTTCTTACCAGTCTCATCTTGTTGACCGAGAACACAACCCACTGAATCATCTAACACTGACAAATACATAATCAAAGGCCTTCCTTCCACTGGTGGGACAAGGATAGGTGGCTCTAACAGGTATTCTTTAATGCTATCAAAAGCTTTCTGGCATTCGTCATTCCATACAACAGGCTGATTCTTTCTGAGCAATTTGAAAATTGGACCACAAGTAGTAGTCATGTGAGATATGAATCTTGAAATATAATTCAGACGTCCGAGGAAACCTCTGACTTGCTTTTCAGTTTGAGGGGCCGGCATCTCTCTGATGGCTCGGACTTTGTCAGGATCAACTTCAATGCCTCTCTGGCTGACAATGAAGCCTAGCAACTTTCCGGATCTTACACCAAATGTGCACTTGTTAGGATTCAGCCGCAGCTTGTACTTTCTCAATCTTTCAAACATCTTTTTCAAATACACAACATGCTGTTCTTCATCACTTGACTTCACAATCATATCATCGACATATACCTCAATCTCTTTGTGAATCATATCGTGAAACAGAGTGGTCATACCCCTTTGATAGGTAGCACCCGCATTTATCAAGCCAAACGGCATCACTTTATAACAGAACGTTCCCCATGGAGTGATGAAGGACGTCTTTTCTCTGTCTTCAGGAGACATTCGTATCTGATTATAACCAGAGAAGCCATCCATGAAAGAGAACACTTTGGATTGAGCAGTACTATCAACGAGCACATCGATATGAGGCAATGGGAAGTTGTCTTTTGGACTGGCTTTATTCAAATCTCTGTAATCAACGCACATTCGAACTTTCCCATCTTTCTTTGGTACTGGCACGATGTTGGCAATCCACTCAGGATATTCAGCTGTCATGAGGAAACCCGCATCAATTTGCTTTTCTACCTCAGCCTTGATCTTAAGAGCCATGTCTCGGCGAGACCTTCTCAATTTCTGCTTGACAGGAGGACATTCAGGTCTTGTCGGTATCCGATGTTCCACAATCTTGGGATCTAGACCCGGCATATCTTCATAGGACCATGCAAAGACATCTGGATAATCATGGAGGAGCTGAATAACCTTCCTTTTCACTTCTGGCTCTAGTGCAGCACCGATCTTAATCTCTCGCTTGTTCTCTTCAGTACCCAGGTTGATAAACTCAATTTCTTCCTGGTGAGGCTGAATGGCTCTTCTTTCTTGCTCAAGCAGTCGAGTGATCTCATACGGTATCTCTTCATCATCATCCTCATCTTCAGCTTCATATACAGGGAATTCAAAATTTGGAGGAACCATAGGGTCACTGTGTTCAACGGGTTTATTATGGTTCAATCTGCATAATATGATTGGGATGATTTTAGAAAAAGTTTTCCATGCGGATTTTTGAAATTAATAAGAAAAATACAGATGTTTTGGTTTTTTCTGGCATTACCATTATTTCCAAGAAAAAGGCACTAAAAAGTAAAAAACAAAGAGTCGTGAGAAAGACGACAATTTTTATTGATAACGGCAATGCCGAAACAAACAGCCCTTACAATGATATCACTTTCGCCTTGGGCAGAGCGAAAGGATTGTTATTTTGAAAACAAGAAAACATGAGCAACAAGACACATTACATGGAAGCATGCATGACTAAGGGAACATCAATGGCCTCCCAATTTCTCACAGTGCCTCCTGGTACAACAAATGTAGGCACATGACCTCTTTCAGCAGCATCTTCAGCAATAGCATTGATGAACCCAGCACTGTAGAAGGTTCCCTTTGAAACACCAGAAGTTGGAGAGAATCCAAGGCCCTCTTTACGCTTGTTTTCCAAGATCTGAATCACTTTGCCCCAGCCAGCAGCTTGCCCTGCTTGAACAGCCTTCTGGGCGTCTTTCAGCGAAGCCATACTAGTACTAGCCCTTCGGGGTTCTGCATCCTCAACGGTCAAACCTTGAAACGACGTCCCTTCAGCGGACCCTGCTTCAACACAAGAGAAAGATGATACTTGGCTAACCAGAAATGCTTCTTCACCATGTACGGTGACGATCTTACCGTTCCTCATGAACTTGAGCTTCTGATGCAAAGTAGAAGTGACTGCTCCAGCGTCATGAATCCACGGTCTTTCGAGGAGACAGCTGTAAGAAGCGTTGATGTCCATGACTTGGAATGTGATTTGAAATGTCTCAGGACCAATGGTGATTGGCAAGTCTACCTCCCCGAGAACATCCTTGCGGGACCCGTCAAAAGCTTTAACCAGGTAGCTGCTACCCCTCAGAGAAATTCCATGATGGCTCAATTGCCTCAGTGTGGATTCAGGCATTACGTTCAGAGACGATCCAGTGTCCACCAACACATTGGATATCATATCAGACTTGCAGTGCACCGAAATATGCAGAGCCAAGTTGTGGTGTTTCCCTGCTTCGGGGAGTTCGTCGTCACCAAACCCCAAGTTGTTGCAGGCAGTAATATTACTCACTATCCCATCAAACTGATCCACAGAGACTTCGTGATCAACGTAAGCTTGCTCAAGTATCTTCATCAACACCTTCCTGTGAGCTTCTGAGCTCATGAGCAGAGACAAGATGGATATCTTTGATGGGGTTTGTAGCAGCTGGTCAACAATCTTATAGTCACTTTTCTTGATAAGCCTCAGGATTTCGTCCAGGTTGGACTCTTCAATAGATTGGCCTGCTGGGCCGGTGTTCTTGTCAACCGGAGGAGCAACCGGTGGAGTTATTGTGGCAATAGGTGTGACCACCTTCTTTTGAAACAAGGGTGGACGGACCTTCCCGCTTCGCAGAGTTGTGACTTCACCGGCAACATTGTCAACTGTAGCTGGGGATATCAGAGGTACCTCCACTCCATTCTCAATCATGGTTGCATTGTACTTGTAAGGAATTGCTTTTGTAGAAGTATATGATACCGGACCAGGTAACCTGATCACCAAAGGCTCAACATTTCTAGTCTGAGATGCAGTTTCAACGGGGGAATCATGGAACACTGGCACAATCACACATACATCACTGACGATCAAGTATTTGTCATCCATCAGACCCTGGATATCATCTTGCACAACACAACAGCCCATAGGATTCCGAAGACATTCTGAACAAGAAGTATGATCATGTTTGAACAGAGAAGCCTGGCAAAGCTTGACATGTAATGGTACCAGAGGGGTGACAACACTGCGGACATCCAACAGGGGATCCTTTTGAGGAACGGGAACCCTTTCAAAGGCCTCAACCATGTTAACAGCAGCATGGTTTGGAAGCGGGTTGTCAAGAACATGAGGAACACTGTTCTCAAAAGTCAACCGTCCCTTTTCTATCAGGTCTTTCACAATATATTTCAGAGCAAAGCAACCTTCAACATCGTGGCCTTGAGCACCCTGATGGAATTCACATGTTAGGTCCTGACGGAACCTGGGAGGCAATGGATTAGGCGGAGGCTTGCCTGGTCTGGTGACGCAGTGTCCCTTAGCAAGTAGGGTTGGGAGCAGCTCACCATACCGCATTGGTATTGGTGGAAAAGAAGGTTTGGGTCGGGGACCCTGTTGTTGCTGCCGTTGCTGCTGAGCAGGAGGCTGTTGTTGTACTTGCTGAGGGATGGCATTGACGGGCATTGGTGGTTGACCCGGTGGCAGAGGATATTGCTGGTAGAATGGTGGGAAGAAGGGATGTTGAGAGTACTGCATGTAGTGATAGGGCAAGGGTAATTGTGTAGCAGCTGCGGATGGGTTACCAGATACCATCCCTACGTCAGATTCTTTCCTCTTATGGTGACCATTACCATACTTCTTTGGCGCATTGGTTGAGGTTTCACCTTTCTCAAGGACAATAATACCATCTCGGACAGCCTCCTCCAGACGAGTTCCCATTGTAACCATATCAGAGAAGTTGTTTGGAGCAGAGACTATCATTCTCTCCTTATATTCCTTCTTCAGAGTCTTCAGGAATGTCTGTGTTAATTCTTCCTCATCGAGTCGGGGAGAGACACGGGCAGCTGCCCCTCTCCACCTCTGAGCATATTCACGGAAGGTTTCATCTGATTTCTGAGATAGGGCTTTAAGAGAGTCCCTGTTTGGCCTCAGACGGGTGTTGAACTCATATTGACCTTCAAAAGCAGCAGCGAGTTCCTCAAAGGTATGGATGTTGTCTTTGCTCAAACTAGTGTACCAATCTGCTGCATCATCTGTCAAGCTACTCTGGAAGCAATGGATCATCAGTGCATCATTATCTGCGTAATTAGCCATCTTTCGGACATACCGGATGACATGGTTGTGTGGGCAAGAAGTCCCATTGTATTTGTCAAATTCTGGCTCTTTGAATTTCTTAGGAACCTCAAATCGGGATACCAGGCATAGATCACGAGCTTTAGCAGGAGCACCATTGTTTCCTCGGCTAGCCTTGACCTCACGGAGTTCTCCAGCCAACTCCCTCAACTGTCTCTTCATAGTTTCCATTGCGGGATTTTGTCCGCGCGGAGTGTCAACATCAATCACCTGTTGCACAGTGTGTACAATAGGGTCGGTAACAACAGTAGTTACTTGAGGCATAGCAGTGGTTACAGGAATCTGTCCTTGACCAGCAAAACCAGAGACACCAGCAGCAGTATTAGGAGAGTAGTAAGCTGAGAGTCCATAAGGACGGCCGTTGGGCATAACAAAACGAGCATCAGTAGCCACAGTAGACAGTGGGATAGAGGGAATCACCTCAGCAGTAACTGGAACAGAAGTGGCTGGTTGTTCCTGTGCAGCCATCATAGCGGACATAGCGTCATGAGCCTTAGCCAAGTCTTCTTTCATAGCAGCCAATTCGGCACGGAGCTGAGCATTTTCTTCTTCAAAATTAGCCATCATCCTTCTCTTGTGAAATCTTGTCTGATGAATTCTATCTGGTTGGTAGACTTTGCGAACACGAGCCACTTTTTAGACTGCGGCGGACAAAACCAGGAGGCAATGAGCACGAGAGAAGTTTTTTGTGACCAATGAATGCATATGATGCATGAAATGTGTTAATGCGTATGCAAAAAGACTCTTTTTTGTGTTATCGAAGGGTTTTAGACAAATTAGAAACTTGTAAACATTACTAAACATAAACGAGAAACAAACAACCAACATGTAATTCTACCAGATGAAACAAATGGAAATAACAACAGGAAAAAGAAACTCTCAAGCATAGGAAGTGGAAGCGTCATCCTCAGACTCAGACTCATAGCTGCAGTATCGTGCATAGAAGTCACGGGCACCCCTAGCCCTCTTAGAGTCTCTCATAAGCAACATATCCTTCTCTTCAATCTCTCTCCTAGCCTTAGCTAACTCTTTCTTCAGTGTCAAGACCTCATGAGTCTGCTGCTCATCCTTTCCATCCAAAGTCATGATCAAATTCTCAGCCGCATAGTATCTAGCCCTCCACTGATGCTTCTCCCGACTCTCCATAGCTAGATGCTCCTGATACATCTCCTGGGTAGGTGGGAGTAGAGGCAAAGGCATGGTGGGAACAGATGCGGACACATATCTCATAGAGGGGTAAGGCATACCAATCTCCTCAGCTTGGTTTATCACCCACTGCGTATAGGCCTCGTGAGCAATACCGGACCTTACACCCATATGCTTCACCTCTTTCTTCCGAAGCTTGGACCAAGCTTCCATGAAATCCTCTCTTATGCCGGTGGGAGCATTGGAGTAGTGAAAGAAGTAAGGAGCTGTAGCAAGATTGATAGGCTTATCTTTCATCGGGAAACCAAATTGTCGCAAAGCGAGCTCCGGGTTATAGTTGATTCCACCCCGGGTACCAAGAAGAGGTACATTAAGAAACTTTCCGCCGCCAAAGATAATTTCCTTAACCCTAGAAGCGGGAGTGAGCCAAACCACTTCATTAGGAGTGAGAGCCATAATCCTCTGTGAAATAGACCAATTCCTCGGATTGTCGTGGAAAGACTGCGGAAGGTGCGAAATAAACCACCTATAGAGGAGAGGCACACAACAAAGAATGTATCCACGACCTTTGTCGGAACGATCGTGAATAGCATGGTATGTGTCAGCTAGCAAAGTAGGAACCGGATTCTTGGAGTGGAAGATCATAATAGCATTCATGTCCACGAAGCCATCAAGATTCGGAAAGAGAATAAGCCCATAGATGAGAAGTGCCAGAATAGCCTCAAGAGTGTCCTGACAAGTGGTATTGAGGTTGGCTTTCCCAAGAAGATACTCTGAAGTGAACCCTCGGATGCGTGCCTTAGTGATAAGATTCTTGGAGACATCGGTGGTCTTGAGATAGAGATCCTTAGCAATAACCAATGGAGTAGGAGGATTTTCAGGTCCTGAGAAAGGTACCCCCTTAGCAATAGACAGATCCATCAAGGAAGAATAAGCCTCTAGAGTAGGCACCAACTGAAAGTCTGGGAAAGTAAAGCACCGATACTTCGGATCATAGAATTGCACTAGAGTGTGCACAAGCTTCTCATCCACATTAGTATGAAGAATAGGAAGTAAAGCCCCGTAACGACGTCGGAAACCAGTCGGATCCTCAACCTTGAGTGCCAAATCTCTCAAACTAGCCAAATCCACTTCCTTGAACTTGTAGGACTTAGTCATCTTCATCCCTACAATGTTTACAAATTCAACTTGTCTAAGCCCTTCGATAACAATGCATGGAAAAAAGGTTTATGCATGTATGCATGTATGCATGAATGCATGATTATGTTCAAGTTCGGAGAAAACATGGTGGGTTGAAGTTCAAAGTCGAGGAGTCATGGGTGGACACGGTGTCCGGTGAATCTAGGGCTTTAGGATAATAGTAACCGGGTTCTAGAAAAGGTTCCCAAGTTGCAACCTCTTCGACGTATCTCATGGTGTCACGAGACCACACTCGCTCCATGATTATACGTGGAAGGTCTAACTTGAGTGTAGTATCGCGTGACGACTAAAACTCGAGACAACACTCGGTTTAGCCTCCGCACTACATCCTAGAAAAATGGCCATGGATGGGTTTGGTTATCTACGATCCATAGCGTCATAGAACAATTAGAAGTAAAGTGCCTAAACGCGACAACACGCGCCGACAACATTACCCCCAAAATGCCTCAGCTATGTGGGATTGATCGCATAATCCAAAACACGAGGCAACCCCCGGAATGAATTGTCGATTATATCCCTCCTAAATCCTAAGTTCACTCAGCCCGGGTGCAGGACTTTTGATATTCTCACCCCACACGTTTGCAAGAAATTAAACATTTATTCACATAGGAAAGCATGTAAAAGAAGCAAGTAAAAATACAAGCGCAAGCGTGGAAATAAAGACTAGGCGTAACTCTCGAATCTCCCCAGTGAAGTCGCCAGCTGTTTTATCTTGGTTTTCGGGTGTCAAACATTGATTACGTTTGAACCTTTTTAACCGGTGATATCTTATTTTTTCTTGGGAAGGGAAAAAGTAAGCAAAACCCTTGAGAATCGAGGTCCGGGAGTTGTTTTCGCTACGGGAAGGTGTTAGGCACCCATAACGACTATAGTATCCTATAGGAACCGTCTTTAATTTCTACGCGCGCGCTTTATTTTTAAATGCTATTTTGAAAATGATATTTACACCTAAGGTTTACTAAATGAAGAATTGGAGGGAGAAGAATGTGTTTGAATTTTTATTTTAGTTGAATTGAAGGAATTTTGTTCCTTGCCTACGTACCCGTTTAAGGGATCAAATCCACCGTAGTTCTCTTCCAAAAATGTTTTTGTTTTTGTTGGTTGATTTTAAGTTTGAAAATTGGGATTTGAAGAATAGAAAGAGGCCTCGAGGGCATGAGATTGGGAAACTGTGAGGTTGAATTAGTCATTTGCAAAATGTGGTCCAAGTTTGATTATTTTCATTGAAATTTGATTAAGAAAATGAAAAAGAAAATACAATGGGATTTTGGATCCCAAGGTTTATTTGGAAAATGGTTTGAGTGAAGTTTGTTCATATTTTTTTGGAAAATTGATTTTTTTCTAAGTATAAAGCCTAAACATTCATCTAAACATACAATCCTAAACATACATCTAAACATGCATATTCTAGCTATATCTAAAGTGATGTGTGTGCATGTGTCGGTGCTTGTGTCGGTGTACATCATTAGAGTCCATTGTCCTTTACATCATGCCCTAGATACATTCTATGGCCTCTTTGCCAAGAAATTAAAATGACATGAAAGTAAAATATTACAAGAACTCCTAATTATTACATTCTAATTTTGCATGAAATTGAAACTTAAAGTGCAAGAAATTAAAGTGAAGAAAGGGATGAGATATGGAATGCAATGGGAATGCTTATGGAGAATATGAGACATGAAAGGAAATGGTTAGTAACACATGACAATATCAAAGGAAATGAAGCAAGAGAAATATTAGAATATAAAGGATAGAAAATAAACCAAAATAAAGGCAAAAAGAGTGCAAACATGACTAAAATTTGTTCATAGAATGCAAGAACCACATGACCTATAATTCTCATATTTCAAAGTGATGTTTTAAGATTTAGAATGCAATTTTAATACAAGAATTAAGGCAACATGATGATCTAAACATTTATGGAGCAAACCTAGACATTTTTTGCATTTATTCATTCATAAAGGCAACTTGTGAAACAAGTAATCAATTAAAAAATCACACACATGCAGCAAAACAGTAGCAAAGTATCCACACAATCAATTGACACACACCATCAACATATCAAGAATTTGGAATAGAATTTAAACCATTTTCCATGAGAATTTTCACATAAAAACAAGAATTAAAGCAAGAAAGTACAATAATATTTTTTATCAACATTTTCAGTAAACAAAATGCTCACAAACATCACAAGAATTATCAAGAATATACACAAAAAATTGTAAAAAGTTTCAAGTGATTTTGAGCATATACAGAGGTGTAGAAAGTAAAAAAAATGTAGGAAATAGCAAAGAGGAAAGAAAAACGAAGCCTGCAAGGATGCCAAGCCCAATCCCAAACCCATGGATGTATCTGGATCATCCAAGAGCCTTAGAGGCGTTGGATTGATCCAGGTTTTCCAAGACCTAGATCTAACGGCTGGAACGAAAGGGAACCGAACCAGAAACAAACCGGACCGGTTCAACACCTTTATATAAGGTATGAGACCGGTCCAGTCTCATTTTCAACACACCTCTCTCTCTCTTCTATCGTTCTCTCCTCTCTCTAGTCTCACCGGTTGTCTTCTCCGGCGGACTTGACCACCGCCGGCGAGGGAAACCTAATCTCTTCAGACCTACATGAATCTAAACCCTAAACTATACTATCTCTTGCGCTGGTTATGGATTTGAACTCAGTTTTGCAAAACGAACGGTGAAACCTTGTAGATCTAGGTTTAAAACTACGGTATCAACATTTTTGGAACATCTGGAAACGAAACCCTAATTTACACTTATTTTTTCATGCTGATTTCGAATTTATGCTTGGATTTGCAAAATAAACGGTGGATCTTTGTGGATTCATGCTTTAGGGTTTCGGTTTCAGTTTCTTTTTGAATCTTTTCCAATCTTTTCGAACGAACAAGTCTCAGGACTTGTTGATCTACTTGATTCACCGTTTATTTTGTTCGTAAGCCTTCGATGAAGAAAAGAAAGAAGAAACGAGGAGGTTTACGAGTTTACCTGTTTGAAATTGGAGATTCGAACCGAAGAAAAAGATGTGAGAAAGATGTTTTAGCTTCTTCTTTGTCTCTGATGCGTTCTTGAATCAACTTCGAAAATAAATCGAAGTTTTGCGTCTTCTCACCCTTCGTCTTTTCGAATTTTTCTGGTATTTGATTCTCTCGTTTCTGCTTTGATCCTCTTCTTCTTCTCCTCCACGAAACCCTTCGTGATCGCAAAGAATTCGTCTCCGATGAGTTCTTGCTTGAATTGCGAAGGTGTGAATTCAGTGATGAAGATTCTTGATGAATCTCTGAGAATTCATGTTAATTCGAATTGTCACTGATGAGTTTTGCTGTGTAATTGTTGAATTTGAGCTTCGTGTGGTGAAATTGATAGGAATTGGTGATGAATCAGTGTGAATTTGTGTTTGTTACGGTGGTTTCAATGACGGAAAAAGTTTGTTAGGGTTTTGGTATGGTGGCGCGTGGGCGCGTGGAAAGGGAGGATTGGGACTGTGTTTGTTGATGAGTTGGCCGAAAGTGAATGGTTTCTCTCTGTAATTGTGTTGCTGACGCAGCCTTATATAGGCTGACATGTGTAATGACTGGACCAATGCAAAAACGCCACCTGGACTTGGACCATTGGGAACTCGACACCTGTGCTTGGACTTAAAGCTTCGGCTTTGCTGGATTTGAGACTTAAGGCCCTTTTTGCAATTTTGGAAAACCTGAAGGACTATTCTGCAAACTAAGAAAACTAAAGGGACAAAACTGAGAAAGTGGAAAAGAGGACTTAATTGCAAATAAAAAAGACTTAAAAAGAAAATTGAAATAAGAAGGACTATTATGCAAAAAAATGCGAAATTAAAGGCCTAAAAAGAAAATTAAAAGGGACTTGAATGAAATTTTGGACACTTGGGACTAAAAATAAAATTGGAATAAAAAATGGTAACTTGACTAAACGTAAAGTGAAACGAATAAAATTGACAAAACGGACTAAAACGAACCAATGGCCTAAATGAGGTACTTTAAAGTAACCTCTCTCTGCCGAAATTTCGTGTGAAATGACCAAAATGCCCCTGGGGCTAAAACGACCGATAATGACTCAGATGCAAACTTTAAAATGGATTTTTTTTACAAGAAATTGAAGCAAAGACTCATACAAGCAAAATTAAAAGACTCAGAGACAATTTTTTTAAGATTTGAACAGAGCTTTTACACTTGAAATGACTAAAATGCCCCTAGGGGCAAAACTGACTCAAAATGACTTCAAAGGCAATTTTTAAAATGGGTTTTGACATAGAATGAAATGGAGACTTATTCAAACTACTTGACAGGACTCAAACAACACTTTAAAAGACTGGAAGAAATTTTGACATGGGAAATGACTAAAATACCCTTGCATGTAAATTTTGCAAATAACTTTGAAATAGAATGCAGAGGAAGATGCAATTGATCAGAGACAGTTCAAATGGCTTAAAATGCAAGAAAGGAAAGATTGATTAGTATTTTTAGGTCCAAAATTAGGGTATAACACAAGTTATCTAAGGAAAAGCTATCAATTGTTGTACTTTTACCATTTATGATTTACATGCCTGATTCTACCCAATTTGTGCAGGAAATGACAAGCAAGGACCAAGAAAGAAGCTTATGAGCCAAAGCCAAATCGCTTGAAGCGACCGCAGCTCGCTTAAGCGAGCAAGTTCCAGAGAGCAGCTCTTTAGTACGTGTATGCCACGCTTCCTGCTCGCTTCCTGAATATCAGCCATTCGCTTAAAGCGACTACAGCTCGCTTAAGCTAATACAACGTCGAGAGCAAAAGAAAATTCGCTCCTTGTACGCTTCTGGCTCGCTTATGAAGAAATGCCAATTCGCTTAAAGCAAATTCAGCTCTCTTTAAGCGACCAAGTTTCAGAGAGCACAAGAATGGCTCGCTTCTGACACGCTTTAAGCGAGGTTCATCAATCTCAGTGGATAAGGTCCACATGACAGGCTTCTAATGGCCAACAGATGATTTCTTGGCCATTCGCTTAAAGCGACTTCAACTCGCTTAAGCGAATGTGCTCGAATTTTGCCCATATAAATAGTTTTCTCTTCTCTTTCCTGAGGATCTTTGTACTGTTTTATTCATATTTTCTGGTTTTTAGAGAGAGAGAGAGTAGGGCATTTCTAGAGAGAGAAACACAAAGCAAGGGTGTTAGGAGTAGATTCTTCCCAAGATTTGTTGAGACATCATGAATCTTAGCATGAAATCTTCATCTTTCTTCCATCTTTTGCAAAGCTTTCATAGACATATGTAGTTACATCTACCCTTGTGGGTTTTGAGATATTCAAACAAGCTATTTTGTAATCTTTGATAATTTAATATAAGGTTCTAGCTTATTTATTCAATATTGTTATTATTCTTGTTTTTAATGCTTTATTTAAGATTTGAAATGTTATTGAAAAATACTTTTGAATCTAGGGTTAGAATAATAATCTATCAAAGTTTTTATTCTAAACATAGAGTTTAAGTTTTGATAATCACTTTGTAATCAAGAACTTAATGCTATTGGATCGTTTAATAGATTGGGAAATCGTCAATTAAATGTTACAATTGAACTCATGAAGTTATTTAGACATAAATAACGATTGAAATCATGACATTATTTAGACATGAATAATATTGTTGAGTAATTGTGATAATATCGTTTAAAGAGATAGAATCCGTTATTTGATTGTTAGATTGCAGTTGTTACGCTTGGTTGATTAACTCTAACCCCAAGCGAAATGGCCTTCTCTCGTCTCTATTTATTTGTATGTCAAATAGTTAAAATAGTTTTAAACAAACAAACTTTTATACCCAAACACTTAAGATGATAATTGTCGTTGAAAAGCATATGATATACGCTAGTCCCTGTGGAAACGATCCTAATATACTCACGTGTAAATTTGTAAAAATCTTACATCAGTCACAGAAATCATCAAATTGGGCTTTGAATAATCACGCAAATGCAATTGGAGTCGCACAGACATTTATATGAGTCTCTTCATTTATATGTTGTTCAACATCTAACTTTCCTTTCCATATCATATTTTGACTCACACTTCAAATACCATAAATCTGCAATTAAAACGGATTACAAAATACTAAATACACAATCCAAACACGTACTGATTATAAAAGAAAACTTGTTGAAATGAATTGGTAATCATATTTTATCACAAACATCGATCGATATTATTGGGGACATAATATTGTCAAAACAACAAGTATCCATAACGAACCTATAAATGATAGCAATAAATCAATACATCCCCATCTATAACAATGTTTCTCCAAAATACTAACCAAAATAGGAGAATGGGCAGGGCACTAAATAAAATTCAAACATATAAGATATAAAAAATAAAAATAAATCCAACATCCATGAAAACAACATCACATTGAATGAAATCTAATTCTTCATCACGCAAATTGGTACCCAAAAACAACAATTTCTTACTGCAGCATGCACTCTGCTAGTCTTTGACCCTTTCCAAGCTGAAAAAAAAATATATAAATACTGAATTAAAATAAAAAATGTAATGTCGAGCGACATACAAAATAAATAAAGATAAGAACTATGCGATTAGTGTACAGTTTCTAACACACTTCTATTTTTTGAAATTCATACATATCTCACCAAATTTGATGGAAGTAGAATCCACATAATTTGGTGGGACCTGTGATTTCAACCGATAGAAGAATATTGTCATCGCTCTTTGGAAAGACAACCTTAACTAATGGAGTCAATCAAACAACTTTGGTGAAAGTTAAAATATCTTACCTTAATTGTTGAGGACTGGAAAGACATTCTGAAGGACATTAACACAAAAGGACATGCAAAAAACAAATGTGTTAATTCTAGTTCAAAATTCAAGTTTAAGACAAACAAAAAATTTGAACAAATATTTCAGCAATTTAAATCATCAAGATTATACCTTCTTTTTTGGATTGTCGACAACTTCATTGTCATCGTCATCATCATCCAAGTCGTTGTTGTCATCTTCCTCCTCCTTTTCCACCTCCACCTCTTCCTCCTCCTCTTCCTCATCATCATCATCTTCCTCTTCCTCCTCCTCATCGTCATCTAGATCTCCAAACTCTCCATCAGAAGCCTCCCCAGTATACCATGATATAGCATTGGGAATGATTTTGTCTCTTATGGTGGACCTAAACAAGCATCAAAATTCATTCAAGTAGAGAATCAAAGTTGCAAAAAGTAAAAGGGTGTCATGAGTCAAGTACAGTTATGTTAAAAAATCATAGTATTTAGCTTACCCAATGTCATAGTCCTGCTCCATCTCATTCTGAAGTTCTTCAGCCTGTTTAAAAAATAATATAAAATTGTTCAAGAAAAATAGTATTTCATATTTGTATTTATCAACTAGTTTTTATAGTCTTTCATACCACTTCTTCGTCAACATCCATGTCATCTTTGGGAATCTCTGGCAGGTTGAAAAAATTGAAGAAACTATCACATTTTTCAATTTCGATCGCTGGTTTTGCAGTGTTTGAATCCTTCTTCTGGGTCAAAGATTTGCACGGAAGCCATTCAATTTTGGTCCTGTTAAAAAATGCAGCAAGCAAACCATACTCGTGATCCTAAACAATGCAAAATAGATCGTTGATCGCACAATAGCATCAGGTTAAAATAACCAACTTATCCAATAGCCTTCTCCAATATAGGCTCGTCTTCGTCAACCATATGATAGGTTTTGGTCAGGACCGTGTTTGAAAGATACAGATTTGAATCGAAAAAGAACTCAAGTTTGAATCCTTGCGGTTCTGTGATCCTAGCATACTTGATGTCTTTGAGATACTTTAGAGCATCTTCATCACGCTCCCTTCACTACATAATTAACGATTGAACACTTTATTCAATTACCTCATCAGCTATCTCGTCATTATTTTGCAAAGCAATGAGCCAAAAATAAGGCACTCCCTTCACTACATAATTCACAAGAAAATTGTTAAGGTGGAGAATCAAAATATAAAAGTGAGGTCAATTTCTAGTTAATATACCTTCAGGCTCATCTATATCAGCTGGAGTTTCAATTGCTGCACCTTGCACTTCAGCAAGACCATTCACAATTTCATAGCGCTGCATATTCGTTTATAAATAGGTTTAGTGATCAATATACTACATTTGAGTGCTCCCATACAAATCAGATTCAATAATTTTAAACGTGAATAATTGAACAATTAAGGACAAGAATCCTCAAGATACCTTAGTGTACAATATGCTTGATACAATAATTGGTATTTGGCTTCAAGAGCAAAAATAGGTTAATACAAGTTCTCTTTGCCTTCAATTTATCATGTTCTCTTTGTAAGGTCAAAATACAAGTTGAGAAGCTGCTAGGAAACTCAAATCATAAGAAAAATTTACAGATTCATTTTTTTAAAAGCAAAAATAAATTAATAATGGACGGTTAGGTTCAAACTATGAAAGAAGAAAAAAAGAAAATAACCCTAAAATGGTCTCAATAGTTCCAAATAATAAAAATACATCGTGTGAATATGATAAATGGTACACATCTAGCGATAAACTATTCAATAAAGCATAACACAACACAGAAAAAAGTCTTAGCAAAATAAAGAGAAGCTTTAAAAAAACTATTTAGGATATCTTTTAGAACCTCAAGACGCTTCTCGACAACTAGAGACACAAATAGATACCGAACAACATTACAGCGTTGTTGAGTTAAGGCCTGAATCAATTTCAATTCCTAAAAAAAATTGACATTCAAAATCAAGAATCAATTAAAATATAAAAGAAAACAATAAAGCATGAAACTAACAAAAAATATGGGTAAAAATGTAAGGATCTATAATTGAAGCAACAAGAGAAACTCAAATTGAGCAACTAAATTCAACTACAAAATCCAAAATAATAAATCAAACTAGTCATCAAAACAAAATTGTTTATGATCTGTCCGGTGATGATGGATGAGAGGCAACAGTGGCGGAAAGTGCACCGGTACGGTGGCGACGAGTCTTCGCGGTGGGACGAAAGGTGTCTGCAAGCACGTTAGCACTGCAACGCTCAAGTCAGTAATGGAACTGAGAAAGAGAGTGTAGAAAGTGTTGTAAACATACCTTGAGGGTGAAGCAATATCACCCTTATATAGGCGCATGTTGCGAATAACCGTCTTCGGGTTTTGCGGTGTGTGATTAGGCACGGTTAGCGGACACATGTAGGGTGATCCTCGCGCGGAGGAGTGTTTGTATGTGAAGCGGTGTATTAAATTTGGTGTGTTCCTTCAGGCGCGGAGCCTTAAGGTGGTGTATGTTAGGCCACGTGTCGGCGTGGGATTGATCTTCTGACCAGTCCAAAACAGTTTATAATTGAAAGAAAAAGAGAAAATTAAATTGAATAATTGAGCAACTAAAACTATTCATCAACCAAAAACACGAGGTAACAAAAACCCAAAATGTAGAAATTGATAATCAAATTAAGGTTTCGATTAAAACAAAACAGTTAAATATAAAACATGAAACTTTTCAAAAATATTTAAGAGAACTAAAACAAAATGGCTTATAATGAAGCACTAAGAGAAAATCAAGTTGAGTAATCGAGCAACTAATTAAGACCAATGATCAAAACAAAAACCTAGAGAAAAATTATAAACAAGTTGGCTTATAATTGAAGATGTCGTTTTTAGTAGATACTCAGAAGAAAAACGTTTGAACTTTCGTGGTTTCTATACTGTGATTTTAGAGAAAATGGAAAAAGTTATTTCTGTGGCAATTGTAAGGATTTATGGTCAAGAGGTTGCTAAGATAGTTTTCACAGCCACCAAGATAGAACATCGAAGACAAGGAATGTGTCGTTTGTTGATGGGTGTGTTTGAGAATCGGTTGACTGGCTTAAGAGTTGGGAGCTTCGTTTTGCTTTCCTTTAGAGATATTATAGACACAAGGACAAATACTATTCATTTTGCGATGATGACGGATGAAGACAAGCGTAAATTTATTGATTATACTTTCATTGAATTTCAGGACATTATCATGTGCCTTAAGCCACTTAAGGCACTTTTTTGTTAAATGGCTTAAGGCACATGATAGTGTCCTGAAATTCAATGAAAGTATAATCAATAAATTTACGCTTGCCTTCATTCGTCATCATAGCAAAATGAAATGCATTTGTCCATGTGTCTATAGCATCTTTAGAGGAATGCAAAACCAAGCTCCCAACTCCTAAGCCAGTCAACCGATTCTCAAGCACACCCATCAACAAACGACACATTTCTTGTCTTCAATGTTCTTTCTTGGTGGCCGTGAAAACTATCTCAGCAACCTCTTGACCATAAATCCTTACGGTTGCCACCGAAATCACTTTATCCATTTTCTCTAAAATTAAAGTATAGAAACCACTAAAGTTTAAACTTTTTTTTTCTGAGTATCAACAATAAAGCATTATCGATAGCAATAAAGCATGAAACTTTACATAAAAAATTGAAAACAAAACAAAAGACAAAACGGTCTTTAATTGAAGCAAAATGTAAAGAACAAATTGAGTACTTAAAGAAGAGACATTCAAACCTTGAGAATATCAACATGGTCAGTACTACTCCCTTTATTGAGAAATTCATTGAGAATGAGAAACAAAAAACAAAAATTTAGTTGGGAAAACATTGCATAATAAAAAATATAAAAACATGAGACATAGAGATTGTTGAAATAGAGAGAGAAACATTCTTACAAAATTTGAAACCTCCCATAGAGAAAACACTATTGTTGGCCATTGTTCAGAAATGAAGAAAGGAACAAGGAAACAAGAAGCAATGAACAAGAGAATGTGGGGAGAGAGGGTTTTGAAGTAAACGGCTGTGTCTCTAATCCTCTTTGTGTCACCGTCCTTTTAAACACAAAAAAAAGCTTGTTTTCTCCCTCCTTTTTCCATTTTTAATTTATTAATTTAAAATTATTATTTTTCTATAATATTATTTTCTTTTTGAGGAATTTCTTTCAATATTAATATTATTTTCTTTTTGAGGATTTTCTGTCAACATTAATATTATTATTAGGACCACTTCCTTTTTTTAAAAAAAAATATCTTCCAGTAAAAAAAACATTTATTTTTTACTTTCTCATATTAAAGTTGTACTTATTTATAAAGCAATAATACAAAAACATCGAGCAAAAGTTATGACATCCTAAATAAGTTGATCCCCATAACCAACTTTCTCATTTGACTCTAAAAAAAATATTAATAAAGAAAATAAAAAAAATACAAACTTGGGGGACTAGGCCATGACAACACATAAGGTGATCAAAACACTCTTAATCACTGAAAATCTTACCAAGGATGTTGGAGATATAGATTACAAGTTATTTATACAACTATCTACTAGGACTAATAAGAAATTCCAAAAGATAAAACCTCAATGAAGGGAAAAAGAGTGCAGAGTTTAAAATAGTAGAAACCAACGTCAAAATATATACAAAGATAAACTTAAGGTATTACGATGAAATCATCCTTAACATAATCTAACATGATCAATTTGGCATAAACTTGTCTCGATGCATATGCTACTGATTGTGCCTTCACAATTTTCATCTAAAGTACATTTGGAGACGCGAGAAATTGCCCCAAAACATTGTTTCAAACGCACTATACATTAAATTTAAAGAGTGCATGTCGTTTGATTATGAAAAATGAGTTTTTACCTTCTTATAAAGTAAAAATTTAGTTTTACCTTTGTATAGACAAATATTTCTATATCCAATTTATAGTAATGTTTTAAAAATTTTATACAACTCTATTAATATCAGTATCATCATTGACCCGTTACTTAGTACACACATCCGGTTTGGTAGATAAAAATTAAATTTACTGTAAAGGCTAATAGATGATAAATGCTATATCTAGTGTATGATAAATTTTAGGATCATGATAAAACTAGATGTATTATATATGTAAGTATAAAAATAGGTGTAATTGTCGACCTGATATATTTTACATGCAAATGAATGTTATAAATGGAAATGCAAATTATTGTGATAGTTATACGACGATAATTTTCATGTCTTCGTTTAGAACTTCAACTAGATTTGGCTTGAACTCGCGTGCACACAAAAGCTATTATTTGTGGCTTTTCAACTTTCCCATTCAAAGTGCATTTAAACGTTGTTTCGCGATAAAGTGCATTTAAACGTCGATTCGTAGATGGAAGCTAATTATTGTGATTTGTGACAGTTAAACGATGTTGACTAGTAGGTGCGTATTACACAAACAAAAAAAAAAAAATACTAGGCTTTATTTTATTTATTTAGTTTTTTAAATTCTATTATTTGTAATCAATATGTGTGTATATAGATA
The DNA here is from genome assembly GCF_051527215.1 of Medicago sativa. Lineage (NCBI taxonomy): Eukaryota > Viridiplantae > Streptophyta > Magnoliopsida > Fabales > Fabaceae > Medicago > Medicago sativa. The sequence goes on from NC_140750.1 coordinate 26,870,759, forward strand.
TTCTATAAAAATATATCGATTCGGGATTCATTGAAATTATGTGTCAAACTTAGAATAGACACCTCTACCTCTAATGATCTTGTATAGAATATGGATCTTACAAATCGGAACATTGAATCAAGTTGTATTATCTTGATATACCTATACTTTTTTTGTTTTTTAATAATCTTGATAATTTTTTTTGACAAATATAATCTTGATAACTATACATATAAACTTTTAAAAGGGTTCAATTCGAATAATGACAAACAAAAATGATATCAAATACAAATTTTTTCCCCAATTTTAATAATAACATGTCCCCTAAATCTATGGATGTTGTTTTAAGAGGATTGATTTTGTCATTTAAGAATAAATTAACGGTACATTTTGTTGTTCATTTGTTTTCTATTCCTCAATAATTTATTAGAAATATTTTTTCATCTACTGATAATATTGTGGAGCTCTTGACCAAAAAAAATATTGAGGAGCTTAATCTCCTAACTCGGAATAAATAATAATATATTGTTTAATGAATTAACTTTATAGTTTCTAGAAATCAATAAAACTTATGTCATTTTATCCACATTGTGTTTATGGTAGATTCTTTATCTTCTTAATCTTTTTTTATTTCTTTTTAAAATCATACAATATCACCTTTAATTTATTAAAATTATTACTATATTTACAAATTAATATCAGACAATTTGGTGAATAAGGTAAAATATTGAAATCACGTGCCTTTTTTTAGTATAATATTTTTTATTTTTTATAGTATAATTAATGGCATACAGAATAAAATCAGATACTGAATTTAAAGAATTTCCAATTTTTACATTTTTCTTTGGATACACGTTGCAGTTTTATATTTAAATTTAAATGATATAATAGTTTAACAATTAACACTATTACTTTTTAATTCCTTTTATTCATATTTTGTTAGGTGGTAGCTGGCCTTTTCATCTTCTTTATGAAATATGCTGATTAAAAATTAAAAAATAATACCTCAAAAGAATTTTTTTATCGATTCTTAGAAGAATTATTCATGAAAGAACAAATTAACTTTCTAATTTCATGAAAACAAAAGATATCCTAAAAATAAAAATAAAAATCATTTAAAAAAATAATATTAAACAGAATAAAAATACATGGATTGTCCCCGTATATAGGGGCTGAAGTTCGAACTTCTGATTTCTAACTTATTCATTTGCGAATTTCTAACTATTAGACTACTTGATAAAAAAGAATACAAAACATGGACCTACTTGACGAAAGAATTTAATTTAGAAACTAAGAAATTTACTATTGTCTTGTTCAGATGGAATTCAGGTCGTCAAACCTACTAATCCCAATCTAAAGATACGATATAGAATCAGGCATATACAAATTAAATCGGACTTTATGTCATAAACCGAATAAAAAACTTTATTAATGGAAACCAAAAAAATAAGAAGGCCGGGGTTCATCGTTGAACCTTGATCAAAGAGGTTTGGTTGCACATGGCAACATACATCATTACAAAATAATATAAAAACATACCCTTGAGAGAACAAGAGGAGGATGAAGATCCTCTACTTTGAACCTTGCCTTGTATCTCTAGATTTCTCAATGAATAAAAGAGTGTGCAAGAATCTCTATTTATAGTACATCATTACTTAGGGGTTAAGAGAGTAAAACTAGAGGTTTTCCATTAAAAATTAGCTTAAAAACCAAGAAATCAGCACTCCCTGGCTGTGCTCATGCGCAGGGCACATGGAGTGAGGTGCATGAGGCATAATAAATGTTGCCTTATGCGCATGGGCACATGGGTAGCCCATCCTGTGTGAATTCTGTAGTTTTTGTCCCTTTTAGAGCGCTCTTCCGTCTTGCAAAGCCTTGGAGCTTGAAATAAATTTTCTTCACTTTGTATTGTCTTCAAATAACTTCTCAGAACCATTGATCTTCAATCTTCATATCCTCGATCCTTCATGTGATGTCATGTTTTTCCAATTTATATTATTTCTAACTAAGAGGACTCAAAACACCTATGGATTTGCATGATTTAGGATAAATCTGAATTACAATGACTCAAATGAAAACAATACAAAAATTTCCTCAAACCATTAACAAATCCTCTATATGACTTCTAATTTGTCTTTAAATGCACAGAAAAAAACTAAAAACATTGACTAAAATATCATATGATGTTCCATCATCACAACTCCAAACTTAAATCGTTGTTTGTCCTCAATCAACAAAATATTAAGAAGTTAGATGTTACATGAATTTAAAAATTGGAACATACCCTATCGGAGATGGTGCTCAGATTTTTACTCTTCTCACTCCCATACTTAACTAGCTTACCACTTCCACGCAAGCGGGACAGACTAAGAGAAGATACTCTTACTTTCAACCACTTACGATTCCAAGATACACATATGTACCTCCTAAATCCAGTTGGGCTGGTCAAGGCGTTTGCCACACTCCAGTCGTCATGTGATTGTACCTTGTTATGAGATTGAAGAAGTTCTAAGCAAACATTCAAGATACATATTACCACACACACATATAGAGGTCTTTTCAAGACTATGACTCGGCTTAGGTTAAGGTGGGATATATTTGGGAAAGTAGGCAAACACAATTTTTGGAGGTAGTTTCCTAAGGTTTCCCTATTTTAAATACTTCCTTCCAACTTGTAGCTTTGATTCACAATGTCATAGCCAATGTTTATGAGGTATTGACTTTTATACCAAACAATAAAAATGGGTATTAGTAGAACTACTTATTCTCATTTTATTTTGGAAGAGACCAACTTTTGTTGGCTCTTGTGTTTTCTATATTTTTTGTGTGTAGACCATCATTTTGACGTTTCATCTACATTTTTCTTTTTCTCTTTTTTTTCTTATCAAAACCAAGTTCTACTGGTATCCCACCCCAAGCTTAAGATATTGCTAATTCCAAAGAGAAACCCTAAACTTGATTTAAAATCGTGACAAGTATTTCACTGATTTATCAAACTCCAAAAGAAATCAAACAAATGTATCATTAGGGTTCAAAATTTGTGACATGATTCAAGTCAAAAAAGTAACAAAGAAAGAATTAATGTATGGAAGCTCAAAATGGTTTCACAAAGGATATAACAATAATAATTCAGGGTGGCCTAAAAAAGGCTCAAGGTACCAAAACAAGTGCCTCGTGTGTATGATATTAAATGATAATTTGTAGAGAACGATCAAAATTTCGACCAAAAATAACAATGCACATGGAACACACATATGGAAAGAATTATAGCAGAAAGTGGAATATATATTTGGCTCAAAATCTCACCGATTGTGCTATACAAAAATGTAATGGTGAATATTTATAAGTATCTTCTGCAACAAGCCCCAATAGTTATCGAGCACTTGAACTTCAGAAGTAAACTAGCCTTCTGTTGTTAATGGTTGGAATAATTCTCCAAGACTAAAACAATTTTTTTTTTAAATTCATGTAAAAACAATGTGCCTAGTCGTGAGTTAGTAAACAATAAAAGTAAAAAAATTGTTAAATGGAATGACTATGGAAAATAAATTATTGAAATTTAAATGACTGAAGAGATAAATTTATGGGTTGCCTCCCATTCAGTGTGTGTTTAGCATCGTGAGCGTGACTGATTTGTCTAAGGTGAGCTTGGGAGCATCGAACCTTTAGGCTCCATGTCTTCTTCTTTCCTCATCTTCCTCATCTTTTTCATTTGTCCACTCTTCTTCATATGAGTGTTCCACTTCAGGTTTTGACCAATCAGATGGGCTATCTATAATTGCCTTGAATGTTTCCTAGTTATCATCAAATTCCATAGCCAAGTTGTATGCATTAAATGGTGCAGTTATCTTGTAGCATTGATAATAACCATTGGACTTTATGAACACTTCCTTTTGCTCCAAGTTTACCATAGTTTAAGTAGACGCCATTGATGATCTTCTTATAATCAGCAGGTATTCTTGATCATAGTTGTCCTTTACGACAATAATATCGATCTCAAACTCAAATAATTCAATGTTCATCATCATGTCTGAAATTCTAGCGCACTTGTTTTAATATGTTCTGTAAGATGTTTTAACGTTTGCAATGTTCCGTTCAATGTTCCAACATCAAGAAATAAGCAGAAATAAAAACAATAAAAATAAATGACAGGAAAGTAAAGAACACAATGGGTTTGTTGACCCAGTTCGGTGACAAACACACCTACATCTGGGGGCTACCAAGCCAGGACGGAAATCCACTAGTGTAGTCCTTATTCAATAGTTCTCAGCAAACTTCTCGTTTACACTAAATACCTCCCATTCAGTGTGTGTTTCCTAGGTAATGAAGGTAAAACAGATGGTGCAGGAATATCAACAAAAGGAGTTGGAGTATGGGAAGGTGTAAAATACTGCCAATTGGAGGGAAAATGAGTATTGGTTGATGTATAAGGTAGAATAGACTCATGAAAAGTTACATTTCTAGAAATGAAGATTTCTTTGGTGTTTAAATCATAAAGAACAGACCCATTGTAACCTGACTTGTACCCTAAGAAAACTGATTTTCTTGCTCTTGACTGTAATTTTGTTCTGTGAGATTGAAGGGTAGAAGCATAACAAAGACAACCAAATAATTTGAATGAGTTAATATCAGGTAAAGTGTTATAAAGAACTTGATAACTTGACTTGTTTTTGAGGACAAGAGTAGGAACTCTATTGATGAGAAAGACAACATGTAAAACAGAATAAGACCAAAAGAAATTGGGAAGTTTAGACTGGAAAAGAAGAGCTCTAGCAACATTTAAAATGTGTTGATGCTTTCTCTCAACTCTACCATTTTGTTGAGGAGTCTCAACACAAGACCTTTGATGAATGATACCATGAGAAGCATAAAAAGCAGATAAAAGGAATTCAGGGCCATTGTCAGATCTAATGATTTTGGGTGTAACTTTATGTTGATTTTGAATGAGGAAAATAAAATGTTGAATGTGAGAAGGAACTTCAGATTTGTTTTTGAGTAAAATAATCCATAAAAATCTACTATGATCCTCAACAATGGTGAGAAAATACCTATGACCATGTATAGAAACATTAGCAATAGGTCCCCAAATGTCAAAGTGGAGAAACTCAAAATTAGAGGAAGCAAGAGAGGTACTTGAATTATAAGGCAATTTTCTTTGTTTGGCAAAATGACATATATCACATATGGATTTATTATCAACATGAATATCAAGATACAAAAAATGCATTTGTGACAGTCTTTGATTGGACAAATGCCCTAACCTAAAGTGCCACAATGCAGTAGAAGGTATATGAACATTATTATTACAAGAAACTGGATTACAAGACTGAGATGAAACTTTATTACAATGGAAATTATTAACAGAACAATGACTAGAATTTGAAGGAGCAGGAATTCTCAATCTATAGAGTCCATCACAGAGATCACCCAAACCAATCATCTTCTGTGATTTCACATCTTGTATGGTGCATATATCATTCACAAAATGTAAATGGTAAGTCATGAGTTTGCATAATTTGGAAACATAAATAAGATTGACATGGAAATGTGGTGAATATAATATATTAGTGATATGAAAGTGAGGTGAAAATGAGACAGTACCAGCATAATGCACTAAAACAGATGTACCATTAGGTAAAGTAACATGAAGAGGTTTGATTCTATAGAATGAATGAAGTAGAGACAAAGAAGAACAAATGTGCTCATTTGCACCTGAATCTATAAGCCAATAATTTGACTTGACATGCAAGCAATAAGGGAAAATAGTGTTGATACCTGCATAAGCTTGAAATGATGAGGAAACTGGTTTAGAGATGATATGATTAGTGTTGGCTAAGGTGGTTGGAGGTGTAGGTGGAATCAAAGATGATTGTTGGAGCAAGGAGACAAGATGAACATACTGCTCTTGAGTCAAACTAGTTTGAGAAACAACTGAAGAACCTGCATCAACACCTTGAGATTCAGGAATTCCCTCTGAATTCATAGCATTAGTGGAAGTAGATCCCTTATTAGCATTAGGGAAACCATGTTTTTGATAGAAGAACTCAAGAGTGTGATTAGTCTTGTGGCAAAAAGTGCAGTATTTGGAATTGTTCTTAGGTGGATGTGAACCAGAATTAGGTTTACCACACCCAAATGGTTTTCTTGCATCAGATGCATTCACCGGAATGTTGGAATCTTCAATGGAAGAAGAAGCAGTAACAGTAGAATTGTTATTTTCCTCTTGAATGACAAGCGACTAGATTTTGTTGATAGAAGAAAGAGGTTCCATAAGCAGAACCTGTGTTTTCACAACTGCAAAATTATCATTCAAACCAGTGAGGAATTGAATGATTTGATTCTCCAAACGAAAATTGCTAGCAGATAGATTCATAACGACATGGATGAGGACAAGTGAACATAGGCATTGGACGATGAGAATTAAGCTCTTCCCAAAGTGATTTCAAATCAGTGAAGTATTCAAGCACAGACTTGGTTCCTTGTTTCAAGTTGTTGATAGTAGTACGTAAAGAAGCAATTCTGACTCTATCAACCTTGGAGAAGCGTTCTTGAAGCTCAATCCATATGTCAATGACGTATTCATGGAATACAATTGTTTGAGCAATTTGAGGAGAAACAGAGTTCAGAATCCAAGAGTGGATCAAGCAGTTACAGCGATCCCAAGCACTACGGTTCAAGTCATCAGGAGGAGGAATGGGAATAGATCCATCAACAAAGGAAAGCTTGTTCTTGGCGCCTAAAGCACGCTTTATAGAACGATGTTATGCGAGGTAGTTTGAACCGTCAAGAAGAGGTGTAACTAACACAGATCCAGGATTTTCAATCGGATGCACGTAGTAAGGTGAATCGATGTTTGGTTGAACAACCTGAGGAGCTTGTCTTGGAGGCATGATGAAGATGAAGCAGAGAAGTAGTAGAATTGAGAAAACAGAGGATGCAGAAAAACGAAGAAGATCGAAGAAGATGATGCGTGAAACGATGAAAAGAAGAGAATCAAAGAATCTCAAAACAAAATTGAGATAGAAACGAGAAGAAAGGAGGAAGAATCAATGTGATTCTTCACGAAAACGAGCGAAATCGAGAAATGATGAAAAAGCTTGAAGCTCACGCATCAATGGCGGAAGCTAACTGAATCATAACAAACTCTTCTCAAGAAGAGAGAGAGTAAAACTGATACCATATTATCAAATGAACAAAAGGAAAAATGATTCTCATTAATGATGAATGAAGTTACAATGGTATTTATACAATTCTAGTATAAGCTGTGTAACCAACTAAACTAACTAAGAAGAAGAGTGTACAAATTCTAAATTTCCCTCTATGTAGCTTGCTTGTGTTGCAAGTTATTTCTATGGAACTTGTATTATCTGTTTTGTCTTATATGTTCAATACTAAGCACACAGTTAGCTAATCACAACTGTTGCTGACTTAGTTAATGTAGTTAGTAAATTGTTAGTTGCATATAGTTACTTTGTTACAACTGTGCTGACCCAGCACTTGCAATTAGAAAACAGTTCCACAAGTTAGTTAAGAATCAACTTGTATATAAACTTTTCCTCAGTTGAAATTTTCATTCTCTTTATGTTAACTGACCGGTTCCAAGGGGAAGGGGACCACCCAGGGGACGGACTCAGGTTCTCCTGAACAATTTGTCATTTGATGGAGCTCATTAACCACTTGATGGATACTCTATTTTACAATTCATACATGAGGGATACTGGATAGGACAATTTTATTTCATTTTCAAGTGAAAATCACATGTTGTATAGGATGCAATTTGAAATTTTATCTTAAATTGATTGATACAACGACTGCATGTAGATATTCAACCACTTGAGCCCAACCACTTGCTTAGTAAATTTCAATGTCAATTTCTCTCTCAAATTCTTTTCAATTCAATCTTCTCTCTGGTTCAATTTTATTCACTAATACGTTACTGTTTTTCATGTCATATAACCCACTAACAGAAAATAGGTGAGACTAAATGTTTTTTATATGAAATATGTGATTGAATTTTGTAAGTATGCTTTCTTCTGTCAAGAAGATAAAATTTTTAGTTCTATTCACAAGATACAATATCTACATGAAAAATGTGATTGAATTTTGTAAGTATGCTTTCTCCTGTTAAGAAGATAAAATTTGTAGTTCTATTCACAAGATACAATATCTACATGAAAAATGTGATTGAATTTTTAAGTATGCTTTCTTCTGTTAAGAAGATAAAATTTGTAGTTCTATTCACAAGATACAATATCTACACGAAAAATGTGATTGAATTTTGTAAGTATGCTTACTTCTGTCAAGAAGATAAAATAGTAATTAACTTTATACTTTCTATAAATCAATGAAACTTATGTCCTTTTATCACATTGTGTTTATGGTAGATTCTTTATCTTCTTAATCTTTATTTATTTCGTTTTAAAACCATACGATATCATCTATAATTTATTAAAGTTATTACTATATTTACAAAATAATATCTGATAATTTGGTGAATAAGGTAAAAAATTGAAATCACATACCACTTTTTAATATAATATTTTTTTTTATAGTTTACTATTCAAAGTACGAATAATTAATGGCATAAAAAATAAAATCGGATATTGAATTTAAATAATTTCCAGTTTTTATATTTTTTTTTTGACCGAAGCAAAATTAACTATTATCATTAATCAACCAATGTTCAATACAATAAGGATAAGAATCAAAAATACAGTGACTAGCCCAAGAACAGGCCGCCCTAGCTAAAGTATGAGCAACCATGTTCGCTTGTCTCCTAATAAACTTCACCTCGAAGTTGGAATGTAAAGCTAACTGATAAATAATACTAGAAACAATAGCACAAAATTCTAAATCACCATGACCCCAAGACGATAGAGCATGCACTAGAGTAGATGAGTCGGACTCGAAGACAACCCGTTCCCATCTGTTTGCATCAGCAAAGTGAAGGGCTTCGAGTAAGGCTACTGCCTCCCCCTCCAAAACTGTCATATTTGCCCGCTGCCATTTTGTTTGAGCCCGAATAAATTGCCCGCGAGAGTCTCTAACACAACACGCAAAAGTTGTAATATGGTTACGGTCATGGAACGCGGCATCCACATTGCACTTCAACCACGTCTCGCTCGGTTTCTCCCAAACTGAGTTGTTGCCTTGCACTCTATTATGCCCGTGTTGTACAACCGGTAGTGAGGGCTGTTTATGAACCTCTTGCCAATGCTGCCATGCATCTAGTGCCATCCTCCCAATGCTCGTTGATGTATGATGAGCGTCATTCCAAATGACATCATTACGTGCAGTCCAAATTTGCCAAAGAAGTAAAGCCACCCGACCAGCAATGTCTCAGCTTTCTGAGCGACATATATCAAACACAAAATCTGCCAAATTGTTCATAGTTCCAACTCGCGATTGCCGCACAGTCGAAAGTCCTGCCCAATACCAACTCTCACGTGCCACCGTACAACCCACAAAGTCATGCCAATCATCCTCAACAGCCGTATCACACCAGGGACAGATCACCTCACATTGTACATGTCGTGATTGTAATCGGAGACGCGTTGGCACACATTCCCTGCAAATCCTCCATAACAAATTACGAGCTTTATGAGGGGAATTCACCTTCCAAATTCTTTGCCACTCTCCTTCAACATGGAATCGATCAGTATGTAGCAACTCCATCATAACTAGTTTATAACCAGTCTTGACAGTATACCTCCCGTTACGCTCCATCATCCACGATATTCTATCATTCTGAACTTCCGCAAATAATGGTGTATCGAGAATAGCTTGCACCATATCATCTGGGAATAAAGATTCAATCTTACCGACATCCCAAACTCGATCCTCGTCAGCTATCAAATCAGACACACTCAAGCTATGCACACCTTGGCTTTGTGGGGATTGAATCCAGCTACCTTGAACACCTCGAATCCAAGGATCATTCATCACGCTGACCTGCTGCCCATTTCCAACTGTCCACCTACATCCATGTAAAAGTATCTGACGCGAATTCCAAATACTCTGCCAAGCAAAGCTTGGGTTATTACCGAGTTTAGCACCCAAAAATGAAGAACGGGGAAAATACCTCGATTTAAAAACTCTAGCAACCAGAGACTCAGGTTTAGAAAGAAAGCTCCATCCTTGCTTAGCTACCATAGCGATATTAAAAGCTTTGAAATTCCTAAACCCCATTCCACCAAACTCTTTGGGGCATGTCATACGTTCCCATGCCATCCATTTAATCCCTTGGTTGTTACTCCTTCCTCCCCACCAAAACGCATTGATCATCTTCTCAATATCATCTATCACTGAACTCGGCAGAAGATAAATACTCATTATGTATGAAGGAATAGATTGTAAAACAGACTTGATCATAACCTCCTTACCCACCTTTGTTAATGCTCGTCCCCTCCACGCATTTATTCGTTTCCAGATACGATCCTTGATAAAAGAAAAAACAGACCGCTTATCTCTACCAATCATCGAAGGTAGTCCCAAATACTTTCCAGTACCCATCACATGTCGGACACCAATAATGTGTGACAAATCCTCTTGTGCCGCCCCACTCATGTTGCGACTGAAGAACACCTCAGATTTTGATAAATTAATTTCTTGTCTAGATGCTGCCTCATAAGTTTTAAGAATAGTGAGTAAACGTTGTGCTTCCACCACATTGGCCCTGCAAAATAAGAAACAATCATCTGCAAACAAAAGATGGGACACCACTGGTGCGCCGCGACATACTTGTACCCCATGAATATCACCTCTATTAACTGCCTTATGTATTAGAGTTGAGAGGCCCTCAGCCACCAAGATGAATAAATATGGTGATAATGGGTCACCCTGGCGCAACCCTCGGCCGGGTACAATAGACCCCCACCCTGTCAAAGTTCATAAGCACCGAATACGTAACATAACTAACACACATCATCATCCACTGGATCCATTTCTCATCGAACCCCATTCGCATAAGCACGCCACGAAGAAACCCCCAATCCACTCTATCATAAGCCTTGCTAATATCAATCTTAAGAGCCAATTCCCCTTGCCATCCTTTCGTCTTCCTCTTCATTGAGTGGATTATCTCGGTAGCTATTAATGTGTTATCCAGTATGGAACGCCCCTCGACAAATGCTGACTGCTCCTCTGACACACATTTATCCAAGCAACGTTTCAGTCGATTAGCGACCAACTTCGACACCATCTTATACAAAACATTACAAAGAGATATAGGCCTAAGATCCTTCATGTTATCCGGGTCTTCGCACTTTGGGATCAAACAAATATTTGTTTATGTAAGGTTTGTAGGAAAGTAACCGCGATCCAACCAAGAAACTACTGCCTGAAAAATATCATCACAACACACATGCCAAAATCTCTGATAAAATGCCGGGTTAAAACCATCTGGACCTGGGGACTTGTCTGGTTGCATATGAAAAAGGGCTTGACGCAATTCTTCCTTTGTAATAGGTGCTGTAAGCATTGCATTATCATCCATCGAAACACACTGACTCATCAAATCCAGCACCGGTTCGTGGACTCCCGCATTCGCAGAAAATAATTGCTCAAAATAACTTTGTGCCACGTTACACTTATCCTCTTGCGACGTAGCCGTCCTCCCATCATCCGTGCGAAGCTTACTAACCTTCTTCACTTTGCCACGAGCTATCGCTGATGTATGAAAGAACTTAGTATTCATGTCCCCTTCCTTCAACCAGTGCATTTTCGCTCTTTGCTTCCAAAATGCCTCCTCCTGAACAAGTGGTCGAGCATGCTTCTCACGGGTTGCGACGTATTGTGTACGCATCATACCATTCGGTACATGTTGCAGTTTCCTATTTAAATAATATAATAGTTCAACGATTTAACACTATTACTTTTTAGTATTGTCCTTTTATTTATATTTTGTTTGGTGGTAGCTGGCCTTTTCATCTTCTTTATGAAATATGCTGATTAAAAATTAAATAACGATGGTCCTCAAAAGTTTTTTTTTTATTTTATCAGATTCTAGAAGAATTATTTAGGAAAGAACAAATTAACTTTCTAATTTCATAAAAACAAAAGATATCTTAAAAATAAAAAATAAAAAACATTTTAAAAAATAATATGAAAGAGAATAAAAATACATGGATTGTCCCTGTATATAGAGGCTGGGGTTCGAACTTTTGATTTCTAACATTCATTTCAAAATTTCTAACCATTAGATTATTGACAAAAAAGAATACAAAACACGTACCTGTCTTATATATGTACCCCAAAAAAATATGTTTATAGATAAATCCACTAATTTTATCAGTAATAACCTATTATTTATTTTTCCTCTTTTTTTTTCTGAAAAAGTCAAAAGATAACATAACAACACACAAGAAGTGTTTGAAGCTCTGATGATTGACCCTTGCCTTGTAACGCTAGTTTTCTGAATGAATAAAAGAGTGTGTAAAGTCTATATTTAAAGTACATCATTGCTTAGGGGTTAAAAGAGTAAAACTAGGGGTTGTTCACTAAAAATAACTTAAAAACCAAGCAATCAACACTCCCTGGTCATGCTCATACGCATGGTGCATGAAGTGAGGGGCAAGGGCGCATGAGGCAGTAGAAAATTCTGCCTCATGCGCAGGGGCGCATGGCCTGAGCACCGGTGCGCTTTTGGCATCCCCTCTTGCACAAATTCTGTTGTTTTTGTCTCTTTTTCTAGCGTTCTTCCGTCTTGCAATGCCTTAAAACTTGAAATGAATTTTCTTCACCTTTTATGGTCTTCAAATAACTCCTAAGAACCATTGATTTCAATCTTCATGTCCTTGATCCTACACGTGATGTATTGTTTTGCCGATTTACAGGATTTCTCACTAAAAAGACTCAAAACACCTATGAGAGTTGCATTATTTAAGATAAAACTGAATTACAACAAATCTAATGAAAATAATACAAAAAGTTCCTCAACCCATTGACAACTCCTCTAAATGACTTCTAATTTTCCTTCAAATGCAAAAAAAATAACTAAAAACTTAACCTAAGTTCCCCAAACTTAAATTGTTGCTTGTCCTCAAGCAACAAAATAGGAAGAAGTTAGAATTTACATAAATGTAAAAATTGGAACATACCTTTCTGGAAATGGTGCTCTGATTGTTATTCTTCCCACACCCAGACTTAATTAGCTTACCACTTCAACACAAGCGGGACAAACTTAGAAAAGATACTCTTACTTTCAACCATTGACAATTACAAGATACACATATGTACTTCCTCAAGCCAATGGGGCTGGTCAATGTGTTTGCCACACTCCAGTTGTAGGACTGCCAATACAGGTTGTAGAATTGTACGAACGTGGGACCTTCAAGGAAGAAGCATGCGGATCAAGTTAGATAAGTCACCAATGATTGCTAGTGCGAAGAAGGATAAGAAATATGTTGATTCCCAAGAGATAAGACAAAGACATCTGCACAAGAGAAATTACCAAAGAACATAATTTGGATAGATTCTAGACTTGTACTGTAAAAGAACAATGTTAATTTTGTACCAAGGGTTCGAAAATTGTATTCTAATTTGACCATGAGTATTCATTTAGGGTTAACAGCCACTATTGTTCTCTCACCATCTCATTCTTTCCATTCATGAGCATGAGTGCTAGTTCCTAAAGAGTTAGAGTCTTAGGATCATTTTGAGTGACTAATGCAAAAAGCTCACTCCCCTCCTTCACAAATCGTAATTTTCCTTTGTTAACTCTAAATTCTTCTACTAATTATTGCTATTATGTTATTCAAAAATTATTTCAATAATGTTTTGATGCTTCTTTTCTCAATCTTATATTGTTGTGTTTAAGCTACCATGAGATTTGAGATTCCAGGATGAGATCTGAGAAATTTAGCGCCATAAAGGAAAAAGAAGGGGATGCTCTGGTCGAGGGTGAAGTGCTCCGCCACTCTTGAAGCAACAAGTGACAACACTTTCAAAGTCTTGGAACAATAAACTTCTCTTGCCAAACTTAACGAGCGAAAATCTTCTCATGGCTAAAGAAGGAATTAGGGTGATTAGAATGGAAGAAAGAAACCAATTCTAACTACACCAACCCAAACGACCACTACCGTATGAAAACACGAACAAACTAGGAAAAAAATCTTAAAAGTTTCTCACAAAGAATCATTTTATCATGACTCAAAGGGAATAAACTAAAATAATTCATGTTACTTATGGGTTTGACCCTATAACAAGCAAATGTGGTGTGTAGTTTTTATTTAAAGACTTCTTTATTACTTAAATTAAACAAACCATATTTTTTTATTTTTTTCTCTCACTAATATCCAAAATATATGTTGTTTTTTTATTGAATCAAATAGCTATATATATGTATATTTTTTTGGGGATATATATATATATAGGGTTTGCCAACTTAGACCAACAAAAAACATGAAAGTCCAAGTTAGCAAAAGTGCACCTAAACCAGATCCCAAACCCAGAAACTAGAATGAAAAACCATTAACCAAAACACTAAACCAGAAATATCAACAAACCCTAAAACAATGAAAAAGGACGGTGAACACATACCTCGTCAATCAGACCTTCAAAATCGTCATCTTTTGCAGCCATTTTTCGTCTTCAACTTGCGAAATCGAAGCTTCTTTTTCCTCTTTGATTCTTCTTCAACCGTTTGTATTCTACACTCTTTCTCTAAAAACCCTTTCAAGTTTCTAAAACCAGCTTCACTTTCTCTCTCTATGACCAAGAAAGCCTTATATACGTGACACGTTGGATCCTTCGCGTGTGCACTCACTAACAGGAAAGTGACTTATTTGACAGAAATGATTATTTTGACTAACAGAGCAAAACTAAAAGGACCAAAGAATTGATTTTGCGAGTTATGGGACCAAAATAAAAACAAGAAATTACGTATGGGACCAAAAATCCAATTAAGCCAAGAAAAAACAAACTCATAAAACGCTTTTCCAATAGAGGTTTCACCCGATGGACCTAGGATCTATAATTAAAGCAACATGAGAAAATCAAATCGAGTAATGAGCAGCTATATTCAACTAGGAAAAACCAAAATAATAAAACAAATCAAGAATCAAAACAAAAGTGTTCGTAATTGAAGGAAAAAGATACAACCAAATTGAATAATTGAGCCACTAAAACCATTCATCAAACAAAAAACAAGGCACCAAATTCAAGTAGAAAAAAAAAGTACTTGATAAATAATAACTCAAATCAAATCATCGAAACAAAAACCCAAAACATAGAAATTGATTATCAAATTAAGGTTTCAATTAAAAAAAATTATATAAATATAAAACATGAAACTTTTCAAAAAAAATTATAATTAAAACAAAATTGCTTATAATTGAAGCAAAAAGAGAAAATCAAGTTGAGTAATTGAGCAACTAAAATCAAATGATAAAAAAAAACCTAAAAAAGAAAAAAATTATAATCAAATTAAGGGTTTGATTAAAACATTATCAATAAAGCATGAAACTATACAAAAAAAAAATGAAAACAAAAGACAAATTGGTCGTTAATGGAAGCATATCGTAGAAAACAAATTGAGTAATTAATGAAGAGACACTCAAACCTCAAGAATATCAACATGATCAGCACTACTCCCTTCATTGAGAAACAAAAATTTGATCATCATTGACTCGCTACTTAGTACACACTTCCGGTTTGGTTGATAAAAGTTAAATTTATTGTGAATGCGATGGTTAATAGATGATAAATGCTATATCAAGTGTATATAAATTGGGATGCCATATGAATTTGATCATGATACAACTACATCTATTATATATGTAGTTGATGAAAATAGGTGTAACTGCTGACTCATTATATTTTACATGCAATTAAACTTTATAACTGGAAATGCAAATTATAATGACAGCTAAACGACGACAATTTCCACGTGTTCATTTAGAACCGCAACTAGAATTGATCACAACTAGATTTGGTCACAACTCACGTGCACACCAAAGCTACTACTTGTGGCTTCTCAACTTTCACGTCCAAAGTGCATGGAGATGTGATAAAGTGAATTTAATCATTGTTTTGTAGATGGAAGCTGAATTTATTGTGACAGCTAAACGATGATGATTAGTAGGTTCGTATTACACAGACCAAAAATACACTTGCACCGTTGTTTGCACTCAACATTAAAGGAACACAACACTTAGTCACCTTTGCCAAGAAGACTTTCAATACAAAGTGTTCGTAAAAAATCAAACTTTGATACTACTGTTATATCATTGTGGGGGGGGGACCATCACGTTGGAATTTAAGCAACCACATAAGTGAAATTAGACACCACTTTTTATTTTTGTGCAATTGGACACCACATCTTAGTCCAAAACTTTAGAGCATTAGGTATATGGGTCACATCACTTATATATTGGTCGACAATATCTTTTCCATTCAATGTGAGAGTCTTACTCACATTTAATATACCAACAATCTCCTTCAAGTGAGTCCTTTCATTAATTTGTTATTTCTCTCCGTCAACTAGAAAATATTTCATCCACATACACTTGCACAACTATTGATACTCGCCATCAACAAGACAAGCCTTATATAACCATCTCTGACAAGAATAATTTTGATACAAAGAGTTGTTGATACTCTAATTCAGTTGTTGAGTAATTAAAGGGTGAGTGAAATAATCAAATTGGACTTTGAACAATCACGCAAGTGCAATTGGAGTCTCACATTGGACTATGAACATACTTTAAAACATTTATATGAGTCTCTTCATTTATGTGTTCAACATCTAACTTCCATTCAATATGATACCTCTGACTCACACTTGATATTCCATAGATTTGCAATTAAAACAAATTACAAAACACTAAACACACAATCCGAACATGCGTGTTTCGATTAAAAAAAATTGTTGAAATGAATTGGTAGTCAGATTTTACTAATAAATATTGATATTATCGGGGGCAGAATATTGTAAAAAAAAGTATCCAAGACAAACCTATAAATCATACCAATAAATCAATACATCACCATCTATAACCACATTTCTCTAAAATACTAACCAAAACAAGAGAATGGGCACTAAATAAAATTCAAACATATAAAGACAACATCACATTGAATGAAATCTAAGTCTTCATCATGCAACTTGGGACACAAAAACAACCATCTTTTATTGTAGCTTGAACTATGCTGGTCTTGGACCCTTGCAAAGCTGAAAAAAAATATATAAATACAGAATTAAAATAAAAAATGCAATGTCGAGCCACATAGAAAATAATTAAAGATATGAACTATGTGATTAGTACGCAGTTTCTAACATAGTTCTATTTGTTAAAATTCATACATATCTCACCAAATTTGATGGAAGTGGAATCCACCTAATTCGGTGGGACTTGTGATTTCAACCGATAGAAGAATATTGCCATTGCTCTTTGTAAAGACGATGTTAACTAAAGGAGTGAAGCAAACAACTTCAGCAAAACATAAAATATATTACCTTAATTGTTGAGGACTGGAACAACATTCTGAAGGAAATTAACACAAAAGGACAGGCAAAAAACAAATGTGTTAATTCTAGTTCAAAAATCAATTTTAAAACAAACCAAAAAATTGAACAAATATTTCAGCGATTCAAATCATAAGATTATACCTTCTTTTTCGGATTGTCGACATCTTCTTTGTCATCTTCTTCATTATCATCCAAGCTGACAACGTCATCTTCCTCCTCCTTTTCTACCTCCACATCTTCCTCCTCATCATCCTCCTCCTCATCATCATCATCTAGATCTCCAGACTCGCCATCAGAAGCCTCCCCAGTATACCATAATACAGCATTGGGAATGATTTTGTCTCTTATGGTGGACCTAAACAAGCATTAAAATTCGTTTAAGTACATAATCAAAGTTGCAAAAAGCAAAAGGGTATCATGAGTCAATAATTATGCTAAAACATCATAGTATTAAGCTTACCCAATGTCATAGTCATGTTCCATCTCATTCTGAAGCTCTTCAACCTATTTAAAAAAATAAAATAAATTTGTTCAAGAAAATAAGTATTTCATATATATATATATATATATATATATATATATATATATATATATATATATCAATGAGTTTTTATATAGTCTTTCATACCGCTTTTTCGTCAACGGCCATGTCATCTTTGGGAATCTCTGGCGGGTTGAAAAAATTGAAGAAACTATCACATTTTTCAGTTTCGATAGTTGGTTTTGCAGTGTTTGAGTCTTTCTTCTCGGTTAAAGATTTGCCCGGAAGCCATTCAATTTCGGTCCTATTAAATAATGCAGCAAGCAAACCTTACTCGTGATCCTAAACAATGCAAAATAGATCGATGATCGCATAATAACATCAGGTTAAAAGGACCATCTTACCCAATAGCCTTCTCCAGTATAGGCTCGTCTTCGTCGACCATATGATAAATTTTGGTCAGGACCGTGTTTGAAAAATACGGATTTGAATCAAAAAAGAACTCAAGTTTGAATCCTTGCGGTTCTGTGGTCTTAGTATACTTGATGTCTTTGAGATACCTCAGAGCATCTTCATCACGCTCTGTAATCTAATTCATAAAGATCGTTAACAAAATATAATTGTATGGCTATAAAACCTCAAGAGTTTAAGAGTAAAACAAGTTAACAATTGAACACTTTATTCAACTTACCACATCAGCTATCTCATCATTATTTTGCAAAGCAATGAGCCAAAAATAAGGCACTCCCTTCACTACATAATTCACAAGAAAATGTTAAAGTGGAGAATAAAAACAATAAAAGTGTAAGGGGTCAATTTCTAGTTAATATACCTTCAGGCTCATCTATATCAGCTGGAGTTTCAATTGCTGCCCCTTCCACTTCAGCAAGACCATTCACAATTTCATAGCGCTGCATTCATTCGTAAATAGGTTTAGTGATCAATATACAAATCAGATTCAATAATTTTAAACGTGAATAATTGAACAATCAATGGCAAGAATCCTCAAGATACCTTAGCGTACAATGGTTGATACAAGAATTGGTATTTGGCTTCAAGAGCTGCTCTCTCTTCCAAAAACTTAGCCTTCAATTCATCATGTTCTCTCTGTAAAGTCACAAAACAAGTTCAGAAGCTGCTTGGAAACTCGATTTCATAAGAACAATTTACATATTCATTTCTTTAAGAGCAAAAATAGGTTAATGATGGACGGTTAGGTTCAAACTATGAAAGAAAGAAAAAAAGTGAATAACCCTAAAATAATCTCGATAGTTCTTAATAATAAAAATACACCATGTGAATATGATAAATGGGACACATCTAGCGATAAACTATTCAATAAAGCATAACACAACACAGAAAAAAGTCATAACAAAAAAGAAAGAAATAAAACTTTACAACAACCATTTAGGGATTATACCTGGATCTCTTTCAGAACCTCAAGACGCTTCTCAACAATAGGGGATGCAAATAGATACTGAAGAGCATTATAGCGTTGTTGAGTTAAGGCCTGAATCAATCTCAATTCCTAAAAAAAATATTGAAATTCAGAATCAAGAATCAATTAAAATATAAAAGAAAACAATAAAGCATGAAACTAACAAATAAGGGTAAAAATGTAAGAATCTATAATTGAAGCAACAAGAGAAAATCAAATTGAGCAACTAAATTCAACTAGAGAAAACCAAAATAATAAATCAAACCAATCATCAAAACAAAAGTGTTTATAATCGAAATAAAATGAGAAAACCAAATTGAATAACTGAGCAACTAAAACCATTCATCAACCGAAAACACGAGGCAACAAATTCAAGTAAAAAAATTTTGAGTAACTAAAGAAGAGACATTCAAACCTTGAGAATATCAACATGGTCAGCACTACTCCCTTCATTGGTAAATTCATTGAGTAATGCTAAGAAACAAAAATAAAAAATATAGTCAGGAAAACATTGCATAATAAAAAAATAAATAAAAATATGAGACAAAGATATTGTGGAAATATAGAGAGAAATATTCTTACAAAATTTGAAACCTCCCAATGAGAAAACATTGGTGTCATCGTTGTTGGCCATTGTTGAGAAAATGAAGAAAGGAACAAGGAAACAAGAAGCAATGAACAAGAGAAAGTGGGGAGAGAGGGTTTTGAAGTAGGTGGCTATGTCTCTGATCCTCTTTGTGCCACCCTCCTTTTAAACACAAAAAAGGGTTGTTTTCTCCCTCCTTTTTTCTTTTTTAATTTAAAATTAATTTTTTTCTATAATATTAATATTATATTCTTTTTGAGGAATAGTTATGACATCCCAATTAGGTTGACACCCCATAACCAACTTTCTCATTTGACTCTAAAAAAATTATTAATAAAGACATAAAAAAAGTACAAATTAAGCGAATAGGCCAATACCCAAGACAACAAATAAGGTGATCAAAACACTCTTAATCATTGAAAACCTTACCAAGGATATTAGAGTAGATTACAAGTTATTTATACAACTATCTACTAGGACTAATGAGAAATCCCAAGAGATAAAACCTCAACGAAGAGAAAAAGAGTGTGGAATTTACGGTAGTAGAAACCAACCTCAACGAAGAGAAAAAGAGTACAACATTTACGGTAGCAGAACCCGACATCAACAAAATATATAAGAAAGTTAAACTTAATCTATTACGATGAAAATTATCCTTTTTTTTAAATCATCCTTAACATGATCGATTTGGCATAAACTTGCGTCCATGCATATGCTTCTGTGTCTTCACAATTTTCACATCCAAAGTACATGGAGACGTGGGAAATTGCCCCAAAACATTGTTTCAAACACACTAGTCATCAAAATATTAAAAGTGCATATCGTTTGATTATCAAAATTGAGTTTTGCCTTTCTTTTTTAAAGTAAAAATTGAGTTTTACCTTTGTACGTACAAATAATTCAATGTCTGATTTATGGTAGTTACACCTCTAATTAGACACATACTCCCTCCATTTCTTTTCTTTTGATGTCTTAGAGCTTAAACTTTATTCCAAAACTTTTGATGTTTTAGAATTTTTAATACTTTTTATCCAATTTTACCCTTGTTGAAAAACACACTTTGAAAATTGGAAGTTTAAATAATAAATGCAATTTGTGTGGTGAGTTTCAATAATTAAGGAGATTAGAATTTTGAGAAAAAAAAAATCAAGGAGTAAGTAAGGGTATTTTAGTATAAACCATACAATTATTCCTATAATTTAATGATTCCCTAATATTTGTGCAATCACCTAAAACATCAAAAGAAAAGGAATGGAGGGAGTAATATATAGTCGAGATTCATTGAAATTATGTGTCTAATTATAATAGTTACACCTCTAATAAGGAATGGAGGGAGTAATATATAGTCGAGATTCATTGAAATTATGTGTCTAATTATAATAGTTACACCTCTAATAACTTTGTATAGAATATGGATCTTACAAATCGGAACCTTGCATTTGTATTACTTGATAACTATACATTTTTTTTTAATAATCTTGATAACTACACATATAAACTTTTAAAATAATTAAATTCGAATAATGACAAACAAAAATGATATCAAATACAAAAACAAAAAAAAATCCCAATTTTAATAATAATATGCTCCCCTAAGTCTATATATATTGTGTTTAAGATAATAGATTTTTCCATTCAAAATATGTTGTTAGTTTGTCTTCTATTCTTCTATTATTCATCATAAATACTTTTTCATTTACTAATAATATTGTGGAGCTTGATATCCTAACTCCGAATTTTAATATTTTTTTGGCTAAAGTTTCCTATTTAAATAATAATATATTAGTTTGGAGAATTAACTTTATACTTTCTAGAAATCAATAAAACTCATGTCCTTTTACACATTGTGTTTATGGTAGATTCTTTATCTTCTTAATCTTTTTTTATTTCTTTTTAAAACCATACGATATCATCTTTAATTTATTTCCCTAAAAAAAATCTTTAATTTATAAAAATCTTTAATTTATTCAAGTTATTACTATATTTACAAAATAATATCCGATAATTTGGTGAATAAGGAAAAAAATTGAAAACACACATACCACTTTTTAATATAATATTTTTAATTTTTTAAGGTAAACTATTCAAAGTACGAATAATTAATGGCATTCAAAATAAAATCGGATACTGAATTTAAATAATTTCCAGTTTTTATATTTTCCTTTAGATATACGTTGCAGTTTCCTATTTAAATGATAAAATAGTTTAACAATTTAACACTATTACTTTTTAGTATTGTCCTTTTATTCATATTTTGTTAGGTGGTAGCTGGCCTTTTAATTTAAAAATTAAAAAACGATAGTCCTCAAAAGATTTTTTTTATCGATTCTAGAAAAATTATTTAGGAAAGAACAAATTAACTTTCTAATTTCATAAAAACAAAAGATATCCTAAAAATAAAAAATAAAAAACATTTTAAAAAATAATATGAAACAGAATAAAAATACATGGATTGTCCCCGTATATAGGGGTCGGGGTTCGAACTTTTGATTTCTAACTTATTTTGCGAATTTCTAACCATTAGACTACTTGACAAAAAGAATACAAAACATGGACCTGTCTTATATATGTACCCCCAAAAAAAAAGATTTTTTTAGGGAAAAAAATATGTTTATAGATAAATCCACTAATTTTATAATTAATAACTTGTTAATTATTTTTCCTCTTTTTTTTTTTTTGAAAAAGTCAAAAGATAATATAACAACAAACAAAATCACAACACAAGAAGTGCTTGAAGCTCTGATGTTTGATCCTTGTCTTGTACCCCTAACTCTCTGAATAAATAAAAGAGTGTGTAAGGTCTATATTTATAGTACATCATTACTTAGGGGTTAAGAGTAAAACTAGGGCTTGTCCACTAAAAATAGCTTACAAACCAAGCAATCACCACTCCATGGCCATGCTCATGCGCATGGGGCATGAAGTGAGGCGCAAGGGCGCATGGCCTGAGCACTGGTGCGCTTTTGACATCCCCTCCTGTGCGAATTATGTAGTTTTTGTCCCTTTTTCGAGCATTCATCCGTCTTGCAATGCCTTGAAACTTGAAATGAATTTTCTTCACCTTTTAATGTCTTCAAACAACTCCTAAGAGCCATTGATTTCAATTTTCATGTCCTCGATCCTTCACGTGATGTCTTGTTTTGCTGATTTACACGATTTCTCACTAAAAAGACTCAAAACACCTATGAGAGTTGCATTATTTAGGATAAAACTGAATTACAACGAATCAAATGAAAACAATACAAAAAGTTCCTCAACCCATTGACAACTCCTCTAAATGACTTCTAATTTGCCTTCAAAATTAAAGAAAATAACTAAAAACTTAGCCTAAGTTCCTCAAACTTAATCGTTGCTTGTTCTCAAGCAATAAAATAGCTAGAAGTTATAATTTACATGAATTTAAAAATTGGAGCATACCTTTTTGGATATGGTGCTCAAATTGTTTGTCTTCCCACTCCCAAACTTAACTAGCTTACCACTTCCACGCAAGTGGGACAAACTTAGAAAAGATACTCTTACTTTCAACTATTCACAATTCCAAGATACACATGTACCTCCTAAAGCAAGTGGGGTTGGTCAATGCATTTACCACACTCCATTCGTAGGACTCCCAATCCAGGTTGTAGAATTGTACAAACGTGGGACCTTCAAGGAAGAAGCTTGGGAATTAAGTTTTATAACTCACCAATGATTGCTAGTACGAGGAAGGATAAGAAATATATTGATTCTAAAGAGATGAGGCAGAAATCTGCATAAGAGAAATTACCAAAGGGCCTAATTTGGATAGAGGCTAGACTTGTACTATAAAAGGATAATGTTAATTTTGTACCAAGGGTTCGAAAATTGTCTTCTAACTTGAGCAGGAGTTTTCAGTTAGGGTTAGTTGCCACTATAGTTCTCTCACCATCTCATCCATTTCATTGATGATCATGAGTGCTAGTTCCTAAAGAATTAGAGTCTTAGGATCATTTTGAGTGACTAATGCAAATAGCTCACTCCCCTCCTTCACAAATTGTAATTTTCCTTTGTTAACTCCAAATTCTCCTACTAATTATTGCTATTATGTTCTTCAAAAATTATTCCCATTATGTTTTCATGCATCTTTTCTCTATCTTATATTGTTGTGTTTAAGCTCATCATGAGATCTGAGATTCGGGGACGAGATCTGAGAAATTTGGCGCCATATAGGAAAAGGAAGGGGATGCTCTAGTTGAGGGTGAAATGCTCTGCCACTATTGAAGCAATAAGTGACAACACTTTCAGAGGCTTGGAACAATAAACTTCTCTTGCCAAACTTAGCAAGCGACAATCTTCTCATGGCTCGAAGAAGGAATGAGGGCGATTAGAATGGAAAAAAGAAACCAGTTCTGACTACACTAACTCAAACGACCCACTACCGTATGAAAACGCTAACAAACTAGAGAAAAAAAATCTTAAAAGTTGCTCACAAAGAAACATTTTATCATGAATCAAAGGGAATAAACTAAAATAATTAGGGTTACTTATGAGTTTGACCTTATAACAAACAAATGTGTTGTGTAGCTTTTATTTAAAGACTTCTCTATTACTTAAATTAAACAAACCTTATTTTTGTTTTTTCTCACTAATATCCAAAATGTATGTTGTTGTTTTAATTGAATTAAATATATATATATAATTTGATAAAAAAGTAAATATATTTAGGGTTAATAAAATAAATGGTCCATATAAATATTTAGAATTTCATTTTTAGTCTCTACAAAAATAATCGTACATTTTAGTCCTTCTTGTAAAAAAAAAAATATTCATTGACATTTTCGGTCCCTAAAATGCTAAAGGAAAATGTCACAAGGACTAAATACTGTGATTTTTTTTTTGAAGAGTGTGATTTTATTTTATATGGACTAAAAACAAAATTCTGAATGTTTATAGAGAACTTTTACTTAATTAACCCTTTTTATACACAAACATTGGTTTATTTTTTATGACCAACGGTTGAATCACGATAAAATATTTTTTCTTAACCTTTTTTCATTTTTTCAGTGACAACAATTTTAGAGGCTTGGAACGATAAACTTCTCTTGCCAAACTTAGCGAGCGACAATTTTCTCATGGATCAAATAAGGAATGAGGGCAATTAGAATGGAAGAAAGAAACTAGTTATGACTACACCAACCCACACGACCCACTACCGTATGAAAACACTAACAAACTAGGAAAAAAAAATCTTAAAAGTCGCTCACATAGAAACATTTTGTTTCAACAAGAAGAGTCTTGTACAATTCCTCTAAGGTTTTGATGATAACAAAGTATTGAAGAACAATTGGTCAAACTATAATATTTGTTCAAGTGTGCAGGATCATAAAATATATCTATCAAGTATTGAACAAGTATGAAAGCATCAGAAGCACAAGAGAAGCTCAAAGACTTTGGTAGAAGATCTGAAGAAAGGTCAACAAGAAGTCAACACATTGGATCAGAAGAAAAGGACACCTCTTCAGAAGCTGAAGACAGCACCAAACTCAGAAGTACTAGTAGGACATAGAAGTCCCCATCAGACTCGGAAGACCTTCAGACTGCAAAAGCACCTTTAGGGACCCAGACTCCACGTCAGCTTTGTCGTCTTCTGTAGCTGTCCACATCAAAGGATTTGAGCATAGTTGTGTCTTCTTCTGACCACGTGTAGAAACAGACAAAGGATACTTCCTGTTTCAGCAAAGGATTTTTGAATGACTATCCAACAGAATTATTCATATAGTCAATGGTTCAACGTCCTTGATCTAGAGCTTCTCAACGACTCTTTATGCGCTGACACTCTTCTCCAACATCTCTCAAATCCATGTCTATATAAGAAGCTGAAGACCATGAAGAAGATTAACAATACTAATACTCTGCTATTTTAACTATGTCATTACTCTGTCAAATTAAATAGCGCATAAACACTTAAGATTTTTGTTTTGCTTGTTGTATCTTAGAAATCCTAGGAGTTTAAAAGAGTTTGTTCACTTTGTTCACTCTACACCACAAATTGTTAAATCAGGTGTAGGAACAAGTTTGTTTATATTTGCTGTAAGCAAACATAAGTATCTTGCCTTTTAAGCTTGAGCGCATAAGCCTCTTGGTGAAACCTTGAGCACTAAAGTCTCAATCTGTTGTGATTGAGCACCAGAAGTCTTAATCAGTTGTGATTAAGCAATATAAGTCTCTAGGTGAAACCTAGAGCAACGGAAGTCTCTTAGGGGAGCCCTTTGAGCAAAAGAAGTATCTTGCCTGCGTGCTTGAGCAAAGGAAGTCTCTTGGAGTTGTCCTTGAGCATTGGAAGTCTCTTGGTAGTGACTTTGAGCAAAGAAGTCTCTTGAAAGTGTGATTGTGCATCATAAGTCTCTTGGAAGAGTCCTTGAGCAATTGTAATCAAGGGTGATTTATAGTGAAATCCCTTGGAAGCGCAAGGGGACTGGACTACTCCTGTGTTATTGGAGGAACCAGTATAAAATTTCTTATGTCTATTCTCTCTCTCTCTCTCTCTCTCTCTCTCTCTCTCTCTCTCTCTCTCTGTTTGTTTTTATCTCTGTGTTCTGTATTTCCGTTGCACTCAGATTTTGTATCAGAATCTGCACCCATAAGATTCTTAACCGTCGTAACACTTAGAAAAAGAAAACCAATAAAGTCAACACAATTCAACCTACCCTTCTTGTGTTTTTCTCATCTTCACATTTTATCATGACTTAGGGGAATAAATTGAAATAATTATGGTTATGGGTTTGACTCTATAACAAACAAATGTGGTGTCTAGTTTTTATTTAAAGACTTCTCTATTACTTAGATTAAACAGACCTTATATTCTTGTTTTTTTCTCACTAATATCTATAATTATATTTAGGGTTTTTTTTTAGGGTTTTCTCACTAATATCTATAATTATATTTAGGGTTTTTTTAGGGTTAATTAAGTAAGTGGTCACTATAAATATTTCAAATTTCAATTTTAGTCTCTACAAAATAAAAGCGTACATTTTAGTCCTTGTAAAATTTTACGTCAGTATTTTTAGTATTTTTAAAATTTTTGTTGATAGAATATGATTTTATTTTATAGGGACTAAAAACTAAATTTTAAATATTTAATAAATGTTTTACTTAATTAACCCTTATTATACACAAACATTGATTATTCTTTTTTTTTTTTTTTTATGTTCAACGGTTGAATCACAATAAAATATTTTTTCTTTCACCTTTTTTCATTTTTTTTTTTCCCTTTCAGATTCCTTTTTTTTTTTACAAAAACCAGTGAGCCGTATCTCTCCTGCGATTCTCCGCCGCCGTCACATCCAGTCCGGCGACCATCATCCACTCCATCACAGACAGGTTTGTTCCCCCTTCTTCATTCTTCACATTCATTTGTTTCTTCCTTATTCACATTGAAATTGATTTTGTGCTGTTGCAACCACCACACAGTAGAAGAAGAAAAGTTGAATTTTGGGGAAAAATGGTGGTTAGGATTCGATTATCACGTTTAGGATGCAAAAACAAACCATTCTACCGTGTTATGGCTGCTGATAGCAGATCTCCAAGAGATGGAAAGCACCTCGAAGTTCTTGGTTACTATAATCCCTTACCTGGTCAAGATGGTGGCAAAAGAATGGGTATCAACTTTGATAGAGTCAAGTAAGTACTTATTAATACTCTCACTAACTAACTCGCTTTGTAGCACCTACACTTCTGATTGAAAGCATGCTTCTGACACCGACATGACACTGACACATTTGATGACAATTATAATTTAAAAATTATTACTGATGTTGGTGTGTCTCTGTAAGTACTCGGTGCATGGGTAGGTGCTTTTCATTGACGCTTCTGATCGAATGTGTCTGGTGTTTGACTGACACGACAACGAGAGTTGTGATTACCTTCAATTAATTCATTTTCTCAAATTATTGCTGAAATGTCAATATGTTAGTGTTCTGTATCGTGTATGTGTTAGTACTTTATAACTAACTTCGTAGCACTCGTGATTATAGGAAAATTATAGAGCTTCTGATCAATATGTTAGTGTTTGTGTGTATGTTAAGGGACCACTGGTGTAATTTTGCCATCTTTATATTATGAATGCAAAATTATTTATGCTGCTCATTGTGTTAAGTAATCAACAGAATAAGTAGAGTATATATTCAGTAAAGGTGGTTGCAATTTTGCAGTGAAGAAAAAATATAGAGCTACTACGTAAAATTTCAATGAGTTTACAATTCCAAATTCCTAATACTCTACAAGATTCAAAAAACATTTCTTATTACAATTTACTGTTTCTAAAACAAGCTGGAGCATCAAGGTTGGGGTATACAATAAATGCAATGGATAAAGGAGCTATGTAAATTGAAGAATATACACTATTGAGTACTGGATCCAATTTAGGAATTTCTCCATCATCTGTTAACTTTAGTGGACTACCATTCAGCAACATGATTTTGCTTTTAAGGTCATTATCTTTTGGTGTTAAGTGGTACTCCTCCCTGAATGTGACATCTGATAGTTTTGTTCCAACCCAAGAAAATGCCCTCTTGAGTTGATTAATGAATGAATTATATATGTGGGTGTTGCTTTTTGCTTCTTCATTTTCTCCATTACTCACATGTACGCGGTCATGAACATTGAGTATGAACTTAGTCTGATTGCTTAAGTTGATTAGCAGTAATGTTACTCCATCCTGCAGAATGAAAGAAATTAAGAATGGTTATAGGAATGCTCCAATGTGTTGATCTAAAATTCAATTTGCTAACTGCCAAAAGCTTTTGTGCACATACATGTAATGTTGCTTATATGATAAAAATTTTATGTCAAATGTCAGTGTGCTGTGTTCTATATGATTTCGTATCAGCTGAAGTTTTATAAATTTACATGTCAAATTTGAATACTTACTCTGCCTTTTGAACAATGGGCATAAGTTCGTAAAAATGGTGAAAAAACATCACTAGAAGCTGCAAGAACACCTTTCCCCATAAGCTTATGCCACAAAAGTGCACTGCTCAAAATCAAATCCAAAACATAGGATTAGATATATTAAATAATTGGCCATACATATTATAATTCTTCAACAATTTGGAAAAACAGATTTATATTACTGTTTTCTCCTTCATTTTACATATATTTTTTTTAATTTACACTTGCCTGTAGTAGTCAGGATTGGGAGTGAAAGTGGTGACATTAAGAAGGCCATAGTTTCCTCCAATTAAGGTCTGCCTGCAATAGACCTTAGTGTTGTATCTGGATGCTAATCCAAGTTGATCTAAGTACCTACAATTAATTTAAATTTCAGAATTTATAATTTCTCTTTTACAAAATAAAGCATAATCCTTAATTTCCAAATGTTGGAAGGAATTTACAACAGACACCTTTGATCAAAAGCCTGTGTTTGACACTTGTAAGTGCCCGTTATGACACTAACACATGTGATTGCATTCAATTAGTTAATTTTTTAAATTATTACCAATGTCGACATGTTTTATAAGTATCTGATGTATGTGTCTGTGCTTCCCATCAACCATTCTGATCGAATGCGTGTCTGGTGTCTGACACGACACCGAGATATGTGATTATATTCAATTGATTCATTTTCTCCAATTATTACCGGTGTCGATATGTCAGTGTTGTGTCTGTTGTGTTTGGTGTCTGTGTAAGTGCTTCATAGCTAACTAACACTTTTTTTTACCATTCAAATTTGTTCCATTTAAATTCCCCATGTTGGATCGAAAATGGTATATGATAGAACATTATGACATAATTTGATTCATGTAGCCGAATCCACTTAGTGAGATAAGACTTGGTTTTTGTTGTAAATCCCTCATGTGTTTGTCTCTTTGTGAATGGTGAGAGATCACACTTTACTCTCCCATGTGTAGAATACACACGAGAGAGGATCCATTCACGTCTGTATGTATGTATCTTATAGTGTTGTTTTTCTTTTTATGTTTTAGGTATTGGCTTTCTGTTGGAGCTCAGCCTTCAAATCCCGTCGAGCGTCTTCTGTTTCGAGCTGGGTTACTTCCTCCACCGCCGACTGTGGCCATGGCCCGTAAAGGGGGACCCCGTGACATGCGTCCTGTTGATGCATTAACCGGGCGTATCATCGGTCAACAGAAGCCTCCTAGTTCCAACAACAGTGACACTGCTGTAACTGAAAACCCTTGAAATCTTGTGTTTTCCATTGCTGTCTTTAAGAGAAGAATAAGCTGTTATATGATTATATGTAGTTGAAACTTGAAGCCGTTGATTTCAATTGGTAGATTGTCTTGTTGAAACTTGAACCTTTAGTGAATGGAGTTAGTTTGATTTTAAATTCTCTGTACTGTACTCCTAGTTGGTTTATTTGTTGATGCAACACAGGGTTTTGAAATATAACCTGTTTATACTGTTTCTGCTGTGAATGTATTTATTGGAACTGTGCTTTATCTGAGGTGTTTTTCATGCTAACTTGAGGTGCTGTTTGTTGTTTTGGTTAGTTAAGTGGCAATAATTGTATGCGTTTCTTGTTGTATATTATTTGTTTAGAATGGCTCCAAATCAACCTTAAGAATCAGCATACTTTGAGCGTTGTTTGGATTTTTCTGCTAATGCAGATTGGTTTTGGCTGTTTAAATAATTTGTTGGGCAGAGCTATTTATTAGGAATTCTAACCTATCTTGAATTGACTATTATCATCGTAAATTCTTGTTGACACAATCATGGTTTGAAATTTAATTAATTTAATCTAGTTGTTTAGGTCCATAGGGAGAAATTGCATTCTAGCATTCTTATGCTAGAACTGACTTAGTATCAGGTGGAACTATTTTGTTTTTTGAACTAAATAAAGTGTATCACAGTGTGTACACGTAGGTGTGATGGGATCAGTTGTAAATCACGAGGGATAAGTTGAAAACTGGAAAATGGTCTCTAGTTGTTGTAGTTATAAGATTTGACTGCCTCAACTGGAGAGTTCATCTCTGGATAAGGATTATGATAGAATTTTTTTGTTTTGAGACAACATGAAGTGTACTGCAGGCTGCTCTGTAACAAAAGAGGTTTCAAAGAAAAAACAAATTGGCAATAAGTAGGGGCTTTGAAGTTTCCTGCTAAAGCTGCAATAGATGATGATTCTTCTGAATAATCAGTTCAAGCAAGAGGGAAAATGTCTGATTATTCTCAGACCTTATCTATTCGCTCAGCTGTTACATTTTCGATTATTTTAGTTTCGTTAGACTTTTGATTCTGTTAATTGGTGACGTCTAAGGAGAGACTCAATGAGAGTTCCTTACAAGTGTAGCATGGTTTTTTTTTTTTTGACAAAAGTGTAGCATGGTTATTTATCATTGGATAGAAGAATTCAATATCAGATGATTGTGTATTTTTAAGGGCAACTGGGATAAGGTACTATCAGAGATTTGAAAGCATGTCCCTTGATTTGAAACTAATGCAGATAACACAAGTGAAAACCCTAACTATGCCTCTAGCTGGTTTTTCCCCCATTCATTGTGGCGGTTCACTTTGAAGCATAATTGACTAAGGGATAGGTGGCATTGCTAACATAAGGTCTATTTTATGTCTTTGAGGGTGTGACTGTTTCATTATGCGGAGGGTGTGACTGTTTCATTACGCGGAGGGTGCAATTAACACTTGTCGTTGGAGTGCTCTAATTGTGAGACAATTTTGAACCGTCAGTCCATCAGCCAAATTCTATATCGTCTATAGAAGCTAACTCCGCCACAGCATCTCAACCAGCACCACCCAAAAATAAGCGGAGCCTCCCTGAAATGTCAGGTGTGTGTTATTTGCTTTTACTTTTTAAGTTTATGAATATTGAATTATTGTTGTTTTAGAGTTCCCCTTTTCAAATCCAAATGATGAGGTGAGTGCTTTGTCGTCACTCAAACTCTATTCTGCATTTTGATCAAAATGTATTTGTTGTTTTGTAAGCTTTCAATATCAACTTGGCCTTGAATTGTTTTGCTCAATAATAAGCGTGTGATAACTGCATCCATAATGTTAGGATTCCAGATATTTTTTTGAACCTTTGGAACTTACTTGACATGATTGATTTCATATTTTATGTCTTGAATGACGAAGCAAATATGCAATGATTAAGGTGAGGGTCAGCAGCTCTGATTTGGTTTAAGATATTGACTGAACTTGGATCTTCCCTTGTGCACAAGTCATCCAAGAATTCAGAAATATGTGTTTATTTTTCTTATACTGATTACATTGTTTCCGGTTCTGATTCTGAAGACACTGCCCTTTGAGTTTTCCTGTAAAAGTATTTCTAATTCTCCTTTGAAGTTTGGACAACTTCGTTTTGAGTTTTATTTTGCCTAGTTTTATTTGACTGTGTGTTCCCATAAGTATGGTTTTATTGCAAATAGTAACACATGCCTGGGCTCTATAAGTTTACTGCTGATACCTCTGTGAATAGTGACACTGTTAAAGTGGGCAACAGCTATTGCCATTCATACTTTTGATGTGTAGAATTTTGGTCTTTGTTAAGCATCTTACATCTACTAAAGTTGATGTTAAATAGAAAAGGTAGCAGGGAATTAGTTGGTCATGTGTGCACTAACAGAAATGCAAGGACAGAGGTTTTTTAGGGATGTGAGTTGTAACCACTTGCACTTGTGCCAAGTGATTAAGATAGGAATAAAAAGGGAGGGAATGAGGTAGAATATAAAGGTAGTGTAAGGAAAGTGACGAGGTAACAATGAACTGGATGGCAAGTGAGGTTGCATTTTCTTGAAATGTTACTGTATTTTTTGTCTCTCTGTTTTTCTTCTTTTACTTGCATAGGTCTTCCTGGTACCTCTTCAAAGTAGTCTTAGAGTGCAATATCAACATGGAATCGTTTTTCAGTTCTGAAATCAATGACATGCATTATACTTTCTTGTCAGTTGAAACTTTTTTTTTTTTTTTTTGAAGAATTGTCAGTTGAAACTTGAACAGCAAAGTATTCAATAATCAAAGTTTAGTTATGTTTTACATAGCATTATAATTGTTGCAGTTCCATGCAGTTCCACTTTTTCCTTTTCTTTATTTTCTCTCTTTTTCTATGGCTGTAATGTACACACACTTGTCTGAGATACTTGTGCTCAACTGCTCAAGAAATTGTGATGGTTCCGCAGGTGAAAGAACAGAGAGAACTAAAAATATGGTGAAGATAATTATTTTTTAAAAACAAATATAGACCATGAAAAAGCTTCCATAGAAAAAAACCATGAAAAAACAGTGGCTGATATTTTAAGTGTGAGCATTAGAGTGTAAAAGTTCAACTGAACAAGGTGAAGTTTTGGCTTATTTAAGTGTGAGCATTAGAGTGTAATAAATTTTACTTTTGGCTTATTCAAGCACAATTCGACTATAAGTGGTCTCAAGTTCAGCCAAACTACCCACATGTGTCAGAGACGTTTGTCAGGTGGAGATGGCATTGGGGTTAGCAGCAGACAACATTAGTTTCACACACAAACTTTTTCAAGAAACCAGACACTCTTGTGAGAGTTCATCAAACACCGTAAAACTAAACTTGAAAACAAAATACAATCCAAACATAAAAGAAAGAAAACATAGATACACTTACAAACACACAATGAAAAGATCTTAAATCCGGCAATATTAATAAAGCCAGACGACAACATAGCCACAATGAATTTGGTAGGGGACGATTCAAGTCCTAATCTGTTAACGTGGTGGTCATTGGTAGGTGCACAAAAGCGTTGCCGCAGCCTTTCAGAGGTTGCTGTGCAGGTGGGATCATGGACTTCAGTTTCGTCGCAGATATGAAGAGCAATTTGTGATCATTCAAGACTTCTTGTTTCTGCTAACACACTGCATTGTATGTTGTTGAAAAGTGTAACCTGTTTGTGTATGAAAATGCTGTGCATCTGTATACATTTTGAGAATTTAATTGAAATGTATAGACTTTGTAAGCCAAGTCATCTTATTTCATTATCCAATAACTAAAATTGCAGTATTACCAACACAAATTGTGTCTGTTTTCTGAAATGATTCAAAGCAGGGCGATTAGTCTACAACTCTTAGTTTTCTTGGTTACTTTTGCATCATCATCTAAAACTTGTTCAAGTGTAAAATGTGTTATCAACTATATCTAACACAATATTAACAGTACTAATCTTGTCCGTTAACAAAAAAACTAAATATGATCGAGAATGGCCAATTTATCTACAATACTACGTGTATTGATAACATTAAGAATGAAAGATCCAGTTTAGCCTCTCACAATTTTTTCGAACCAATTTTGTCCTAGATAAAAAATAACTCATATTAGTCCTTAAATTTTTTATATGGAAGACAAATTAGTCCTTCGTTAACTATGAGACTGACACGGAAAACACTTGGATGACATTGGGGTGCCAATGTGGCAATTGGTCAACCACAATGTCACAAATGTAAAATAGGACAAAAAAATCGTTGTAAGTGAGAGAGAAGAAAACCATTTTGTCTTTCTGTACATTTGTGACATTGTGGTTGACCAATGTCATCCAATGCTATCCGACCCGGAGACTACACTGTTCACAATATAACAATGTCTATGGTCAAATTAAGTCTCTGGTCTAAAAATAATAACATTTCACTGAAGATGATTTGAAATTAAGCACCTAAAATCAAAATAAACAAGATTGTGATTACTAACAAACATTAGATTACAAAATAGTGACAGTAACCACTTGATTAGGAGCAGAAACCCTACTACATTTACCACACCATAATTTACTTAAATTTGTAAAACAATATTGAAATTAAACTCAACAAAATTCCAATCATCAAGAAGGCTAGTAACTTCAACCAGCGAAGTTTGGCTTTGAGTTCCTTCAATTGATTATTCATCTTGATGAAATCAACTTCAAGGCTTCTTCGACAAATGTCTGTACCAACTGACACATTTTGTGCAAAAACTCCTTCAGGACCATCTGAACTCCATGCTGCCATTTCTTGATTGATCAAACCCTAAATTAAAAAAAAAAAGAAGAAAAGATCAAATTTCAAGGAAATGAATTAAGGCTGTGTTTGGGAAATGGGTTTTATGATAAGCTATCTGCAGAGTTTCTGTTTGGGAAAGAGAGAAAAGAGATTAATGGATTATAGAAGGTACCTCACTGAACTGGAGTGTAGAGATGCTCCTTCGCCTTTCTAGTTTCTTCTACAATGGAATGGTTTGAACTTTGAACGGTGAAGATCGAAGAACATGTGACGACAATGAAACTGTTAATTGCTTCTCTATGTCATTTTAACTGAGTTCTGACCTCAATTTTTTTACCGTTACAAAACAATAAAATATACTCCCTCCGGTCCTGAGAAATTTAAGTCAACAAAAGTTAATGTATTTATTTAAAAATTCAGTCTAAATACATTCATTTTTGTTGACCTAGCTTTCTCTTATAAATAGGACCGGAGGGAGTAATTTATATCATTATATATAAGAATTTTTCTAATTACATCCCATATATTTCTGGTCACACCCATATTTACTTTAAATTTTATTATAATACCAAAACTACTATTTCATATAAAACCCTGATTCATTGTTACTCTAAACTTTCACACTCTTTCATTTACAAGCAATCATGGATATTCAATCAATCTCAATGAAAGATTAAAAACTGAATCAAAACGTCTTTCATTAATAGTCTATTGTATATAGGTAAGTGAATTTTTTTTTTTTTAATGATGCTGAGATTCTATTTTTTTCTTGTTGTTCAACGTGCTGATATGTTATGCACTCTACACTCGACGGGTATTTGATGGTGCACCATGCGTTAACGTTAATTAAATTTTAGTATACATTCATTTAAAGGTTGAGCTTAACTTAAATTCAATTTAAGTAGGTACGTGTAAACCTACATTCATTTGCGCATGTTAAGAAGTTTAAAATAGTAATTTTGTCTTGAAACTTATGTATTTTATATTAAATATATATCTTTTTAATAAATAATTGTTGTTTTTAAATAAAAAGTAACTATTTTTAGTTGCTTTAACATGTGCAATATTGGTCCCCGTGAGCTTAACTCAGTTGGTAAGGACAGTGCATAATTTATGCAAGGTCCGAGGTTCGAACCTCGGACACCACCAAAAAAACCATGTGCAATATTGCACATGTTAAACACACCCTAATAATAATAATAATAATAATAATAATAATAATAATAATAATAATAATAATAATAAAAGTGATATTGAGTGACATGTCCTTTGAACACGTAACGATAGTCTAGTCAGCACATGCCTTGTCACCTTTTTTACATGACATGTCCAAACGAGGGACTAAAATAATGAGAATCTCTAATATTACAAGGGTAAAGTGAGAGGATTTTCTTAAGGACTTAAACACAGTTTTAGCCCATATGTGTGTGTATATATATACCTTTAATTTAAAGGAAAAAATACATTCACTTCTTCTGAGATCTTTTTAAATGACATTCTAATTTTACAATAGACACTCACCTTCATTGAGGTCATTTCAAATATATTAATCCTCCTTATCAACTTAACATCGTTAATTAAACTGTTAAACACCTTCTAATTTTGTAGGCCACATTAACCTCTCATACGATCTCTTTAAATAGGAGGAAAAAAAAAACTCATTTATCTTTTTTTTTTGAAGGAAAAAAAAACTTATCTCATAAATATGAAAAAATTATCTCACATATTTATAATTTAAGTTGATGATCGATTGTGTGGGGAAGAACTCGTTTTCCATTGTGACAAACTCACATTGTGAAGAACCGGGAAATTGTGGCGGCCATGATAAAATTACCCTGACACCACGATTTTGTTGACACTCAAAAGTGTAAATTTATTTTATTTGTCAAAAAAAAGTGTAAATTGATAAAATCACAATGGCACGATATGACTTACCATACTCAACTGTCAATATGTGATATGTAAAATGGTTTTGGTGAAGCAAGAAATCGTCTAATAAAAAGAGGCTGCAAATTGCAATAAACATTTGTTCAAATTAAGCACCTAGAATCATTGAATCAACATAAATTAATGAGATTGTGATTACTAACAGGCATTTGATTAAAAAACAGTGACAGTACTAGTCACTTGTTGGGTGGGAAAACCACATAGATTTAACACATCTCTCATCTAAACATCCATAATATCATAGCAAACTTGTACGATCACATGTCTAAATCTAAATCAGTTAGGCACACACAAATATAAAAAGGTGAAAAGAGGATAATTAATTTGTTTATTAAAATATTCAAACGATATATATATATATATATATATATATATATATATATATATAAAATATATTTTAGAGAGAAACGATATACTCCCTCCGTTACAAAATGAGTGTCGCTTTAGCCAAAACAAATTGTTTCAAAATGAATGTCACTTTCAGTTTCCAATGCAATAATAACTCTTTCTTTTCAATTGTACCCTCCAATTAATACTCTACATACTACTTCCAAAGTATCACTTTTAAAACTAACAAATAGTTAATAAGGATAATTTGGTAAAATAATCGTTCTCTTTCTTTTAATCATTGCATTTTTCACTTAAAACGACACTCATTTTGAAACGGATGGAGTATATTTTTGTTATGTGAATTATATATTAATGGTCGAACCACCCACTTATTGCCCATAAAAACACAAGCAGACTGATCGACAACGTAGAATGCAATTTCAACAACCAAAGTTCAGCTTCTCGTTCCTTCAGGTGATTTTTCATCTTGATCAGATCAACCTCAAGGCTTCTTTCCCAAATATCTTCACCAACAGCTACATTTTGTTCAAAAGCTCCTTCTGGACCATCTAAGCTCCATACCGCCATTTTTTTTTATTGATCAAACCCTAGATAAAAAAAAATTAACTAAATTTTTTCAACAAAACTGAGAGTTTATTTGGGAGAAGGGTTTTACGTTTTTTTCTTCAGTTTCCCAAACCTAGGGTTTATCCTCTTTTTTTTAATGATCTTTGTTCCTAACTCCCGAGCAGTAGTAAAAGAAAAATTAGAACGAGATGATTGAGATTAATGGAAGGTACCTCGGTTGATGAAGATTGGAGAACCTTTGATAGCGACAGTGACTTCAATTGTTGTGTGGAGCAAAATAGGACTTATTTTTTTCTTCTTCCAATTGTTACAGTTTTTCTTAATTTTATTTATTCTTTTAATAATTGTTATATCATATTGCATCGGTTTGTTACAACTTAAAAAAAAAAATAGAATCTAAAAACAACTTCAAATGAGAAGTGTCTCCTAAAACAAAAACATTTAAATTAGAAGTGATTAAACAAAAACACCTTAATCTTTGTCATTTATTTTCTTTCTCCTTTAAACAAAATTATTTTATGAAGAAAAAAAAATACTCTTAACAACTCAGAACATGGGTCGTTGGAGCGTCAAACTGAGTCAAAGACACACCGGAGCCAAACAATTATGCACAACGCACTTATTGAGGGTAAAGAGAATGGATTCTCTCAAGTGGAATTCTCTCCATTTTTCTCAATTGTTACATCTCAACCACACATTCAACATCTTTTTTTCTTTAGAATTTAATATCTCATTTTCTCTCTCATATTTAATTGTGTAGATGTATCAATGGAGAAAAATGGTGATAATTTCACTTGAGAGAATCATTTCCCCTTGTTGAGTTGTCTTGTGGCTAAAATGATTGATATATATCTTGCTCCTTTTGTTGGAACACTCCACGTATGTGTTTTCTGAACTCATAACGTAAGATTGTATAAGACTTTAATTAAGTGAGTCCCATAGAATCACATCCCATTAAAACAATACATTTAGCTTTTACTAATAAACTCTATTAGAACTCATAATTTATGTCATATATATGAAAAGAGCGTTGTTATTCATCCCGAGCAACTTTGTCCTGATGTTATCCCGAAAAAAGCTGTAGCCAATTAAATTTCTCCAGGCCCGGAAAACAAGGGAAAGCATGTGATGTAATCAAAGAAGGATGTCAGTCTCACAATTCATTGATAAAAAAAAAAAAAGTCTCAAAATTCATTCCATATTTATATTATATTTTAAGTTGATGAACAATTGTGTAAGGAAACTTTACCAAAATAGGTAAAATAACATTGCAATGAAACTCAACAAAAGTAGAATGATCATCATAATGGCCTGAAATTTCAACAAGAGAAGCTTAGCATCTAGTTCCTTAATATGTCCATGCAACTTGATCATATCAACCTCAATGCTTCTTTGCCATATGTCTTCACCAACAGATACATTTTGTACAAGTCCCTCAGGACCATCTGAGCTCCATGCTGCCATTTTTCTATTTACCAAACCCAATATAAAAATGGATCAAATT